>NW_027362769.1:358150599-359400599 GCF_046119375.1 Phyllobates terribilis | reverse complement strand
AGGGGACAAGATGATGGCACTGATCATACAGCTCTGCCGGGGACAAGGTGGTGGCTCTGATCATACAGCTCTGCCGGGGACAAGGTGGTGGCACTTATACAGCTCTGCCGGGGACAAGGTGGTGGCTCTGATCATACAGCTCTGCCGGGGACAAGGTGGTGGCACTTATACAGCTCTGCCGGGGACAAGGTGGTGGCTCTGATCATACAGCTCTGCCGGGGACAAGATGATGGCACTGATTATACAGCTCTGCAGGGGACAAGGTGGTGGCACTGATCATACAGCTCTGCCGGGGACAAGATGATGGCACTGATTATACAGCTCTGCAGGGGACAAGGTGGTGGCACTGATCATACAGCTCTGCCGGGGACAAGATGATGGCACTGATTATACAGCTCTGCAGGGGACAAGGTGGTGGCTCTGATCATACAGCTCTGCCGGGGAAAAGATGATGGCACTGATTATACAGCTCTGCAGGGGACAAGGTGGTGGCTCTGATCATACAGCTCTGCCGGGGACAAGGTGGTGGCACTGATCATACAGCTCTGCCGGGGACAAGGTGGTGGCACTGATCATACAGCTCTGCCGGGGACAAGGTGGTGGCACTGATCATACAGCTCTGCCAGGGACAAGGTGGTGGCACTTATCATACAGCTCTGCAGGGAGGGGACAAGGTGGTGGCTCTGATCATACAGCTCTGCCGGGGACAAGGTGGTGGCTCTGATCATACAGCTCTGCCGGGGACAAGGTGGTGGCACTGATCATACAGCTCTGCCGGGGACAAGGTGGTGGCACTGATCATGCAGCTCTGGCGGGGACAAGGTGGTGGCACTAATCATACAGCTCTGCCTGGGACAAGGTGGTGGCACTGATCATACAGCTCTGCCGGGGACAAGGTGGTGGCACTGAAAATACAGCTCTGGCGGGGACAAGGTGGTGGAACTAATCATACAGCTCTGCCGGGGACAAGGTGGTGGAACTAATCATACAGCTCTGCCGGGGACAAGGTGGTGGCACTGATCATACAGCTCTGCCGGGGACAAGGTGGTGGCACTGATCATACAGCTCTGCCGGGCACAAGGTGGTGGCACTGATCATACAGCTCTGCCGGGGACAAGGTGGTGGCACTGATCATACAGCTCTGCCGGGGACAAGGTGGTGGCACTGATCATACAGCTCTGCCGGGGACAAGGTGGTGGCACTGATCATACAGCTCTGCCGGGGACAAGGTGGTGGCTCTAAAAAGAGCCTTTGTGGGGTAATTTCAGGGCGGTTTTGGCTTATTTCTTAGCTGCGGGCTTCTTGGCTTTAGCTGCCTTCTTAGCAGGACTCTTGGCAGCTTTGGGTTTAGCAGCTTTCTTAGCCGGACTCTTCGTCACCTTCTTGGGCTTCGGAGCGGCCTTTGGCTTCTTGGGGCTCTTGGCCGCCTTCTTGGCAGCTGCTGCGGGCTTCTTGGCCTTTTTCGGGCTCTTCTTGGCCGCGGTCGGAGCCTTCTTGGGCTTCTTAGGAGACTTGGCGGCTTTCTTGGCTGCAGCGGGTTTCTTGGGCTTGGCCGCAGCTGCTGACTTCTTCTTGGCCGCTTTGTCCTTAGTCTCCTGCTGCTTCTTGTTCAGCTTGAAGGACCCGGAGGCGCCGCTGCCCTGCACCTGGAGGAGGGCGCCCTTGGTGACCAGAGACTTGACGGCCAGCTTCAGGCGGCTATTGTTCTTCTGTACATCGTATCCTCCGGCAGACAGAGCCTTCTTCAGGGCGGCCAGAGACACCCCACTGCGCTCCTTAGAGGCGGACACGGCTTTCACGATCAGATCGGCGACGCTGGGACCGGAGGGTTTCTTGCTTTTCTTGGCGCCCCCGGCGGCGGATTTCTTCTGCAGTTTCTTGGATTTGGCGGCCGGTTCTGCGGGAGGGGGAGCGGCGGCTGGTGCGGTCTCTGCCATCGTGTGCTGCGGAACTAGAACAGAAATATCTCCTGATAGGAAAACACTGAGGCCGGAGCTGGAGGCGCCTGTTAAATGTACAGGCTTACTGCGCACTGATTGGCTGCTGAGCAGCATCGTCCTGAGCATCTATTGGCTGACACTGACACAGGCCCCGCCTCCTCCCTGCTGAGCCCGAGTGAAGCTCCGCTCTCCCCTTGTGCTTCCCTGCCCGGGATAAAAAGCCCTTTACCGGCTAACACCGGACAGCAGAGCGCGCTTTCTCCGTCGCTTCCTCTTCTCCATCATCTCCACTGACCGTTTGTAGCCGTCACCAGCAGAGATGCCGGGAAAGAGCCGAGAGGAGGTCCCGGGATCATCGCCGCCGTCCTCCCGATCTGCGCATCACTGTGTATCCGGGGAGATAAAACTGCTGCGGGAGCTCGTTCCTCCTATTCCCGGCTCTTGTCACCATCACAGGGATCTTTACTACAATATCCATCGTACAGGAAGCGGATTGTACGATGTGGGGACGACCTGGAGCTGCTGAGAGCCCAGAAGGGTAACACAGGCGATGGCCTCCGCTGACTGCCACCTCCCTGACCTGTAATATAAGTACACCCCGAATGTGCAGAGTATTGGGGGGTGAACACGTATCCACATAGGGGGCTGATTGCAATCACCTGTGTAATATCGTGTCTGACCCTGTGTGAAGCTGTGACGCTGCGGCAGTTAATGGAGGGAAGAGCTCTGATAAGGCGCCAGCTTCACAATGCGACTCATCCCCAACACAACATGTGTACAGCCCAGATCAGCAGCCTTATAGATGTCCCAGATAATAGAGCAACGTGTACAGTATATAGTTCAGTGTGTACAGTATATAGAACAGTCTGTACAGTATATAGAGCAGTGTGTACAGTATATAGAGCAGTGTATACAGTATATAGAGCAGTATGTACAGTATATAGAGAAGTCTGTACAGTATATAGTTCTGTGTGTACAGTATATAGAGCAGTGT
This sequence comes from Phyllobates terribilis, assembly GCF_046119375.1. NCBI lineage: Eukaryota > Metazoa > Chordata > Amphibia > Anura > Dendrobatidae > Phyllobates > Phyllobates terribilis. The sequence goes on along the minus strand of NW_027362769.1, from coordinate 359,397,665 downwards.
GTACAGTATATAGTTCAGTGTTTACAGACAGTATATAGAGCAGTGTGTACAGTATATAGAGTAGTATATACAATGTATAGAGCAGTGTGTACAGTGTATAGAGCAGTATGTACAGTATATAGAGCAGTATATACAGTGTATAGTGCAGTGTGTACAGTATATAGAGCAGTGTTTACAGTATATAGAGCAGTGTGTACAGTATATAGAGCAGTGTGTACAGTATATAGAGCAGCATTTAAAGTATAAAGAGCAGGCAAATTTTGGCCACACACCAATACACGCCCATTTACGGATTTCTTTCTCCCCTGGTAGGAGGAGTTGTCAAAGGGGAGCTGGTAATGAGGGGCATTCAGCAGACGGCCCTCATCCCCATTCCTGGTATGGATGGCCCACTAATCCCCATTCCTGGTATGCATGCCCCCCATCCCCATCCTGGTATACATGGCCCCCTCCTCCCCAATCCTGGTATGCATGGCCCCCTCCTCCCAATCCTGGTATGCTTGGCCCACTTATCCCCATCCTGGTATGCATGGCACACTTATCCCCATTCATGGTATGCATGGCCCCATCACCCCCATCCTGGTATGCATGGCCCCCTCCTCCCAATCCTGGTATGCATGGCCCCCTCCTCCCAATCCTGGTATGCATGGCCCCCTCTTCCCCAATCCTAGTAGGCATGGCCCCCTCCTCCCCAATTCTGATATACATGGCCCCCTTATCCCCAATCCTGGTATGCATGGTCCCCTCCTTCCCATCCTGGTATGCATGGCCCCCTCCTCCCCAATCCTGGTATGCATGAGCCCCTCCTCCCCAATCCTGGTAAGTGTGTACCCCTCTTCCTCAATCCTGGTATGCATAGCCCCCTCATCCCCATTCCTGGTGTTCATGGCCCCCTCATCCCCAATCCTGGTGTGCATGGCCCCCTAACCCCTTATCCTGGTATGTATGGCCCCACTATCCTAGTGTGCATGGCCCCCCATCACTGCACACATGAAAAAAATAAACACTTCTACACGCCTTCCTTCCTCCCCTCTGCTCCAGCGCTGTGTCCTGTGTGTCAGTAGCTGATCTCAGTATCTGAGCAGCGCATGACATAACTGCCATGCTCTATTAGATGCCAAGGTGAGTTGCGGGGATATTCACTCCTCTCCACGCCGGGACTATGAGCGTGGAGAGGAGTGAATAGTCACTCTCCTTAATAGTGCGCACTTTCAGCACGAGAGCAGCTCCTGCTGCGACTCTGCGATCCTCTGTGACCGCTACTAAAGAGAATGAATATTCACTCCTCTCCACTCCCATGGGCTTGAAGAAGAGTGAATATTCATTATGTTTAGCATGGGGCACACGTGGTAGTTGTGGCTGCTGTCTACTACCTGTGCCCGCTGCTCCACCACCGCAACACCACCCTCCACAGCCGGGAGAACAGCTGAGCCGTGACGGGAAGCGGGACTGAGCCCTCAAAGCGGGACAGTCCCGCCAAAAACAGGACGGTTGGAAGCTATGTGTACAGTATATACCTGTCAACATACAGTTGAACACACACAAACACAAAGTAACTGTAGGGGTTGCTCAGGCACCTCCTTATTGGGGAGAGTGCCTTTTATACAAGATGCCTGGGCTGGGAGAATCTTTGCAGGTGCGCATGCTGCCCCTTTAAGAGCATGGGAGCAGTGTAGTGTGCTCAGGAGAAGTGGGGAGAGGAGCGTGAGGATGCTACCGTAACCAGGGCAGTGAGTTTGTCAGCGTCCCTCATGAAGAGTGCAGGGGAACTATGCGAGGGCGCCGGCAATGGATAGTACAACCTTCTTGTAGTAATGCCCCATCCTGGTCACCTTCTTGCAATAATGTGCTCATCCTCGTCTTCATCTTGTAGTAATACCCCATTCTTGTCCCTATATTGTAGTAATGTCCCCTATTGTACTGTTGTTCACATACACATAAAAGACAAACAAAAAGCTTGTTCACACCTGTCCTCCGTTCCTTGATGTCCTTTTTGTACATGCGGCCTACATGCACTCTAGACCCCTTGATGATCGCGGCGAGGTCCAGGGGTCCGCCGACGTCAGCGCATTGGACACATATTCAATTGAAATGTATTGCCGCGCAGAGACAAGGTCTCTGCACAGCAATACCAATACATTCAGCCCCTCAATGTCCCCACAGCCAGCTCCCTCATATTATCTCCACAGCCAGCTCCAATATCCATGGACCCTTCCCAGCCTATTAATATCAGCCCCCAGATGTGTGCTTTGCCTTAGCTGGTTATTAAAAATAGGGGGACCCCACCTCATTTTTTTAGGTTTACCCCATTTTTAACAACCAGCAGAGGCAAAGAAGACAGCTGGGGGCTGATATTAATAGGGTGGAAAGGTGCATGGAAATTGTCCCCTTACCAACAGCTGTCTGCTGTCACTTGGCTGGTTATTAAAAATAGGGAGGCCCCACGTCATTTTTTTTAGACTATTTTTTATTAAATAGGTTAAATAAGCATAGCCACCCTTTAGTATCATATGAAGGGCACTAAAGAGTGCTACTTTATTATATGTAAGGGGGTTGTGACATTAAATATCTACAGGATATCTATCTATCTATTCTAAGGGTTTTGCTGTGGATTTATTGTACTTGGCTGATGACATTTCCTGTCTTTACTGAGATGTGTGCGAGAAAAAAAGGACGGAGTACGCATGGTCCGTGTGCCGTCCGTTTTTTTTTCGTACTCATTGACTTGCATTGGTGAGTCTCAGGCGTTCGCATGCTGCAATTTTTTTACTCAACCCATTTCCACCTGACGAAAAAATCTCACAGATGAACACTGCCTTATTGAATCACATTGGTGCAAGTGCAATGCAATTTTTTTTTCTCACATTGGAATCGCCGGATTTACACATAGATGTGAGCGAACCCAAAGGGCTCATAGTCATCTGCATTTAAATCGGACGAGTGCAATCCAATAAAAAATTGGATTGCACTCTCACTAATGTTATTGAATGATTGTGTTCATCTGTGATTTTTTCTCAGCTCGAATCGGACTGAGAAAAAATCTCAGCATGCTGCGAGTGGCCGCATATATCGGACGAGACTCAGCAATGCAAAGCAGTGGGTGCGAGAAAAAAATCGTCACACAGACCATGAGTGTATATGCACAGTGTGACCCGTCAGAATAGAATAGATAGAATAGATATATGCATAGAATAGATAGAAAGAAGTCAGTGAGATATATAATTAGCGCAGTGCGTGTGTAGCTCACTGTACATGTATTTAACTAGTAAAGAAAGAAAAAATGGCGTGGTGCCCCCCTCATTTTTCTTAATCAGCTTAGGGAAAGCAGACAGCTGGGGTCTGGTGTTATTATGCCGGGAAGGGCTCACTATCCATGAATCTTCCCAGACTATTAATAACAGCTCACTAGTGATGGGCGAGCACTAAAATGCTCGGCTGCTCGTTGTTCGGGTCGAGCACATTGGAATACTTGGGTGCTCGACCCGAGCAACGAGCACAATGTAAGTCTATGGGAAACTCGAGCATTTTTCAGGCGGCTCCCCCCGCAAGTCTGCAGAGGGCCTAAAAATTGCCCACATCGATGGGAACAGTGTTCAAATGTTATGGGAACAGCATTTCGGACTCCCAGGTCACTGGTGTCAACAACGTTGTCAGAGGTATTACGCCACTTTTACGGACTCACAATAAAACATACAAAAACTAAACCAAAATGCATTTTCCTGGGAAATATGTTAAGGAACATCGTTTCCAGGGTAATGACTTGTATATAAGGCAAAATAAATAACCAAAACCAAAAATACTCCTCCACACCTTGGGCTATGATCACACGTAGCGTTTTTCATGTGTTATTGCACTTTTGCATTGCTTTCAAACATGACAAATGCATTCATTGGGAAATGTCATTTTAACATTTTACAACCATATCTGGCCATGTGGTGTGTGAGACATGATCAGACACATCCTGTTTAATTTATGAAGGAGGGACTCTGAAAGTCACAAAGCCTATTTTTATAGGGCCATCAGGCGACCTTTACTATTCTTAAAGGGCCAGAAGTCGGCCCTCACTATTCTTAGAGAGATATCAGCCGGCTATGCTTTGCTGTTCCCATTTCTAAAGAGTGGATCTCCTATACTGTTATTGCATATGCAGTGAGTGGCAGGGCTGCCCAAAATGTGGACCCACCCCAATACCCCTTTGAAAATTTGGACCCACCCCAATACCCCTTTGAAGTGACTTAGAGGAGGGCCTCCTGAAAACAATGTTCCCATTATTAGGAAGTGGGTCTCCCATACTGTTAGCCTATGCAGTGAAAGCAAGGGCTGCCAAAAATTTGGACCTACTACAACGCCCCTTGGTAGAGATGTAGAGGAGGGCCTCCTGAAAACAATGTTCCCATTATTAGGAAGTGAGTCTCCCATTGTGTTTGCCTATGCAGTAAATGCAAGAGTTGCCAAAAATTGGGAGGCACTCCAATGCCTTTGGAAGGAGACGTGGAGGAGGGCCTCATAAAAAAAATGTTCCCATTAGAAAGGAGCTAGTCTCTTATACTTGTAATGCCCATGAACTAAGTGTATGGGATGACAAACATTTACCCCTGGGGGGTATACATGAACATACTGCATAAAAAAAATTTACGGGCATCATAAACACCCTTTAACAAAAATTATGTGGGTGTTGCATAATGGACCACTGTCACCCTGGTGATATGGTGGTGGAGGATGAGGATGAGGAGAAGGAGGAGGACAAGAGCAAATAGCCAAAATCAGAAGGCATATAACCATGTGTGGGTGTGAAAAGGTGCATGGGAATACAATTCCCAAAAAAGACACTGGATTTGAGTTTATGTTACGCTGCTATCATCCGGCGTTGTTGAGAAGTCGGGCCCAATCCAGCCCATGTTCATTTTTATAAGAGTCAGCATGTCAACATTTTCAGTTTCGGTTATAATTCCACCGGCAGAACTAAAAACCCGCTGAGACAAAGCAGCAGCATTTTCAGTTGACAGGCGGATGCGCTTATCAGTTATAATTCCACCAGCGGCACTAAAAACCCGCTCTGATAAAATGCTAGCGGCAGGGTAGCCCAGGACCTCCAAGGCATAGAGAGCCAGTTCATTCTACGTATCCAGCTTGAATACCCAATAATTAAAAGGCACAGAGGAATCACGGAGGACGTTGGTACGGTCGGCAAGGTACTCCCTCAGCATCTTCCCAAACGTTGCACTCCTTGTGAGAGTACCCCACGCCTCAGGGCCTGTGCGATGGGAGGGGCTGTGAAAATTCTCCCAGAACATTGACAGTATTCCCTGGTCTCTGCTGGATTGAAGTTGTGTCTCTCTCGCCTGTATTCCTTGGTTGTCCAACGAACTGTGACCTCTGCCGCAAGCGGTTTCAGATGGGAATTTTTAAAATAGTTCCGCAACAAGGGCCTTCTGGTACAGCCCCATTTTAGTAGACCTGTCCGCCTCAGGAATAAGAGATATAAAGTTCTCCTTGTAGCGTGGGTCTAGAAGTGTCACCAACCAGTAATGACTTTCACCTAAAATTTTGAGAACCTGAGGGTCACGGGAAAGGCAGCGTAACATAAACTCAGCCATGTGTGCCATACTGATAACAGGCAAGACTTCCATGTCCTCTCCAAGATGACAACTGACCAAGCTATCCTCCTCCTCCTCTCTGTCCTCAGGCCATCCAAGCTGAACAGACGGTATGACAGTTGTGTTGGTAGTACCATCTATAGCTCATAAAACTAGCTCCTGTTCTTCCTCCTCCTCCTCTCCCTTATTGCCACCCAGTCCACATTGGGATGAGATGAGGCTGGGCTGTGTATAATCACCCTATATGGTTCCTTGATCCATCTCATCGTGCTCCGCCTGCAATGCATCCTCTCTGATTGTGAGAGAAGACAGAGAAGCGGGATGGTGACGTTAATTATGGCATCATCGGCGCTCACCATCTTGGTGGAGTCCTCAAAGTTTTGGAGGATGGTACATATGTCTGACATCCATGTCCACTCCTGAGGTCTTATGTGTGGAGTCTGAACTTCATACCGACGGCCTTGATGATGCTGGTACTCAACAACTGCCCTTTTCTGCTCACAAATCCTTCCCAACATCTGCAGTGTAGAGTTCCAATGCGTGGGGACATCACACACCAATCTGGGAACCAGAAGCTGCAAACACTGCTGAAGCACGGCAAGGGCGGTGGAAGCTGTAGGTGACTTTCTAAAATGCATACACAGGTGGTGTACTTTAACAAGCAGATCCGGCAGCTCCAGGTAGGATTTGAGAAACTGCTGAACCACGAGGTTAAGCACATGGGCCAGGCATGATATGTGTGTGAGCCACCACTAGGTTCCGGCCATTTTCATTCACGACCATGATTGGCTGTAGGTTCAACGGTGTGAGCCACTGATCGGCCTGCTCTTTCAGAGCTGTCCGCAACTCTTCAGCATTGTGCGGTTTGTCACCTAAGCATATTAGCTTTAGCACAGCCTGTTGCCGCTTGGCCGAGGCAATGCTGCAGTGCTTCCAGCTTGTGACTGATGTGGTCATTTCTAAGATGGAGGAGGAGGAGGCTGAGGAGGATGAGGTGCAGGAGCTGTAGACTGTGGGGGCAACTCTGATTGACTTAGGGCCCGCAATCCTTGGTGTTGGGAGGACGTGTTGTGTCCGAATGTCCGACTGGCTCCCGACTTCCACTATGTTAACTCAGTGTGCCGTCAGCGAGATGTACCATCCCTGCCCACAAGCACTTGTCCATGTGTCCGTGGTTATGTGGACTTTCCCGGTAACTACGTTGTTTAGGGCACGGCTAATGTTTTGGGACACGTGCTTGTGTATTGTCCCACATTTCGCGACTGCTTGCGCTAGAAATGTTGTCTTTTAGGCTCGTTGAGACGGAAGCATTCCTCAACCTGATGGCGGCGACCGTTCCTCGGTACTCGGTCCCCAGCTGCCACTATTTCTCCTGGTGTGCCGTCCCCGCATTACACAAGCAAGTATCCCAAAACGTGCTTGTGTAATCCAAAAGCCGTGCCCTCAACAACGCAGTTACCAGGAAAGTCCACCAAACCACGGACACATCGACAAGTGCTTGTGGGCAGGGATGGTACATCTCGCTGACAGCACACTGGGTTTACATAGTGGAAGCCGGGACCCAGTCGAACCTTGGGACGGAACAAGTCCTCCCGACGCCAAGGATCGCGGGTCCTAGATTAATCAGGGTTGCCCCCACAGTCTACAGCTAATGCACCTCAGCCTCCATCTCCGAAATTACCACATCAGTCACAATCACAACCTGGAAGCACTGCAGCACTGCCTCGGCCAAGCGGTAACAGGCTGTGTAGAAGCTAATATGCTTAGGTGAAAAATCGCACAATTCTGAAGAATTGTGGACAGCTCTGAAAGAGCAGGCAGTTCTGTGGCTCACACCGCTAAACCTACAGCCAGGCATGGTCGTGTGTGACATGGGTCGGTACCTGGTTGCTGCTCTGAGGTGAGGCGAACTCACACACGTACCATGTCTGGCCCATGTGCTGAACCTCCTGGTTCAGCGATTTCTCAAATCCTACCCAGAGCTGCCTGATCTGCTTGTCAAAGTATGCTGCCTGTGTTCCCATTTTAGAAAGTCACCTACAGCTTCTGCCGCCCTTATCATGCTTCAGCAGCATTTGCAGCTTCCGGCTCACTGACTGGTGTGTGATGTCCCCACGCATTGGAACTCTATATTGCAGATGTTGGGAAGGATTTGTGAGCAGAAAAGGGCAGCTGTTGAGTACCAGCATCAACAAGGCCATCGGTATTCAGTTCAGACAACACACATAAGACCTCAGGAGTGGACATGGATGTCAGACATATGTACCATTCTCCAAAACTTTGAGGACGCCACCAAGATGGTGAGCGGCGATGACGCCATAATTAGCGTCACCACCCCATTTCTCTGTCTTCTGAAACTCTTTCTGCTCACAATCAAAGGGGATGCATTGCAGGCGGAGCACGAAGAGATGGAGCAAGGAACCATAAAGGGTGATTACACACAGCCAAGCCTCATCTCATCCCAACATGGATTGGGTGACAATGAGGAAGAGGAGGAGGAGGAAGGACAGGAGCTAGTTTCATGCACTATAGACGGTACTACCTGCTCAGCTGTCATACAGTCTGTTCAGCGTGGATGGCCAGAGGACAGAGAGGAGGAGGAGAGCATGGTCAGTCATCCTCTTGGTGAGGACATGGAAGTCTTGCCTGTTAGTAGTCTGGCAAGCATGACTGAGTTTATGTTACGCTGCCTTTCCCATGACCCTCGCGTTCTCAAAATTTTGGGTGACAGTCATTACTGGTTGGTGATACTTCTAGACCCACGCTACAAGGAGAATTTTATATCTCTTATTCCTGAGGCGGTCTACAAAAATAGGGCAGTACCAGAAGGCCCTTGTTGCGGAACTATTAAAAAAATTCCCATCTGAAAACGCTGGCAGCAGAGGGCACACTTCGTTGGATAACCAAGGAGTACAGGCGAGAGAGACACAACTCCAATCCAGCTGAGGCCAGGGAACACTGTCAAAGTTCTGGGAGCGTTTTCTCAGACCCTCCCATCGCACAGGCCCTGAGGTGCGGGGTACTCTCACAAGGAGTGCAAAGTTTGGGAAGATGCTGAGGGAGTACCTTGCCGACCGTACCAATGTCCTCTGTGATTCCGCTGTGCCTTATAATTATTGGGTATCCAAGCAGGATACGTGGAATGAACTGGCTCTCTATGCCTTGGAGGTCCTGGCCTGCCTTGCCGCCAGCGTTTTATCACAGCGGGTTTTTAGTGCCGCTGGTGGAATTATAACTGATAAGCGCTTCTGCCTGTCAACTGAAAATGCTGACATGTTGACTCTTATAAAAATAAACAAGGGATGGATTGGGCAAGACTTCTCTACACCACCGAATTATAGCAGCGTAACATAAACTCAAATCCAGTGTCTTTTCTTGGGAGGTGTATTCCCATGCACCTTTTCACACCCACACATTGGTATACGCTTCCTGATTTGGGCTATTTGCTCTTGTCCTTCTCCTCATCCTCATCCTCCACCACCATATCACCAGGGTGACCGTGGTCCATGATGCATCACCCACATAATTTTTTTAAAGGGTGTTTATGATGCCTATAAAAAAAAAAATTATACAGTATGTTCATGTATACCCCCCAGGGTTAAATGTTTGTCAGCTCATACACTTAGTGCATGGGCATTACAAGTATAGGAGGCCCACTCCTTTTTAATGGGAACATTTTTTTATGAGGCCATCCTCCATGTCTCTTCCAAGGGGTATTGAAGTGCCTCCAAATTTTTGGCAGCCCTTGCATTCACTGCATAGGCCAACACTATGGTAGACTTTCTCCTTTCTAATGGGAATTTGTCGTTACTGTGGCCCTGCTCTATGTGTCTTTAAATTCTTAGTGGGTTTTTTCCTAAAATTGGTCAGCCGTTGGACTCACTGCATACCCTATAACTGTATAGCAGACCCTCTCCTTCCTAATGGGTACATGTCGTACCTTGTTACTGTGGCCCTGCTCTATGTGTCTTTAAATTCTTAGTGGGGTTTTTCCTAAAATTGGTCAGCCATTGGACTCACTGCATAACCTATAACTGTATAGCAGACTGTCTCCTTTCTAAATGGAATGTGTCGTTACTGTGGCCCTGTTCTATGTGTCTTTAAATTCTTAGAGGGGTTTTTCCCAAATTTTGGCAGCTCTTGCAGTCACAGCATGGGCATTACCACTATAGGAGACCCGCTCCTTTATAATGGGAACATTTTTTTACTGAGACCCTCCTCTATGTCTCTTCAAAGGGGTATTGGATTGCGTCCAAATTTTTGGCAGCCCTTGCAGTCACTGGATATGCAATAACAGTATAGGAGACCCACTTGTTAATAATGGGAACAACAACGCATAGCCGCCTGATGGCTCTCTAACAATAGCGAGGGCCAACTGCTGGCCTTTTAAGAATAGTAAGGGCCGTCTGATGTCCCTATAAAAATAGGCTTTATGACTTTCAGAGTCCCTCCTTCATAAATAAAACAGTATGTTTCTGATGATGTGTCACACACCACATTGCCAGATAAGGTTGTAAAATGTTAAAATGACATTTCCCAGTGAATGCATTTATCTTTAAAAATAACGTAAAAAAACCAAACAATAGGATCTTTCTTTAGTATAAATAACAGCGTCACTAATTTAACCTCAATGTAATCACATTGCTCAGCTCCTGCACCTCCTCCTCCATCTCCGAAATGACTACATCAGTCACAAGCTGACAGCACTGCAGCACTGCCCTGGCCAAGTGGCAACAGGCTGTGCTGAAGATAACATGCTTAATGCTTAATTGACAAACCGCCCAGCGCTGCAGAGTTGTTGAAAGCTGTAACACGGCAGCCTGATCTGTGGCTCTCACCACTGAAAATACAGCCAGGCATGGTCGTGTGTGACAATGGGCGGAACCTAGTGGCGGAGAAATGACAGCCGGAGTAGATACGGTTTCCCTCTATGCCAGTACTTTCACCGAGCTAAATACAACTCTCAGCAAAAAAAGCTGTGGACTGGCTCCGTACCATCCCTGGCCACATTCACCTGTCCACGTGTTTGTGGGTAGGCAGTCTTTACCAGTAAGTGCACTGGGGAGGGCACGGGTAATGTTGTGGGACCCGTGCTTGTGGAAGGCGGAGAAGATACCGGGAGAAATAGTGGTGGCTGGGGACCAAGCATGAGCACCCAGCTGACGCCGGCATGAGGTTATGAAAAGCATCCGCCTCCACGACCCTAAAAGGCCACATTTCAAGTGCAAGCAGCTGTCAAAAATTTGGCAGTATAGTATTGCAGCCTGTAGGTGGGTGGGTGGCTGGCTGCATACTTGTGCTTGCATTCCAAGGAATGGGGTAGGGACAACTGAACACTGCACTGGGACAAGGACATGGACGGTGATTGTTGCAAGTCTGCAACGACAGGAGCATGGCGGGAGGCATCTTATTACTTATGATGGGCACACTTTTAGGCAGTGACCTGGGAGTCAGAAATGGTTCCAGAGGTCTTCCCCATGCTGTTCCCATGTCTTTTCAGCACTGTATGCATGTGTCTGATGATGTGTCACACACCACATGGCCAGATAAGATTGTAAAATGTTAAAATGACATTTCCCAGTGAATGCATTTGTCTTTGTTGAAAGCAATGCAAAAGTGCAAAAACGCATAAAAAATGTTATGTTTGAATATAGCCCAAGGTGTGGAGGAGTATTTTTGGTTTTGGTTATTTATTTTGCCTTATATACAAGTCATTACCCTGGAAAGGATGTTCCTTAATATATTTCCCAGGAAAATGCATTTTGCTTTTGTTTTTGTATGTTCTATTGTGAATCCGTAAAAGTGGCGTAATACTCTGACAACGTTGTTGACAGCAGTGACCTGGGAGTCAGAAATGCTTCCAGGGGTCTTCCCCATGCTGTTCCCATGTCATTTGAGCACTGTTCGATTTGGCCAATTTTTAGGCCCTCTGCAAACCACCGGGGGGAGCCGCGTGAAAAATGCTTGAGTTTTCCATAGAATTACATTGGGCTCATTACTCGGGTAAAGCACCCGAGTATTCCAATTTGCTCGACCCGAGCAACGAGTACTCGAGCATTTTAGTGCTCGCTCATCACTACTCCCTAGCTCAGCAGCAGCTCTCCCTACACTGTCTGATTCCGGAGTGACTGTGACAAGCATGGCGGCGCCAGGTCTGATATAGACCTCTGATATAGACCTGATGACGCTGTGCGACCAGCCAGTCACTGTAATGCCACAGCCAACTTGGCTATGACATGACATTGACTGTCACGCAACCCCTGCATGGTAATTGGCTGTATATTATGCGCCAAACATGCGGGGCGGCGATTCAAGCTCCCGAACATTCAAAAAATACTCGCCAGCAACGAGCATCTCGAGCTCGTAACGAATAGTGGTGAGCATGCTGCTCATCACTAATAAACTCCACCGACCACAATCTCTTGTAATCACCTTTCATAAAACAGTGAAGTAATTTCATTATTTAGAGAAACTAAACCGAATCAATTCCTAAAATAGGAATGAGACGAAAAGGAGTCAGATCTGAGGAGCAAGGGCTTAAATAAGTCACTGAACTTCCATCTGAAATCACAAGGGCATTGGTGAAAGTGCTGAGCTGTGAAGGAGAACCCAAAAGCAGCCCCAGTTTTTTCGCCATCTTCTTCGTTAGCCCTTAGCCTTCACTTCTACTTGGGCCACCTGCTATTTACCCCGTCATTAGACAGAGACCCGGGCTATGTGGCCAGACAACTCGGGGAGACGGGAGAGAACACAGAAGCAGCCACAGCTCTGATGTAGACGCGGTGGTGGCTCTCAGAAGAGCCTTTGGGGTGATGGCGGAGCAGCAGACGAAGCAGATCACTTGGCGCTGATGTATTTGGTGACGGCCTTGGTGCCCTCGTACACGGCGTGCTTGGCCAGCTTTCCGGGCAGCAGCAGGTGCACGGCGGTCTGGATCTCCCGGGAGGTGATGGTGAAGCGCTTGTTGCAGTGAGCCAGACGGGAGGATTCCCCATGTGATGCGCTCGAAGATGTCGTTGACAGAGTAGTTCATGATGCCCATGGCCTTGGAGGAGATGCCGGTGTCGGGGTGGACCTGCTTCAGCACCTTGTACACGTAGATGGCGTAGCTCTCCTTCCTGCTCTTCCTAAGTTTCTTGCCGTCCTTCTTCTGAGTCTTAGTGACGGCTTTCTTGGAGCCCTTCTTGGGCGCTGGCGCAGACTTGGCGGGATCAGGCATGGTGAGTATACAGAGATCACAACTCAGAGAAGAGAGAACAATGTTCCTGCTCCTCCAGCGCAGCGGTATTTATAGCCACACATGCAAATGAGCAATGCTGTTTGCTCCTCTTCTACTGGGTAAGAAAGTCATGTGACCTTCGTAAGCTGAGCCCGCTGCGTCTTATTGGTGTTTCTACAAGTCTGCTCTCCTTTGGCGGCTTCAGATCCATCCAATGATAAGGCAGGAGGTCGGGGCAGCAGCGGATAAAAAGCGACTGAGGAGACAGAAACGGCATTATTGGAGAGTTCAATTCTTCCTCTAATTTTGACTTTTTGGAGACTATTACAGCGATGTCTGGACGCGGCAAACAAGGAGGCTAAGTCCATGCTAAGGCAAAGACCCGCTCATCCCGGGCAGGACTCCAGTTCCCAGTCGGCCGTGTGCACAGGCTTCTCCGCAAGGGCCATTATGCCGAGAGAGTCGGAGCCGGCGCTCCGGTCTGTATCGTCGGCGTCCCTGCCTCCTGCTAGGCAGAGACGCCGTTCCTCTCACCTCCCTGCTCAGTCCTCGGCGTCCTCTTCCCGCGCTGCTGCCAGCGCTCGCCGCTTCCCGGGCACTGTGCTTAGGGCGCGCGCGCTCCCTCTCTCTTAAAGGGGCCGTGCGCGCCGTCCTAAGGAATCCGCAGCCAATTGCTGGTGGAGCTCCCATATATAAGGCACCTCCTTTGCAAAGTTGTTGCAAAGCCTTTCACCTCTGCTTCAGCCTTCACGTCCCATTGCCAGTCTGCTTTCCAGCTCTGTCTACCTGCTAGCATTTCTGCGGTCCGACAGTCTGTCTACCTGCATCCACCAGTCTGTCTATGGACCAGTCTGCCGGTGGATCAGGAAGCACCTGCCTGATACTTGCCTGATACCTGCCTGAGACCACCTGCCAGCCAGCCGAGAGACTCTTACCCGCTCACCTGGGAGCGCTCACCTGCTGCCCGCCAGTTAGTCTACCTGGAGGTGCTGCCTTCACTTGCCGTGACCACCTGCCAGCCAGCCGAGAGACTCTTACCCACTCACCTGGGAGCGCTGACCTGCTACCCGCCTGCTAGCCTACCTGGAGGCTCTGCCGTCACTTGCCGTGACCACCTGGCTGTCTAGAGACTCTTACCTTGCTGTCACTTGCCATGACCATCTGCCTGTCTAGAGACTCTTACCCTGCTGTCACTTGCCATGACCACCCGTCTGTCAAGAAACTGTTCCCGTCACTTGCCGTGACCTCCTGCCCTTCTACCCAGAGACTGTTCCTGTCACTTGCCGTGACTACCTGCCCGCCTTCCCTGGGAGCCACCCGCTTCCTTACAAGGACTGCCCCTTTGTATAGTAGCTCAGAGGTTCCACCTCCCAGACCCGTTACACGGTCTATCTGGCCGCTGTGCTGGAGTATCTGACTGCTGAGATCCTGGAATTGGCCGGCAATGATGCCGGGGACAACAAGAAGACCCGCATCATCCCCTGTCACCTGCAGCTGGCGGTGTGCAATGACAAGGAGCTCAACAGGCTGCTGGGTGGGGTGACCATTGCCCAGGGAGGTGTCCTTCCAAAGATCCAGGCCGTGCTGCTGCCCAAGAAGACCTAGAGCAGCAAGGCGAGCAAGAGCAAGTGAGCGCCGCTCCTCCACATCTGTCAGAACAACTAAAGGCTCTTCTAAGAGCCACCACATCCTCCTCATAAGAGCCCGCACCGCAGATAGCAGGCGATGGTCCACACTAGGGTCTGCTGACACCTGTGTACCAGACGGTATATAGATCTATCTGTGTACATGATCCTTGCTCCACTGTATGATTTGCTGCAGAGGACTCATTTAATCTGTGCAGGACCTCTGGCGCTGCTTGATTACCGGCACTTCACCTGACAAGGCTATGCGCAGTGCACTGTGCGGCTGTGTCTGCTAGTAATGACAAGGCAGGGGTGACACTGCGCCTATAATTGTGCTTGTGTATCGCCCCACCACAGCATTACTACCCGACACAGCCGCACAGTGCACTGTGCATGGCCATGTCAGGCGAAGTGACGGCAATCAAGCAGCGCCAGTAGTCCTACACAGATGCCGTGGAAGCGGTCCGGGCCCGATGGCGAGTGGGACCCCTGATGGTCCAGGGTCATATCTGTGACACGCTAGCAGCACTGCACTGACTCATGCCTGAGGAGTTGCTGGACAGGACACAGACCAAGGCAGGTGAGTGAGGTTTGTTGCCGGCTTCCCCAAACCCCATGATAAAAATAATTTTAACGTGTGTGTGTGTATGACTGTGTATACATATTTATGTCTGTTTTATGTGTTTTAAAGAATGTGTTCAAATATGTACGTATGCCTGTATGCACGTGTCTGCTTATTATATGTGTACATATCTGTGTACCATGTGCACGTGTGTGTATGTATGCTTACCGTGTGCTTGCATAACTGCGTACTGTGTGTGTATGTGCATGTCTGCGTACTGTGAGTGTGTGTGTGTGCATGTCTGCGTACTGTGTGTGTGTGTGCATGTCTGCGTACTGTGTGTGTGCAGGCATGTCTGCATATATGAAGGATGAAGAGGCAGGCTGGGTCCTGTGTTGTAAAACTATTTTTCTCTGCGTCATGTGACACTCCCTCTCCGATCATTCCTCCTCCCTAGTCTGACGCAGCGGCATGATGACGCACCACGCTGTGTCAGAGAGTGGAGCTGGCAGCGGCTGAGGTGATGAGAGAGACGTGCTGCAGAGACGGAAGCAGCGGAGAATGAGGAGCGGTAAGTATGTATTTATTTTTTTATTTATTTTAAAATTAATATTATTATTTATTATAGCGCCATTTATTCCATGGCGCATTACATGTGAAAAAAGGGGAATAAATAGCAAAAACAATTACAATAATCTTGAACAAAACGTGACAGCGACTGGTACAGGAGGAGCAAGGACCCTGCCCACGAGGGCTCACAATCTACAAGGGATTGGCGAGGATACAGTAGTTGAGGGTAGGGCTGGTAGTGGAGTGGTATGGTGGAGCGAGGGTTACTGCAGGTTGTAGGCTTGTCGGAAGAGGTGGGTTCAGGTTCCTTTTGAAGGTTTCCATGGTAGGCGAGAGTCTGATATGTTGGGGTAGACAGTTCCAGAGTAGGGTGGATGCACAGGAGAAATCTTGTATGCGATTGAGACAGGAGGAGATAAGAGAGGAGTAGAGAAGGAGATGTTGTGAGGATCGGAGGTTGCGTGCGGGTATGTACCGGGAGACTAGGTCAGAGATATATGGAGGAGACAGACTGTGGATGGCTTTGTATGCCATGGTTAGGGTTTTGAACTGGAGTCTCTGAGCAATGGAGAGCCAGTGAAGAGATTGACAGAGAGGAGAGCCTGTGGAATAGCAGGGGGACAGGTAGATTAGTCGGGGAGCAGAGCTTAGGATAGATTGGAGGGGTGCGAGAGTGTTGGAAGGGAGGCCACAGAGCAGGAGGTTGCAGTAGTCGAGGCAGGAGATGAGGGCATGCACTAGTGTGTTCGCAGATTCATGGTTGAGGAATGTGCGGATCTGAGAGATATTTTTAAGTTGGAGTCGGCAGGAAGTGTAACTGACTTGGATATGTGGTTTGAAGGAGAGATTAGAGTCCAGGGTTACCCCAAGGCAGTGAGCTTGAGGGACTGGGGAGAGTGGACAGCCATTGACATTGATAGATAGTTCAGTTGGGGGGGTTGAGATGGGGAAAGATGATGAATTCTGTTTTGTCCATGTTAAGTTTTAGAAATCTAGCAGAGAATAAGGATGAAATAGCGGACAGACATTGTGGGATTTTGGTTAGTATGGAGGAGATATCGGGTTCAGAGAGGTAGATTTCTGTGTCGTCGGCATAGAGGTGATACTGAAAGCCGTGAGACTCTATGAGCTGTCCCAGGCCTAAGGTGTAGATGGAGAAGAGTAAGGGTCCTAGAACTGAACCTTGAGGGACACCGACAGATAAAGGGTGAGATGAGGAAGTGGCGTGTGAGTGGGAGACACTGAATGTCCGGTCTGTTAGGTATGAGGAGATCCAGGATAGGGCCAAGTCTGTGATGCCGAGAGATGAGAGAGTCTGGAGTAAGAGGGAATGGTCCACTGTGTCAAAGGCAGATGACAGGTCCAGGAGGAGGAGGACAGAATAGTGTAGCTTGGATTGGCTGTTAGTAGGCCATTGGTGTTATGGTTAATATTTTATATCTAGCTTCATTATTTATTTAGGAAAACAATTTATATTTTTGCTAAGTCTGAAGCCTCTGCTTAAAACTTGCATCATGGAATCTCTGACTAAGATACTGGTTTCCTGTGAATTCCCTGACAAGAAGGTTTACGTTGGGCCAAGGTAAGTGTGTTATCACTGATTGTCTATTTTGGTTTCCTGTTCAGTTGTATGTAACAATTGTAGTTCCGTTTTGTCTAGCTAATAAAGGTGGTGAGTCTTAGCTGCCACACAGAAGACTCTACCTGCTGACAATGCATATCGCATGCATTTTGTCTCTCTCCCTTCATCGATGAAGTATTTTAATTTGAATCTCACTGGCAATGTGAAGACCCTTTGCTGTCTATTCCAAAGTTCTCCCTAATAACAAAGAAGGGTCACCACAACATTGGTGACCTTAGTCAGTGCAGTTTCAGTAAAATTGTGCGATTGGAAACCAGATTGTAGGTGGTTGAAGAGGGAGCAGGAGGAGAGGTGGGAGGACAGTTCAGAATGAACGTGTTGTTCCAGTAGTTTTGAGGCATAGGGGACAAGTGATATGGGTCGATAGCTAGTCAGAGAGGATAGGTCAAGGGAGGGCTTTTTGAGGTTGGGTGTGATCGAGGCATGTTTGAAGTATGAGGGAAAGACGCCAGTTGTTGATGACAAGTTGAAAAGGTGGGCTAAGGTTGGGATGAAGATAGTGGTAAGGTTTGGGATGAGGTGGGACGAGATTGGGTCAAGTTCACAGGTGGTGAGGTGTGATTTGGAAAGTAAATAGGAAAGTTGATCTTCCGTAATGGTAGAGAACGTGGTTATGGAGGAGGATGATTGAGTAGATGTGGGGAGAGGCTGTAGGCAGGGTGGACTGGCCCTCCGGAGGATCGGGAAAACCCCGGGTGGGCCCCGAGTCCCGATGGCGACGCCCCCAAGCCCCACAACCTGCCCCCCTGGTTCGCTAATCATATCGGCAGCACTGCCGATATGATTAGTGATGGGCCCTCTGCAACGTCAAAGCAGGGAGAGCGATCTCCCTCCTCTGCCTGCTACGGCAGTGATCCTCTGCCTCCTATGCGCAGTGCAACACTGCCGGTCCGTGCGCAGGAGGTCAGTCTCAGGGCGATGACGTTATCTCCCTAGGACTGCTTCCTGTGCGCACTGTGGAGGTCGGACGCGGCGTCGCCCGAGGCAGCGGCAGCAGAATCTATTGGCTCCTACCATGAATATATTATTGGAGGCAGGAGAATGTATGGGCTCCTACCAGGTATATATTATTGGAGGCATCAGAATCTATGGGCTCCTGTCAGGTATATATTATTGGAGGCAGGGGAATGTATGGGCTCCTGTCAGGTATATATTAATGAAGGCAGTAGAATCTATGGGCTTCTGTCAGCTATACATTATTGGAGGCAGCAGAATCTATGGGCTCCTGTCAGGTATATATTATTGGAGCCAGCAGAATCTATGGGCTCCTATCAAGTATATATTATTGGAGGCAGCAGAATCTATGGGCTCCTGTCAGGTATATATTATTGGAGGCAGCAGAATCTATGGGCTCCTGTCAGGTATATATTATTGGAGGCAGGGGAATGTATGGGCTCCTGTCAGGTATATATTATTGAAGGCAGTAGAATCTATGGGCTTCTGTCAGGTAAATATTATTGGAGGCAGCAAAATGTATGGGTCCTGTCAGGTATATATTATTGGAGGCAGTAGAATGTATGGGCTCCTGTCAGGTATATATTATTGGAGGCAGCAGAATGTATGGGCTCCTGTCAGGTATATATTATTGGAGGCAGGGGAATGTATGGGCTCCTGTCAGGTATATATTATTGAAGGCAGTAGAATCTATGGGCTTCTGTCAGGTATATATTATTGGAGGCAGCAGAATCTATGGGCTCCTGTCAGGTATATATTATTGGAGCCAGCAGAATCTATGGGCTCCTATCAAGTATATATTATTGGAGGCAGCAGAATCTATGGGCTCCTGTCAGGTATATATTATTGGAGGCAGCAGAATCTATGGGTTCCTGTCAGGTATATATTATTGGAGGCAGAGGAATGTATGGGCTCCTGTCAGGTATATATTATTGAAGGCAGTAGAATCTATGGGCTTCTGTCAGGTATATATTATTGGAGGCAGCAGAATGTATGGGCTCCTGTCAGGTATATATTATTGGAGGCAGCAGAATCTATGGGCTCCTGTCAGGTATATATTATTGGAGGCAGCAGAATCTATGGGCTCCTGTCAGGTATATATTATTGGAGGCAGCAGACTCTATGGGCTCCTGTCAGGTATATATTATTGGAGGCAGCAGAATGTATGGGATCCTGTCAGGTATATATTATTGGAGGCAGCAAAATGTATGGGTCCTGTCAGGTATATATTATTGGAGGGAACAGAATGTATGGGCTACTGTCAGGTATATATTATTGGAGGCAAGAGAATGTATGGGATCCTGTCAGGTATATATTATTGGAGGCAGCAGAATGTATGGGCTCCTGTCAGGTATATATTATTGGAGGCAAGAGAATGTATGGGATCCTGTCAGGTATATATTATTGGAGGCAGCAGACTCTATGGGCTCCTGTCAGGTATATATTATTGGAGGCAGCAGAATGTATGGGTCCTGTCGGGTATATATTATTGGAGGCAGCAGAATCTATGGGCTCCTGTCAGGTATATATTATTGGAGGCAGCAGAATGTATGGGATCCTGTCACGTATATATTATTGGAGGCAGAAGAATGTATTAGACTTGTCAGGTATATATTATTGGAGGCAGTAGAATGTATGGGATCCTGTCAGATATATATTATTGGAGGCAGCAGAATGTATGGGTCCTGTCAGGTATATATTATTGGAGGCAGCAGAATGTATGGGTCCTGTCGGGTATATATTATTGGAGGCAGCAGAATCTATGGGCTCCTGTCAGGTATATATTATTGGAGGCAGCAGAATGTATGGGCTCCCGTCAGGTATATATTATTGGAGGCAGCAGAATGTATGGACTCCTGTCAGGTATATATTATTGGAGGCAGGAGAATGTATGGGCTCCTGTCAGGTATATATTATTGGAGGCAAGAGAATGTATGGACTCCTGTCAGGTATAAATTATTGGAGGCAGAAGAATTTATGGGCTCCTGTCAGGTATATATTATTGGAGCAGCAGAGTGTATGGGCTCCTGTCAGGTATATATTATTGGAGGCAGCAGAATCGATGGGCTCCTGTCAGGTATATATTATTGGAGCCAGCAGAATATATGGGCTCCTACCCGGTGTATATTATAGGAGGCAGCAGATTCTATGGGCTCCTGTCAGGTATATTTTATTGGAGGCAGCAGAATCTATGGGCTTCTGTCAGGTATATATTATTGGATCCAGCAGAATCTATGGGCTCCTGTCTGGTATATATTATTGGAGGCAGCAGAATCTATGGGCTCCTGTCAGGTATATATTATTGGAGCCAGCAGAATCTATGGGCTCCTGTCAGGTATATATTATTGGAGGCAGCAGAATCTATGGGCTCCTGTCAGGTATATATTATTGGAGCCAGCAGAATCTATGGGCTCCTGTCAGGTATATATTATTGGATGCAGCAGAATCTATGGGCTCCTGTCAGGTATATATTATTGGAGGCAGGAGAATGCATGGGCTCCTACAAGGTATATATTATTGGAGGCAGAAGAATCTATGGGCTCCTATCAGGTTTATATGATTGTAGCCAGCAGATGTATGGGCTCCTACCAAGTATATATTATTGGAGGCAGGAGAATCTATGGGCTCCTGTCGGTATATTGTCAGGTATATATTATTGGAGGCAGGAGAATGTATTGGCTCCTACCAGGTATATAATATTGGAGGCAGGAGAACGTATGGGCTCCTGTCAGGTATATATTATTGGAGGCAGCAGAATCTTTGGGCTCCTGTCAGGTATATATTATTGGAGACAGCAGAATGTTTGGGCTCCTGTCAGGTATATATTATTGGAGGAAGCAGAATCTATAGGCTCCTGTCAGGTATTTATTTTTTGAGGTAGCAGAGTATATGGGCTCATGTCAGGTATATATTATTGGAGGCAGCAGAATCTATGGGCTCCTGTCAGGTATATATTAGGTATATATTATTGGAGGCAGGAGAATGTATGGGCTCCTGTCAGGTATATATTATTGGAGGCAGTAGAATGTATGGACTCCTTTCAGGTATATATTATTGGAGGCTGGAGAATCTTTGGGCTCCTGTCAGGTATATATTATTGGAGGCAGGAGAATGTATGGACTCCTTTCAGGTATATATTATTGGAGGCTGGAGAATCTTTGGGCTCCTGTCAGGTATATATTATTGGAGGCAGGAGAATGTATGGACTCCTGTCAGGTATATATTATTGGAGGCAGCAGAATGTATGGGCTCCTGTCAGGTATATATTATTGGAGGCAGGAGAATGTATGGGCTCCTGTCAGGTATATATTATTGGAGGCAGCAGAATCTATGGGCTGCTGTCAGGTATATATTATTGGAGGCAGGAGAATGTATGGACTCCTGTCAGGTATATATTATTGGAGGCAGCAGAATGTATGGGCTCCTGTCAGGTATATATTATTGGAGGCAGGAGAATGTATGGACTCCTGTCAGGTATATATTATTGGAGGCAGCAGAATCTATGGGCTCCTGTCAGGTATATATTATTGGAGGTAGGAGAATGTATGGGCTCCTACCAGGTATATATTATTGGAGGCAGCAGAATGTATGGGCTCTTGTCGGGTATATATTATTGGAGGCAGGAGAATCTATGGACTCCTTTCAGGTATATATTATTGAAGGCAGGAGAATGTATGGGCTCCTGCCAGGTATATATTATTGGAAGCAGCAGAATCTATGGGCTCCTGTCAGGTATATATTATTGGAGGCAGGAGATTGTGTGGTCTCCTGTCAGGTATATATTATTGGAGGCAGCAGAATCTATGGGCTCCTGTCAGGTATATATTATTGGAGGCAGGAGAATGTATGGGCTCCTACCAGGTATATATTATTGGAGGCAGCAGAATGTATGGGCTCCTGTCAGGTATATATTATTGGAGGCAGGAGAATGTGTGGTCTCCTGTCAGGTATATATTATTGGAGGCAGCAGAATCTATGGGCTCCTGTCAGGTATATATTATTGGAGGCAGGAGAATGTATGGGCTCCTATCAGGTATATATTATTGGAGGCAGCAGAATCTATGGGCTCCTGTCAGGTATATATTATTGGAGGCAGCAGAATCTATGGGCTCCTGTCAGGTATATATTATTAGAGCCAGCAGAATGTATGGGCTTCTACCAAGTATATATTATTGGAGGCAGGAGAATCTATGGGCTCCTGTCAGGTATATATTATTGTAGGCAGGAGAATGTATGGGCTCCTGTCAGGTATATATTATTGGAGCCTGCAGAATGTTTGGGCTTCTGTCAGGTATTTATTATTGGAGCCAGCAGAACCTATGGGCTCTTGTCAGGTATATATTATTGGAGCCAGAAGAATCTATGGGCTCCTGTCAGGTATATATTCATAGAATGGTAGAGTTGGAGGGGACCTCCTGGGTCATCTGGTCCAACCTACTGCTCAAAGCAGGATTCGCTAAATCATCTCAGACAGATATCTGTCCAGCCTCTGTTTGAAGACGTCCATTGAAGGGGAACTCACCACTTCTCGTGGCAGCCTGTTCCACTCATTGATCACCCTCACTGTCAAAAAGTTTTTTCGAATATCTAATCTGTGTCTCCTCCCAATCAGTTTCATCCCATTGCTTCTAGTCTTTCCTTGTGCAAATGAGAATAAAGATGATCCTTCTACAATGTGACAGCCCTTGAGATATTTGTAGACAGCTATTAAGTCTCCTCTCAGTCTTCTTTTTTGCAAGCTAAACATTCCCAAATCCTGTAACCATTCCTCATAGGACATGGTTTGCAGACCGGTCATCATTCTGGTCGTTCTTCTCTGAACTTGCTCCAGTTTGTCGATGTCTTTTTTAAAATGTGGTGCCCAAAACTGGACGCAGTATTCCAGATGAGGTCTGACCAAAGAAAAGTAAAGTCCGATAACGACTTCACGTGATCTAGACTGTATGCTTCTGTTAATACATCCCAGAATTGTATTTGACTTTTTTGCTGCTGCATCACACTGTTGACTCATGTTCAGTCTATGATCTATTAGTATACCCAAGTCTTTTCACATGTACTGTTGCTTAGCTCTATTCCTCCCATTTTGTATATGCTTTTTTCTTTTTTATTGCCCAGATATAGTACTTTGCATTTTTCCCTGTTAAAAACCATACTGTTAGTTACTGCCCAATGCTCCAGTTTATTTAGGTCTTTTTGAATCCTCTCTCTCTCTTTTCAAGTATTAGCTATCCCTCCTAGCTTTGTGTCATCAGCAAATTTAATCAGTTTACCCTCAATTCCTTCATCTAAATCATTGATAAAGATGTTGAACAATACAGGTCCCAGGACAGAACCCTGTGGTACCCCACTTGAGACATTCATCCAACTGGATGTGAAGCCAATTACGACCACTCTTTGAGTCCGATCACTAAGCCAGTTATGAATCCACCTAACAGTTGCCTTGTCCATTCCATACTTGGTAATTTTTTGAATAAGGATGGTGTGAGATACTTTGTCAAATGCTTTGCTGAAGTCAAGATATACTATATTTACAGCATTTCCCTGATCCACCCAGTCAGTGATTCTGTCATAGAAGGAAATTATGTTAGTCTGACATGACTTGTTAGTTACAAACCCATGCTGACTCTGGTTAATCACTTCATTCTTATCCAGGTACTTACATACATATTGTTTAATAATTTGTCAAAGATCTTTCCTGGTATAGAAGTCAGACTTACCGGCCTATAGTTCCCTGGGTCCACCTTCTTCCCTTTTTTGAAGATAGGAACAACATTTGCTCTTCTCCAGTCTTCTGGGACTTCTCCTGTTCTCCAAGAATTTTCAAAGATTATGGAGAGTGGATCTAAAATTTCTTCTACGATCTCCTTCAGTACTCTGGGGTGTAATTCGTCTGGACCTGGAGACTTGAACTCATTTATGTTAGCTAAATATTCCTTCACAATCTCTCTGTTTACAGATAACTTGGATTCTTCTTTTCCTTTAATAGGACAGTGAAGATCAGTTAATGTTACATTTTCTTTCTGAGAGAAAAGAGATGCAAAATAGGAATTAAAAAGTTCGGCCTTCTCAACATCCTTTCTTACCATTTCACCATTTTCATCCTGTAAAAATCCTATAGCATCTTTGACTTTTCTTTTACTTTTGACATACCCCCAAAATCCTTTTTTATTGCTTTTGACATCTCTTGCAAGCCTTAATTCATTGTCACCTTTAGCTAACCTGATACGTGCCCTACAGGATCTGCAGACTGCATTATAATCTTCTATAGATATGCCTCCCTCTTTCCATATGATAAACATTTCTTCCTTTCTTTTTTAGCATGTGTTTAAGTTCTGTGTTCATTCATCCTGGTTTCCTTAAATGCTTCCCATGCTTCCTACTTTTCGGGATTGTTAACGATATTATTGGAGGGAGCAGAACCTATGGGCTCCTGTCAGGTATATATTATTGGAGGCAGCAGAATCTATGGGCTCCTGTCAGGTATATATTATTGGAGGCAGCAGAATCTATGGGCTCCTTTCAGGTATATATTATTGGAGGCAGGAGAATGCATGGGCTCCTGTCAGGTATACATTATTGGAGGCAGCAGAATCTATGGGCTCCTGTCAGGTATATATTATTCGAGGCAGCAGAATGTTTGGGCTCCTGTCAGGTATATATTATTCGAGGCAGCAGAATGTATGGGCTCCTGTCAGGTATATATTATTGGAGCCAGCAGAATCTATGGGCTCCCGTCAGGTATATATTATTGGAGCCAGCAGAATCTATGGGCTCCTGTCAGGTATATATTAATGGAGGCAGCAGAATCTATGGGCTCCTGTCAGGTATATATTATTCGAGGCAGCAGAATCTATGGGCTCCTGTAAGGTATATATTATTGGAGCCAACAGAATCTATGGGCTCCTGTCAGGTATATATTATTTGATAATCATGCCCATTGCCCAGCTCCCGACATATGTTGATCACCAGCCAGATAAAACAAGGCAGCTGGGGGCTGGGATTTTCAGCATGGTAAGGCCCAAGCGTTCTTGGCCCCCACGCTGAAAATCGCTGCCTGCAGCCACCCCTGAAAATGGTGCATTCATCATAGCACCATTTCCAGGTGATTTACCCGGCTCTTCCAGCGGCCCTGGTGGTGAGTGGCACCCTGGGTAATAATAGGGTTATTACCAGGCCTGCTTTGTATTATCAGAAAAAAGAAAAAACATATTGTCCATACAGGCTTACAGCCCAAGAGTGGCATATCCAGTGGTAGCATAGCGTAGTTTCCCATCATACGAAGGTGACCTTGTCGTGGTTGATGGGCACACATAAATTGGCCAAATTATGCGCAAAAAACCTTCATTTTTCAAAGTGACATTAGTCTAGATACAATATTTCTTATATTTTCATGTATGGAGTGCCGAAGTTCTTTTTGCTATTGAGATTACTCTTTTCTTCAGAGCACCCGAATAGACCAGTGAGCGACCCCTCTCTTTTTTCTATTAATCATTTTTGGGATCCCGCTCCTGGAGCATTGCAGCAGGTACGTGTTCACACTATTAGAAGTTTGACAGCCTTTTTTCTGACCATGTGTCCCTTCCATTAAGTCACAGGTGGTTTTAACTAGCTCTACCAGCCCATACATTGTAGGTTAAAAGCCCAAGCAGAGACATATTGTCCATACAGGCTTACAGCCCAAGAGTGGCATATCCAGTGGTAGCATAGCGTAGTTTCCCATCATACGAAGGTGACCTTGTCGTGGTTGATGGGCACACATAAATTGGCCAAATTATGCGCAAAAAAACTTCATTTTTCAAAGTGACATTAGTCTAGATACAATATTTCTTATATTTTCATGTATGGAGTGCCGAAGTTCTTTTTGCTATTGCTTTGTATTATCAGCTGGTACTAAGCCCGAAATTCATGGTGTCACGCCAAATTAGACATAGCCACAATGAATTTCTAGTAAACAGAAAAAAAAAAGACAGAATTTTTTTTTTATTAAAAATAAAACTAATTTAGGGACTCCATCTTTAATAAAGAAAAATCCTCACTCCAACGTAATCCATAGGTCCTTTGTCTTCAGCTCTGCTACATCTTTGCCATCAGACAAATATGTCTGCTGACAGAGATGAGCAGGCACAGAATGACACTGGAGCACTGTTACTGTGTAGTGCGGCACTATGTTTTTTTTTTTGTCATTTCATGCAGTGTAGAATGTTACGCTCGCGCCTGGACTGACTGGCGAGAGCGTGATTAGTGATCCCACTGTACCATGAACCGAGGAGCGCCTGGAGGGGCATAACTAAGTATCAACCCGATCCGACCAAGGTTGCACGGCGGCTTAGTCTACTCTGTGAACCAAGGAGGAACCTAGCAGAGGGACCAAGTGCTACTCCAGGTCAGACCCGGTCACTGTTGTTGACCCACACCGGGGAATGCAGGAACAGGCAGGTTAGACTGGCATACAGGCAGGTGGGTATTGGCAGG
Organism: Phyllobates terribilis; assembly: GCF_046119375.1. NCBI lineage: Eukaryota > Metazoa > Chordata > Amphibia > Anura > Dendrobatidae > Phyllobates > Phyllobates terribilis. Next base: position 359,371,024 of record NW_027362769.1, on the reverse strand, counting down.
CACGGCTGGTATGCAGACAGGTGGATACTGGTAAGCACGGCCGGTATGCAGACAGGTGGGTATTGGCAAGTACGGCTGGTATGCAGACAGGTGGGTACTGGCAAGTACGGCTGGTATGCAGACAGGTGGGCACTGGCAAGCACGGCTGGTATGCAGACAGGTGGGCACTGGCAAGCACGGCTGGTATGCAGACAGGTGGGCACTGGCAAGCACGGCTGGAGTGCAGACAGGGAGGTACTAGCAGGTTGGAGCGCAGGCTGGATAGGGTCCAGTACAGACTGGGAGACAGGTTCAGAGCAGCAGATGGGGTAGTCAAGCAGAGTAAGGCGAAACCGCCGGAGCGGAGGACAAGGCAGAGCAGAGAGGAACAGCTGGTGCGGTGAGCAAGCAGAGCGGAGCAAAAACCGCAGGTGCGGTGGGCAAGGCAGAGCAGAGAGGAACCGCCGGAGCGGTGGACAAGGCAGAGCAGAGCGAAACCGCAGGTGCGGTCGACGAGGTAAAGCAGAGCGAAACCGCAGGTGCGGTGGACAAGGCTGAGCAGAGCGAAACCGCAGGTGCGGTGGACAAGGCAGAGCAGAGAGAAACTGCTGGCACGGTGAGCAAGTCAGAGCAGAGAGGGCTGAAGGTGCAGGCAGAGAGGACAGGGCTCTCTTCACATGTAACAGACTGGAAAGCACAGGAAGATGGCTAGAACAAATGGAAGAAGATACGGAGGAAGGGAAAAGGGACAAGCCGAACCAGATACACACAAGGTACTTACTATGAAGTAGCGAGTGGACACAAAACTCACAAACAGAAGTACAGAGACAACGAGTAGGAGTTAGGTGCAGGTTCAGATACTGCAGGAAAAGGGAAGGTACGGACATAGAGACAAACAGGTAACAGGCTAGGATACAGTTCAGACAGGAATTGCTACTGCAATGAGATACAAGAACGAGCCTGGGTATACAGCCCCCAGAGTGGCGGAAACAGACTAGAAGTCACAGTTAACAGGCCTGGGTATACAGCCCCCAGAGTGGCGGAAACAGACTAGAAGTCAGAGATATCAGGTCTGGGTATGCAGCCCCCAGAGTGGCGGAAACAGACAAGATACAGGACAGGACCTGGCAATTCAGTTGCAAAGACAAACTGAGTGAAGGTGTTGCTCAGGCCCCTCCTTCTGGGTGGAGGGGGTTTAAATATCCAGTGACTCTCAGCAATAGGCTGGAGACGCATTAGGGGTGCGCCCACAGCAGCTATAAGAATCAGGAAGTAACCGGGCCACCGCCCTAAGCAGTCAGTCAAGAGACATGCATACAGCATGAACTGGAGCAAGGTTTGCAGGCTGGACTGACAGGTAAGATTGCGGTCTTGCATAGTGGGAGGTGGTGCACTATGCAAGCACGCCGCCAGGGATGTTACATAGAAATCTTGGGAAAAGTGTGGATTGGGCTCTGGAAGTAATCAGTTATATCTAACTATGTTATTTTCTGCAGAGATAAGTCCTGCATAGAAGATGTGATATATCGGTCTGCAGATAAAGAACTTCAACTGGAGATATCACTGGTGAGTATGTGTATTACCTATACACACACACTGACACTATATACAGAGGTCCTGTGTGTAATGTCACTGGTGATCACTGTATTACCTATACACACACACTGACACTATATACAGAGCTCCTGTGCATAATGTCAATGGTGATCACTGTATTACCTCTACACTCACACTATACACAGAGCTCCTGTGTATAATGTCACTGATAATCTCTACATTATCTGTACACTGACTCTATATACAGAGCTTTTTTACATTTTCATTATCAGTCACTATCTGGTGCCATTATGTGCTATGGTCATGGCGTGGCGGTATTTGTCCCTTGTTTGTGGTATTATTCGGACAGGATGTATGTGGTGGTAGTATGTGGTCTTCTCATGGTGTGGCAGTATATATACCTTGTACTTGGTAGTATTTGATCACTATGTAGTGGTATGTGTTCTGGTCATGGTGTGGTGGTATTTCTCTAGGTATAGTGGATTTTTGTCAGTCATTTGTTTTTTCGGATATTAAGAATGGGAACTTTCTTTATTTGCAATACATATTAAATACTTGGATGTTTAGCCTCTCCCTGTGTGTGACTACTATGACGCGCCCCCTGGGCCGTGGGGTACTTGGTGCCGGGCCGGTCGTTGCTAGGGGAGATGTCACAGTGGCGGCAACCCGGTCCGTGACCCAGGGCAGTCAGTAAAAAGGGGAATATTATTTACAGGGGATTATAGTTTATATATAAAGTTTGTGATGCCACCTGTGGTATGCGGCTAAAGGGAGCCGCCGATGCGGAGCAGGTCCTCTGGAGCTGATGTTAGTGCAGCAAAGCTGGTGTGGCTCTCCAAAGGTAGAGCTTAGGTCCAGGGCAGTGTAGATGTTATAGGTTGTGCCTGAGAGGACCCCTTTCTATGTGCCTTCCTCTGTCATCTTCCTGCACTGGCTCTCGCCCTCCTGCCCTGCGCCTCGCAATCAGTGTCCCAATCCGGTAGCCTCGGGTCTTGTCGGGTGACCTGCAGTCCCCTGGACCCTCTGTGGCCACCTTCTCAGCGATATAATTGTGGATGTGGCCACTGCACCTTACAAGTACAGCAGCTTCCGGTTCCTAGCTGAGCCTTGTAGTTCTCCACGAGTTTAGGAGCAGGTCCCCTCTGCGGCTCGATCCCTTCACCGCCTGGCAGATTCGGGCGTACGGGTGGCCTCCAGCACTGCCCTTACCCCTGGGATCCCTTCTGTTCCTGGAGCCTTTCTCCTGCTCCCTCGCCTCTCTCAGTCCTGGGCCTCTCACTAGGCCCGCCTCCGGAGCAGAGCTCCTGCAGAGCCTCTGCTCCCCTCACTTTCATCCTCTGACTGGCTGAACTCACTTCCCAAGATGGTTCCCTCTTTTATATCACTTCGTTTCCTGTGCTTCCCTGAACTACGTCCTCCACCCACACCCACTACATAGTTCCACCCTTCAGCTAGGGACCAGGGACTGTGCTCTCCTTTAGGAGCAATCTCGCCCTGCCCCCACTGAAGTGGAATGTGTTGGATGCAGCTGTTAGGGTCCCTGGCAGTACTCCATCCTTACCTGAGAGTGAGATACCACACCTCTGGGTGAGATGCAGTACCTCTGTGGCGACTGAACCCGCAGGGGCGCCACAACTACACAGCAGCAGAGATGCACGTCAGCTCTAGACACAAAAATTAAGCTGTCATACAGCCCCAGATCCAAAAAAATGAGAACAATACGGTTTGCAGAACATGGCGCGAAAAGTGTGATTTTTTTTTTCAAACTTGTGAATTTGTTTTCACCACTTAGATACATAGAATCATAGAATCATAGAATGGTAGAGTTGGAAGGGACCTCCTGGGTCATCTGGTCCAATCCCCTGCTCAAAGCAGGATTCACTAAATCATCTCAGACAGATGTCTGTCCAGCCTCTGTTTGAAGACGTCCATTGAAGGAGAACTCACCACCTCTCGTGGCAGCCTGTTCCACTCATTGATCACCCTAACTGTCAAAAAGTTTTTTCTAATATCTAATCTGTGTCTCCTCCCATTCAGTTTCATCCCATTGCTTCTAGTCTTTCCTTGTGCAAATGAGAATAAAGATGATCCTTCTACAATGTGACAGCCCTTGAGATATTTGTAGACAGCTATTAAGTCTCCTCTGTCTTCTTTTTTGCAAGCTAAACATTCCCAAATCCTGTAACCGTTCCTCATAGGATATGGTTTGCTGGCCGTTCACCATTCTGGTCGCTCTTCTCTGAACTTGCTCCAGTTTGTCAATGTCTTTTTTAAAATGTGGTGCCCAAAACTGGACACAGTATTCCAGATGAGGTCTGACCAAAGAGGAGTAAAGTGTGATAATGACTTCACGTGATCTAGACTGTATGCTTCTGTTAATACATCCCAGAATTGTATTTGCCTTTTTTGCTGCTGCATCACACTGTTGACTCATGTTCAGTCTATGATCTATTAGTATACCTAAGTCTTTTTCACATATACTGTTGCTTAGCTCTATTCCTCCCATTCTGTATATGTTTTTTTTCATTTTTATTGCCCAGATGTAGTACTTTACATTTTCCCTGTTAAAAACCATTCTGTTAGTTGCTGCCCACTGCTCCAGTTTATTTAGGTCTTTTTGAAGCCTCTCTCTCTCTTCTCTAGTGTTAGCTATCCCTCCTAGCTTTGTGTCATCAGCAAATTTATTCAGTTTACCCTCAATTCCTTCATCTAAATCATTGATAAAGATGTTGAACAATACAGGTCCCAGGACAGAGCCCTGTGGTACCCCACTTGAGACATTCATCCAACTGGATGTGAAGCCATTTACGGCCACTCTTTGAGTTCGATCACTAAGCCAATTATGAATCCACCTAACAGTTGCCTTGTCCATTCCATACTTGGTCATTTTTTCAATAAGGATGGTGTGAGATACTTTGTCAAATGCTTTGCTGAAGTCAAGATATACCATATCTACAGCATTTCACTGATCCACCCAGTCAGTGATTCTGTCATAGAAGGAAATGAAGTTAGTCTGACATGACTTGTTAGTTACAAACCCATGCTGACTCTGGTTACTTACTTCATTCTTATCCAGGTACTTACATACATGTTGTTTAATAATTTGTTCAAAGATCTTTCCTGGTATAGAAGTCAGACTCACCGGCCTATAGTTCCCTGGGTCCACCTTCTTCCCCCTTTTGAAGATAGGAACAACATTTGCTCTTCTCCAGTCTTCTGGGACTTCTCCTGTTCTCCAAGAATTTTCAATGATTATGGAAAGTGGTTCTAAATTTCTTCTACGATCTCCTTCAGTACTCTGGGGTGTAATTCATCTGGACCTGGAGACTTGAACTCATTTATGTTAGCTAAATATTCCCTCTGTTTACAGATAACCTTGATTCTTCTATTCCTTTAATAGGACAGTGAAGATCAGTTGATGTTACATTTTCTTTCTGAGAGAAAACTGATGCCTTCTCAACATCCTTTCTTACCATTTCACCATTTTCATCCTGTAAAAATCCTATAGCATCTTTGACTTTTCTTTTACTTTTGACATACCCACAAAATTATTTTTTATTGCTTTTGACATCTCTTGCAAGCCTTAATTCATTGTCAGCTTTAGCTAACCTAATACGTGCCCTACAAGTTCTGCAGACTGCATTATAATCTTCTTTAGATATGCCTCCCTCTTTCCATTTGATAAACATTTCTTTCTTTCTTTTTAGCATGTGTTTAAGTTCTGTGTTCATCCATCCTGGTTTCCTTAAATGCTTCCCATTCTTCCTACTTTTCGGGATTGTTAACGATTGTGCTTTGAGAATCTCATTTTTAAAAATTTCCCATCCTTCCTGGACATTTTTGTCCTTAAGGACATCCAGCCATTGGATCCCTCCTATTCTCTTTCTGAGTCGCTTAAAATCTGCCTTTCTGAAATCTAACCTTGAAGTTTGAGTCTTCACATGTCTTCCTCCTCTAGTTAGCCAAAATTCTATAATAGCATGATCGCTGCCTCCTAGAGTCCCAGCCACTTTTATCTCCTCAACCATTTCGTCCCTGTTTAATAAGGATTAGATCCAAAGTAGCAGATCCCCTTGTTTTCTCCCCTACCTTTTGGAAGATAAAGTTGTCAGCAAGAGAGGATAAGAATTTGCTTGACCTGTTAGTTTTACTTGAGAGAGATTCCCAACAAATGTCTGGATAGTTGAAATCTCCCATGACCACTACGTCATATTTTTTGGAGAACTTGGTCATTTGATATTGGTCATTTGTTCATCCATATCTTCAGTTTGCCCAGGTGGCCTGTAGTAAATGCCTACAATGGTGTCCTTTCCGTTGTTCTCTCCTTGTATTCTTACCCAAACAGTTTCCACAGAACTCCCAGTCTCTGAAGCTTCAACCTCTGTGCAGATATACGCTTTTCTAACATACAAAGCGACACCTCCTCCTCGTTTATCAAGTCTGTTTCTTGCAAATAAGTTGTATCCTTTTAGCCTTTTATTCCAATCATGTGTATTGTCCCACCAAGTTTCAGTGATTCCAACGACATCATATTCCTTTTCCTGCGTTAGTAGTTCCAAATCTCCTTGTTTGTTGCCCATGCTTTGTGCATTTGTATAAAAACATTTTAGTTTGTGACTGGTTCTCTTCCTCCCCTATTTTTATTATTTAGTTTTTTTTTTTCTTTGTTCTTTCTTTCCACTTCCAATAGCAGAGATCTCAACAGTATTTGTCAGCTGTGTAGCTTTTTATAGCCTTTTGCTTCCCTTCCCACATTGTTCTAGTTTAAAGCTCTCCTGATGAGTGTAGCAATGCGACTTCCAAATACACGTTTTCCAGTCTTCGTAAGGTGAACCCCATCACTAGCAAGTAGTCCATCATATAGGTAATTCATTCTGTGATCCAGAAATCCAAATCCTTGTTGACGGCACCATCGACGGTCGTAGATTGCACTCCTGTAGGGTGTAGACTCCTGTAGGGTGTAGATTCCGCCTCCCAGGTCTCCTTTGCCACGTCCAGGAGTCTACGGGGGTGTCGGCCATGCAACAGCTCGAAAGGGGAGAATCCAGGAGAGGCCTGTGGGACTTCTCTGATGGAAAATAGAAGTTATGGCAGTAGACAGTCCCAGTCCCGGCCATCTTTCTCTATGACCTTCTTCAACATGGCCTTCAGGGTTTTATTAAACCTCTCCACCAAGCCATCTGTGTGTGGGTGGTAGACTGAGGTCCTGAGTTGTGTGATCTGCAGGATCTTGCACAACTCTCTCATTACCTTTGACATAAATGGAGTCCCTTCGTCCGTTACGATCTCTTTAGGCAACCCTGTCCTGGAAAAGATATGGACCAACTCCCGGGCTATACACTTGGAGGAGGAGTTTTGTAGTAGTACGGCCTCCAGATACCGTGAGGCATAGTCCAGTACCACCAGGATGTACTGATGTCCTCTGGCGGACTTGACCAGGGGTCCCATTAGATCCATGGCGATGCAATCGAACGGAATCTCGATGATAGGCAGAGGCACTAAAGGGCTACAGCAGTGAGTCACGGGGGAGGTCATTTGACAGGTGGGACAGGACCTACAATAATTCACTATCTCTTGGTGACACCCGGGCCAGTAGAACCTCTGAAGGATCCTTTCTTGGGTTTTTTCTACCCCTAGATGACCACCTAAGACATGTGCATGGGCCATATCTAACACCTTGCGTCTGTACGGCCCTGGCACTAGTAACTGCTCGATAACCTCCCCTCTGAGCTTGGTGACCCGATATAACAGCTCCCCATTTACGGCAAAGTGTGGATATTGGGTGTCAGCCCCCGGCTCTTGAGCAACACCATTAAGAACAGTCACATTATCAAACGCCCCTTTTAGGGTTAAGTCCCTGAGATGGGCGGTTCCAAAGTTTCCTCTGGACACCTCCAGTTCAGGAATGTTGGCCTCTGTGGAAGCTGCCTCATCCTTATCCCCAACCAGCGCACAAAAAGGAAGCGCGGCGGCGGCCTGCGATGAGGTTTCTTCAGGAGTGACCTGGTTGTTGTCCGAACAACCTGGCTTCCTCCCTTTCTACCACAAGTCCCAAAACAAGGCAAAGTCCCGCCCTATTACAACAGGGTGCAACAGGTCTTTGACTACGCCCTCCTCATGGGACTCGGGCCACAGGGTAGTCATTAGCGTCCCCATGGATACAACGGACGACGACCTTTTTCCCGGAACCGGCCGATGAGGAATTGTGGCCCTCACTAGGGTTACCAAACTCCTTGAATCTAACAGAGCAGTCACTTGCACTCCATTCACTGACACAAGGCATGCCTGCGGTGCTTCGCCTGGTTGAGGGACAGTACTGCAGACAGGATATGCAAAATGTGAGCAACGCCGTCTTGCGCTGCAGTCCATTGGCTCAGTTGTCATGGGGCAACGGGCGGCTATGTGACCTGGGGTGTGACATCTCAAACATACTATATTATGGGGCGGGACCTTTGGCAGCAACTAAGATCCCTCCTGGGCTCTAGGATGCCCCTCAGATGTGGCTCTAGCTCCCCCTCTTTTGGATGTCCACCCTCTTTTGGGAACCACAGTATGGAGACGCTACAACCCCTTGTTTCCCCAAGGAACTCTCAACCTCCTGGTACCTTTCCACCAAACCCACCAAGTCATCGGCATTACGGGGATCTCCCTGGGCAACCCAGGATTGCACTGACCTTGGAAGGGAGTGTATGAAAATGTCCATGACAACTTTCTCAACCATTTGTGCTGGGGAGGAAGATTCAGGTTGCAACCACTTTTGGACCAGTTGTAAGAGGTCAAACATTTGGGACAGGGGAGGTTTGTCCTTGCAATAGGCCCAGTGGTGCACCCGTTGCGCCCTGACAGTCAAAGTCACTCCTAAGCGCACCAAAATCTCCATTCTCAATTTGGCATACTCCTTTGCGTCCTGTAAGGCCAAGTCATAATAGGCTTTCTGTGGCTCCCATGTTAAATATGGCGCCAGCACCTGCACCCACTGCTCCGGAGGTAATTTCTCCCGTTCCGTCACCCTTTCAAATACAGTCAGGAATGTCTCAACGTCATCACCTGGGGTCATCTTACCGTCTTCCTGACGTGTGAGTCATCACCTGGACTTGTTGGAGCCGTCGCCGTGCCACGGACCGCCTCTGCAAGTAGCTCGATCTGCTGCTGCTGTTGACAATGTTGATCCTGTTGCTTCTGTTTCTGGAGCTGGATCTGCTGCATCAGCAGCTTAGTGGTCTTTTGTTGCGCCAATTGTTGCTGCTGTAATAATTGCTGGTGCTGCTGGTGTGGTGATTGCTGCGCTGCACCAAATGTTTCAGCAGGTGCCCCATTTTGTCTGACATCACTTGCTGGCTTGTGGCAGACTTCACCCAGGACATACAGTCCCTCTTGAAGCAGTCACACTGCCCCTTGGGATTTGTGTCTGAATTTTCCACCAATTGTAGAGTTTGGTACTCACTCAGCCACGTTAGAAGTAGGCACAGGATACTGTTTCTTTAAAAAAGTCCAAGGCTGGTTTATTATACCTTCATAAACCACACTTTTAGAAGTAAACAAAAGACAGCCTTGTCCGGAACAGTGTAACAAAACAGAAAATAAACAGTCCATACAATATGGTGGGTTCACCCGCTCACGGTCGGTGTCCTGTAGCACAAACACTCTGGAGGTCTCCACACCTTCAGCCACAGACACTGAATGAAACACTCGGTCTCCATTTTATACACACGCCCTGGGGTGGGGATATGTGAGCAGCCAGTAAACCAAACATATATACCAGTAAAGGTATATATGTTTGGTATCTACGAACTCGTACTGACCCGAGGCATGACACTGTCATGTCGGTTTTACCATATAGTGAACATGGTGACTAAAAAACCCAATAAACAAATGTGTAATTGCACTTTTTTTGCAATTTTACTGCACTTGGAACTTTTATTGCCATTTCCCTGTACATTATATGGTAAAATAAATTATTGCATCTGAAAGTACAACTTGTCCCGCAAAAAAACTGTCTTTCCTGCTGCTACAGACTTTTATATGACTGCAATTTACATTCTGCTGCTTACACAAACATTTTTGCAGTTTACAAGACACTTCTTACACTTGCTTACACCCAGGTTTCATGTGAAAGAGTGTTCTCAAAGCTGAAAATAGTAAAAAATCGTCTGAGGTCTTCGATTGGACAGGAGCTTTTAGAGTCACTCCTTCTGTTGAACATTGAGTATGACATTTCAAGGAACTTAGACTATGATACATTATTAATACGCATGCAATGTCATCTTCTGTTCTGAAAAAAATTTTTGTAATTTTGCTGCTGAATGACTGTTAGTGTGTGTTTATTTGTTGTTTTGGGCCTTTCACTAACAATTGAATGGTACTGTATTATAGAGGAGAGGAAAACGTGCAATATAAACTTCCAAAATGCTTACAGAATTCTTTAAGTTTTCCCAGTGGGCCAAGTTTGGTGCTGCTACAATGAAGCTGGCTGCTGGGTTGCTAGATAGATGCAGGTTCAATTTGTGGCACTCATACTTTAAGAGAATGTACCTTGAAAGTATTTATTGTTATTGTTCTGTTATGGCACTTTATCACACACTCATGTGAATAAGATAACAGTGTTCCTCTTTTGCCAGGAGTGTTTCTTTAGTGTGTTATTTATTCATTATATTGGTTATTTATTGGTTAATAAAGTTGAATCAATTTGAAAGAGTTTGTGGACTTATGTTATTCTTATATACGGTAACTGCATGGTGCTGGTGGGCCCCAAGATTGATTTTTTTTCCTGGTGGGCCCCAGGTACTCCAGTCCGGCTCTGGCTGTGGGAACATTAGGCAAAAGCTTTTTCTCATGGTGTCAATCTTCTGCTTGAAGAATGAGGCAAAGTCTTCAGCTGAAATTAGAGGAGAGGGAGGAGACACTGGGGGATGAGGGAGAGAATTGAAGGTGTTGAATAGTTGTTTGGGGTTGTGAGACAGGGAGGATATGAGAGATGAGAAATATGTGTGTTTTGCTACAGTGAGTGTTGACTTGAAGGTAGTGAGGGAATGTTTAATCAGTGCGTACTGATAATACTGGAGGACTGGGGCTGCATTTTACCCTATGGTGGGGGCTGCATTTTTACTCTATGGGGGGCTACATTCTACTGCATACAGGACCATGGGGAGTGCAATATACTGTGTGGAGGACCGTGGGGAGTGCATTATACTGTGTGGAGGACCATGGCGAGTGCACTATACTCTGTGGAGTCTGAAGGTTTGTGCGGGGCCATTATACTGTATATAGGCCCATTATACTGCATGGAGGGCTGTGTGGGGGTCAAAGTTGGGGGATCAAACAGTTTTGGGGTCAGCATACTTTGCCCTGGGAGTAGAGGTGGGTACAGTAGGGTCATTACACTGTGCATGTGGAGGAATTCCCATGGTGGTACCATACTGTTTTTGGAGGCACTTTTGTTGGCATCACACTTTATGGGGCAATGAAAGAGGAATCTAGGACTTCAGCAGGAGAAAAATTACTACGTAATGGCTGGAAAGTTGTGAGATCTGCTCTTCTGTGACCACGACAATTATTTACTTTTTTTTTTTTTGGGGGGGGGGGGCGCAATTAGAACTTCTGCTGAGCAGGCAGAGTAGGGAAAGCAGCAGCTCTCCCTACTCTGCCTGTTTCCGGGGTAGACTGTGACAACCATAGCGTCAACGGGTCTTTAATAGACCCGATGACGCTATGCGGCCAGTCAGTCACTTTAATGCCACAACCAACATGGCTACGGCATTACAGTGTGTGGCAAGCAATCCCTGCATGTTGTTTGACCCTCTAAATAGCGCCAAACATGCAGGGAGGTGACCCGAGCTCACCCCCCAGCAACCCGGAAATACTCGCGAGCATGTCGAGCACAGTGATGCTCGGCGAGTACCGAGTAGTGGTGAGCACGTTTGCTCATCATTTGTTAGAACCCTCCTGTTTGTTTTTTCCATCTTGTGTTTTGCAGTCACGTGACCATCTGCCTTTATATTCCAGCTCCGCCCTTTTGGCTGTGCTGGACTTCAGTGTTGTTTGACTGTTTTGCTAGCGAGGTGCTTCGGTGCCTTTCCCTGTCTGTTCGCTTGGTCCTTCTGGGACCTCTAGTACCTTTGGTCAGTTTATCTTTTGTGCTCTGCAACATTTTTGCTCCAGTCCTTAGTTCTTTTAGGGACCCCTCCCCTTATTCTATTGGTCTTCGTTCAGAATAGCCGAGGACTAAGGCGGGTCTGTTCACAAAGAACAGGCAGCCCGTTACATCGTAGGGATTCAGCTTAGTCTTACTGTAGGGATAGCTTTCCCCTTTCTTTCCTTAGTGCTTGTTGCAGATCATAACAGTAAGTTCAGCCCAAAGAAACTAAAGGAAAGAAATTCGGGGATCAGTATGGCTTCCATCCAAGTTTTGGCTCAACGCTTGCAGGGATTGTATCTGGAGGTGGCCGAGCTCCAGCAACACGTGAGTAGCTGTTCTGGAGCGCATTTTGTGGAACCCAAGGTAGGACTGCCTGATGTTTTTAATGGTAAACAGCAAGATTTTTTTTCCTTTAAAAATGCTTGTTTGTTATATTTTCGCTTGAGACCAAGGTCCTCTGGGAATGAATCACAGCGCATTGGTTTTATTATGTCACTTTTGCGCAATGAACCACAGGGGTGGGCCTTTTCTCTCCAACCTAATGATCCATGCTTAAGGTCTGTAGAATAATTTTTTTCTGCTATGGGTCTATTATATGACGATCTTGATCGAATCTCATCTGCTGAGACAGAACTCAGGTGTTTGAATCAGGGGTCAGGTGATGTTGAAAATTATTGCACACACTTTAGAAGATGGGCTTCAGATGTCAAATGGAATGATCCTGCTCTGAAATGTCTATTTCTTGCTGGTCTGAGTGAAAGGGTTAAGGATTTGCTAATTGCATTCCCCGCACCTGAGACTCTGCAGGATGCCATGCAATTAGCTGTTTGTGTGGATAGGAGACTGAGATTTAGGCAGAATGAGGTAAAGACTGCTATAATGCCAGGTCCTAGCCCCCAGAAAATCTGCTCAGACGGCGGAGAAACGATGGAGGTTGGGGCAAAGTCTCTCCCCTCTCAGGAAAGAGACCGGAGGTTCGCCGAGGGATTGTGTCTTTATTGTGGTAAAGCTGACCATTTGATTAAGTATTGTGAGCTTCGTTTAAGTAAAGAAAAAAAAAAAGGTCAGGTACGCCCGTATAGCTTGTTTACGCTCTGCAGGAGTATTTCTTTCAGGGAGTACTACTTTGCAGGAAAATTTGATTGAATTTCAGGTATTTGTGGATTGTGGTTCAACACTTAATGTGATTGATAAAGGGTTTTTGGAAAAACATAAATTGAAATCCAAACCTTTGTCATCACCTATTTCTGTGATTGCTATTGATAACACTCCCTTGAAATGTATTACTCACAAGGTTGCTGCATTTCCTCTCACTATCAATGGACTCTCACCAAGAAATTTTGGACTTGGTTGTATTAAATAATTTACCATAAATGTTGTAATGGTCGCATTGCGGCTGTGGAAAAAGGGGAATTACCTGTACCTATTCAAGATTTTTGGAGGGTTTTTTAGGAGGAGGAGACACAAGTTTTACCTCCTCATAGGGATTATGATTGTGCCATTTAGTTTGTTCTGGGAGCTACTCTTCCCAAGAGTCGCTTGTTTAATCTGACTATCCCTGAAAGAAAGGCCTTGGAGGAGTACATACAGACTAGCCTGGCTGCTGGTCAGATTAGACCTTCTAAGTCGCCTGTGGCAGTTGGATTTTTCATGTTAACCCCTTTACCTCCGAGGGTGGTTTGCGCCTTAATGACCAGGCCAATTTTTACAATTCTGACCACTGTCACTTTATGAGGTAATTACTCTGGAATGCTTCAACGGATCCTCCAGGTACGCACTCCTGGGGTCCCTTCAGTCCACTCCTGGAGCCTCCTCCGTTCCTCTCCTCTCCTTCCTTCTCCTCCAGGCCCAGGCCTTGTGACTTGGCCTGCCCGTGGAGCAGAGCTCGTACAGAGCCCCTGCTCCCTGTCTTCTCCTCTCTCTTCTCTACTCTCTGTCCTGGCAGAGCCTCATAGGCTAGACACGCCTCCGGAGCAGAGCTCCACAGAGGCCCTGTTCTGTCACTTCTTCCCTCTGACGGAGCACTGTCTCTAAGATGGCTCCCACCTTTTATACCTCTCTCATCAGTGCACCCAGGATCTACTCTCCCACACCCACACACTACCGGGTTCCCCCTTTCTAGGTGTTCCCTCCCCCCATTCCAGCCAGGGACAGGGGCAGTTGTGCTCACACTTGGGAGCATTGTCGCCCTGTCCCCCGGAAATGTGGTGTAGTGCATGCGGGTGTTAGGGTCCTGAGCCACACTCCATCCTTACCTGGAAGTGAGATATCGCACCTCTGGGTGAGATGTAATACCTCTGTAGCGACCGAACCCTTGGGGCGCTACATATATACTGTACAGACTGCTCTATATACTGTACAGGCAGCTCTATATACTGTACATACTACTCTATATACTGTAAAGGCAGCTCTTTATACTGTGCACACTGCTCTATGTACTGCACACACTGCTCTATATACTGTACAGGCAGCTATATATACTGTGCAAACTGCTCTATATACTGTACACACTGCTCTATATACTGTACAGACAGCTCTATATACTGTACACACTGCTCTATATACTGGACAGACTGCTCTATATACTGTACACACTGCTGTACATACTGTACAGGCTGCTCTATATACTGTACAAACTGCTCTATATACTGTGCAAACTGCTCTATATACTGTACACACTGCTCTATATACTGTACAGGCTGCTCTATATACTTTACACATAGGCAGATTATAATGAGGGCAATCTGGGCTACCGCCCGGGGCCCCGCTCCTCAGGGGGGCTCCGGGGTGTCTATGGCTAGATTGCCCTCATTATATGTGCGGCGCCGCGGCACATAACGGCAGACAGTGGCGGGGGGGCCCCCGGACCGCTCCCCCAGCAGCGGCGCACGGCCGCTACTTCTTATTCGGCCGCGCCAACACTGCAGCAGTTAACTTCCCTGTGCTGGTCCGGCCACGTCACAGCTAGGAGACACGGCCCTGTGCGCGGCCGTGTCTCCTAGCTGTGACGTCACGCAGTGCGCTCCCGGCCTGCACTGCTGCATCGGAGAGGAGCAGGAGGACTGGAGCCGAGCCGGGGGATGGTGAGTGTGTGTGAGTGTGTGTGTGTGTGTGTGATTGAGTGTGTGTGTGTGTGTGTGCAGAGAGATGTCATTGAGTGATGTCTGTTTATATGTATTTTTGTGTTTCAAATGTGTTTATGCGTGTATGTATGTATATGTCTGTATATGTTTGTGTGTGCGTGACTGCGTGCGGACTCCTGCTGAGTATAAATGGCACCGTGCGGCCTCCTGCTGTCTCTAGGGGTGGGTGCCGTGTGTCCTCCCGCTGTGTATTGATGGCGCTGTGTGGCCTCTCGCTGTGTATAGATGGCGCCGTGCGGCCTCCTGCTGTGTATAGATGGCTATGTGTGGCCTCCTGCTGTGTATAGATGGCTATGTGCGGCCTCCCGCTGTGTATAGATGGCTACGTGCAGCCTCCCGCTGTGTATAGATGGCTATGTGCGGCCTCCTCCTGTGTATAGATGGCTATGTGCGGCCTCCCGCTGTGTATAGATGGCTACGTGCGGCCTCCCGCTGTGTATAGATGGCACCGTTCTGCCTCCTGCTGTGTATAGATGGCACCGTGCGGCCTCCTGCTGTGTATAGATAGCTACGTGCGGCCTCCTGCTGTGTATAGATGGCACCGTGTGGCCTCCCGCTGTGTATAGATGGCTACGTGCGGCCTCCCGCTGTGTATAGATGGCACCGTTCTGCCTCCTGCTGTGTATAGATGGCACCGTGCGGCCTCCTGCTGTGTATAGATAGCTACGTGCGGCCTCCTGCTGTGTATAGATGGCACCTTGTGGCCTCCCGCTGAGTATCGATGGCACCGTGCGGCCTCGCGCTGTGTATAGATGGCTACGTGTGCTTCATATTTTGAGCGTTTCTGTATCTCCCTGGCAGAAAAAACGCGTGCGGATTGAACATGCGGATTGTACATGCGTTTTTCCTGCCAGGGACAAGCGGAAGTGAAGCGTTCTTCACATGCATTTCTGCATGCGGGTTGACAAGCGCTTTCCAAGCGATTTTAGCATCACTTGGAAAGTGCTTGACAACTTGGTTACACTATATAAATCCATGCAACCAGCATGGATTTATATAGTGTGAACGTAAAAGAATGGTAAAAAATAAAAAATATATACTTACCTTCTGATGGCCTGCCGACGTCAGCGGTCGTGTGACCCGTCACATGACTAAATGACGTCACGGCAGGTCATTTTCAGACCATCGCGAGCTGCCGGCAAGCCAGGACGCATAGGATAAAGACACCGGGGGACGTCATAAGGTAAGTATAATATTTATTTTTTATTTTATTCTTTTTTTACAGGTTCTATGGTACCCGGGTGCGGAGAGACTCCTCTTCTCCAAACCTGGTTACCATCTGCACATTGAAACGCATGGATTCTGCATGTACAAATGCAGTGATGCGGATTCCATGCGTTCCATTGCAAGTCAATGGCGGCGAAAACGCCGCGCTTCCGCAAAATAATTGGTAATGCTGCGGATTTTTCCGCAATGATAATCCGCAGCGGAAATTTCCGCAGCATGTGCAGTGCACATGCGGATTATCATTGGCGAACATGGAAGGCCTTCTACCAAGCGTTTTTTAAGTGTTTCTGCAGTGGAATTGCCGCGGCGGAAACGCATAAAAAACTCATAGTGGGCAAACAGCCTAAAAAAAATTATTATAATTAATATTGTGCCCAATTAATTTCATGTGAACTATCACAGGGGATCATGTGACATGTGATACATCAGGTGTGTGTGTGGGGGGGGCTGCGCTACTCTTAATCCACCCCTGACTATACAGGCTACTCTATATACTGTACAGGCTACTCTATATACTGTACAGGCGGCACTATATATTATACACATTGCTCTATATACTGTACAGGCTGCTCTATATACTATACACACTGCTCTATATACTGTACACACTGCTCTATATACTGTACAGGCTGCTCTATATACTGTACATGCTGCTCTATATACTGTACACACTGCTCTATATACTGTACACGCTGCTCTATATACTGTACACACTGCTCTATATACTGTACACGCTGCTCTATATACTGTACACACTGCTCTATATAATGTACAGGCTGCTCTATATACTGTACACACTGCTCTATATACTGCACACGCTGCTCTATATACTGTACAGGCTGCTCTATATACTGTACACACTGCTCTATATACTGTACAGGCTGCTCTATATACTGCACACACTGCTCTATATACTGTACAGGCTGCTCTATATACTGTACACACTGCTCTATATACTGTACACCCTGCTCTACAAACTGTACAGGCTGCTCTATATACTGTACACACTGCTCTATATACTGCACAGGCTGCTCTATATACTGTACACACTGCTCTATATACTGTACAGACTGTTCTATATACTGTACACACTGAACTATATACTGTACACACTGAACTATATACTGTACACGCTGCTCTATATACTGTACACACTGCTCTATATAATGTACAGGCTGCTCTATATACTGTACACACTGCTCTATATACTGCACACGCTGCTCTATATACTGTACAGGCTGCTCTATATACTGTACACACTGCTCTATATACTGTACAGGCTGCTCTATATACTGCACACACTGCTCTATATACTGTACAGGCTGCTCTATATACTGTACACACTGCTCTATATACTGTACACCCTGCTCTACAAACTGTACAGGCTGCTCTATATACTGTACACACTGCTCTATATACTGTACAGGCGGCTCTATATATTATACACACTGCTCTATATACTGTACAGGCAGCTCTATATACTGTACAGGCTGCTCTATATACTGTACAGACTGCTCTATATACTATACACGCTGCTCTATATACTGTACACACTGCTCTATATACTGTACAGGCAGCTCTATATACTATACACACTGCTCTATATACTGTACAGGCAGCTCTATATACTGTACAGGCTGCTCTATATACTGTACAGACTGCTCTATATACTATACACGCTGCTCTATATACTGTACACACTGCTCTATATACTGTACAGGCAGCTCTATATACTGCACACACTGCTCTATATACTGTACACGCTGCTCTATATAATGTACAGGCTGCTCTATATACTATACACACTGCTCTATATACTGTACAGGCAGCTCTATATACTGTACAGGCAGCTCTATATACTATACACACTGCTGTATATAATTGTTGTGCAGTCTGTGCACTATATACAGCTGTGCTCTGTGTGTAGACGCTGCATTTTGTGTCTTCTCTCAGCAGTTCACCTTTTGCACAATAGTGGGGTGTACTTATATTACAGGTCAGGGAGGTGGCAGTCAGCGGAGGCCATCGCCTGTGTTACCCTTCTGGGGTCTCAGCAGCTCCAGATCGTCTCCACATCGTGCAATCCGCTTTCTGTATGACAGACATTATCCGGGCAGGGAAGCACAACTGGAGTGCGGAGCTTCTCTCTGTTGGGAGGAGACGGGGCCCATGTTCAGTGTCAGTGGATAAAGAGGGAGAGGACAAGAGAAAGAGCAGAAGAGCGATCAGTACCTGAGCAGGAAAGAATCTCCTGAGGAGGATGTGATGACTGAGGATCTAACTGCATGCCTGACCTATACTGCATGCCTGACCTATACTGCATGCCTGACCTATACTGCATGCCTGACCTATACTGCATGCCTGACCTATACTGCATGCCCGACCTATACTGCATGCCCGACCTATACTGCATGCCTGACCTATACTGCATGCCCGACCTATACTGCATGCCCGACCTATACTGCATGCCTGACCTATACTGCATGCCCGACCTATACTGCATGCCCGACCTATACTGCATGCCCGACCTATACTGCATGCCTGACCTATACTGCATGCCTGACCTATACTGCATGCCTGACCTATACTGCATGCCCGACCTATACTGCATGCCTGACCTATACTGCATGCCTGACCTATACTGCATGCCTGACCTATACTGCATGCCTGACCTATACTGCATGCCCGACCTATACTGCATGCCCGACCTATACTGCATGCCCGACCTATACTGCATGCCCGACCTATACTGCATGCCCGACCTATACTGCATGCCCGACCTATACTGCATGCCCGACCTATACTGCATGCCCGACCTATACTGCATGCCCGACCTATACTGCATGCCTGACCTATACTGCATGCCTGACCTATACTGCATGCCCGACCTATACTGCATGCCCGACCTATACTGCATGCCTGACCTATACTGCATGCCTGACCTATACTGCATGCCTGACCTATACTGCATGCCTGACCTATACTGCATGCCTGACCTATACTGCATGCCTGACCTATACTGCATGCCTGACCTATAGGCTCCTGACAGCAGAGTGTAATGTTCTGAGCAATGAACTCTCAGCAATCTGCAATCCACGATCGTACGTGTCCTGTCACAAACCTCCTGCCTTTAGCTGTAGAATTGATCTGTAAATGGATTACTGGAAAACTGCTGAGGAGATGATCGGGGAGACATAATGAGATCTGCATGGGAAAGTAGAATTGATCTTTCTAGAAATGTCTCTTGTAGGATAAATCCCCGATCAGTATATAGTCCTCCACAATAGTGATTGTGATGCAATGTACGGAAGAGAAAGATCTGCTGCCCTAATCCCGAAACTCTACAGACTCCTGTATGATGTAAACGAGGAATAATCGCTGCACACATGCAGGTGTTCCCGATATCGGCCCGACATAGGACCACGTGTTATATGATGACAAAGAACAGAAAATCCATCAGCCACTGAGCGGGAATTCACCCATTGGTAACATTAGCTCCTCCTCTTCCTCTACGGATTATGAATTTCCCGCTCATTGTAGTTTCCACAACTTCTAAATGTAATGATGTAATTTCTTCCGCTGTGAAAAGAAGTGTCCGGAATTATAGATAAAATCTACACAAATGTCTCATGTTATTCGGAGAAACATGAACTAAACGAATCATGTTATACAGGATGGAGGAGACCCCGGAATATCAGATCTGGGGAGCAAGGGGTGGAGTAAAAAGCCACTGAACACAGGACAACTCGCTCATAAGATTACTGAAAGGATCAGAGCTGTGAAGGACTCATTCATAGGTTTCACCATCAGTCTAGAAAGGGTTAATCAGCTCTACTAGCGCCACCTGTCATTTACCCTGTGAATAGACAGAACACAGGAGCAGCCACAGCTCTGATGGAGACGGGAGAGGACACAGGAGCAGCCACCGCTCTGATGTAGACGGGAGAGGACACAGGAGCAGCCACAGCTCCGATGTAGACGGGAGAGGACACAGGAGCAGCCACAGCTCTGATGTAGACGGGAGAGGACACAGGAGCAGCCACAGCTCTGATGTAGACGGGAGAGGACACAGGAGCAGCCACAGCTCTGATGTAGACGGGAGAGGACACAGGAGCAGCCACAGCTCTGATGTACACGGGAGAGGACACAGGAGCAGCCACAGCTCTGATGTACACGGGAGAGGACACAGGAGCAGCCACAGCTCTGATGGAGACGGGAGAGGACACAGGAGCAGCCACAGCTCTGATGGAGACGGGAGAGGACACAGGAGCAGCCACAGCTCTGATGGAGACGGGAGAGAACACAGGAGCAGCCACAGCTCTGATGGAGACGGGAGAGGACACAGGAGCAGCCACAGCCCTGATGGAGACGGGAGAGGACACAGGAGCAGCCACAGCTCTGATGGAGACGGGAGAGGACACAGGAGCAGCCACAGCTCTGATGGAGACGGGAGAGGACACAGGAGCAGCCACAGCCCTGATGTAGACGGGAGAGGACACAGGAGCAGCCACAGCTCCGATGTAGACGGGAGAGGACACAGGAGCAGCCACCGCTCCGATGTAGACGGGAGAGGACACAGGAGCAGCCACCGCTCCGATGTAGACGGCAGAGGACACAGGAGCAGCCACAGCTCCGATGTAGACGGGAGAGGACACAGGAGCAGCCACCGCTCCGATGTAGACGGGAGAGGACACAGGAGCAGCCACAGCTCCGATGTAGACGGGAGAGGACACAGGAGCAGCCACAGCTCCGATGTAGACGGGAGAGGACACAGGAGCAGCCACAGCTCTGATGTAGACGGGAGAGGACACAGGAGCAGCCACAGCTCCGATGGAGACGGCAGAGGACACAGGAGCAGCCACAGCTCCGATGTAGACGGCAGAGGACACAGGAGCAGCCACAGCTCCGATGTAGACGGCAGAGGACACAGGAGCAGCCACAGCTCCGATGTAGACGGGAGAGGACACAGGAGCAGCCACAGCTCTGATGTAGACGGGAGAGGACACAGGAGCAGCCACAGCTCTGATGTACACGGGAGAGGACACAGGAGCAGCCACAGCTCTGATGTACACGGGAGAGGACACAGGAGCAGCCACAGCTCTGATGGAGACGGGAGAGGACACAGGAGCAGCCACAGCCCTGATGTAGACGGGAGAGGACACAGGAGCAGCCACAGCTCTGATGTAGACGGGAGAGGACACAGGAGCAGCCACAGCTCTGATGTAGACGGGAGAGGACACAGGAGCAGCCACAGCTCTGATGTAGACGGGAGAGGACACAGGAGCAGCCACAGCCCTGATGTAGACGGGAGAGGACACAGGAGCAGCCACAGCTCTGGAGACGGGAGAGGACACAGGAGCAGCCACAGCTCCGATGTAGACGGGAGAGGACACAGGAGCAGCCACAGCTCCGATGGAGACGGGAGAGGACACAGGAGCAGCCACAGCTCCGATGTAGACGGGAGAGGACACAGGAGCAGCCACAGCTCCGATGTAGACGGCAGAGGACACAGGAGCAGCCACAGCTCCGATGTAGACGGCAGAGGACACAGGAGCAGCCACAGCTCCGATGTAGACGGCAGAGGACACAGGAGCAGCCACAGCTCCGATGTAGACGGGAGAGGACACAGGAGCAGCCACAGCTCTGATGTAGACGGGAGAGGACACAGGAGCAGCCACAGCTCTGATGTAGACGGGAGAGGACACAGGAGCAGCCACAGCTCTGATGTAGACGGGAGAGGACACAGGAGCAGCCACAGCTCTGATGTAGACGGGGTGGTGGCTCTTAGAAGAGCCTTTGGGGTGATGGCGGAGCAGCAGACGGAGCAGATCACTTGGCGCTGGTGTACTTGGTGACGGCCTTGGTGCCCTCGGACACGGCGTGCTTGGCCAGCTCTCCGGGCAGCAGCAGGCGCACGGCGGTCTGGATCTCCCGGGAGGTGATGGTGGAGCGCTTGTTGTAGTGAGCCAGGCGGGAGGATTCCCCTGCGATGCGCTCGAAGATGTCGTTGACGAAGGAGTTCATGATGCCCATGGCCTTGGAGGAGATGCCGGTGTCGGGGTGGACCTGCTTCAGCACCTTGTACACGTAGATGGCGTAGCTCTCCTTCCTGCTCTTCCTACGTTTCTTGCCGTCCTTCTTCTGAGTCTTAGTGACGGCTTTCTTGGAGCCCTTCTTGGGCGCTGGCGCAGACTTGGCGGGATCAGGCATGGTGAGTATACAGCGATCACAACTCCGAGAAGAGAGAACAATGTTTCTGCTCCTGCAGCGCAGCGGTATTTATAGCCACACATGCAAATGAGCACTGCTGCCTGCTCCTCCGCTGCGTCTTATTGGTGTTTCCACACGTCTGCTCTCCATTGGCGGCTTCAGATCCATCCAATGATAAGGTAGGAGGTCGGGGCAGCAGCGGATAAAAGGCGACTGAGGAGCCAGAAGGGGCATTATTCTAGAGTTCACTTCTGTCTCTGCTTTTGACTATTTGGAGTAGATTACAGCGATGTCTGGACGCGGCAAACAAGGAGGCAAAGTCCGTGCTAAGGCAAAGACCCGCTCATCCCGGGCAGGACTCCAGTTCCCAGTCGGCCGTGTGCACAGGCTTCTCCGCAAGGGCAATTATGCCGAGAGAGTCGGCGCCGGCGCTCCGGTCTATCTGGCCGCTGTGCTGGAGTATCTGACTGCTGAGATCCTGGAATTGGCCGGCAATGCCGCCCGGGACAACAAGAAGACCCGCATCATCCCCCGTCACCTGCAGCTGGCGGTGCGCAATGACGAGGAGCTCAACAGGCTGCTGGGTGGGGTGACCATTGCCCAGGGAGGCGTCCTGCCCAACATCCAGGCCGTGCTGCTGCCCAAGAAGACCGAGAGCAGCAAGGCGAGCAAGAGCAAGTGAGCGCCGCTCCTCCACATCTGTCCGAACAACCAAAGGCTCTTCTAAGAGCCACCACATCCTCCTCATCAGAGCCGGCACCGCTGGTGGATAAGAGAACCATCGCCTGCAGCGTCAGATAGAACTACACGATACATTGTTTACTATAGAGTAGAAGCATTAAATGCACAGGTAGATCCTGCTACATGTTACTGGTGTGGTGATGGTGCAGTGATCTAGTATATTCAGCAGTGTACAAGGGATGACTGGTAAATATTTCCGTAGGGGAAGATTAAGCATGGAGTCCAGTCATTATGTTTTTTATTCCACAAAACCTATAAATTGGACGATTACTTTGCTTGGGTTTTCTGCGCTCCACACAATCCTCATGTAGGGGGAGAGGGGGTTAATTCCAATCAGTGCCGTTATCTGTATATTCAGCAGTGATCTGATGCTTCTCCGCTCCATCTACACGTGCAGGAGGCTCCTCACTCACCCGCGTATTATTCTTTGCGGATTCCCTGTGGTGTCGGTTCCGATCCCACCACAGACTAAGACAAGTCTCATGTTCTACCAGGAGCCTGATGTGAGCGCTGCGGGTCTGTAGTGGGGGAAGGAGCCGCTTGAGTAAATCATGTGTGTGATCAGCAGACACACGGCCACTAAGGAGTTAAACGAAGGAGGAAACCCCTATATCTGGTTACTACTCATTGGCTAAACAGATCAGCGGTCATCACATTGGAGTCTACATACCGGGTACACAGGGCGGCCATCTATCCAGCTGCCTCATGCAGTGAATATTCGCTGCATCCTACACTGATCTGAAAAAATATCATGTAGCAGAATCAACACATTCATCTCATGGCAAGACTTGGATTTCTGTTCTGTAATAATCGCATCACAGCAGGGTATGAGCTGTGTGCACAGAGCTATATGTATCACCACTCCCCCGCATCCACCGTGTGTAATATTTGTTATAGATCCATAAGAAGACACATCACATCACCCAAACTGGACACCTGAGCGATCCACCAGCCAGAATACAGAGATCACCAGTGCACAGTAGAGATCAGCTCCCGGCACAGCAACAGGAGATTGTAGCCTCTCACTCAGAAGATGTGGTGGCTCTGAAAAGAGCCTTTGGGTTGTCAGGATGGAGCAGAGAATACAATTAACCTCCGAAGCCGTAGAGAGTGCAGCCCTGGCGCTTGAGCGCGTACACCACGTCCATAGCGGTGACGGTCTTCCTCTACGTACTAATACGCCCTGGGTCAGAAAGGGGTTAAAAAAAAGGACGGGGGTTTACGTCCATGTCTGGATTTTCGTGAAATTAATAAGATTACCGTACGCAATTCCTACTCATTGCCGTTAATTCCTGACTTGTGTAACCAGTTAGTGGGGGCCAAGTGGTTCTCTAAGATTGATCTCCGGGGGGCATACAATTTGTTACGAGTGAAGGAGGGTGATGAATAGAAAACTGCTTTTAACACTCCGGTAGGTCATTTTGAGAATCTGGTGATGCCTTTCGGTCTTACCAATGCACCTGCATTTTTTCAGAACCTTATTAATGACATTCTGAGACCTTTGATTGGTAAGAATGTGGTTGTGTATTTGGATGACATTTTGATTTATTCACCAGATCTGGAGTCCCATTGGCAGAGTGTACGTGAAGTTTTGCAGTTATTGAGTGATAATTCACTCTTTGTTAAGCTGGAGAAATGTGAGTTCGCTGTGCAAAAAAATTAGTTTTTTGGGCTACATTGTCTCCAGCGAGGTCTTTGAGAAGGACCCGGTGAAGGTTCAGGCTGTTCAGGAAGGACCTAAGCCTATTGGTTTGAAATCTATACAGAGATTTTTGGGTTTTGCCAATTATTACAGGAAATTCATTAAGAATTTTTCTGTAATTGTTAAGCCTTTAACCGATCTCACCAGGAAAGGAGCGAATACGGCCCAGTGGACTACTGAGGCCATTGAAGCGTTTGAGTATCTCAAAGAGAGGTTCAGTTCTACCCCTATCCTTATGCAGCCTGATGAGACCAAGCCTTTTTTGGTCGAGGTCGATGCTTCATCGGTCGGGGTCGGAGCAGTTTTGTCTTAGGAGAACAGGGATAGAGTACATCCTTGTGCCTTGTTTTCGAAAAAAAATTTGAAAACCGAATTGAATTATGATGTTGGAAATTGGGAGTTGTTGTCTATTAAACTCGCGTTTGAACATTGGCGTCATTTTTTGGAAGGCGCTAGATTTCCTATTCAGGTTTTCACAGATCATAAGAATTTGATCTATCTGAATGCTGCCAAGTGCTTGAATGCTAGGTGAGCACTTTTTTTTCTCGGTTTCATTTTTCTGTTACCTATATCCCTGGTACAAAGAATGTTAAAGCCAATGATTTATCTTGCAGCTTCTCTCCTACGGTCGGTGCCGAGGAGGAGGAGACCATTTTACAGAAAGGAGTTGTGGTGTCGGCATTGGACTCCGTTTTGGAGAATGGGATTCTGAAAGCTCAAGATGATGCTCCATCTAACACTCCCCATGGGAGATTGTTCGTTTCTAGAACCTTTAGGAGAGAGTTGTTTGTGGAGTGTCATGAGTCTCGGTTGGCAGGTCATCCGGGAATTTCTGAGACTAAGAGACTTATCAGTCGCAGTTTTTGGTGGCCTGGATGGCAGAAGGAAGTCATAAAGTGGATGCGTCAATGTACTGTGTGTGCTAGGTCAAAGGCTTCACATACTCCTGCTGCGGGGTTGCTTTGCCCTCTGGAGGTTCCTAGTACGCCTTGGACGCATCTCACAATGGATTTTATTTCTGATCTGCCTGGGTACGAGGGTTTCATCTGGGTGGTCTTGGACCGTTTTAGTAAGATGTGTCATTTGGTTCCATTCATTACGTGGCCCTGCGCCAAGACTCTCGCTAAAACGTTTGTTAAGGAGATTGTCAAGCTTCATGGTGTTCCCACGGATATTGTTTCTGATAGAGGACCTCAGTTTGTGGCTCGCTTTTGGCGTGCTTTTTGTGACAGG
The DNA here is from genome assembly GCF_046119375.1 of Phyllobates terribilis. Lineage (NCBI taxonomy): Eukaryota > Metazoa > Chordata > Amphibia > Anura > Dendrobatidae > Phyllobates > Phyllobates terribilis. Next base: position 359,345,097 of record NW_027362769.1, on the reverse strand, counting down.
TTGGGAGTCCATTTGTCATTTTCGTCTGGGTATCATCCTGAGTCTAATGGACAGACTGAAAGAAAGAACCAAGATGTAGAACAGTTTTTGCGTTGTTTTGTCTCGGACAATCAAGAGGTGTGGTCTGAGCTTCTGCCTCTCGCAGAATTTGCTCTTAACAATCATACATCCTCCTCTGCTGGGTGTTCTCCTTTTGGTTCGTTCTCCAAATTGGGGTTGACGGTGCCGGGGGAGGAGAATTTTTCCGGTGATTTGGAGACAGTTTGGACTAATGTACGTTGCAACCTTCAAGAGGCTAACAGGAAGTCCAATAAGTATTTTGACAGGAAACGTAAGGAGGTTTTGTTTACTATGGGTGGCATGGTTTGGTTGTCCTCAAGGAACTTGCTGTTGATGATTCCCTTTAAAAAACTGGGTCCTAAGTTTGTGGTCCATTTAAAGTGCTTCAGGTTATTAACCGGTCTGCTGTTAGGTTGGATGTCCCTACTTCCTGGAAGATTAATCCTGTGTTTCATGTTTCCTTGTTGAAAAAAGCTGATGTATCAGATAGGGATGCCACTGTCTCAGTTCCTCCTGTGGTGGAAGACGGCGAAAATGAAATTTCTCGTATCTTGAATTCTAGATGGCATAGAGTGAGATTACAGTATCTCGTCTCCTGGAAGGGTTTCGGTCCCGAAGATAACTCCTGGGTAAGGGCGGATGATGTCTCTGCTCCTATGCTTATTAGAGCTTTCCACAGGAGGTTTCCGGATAGGCCTGGGCTTGGAGGATCCGGAGGATCCTCATAAAAGAGGGGGTACTGTTAGAACCCTCCTGTTTGTTTTTTTGTTTGTTTTTTCCATCTTGTGTTTTGCGGACACGTGACCATCTGCCTTTATATTCCAGCTCCACCCTTTTGGCTGTGCTGGACTTCAGTGTTGTTTGTCTGTTTTGCTAGCCAGGTGCTTCGGTGCCTTTCTCTGTCAGTTCGCTTGGTCCTTCTGGGACCTCTAGTACCTTTTGTCAGTTTATCTTTTTGTGTTCTGCAACAACTTCTCTGTTTAGGAGGAGTCCCATTTTTGTTCCAGTCCTAAGTTCTTTTAGGGACCCCTCCCTTATGCTATAGGTCTTCGTTCAGACTATTCGAGGACTAAGGCGGGTCTGTTCGCAAGGAACAGGCAGCCCGCTACATTGTAGGGATTCAGCTTAGTCTTACTGTAGGGATAGCTTTCCCCTTACTTTCCTTAGTACTTTTTGCAGATCATAATATCACTATTTAAATATGTTTTGAGTTTATTTATAAAAATATCAGAAATATCAGAAATTTGACAAAAATATTTTAAAAATTGCAATTTTCAAACTTTGTATGACTATCCCTTTAATCCCAATAGTCATACCACACAAAAACATTATTAAATAACATTTCCCTCATGTCTGCTTTACATCAGCTCCATTTGTAAAGCGTTGTTTTATTTTGTTAACATTTTAGAAGTTTTAAAAATGTAGCAGTAATTTTTCATTTTTTCCAGGAAATTTACAAAATGTATTTTTATAGGGACCAATTCAGTTTTGAAGTGACTTTGGGGGTCCCATATGTTGGAAACCACCCAAAAGTCATACCATTTTAAAAACTGCACCCCTCAAGGTACTTAAAACTGCTTTCAGGTAGTTCATTAACCCTTCTGGTTCTTTTCAGGAAATAATGGAAAGTGGCATGAAAAGAATGAAAAAGTTTATTTTTACCACCTAAATTTTGATAACTTCTGAACAGGCCACTATAGCCGGAACACTCTAAGGCCGTTATTTGGCCATTACCTGCCATGGCAAACATCAGGACCACGCAATCAAGATCTCAGGGTGCCGATGAGGTCAAAGAGGGCGCCCCCACAATCTGTTAACTATTTAGATGCTGTAGTCACTATTGACAGCAGAATCTAAGGGGTTAAACGTCCAAGGTCGGTGCTAACACTGATTGTGGCTGATGCAGCAAGTTGGCAGCTATCGTGTACAGGTGACAGTTACAGGATAGTCACCTGTGGGGGAACGCTAGTCTCTTATATAGCAGGTCAGTAAAAAGACATCTATTGGTCACTAAGGGGTTAAAAAGTTTGACGATTCAAAAAATTGCACCAATTGATAAAGCCGCCCATATGAGGTGTGCGTGATCATTCCATTGTCAAATACAAATAATGCTGGGGTAAAAGAAAAAAAAAGTGAAAAAGAGAACATTGAGCAAAAAAATGAATTTTCCAAAAGGAAAAAAAGGTTTAAAAAATGTTGTATGCACTAATGAAAAAAATATTCAGTAGAAATAAATGTAAAAAAAAAAAATAAGTAATCAATGCAAATAAAAAAATGGTGTCTCTATAAAAGGTAAGATTAATTTTTAATCATTGTGACTGAAAAAAATGTTTTGCATGAGAATTAAAAGACAACTAGTGGAAATATAAAAAATACATATTAATGTAAATAATTTACTAATTCTTGATGAAAAATATATATTGAAAGTGTGATGTGTCTGTGAAGAAGAGATATGTAAAGGGAAGGAAATTAATTGGAGGTTGAGTATATAAATACAACAAAAGACTCCTGGGATACAAAGGAGAAATGCGACATGGCGGTGTCTAAATTAGATATACCCGTGACATTAACAAATGTGTCGGTGAGATCCGTGAAAAAGAAATAAAGTCAGTATTCATGTATGAGTGTAAGGATATGTCCATGAGAGGCTTAATGCTCCTAAAGAAATTATGGAGAGTACAAACAGTACTGCAATATACTGTATATCAAATGGGACTTTATTACATCTCCCCTGTTATACACTGCTGCATATAGTGTAAAAACTCATGTATATAAGGTACACATTCTCTCTATACTGTACTGACTGCTGTATAAACTGAACAATCTGCTACATCCAGTGTACTTACTACTGTATATATTAAACACAATACTGTATACAATGTACAGATAACTTCATATACTGTACAGGCTGCTCTATATACTGAATACACTGATCTATATACTGTACACACTACTCTATATACTGTACACACTGCTCTATATACTTTACACACTGCTCTATACACTGTATATACTGCTCTATATACTGTACACACTGCTCTATATACTGTACACATTGCTCTATACACTGTATATACTGCTCTATATACTGTACACACTGCTCTATATACTGTACACACTGAACTATATACTGTACACACTGATCTATATACTGTACAGGCTGCTCTATATTCTGTACAGGCTGCTCTATATACTGTACACACTGATCTATATACTGTACAGGCAGCTCTATATACTGTACAGGCTGCTCTATATACTGTACACACTGCACTATACACTGTATATACTGCTCTATATACTGTACACACTGCTCTATATACTGTACAGGCTGCTCTGTATACTATACACACTGCTCTATATATTGTACACACTGCTCTATATACTGTACAGGCTGCTCTATATACTGTACACACTGCTCTATATACTGTACACTCTGCTCTATATACTGTACACACTGAACTATATACTGTACAGACTGCTCTATATACTGTACACCCTGCTCTATATACTGTACAGGCTGCTCTATATACTGTACACACTGAACTATATACTGTACACACTGATCTATATACTGTACAGGCTGCTCTATATACTGTACAAACTGAACTATATACTGTACACACTGATCTATATACTGTACACTCTGCTCTATATACTGTACACACTGAACTATATACTGTACAGACTGCTCTATATACTGTACACCCTGCTCTATATACTGTACAGGCTGCTCTATATACTGTACACACTGAACTATATACTGTACACACTGATCTATATACTGTACAGGCTGCTCTATATACTGTACAAACTGAACTATATACTGTACACACTGATCTATATACTGTACAGGCTGCTCTATATTCTGTACAGGCTGCTCTATATACTGTACACACTGCTCTATATACTGTACAGGCAGCTCTATATACTATACACACTGCTCTATATACTGTACAGGCAGCTCTATATACTGTACAAACTGAACTATATACTGTACACACTGATCTATATACTGTACAGGCTGCTCTATATTCTGTACAGGCTGCTCTATATACTGCACACACTGCTCTATATACTGTACAGGCAGCTATATATACTGTACACACTGCTCTATATACTGTACACACTGCTCTGTACACTGTATATGCTGCTCTATATACTGCACACACTGCTCTATATACTGTACACACTGCTCTATATACTGTACACACTGCTCTATACACTGTATATACTGCTCTATATACTGTACACACTGCTCTATATACTCTACAGGCTGCTCTATATACTGTACACACTGAACTATATACTGTACACACTGATCTATATACTGTACAGGCTGCTCTATATTTTGTACAGGCTGCTCTATATACTGTACACACTGCTCTATATACTGTACAGGCAGCTCTATATACTGTACACACTGCTCTATATACTGTACACGCTGCTCTATATACTCTACACACTGCTCTATATACTGTACAGGCTGCTCTATATACTGTACACACTGCTCTATATACTGTACAGGCTGCTCTATATACTGTACACACTGCTCTATACACTGTATATACTGCTCTATATACTGTACACACTGCTCTATATACTGTACAGGCAGCTCTATATACTGTACACGCTGCTCTATATACTGTACACACTGCTCTATATACTGTACAGGCAGCTCTATATACTGTACAGGCTGCTCTATATACTGTACACACTGCTCTATATACTGTACAAGCAGCTCTATATAGTATACACACTGCTCTATATACTGTACACACTGCTCTATATACTGTACACGCTGCTCTATATACTGTACACCCTGCTCTATATACTGCACACGCTGCTCTATATACTGTACAGGCTGCTCTATATACTATACACACTGCTCTATATACTGTACACGCTGCTCTATATACTGTACACACTGCTCTATATACTGTACAGGCTGCTCTATATACTGTACACTGTTCTGTATACTGTACAGGCTGCTCTATATACTGTACACACTGCTCTATATACTGTACACCCTGCTCTATATACTGTACACACTGCTCTATATACTGTAGAGGCAGCTCTATATACTAAACGCACTGATCTATATACTGTACAGGCTGCTCTATATACTGTACAGGCTGCTCTATATACTGTACACACTGCTCTATATACTGTACAGGCTGCTCTATATACTGTACACACTGCTCTATATACTGTACAGGCAGCTCTATATACTGCAAACACTGCTCTATATACTGTACAGGCTGCTCTATATACTGTACACACTGCTCTATATACTGTACACACTGCTCTATATACTGTACAGGCTGCTCTATATACTGTACACACTGCTCTATATACTGTACAGGCTGCTCTATATACTGTACACACTGCTCTATATACTGTACAGGCTGCTCTATATACTATACACACTGCTCTATATACTGTACACGCTGCTCTATGTACTGTACAGGCTGCTCTATATACTGTACACACTGCTCTATATACTGTACAGGCAGCTCTATATACTGTACACACTGCTCTATATACTATACAGGCTGCTCTATATACTGTACACACTGCTCTATATACTGTACAGGCAGCTCTATATACTGTACACACTACTCTATATACTGTACACACTGCTCTATATACTGTACACACTCTTCTATATACTGTACAGGCTGCTCTATATACTATACACACGGCTCTATATACTGTACACACTGCTCTATATACTGTACAGGCTGCTCTATATACTGTACACACTGCTCTATATACTGTACAGGCTGCTCTATATACTGTACACACTGCTCTATATACTGTACAGGCTGCTCTATATACTATACACACTGCTCTATATACTGTACACGCTGCTCTATGTACTGTACAGGCTGCTCTATATACTGTACACACTGCTCTATATACTGTACAGGCAGCTCTATATACTGTACACACTGCTCTATATACTGTACAGGCTGCTCTATATACTGTACACACTGCTCTATATACTGTACAGGCAGCTCTATATACAGTACACACTACTCTATATACTGTACACACTGCTCTATATACTTTACACACTGCTCTATACACTGTATATACTGCTCTATATACTGTACACACTGCTCTATATACTGTACAGGCTGCTCTATATACAGTACACACTACTCTATATACTGTACACACTGCTCTATATACTTTACACACTGCTCTATACACTGTATATACTGCTCTATATACTGTACACACTGCTCTATATACTGTACACACTGAACTATATACTGTACACACTGATCTATATACTTTACACACTGCTCTATACACTGTATACACTGATCTATATACTGTACACACTGCTCTATATACTGTACAGGCTGCTCTATATACAGTACACACTACTCTATATACTGTACACACTGCTCTATATACTTTACACACTGCTCTATACACTGTATATACTGCTCTATATACTGTACACACTGCTCTATATACTGTACACACTGAACTATATACTGTACACACTGATCTATATACTGTACAGGCTGCTCTATATTCTGTACAGGCTGCTCTATATACTGTACACACTGATCTATATACTGTACAGGCAGCTCTATATACTGTACAGGCTGCTCTATATACTGTACACACTGCTCTATACACTGTATATACTGCTCTATATACTGTACACACTGCTCTATATACTGTACAGGCTGCTCTGTATACTATACACACTGCTCTATATATTGTACACACTGCTCTATATACTGTACAGGCTGCTCTATATACTGTACACACTGCTCTATATACTGTACACTCTGCTCTATATACTGTACACACTGAACTATATACTGTACAGACTGCTCTATATACTGTACACCCTGCTCTATATACTGTACAGGCTGCTCTATATACTGTACACACTGAACTATATACTGTACAGGCTGCTCTATATACTGTACAAACTGAACTATATACTGTACACACTGATCTATATACTGTACACTCTGCTCTATATACTGTACACACTGAACTATATACTGTACAGACTGCTCTATAAACTGTACACCCTGCTCTATATACTGTACAGGCTGCTCTATATACTGTACACACTGAACTATATACTGTACACACTGATCTATATACTGTACAGGCTGCTCTATATACTGTACAAACTGAACTATATACTGTACACACTGATCTATATACTGTACAGGCTGCTCTATATTCTGTACAGGCTGCTCTATATACTGTACAGGCAGCTCTATATACTGTACACACTGCTCTATATACTGTAGAAACTGAACTATATACTGTACACACTGATCTATATACTGTACAGGCTGCTCTATATTCTGTACAGGCTGCTCTATATACTGTACAGGCAGCTCTATATACTGTACACACTGCTCTATATACTGTACAGGCAGCTCTATATACTGTACATACTGATCTATATACTGTACAGGCTGCTCTATATTCTGTACAGGCTGCTCTATATACTGTACACACTGCTCTATATACTGTACAGGCAGCTCTATATACTGTACACACTGATCTATATACTGTACAGGCAGCTCTTTATACTGTACACACTGCTCTATATACTGTACACACTGCTCTGTACACTGTATATGCTGCTCTATATACTGCACACACTGCTCTATATACTGTACACACTGCTCTATATACTGTACACACTGCTCTATACACTGTATATACTGCTCTATATACTGTACACACTGCTCTATATACTCTACAGGCTGCTCTATATACTGTACACACTGAACTATATACTGTACACACTGATCTATATACTGTACAGGCTGCTCTATATTCTGTACAGGCTGCTCTATATACTGTACACACTGCTCTATATACTGTACAGGCAGCTCTATATACTGTACACACTGCTCTATATACTGTACACGCTGCTCTATATACTCTACACACTGCTCTATATACTGTACAGGCTGCTCTATATACTGTACACACTGCTCTATATACTGTACACGCTGCTCTATATACTCTACACACTGCTCTATATACTGTACAGGCTGCTCTATATACTGTACACACTGCTCTATATACTGTACAGGCTGCTCTATATACTGTACACACTGCTCTATATACTGTACACGCTGCTCTATATACTCTACACACTGCTCTATATACTGTACAGGCTGCTCTATATACTGTACACACTGCTCTATATACTGTACAGGCTGCTCTATATACTGTACACACTGCTCTATACACTGTATATACTGCTCTATATACTGTACACACTGCTCTATATACTGTACAGGCAGCTCTATATACTGTACACGCTGCTCTATATACTGTACACACTGCTCTATATACTGTACAGGCAGCTCTATATACTGTACAGGCTGCTCTATATACTGTACACACTGCTCTATATACTGTACAAGCAGCTCTATATACTATACACACTGCTCTATATACTGTACACACTGCTCTATATACTGTACAGGCAGCTCTATATACTGTACACGCTGCTCTATATACTGTACACACTGCTCTATATACTGTACAGGCAGCTCTATATACTGTACAGGCTGCTCTATATACTGTACACACTGCTCTATATACTGTACAAGCAGCTCTATATACTATACACACTGCTCTATATACTGTACACCCTGCTCTATATACTGCACACGCTGCTCTATATACTGTACAGGCTGCTCTATATACTATACACACTGCTCTATATACTGTACACGCTGCTCTATATACTGTACAGGCTGCTCTATATACTGTACACTGTTCAGTATACTGTACAGGCTGCTCTATATACTGTACACACTGCTCTATATACTGTACACCCTGCTCTATATACTGTACACACTGCTCTATATACTGTAGAGGCAGCTCTATATACTAAACGCACTGCTCTATATACTGTACAGGCTGCTCTATATACTGTACAGGCTGCTCTATATACTGTACACACTGCCCTATATACTGTACAGGCAGCTCTATATACTGCACACACTGCTCTATATACTGTACAGGCTGCTCTATATACTGTACACACTGCTCTATATACTGTACAGGCAGCTCTATATACTGCACACACTGCTCTATATACTGTACAGGCTGCTCTATATACTGTACACACTGCTCTATATACTGTACACACTCTTCTATATACTGTACAGGCTGCTCTATATACTATACACACTGCTCTATATACTGTACAGGCTGCTCTATATACTGTACACACTGCTCTATATACTGTACAGGCTGCTCTATATACTGTACAGGCTGCTCTATATACTATACACACGGCTCTATATACTGTACACACTGCTCTATAAACTGTACAGGCTGCTCTATATACTGTACACACTGCTCTATATACTGTACAGGCTGCTCTATATACTGTACAGGCTGCTCTATATACTGTACACCCTGCTCTATATACTGTACACCCTGCTCTATATACTGTACAGGCTGCTCTATATACTGTACACACTGCTCTATATACTGTACAGGCTGCTCTATATACTGTACACACTGCTCTATATACTGTACAGGCTGCTCTATATACTATACACACGCTGCTCTATGTACTGTACAGGCTGCTCTATATACTGTACACACTGCTCTATATACTGTACAGGCAGCTCTATATACTGTACACACTGCTCTATATACTGTACAGGCAGCTCTATATACTGTACACACTGCTCTATAAACTGTACAGGCTGCTCTATATACTGTACACACTGCTCTATATACTGTACACACTGCTCTATATACTGTACAGGCTGCTCTATATAGTGTACACACTGCTCTATATACTGTACAAACTGCTCTATATACTGTACACCCTGCTTTATATACTGTACAGGCTGCTCTATATACTGTACACACTGCTCTATAAACTGTAAAGGCTGCTCTATATACTGTACACACTGCTCTATATACTGTACAGGCAGCTCTATATACTATACACACTGTTCTATATACTGTACAGGCTGCTCTATATACTGTACACACTGCTCTATATACTGTACACCCTGCTCTGTATACTGTACAGGCTGCTCTATATACTGTACACACTGCTCTATATACTGTACAGGCAGCTCTATATACTGTACACACTGCTCTATAAACTGTACAGGCTGCTCTATATACTGTACACACTGCTCTATATACTGTACACACTGCTCTATAAACTGTACACACTGCTCTATATACTGTACACACTGCTCTATAAACTGTACAGGCTGCTCTATATACTGTACACACTGCTCTATATACTGTACACACTGCTCTATAAACTGTACAGGCTGCTCTATATACTGTACACACTGCTCTATATACTGTACACACTGCTCTATATACTGTACAGGCTGCTCTATATACTGTACACCCTGCTCTAAATACTGTACAGGCTGCTCTATATACTGTACAGGCAGCTCTATATACTATACACACTGCTCTATATACTGTACTCCGGGACTAAACATATTTTAGAAAAACATAACAAGATAAAAACAATAATAATACAATAAGAAAAACATATAAAGATGGTTACGGCATGTCCGTAACCGGGTGCAGTCTTTGAAGAAAAGCAAGGTGTCCATTTCACCAAAACAGGGAGACCTAACCAGGTAGGGGTTTGTCCTACCCCGAGTCCTTAACAGTCTTTAGTCCGTCCTGGGTTGCGCTCCAACTATGTACAAGGATTCCTGGTAAATCCACCAAGGACTCCTACAAATAACTAGAAACACAAAATTATACACAAGCAACAATACACAGGTAAACATAAATAAAACAATTTATACACTTCAAATCCTCCACAGTGCGGGTAACTGGCCTCTAGTGGCCCTAGTGGACCTACGGAGCTGACTGCCTAGCCCTGAACTACAGGGTGTAGGAGCTGTCAAGGGTAAACTGGGCAGCTGTCTACCGGCTCTTTGGCTCACTAGGGATATGGCAGGCTCACTGCAAGCAGAGAGTTGATTCTCCTGGTCTGCGGGTGTGGGGTCTTCTGCCTCCTGGACCGGCTGTTCTTCCAGCTCTACCTGTTGCTCCGTAGGTGCTTGGGATGCTGGTTGGAGGAAGGTGAGTACGGGTACCACAACTGCACCATTGACTTGAGTCCAAGACCGAGGGAAGTCCCCGAGCACAGTACTAACCATATCTTCCCTTTCCTCTACGGGTCGATGGTCTTCTTGTTCCTCTTCAGGGTTCCTCAGTTGTTCGGGACACTTCTTCAGGTAGTCCCGGGATACAATAGCTGTGGTTTCCCCTCCGTCTTTACTGATGGTACAAACCTTCGGGTTCTCGTGGCTTGAGGGCAGTACGGTGTACGGGTCCTTTTCCCACTGGTCGTCCAACTTGTGGAGCCGTCTCTTCCTCTTCAAGACCTGCTCTCCGGGTACCAGGGGAACAGCGGGAGCATACTGGTTGTAAGTTTTCTCTTGTCTTTCCCTAGCCTGACAGAGACTTCGCTCCACGCTCTCCTGTACTCTCCGGTACTGCTGCTGCCTCTCCGTGTCCCAGTCTGTTTCTGGTGAAGTGTCCTCGGGTGTCAGGACTCCCATTTCCAGGTCAACAGGTAACTTACCAGGTCTTGCCCTCATTAGGTAAGCCGGGGTACAGTTGGTGGAACCTACCGGGATGTGGTTGTATAGGTCCACCAGATCGGGCAACTTCTCAGGCCACAGACTGCGTTCTTCCAGGGGCAACGTTTTTAAAAGATCCATTACCACCTGGTTCATTTTCTCACAAAGTCCATTAGTTTGCGGATGGTAGGGTGTCGTCCTTATCTTCCGGCAGCCATACAGATTGCAGAATTCCTGGAAGACTTCCGCTTCAAAGGCAGGTCCCTGGTCCGTCAGCACTTGGTCCGGGTACCCGTGTGGACGGCAAAAGTGCTGCTGGAAGGCTCTAGCTGCTGTTTGAGCCGTTAAGTCCTTGACGGGGACGACAACCAAGAACCGGGAGTAATGATCCACGATGGTTAACGCGTAGACGTAGCCACTTCTGCTTGGGGTCAGTTTTACATGATCCAAGGCTACCAGTTCCAACGGTTGCCGGGTGACGATGGACTGCAGGGGAGTCTTCTGGCTGGCACGGTCCTTCCTTCTCAGGTTGCACGGGCCACAGTCTCTGCACCACTTCTCAATGGTTCCCCTCATGCCTACCCAGTGGAATCGCTCGCGCAGCAGGAACTCCAGCTTCTTCCACCCGAAGTGTCCAGCTCCGTCGTGGTATGCCTCCATCACCATGGCTGCGTCTCTTCGTGGCACCACTACTTGCCAGAGTAGTTCATGCGTCCGGGAGTTAACCATTCTGCGGCACAACTTCCCCTTGTAAAGGAACAGTCGACTCTTCTCTGCCCATAGTTGTTTGGCTTCCTCCGGAGCGTCTGGTTCAAGGCAAGCCTCCGGGCGAGTCAGCATCTCCTTCACCAGTCGGACGGCAGGGTCGCTGTCTTGCGTTTCCGCCCAGTTGTAGTGAGGTAAGGGGTTCAACGTAGCAGCCTGCTTACTCCTTACCCAGTGGGAATACTGGATAGTCCCATGACGGTGGAACGCAGGGAGTTCAACTTCTTCCAGTCCCTCCGGATCTTCTCCTTCGTCCGGCAGGTTGGGCATCCTGGACAGGGCATCCGCGTTGGTATTGGAGCGTCCGGCCCGGTATTTGATTGTGAACTCGTAGTTGGACAGACGGGCCATCCACCTCTGCTCCAGGGCACCGAGTCTTGCCGTGTCCAGGTGTGTCAACGGGTTAAACTCTAGCTTAAATGAGCTGTAATTCTCGGGGTTCCTTTCGGTGGGTCGCAGTTTTCGGCTGGCGTAGGCGATTACTCGTTCCTTCCCCTGCTGGATCTGGGACAGTACGGCTCCTAGCCCGATGTTACTGGCGTCGGTGTAGAGGATAAAGGGCTGGCTATAATCCGGGTACGCCAGGATTTCGTCCCCCGTGAGGGCCATCTTCAGCTGGCGGAAGGACTCTTCTTCCAACTCCTCCCATTTGAAGGGCGGCTTCTGGTTCTTGGCCTTCCAGGACTGGCCTATCAGGAGGTCCTGCATAGGTGCTGCCTTTTTGGTGAAACCGGGAATAAACCTTCGGTAGTAGCCTACGAACCCGAGGAACTGCCGCACTTCTTTTACGCTGGAGGGGCTTGGCCATTCCTTAATTGCGGTGATCTTATCAGGGTCGGGAGCCACTCCGTCAGCGCTCACCACGTGTCCCAGGTACTGCACCTTTGGTTTCAGGAGGTGACACTAGGAGGGTTTCACCTTTAGGCCGTAACTCGCCAGAGCTTCGAACACTTCCGCCAGGTGTTTCAGTTGGTCCTCATACGTCTTGGAATATACGATGACATCGTCCAGGTACAACAAGACCGTCTCGAAGTTTCTGTGGCCCAGACAACACTCCATTAGTCGTTGGAAGGTTCCTGGTGCGTTGCAGAGTCCGAACGGCATGCAGGTGAACTCGCTAAGTCCCATCGGGGTGGTGAATGCGGTCTTCTCCCGGTCCGCCTCTGCTACAGGAACCTGCCAGTACCCGCTAGTGAGATCCAAGGTAGAGAAGAAGTTAGCAGATCTTAAAGCAGCCAATGACTCCTCTATCCTTGGTAAGGGGTACGCATCCTTGTGTGTGATACGGTTGATTTTCCGGTAATCTACACACATCCTCATGGTGTTGTCTTTTTTTCTGACTAAGACTAGTGGAGCTGCCCAGGGGCTACAGCTATCCCTGATCACCCCAGCCTCCTTCATGTCTCTAAGCATCCCCTTGGCGTGTTGGTAGTGGGCAGGGGGTACGGGTCGATACCTCTCTTTTATAGGAGGATGGTCTCCCGTGGGGATGTGGTGTTCTACCCCCTTGACTCGCCCGAAGTCTAACGGGTGTTTACTGAACACTCTCTCGTACTCCTGAACCACCCGATAGACTCCTTGTTTCTGGTGTGAGGGAGTGGAGTCAGTACCCAGATGTAGTTGCTGACACCAGTCCTCCATGTTTTTCTTAGAGCCGTTACCTTCCTCCGGGTGAGATGGAGGCAAGGGTTCCACAGATTGTATAGAATTTTGGTTAATGGTATATAATTTGGCTAGCGTGGCATACCGGGGCAGGTACACTTCCCTCTCCCCGATATTTATTATGCGAACGGGCACCCTCCCATGGCGTACATCAACCACCCCCCGTGCTGTCAAAATGGTGGGCCTACTGTCTGAGTAAACTGGTTCTATCATTGCCTGATAATCCCTACCTCTCAGACCAATAGCTGCCCGGCACCAAATCATCATTTCACTTTTTGGGGGCATGGCAATAGGAAAAGGGTCACACATTCTTACGCTACCAATCTCACCGCCGGAGAGTTCCACCTGTTGCCGTCGCATCAGTGCCCGGATCTCTTTCTGGAGCACCCGCTGCTCGCCGGAGCTGGCGTTCTTGGCAACCTGCTGTAAAAGGAAAATCACCTCTGCAAGACAATTTTCAATTACATTAGTTCCTAGAGTTATTTTTGGGTGACTCTCATGTTTGTCAATATCTACAATGATCAGTCCCTGTGCTGCCAGTTCGACTCTACCGATTTTGATGGTCACCTCTTTAAATCCGATCTGTGGCACGGGCTGGCCATTGCTGGCGATGATACTCAAGTCGTCGTCAGGGTAGCGGGTAATATCCGAGTCATTCCAGTACTGCTTAAAGAGCACGTACGGGATGGTGGTGACCTGCGACCCGGTGTCCAGTAGGGCACTCATGGGAATGCCATCCAGTACCACCGGCAAGACTGGACGTCCTCCCACATATCTGTCGCGCCAGTTCGATGGGCCTGGTGATCTTTTTCCTGGGGGTTGGCCCTCTACCCCAGGTTGTGCCCGTTTAAAGAACAGTACCTTGCCATATGTCCGGGTTGATTGCAGCGGCGGCAGATGGGTCGTCCGTCCTCGCTGTATCGGTCACTGGGTCTTCCTCTGGCCGGTGGGGTCCTCCTTGGTCGACGCCACGGGATGTCCTCCGGTCCGGATGCCAGCTGGATCTTCCCTGGGGTGGAAACCTGTAAAGACTGCACAGTTCGGGTTAGCGCAGCAACGCTCTTAGCTAGCTCTTGGACCTGATGGTGTAGGTCTGGAGCCGGGTCATTGTCCAAAGCCTGCGCATCAGCTCCCACAGGCCCTGCCGACAAGGGCGCCGCCTCCTGGTGGTAAGTAATAGCTGGGCGCCTGTGGGTCATAACGCCACCCGGTGCCGGTTCTCGGAGCACCCGGATGGCTCTGTCCTTGAACTGTGCAAAGCCCAGATGGGGATCCTGTAAGGCCATCGCCCGCAACTGGGTTCGGTGGGCATTACAATACAGTCCCTCTATAAATTGTTCAGTCAACAGCCTGTCCTCGTTTCCCACTCCATCAGGGTCGGTCTGCTTAATGGCCCTCAGGGCCTCTTGTAGGTTTAGTGCATAGTCCCTTATACTCTCATGCGCTCGCTGCTTGCACCCGTAGAATCTAAGCTTAATCTCGGCTGAGGTGCGGGTATCAAAGGTATCCCTCAGCCGGGTTAGTATCCCTGCGACAGTCTTCCTCCCAGGTGGCCAGGATTTTACTTCCCTTTTAGCTGCCCCGGTTAGTTGGGCCACCAGGATGCTCACTTTTTGCTCTTCTGTGAGGGGGTACACCTGGAAGAGGCTATCCAGCTTTTCTCTAAAGTCATGCAGGGTATGTGACTCCCCTGAGTACTGGGGTAGCCAAGCTGCTCCCGGGATATAGGGCATGGTGAAGGGCATAACTGCAGCAGCGGTGGCGCTGGCGGGGGTTGAGGCAGTGAAGCTCTCCTCCGTATCCGACATCTTCCTCCCCCCTAGTGGACCGTGGCCTACCTTGCGATGATCCTGTTCCGTAGGCCGCGGCTCCGCAGTAGATCGTCAGGGTTGAGGACCTTCCGTCGCGCTCCAGTGACGTCGGCGTCTGCTGGGCTCCTTCCAGGACCTTACGCAACGTCCGGACGTGAGGCGGGGATTCAGTTCTCGCGCGCTTTCGAAGTCCACGCCCCTCTTCTTCCCGCGCGGCGTCCTCAAGATGGCGTCCAATGGCGGGAAAACTCCACGGATGGCGGGAAGAAGGCCGAAGATGGCGCCGGATGGCGGGAAAACTTCGCGGATGGCGGGAAGAAGGCAGAAGATGGCGCCGGATGGCGGGAAACCTCACCACTGGTAAGTTTGAACAGTCTTTGCTTTTCAGGCACGCAGTACCCGGTGGTTGCGGGCACGAAATCCTGCCGACTACGCCAAAGTTGACGCGCCCCTGGGCCTGCTGTGTCGCGTAGCGTCTCGCGCACGGGGGCTTACCCGGAACCGGATCAGATGAGGGTTGTAGTCTCCGAGTGGCGGGGACCCGGTCCGTGCCCAGGGGGTCAGACTCAGTGTGTGGCAGTCTTGATAGATGTTATTTGAGTGTCGACTACGCCACCCGTTGATTTGCAGCTATGGAGCTGCCGCTGCAGGGCAGACCGCTGAGGCCGGTGTAGAATTGTGCAGCGTGATAGTATAACCCCCAACGGGAGGGGTATGGCCTCAGGGCAGCCGACGTGGAAGATGGGGGTAGCAGGAACCACTCAGAGACGGTGCGGTGTAATTCAGGGTCTTTACTGGTAACAACGATAGACCCTCCCGGAGTACTTGCTAGCGAACGGGGCCTGGTCAGTCCTTGAGCAGATGGGATCTCCCCTGGCCAGGCGGAGTTGTAGGCCTCCCAAACTGACTGTACTCTTCTGGCTACCTTGCTAGAAGCGGATATAAGTAGCCCACGTCCCTGAGTGTACCGTGTGGTGCTCACCCGTATGGCCGGTGACTCGGGGCCTTCTATTGGCTTCCGCTCCACGATGGCGGTGCTGGTCCCACACGTGTGACCGTGCCTTCGGGTTTCTGGGCCTGAGGACCTGAAATCCCCTGCCGGTCGGCTTCTGCTGCTGGGTAAGAGTTAGTCCCCACAGCCTCGGACGCCGGGTCCGGTAAGAAAGCTTCTCAGTCAGGGCGAGCTCTGCAGCTGCCAGCCCCTGACTCGTAGTAGTATTGCTCCCACTGAGCTCCAGCTGTTTCTTCCTATGACTGTCTCTTGTCTCTACTCTCCTTGACTCCTAACCCTGCTTCAGCCCTGGGTTTATATAGGGGAAGTTCTTCCCCACCCAAGACTGGGCAGGAGGTGTGGCATGCACAGGATCCCTGACCAAAGGACCTCCCACCTGCTCTCAGACATAACATCTCTATCACTGTGGCAACCAGACCCCTGGGGTGTCACATATATACTGTACAGGCAGCTCTATATACTATACACACTGCTCTATATACTGTACAGGCAGCTCTATATACTGTACACACTGCTGTATATACTGTACAGGCTGCTCTATATACTGTACACCCTGCTCTATATACTGTACAGGCTGCTCTATATACTGTACACACTGCACTATACACTGTATATACTGCTCTATATACTGTACACACTGCTCTATATACTGTACAGGCAGCTCTATATACTATACACACTACTCTATATACTGTACAGGCTGCTCTATATACTGTACACACGGCTCTATATACTGTACACGCTGCTCTATATACTGTACACACTGCTCTATACACAGTACAGACTGCTCTATATACTGTACACACTGCTCTATATACTGTACAGGCTGCTCTATATACTGTACACACTGCTCTATATACTGTACAGGCAGCTCTTTATACTGTACACACTGCTCTATATACTGTACACACTGCTCTATACACTGTATATACTGCTCTATATACTGTACACACTGCTCTATATACTGTATAGGCAGCTCAATATACTGTACACACTGCTCTATATACTGTACACACTGCTCTATATACTGTACAGGCAGCTCTATATACTATACACACTGTTCTATATACTGTACACACTGCTCTATATACTGTACAGGCTGCTCTATATACTGTACACCCTGTTCTATATACTGTACAGGCAGCTCTATATACTGTACACACTACTCTATATACTGTACAGGCAGCTCTTTATACTGTACACACTGCTCTATATACTGTACACACTGCTCTATACACTGTATATACTGCTCTATATACTGTACACACTGCTCTATATACTGTACAGGCAGCTCAATATACTGTACACACTGCTCTATATACTGTACACACTGCTCTATATACTGTACAGGCAGCTCTATATACTATACACACTGTTCTATATACTCTACACACTGCTCTATATACTGTACAGGCTGCTCTATATACTGTACACCCTGTTCTATATACTGTACAGGCAGCTCTATATACTGTACACACTGCTCTATATACTGTACACACTGCTCTATATACTGTATAGGCTGCTCTATATACTGTACACACTGCTCTATATACTGTACACCCTGCTCTATATACTCTACAGGCTGCTCTATATACTGTACAGGCAGCTCTATATACTATACACACTGCTCTATATACTGTACAGGCAGCTCTATATACTGTACACACTGCTGTATATACTGTACACGTTGCTGTATATACTGTACAGGCTGCTCTATAAACTGTACACCCTGCTCTATATACTGTACACACTGCTCTATATACTGTACAGGCAGCTCTATATACTGTACACACTGCACTATACACTGTATATACTGCTCTATATACTGTACACACTGCTCTATATACTGTACACACTGCTCTATATACTGTACAGGCAGCTCTATATACTATACACACTGCTCTATATACTGTACACACTGCTCTATATACTGTACACGCTGCTCTATATACTGTACACACTGCTCTATACACAGTACAGACTGCTCTATATACTGTACACACTGCTCTATATACTGTACAGGCTTCTCTATATACTGTACACACTGCACTATACACTGTATATACTGCTCTATATACTGTACACACTGCTCTATATACTGTACACACTGCTCTATATACTGTACAGGCAGCTCTATATACTATACACACTGCTCTATATACTGTACACACTGCTCTATATACTGTACACGCTGCTCTATATACTGTACACACTGCTCTATATACTGTACAGGCTGCTCTATATACTGTACACACTGCTCTATATACTGTACAGGCAGCTCTATATACTGTACAAACTGCTCTATAAACTGTACAGGCAGCTCTATATACTGTACACACAGCTCTATATACTGTACACACTGCTCTATATACTGTACAGGCTGCTCTATATACTGTACACACTGCTCTATATACTGTACACACTGCTCTATATACTGTACAGGCTGCTCTATATACTGTACACACTGCTCTATATACTGTACAAACTGCTTTATATACTGTACAGGCAGCTCTATGTACTGTACACACTGCTCTATAAACTGTAAAGGCTGCTCTATATACTGTACACACTGCTCTATATACTGTACAGGCAGCTCTATATACTATACACACTGTTCTATATACTGTACACACTGCTCTATATACTGTACAGGCTGCTCTATATACTGTACACACTGCTCTATATACTGTACACCCTGCTCTATATACTGTACAGACTGCTCTATATACTGTACACCCTGCTCTTTATACTGTACAGGCTGCTCTATATACTGTACAGGCAGCTCTATATACTGTACACACTGCTGTATATACTGTACAGGCTGCTCTATATACTGTACACCCTGCTCTATATACTGTACAGGCTGCTCTATATACTGTACACACTGCACTATACACTGTATATACTGCTCTATATACTGTACACACTGCTCTATATACTGTACAGGCAGCTCTATATACTATACACACTGCTCTATATACTGTACAGGCTGCTCTATATACTGTACACACGGCTCTATATACTGTACACGCTGCTCTATGTACTGTACACACTGCTCTATACACAGTACAGACTGCGCTATATACTATACACACTGCTCTATATAATGTACAGGCAGCTCTTTATACTGTACACACTGCTCTATATACTGTACACACTGCTCTATACACTGTATATACTGCTCTATATACTGTACACACTGCTCTATATACTGTACAGGCAGCTCAATATACTGTACACACTGCTCTATATACTGTACACACTGCTCTATATACTGTACAGGCAGCTCTATATACTATACACACTGTTCTATATACTGTACACACTGCTCTATATACTGTACAGGCTGCTCTATATACTGTACACCCTGTTCTATATACTGTACAGGCAGCTCTATATACTGTACACACTGCTCTATATACTGTATAGGCTGCTCTATATACTGTACACACTGCTCTATATACTGTACACCCTGCTCTATATACTCTACAGGCTGCTCTATATACTGTACAGGCAGCTCTATATACTGTACACACTGCTCTATATACTGTACAGGCAGGTCTATATACTGTACACACTGCTGTATATACTGTACACGTTGCTGTATATACTGTACAGGCTGCTCTATATACTGTACACCCTGCTCTATATACTGTACACACTGCTCTATATACTGTACAGGCAGCTCTATATACTGTACACACTGCACTATACACTGTATATACTGCTCTATATACTGTACACACTGCTCTATATACTGTACAGGCAGCTCTATATACTATACACACTGCTCTATATACTGTACACACTGCTCTATATACTGCACACGCTGCTCTATATACTGTACACACTGCTCTATACACAGTACAGACTGCTCTATATACTGTACACACTGCTCTATATACTGTACAGGCTTCTCTATATACTGTACACACTGCTCTATATACTGTACAGGCTTCTCTATATACTGTACACACTGCTCTATATACTATACACACTGCTCTTTATACTGTACACACTGCTCTATATACTGTACACACTGCTCTATACACTGTATATACTGCTCTATATACTGTACACACTGCTCTATATACTGTACAGGCAGCTCAATATACTATACACACTGCTCTAGACACTGTACACACTGCTCTATATACTGTACAGGCTGCTCTATATACTGTACACACTGCTCTATATACTATACAGGCAGCTCTATATACTATACACACTGCTCTATATACTGCACACACTGCTCTATATACTGTACACACTGCTCTATATACTGTACACGCTGCTCTATAAACTGTACACACTGCTCTATATACTGTACAGGCAGCTCTATATACTGTACACACTGCTCTATATACTGTACAGGCTGCTCTATATACTGTACACACTGCTCTATATACTGTACACACTGCTCTATACACAGTACAGATTGCTCTATATACTGTACACACTGCTCTATATACTGTACACCCTGCTCTATATACTGTACAGGCAGGTCTATATACTGTACACACTGCTCTATATAATGTACAGGCAGCTCTATATACTATACACACTGCTCTATATACTGTACACACTGCTCTATATACTGTACAGGCTGCTCTATATACTGTACACACTGCTCTATATACTGTACACCCTGCTCTATATACTGTACAGGCTGCTCTATATAATATACACACTGCTCTATATACTGTACACACTGCTCTATATAATGTACAGGCAGCTCTATATACTGTACACATTGCTCTATATACTGTACAGGCTGCTCTATATACTGTACACACTGCTCTATATACTGTACACACTGCTGTATATACTGTACACCCTGCTCTATATACTGTAGAGGCAGCTCTATATACTGTACACACTGCTCTATATACTGTACACCCTGCTCTATATACTATACACACTGCTCTATATACTGTACACCCTGCTCTATATACTGTACAGGCAGGTCTATTTACTGTACACACTGCTCTATATACTGTACAGGCAGCTCTATATACTGTACACACTGCTCTATATACTGTACAGGCTGCTCTATATACTGTACACACTGCTCTATATACTGTACAGGCAGCTCTATATACTGTACACACTGCTCTATATACTGTACAGGCAGCTCTATATACTGTACAGGCTGCTCTATATACTATACACACTGCTCTATATACTGTACAGGCTGCTCTATATACTGTACACACTGATCTATATACTGTACACACTGCTCTATATAATGTACAGGCTGCTCTATATACTGTACACACTGCTCTATATACTGTACAGGCTGCTCTATATACTGTACACACTGCTCTATATACTGTACAGGCAGCTCTATATACTGTACACACAGCTCTATATACTGTACAGGCTGCTCTATATACTGTACACACTGCTCTATATACTGTAAAGGCAGCTCTATATACTGTACAGGCTGCTCTATATACTGTACACTCTGCTCTATATACTGTACATACTGCTCTATATACTGTACATGCTGCTCTATATACTGTACACACTGCTCTATATACTGTACAGGCTGCTCTATATACTATACACACTGCTCTATATACTGTACACCCTGCTCTATATACTGTACAGACTGCTCTATATACTGTACACACTGCTCTATATATTGTACAGGATGCTCTATATACTGTACAGGCAGCTCTATATACTGTACAGGCTGCTCTATATACTGTACACACTGCTCTATATACTGTACACACTGCTCTATATACTGTATATACTGCTCTACATACTGTACACACTGCTCTATATACTGTACACACGGCTCTATATACTGTACAGGCAGCTCTTTATACTGTACACACTGCTCTATATACTGTACACACTGCTCTATACACTGTATATACTGCTCTATATACTGTACACACTGCTCTATATACTGTACAGGCAGCTCAATATACTGTATACACTGCTCTATATACTGTACACACTGCTCTATATACTGTACAGGCAGCTCTATATACTATACACACTGTTCTATATACTGTACACACTGCTCTATATACTGTACAGGCTGCTCTATATACTGTACACCCTGCTCTATATACTGTACAGGCTGCTCTATATACTGTACACACTGCTCTATATACTGTACACACTGCTCTATATACTGTATAGGCTGCTCTATATACTGTACACACTGCTCTATATACTGTACACCCTGTTCTATATACTCTACAGGCTGCTCTATATACTGTACACACTGCTCTATATACTGTATAGGCTGCTCTATATACTGTACACACTGCTCTATATACTCTACAGGCTGCTCTATATACTGTACACACTGGTCTATATACTGTACAGGCAGCTCTATATACTGTACACACTGCTGTATATACTGTACACGCTGCTGTATATACTGTACAGGCTGCTCTATATACTGTACACCCTGCTCTATATACTGTACACACTGCTCTATATACTGTACAGGCAGCTCTATATACTGTACACACTGCACTATACACTGTATATACTGCTCTATATACTGTACAGGCTGCTCTATATACTGTACACACTGCTCTATATACTGTACACACTGCTGTATATACTGTACACGCTGCTGTATATACTGTACAGGCAGCTCTATATACTATACACACTGCTCTATATACTGTACACACTGCTCTATATACTGTACAGGCAGCTCTATATACTATACACACTGCTCTATATACTGTACACACTGCTCTATATACTGTACACGCTGCTCTATATACTGTACACACTGCTCTATACACAGTACAGACTGCTCTATATACTGTACACACTGCTCTATATACTGTACAGGCTTCTCTATATACTGTACACACTGCTCTATATACTGTACAGGCAGTTCTTTATACTGTACACACTGCTCTATATACTGTACACACTGCTCTATACACTGTATATACTGCTCTATATACTGTACACACTGCTCTATATACTGTACAGGCAGCTCAATATACTATATACACTGCTCTATACACTGTACACACTGCTCTATATACTGTACACACTGCTCTATATACTGCACACACTGCTCTATATACTGTACACACTGCTCTATATACTGTACAGGCTGCTTTATATACTGTACACACTGCTCTATATACTGTACACCCTGCTCTATATACTGTACAGGCAGGTCTATATACTGTACACACTGCTCTATATACTGTACAGGCAGCTCTATATACTGTACATACTGCTCTATATACTGTACACACTGCTGTATATACTGTACACACTGCTCTATATACTGTACATACTGCTCTATATACTGTACACACTGCTCTATATACTGTACAGGCTGCTCTATATACTGTACACACTGCTCTATATACTGTACAGGCTGCTCTATATACTGTACACACTGCTCTATATACTGTACACACTGCTCTATATACTGTACAGGCTGCTCTATATACTGTACACACTGCTCTATATACTGTACACCCTGCTCTATATACTGTACAGGCAGGTCTATATACTGTACACACTGCTCTATATACTGTACAGACTGCTCTATATGCTGTACACGCTGCTCTATAAACTGTACACACTGCTCTATATACTGTACAGGCAGCTCTATATACTGTACACACTGCTCTATATACTGTACACACTGCTCTATATACTGTACAGGCAGCTCTATATACTATACACACTGCTCTATATACTGTACACACTGCTCTATATACTGTACACGCTGCTCTATATACTGTACACACTGCTCTATACACAGTACAGACTGCTCTATATACTGTACACACTGCTCTATATACTGTACAGGCTTCTCTATATACTGTACACACTGCTCTATATACTGTACAGGCAGTTCTTTATACTGTACACACTGCTCTATATACTGTACACACTGCTCTATACACTGTATATACTGCTCTATATACTGTACACACTGCTCTATATACTGTACAGGCAGCTCAATATACTATATACACTGCTCTATACACTGTACACACTGCTCTATATACTGTACAGGCTGCTCTATATACTGTACACACTGCTCTATATACTGTACAGGCAGCTCTATATACTATACACACTGCTCTATATACTGTACACACTGCTCTATATACTGCACACACTGCTCTATATACTGTACACACTGCTCTATATACTGTACAGGCAGCTCTATATACTGTACACACTGCTCTATATACTGTACAGGCTGCTCTATATACTGTACACACTGCTCTATATACTGTACACCCTGCTCTATATACTGTACAGGCAGGTCTATATACTGTACACACTGCTCTATATACTGTACAGGCAGCTCTATATACTGTACATACTGCTCTATATACTGTACACACTGCTGTATATACTGTACACACTGCTCTATATACTGTACATACTGCTCTATATACTGTACACACTGCTCTATATACTGTACATACTGCTCTATATACTGTACACCCTGCTCTATATACTGTACAGGCAGGTCTATATACTGTACACACTGCTCTATATACTGTACAGGCAGCTCTATATACTGTACATACTGCTCTATATACTGTACACACTGCTGTATATACTGTACACACTGCTCTATATACTGTACACACTGCTCTATATACTGTACAGGCTGCTCTATATACTGTACACACTGCTCTATATACTGTACAGGCTGCTCTATATACTGTACACACTGCTCTATATACTGTACAGGCTGCTCTATATACTGTACACACTGCTCTATATACTGTACACCCTGCTCTATATACTGTACAGGCAGGTCTATATACTGTACACACTGCTCTATATACTGTACAGACTGCTCTATATGCTGTACACGCTGCTCTATAAACTGTACACACTGCTCTATATACTGTACAGGCAGCTCTATATACTGTACACACTGCTCTATATACTGTACACACTGCTCTATATACTGTACAGGCTGCTCTATATACTGTACACACTGCTCTATATACTGTACACCCTGCTCTATATACTGTACAGGCAGGTCTATATACTGTACACACTGCTCTATATACTGTACAGGCAGCTCTATATACTGTACATACTGCTCTATATACTGTACACACTGCTGTATATACTGTACACACTGCTCTATATACTGTACATACTGCTCTATATACTGTACACACTGCTCTATATACTGTACAGACTGCTCTATATACTATACACACTGCTCTATAAACTGTACAGGCTGCTCTATATACTGTACACACTGCTCTATATACTGTACAGACTGCTCTATATGCTGTACAGGCTGCTCTATATACTGTACAGGCTGCTCTATAAACTGTACACACTGCTCTATATACTGTACAGGCAGCTCTATATACTGTACACACTGCTCTATATAATGTACAGGCTGCTCTATATACTGTACACACTGCTCTATATACTGTACACCCTGCTCTATATACTGTACAGGCAGGTCTTTATACTGTACACACTGCTCTATATACTGTACAGGCAGCTCTATATACTGTACATACTGCTCTATATACTGTACACACTGCTGTATATACTGTACACACTGCTCTATATACTGTACATACTGCTCTATATACTGTACACACTGCTCTATATACTGTACAGACTGCTCTATATACTATACACACTGCTCTATATACTATACACACTGCTCTATAAACTGTACAGGCTGCTCTATATACTGTACACCCTGCTCTATATACTGTACAGGCAGCTCTATATACTGTACACACTGCTCTATATACTGTACACACAGCTCTATATACTGTACACACTGCTCTATATACTGTACAGGCTGCTCTATATACTGTACACCCTGCTCTATATACTGTACAGGCTGCTCTATATATTGTACACACTGCTCTATATACTGTACACACTGCTCTATATACTGTACACACTGCTCTATATACTGTACAGGCAGGTCTATATACTGTACACACTGCTCTATATACTGTACACACTGCTCTATATACTGTACAGGCTGCTCTATATACTGTACACACTGCTCTATATACTGTACACACTGCTCTATATACTGTACAGGCTGCTCTATATACTGTACACACTGCTCTATATACTGTACAGGCAGCTCTATATACTGTACACACTGCTCTATATACTGTACAGGCAGCTCTATATACTGTACAGGCTGCTTTATATACTATACACACTGCTCTATATACTGTACAGGCTGCTCTATATACTGTACACACTGCTCTATATACTGTACACACTGCTCTATATAATGTACAGGCTGCTCTATATACTGTACAGACTGCTCTATATACTGTACACACTGCTCTATATACTGTACACGCTGATCTATATACTGTACACCCTGCTCTATATACTGTACTGGCAGCTCTATATACTGTACAGGCTGCTCTATATACTGTACACACTGCTCTATATACTGTACACACAGCTCTATATACTGTACAGGCTGCTCTATATACTGTACACACTGCTCTATATACTGTACAGGCAGCTCTATATACTGTACAGGCTGCTCTATATACTGTACACTCTGCTCTATATACTGTACAGGCTGCTCTATATACTGTACAGACAGCTCTATATACTATACAGACTGCTGTATATACTGTACACACTGCTCTATATACTGTACAGGCTGCTCTATATACTGTACACGCTGCTCTATATACTGTACAGGCTGCTCTATATACTGTACACACTGCTCTATATACTGTATAGGCTGCTCTATATACTGTACACGCTGCTCTATATACTGTACAGGCAGCTCTATATACTGTACACATTGCTCTATATACTGTACATGCTGCTCTATATACTGTACAGGCTGCTCTATATACTGCACACGCTGCTCTATATACTGTACAGGCTGCTCTATATACTGTACAGGCAGCTCTATATACTATACACACTGCTCTATATACTGTACACACTGCTCTATATACTGTACAGGCTGCTCTATATACTATAGACACTGCTCTATATACTGTACACACTGCTCTATATACTGTACAGGCTTCTCTATATACTGTACATGCTGCTCTATATACTGTACACACTGCTCTATATACTGTACAGGCTGCTCTATATACTGTACACACTGCTCTATATACTGTACAGGCTGCTCTATATACTGTACAGGCAGCTCTATATACTGTACACACTGCTCTATATACTGTACAGGCAGCTCTATATACTGTACACACTGCTCTATATACTGTACAGGCTGCTCTATATACTGTACACACTGCTCTATATACTGTACAGGCTGCTCTATATACTGTACACGCTGCTCTATATACTGTACAGGCTGCTCTATATACTGTACACACTGCTCTATATACTGTATAGGCTGCTCTATATACTGTACATGCTGCTCTATATACTGTACAGGCAGCTCTATATACTGTACATGCTGCTCTATATACTGTACAGGCTGCTCTATATACTGCACACGCTGCTCTATATACTGTACAGGCTGCTCTATATACTGTACAGGCAGCTCTATATACTATACACACTGCTCTATATACTGTACACACTGCTCTATATACTGTACAGGCTGCTCTATATACTATAGACACTGCTCTATATACTGTACACACTGCTCTATATAATGTACAGGCTGCTCTATATACTGTACACACTGCTCTATATACTGTACAGGCAGGTCTATATACTGTACACACTGCTCTATATACTGTACAGGCAGCTCTATATACTGTACACACTGCTCTATATACTATACACACTGCTCTATATACTGTACAGGCTGCTCTATATACTGCACACACTGCTCTATATACTGTACAGGCTGCTCTATATACTGTACACACTGCTCTATATACTGTACAGGCAGCTCTATATACTGTACACACTGCTCTATATACTGTACAGGCAGCTCTATATACTGTGCAGGCAGCTCTATATACTATACACACTGCTCTATATACTGTACAGGCTGCTCTATATACTGTACACACTGCTCTATATACTGTACACACTGCTCTATATAATGTACAGGCTGCTCTATATACTGTACAGACTGCTCTATATACTGTACACACTGCTCTATATACTGTACACGCTGCTCTATATACTGTACACCCTGCTCTATATACTGTACAGGCAGCTCTATATACTGTACAGGCTGCTCTATATACTGTACAGGCTGCTCTATATACTGTACACACTGCTCTATATACTGTACAGGCAGCTCTATATACTGTACACACAGCTCTATATACTGTACAGGCTGCTCTATATACTGTACACACTGCTCTATATACTGTACAGGCAGCTCTATATACTGTACAGGCTGCTCTATATACTGTACACACTGCTCTATATACTGTACAGGCTGCTCTATATACTGTACAGACAGCTCTATATACTATACAGACTGCTGTATATACTGTACACACTGCTCTATATACTGTACAGGCTGCTCTATATACTGTACACGCTGCTCTATATACTGTACAGGCTGCTCTATATACTGTACACACTGCTCTATATACTGTATAGGCTGCTCTATATACTGTACACGCTGCTCTATATACTGTACAGGCAGCTCTATATACTGTACACATTGCTCTATATACTATACAGGCAGCTCTATATACTATACAGGCTGCTCTATATACTATACATGCTGCTCTATATACTGTACAGGCTGCTCTATATACTGCACACGCTGCTCTATATACTGTACAGGCTGCTCTATATACTGTACAGGCAGCTCTATATACTATACACACTGCTCTATATACTGTACACACTGCTCTATATACTGTACAGGCTGCTCTATATACTATAGACACTGCTCTATATACTGTACACACTGCTCTATATACTGTACAGGCTTCTCTATATACTGTACATGCTGCTCTATATACTGTACACACTGCTCTATATACTGTACAGGCTGCTCTATATAATTTACAGGCTGCTCTATATACTGTACAGGCAGCTCTATATACTGTACACACTGCTCTATATACTGTACACACTGCTCTATATACTGTACAGGCAGCTCTATATACTGTACACACTGCTCTATATACTGTACAGGCTGCTCTATATACTGTACACACTGCTCTATATACTGTACAGGCTGCTCTATATACTGTACACGCTGCTCTATATACTGTACAGGCTGCTCTATATACTGTACACACTGCTCTATATACTGTATAGGCTGCTCTATATACTGTACACGCTGCTCTATATACTGTACAGGCAGCTCTATATACTGTACAGGCAGCTCTATATACTGTACATGCTGCTCTATATACTGTACAGGCTGCTCTATATACTGCACACGCTGCTCTATATACTGTACAGGCTGCTCTATATACTGTACACACTGCTCTATATACTGTACAGGCTGCTCTATATACTGCACACGCTGCTCTATATACTGTACAGGCTGCTCTATATACTGTACACACGGCTCTATATACTATACACACTGCTCTATATACTGTACACACTGCTCTATATACTGTACACTCTGCTCTATATACTGTACACACTGCTCTATATACTGTACAGGCTGCTCTATATACTATAGACACTGCTCTATATACTATACAGGCTTCTCTATATACTGTACATGCTGCTCTATATACTGTACACACTGCTCTATATACTGTACAGGCTGCTCTATATACTGTACACACTACTCTATATACTGTACACACTGCTCTATATACTGTACAGGCTTCTCTATATACTGTACATGCTGCTCTATATACTGTACACACTGCTCTATATACTGTACAGGCTGCTCTATATACTGTACACACTGCTCTATATACTGTACATGCTGCTCTATATACTGTACACACTGCTGTATATACTGTACAGGCAGCTCTATATACTGTACACACTGCTCTATATAATGTACAGGCTGCTCTATATACTGTACAGACTGCTCTATATACTGTACAGGCTGCTCTATATACTGTACACACTGCTCTATATACTGTACAGGCTGCTCTATATACTGTACACACTGCTCTATATACTGTACACACTGCTCTATATACTGTACAGACTGCTCTATATACTGTACAGGCTGCTCTATATACTGTACACACTGCTCTATATACTGTACAGGCAGCTCTATATACTGTACAGGCTGCTCTATATACTGTAGAAATAGTTAAAATATCCTGCGCTGGTAAGGTTTAGGCCGTATACTTGAAGGGGGAAGGTTGTTGGGGACAAAAATGTGGACAATAAGAGAGGATGATAAAAGAGTTTTTATTTTAAATAGTAAATCTCGCATAAAAATGACGTTAAATCATAATGAAGGTTAAAAAATGATAAAATATTAGATAGAGATAGCTGGTGGGTCTTTTGGGGTGGAGGCTTTTTGGAGGTTCCTGGTAGTGGTAGTCTCGTGGGTTTCTAGGCCAGTTTTTAGAAGGATAGTAGTCTGGATATTTCCTATGTGTAAAAAGGAGAAAGAGAAGGGGAAAAAAAAGGGGGGGTGGGGTTTTAGTGACCGGATTGTTCCCCGTATACTTAGAGTGGCTGCTCTCACCGGTGTAAGAAGTGATTTACCTGTTGTCGGTCTAGGTAGATTTCCAGGTGTTGATGGCTTGTGCTTGGGCTGATGATCGTTTGTAGATATTTAGGCAGCGGGATTAGAGAGTGCTACTAATGAAAATAGAGTAATATTAGTTAAGCCAATAACGCTTGGTATAGGGTCTGAATGGCACATATAAGGGGATGCAGTTTTTTACCTGTAAAGGAGGGGGGTTCTGTGTAAGTAGCAGGATTGCACTAGATGGTGTCTGCGGTCTTGATTGTTGTCCGGTTCTGGGTGATGGACAGCTGTTGTTAATCGCAGTGCTTGAAGCTGCTTGCTACTGTTGGCGGATAGTAGAAGGGTTTTGTTATACCTGTGGTACAGTACAGCGGGTCTGAGTGGCACAGGTGAGAAGATATGCGTATTACCTGTACGAGGTGCTGTATAGGTTCCAAGGTAGCCTGGGCTGGTGACTACGGTCTTAAAGCCAGTTATCTGAGGCTGGGTGATGGACAGCTGTATGCGTATCCAAAAGAGCTTTGAAGGATAAATGTTAATATAGGTATATCTATGGATTCTATTAAATAGGGGGAGGGGGGGGGGGGAGACCTGTATAGTGCAGGTAAAATGATTAGAATGTTACCTGTTGGGTTAGAGCACTGAAAGTGTGCTTGTTCCTTGGACTCACTGGTAGTATCAGTAGCAGTGGGGAAGCAGTATCTGTGCTCTATGTTAGGGTACTGAGGATCTGCTTAAACCTCTTGAGCTTATTCGTGGTGGTAGTTGCAATCAGGGGAGATGGGCAGTCTAGTGTGTGTGCAGCATGTGCACACTGCAGTGCAGTCTTAGATGATGAATGTCACCGTGGGAGCAGAGCTCAGTACTTACTGTTAGTAGTCTGTCAGGGATGGTTCTGCTAACAGGGACTCTTGGCATCCCACTGTGCTCTCAGAGTCACAACTGGCAGCGGGGGGTAGAAGAGTAGTGGGGCATAGAGATGGGTCGCGCAGGGAGTGAGACAGGGTCCCGGCCGGTGACCAGCTGTTCTCCCTTGCGCTGCTTGTCCTCCGTCGGCGGTCTGTGGAGGGCGGGAAGGACCTGGAGTTTGCGCCGTGTATCAACGCAGTAAGACCTGCGTGACGTAAGTGCGCGTGACAGCGCGCATGTGACCCGTACGGTGGCTTACAGGGACCAAAAAGACCAACGCGTTTCAAGAACTACGGTTCTCTTCCTCAGGGATGGTCTACTGCTGTAAGTAGGTCACTTATATATGCGCGCTTGTGCATAATTAATTAGTGGGGGCGGGGTCTGCTTGGTAATATGCTTTAGTTTGGATGGATGCATTAGTCATCATTGAAAGCAAATAACTCAATCTCAGAATTGAGTCCCTTTGGTTTTAATGTGTCCAGGTTGAATATCCACTTGCTTTCAACCCTGGACATTTGTTTTAGATAGTCCCATTTGCGCCATTGTTTGTGGACCTTCTGTAGGCCTGTGATGGTAGTGCCCTTAATGGAACCTCCATGTTTTTCGGAGTAATGTATAGATAGAGGGTGTCCGTCAAATTTTTTGGAAATATTGCGCAGATGTTCATTTATGAGCACTTGTAGGGGGCGTTTGGTTCTACCTATATAAAGTTTGTTGCATGGACATCGGAGGCTGTAGATGACGCCATCGGTGTTGCAAGTAATGAAGTCTGAGATTTTGTAGGTGGTTTGGTCTTCCGTGATTATTTTTTGTTTTTTAGTGTGCAGCTTCTTGCATGCTGCACATTTATTACAGGGATAAAAACCAACAGTTTCTTTAACACCTTAAGCCCCGCGGGTGGTTTGCACGTTAATGACCGGGCCAATTTTTACAATTCTGACCACTGTCACTTTATGAGGTAATTACTCTGGAACGCTTCAACGGATCCCCCTGATTCTGAGACTGTTTTTTCGTGACATATTGTACTTCATGATTGTGGAAAAATTTCTTCGATAACACTTGCGTTTATTTGTGAAAAAAACGGAAATTTGGCGAAAATTTGGAAAATTTTGCAATTTTCAAAATTTGAATTTTTAAGCCCTGAAATCAGAGCGATATGTCACACAAAAGAGTTAATAAATAACATTTCCCACATGTCTACTTTACATCAGCACAATTTTGGAACCAAAATTTTTTTTTGTTAGGGAGCTATAAGGGTTAAAAGTTGACCAGCGATTTCACATTTTTCCAACAAAATTTACAAAACCATTTTTTTAGGGACCACATCACATTTGAAGTCACTTTGAGAGGTCTTTATGACAGAAAATACCCAAAAGTGACACCATTCTAAAAACTGCACCCCTCAAGGTGCTCAAAACCACATTCAAGAACTTTATTAACCCTTCAGGTGCTCCATAGGAATTTTTTGAATGTGGAAGAAAAAAATGAACATTTAACTTTTTTCACAAAAATATTACTTTAGACCCAATTTTTTTTATTTTCACAGGAGTAACAAGAAAAAATGGACCGCAAAATTTGTTGTGCAATTTCCCCTGGGCACGCAGATACCCAATATTTGGGGAAAAAACACTGTTTGGGCGCACTGTAGGGCTCGGAAGGGAAGGAGCGCCATTTGACTTTTTGATTGTAAAATTTGCTTGAATAATTAGCGGACACCATGTTGCGTTTAGAGAGCCCCTGTGTGCCCAAACATTGGAGCTCCCCCACAAGTGACCCCATTTTGGAAACTAGACCCCCCAAGGCACCTATCTAGATGCATAGTGAGCAGTTGCAACCCCCAGGTGCTTCACAAATTGATTCGTAAAAATGAAAAAGTGAAAAAAAAAACACTTTTTCATTGTTACGAATCAATTTGTGAAGCACCTGGGGGTTCCAACTGCTCACTATGCATCTAGATAGGTGCCTTGGGGGGTCTAGTTTCCAAAATGGGGTCACTTGTGGGGGAGCTCCAATGTTTGGGCACACAGGGACTCTCTAAATGCAACATGGTATCCGCTAACAAATTGAATGGAAAATCGGCTCAAATTGTTAGCGGACACCACATTGCGTTTGGAGAGCCCCTCTGTGCCCAAACTTTGGAGCTCCCCCACAAGTGACCCCATTTTGGAAACTAGACCCCCCAAGGCACCTTTCTAGATGCATAGTGAGCACTTGGAACCCCCAGGTGCTTCACAAATTGATTTGTAATAATGAAAAAGTGAAAAAAAAAACACTTTTTCATTTTTGTGAATCAATTTGTGAAGCACCTGGAGTTACAAGTGCTCACTATGCATCTAGATAGGTGCCTTGGGGGGTCTAGTTTCCAAAATGGGGTCACTTGTGGGGGAGCTCCAAAGTTTGGGCACAGAGGGGCTCTCCAAACGCAATGTGGTGTCCGCTAACAATTTGAGCCGATTTTCCATTCAATTTGTTAGCGGATACCATGTTGCATTTAGAGAGTCCCTGCGTGCCCAAACATTGGAGCTCCCCCACAAGTGACCCCATTTTGGAAACTAGACCCCCCAAGGCACCTATCTAGATTCATAGTGAGCACTTGGAACCCCAGGTGCTTCACAAATTGATTCATAAAAATGAAAAAGTGTTTTTTTTTTCACTTTTTCATTTTTACGAATCAATTTGTGAAGCACCTGGGGATTCCAAGTGCTCACTATGCATCTAGATAGGTGCCTTGGGGGGTCTAGTTTCCAAAATGCGGTCACTTGTGGGGGAGCTCCAATGTTTGGGCACACAGGGGCTCTCCAAACGCAACATGGCGTCCGCTAACAATTTGAGCCGATTTTCCATTCAATTTGTTAGCGGACACCATGTCGCGTTTGGAGAGCCCGTGATGTGCCTAAACAGTGGAGCTCCCCCACAAGTGTCCCCATTTTGGAAACTATACCCCTCAAGGATTTTATTAAGGTGTATAGTGAACATTTTGAACCCAGAGGTACGGCACAGAATTTGTTTACATTAGGTCATCATATTGAATAAGTTGTCATTATTCTTGAGCGCAAGTGCTCGCTACTTGAGTTTGCATCGGGTACTCAGGTATGCACCATGTACAGCGTGTGCTCGAGTGACATGCTCGAGTCCCTGCTCCGCATGTTTCACGGTTATTAGACACCCAAAAAAAAAACATGCGGGGATCGCTCGTGCATGGCAGGCAATCCCCGTAAAGTTTTTTGGCCGCGAAGCATATGGGGCAGAGACTCGAGCATGTCACTCAAATACCCACGATACTCAATGCATACCAGAGCACCCGATGCAAACTCAAGTAGCGAGCACTTGCTCTCAACACTAGTCGCCATATCGTCATCTTTTTTTCTTACTTTTGAAAAAAATCCCAACCCCAGCCCTAACCCTAGCACAACCCTAGCCCCAGCACAACCCTAGCCCCAGCACAACCCTAGCCCCAGCACAACCCTAGCCCCAAACCCAGCCCTAACCCTAGCCCAATCCTAACCCAAGAGTTTATTTTTGACGCCGTTCCTTGTGCGGTATAAGTGATTAGACGACTTTATTCTTCGGGTCGGTGTGATTACAGCAATGCCAGAATCATATGGGGTTTTTATGACTGACAGCTGTCACACACTAAAAGACGCATTTTTTGTAAAATCTAGTTTTTGCATCGCCATATTTTGAGAGCTATAATTTTTCCAGATTTTGGCAGACAGTCATGTGACGGCTCGTTTTTTCCGGGATGACTTGACGTTGTTATTGGTGCCATTCTCAGGCACGTGACATTTTTTGATCACTTTCTATTCCGATTTTTGGGAGGCAGAATAAACAAAAACCAACAATTCAGGAATTGTTTTTTTTTTTTTTTTTTTTATTCTGTTCCGCGTGTGGTAAAATTGATGAGGTAGCTTTATTCTTCGGGTCAGTACGTTTACAGCGGTACCACATTTGTATCATTTTTCTATGTTTTGGCGCTTATACACAATAAAAGCTATTTTATAGAAAAAAATATTTTTTAGTATCGCTTTATTCTGAGAGCTATAACTTTTTGATTTTTCAGCTGATGGAGCTGTATGGCGGCTTGTTTTTTGCGGGACGAGATGACGTTTTCAGCGGTATCATTTTTATTTATATGCGTCTTTTTGATCGCGTGTTATTCCACTTTTTGTTTGGCGGTATGGTGATAAAGCATTGTTTTTTGCTTCGTTTTTTTTTTTTTTTACCGTGTTCACTGAAGGGGTTAACTAGTGGGACAGTTTTATAGGTCAGGTTTTTCCGGACGCGGTGATACCAAATATGTGTACTTTTACTGTTTTTTTTTTTGTTTTTTTTATAATAATATTTATTGATGGGTACATTATATTTTTATTTTTGGTGTATTATTTTTTTTATTTTTTTAGAATATTTTTGCACATTTTTTTTTTTTTCCACTTTCACACAGTTTATACACTTTATTACTTTGTCCCACTCTGAGACTTTCACTTTTTTTTTTCTGATCGCCTGCATGGCACAGGAATGGAGCACCATCCCTATGCCATGAAGGCTGTCAGAAATGCACAGTGTGAAGATTGCTTGGAGATGCACTGCGCATGTCCAAGCAATCTTCCTGCTCTCTGGTGACCCGGATGTTGTCATGACGACATCGGGTCGTCATGGCAACACCCGGTAAGCCTTTGCAGACTGCGCTGGAAGCCGGAAGAGGTGGTGAGTATCGCCGATCACCTCCCCTTGCCCCCGCAATGCCGCGATCGACTTCAATCGACTTCGATCGCAGCATCGCGGGGGTTAATGTGCTGGGAGCGGTGCAGGACCGCTCCCTGCACATAATACCGGGTGTCAGCTGTGACAATCAGCTGACACCCGGCGGCGATCGCGCCCGCACAGCCTGTGTGCGCGCGCGATCGCGATGACGTACTAATACGGGTCTGGCTCTTAAGTCCCAGGGCACAGACGCGTATTAGTACGTCAGATGTTATTAAGGGGTTAATAAGTGTGGGTTGATTAATGATTTGAGGATTGCGAACTGTTGGTGCGATGAGGTTCCCTAGGTTTTTTGCTTTCCTATAGATGAATCTTGGTTTTGGTGGAATAAGGTCGCCTATTGTTTTGTCATCGTGAAGGATATGCCAGTGTTTTGAAATTATTTTTCTTAATAAATATGTATTGGAGTTGTATTGAGTTATGATAGGGATATCTGGTTGTGTTGTAGGGTCAGTGGCATTAATTTTTGTGGTGCTGTTCTTGAGGAGGTTATCTCTGGGTATAGTTTGAATCTGATTTTTCACTTTTTGTAAAAATTGTGGATTGTAACCTTTTTCTAAAAATTTATTTGTTAATTGTATGGCTTCTTCGTTGAAGTCCCCAGTGTTGGAGCAATTTCTATATAATCTCATGTATTGACTGCGTGGGATGTTTAACAGCCAGCTGGGGAGGTGACAGCTGTCCAGAGAGATGAAGCTATTTGAGTCCGTTGGCTTCATATATGTTTTTGTATGGATTTTTTGATCTTGGATATATATGTTGAGATCTAAGAAGTTTAGCTGTTTTTGGCTTATGTTGGAGGTAAATTCCAAGAAAAAGTTATTGATATTGATCTCCCTGATAAAGGAGTCTAGGGATTCTTGGTCACCAGACCAGATAAAAAGTACGTCGTCAATAAATCTTTGCCAAAATACCAAGTTAGGTCTGAGTGTGCCGCCTGGGTGGATAGCTAACTCCTCCCATTTGCCAACGTATAGATTGGCATAGCTTGGGGCAAATCTAGTACCCATTGCTGTGCCCCATTGTTGTGTGTAGAAAAGTTTATCGTGTTTAAAATAATTATGCGTCAGTATGAACTTCATACATTCCTTCATGAACATTATTTGTTCTTTAGGTAGTTTGTTTTGTTTCAAAAGAAAATGTGTGGCTGCGTCGCAGCCCGCATTATGCTGAATCACGGTGTATAAGGACGAGATGTCCAGGGTGCCTAGGATGAAATTGTCATGCCATTTGATTTTTTGTAAAAGCTGAAGTACATGTTGACTGTCTTTTAAATATGTCGGCAAAAGGGGTACTAGGTCTTGTAAGTGTTTATCCACAAATCTGGATAGATTTGATGTTAGGCATTGGATACCTGAGATGATAGGTCTGCCTGGAGGATGGGAGAGTGACTTATGTATTTTTGGTAGATAATAAAATGTTGCAAGACGTGGGTGGGAGATAGTGATGTATTCAAACTCCTGTTTCGTAAGGAAGCCTTTATCTAGTCCTTTGGTAGTTAGTGTTTTTAGTTCTTTTAGGTACATATCTGTGGGGTCCTCCCTCATAGTATTGTATGTTCTTGTGTCACTTAGTAGTCTGTTTGTTTCTGATTGATATTGTTCTAGATCCAGTATAACTATACCACCTCCTTTATCAGCTGGACGGATAATTATGTTCTGATTTTTCTGTAAGATATATATTGCTTTCCTTTCAGAGGCGTTAAAGTTGTATTGGAATTTGTTACATTTTTTGTGGCTTAATTTACGGATATCTGAGATGACATTGTTTTGAAAACTTTCGAGTGCAGATGAGTATTCGTTTAATGGATGGAATTTGGATTTGGTTTTTAAGTTGGTGTGGGCATATTTCAAAGTGAGTGAGTTTCTAGGTTCATTTATGTGCCCCCGGTCCTGATGTTTCAGGTAGTATTTTTTGAGTGCTAGTTTTCGCATAAACTGTTTGACTCCAATGAAAGCTTGAAATTTATTGAATCCTGTGGAGGGGGCATATTTAAGACCTTTAGTTAGGAGGTTGATTTCGTTTGGTTTTAGGGTATGTTTACTGAGATTGAAGATAGTGTCGGCTTTTTGGTTTATCTCTTCTGTATCTGCCTTTTTCTTTTTGGAGAGTTGCCCTCCTCTACCTCCCCTCTTACGTTTGTTTTTTGTGCCCTCTGAAAAAAATTTGAGGAGCTGGTTTTCTTGCGTACTTGTGGGTGTCTGGGGTTACTATCGCGACTTTGTCTCTTGGGGGTGTTATTGGAGGCCATGTCTGGTTGGTCTTCCTCGTTGAATGGAGATTCATTAATAGTTTCTAGAATGTCAAATCTATTATTTAAAGTGGTGGGAGTGGCTATAGGTTGTGTGACTTCAATAGTCATCAGGGGTTGGATTGGGTGATTTGGGGGGTTTGGGAGGTTAGGTGGGTTTAAATTAGTAATATACTGTACACACTGCTCTATATACTGTACAGGCAGCTCTATATACTGTACACACAGCTCTATATACTGTAAAGGCAGCTCTATATACTGTACAGGCTGCTCTATATACTGTACACTCTGCTCTATATACTGTACACCCTGCTCTATATACTGTACAGGCTGCTCTATATACTGTACACACTGGTCTACATACTGTACAGGCAGCTCTATATACTATACACACTGCTCTATATACTGCACACGTTGCTCTATATACTGTACAGGCAGCTCTATATACTGTACACACTGCTCTATATACTGTACACACTGCTCTATATACTGTACACGCTGCTCTATATACTGTACAGGCTGCTCTATATACTATACACACTGCTCTATATACTGTACAGGCTGCTCTATATACTGTACACACTGCTCTACATACTGTACAGGCTGCTCTATATACTGTACACGCTGCTCTATATACTGTACACACTGCTCTATATACTGTACACACTGCTCTATATACTGTATAGGTTGCTCTATATACTATACACACTACTCTATATACTGTACACACTGCTCTATATACTGTATAGGCTGCTCTATATACTATACACACTACTCTATATACTGTACACACTGCTCTATATACTGTATAGGCTGCTCTATATATTATACACACTACTCTATATACTGTACACACTGCTCTATATACTGTATAGGCTGCTCTATATACTATACACACTACTCTATATACTGAACACACTGCTCTATATACTGTATAGGCTGCTCTATATACTATACACACTACTCTATATACTGTACACACTGCTCTATATACTGTATAGGCTGCTCTACATACTGTACAGGCAGCTCTATATACTGTACAGGCTGCTCTATATACTGTACAGGCTGCTCTATATACTGTACACACTGCTCTATATACTGTACACACTGCTCTATATATTGTACAGGCTGCTCTATATACTGTACACACTACTCTATAAACTATACACACAGCTCTATATACTGTACAGGCAGCTCTATATACTGAACACACAGCTCTATATACTGTACACACTGCTCTATATACTGTACATACTGCTCTATATACTGTATAGGCTGCTCTATATACCATACACACTACTCTATATACTATACACGCAGCTTTATATACTGTACAGGCTGCTCTATATACTATACACACTGCTCTATATACTGTACACACTGCTCTATATACTGTACAGGCTGCTCTATATACTGTACACACTGCTCTATATACTGTACACACTGCTCTATATACTGTACAGGCAGCTCTATATACTGTACAGGCTGCTCTATATACTATACACACTGCTCTATATACTGTACACACTGCTCTATATACTGTACAGGCTGCTCTATATACTATACACACTGCTCTATATACTGTACACACTGCTCTATATACTGTATAGGCTGCTCTATATACTGTACAGGCAGCTCTTTATACTGTACAGGCTACTCTATATACTGTACACACTGCTCTATATACTGTACACACTGCTCTATATACTGTATAGGCTGCTCTATATACTATACACACTGCTCTATATACTGTACACACTGCTCTATATACTGTACACACTGCTCTATATACTGTATAGGCTGCTCTATATAGTATACACACTAATCTATATACTGTACACACTGCTCTATATACTGTATAGGCTGCTCTATATACTATACACACTACTCTATATACTGTACACACTGCTCTATATACTGTACAGGCTGCTCTATATACTATACAGACTGCTCTATATACTGTACAGGCTGCTCTATATACTGTACACACTGCTCTATATACTGTACACACTGCTCTATATACTGTACACACTGCTGTATATACTGTACACACTGCTCTATATACTGTACAGGCTGCTCTATATATTGTACAGGCTGCTCTATATACTGTACACACTACTCTATATACTATACACACAGCTCTATATACTGTACAGGCAGCTCTATATACTGTACACTCTGCTCTATATACTATACACACTGCTCTATATACTGTACACCCTGCTCTATAAACTGTACATGCTGCTCTATATACTGTACACATTGCTCTACATACTGTACACACTGCTCTATATACTGTACACCCTGCTCTATATACTGTACAGGCAGCTCTATATACTATACACACTACTCTATATACTATACACGCAGCTCTATATACTGTACAGGCTGCTCTATATACTGTACAGGCTGCTCTATATACTATACACACTGCTCTATATACTATACAGACTGCTCTATATACTGTACAGGCTGCTCTATATACTGTACACACTGCTCTATATACTGTACACACTGCTGTATATACTGTACACACTGCTCTATATACTGTACAGGCTGCTCTATATATTGTACAGGCTGATCTATATACTGTACACACTACTCTATATACTATACACACAGCTCTATATACTGTACAGGCTGCTCTATATACTGTACACACTGCTCTATATACTGTACACTCTGCTCTATATACTATACACACTGCTCTATATACTGTACACCCTGCTCTATAAACTGTACAGGCTGCTCTATATACTGTACACATTGCTCTACATACTGTACACACTGCTCTATATACTGTACACCCTGGTCTATATACTGTACAGGCAGCTCTATATACTATACACACTGCTCTATATACTGTACAGGCTGCTCTATATACTATACACACTGCTCTATATACTGTACAGGCTGCTCTATATACTGTACACCCTGCTCTATATACTGTACAGGCAGCTCTATATACTGTACACGCAGCTCTATATACTGTACAGGCAGCTCTATATACTGTACACGCAGCTCTATATACTGTACAGGCTGCTCTATATACTATACACACTGCTCTATATACTGTACAGGCTGCTCTATATACTGTACACACTGCTCTGTATACTGTACACACTGCTCTATATACTGTACAGGCTGCTCTATATACTGTATATACTGCTCTATACACTGTATATACTGCTCTATATACTGTACACACTGCTCTATATATTGTACAGGCTGCTCTATATACTGTACACACTACTCTATATACTATACACACAGCTCTATATACTGTACAGGCAGCTCTATATACTGAACACACAGCTCTATATACTGTACACACTGTTCTATATACTATACACACTACTCTATATACTATACACGCAGCTCTATATACTGTACAGGCTGCTCTATATACTATACACACTGCTCTATATACTGTACAGGCTGCTCTATATACTGTACACACTGCTCTATATACTGCACACGCTGCTCTATATACTGTACACACTGCTCTATATACTGTACAGGCTGCTCTATATACTATACACACTGCTCTATATACTGTACAGGCTGCTCTATATACTGTACACGCTGCTCTATATACTGTACAGGCTGCTCTATATACTGTACAGGCTGCTCTATATACTATACAGGCAGCTCTATATACTGTACACACTGCTCTATATACTGTACACACTGCTCTATATACTGCACACGCTGCTCTATATACTGTACAGGCTGCTCTATATACTGTACACACTGCTCTATATACTGCACACGCTGCTCTATATACTGTACAGGCTGCTCTATATACTGTACAGGCAGCTCTATATACTGTACACACTGCTCTATATACTGTACAGGCTGCTCTATATACTGTACACACTGCTCTATATACTGTACACACTGCTCTATATACTGCACACGCTGCTCTATATACTGTACAGGCTGCTCTATATACTGTACACACTGCTCTATATACTGCACACGCTGCTCTATATACTGTACAGGCTGCTCTATATACTGTACAGGCAGCTCTATATACTGTACACACTGCTCTATATACTGTACAGGCTGCTCTATATACTGTACAGGCTGCTCTATATACTGTACACACTGCTCTATATACTGTACACACTGCTCTATATACTGTACAGGCTGCTCTATAAACTGTACAGGCTGCTCTATATACTGTACAGGCTGCTATATATACTGCACACGCTGCTCTATATACTGTACAGGCAGCTCTATATACTGTACAGGCAGCTCTATATACTGTACACACTGCTCTATATACTGTACAGGCTGCTCTATATACTGTACACACTGCTCTATATACTGCACACGCTGCTCTATATACTGTACAGGCAGCTCTATATACTGTACAGGCAGCTCTATATACTGTACACACTGCTCTATATACTGTACAGGCTGCTCTATATACTGTACAGGCTGCTCTATATACTGTACACACTGCTCTATATACTGTACAGGCTGCTCTATATACTGTACACACAGCTCTATATACTGTACAGGCTGCTCTATATACTGCACACGCTGCTCTTTATACTGTACAGACTGCTCTATATACTGTACACACTGCTCTATATACTGTACACACTGCTCTATATACTGTATAGGCTGCTCTACATACTGTACAGGCAGCTCTATATACTGTACACACTGATCTATATACTGTACACGCTGCTCTATATACTGTATAGGCTGCTCTATATACTGTACAGGCAGCTCTATATACTGTACACTCTGCTCTATATACTGCACACACTGCTCTATATACTGTACAGGCAGCTCTATATACTGTACACTCTGCTCTATATACTGCACACACTGCTCTATATAATGTACAGGCTGCTCTATATACTGTACAGGCTGCTCTATATACTGCACACACTGCTCTATATACTGTACAGGCTGCTCTATATACTGTACAGGCTGCTCTATATACTGTACACACTGCTCTATATAATGTACAGGCTGCTCTATATACTGTACAGGCTGCTCTATATACTGTACAGGCGGCTCTATATACTGTACAGGCAGCTCTATATACTGTACACTCTGCTCTATATACTGCACACACTGCTCTATATACTGTACAGGCAGCTCTATATACTGTACACACTGCTCTATATACTGTACAGGCTGCTCTATATACTGTAC
This sequence comes from Phyllobates terribilis, assembly GCF_046119375.1. Classification (NCBI taxonomy): domain Eukaryota; kingdom Metazoa; phylum Chordata; class Amphibia; order Anura; family Dendrobatidae; genus Phyllobates; species Phyllobates terribilis. The sequence continues at coordinate 359,300,513 of NW_027362769.1, read as the reverse complement.
ACACTGCTCTATATACTGTACAGGCTGCTCTATATACTGTACACACTGCTCTATATACTGTACACACTGCTCTATATACTGTACACTCTGCTCTATATACTGCACACACTGCTCTATATACTGTACAGGCAGCTCTATATACTGTACACTCTGCTCTATATACTGCACACACTGCTCTATATACTGTACAGGCTGCTCTATATACTGTACACACTGCTCTATATACTGTACACACTGCTCTATATACTGTACACTCTGCTCTATATACTGCACACACTGCTCTATATACTGTACAGGCAGCTCTATATACTGTACAGGCAGCTCTATATACTATACACACTGCTGTATATAATTGTTGTGCAGTCTGTGCACTATATACAGCTGTGCTCTGTGTGTAGACGCTGCATTTTGTGTCTTCTCTCAGCAGTTCACCTTTTGCACAATAGTGGGGTGTACTTATATTACAGGTCAGGGAGGTGGCAGTCAGCGGAGGCCATCGCCTGTGTTACCCTTCTGGGGTCTCAGCAGCTCCAGATCGTCTCCACATCGTACAATCCGCTTTCTGTACGACAGACATTATCCGGCAGGGAAGCACAACTGGAGTGCGGAGCTTCTCTCTGTTGGGAGGAGACGGGGTCCATGTTCAGTGTCAGTGGATAAAGAGGGAGAGGACAAGAGAAAGAGCAGAAGAGCGATCAGTACCTGAGCAGGAAAGAATCTCCTGAGGAGGATGTGATGACTGAGGATCTAACTGCATGCCTGACCTATACTGCATGCCTGACCTATACTGCATGCCTGACCTATACTGCATGCCTGACCTATACTGCATGCCCGACCTATACTGCATGCCTGACCTATACTGCATGCCTGACCTATACTGCATGCCTGACCTATACTGCATGCCCGACCTATACTGCATGCCTGACCTATACTGCATGCCTGACCTATACTGCATGCCTGACCTATACTGCATGCCTGACCTATACTGCATGCCTGACCTATACTGCATGCCTGACAGCAGAGTGTAATGTTCTGAGCAATGAACTCTCAGCAATCTGCAATCCACAATCGTACGTGTCCTGTCACAAACCTCCTGCCTTTAGCTGTAGAATTGATCTGTAAATGGATTACTGGAAAACTGCTGAGGAGATGATCGGGGAGACATAATGAGATCTGCATGGGAAAGTAGAATTGATCTTTCTAGAAATGTCTCTTGTAGGATAAATCCCCGATCAGTATATAGTCCTCCACAATAGTGATTGTGATGCAATGTACTGAAGAAAAAGATCTGCTCCCCTAATCCCGAAACTCTACAGACTCCTGTATGTGATGTAAACGAGGAATAATCGCTGCCTCAATCACACCCATCCTCTCTGTCTAGCTATCGCCCCATATCACTTCTCCCCTATGCCTCAAAACTACTGGAACAACACGTCCATTCTGAGCTGTCCTCCCACCTCTCCTCCTGCTCCCTCTTCGACCACCTACAATCTGGTTTCCCACCGCACCATTCTACTGAAACTGCACTGACCAAAGTTACCAACGACCTACTAACCGCCAAATATAAGCGACACTATTCTGTCCTCCTCCTCTTAGACCTGTCATCTGCCTTCGACACAGTGGACTATTCCCTCTTACAAAAAACTCATCTCTTGGCATCACAAACTGGGCCCTATCCTGGATCTCCTCATATCTAACAGACAGGACATTCAGTGTCTCTCACTCACAGACCACCTCCTCATCTCACCCCCTATCTGTCGGTGTCCCCCAAGGTTCAGTTCTAGGACCCCTGCTCATCTCCATCTACACCTTAGGCCTGGGACAGCTCATAGAGTCTCATGGCTTTCATTATCACCTCTATGCTGACGACACACAGATCTGCCTCTTTGGACCTGATATCACCTCCTTACTAACCAAAATCCCACAATGTCTGTCTGCTATTTCATCCTTCTTCTCTGCTAGATTTCTAAAACTTAACATGGACAAAACAGAATTCATCATCTTTCCGCCATCTCATTCAACCCCCCCCAACTGACCTATCAACGTCAATAGCTGCCCACTCTCCCCAGTCCATCAAGCTCGCTGCCTTGGGGTAACCCTGGACTCTGAACTCTCCTTCAAACCACATATCCAAGTCCTTTCCACTTCCTGCCGACTCCAACTCAAAAATATCTCCCGGATCCGCACATTCCTCAACCATGAATCTGCAAAAACACTAGTGCACGCTCTCATCTCCCGCCTTGACTACTGCAACCTCCTGCTCTGTGGCCTCCATTCTAACACTCTCGCACCCCTCCAATCCATCCTAAACTCTGCTGCCCGACTAATCCACTTTTCCCCCAGCCTCTCCTCTCTGTCAATCTCTTCACTGGCTCCCCATTGCCCAGAGACTCCAGTTAAAAACCCTAACCATGACATACAAAGCCATTCACAACCTGTCTCCTCCACATATATCTTGCCTACTCTCCCGCAACATACCCGCACGCAACCTCCGATCCTCACAAGATCTCCTTCTCTACTCCCCTCTTATCGCCCCTTCCCACAATCACATACAAGATTTCTCCCGTGCGTCTCCCCTACTCTGGAACTTTCTACCCCAACACATCAGACTCTCGTCGACCGTGGAAACCTTCAAAAAGAGCCTGAAGACCCACCTCTTCCGACAAGCCTACAACCTGCAGTAACCACCACTCCACAAATAATGCTGTACGACCAGCTCTACCCTCACCCATCACTTGTAGACTGAGCCATCGCAGGCAGGGTCCTCGCTCCTCCTGTACCAGTCGCCGTCACATTGTGTTCAAGATTATTGTAATTGCTCTTGTATGTATACCCCTTCTTCACATGTAAAGTGCCATGGAATAAATGGCGCTATAATAATCTGATGTGGAAATATGTAGTAGAGTCACATTCTTCTCACTGCAGGACCTGGATCCAATGTTCTGTAGTAACCGCGGATCGGTGTTATCTCACTAGTGATAGAATCACTGTCCGCCGTTCTCCCCAATATGGGAAGCACAAAACTTACACTGATGAGAACCGGACACCTGAGCGATCTACCAGCCAGAATACAGAGATCACCAGTGCACAGTAGAGATCAGCTCCCGGCACAGCAACAGGAGATTGTAGCCTCTCAGAAGATGTGGTGGCTCTGAAAAGAGCCTTTGGGTTGTCAGGATGGAGCAGAGAATACAATTAACCTCCGAAGCCGTAGAGAGTGCGGCCCTGGCGCTTGAGCGCGTACACCACGTCCATAGCGGTGACGGTCTTCCTCTTGGCGTGCTCGGTGTAGGTGACGGCGTCACGGATCACGTTCTCCAGGAAGACTTTCAGGACACCGCGAGTCTCTTCATAGATGAGGCCGGAGATGCGCTTGACGCCTCCTCTGCGAGCGAGACGGCGGATGGCAGGCTTGGTGATGCCCTGGATGTTATCACGGAGCACCTTCCTGTGCCGCTTGGCACCGCCCTTCCCGAGACCTTTCCCTCCTTTACCGCGACCAGACATCCTCCAAATAGTCAGTAGAAAAATGACTAAACCGCACCGACTCTTCTTTTATATAGCGTATAGATGGACCAGAGAGAGGACTGCAGAGATGACGCGTTTCCAGGGCGGGTCTTACAGAATCTACATTAGCTCCTCCTTCCTCTGCTGATTGGCTGAACACAGAACTGTTTGGGAGTTTGAATTTCCCGCTCATTGTGCAGTTTCCGCAGCGTCTAATATATATTTTTCCCTGTGATGAGAAATGTGTCAGATACAGTCTATAAATAAAAGGGCAGACACGACACCAACCTCCTGCAAGTGAGATGAAGCTGAGTAGAAGCATCAGATCACTGCTGAATATACAGATAGCGGCACTGACAGTGATTAACCCCCACTTCCATCATACCAGCATATTCCTAACATGCTATTCACATCTCCATGGTCATTTCCGCATCTTACTACTCCCCTCATCATCCCTTGCCATGGCTTCATTCTGTACAATCTACATGTATTAATACATGTGACATTCTGGCTGCTCCCGGTGACTAATCTATAGGATCCTGACTGAGCTCTGTGACGTTTCCAAAACGGGCTTGTCACTTCTGATGGAATTGCTCTTGGGGTGCGGTGATTTGCCAGGAGCAGCAGCATGTGACCATGCCTGGACACGATCAGAGGAGGATTGTGGCAGCCAGGATTATTGCCTCTTCTAAGGACAGTGCAGGGAGGAAGCCGCGGTCAGCAGCACTGCTCAGATACTTAATATTTTGCCACCACTGGGATTTTCCGCTCATCAGAAATGACCATATTTACTTTCTCCTAATAACACTTGTATTGTAATTGACAGAGATCATAAAACTCAGATATCACTTGTTTCTTCATTTGAGGATTTGCACTTAGAGAACATTTGTTATCTTCCTGTAGAAGATAAAGACAACAGCTCAGATTGGGCAAATAAAAAAGGAACCGTATAAATAACATAATCACTGAGCAGCTGATTGATTCTCATTCCAGTGGTCCCATATCCAATGGAGAATACACTGTGATCTGGAAGGTGATTACATGAATGTGCTCAGTGGAGTTTATCTATAGACCGGACACTTCTCTTCACAGCAGAAGTAGTAACACAATTACATGTAGAAGCTGCGGAAACTACAAGGAGCGGGAAATTCAAACTCCCTAACGTCCTGTGTTCAGCCAATCAGCAGAGGAAGGGGAGGAGCTAATGTTAATAGTTACCGAATAGGAAGTCCCCGCTCAGGGGCTGATGGCTTTTTCTGTTCTTTGTCCTTCTGGATCACGTGGTTTCAGGACTGTCGGATATCAGGAAATTTGCTTGTGTTGAGCGATCAATGGTCTCTTGGTTCCATACAGGAATTTCTATCATTTCCAGGATCGAGGGAACAGTATCCGCTTTCTATAACACAAAGTGCAGAACTGATTCTAACAATGGTGACTCCATCACACCAGCAATATTCCGAGTGCCGGGAATATAAAGAAACGAGATACTGCAGTTTACAGAGAACTTTGAAAGAAGGAGGCGGGGATTTTATAAAATGTAGGTTAATATTATCTAGATAAACCTACTACAGAGCTGCAGAGGATATTAGTCTCTTAATCCTGATGCGTTTCCAGGATCAGACCCGTGCGGCTGATAGGAGTCAGCGAGTGTTCACAGGAGATAGCGCTGGATAATGGACGTCCTATAATGATCGCATCATATACACCAAGAAATCTGCGCATGTTTCCTAGATTCCTTCACAACACAGTCCAGACTCCTAATACATTATATAAAGCTGATATTATTGGATGTGCGGCAGGATCGGTGCGAAAACTAGTGGGGATACGAATATTAAGTGGTTGAATGAGTAGAATGTACTTCGTGTAGTCATCAATCATTTCTACACACCCTTATAACTGCATTGGAGGGTTATAATCCCCCCAGATACCAATAGCGGACTGAGAAGAGAACTGAGCGCCCCTGATGTTACTGAGCACAAGTGAATACTCAGCAGAATATGAAGCAGATGTGAGGGATCAGCTCGTTATTATGGAGGATTTGGTGGCTCTGAAAAGAGCCTTTGTTATAGTCAGACGTGTAGGACGGATCTAAGCTCTCTCCCCACGGATCCGGCGGGCCAGCTGGATGTCTTTGGGCATGATGGTGACCCTCTTAGCGTGGATCGCGCACAGATTTGTGTCCTCAAACAGCCCCACCAGATAAGCCTCGCTGGCCTCCTGCAGCGCCATGACGGCCGAGCTCTGGAAGCGGAGATCGGTCTTGAAGTCCTGGGCGATTTCTCTCACCAGGCGCTGGAAGGGAAGCTTACGGATCAGCAGCTCGGTGGACTTCTGGTAACGGCGGATCTCACGGAGAGCGACTGTCCCTGGCCGGTAGCGGTGAGGCTTCTTCACTCCGCCAGTGGCGGGAGCGCTTTTCCTGGCGGCCTTAGTGGCCAGCTGCTTGCGGGGAGCTTTCCCTCCGGTGGATTTACGAGCGGTCTGCTTAGTTCTGGCCATAGCTCTGTATAGAGGAGAACAGAAGTGATGAGAGGAGCGGAGAGAGCGGGATATTTATACTCCTCTGCTCCTGTTACCGCGTCATGTGAACACGCCCCCTGCACTGCATTGATAATATCATAAATTAACATGAGCCGCCAAAACAGGTGTGATATCCGCGACCAATCATTATTCCCAAAATCATCCCAACGCCCATTAATCCCGCCCTCAAAAAGAGGGGCAGGGTCTCTGTTCACACTCTTTTCTGGCTGCGGATACTGGCACAGGGTCACACCATGTCTACATGCGGCTTCTACAGCAAGAGCCGCCGTCGTCACTGTTCTTCTATGTCACCAGTACACGGAGCTGTACAGGGTCTACTCTATCATCAGTCAAATCACTGGTTCTCCAATTCTCACATCGAAGTAATAACCGCACACTAATCCTTTCACTAATAAAGACGCAGGTTACAAGTGGTGATTGATTAGGATGATGTAAGAATTAGATTTCTGTAGGACATCGGCCCCTTCCCTCCATTGATTACACTGATCGGTCACCTGCACTGGTGTGATCGGGACACAGCGCAGCTCTATGCGGAGATGTGGGGAAAAGCTTATTCATTATAACACTGGAGCCGCTCCCTGTACACACTATAATCTAGAAGCGGCAGGATATACGGGCACTGATCATACAGATCTGCCGGGGACAAGATGATGGCACTGATCATACAGCTCTGCCGGGGACAAGGTGGTGGCTCTGATCATACAGCTCTGCCGGGGACAAGGTGGTGGCACTGATCATACAGCTCTGCCGGGGACAAGGTGGTGGCACTGATCATACAGCTCTGCCGGGGACAAGGTGGTGGCACTGATCATAAAGCTCTGCAGGGGACAAGGTGGTGGCACTGATCATACAGCTCTGCCGGGGACAAGGTGGTAGCACAGATCATACAGCTCTGCCGGGGACAAGGTGGTGGCACTGATCATACAGCTCTGCCGGGGACAAGGTGGTGGCACTGATCATACAGCTCTGCCGGGGACAAGGTGGTGGCACTTATACAGCTCTGCCGGGGACAAGGTGGTGGCACTGATTATACAGCTCTGCAGAGGACAAGGTGGTGGCACTTATACAGCTCTGCCGGGGACAAGGTGGTGGCACTGATCATACAGCTCTGCAGGGGACAAGGTGGTGGCTCTGATCATACAGCTCTGCCGGGGACAAGATGATGGCACTGATTATACAGCTCTGCAGGGGACAAGGTGGTGGCACTGATCATACAGCTCTGCCGGGGACAAGATGATGGCACTGATTATACAGCTCTGCAGGGGACAAGGTGGTGGCTCTGATCATACAGCTCTGCCGGGGACAAGATGATGGCACTGATTATACAGCTCTGCAGGGAGGGGACAAGGTGGTGGCTCTGATCATACAGCTCTGCCGGGGACAAGGTGGTGGCACTGAAAATACAGCTCTGCCGGGGACAAGGTGGTGGCACTAATCATGCAGCTCTGGCGGGGACAAGGTGGTGGCACTAATCATACAGCTCTGCCGGGGACAAGGTGGTGGCACTGATCATACAGCTCTGGCGGGGACAAGGTGGTGGCACTGAAAATACAGCTCTGGCGGGGACAAGGTGGTGGAACTAATCATACAGCTCTGCCGGGGACAAGGTGGTGGCACTGATCATACAGCTCTGCCGGGGACAAGGTGGTGGCACTGATCATACAGCTCTGCCGGGGACAAGGTGGTGGCACTGATCATACAGCTCTGCCGGGGACAAGGTGGTGGCACTGATCATACAGCTCTGCCGGGGACAAGGTGGTGGCACTGATCATACAGCGCTGCCGGGGACAAGGTGGTGGCACTGATCATACAGCGCTGCCGGGGACAAGGTGGTGGCACTGATTATACAGCTCTGCCGGGGACAAGGTGGTGGCACTTATCATACAGCTCTGCAGGGAGGGGACAAGGTGGTGGCTCTGATCATACAGCTCTGCCGGGGACAAGGTGGAGGCTCTGATCATACAGCTCTGCCGGGGACAAGGTGGTGGCACTGATCATACAGCGCTGCCGGGGACAAGGTGGTGGCACTGATCATACAGCTCTGCCGGGGACAAGGTGGTGGCACTGATCATACAGCTCTGAAGGGGACAAGGTGGTGGCTCTAAAAAGAGCCTTTGTGGGGTAATAACATGGCAGCTTTGGATTATTTCTTAGCTGCGGGCTTCTTGGCTTTAGCTGCCTTCTTAGCAGGACTCTTGGCAGCTTTGGGTTTAGCAGCTTTCTTAGCCGGACTCTTCGTCACCTTCTTGGGCTTCGGAGCGGCCTTTGGCTTCTTGGGGCTCTTGGCCGCCTTCTTGGCAGCTGCTGCGGGCTTCTTGGCCTTTTTCGGGCTCTTCTTGGCCGCGGTGGGAGCCTTCTTGGGCTTCTTCGGAGACTTGGCGGCTTTCTTGGCTGCAGCGGGTTTCTTGGGCTTGGCCGCAGCTGCTGACTTCTTCTTGGCCGCTTTGTCCTTAGTCTCCTGCTGCTTCTTGTTTAGCTTGAAGGACCCGGAGGCGCCGCTGCCCTGCACCTGGAGGAGGGCGCCCTTGGTGACCAGAGCCTTGACGGCCAGCTTCAGGCGGCTGTTGTTCTTCTCTACATCGTATCCTCCGGCAGACAGAGCCTTCTTCAGGGCGGCCAGAGACACCCCACTGCGCTCCTTAGAGGCGGACACGGCTTTCACGATCAGATCGGCGACGCTGGGACCGGAGGGTTTCTTGCTTTTCTTGGCGCCCCCGGCGGCGGATTTCTTCGGCTGTTTCTTGGATTTGGCGGCCGGTTCTGCGGGAGGGGGAGCGGCGGCTGGTGCGGTCTCGGCCATCGTGTGCTGCGGAACTAGAACACAAATATCTCCTGATAGGAAAACACTGAGGCCGGAGCTGGAGGCGCCTGTTATATGTACAGGCTTACTGCGCACTGATTGGCTGCTGATCTGCACCGTCCTGAGCATCTATTGGCTGACACTGAGCACAGGCCCCGCCTCCTCCCTGCTGAGCCCGAGTGAAGCTCCGCTCTCCCCTTGTGCTTCCCTGCCCGGGATAAAAGCCCTTTACCGTCTAACACCGGACAGCAGAGCGCGCTTTCTCCGTCGCTTCCTCTTCTCCATCATCTCCACTGACCGTTTGTAGCCGTCACCAGCAGAGATGCCGGGAAAGAGCCGAGAGGAGGTCCCGGGATCATCGCCGCCGTCCTCCCGATCTGCGCATCACTGTGTATCCGGGGAGATAAAACTGCTGCGGGAGCTCGTTCCTCCTATTCCCGGCTCTTGTCACCATCACAGGGATCTTTACTACAATATCCATCGTACAGGAAGCGGATTGTACGATGTGGGGACGACCTGGAGCTGCTGAGAGCCCAGAAGGGTAACACAGGCGATGGCCTCCGCTGACTGCCACCTCCCTGACCTGTAATATAAGTACACCCCGAATGTGCAGAGTATTGGGGGGTGAACACGTATCCACATAGGGGGCTGATTGCAATCACCTGTGTAATATCGTGTCTGACCCTGTGTGAAGCTGTGACGCTGCGGCAGTTAATGGAGTGAAGAGCTCTGATAAGGCGCCAGCTTCACAATGCGACTCATCCCTAACACAACATGTGTACAGCCCAGATCAGCAGCCTTATAGATGTCCCAGATAATAGAGCAACGTGTACAGTATATAGTTCAGTGTGTACAGTATATAGAACAGTCTGTACAGTATATAGAGCAGTGTGTACAGTATATAGAGCAGTGTATACAGTATATAGAGCAGTATGTACAGTATATAGAGAAGTCTGTACAGTATATAGTTCTGTGTGTACAGTATATAGAGCAGTGTGTACAGTATATAGTTCAGTGTTTACAGACAGTATATAGAGCAGTATGTACAGTATATAGAGCAGTATAGTGCAGTGTGTACAGTATATAGAGCAGCGTTTACAGTATATAGAGCAGTGTGTACAGTATATAGAGCAGCATTTAAAGTATAAAGAGCAGGCAAATTTTGGCCACACACCAATACACGCCCATTTACGGATTTCTTTCTCCCCTGGTAGGAGGAGTTGTCAAAGGGGAGCTGGTAATGAGGGGCATTCAGCAGACGGCCCTCATCCCCATTCCTGGTATGGATGGCCCACTAATCCCCATTCCTGGTATGCATGCCCCCCCATCCCCATCCTGGTATACATGGCCCCCTCCTCCCCAATCCTGGTATGCATGGCCCCCTCCTCCCAATCCTGGTATGCTTGGCCCACTTATCCCCATCCTGGTATGCATGGCACACTTATCCCCATTCATGGTATGCATGGCCCCATCACCCCCATCCTGGTATGCATGGCCCCCTCCTCCCAATCCTGGTATGCATGGCCCCCTCCTCCCAATCCTGGTATGCATGGCCCCCTCTTCCCCAATCCTAGTAGGCATGGCCCCCTCCTCCCCAATTCTGATATACATGGCCCCCTTATCCCCAATCCTGGTATGCATGGTCCCCTCCTTCCCATCCTGGTATGCATGGCCCCCTCCTCCCCAATCCTGGTATGCATGAGCCCCTCCTCCCCAATCCTGGTAAGTGTGTACCCCTCTTCCTCAATCCTGGTATGCATAGCCCCCTCATCCCCATTCCTGGTGTTCATGGCCCCCTCATCCCCAATCCTGGTGTGCATGGCCCCCTAACCCCTTATCCTGGTATGTATGGCCCCACTATCCTAGTGTGCATGGCCCCCCATCACTGCACACATGAAAAAAATAAACACTTCTACACGCCTTCCTTCCTCCCCTCTGCTCCAGCACTGTGTCCTGTGTGTCAGTAGCTGATCTCAGTATCTGAGCAGCGCATGACATCACTGCCATGCTCTATTAGATGCCAAGGTGAGTTGCGGGGATATTCACTCCTCTCCACGCCGGGACTATGAGCGTGGAGAGGAGTGAATAGTCACTCTCCTTAATAGTGCGCACTTTCAGCACGAGAGCAGCTCCTGCTGCGACTCTGCGATCCTCTGTGACCGCTACTAAAGAGAATGGATATTCACTCCTCTCCACTCCCATGGGCATGAAGAAGAGTGAATATTCATTATGTTTAGCATGGGGCACACGTGGTAGTTGTGGCTGCTGTCTACTACCTGTGCCCGCTGCTCCACCACCGCAACACCACCCTCCACAGCCGGGAGAACAGCTGAGCCGTGACGGGAAGCGGGACTGAGCCCTCAAAGCGGGACAGTCCCGCCAAAAACAGGACGGTTGGAAGCTATGTGTACAGTATATACCTGTCAACATACAGTTGAACACACACAAACACAAAGTAACTGTAGGGGTTGCTCAGGCACCTCCTTATTGGGGAGAGTGCCTTTTATACAAGATGCCTGGGCTGGGAGAATCTTTGCAGGTGCGCATGCTGCCCCTTTAAGAGCATGGGAGCAGTGTACTGTTCTCAGGAGAAGTGGGGAGAGGAGCGTGAGGATGCTACCGTAACCAGGGCAGTGAGTTTGTCAGCGTCCCTCATGAAGAGTGCAGGGGAACTATGCGAGGGCGCCGGCAATGGATAGTACAACCTTCTTGTAGTAATGCCCCATCCTGGTCACCTTCTTGCAATAATGTGCTCATCCTCGTCTTCATCTTGTAGTAATACCCCATTCTTGTCCCTATATTGTAGTAATGTCCCCTATTGTACTGTTGTTCACATACACATAAAAGACAAACAAAAAGCTTGTTCACACCTGTCCTCCGTTCCTTGATGTCCTTTTTGTACATGCGGCCTACATGCACTCTAGACCCCTTGATGATCGCGGCGAGGTCCAGGGGTCCGCCGACGTCAGCGCATTGGACACATATTTAATTGAAATGTATTGCCGCGCAGAGACAAGGTCTCTGCACAGCAATACCAATACATTCAGCCCCTCAATGTCCCCACAGCCAGCTCCCTCATATTATCTCCACAGCCAGCTCCAATATCCATGGACCCTTCCCAGCCTATTAATATCAGCCCCCAGATGTGTGCTTTGCCTTAGCTGGTTATTAAAAATAGGGGGACCCCACCTCATTTTTTTAGGTTTACCCCATTTTTAACAACCAGCAGAGGCAAAGAAGACAGCTGGGGGCTGATATTAATAGGCTGGAAAGGTGCATGGAAATTGTCCCCTTACCAACAGCTGTCTGCTGTCACTTGGCTGGTTATTAAAAATAGGGAGGCCCCACGTCATTTTTTTTAGACTATTTTTTATTAAATAGGTTAAATAAGCATAGCCACCCTTTAGTATCATATGAAGGGCACTAAAGAGTGCTACTTTATTATATGTAAGGGGGTTGTGACATTAAATATCTACAGGATATCTATCTATCTATTCTAAGGGTTTTGCTGTGGATTTATTGTACTTGGCTGATGACATTTCCTGTCTTTACTGAGATGTGTGCGAGAAAAAAAGGACGGAGTACGCATGGTCCGTGTGCCGTCCGTTTTTTTTTTCGTACTCATTGACTTGCATTGGTGAGTCTCAGGCGTTCGCATGCTGCAATTTTTTTACTCAACCCATTTCCACCTGACGAAAAAATCTCACAGATGAACACTGCCTTATTGAATCACATTGGTGCAAGTGCAATGCAATTTTTTTTTCTCACATTGGAATCGCCGGATTTACACATAGATGTGAGCGAACCCAAAGGGCTCATAGTCATCTGCATTTAAATCGGACGAGTGCAATCCAATAAAAAATTGGATTGCACTCTCACTAATGTTATTGAATGATTGTGTTCATCTGTGATTTTTTTCTCAGCTCGAATCGGACTGAGAAAAAATCTCAGCATGCTGCGAGTGGCCGCATATATCGGACGAGACTCAGCAATGCAAAGCAGTGGGTGCGAGAAAAAAATCGTCACACAGACCATGAGTGTATATGCACAGTGTGACCCGTCAGAATAGAATAGATAGAATAGATATATGCATAGAATAGATAGAAAGAAGTCAGTGAGATATATAATTAGCGCAGTGCGTGTGTAGCTCACTGTACATGTATTTAACTAGTAAAGAAAGAAAAAATGGCGTGGTGTCCCCCTCATTTTTCTTAATCAGCTTAGGGAAAGCAGACAGCTGGGGTCTGGTGTTATTATGCCGGGAAGGGCTCACTATCCTTGAATCTTCCCAGCCTATTAATAACAGCTCACTAGTGATGGGCGAGCACTAAAATGCTCGGCTGCTCGTTGTTCGGGTCGAGCACATTGGAATACTTGGGTGCTCGACCCGAGCAACGAGCACAATGTAAGTCTATGGGAAACTCGAGCATTTTTCAGGCGGCTCCCCCCGCAAGTCTGCAGAGGGCCTAAAAATTGCCCACATCGATGGGAACAGTGTTCAAATGTTATAGGAACAGCATTTCGGACTCCCAGGTCACTGGTGTCAACAACGTTGTCAGAGGTATTACGCCACTTTTACGGACTCACAATAAAACATACAAAAACGAAACCAAAATGCATTTTCCTGGGAAATATATTAAGGAACATCCTTTCCAGGGTAATGACTTGTATATAAGGCAAAATAAATAACCAAAACCAAAAATACTCCTCCACACCTTGGGCTATGATCACACGTAGCGTTTTTCATGCGTTATTGCACTTTTGCATTGCTTTCAAACATGACAAATGCATTCATTGGGAAATGTCATTTTAACATTTTACAACCATATCTGGCCATGTGGTGTGTGAGACATGATCAGACACATCCTGTTTAATTTATGAAGGAGGGACTCTGAAAGTCACAAAGCCTATTTTTATAGGGCCATCAGGCGACCTTTACTATTCTTAAAGGGCCAGAAGTCGGCCCTCACTATTCTTAGAGAGATATCAGCCGGCTATGCTTTGCTGTTCCCATTTCTAAAGAGTGGATCTCCTATACTGTTATTGCATATGCAGTGAGTGGCAGGGCTGCCCAAAATGTGGACGCACCCCAATACCCCTTTGAAAATTTGGACCCACCCCAATACCCCTTTGAAGTGACTTAGAGGAGGGCCTCCTGAAAACAATGTTCCCATTATTAGGAAGTGGGTCTCCCATACTGTTAGCCTATGCAGTGAAAGCAAGGGCTGCCAAAAATTTGGACCTACTACAACGCCCCTTGGTAGAGATGTAGAGGAGGGCCTCCTGAAAACAATGTTCCCATTATTAGGAAGTGAGTCTCCCATTGTGTTTGCCTATGCAGTAAATGCAAGAGTTGCCAAAAATTGGGAGGCACTCCAATGCCTTTGGAAGGAGACGTGGAGGAGGGCCTCATAAAAAAAATGTTCCAATTAGAAAGGAGCTAGTCTCTTATACTTGTAATGCCCATGAACTAAGTGTATGGGATGACAAACATTTACTCCTGGGGGGTATACATGAACATACTGCATAAAAAAAATTTACGGGCATCATAAACACCCTTTAACAAAAATTATGTGGGTGTTGCATAGCGGACCACTGTCACCCTGGTGATATGGTGGTGGAGGATGAGGATGAGGAGAAGGAGGAGGACAAGAGCAAATAGCCAAAATCAGAAGGCATATAACCATGTGTGGGTGTGAAAAGGTGCATGGGAATACAATTCCCAAAAAAGACACTGGATTTGAGTTTATGTTACGCTGCTATCATCCGGCGTTGTTGAGAAGTCGGGCCCAATCCAGCCCATGTTCATTTTTATAAGAGTCAGCATGTCAACATTTTCAGTTTCGGTTATAATTCCACCGGCAGAACTAAAAACCCGCTAAGACAAAGCAGCAGCATTTTCAGTTGACAGGCGGATGCGCTTATCAGTTATAATTCCACCAGCGGCACTAAAAACCCGCTCTGATAAAATGCTAGCGGCAGGGTAGCCCAGGACCTCCAAGGCATAGAGAGCCAGTTCATTCTACGTATCCAGCTTGAATACCCAATAATTAAAAGGCACAGAGGAATCACGGAGGACGTTGGTACGGTCGGCAAGGTACTCCCTCAGCATCTTCCCAAACTTTGCACTCCTTGTGACAGTACCCCACGCCTCAGGGCCTGTGCGATGGGAGGGGCTGTGAAAATTCTCCCAGAACATTGACAGTATTCCCTGGTCTCTGCTGGATTGAAGTTGTGTCTCTCTCGCCTGTATTCCTTGGTTGTCCAACGAACTGTGACCTCTGCCGCAAGCGGTTTCAGATGGGAATTTTTAAAATAGTTCCGCAACAAGGGCCTTCTGGTACAGCCCCATTTTAGTAGACCTGTCCGCCTCAGGAATAAGAGATATAAAGTTCTCCTTGTAGCGTGGGTCTAGAAGTGTCACCAACCAGTAATGACTTTCACCTAAAATTTTGAGAACCTGAGGGTCACGGGAAAGGCAGCGTAACATAAACTCAGCCATGTGTGCCATACTGATAACAGGCAAGACTTCCGTGTCCTCTCCAAGACGACAACTGACCAAGCTATCCTCCTCCTCCTCTCTGTCCTCAGGCCATCCAAGCTGAACAGACGGTATGACAGTTGTGTTGGTAGTACCATCTATAGCTCATAAAACTAGCTCCTGTTCTTCCTCCTCCTCCTCTCCCTTATTGCCACCCAGTCCACATTGGGATGAGATGAGGCTGGGCTGTGTATAATCACCCTATATGGTTCCTTGATCCATCTCATCGTGCTCCGCCTGCAATGCATCCTCTCTGATTGTGAGAGAAGACAGAGAAGCGGGATGGTGACGTTAATTATGGCATCATCGGCGCTCACCATCTTGGTGGAGTCCTCAAAGTTTTGGAGGATGGTACATATGTCTGACATCCATGTCCACTCCTGAGGTCTTATGTGTGGAGTCTGAACTTCATACCGACGGCCTTGATGATGCTGGTACTCAACAACTGCCCTTTTCTGCTCACAAATCCTTCCCAACATCTGCAGTGTAGAGTTCCAATGCGTGGGGACATCACACACCAATCTGGGAACCAGAAGCTGCAAACACTGCTGAAGCACGGCAAGGGCGGTGGAAGCTGTAGGTGACTTTCTAAAATGCATACACAGATGGTGTACTTTAACAAGCAGATCCGGCAGCTCCAGGTAGGATTTGAGAAACTGCTGAACCACGAGGTTAAGCACATGGGCCAGGCATGATATGTGTGTGAGCCGCCACTAGGTTCCGGCCATTTTCATTCACGACCATGATTGGCTGTAGGTTCAACGGTGTGAGCCACTGATCGGCCTGCTCTTTCAGAGCTGTCCGCAACTCTTCAGCATTGTGCGGTTTGTCACCTAAGCATATTAGCTTTAGCACAGCCTGTTGCCGCTTGGCCGAGGCAATGCTGCAGTGCTTCCAGCTTGTGACTGATGTGGTCATTTCTAAGATGGAGGAGGAGGAGGCTGAGGAGGATGAGGTGCAGGAGCTGTAGACTGTGGGGGCAACTCTGATTGACTTAGGGCCCGCAATCCTTGGTGTTGGGAGGACGTGTTGTGTCCGAATGTCCGACTGGCTCCCGACTTCCACTATGTTAACTCAGTGTGCCGTCAGCGAGATGTACCGTCCCTGCCCACAAGCACTTGTCCATGTGTCCGTGGTTATGTGGACTTTCCCGGTAACTACGTTGTTTAGGGCACGGCTAATGTTTTGGGACACGTGCTTGTGTATTGTCCCACATTTCGCGACTGCTTGCGCTAGAAATGTTGTCTTTTAGGCTCGTTGAGACGGAAGCATTCCTCAACCTGATGGCGGCGACCGTTCCTCGGTACTCGGTCCCCAGCTGCCACTATTTCTCCTGGTGTGCCGTCCCCGCATTACACAAGCAAGTATCCCAAAACGTGCTTGTGTAATCCAAAAGCCGTGCCCTCAACAACGCAGTTACCAGGAAAGTCCACCAAACCACGGACACATGGACAAGTGCTTGTGGGCAGGGATGGTACATCTCGCTGACAGCACACTGGGTTTACATAGTGGAAGCCGGGACCCAGTCGGACCTTGGGACGGAACAAGTCCTCCCGACGCCAAGGATCGCGGGTCCTAGATTAATCAGGGTTGCCCCCACAGTCTACAGCTAATGCACCTCAGCCTCCATCTCCGAAATTACCACATCAGTCACAATCACAACCTGGAAGCACTGCAGCACTGCCTCGGCCAAGCGGTAACAGGCTGTGTAGAAGCTAATATGCTTAGGTGAAAAATCGCACAATTCTGAAGAATTGTGGACAGCTCTGAAAGAGCAGGCAGTTCTGTGGCTCACACCGCTAAACCTACAGCCAGGCATGGTCGTGTGTGACATGGGCCGGTACCTGGTTGCTGCTCTGAGGTGAGGCGAACTCACACACGTACCATGTCTGGCCCATGTGCTGAACCTCCTGGTTCAGCGATTTCTCAAATCCTACCCAGAGCTGCCTGATCTGCTTGTCAAAGTATGCTGCCTGTGTTCCCATTTTAGAAAGTCACCTACAGCTTCTGCCGCCCTTATCATGCTTCAGCAGCATTTGCAGCTTCCGGCTCACTGACTGGTGTGTGATGTCCCCACGCATTGGAACTCTATATTGCAGATGTTGGGAAGGATTTGTGAGCAGAAAAGGGCAGCTGTTGAGTACCAGCATCAACAAGGCCATCGGTATTCAGTTCAGACAACACACATAAGACCTCAGGAGTGGACATGGATGTCAGACATATGTACCATTCTCCAAAACTTTGAGGATGCCACCAAGATGGTGAGCGGCGATGACGCCATAATTAGCGTCACCACCCCATTTCTCTGTCTTCTGAAACTCTTTCTGCTCACAATCAAAGGGGATGCATTGCAGGCGGAGCACGAAGAGATGGAGCAAGGAACCATAAAGGGTGATTACACACAGCCAAGCCTCATCTCATCCCAACATGGATTGGGTGACAATGAGGAAGAGGAGGAGGAGGAAGGACAGGAGCTAGTTTCATGCACTATAGACGGTACTACCTGCTCAGCTGTCATACAGTCTGTTCAGCGTGGATGGCCAGAGGACAGAGAGGAGGAGGAGAGCATGGTCAGTCATCCTCTTGGTGAGGACATGGAAGTCTTGCCTGTTAGTAGTCTGGCAAGCATGACTGAGTTTATGTTACGCTGCCTTTCCCATGACCCTCGCGTTCTCAAAATTTTGGGTGACAGTCATTACTGGTTGGTGATACTTCTAGACCCACGCTACAAGGAGAATTTTATATCTCTTATTCCTGAGGCGGTCTACAAAAATAGGGCAGTACCAGAAGGCCCTTGTTGCGGAACTATTAAAAAAATTCCCATCTGAAAACGCTGGCAGCAGAGGGCACACTTCGTTGGATAACCAAGGAGTACAGGCGAGAGAGACACAACTCCAATCCAGCTGAGGCCAGGGAACACTGTCAAAGTTCTGGGAGCGTTTTCTCAGACCCTCCCATCGCACAGGCCCTGAGGTGCGGGGTACTCTCACAAGGAGTGCAAAGTTTGGGAAGATGCTGAGGGAGTACCTTGCCGACCGTACCAACGTCCTCTGTGATTCCGCTGTGCCTTATAATTATTGGGTATCCAAGCAGGATACGTGGAATGAACTGGCTCTCTATGCCTTGGAGGTCCTGGCCTGCCTTGCCGCCAGCGTTTTATCACAGCGGGTTTTTAGTGCCGCTGGTGGAATTATAACTGATAAGCGCTTCTGCCTGTCAACTGAAAATGCTGACATGTTGACTCTTATAAAAATAAACAAGGGATGGATTGGGCAAGACTTCTCTACACCACCGAATGATAGCAGCGTAACATAAACTCAAATCCAGTGTCTTTTCTTGGGAGGTGTATTCCCATGCACCTTTTCACATCCACACATTGGTATACGCTTCCTGATTTTGGCTATTTGCTCTTGTCCTTCTCCTCATCCTCATCCTCCACCACCATATCACCAGGGTGACCGTGGTCCATGATGCATCACCCACATAATTTTTTTAAAGGGTGTTTATGATGCCTATAAAAAAAAAAGTTATACAGTATGTTCATGTATACCCCCCAGGGTTAAATGTTTGTCAGCTCATACACTTAGTGCATGGGCATTACAAGTATAGGAGGCCCACTCCTTTTTAATGGGAACATTTTTTTATGAGGCCATCCTCCATGTCTCTTCCAAGGGGTATTGAAGTGCCTCCAAATTTTTGGCAGCCCTTGCATTCACTGCATAGGCCAACACTATGGTAGACTTTCTCCTTTCTAATGGGAATTTGTCGTTACTGTGGCCCTGCTCTATGTGTCTTTAAATTCTTAGTGGGTTTTTTCCTAAAATTGGTCAGCCGTTGGACTCACTGCATACCCTATAACTGTATAGCAGACCCTCTCCTTCCTAATGGGTACATGTCGTACCTTGTTACTGTGGCCCTGCTCTATGTGTCTTTAAATTCTTAGTGGGGTTTTTCCTAAAATTGGTCAGCCATTGGACTCACTGCATAACCTATAACTGTATAGCAGACTGTCTCCTTTCTAAATGGAATGTGTCGTTACTGTGGCCCTGTTCTATGTGTCTTTAAATTCTTAGAGGGGTTTTTCCCAAATTTTGGCAGCTCTTGCAGTCACAGCATGGGCATTACCACTATAGGAGACCCGCTCCTTTATAATGGGAACATTTTTTTACTGAGACCCTCCTCTATGTCTCTTCAAAGGGGTATTGGATTGCGTCCAAATTTTTGGCAGCCCTTGCAGTCACTGGATACGCAATAACAGTATAGGAGACCCACTTGTTAATAATGGGAACAACAACGCATAGCCGCCTGATGGCTCTCTAACAATAGCGAGGGCCAACTGCTGGCCTTTTAAGAATAGTAAGGGCCGTCTGATGTCCCTATAAAAATAGGCTTTATGACTTTCAGAGTCCCTCCTTCATAAATAAAACAGTATGTTTCTGATGATGTGTCACACACCACATTGCCAGATAAGGTTGTAAAATGTTAAAATGACATTTCCCAGTGAATGCATTTATCTTTAAAAATAACGTAAAAAAACCAAACAATAGGATCTTTCTTTAGTATAAATAACAGCGTCACTAATTTAACCTCAATGTAATCACATTGCTCAGCTCCTGCACCTCCTCCTCCATCTCCGAAATGACTACATCAGTCACAAGCTGACAGCACTGCAGCACTGCCCTGGCCAAGTGGCAACAGGCTGTGCTGAAGATAACATGCTTAATGCTTAATTGACAAACCGCCCAGCGCTGCAGAGTTGTTGAAAGCTGTAACACAGCAGCCTGATCTGTGGCTCTCACCACTGAAAATACAGCCAGGCATGGTCGTGTGTGACAATGGGCGGAACCTAGTGGCGGAGAAATGACAGCCGGAGTAGATACGGTTTCCCTCTATGCCAGTACTTTCACCGAGCTAAATACAACTCTCAGCAAAAAAAGCTGTGGACTGGCTCCGTACCGTCCCTGGCCACATTCACCTGTCCACGTGTTTGTGGGTAGGCAGTCTTTACCAGTAAGTGCACTGGGGAGGGCACGGGTAATGTTGTGGGACCCGTGCTTGTGGAAGGCGGAGAAGATACCGGGAGAAATAGTGGTGGCTGGGGACCAAGCATGAGCACCCAGCTGACGCCGGCATGAGGTTATGAAAAGCATCCGCCTCCACGACCCTAAAAGGCCACATTTCAAGTGCAAGCAGCTGTCAAAAATTTGGCAGTATAGTATTGCAGCCTGTAGGTGGGTGGGTGGCTGGCTGCATACTTGTGCTTGCATTCCAAGGAATGGGGTAGGGACAACTGAACACTGCACTGGGACAAGGACATGGACGGTGATTGTTGCAAGTCTGCAACGACAGGAGCATGGCGGGAGGCATCTTATCACTTATGATGGGCACACTTTTAGGCAGTGACCTGGGAGTCAGAAATGGTTCCAGAGGTCTTCCCCATGCTGTTCCCATGTCTTTTCAGCACTGTATGCATGTGTCTGATGATGTGTCACACACCACATGGCCAGATAAGATTGTAAAATGTTAAAATGACATTTCCCAGTGAATGCATTTGTCTTTGTTGAAAGCAATGCAAAAGTGCAAAAACGCATAAAAAATGTTATGTTTGAATATAGCCCAAGGTGTGGAGGAGTATTTTTGGTTTTGGTTATTTATTTTGCCTTATATACAAGTCATTACCCTGGAAAGGATGTTCCTTAATATATTTCCCAGGAAAATGCATTTTGCTTTTGTTTTTGTATGTTCTATTGTGAATCCGTAAAAGTGGCGTAATACTCTGACAACGTTGTTGACAGCAGTGACCTGGGAGTCAGAAATGCTTCCAGGGGTCTTCCCCATGCTGTTCCCATGTCATTTGAGCACTGTTCGATTTGGCCAATTTTTAGGCCCTCTGCAAACCACCGGGGGGAGCCGCGTGAAAAATGCTTGAGTTTTCCATAGAATTACATTGGGCTCATTACTCGGGTAAAGCACCCGAGTATTCCAATTTGCTCGACCCGAGCAACGAGTACTCGAGCATTTTAGTGCTCGCTCATCACTACTCCCTAGCTCAGCAGCAGCTCTCCCTACACTGTCTGATTCCGGAGTGACTGTGACAAGCATGGCGGCGCCAGGTCTGATATAGACCTCTGATATAGACCTGATGACGCTGTGCGACCAGCCAGTCACTGTAATGCCACAACCAACTTGGCTATGACATGACATTGACTGTCACGCAACCCCTGCATGGTAATTGGCTGTATATTATGCGCCAAACATGCGGGGCGCGATTCAAGCTCCCGAACATTCAAAAAATACTCGCCAGCAACGAGCATCTCGAGCTCGTAACGAATAGTGGTGAGCATGCTGCTCATCACTAATAAACTCCACCGACCACAATCTCATGTAATCACCTTTCATAAAACAGTGAAGTAATTTCATTATTTAGAGAAACTAAACCGAATCAATTCCTAAAATAGGAATGAGACGAAAAGGAGTCAGATCTGAGGAGCAAGGGCTTAAATAAGTCACTGAACTTCCATCTGAAATCACAAGGGCATTGGTGAAAGTGCTGAGCTGTGAAGGAGAACCCAAAAGCAGCCCCAGTTTTTTCGCCATCTTCTTCGTTAGCCCTTAGCCTTCACTTCTACAAAGGCCACCTGCTATTTACCCTGTCATTAGACAGAGACCCGGGCTATGTGGCCAGACAACTCGGGGAGACGGGAGAGAACACAGAAGCAGCCACAGCTCTGATGTAGACGCGGTGGTGGCTCTCAGAAGAGCCTTTGGGGTGATGGCGGAGCAGCAGACGAAGCAGATCACTTGGCGCTGATGTATTTGGTGACGGCCTTGGTGCCCTCGTACACGGCGTGCTTGGCCAGCTTTCCGGGCAGCAGCAGGTGCACGGCGGTCTGGATCTCCCGGGAGGTGATGGTGAAGCGCTTGTTGCAGTGAGCCAGACGGGAGGATTCCCCATGTGATGCGCTCGAAGATGTCGTTGACAGAGTAGTTCATGATGCCCATGGCCTTGGAGGAGATGCCGGTGTCGGGGTGGACCTGCTTCAGCACCTTGTACACGTAGATGGCGTAGCTCTCCTTCCTGCTCTTCCTAAGTTTCTTGCCGTCCTTCTTCTGAGTCTTAGTGACGGCTTTCTTGGAGCCCTTCTTGGGCGCTGGCGCAGACTTGGCGGGATCAGGCATGGTGAGTATACAGAGATCACAACTCGGAGAAGAGAGAACAATGTTCCTGCTCCTCCAGCGCAGCGGTATTTATAGCCACACATGCAAATGAGCAATGCTGTTTGCTCCTCTTCTACTGGGTAAGAAAGTCATGTGACCTTCGTAAGCTGAGCCCGCTGCGTCTTATTGGTGTTTCTACAAGTCTGCTCTCCTTTGGCGGCTTCAGATCCATCCAATGATAAGGCAGGAGGTCGGGGCAGCAGCGGATAAAAAGCGACTGAGGAGACAGAAACGGCATTATTGGAGAGTTCAATTCTTCCTCTAATTTTGACTTTTTGGAGACTATTACAGCGATGTCTGGATGCGGCAAACAAGGAGGCTAAGTCCATGCTAAGGCAAAGACCCGCTCATCCCGGGCAGGACTCCAGTTCCCAGTCGGCCGTGTGCACAGGCTTCTCCGCAAGGGCCATTATGCCGAGAGAGTCGGAGCCGGCGCTCCGGTCTGTATCGTCGGCGTCCCTGCCTCCTGCTAGGCAGAGACGCCGTTCCTCTCACCTCCCTGCTCAGTCCTCGGCGTCCTCTTCCCGCGCTGCTGCCAGCGCTCGCCGCTTCCCGGGCACTGTGCTTAGGGCGCGCGCGCTCCCTCTCTCTTAAAGGGGCCGTGCGCGCCGTCCTAAGGAATCCGCAGCCAATTGCTGGTGGAGCTCCCATATATAAGGCACCTCCTCCAAAATGGAGGTGCCCGAGCAAAGTTGTTGCAAAGCCTTTCACCTCTGCTTCAGCCTTCAGGTCCCATTGCCAGTCTGCTTTCCAGCTCTGTCTACCTGCTAGCATTTCTGCGGTCCGACAGTCTGTCTACCTGCATCCACCAGTCTGTCTATGGACCAGTCCGCCGGTGGATCAGGAAGCACCTGCCTGATACCTGCCTGATACCTGCCTGAGACCACCTGCCAGCCAGCCGAGAGACTCTTACCCGCTCACCTGGGAGCGCTCACCTGCTGCCCGCCAGTTAGTCTACCTGGAGGTGCTGTCGTCACTTGCCGTGACCACCTGCCAGCCAGCCGAGAGACTCTTACCCACTCACCTGGGAGCGCTGACCTGCTACCCGCCTGCTAGCCTACCTGGAGGCTCTGCCGTCACTTGCCGTGACCACCTGGCTGTCTAGAGACTCTTACCTTGCTGTCACTTGCCGTGACCATCTGCCTGTCTAGAGACTCTTACCCTGCTGTCACTTGCCGTGACCACCCGTCTGTCAAGAAACTGTTCCCGTCACTTGCCGTGACCTCCTGCCCTTCTACCCAGAGACTGTTCCTGTCACTTGCCGTGACTACCTGCCCGCCTTCCCTGGGAGCCACCCGCTTCCTTACAAGGACTGCCCCTTTGTATAGTAGCTCAGAGGTTCCACCTCCCAGACCCGTTACACGGTCTATCTGGCCGCTGTGCTGGAGTATCTGACTGCTGAGATCCTGGAATTGGCCGGCAATGATGCCGGGGACAACAAGAAGACCCGCATCATCCCCTGTCACCTGCAGCTGGCGGTGTGCAATGACGAGGAGCTCAACAGGCTGCTGGGTGGGGTGACCATTGCCCAGGGAGGTGTCCTTCCAAAGATCCAGGCCGTGCTGCTGCCCAAGAAGACCTAGAGCAGCAAGGCGAGCAAGAGCAAGTGAGCGCCGCTCCTCCACATCTGTCAGAACAACTAAAGGCTCTTCTAAGAGCCACCACATCCTCCTCATAAGAGCCCGCACCGCAGATAGCAGGCGATGGTCCACACTAGGGTCTGCTGACACCTGTGTACCAGACGGTATATAGATCTATCTGTGTACACGATCCTTGCTCCACTGTATGATTTGCTGCAGAGGACTCATTTAATCTGGCGCTGCTTGATTACCGGCACTTCACCTGACAAGGCTATGCGCAGTGCACTGTGCGGCTGTGTCTGCTAGTAATGACAAGGCAGGGGCGACACTGCGCCTATAATTGTGCTTGTGTATCGCCCCACCACAGCATTACTACCCGACACAGCCGCACAGTGCACTGTGCATGGCCATGTCAGGCGAAGTGACGGCAATCAAGCAGCGCCAGTAGTCCTACACAGATGCCGTGGAAGCGGTCCGGGCCCGATGGCGAGTGGGACCCCTGATGGTCCAGGGTCATATCTGTGACACGCTAGCAGCACTGCACTGACTCATGCCTGAGGAGTTGCTGGACAGGACACAGACCAAGGCAGGTGAGTGAGGTTTGTTGCCGGCTTCCCCAAACCCCATGATAAAAATAATTTTAACGTGTGTGTGTGTATGACTGTGTATACATATTTATGTCTGTTTTATGTGTTTTAAAGAATGTGTTCAAATATGTACGTATGCCTGTATGCACGTGTCTGCTTATTATATGTGTACATATCTGTGTACCATGTGCACGTGTGTGTATGTATGCTTACCGTGTGCTTGCATAACTGCGTACTGTGTGTGTATGTGCATGTCTGCGTACTGTGAGTGTGTGTGTGTGCATGTCTGCGTACTGTGTGTGTGTGTGCATGTCTGCGTACTGTGTGTGTGCAGGCATGTCTGCATATATGAAGGATGAAGAGGCAGGCTGGGTCCTGTGTTGTAAAACTATTTTTCTCTGCGTCATGTGACACTCCCTCTCCGATCATTCCTCCTCCCTAGTCTGACGCAGCGGCATGATGACGCACCACGCTGTGTCAGAGAGTGGAGCTGGCAGCGGCTGAGGTGATGAGAGAGACGTGCTGCAGAGACGGAAGCAGCGGAGAATGAGGAGCGGTAAGTATGTATTTATTTTTTTATTTATTTTAAAATTAATATTATTATTTATTATAGCGCCATTTATTCCATGGCGCATTACATGTGAAAAAAGGGGAATAAATAGCAAAAACAATTACAATAATCTTGAACAAAACGTGACAGCGACTGGTACAGGAGGAGCAAGGACCCTGCCCACGAGGGCTCACAATCTACAAGGGATTGGCGAGGATACAGTAGTTGAGGGTAGGGCTGGTAGTGGAGTGGTATGGTGGAGCGAGGGTTACTGCAGGTTGTAGGCTTGTCGGAAGAGGTGGGTTCAGGTTCCTTTTGAAGGTTTCCATGGTAGGCGAGAGTCTGATATGTTGGGGTAGACAGTTCCAGAGTAGGGTGGATGCACAGGAGAAATCTTGTATGCGATTGAGACAGGAGGAGATAAGAGAGGAGTAGAGAAGGAGATGTTGTGAGGATCGGAGGTTGCGTGCGGGTATGTACCGGGAGACTAGGTCAGAGATATATGGAGGAGACAGACTGTGGATGGCTTTGTATGCCATGGTTAGGGTTTTGAACTGGAGTCTCTGAGCAATGGAGAGCCAGTGAAGAGATTGACAGAGAGGAGAGCCTGTGGAATAGCAGGGGGACAGGTAGATTAGTCGGGGAGCAGAGCTTAGGATAGATTGGAGGGGTGCGAGAGTGTTGGAAGGGAGGCCACAGAGCAGGAGGTTGCAGTAGTCGAGGCAGGAGATGAGGGCATGCACTAGTGTGTTCGCAGATTCATGGTTGAGGAATGTGCGGATCTGAGAGATATTTTTAAGTTGGAGTCGGCAGGAAGTGTAACTGACTTGGATATGTGGTTTGAAGGAGAGATTAGAGTCCAGGGTTACCCCAAGGCAGTGAGCTTGAGGGACTGGGGAGAGTGGACAGCCATTGACATTGATAGATAGTTCAGTTGGGGGGGTTGAGATGGGGAAAGATGATGAATTCTGTTTTGTCCATGTTAAGTTTTAGAAATCTAGCAGAGAATAAGGATGAAATAGCGGACAGACATTGTGGGATTTTGGTTAGTATGGAGGAGATATCGGGTTCAGAGAGGTAGATTTCTGTGTCGTCGGCATAGAGGTGATACTGAAAGCCGTGAGACTCTATGAGCTGTCCCAGGCCTAAGGTGTAGATGGAGAAGAGTAAGGGTTCTAGAACTGAACCTTGAGGGACACCGACAGATAAAGGGTGAGATGAGGAAGTGGCGTGTGAGTGGGAGACACTGAATGTCCGGTCTGTTAGGTATGAGGAGATCCAGGATAGGGCCAAGTCTGTGATGCCGAGAGATGAGAGAGTCTGGAGTAAGAGGGAATGGTCCACTGTGTCAAAGGCAGATGACAGGTCCAGGAGGAGGAGGACAGAGTAGTGTAGCTTGGATTGGCTGTTAGTAGGCCATTGGTGTTATGGTTAATATTTTATATCTAGCTTCATTATTTATTTAGGAAAACAATTTATATTTTTGCTAAGTCTGAAGCCTCTGCTTAAAACTTGCATCATGGAATCTCTGACTAAGATACTGGTTTCCTGTGAATTCCCTGACAAGAAGGTTTACGTTGGGCCAAGGTAAGTGTGTTATCACTGATTGTCTATTTTGGTTTCCTGTTCAGTTGTATGTAACAATTGTAGTTCCGTTTTGTCTAGCTAATAAAGGTGGTGAGTCTTAGCTGCCACACAGAAGACTCTACCTGCTGACAATGCATATCGCATGCATTTTGTCTCTCTCCCTTCATCGATGAAGTATTTTAATTTGAATCTCACTGGCAATGTGAAGACCCTTTGCTGTCTATTCCAAAGTTCTCCCTAATAACAAAGAAGGGTCACCACAACATTGGTGACCTTAGTCAGTGCAGTTTCAGTAAAATTGTGCGATTGGAAACCAGATTGTAGGTGGTCGAAGAGGGAGCAGGAGGAGAGGTGGGAGGACAGTTCAGAATGAACGTGTTGTTCCAGTAGTTTTGAGGCATAGGGGACAAGTGATATGGGTCGATAGCTAGTCAGAGAGGATAGGTCAAGGGAGGGCTTTTTGAGGTTGGGTGTGATCGAGGCATGTTTGAAGTATGAGGGAAAGACGCCAGTTGTTGATGACAAGTTGAAAAGGTGGGCTAAGGTTGGGATGAAGATAGTGGTAAGGTTTGGGATGAGGTGGGACGAGATTGGGTCAAGTTCACAGGTGGTGAGGTGTGATTTGGAAAGTAAATAGGAAAGTTGATCTTCCGTAATGGTAGAGAAAGTGGTTATGGAGGAGGATGATTGAGTAGATGTGGGGAGAGGCTGTAGGCAGGGTGGACTGGCCCACCGGAGGATCGGGAAAACCCCGGGTGGGCCCCGAGTCCCGATAGCGACGCCCCCAAGCCCCACACCCTGCCCCCCTGGTTCGCTAATCATATCGGCAGCACTGCCGATATGATTAGTGATGGGCCCTCTGCAACGTCAAAGCAGGGAGAGCGATCTCCCTCCTCTGCCTGCTACGGCAGTGACCCTCTGCCTCCTATGCGCAGTGCAACACTGCCGGTCCGTGCGCAGGAGGTCAGTCTCAGGGCGATGACGTTATCTCCCTAGGACTGCTTCCTGTGCGCACTGTGGAGGTCGGACGCGGCGTCGCCCGAGGCAGCGGCAGCAGAATCTATGGGCTCCTACCAGGAATATATTATTGGAGGCAGGAGAATGTATGGGCTCCTACCAGGTATATATTATTGGAGGCATCAGAATCTATGGGCTCCTGTCAGGTATATATTATTGGAGGCAGGGGAATGTATGGGCTCCTGTCAGGTATATATTATTGAAGGCAGTAGAATCTATGGGCTTCTGTCAGCTATACATTATTGGAGGCAGCAGAATCTATGGGCTCCTGTCAGGTATATATTATTGGAGCCAGCAGAATCTATGGGCTCCTATCAAGTATATATTATTGGAGGCAGCAGAATCTATGGGCTCCTGTCAGGTATATATTATTGGAGGCAGCAGAATCTATGGGCTCCTGTCAGGTATATATTATTGGAGGCAGGGGAATGTATGGGCTCCTGTCAGGTATATATTATTGATGGCAGTCGAATCTATGGGCTTCTGTCAGGTAAATATTATTGGAGGCAGCAAAATGTATGGGTCCTGTCAGGTATATATTATTGGAGGCAGTAGAATGTATGGGCTCCTGTCAGGTATATATTATTGGAGGCAGCAGAATGTATGGGCTCCTGTCAGGTATATATTATTGGAGGCAGGGGAATGTATGGGCTCCTGTCAGGTATATATTATTGAAGGCAGTAGAATCTATGGGCTTCTGTCAGGTATATATTATTGGAGGCAGCAGAATGTATGGGCTCCTGTCAGGTATATATTATTGGAGGCAGCAGAATCTATGGGCTCCTGTCAGGTATATATTATTGGAGGCAGCAGAATGTATGGGCTCCTGTCAGGTATATATTATTGGAGGCAGCAGAATCTATGGGCTCCTGTCAGGTATATATTATTGGAGGCAGCAGAATGTATGGGCTCCTGTCAGGTATATATTATTGGAGGCAGCAGAATCTATGGGCTCCTGTCAGGTATATATTATTGGAGCCAGCAGAATCTATGGGCTCCTATCAAGTATATATTATTGGAGGCAGCAGAATCTATGGGCTTCTGTCAGGTATATATTATTGGAGGCAGCAGAATGTATGGGCTCCTGTCAGGTATATATTATTGGAGGCAGCAGAATCTATGGGCTCCTGTCAGGTATATATTATTGGAGGCAGCAGAATGTATGGGCTCCTGTCAGGTATATATTATTGGAGGCAGCAGAATCTATGGGCTCCTGTCAGGTATATATTATTGGAGCCAGCAGAATCTATGGGCTCCTATCAAGTATATATTATTGGAGGCAGCAGAATCTATGGGCTCCTGTCAGGTATATATTATTGGAGGCAGCAGAATCTATGGGCTCCTGTCAGGTATATATTATTGGAGGCAGGAGAATGTATGGGCTCCTGTCAGGTATATATTATTGAAGGCAATAGAATCTATGGGCTTCTGTCAGGTATATATTATTGGAGGCAGCAGAATGTATGGGCTCCTGTCAGGTATATATTATTGGAGGCAGCAGAATCTATGGGCTCCTGTCAGGTATATATTATTGGAGGCAGCAGAATCTATGGGCTCCTGTCAGGTATATATTATTGGAGGCAGCAGACTCTATGGGCTCCTGTCAGGTATATATTATTGGAGGCAGTAGAATGTATGGGATCCTGTCAGATATATATTATTGGAGGCAGCAGAATCTATGGGCTCCTGTCAGGTATATATTATTGGAGGCAGCAGAATCTATGGGCTCCTGTCAGGTATATATTATTGGAGGCAGCAGAATGTATGGGATCCTGTCAGGTATATATTATTGGAGGCAGCAAAATGTATGGGTCCTGTCAGGTATATATTATTGGAGGGAACAGAATGTATGGGCTACTGTCAGGTATATATTATTGGAGGCAAGAGAATGTATGGGATCCTGTCAGGTATATATTATTGGAGGCAGCAGAATGTATGGGCTCCTGTCAGGTATATATTATTGGAGGCAAGAGAATGTATGGGATCCTGTCAGGTATATATTATTGGAGGCAGCAGACTCTATGGGCTCCTGTCAGGTATATATTATTGGAGGCAGCAGAATGTATGGGTCCTGTCGGGTATATATTATTGGAGGCAGCAGAATCTATGGGCTCCTGTCAGGTATATATTATTGGAGGCAGCAGAATGTATGGGATCCTGTCACGTATATATTATTGGAGGCAGAAGAATGTATTAGACTTGTCAGGTATATATTATTGGAGGCAGTAGAATGTATGGGATCCTGTCAGATATATATTATTGGAGGCAGCAGAATCTATGGGCTCCTGTCAGGTATATATTATTGGAGGCAGGAGAATGTATGGGCTCCTGTCAGGTATATATTATTGGAGGCAGCAGAATGTATGGGTCCTGTCGGGTATATATTATTGGAGGCAGCAGAATCTATGGGCTCCTGTCAGGTATATATTATTGGAGGCAGCAGAATGTATGGGCTCCCGTCAGGTATATATTATTGGAGGCAGCAGAATGTATGGACTCCTGTCAGGTATATATTATTGGAGGCAGGAGAATGTATGGGCTCCTGTCTGGTATATATTATTGGAGGCAAGAGAATGTATGGACTCCTGTCAGGTATAAATTATTGGAGGCAGAAGAATTTATGGGCTCCTGTCAGGTATATATTATTGGAGGCAGCAGAGTGTATGGGCTCCTGTCAGGTATATATTATTGGAGGCAGCAGAATCGATGGGCTCCTGTCAGGTATATATTATTGGAGCCAGCAGAATATATGGGCTCCTACCAGGTGTATATTATAGGAGGCAGCAGATTCTATGGGCTCCTGTCAGGTATATATTATTGGAGGCAGGAGAATCTATGGGCTCCTGTCAGGTATATTTTATTGGAGGCAGCAGAATCTATGGGCTTCTGTCAGGTATATATTATTGGAGCCAGCAGAATCTATGGGCTCCTGTCAGGTATATATTATTGGAGGCAGCAGAATCTATGGGCTCCTGTCAGGTATATATTATTGGAGCCAGCAGAATCTATGGGCTCCTGTCAGGTATATATTATTGGAGGCAGCAGAATCTATGGGCTCCTGTCAGGTATATATTATTGGAGCCAGCAGAATCTATGGGCTCCTGTCAGGTATATATTATTGGATGCAGCAGAATCTATGGGCTCCTGTCAGGTATATATTATTGGAGGCAGGAGAATGCATGGGCTCCTACAAGGTATATATTATTGGAGGCAGAAGAATCTATGGGCTCCTATCAGGTTTATATGATTGTAGCCAGCAGATGTATGGGCTCCTACCAGGTATATATTATTGGAGGCGGGAGAATCTATGGGCTCCTGTCGGTATATTGTCAGGTATATATTATTGGAGGCAGGAGAATGTATTGGCTCCTACCAGGTATATAATATTGGAGGCAGGAGAACGTATGGGCTCCTGTCAGGTATATATTATTGGAGGCAGCAGAATCTTTGGGCTCCTGTCAGGTATATATTATTGGAGACAGCAGAATGTTTGGGCTCCTGTCAGGTATATATTATTGGAGGCAGCAGAATCTATAGGCTCCTGTCAGGTATTTATTTTTTGAGGTAGCAGAGTATATGGGCTCCTGTCAGGTATATATTATTGGAGGCAGCAGAATCTATGGGCTCCTGTCAGGTATATATTAGGTATATATTATTGGAGGCAGGAGAATGTATGGGCTCCTGTCAGGTATATATTATTGGAGGCTGGAGAATCTTTGGGCTCCTGTCAGGTATATATTATTGGAGGCAGGAGAATGTATGGACTCCTTTCAGGTATATATTATTGGAGGCTGGAGAATCTTTGGGCTCCTGTCAGGTATATATTATTGGAGGCAGGGGAATGTATGGACTCCTGTCAGGTATATATTATTGGAGGCAGCAGAATGTATGGGCTCCTGTCAGGTATATTTTATTGGAGGCAGGAGAATGTATGGGCTCCTGTCAGGTATATATTATTGGAGGCAGCAGAATCTATGGGCTCCTGTCAGGTATATATTATTGGAGGCAGGAGAATGTATGGACTCCTGTCAGGTATATATTATTGGAGGCAGCAGAATGTATGGGCTCCTGTCAGGTATATATTATTGGAGGCAGGAGAATGTATGGACTCCTGTCAGGTATATATTTTGGAGGCAGCAGAATCTATGGGCTCCTGTCAGGTATATATTATTGGAGGTAGGAGAATGTATGGGCTCCTACCAGGTATATATTATTGGAGGCAGCAGAATGTATGGGCTCTTGTCAGGTATATATTATTGGAGGCAGGAGAATCTATGGACTCCTTTCAGGTATATATTATTGAAGGCAGGGGAATGTATGGGCTCCTGCCAGGTATATATTATTGGAAGCAGCAGAATCTATGGGCTCCTGTCAGGTATATATTATTGGAGGCAGGAGAATGTGTGGTCTCCTGTCAGGTATATATTATTGGAGGCAGCAGAATCTATGGGCTCCTGTCAGGTATATATTATTGGAGGCAGGAGAATGTATGGGCTCCTGTCAGGTATATATTATTGGAGGCAGCAGAATGTATGGGCTCCTGTCAGGTATATATTATTGGAGGCAGGAGAATGTGTGGTCTCCTGTCAGGTATATATTATTGGAGGCAGCAGAATCTATGGGCTCCTGTCAGGTATATATTATTGGAGGCAGGAGAATGTATGGGCTCCTATCAGGTATATATTATTGGAGGCAGCAGAATCTATGGGCTCCTGTCAGGTATATATTATTAGAGCCAGCAGAATGTATGGGCTTCTACCAAGTATATATTATTGGAGGCAGGAGAATCTATGGGCTCCTGTCAGGTATATATTATTGTAGGCAGGAGAATGTATGGGCTCCTGTCAGGTATATATTATTGGAGCCTGCAGAATGTTTGGGCTTCTGTCAGGTATTTATTATTGGAGCCAGCAGAATCTATGGGCTCTTGTCAGGTATATATTATTGGAGCCAGAAGAATCTATGGGCTCCTGTCAGGTATATATTCATAGAATGGTAGAGTTGGAGGGGACCTCCTGGGTCATCTGGTCCAACCCCCTGCTCAAAGCAGGATTCGCTAAATCATCTCAGACAGATATCTGTCCAGCCTCTGTTTGAAGACGTCCATTGAAGGGGAACTCACCACCTCTCGTGGCAGCCTGTTCCACTCATTGATCACCCTCACTGTCAAAAAGTTTTTTCGAATATCTAATCTGTGTCTCCTCCCAATCAGTTTCATCCCATTGCTTC
Source organism: Phyllobates terribilis (assembly GCF_046119375.1). NCBI lineage: Eukaryota > Metazoa > Chordata > Amphibia > Anura > Dendrobatidae > Phyllobates > Phyllobates terribilis. The sequence continues at coordinate 359,267,356 of NW_027362769.1, read as the reverse complement.
TAGTCTTTCCTTGTGCAAATGAGAATAAAGATGATCCTTCTACAATGTGACAGCCCTTGAGATATTTGTAGACAGCTATTAAGTCTCCTCTCAGTCTTCTTTTTTGCAAGCTAAACATTCCCAAATCCTGTAACCATTCCTCATAGGACATGGTTTGCAGACCGGTCATCATTCTGGTCGTTCTTCTCTGAACTTGCTCCAGTTTGTCGATGTCTTTTTTAAAATGTGGTGCCCAAAACTGGACGCAGTATTCCAGATGAGGTCTGACCAAAGAAAAGTAAAGTCCGATAACGACTTCACGTGATCTAGACTGTATGCTTCTGTTAATACATCCCAGAATTGTATTTGACTTTTTTGCTGCTGCATCACACTGTTGACTCATGTTCAGTCTATGATCTATTAGTATACCCAAGTCTTTTTCACATGTACTGTTGCTTAGCTCTATTCCTCCCATTTTGTATATGCTTTTTTCTTTTTTATTGCCCAGATATAGTACTTTGCATTTTTCCCTGTTAAAAACCATACTGTTAGTTACTGCCCAATGCTCCAGTTTATTTAGGTCTTTTTGAATCCTCTCTCTCTCTTCTCAAGTAATAGCTATCCCTCCTAGCTTTGTGTCATCAGCAAATTTAATCAGTTTACCCTCAATTCCTTCATCTAAATCATTGATAAAGATGTTGATAAATACAGGTCCCAGGACAGAACCCTGTGGTACCCCACTTGAGACATTCATCCAACTGGATGTGAAGCCATTTACGACCACTCTTTGAGTCCGATCACTAAGCCAGTTATGAATCCACCTAATAGTTGCCTTGTCCATTCCATACTTGGTAATTTTTTGAATAAGGATGGTGTGAGATACTTTGTCAAATGCTTTGCTGAAGTCAAGATATATTATATTTACAGCATTTCCCTGATCCACCCAGTCAGTGATTCTGTCATAGAAGGAAATTATGTTAGTCTGACATGACTTGTTAGTTACAAACCCATGCTGACTCTGGTTAATCACTTCATTCTTATCCAGGTACTTACATACATATTGTTTAATAATTTGTCAAAGATCTTTCCTGGTATAGAAGTCAGACTTACCGGCCTATAGTTCCCTGGGTCCACCTTCTTCCCTTTTTTGAAGATAGGAACAACATTTGCTCTTCTCCAGTCTTCTGGGACTTCTCCTGTTCTCCAAGAATTTTCAAAGATTATGGAGAGTGGATCTAAAATTTCTTCTACGATCTCCTTCAGTACTCTGGGGTGTAATTCGTCTGGACCTGGAGACTTGAACTCATTTATGTTAGCTAAATATTCCTTCACAATCTCTCTGTTTACAGATAACTTGGATTCTTCTTTTCCTTTAATAGGACAGTGAAGATCAGTTAATGTTACATTTTCTTTCTGAGAGAAAAGAGATGCAAAATAGGAATTAAAAAGTTCGGCCTTCTCAACATCCTTTCTTACCATTTCACCATTTTCATCCTGTAAAAATCCTATAGCATCTTTGACTTTTCTTTTACTTTTGACATACCCCCAAAATCCTTTTTTATTGCTTTTGACATCTCTTGCAAGCCTTAATTCATTGTCACCTTTAGCTAACCTGATACGTGCCCTACAGGATCTGCAGACTGCATTATAATCTTCTATAGATATGCCTCCCTCTTTCCATATGATAAACATTTCTTCCTTTCTTTTTTAGCATGTGTTTAAGTTCTGTGTTCATTCATCCTGGTTTCCTTAAATGCTTCCCATGCTTCCTACTTTTCGGGATTGTTAACGATATTATTGGAGGGAGCAGAACCTATGGGCTCCTGTCAGGTATATATTATTGGAGGCAGCAGAATGTATGGGCTCCTGTCAGGTATATATTATTAGAGGCAGCAGAATCTATGGGCTCCTGTCAGGTATATATTATTGGAGGCAGCAGAATCTATGGGCTCCTTTCAGGTATATATTATTGGAGGCAGGAGAATGCATGGGCTCCTGTCAGGTATACATTATTGGAGGTAGCAGAATCTATGGGCTCCTGTCAGGTATATATTATTCGAGGAAGCAGAATGTTTGGGCTCCTGTCAGGTATATATTATTCGAGGCAGCAGAATGTATGGGCTCCTGTCAGGTATATATTATTGGAGCCAGCAGAATCTATGGGCTCCTGTCAGGTATATATTATTGGAGCCAGCAGAATCTATGGGCTCCTGTCAGGTATATATTAATGGAGGCAGCAGAATCTATGGGCTCCTGTCAGGTATATATTATTGGAGCCAGCAGAATCTATGGGCTCCTGTCAGGTATATATTAATGGAGGCAGCAGAATCTATGGGCTCCTGTCAGGTATATATTATTCGAGGCAGCAGAATCTATGGGCTCCTGTAAGGTATATATTATTGGAGCCAACAGAATCTATGGGCTCCTGTCAGGTATATATTATTTGATAATCATGCCCATTGCCCAGCTCCCGACATATGTTGATCACCAGCCAGATAAAACAAGGCAGCTGGGGGCTGGGATTTTCAGCATGGTAAGGCCCAAGCGTTCTTGGCCCCCACGCTGAAAATCGCTGCCTGCAGCCACCCCTGAAAATGGTGCATTCATCATAGCACCATTTCCAGGTGATTTACCCGGCTCTTCCAGCGGCCCTGGTGGTGAGTGGCACCCTGGGTAATAATAGGGTTATTACCAGGCCTGCTTTGTATTATCAGAAAAAAGAAAAAACATATTGTCCATACAGGCTTACAGCCCAAGAGTGGCATATCCAGTGGTAGCATAGCGTAGTTTCCCATCATACGAAGGTGACCTTGTCGTGGTTGATGGGCACACATAAATTGGCCAAATTATGCGCAAAAAACCTTCATTTTTCAAAGTGACATTAGTCTAGATACAATATTTCTTATATTTTCATGTATGGAGTGCCGAAGTTCTTTTTGCTATTGAGATTACTCTTTTCTTCAGAGCACACGAATAGACCAGTGAGCGACCCCTCTCTTTTTTCTATTAATCATTTTTGGGATCCCGCTCCTGGAGCATTGCAGCAGGTACGTGTTCACACTATTAGAAGTTTGACAGCCTTTTTTCTGACCATGTGTCCCTTCCATTCAGTCACAGGTGGTTTTAACTAGCTCTACCAGCCCATACATTGTAGGTTAAAAGCCCAAGCAGAGACATATTGTCCATACAGGCTTACAGCCCAAGAGTGGCATATCCAGTGGTAGCATAGCGTAGTTTCCCATCATACGAAGGTGACCTTGTCGTGGTTGATGGGCACACATAAATTGGCCAAATTATGCGCAAAAAAACTTCATTTTTCAAAGTGACATTAGTCTAGATACAATATTTCTTATATTTTCATGTATGGAGTGCCGTAGTTCTTTTTGCTATTGCTTTGTATTATCAGCTGGTACTAAGCCCGAAATTCATGGTGTCACGCCAAATTAGACATAGCCACAATGAATTTCTAGTAAACAGAAAAAAAAAAGACAGAATTTTTTTTTTATTAAAAATAAAACTCATTTAGGGACTCCATCTTTAATAAAGAAAAATCCTCACTCCAACGTAATCCATAGGTCCTTTGTCTTCAGCTCTGCTACATCTTTGCCATCAGACAAATATGTCTGCTGACAGAGATGAGCAGGCACAGAATGACACTGGAGCACTGTTACTGTGTAGTGCGGCACTATGTTTTTTTTTTTGTCATTTCATGCAGTGTAGAATGTTACGCTCGCGCCTGGACTGACTGGCGAGAGCATGATTAGTGATCCCACTGTACCATGAACCGAGGAGCGCCTGGAGGGGCATAACTAAGTATCAACCCGATCCGACCAAGGTTGCACGGCGGCTTAGTCGACTCTGTGAACCAAGGAGGAACCTAGCAGAGGGACCAGGTGCTACTCCAGGTCAGACCCGGTCACTGTTGTTGACCCACACCGGGGAATGCAGGAACAGGCAGGTTAGACTGGCATACAGGCAGGTGGGTATTGGCAGGCACGGCTGGTATGCAGACAGGTGGATACTGGTAAGCACGGCCGGTATGCAGACAGGTGGGTATTGGCAAGTACGGCTGGTATGCAGACAGGTGGGTACTGGCAAGTACGGCTGGTATGCAGACAGGTGGGCACTGGCAAGCACGGCTGGTATGCAGACAGGTGGGCACTGGCAAGCACGGCTGGAGTGCAGACAGGGAGGTACTAGCAGGTTGGAGCGCAGGCTGGATAGGGTCCAGTACAGACTGGGAGACAGGTTCAGAGCAGCAGATGGGGTAGTCAAGCAGAGTAAGGCGAAACCGCCGGAGCGGAGGACAAGGCAGAGCAGAGAGGAACAGCTGGTGCGGTGAGCAAGCAGAGTGGAGCAAAAACCGCAGGTGCGGTGGGCAAGGCAGAGCAGAGAGGAACCGCCGGAGCGGTGGACAAGGCAGAGCAGAGCGAAACCGCAGGTGCGGTCGACGAGGTAAAGCAGAGCGAAACCGCAGTTGCGGTGGACAAGGCTGAGCAGAGCGAAACCGCAGGTGCGGTGGACAAGGCAGAGCAGAGAGAAACTGCTGGCGCGGTGAGCAAGTCAGAGCAGAGAGGGCTGAAGGTGCAGGCAGAGAGGACAGGGCTCTCTTCACATGGAACAGACTGGAAAGCACAGGAAGATGGCTAGAACAAATGGAAGAAGATACGGAGGAAGGGAAAAGGGACAAGCCGAACCAGATACACACAAGGTACTTACTATGAAGTAGCGAGTGGACACAAAACTCACAAACAGAAGTACAGAGACAACGAGTAGGAGTTAGGTGCAGGTTCAGATACTGCAGGAAAAGGGAAGGTACGGACATAGAGACAAACAGGTAACAGGCTAGGATACAGTTCAGACAGGAACTGCTACTGCAATGAGATACAAGTACGAGCCTGGGTATACAGCCCCCAGAGTGGCGGAAACAGACTAGAAGTCACAGTTAACAGGCCTGGGTATACAGCCCCCAGAGTGGCGGAAACAGACTAGAAGTCAGAGATATCAGGTCTGGGTATGCAGCCCCCAGAGTGGCGGAAACAGACAAGATACAGGACAGGACCTGGCAATTCAGTTGCAAAGACAAACTGAGTGAAGGTGTTGCTCAGGCCCCTCCTTCTGGGTGGAGGGGGTTTAAATATCCAGTGACTCTCAGCAATAGGCTGGAGACGCATTAGGGGTGCGCCCACAGCAGCTATAAGAATCAGGAAGTAACCGGGCCACCGCCCTAAGCAGTCAGTCAAGAGACATGCATACAGCATGAACTGGAGCAAGGTTTGCAGGCTGGACTGACAGGTAAGATTGCGGTCTTGCATAGTGGGAGGTGGTGCACTATGCAAGCACGCCGCCAGGGATGTTACATAGAAATCTTGGGAAAAGTGTGGATTGGGCTCTGGAAGTAATCAGTTATATCTAACTATGTTATTTTCTGCAGAGATAAGTCCTGCATAGAAGATGTGATATATCGGTCTGCAGATAAAGAACTTCAACTGGAGATATCACTGGTGAGTATGTGTATTACCTATACACACACACTGACACTATATACAGAGGTCCTGTGTGTAATGTCACTGGTGATCACTGTATTACCTATACACACACACTGACACTATATACAGAGCTCCTGTGCATAATGTCACTGGTGATCACTGTATTACCTCTACACTCACACTATACACAGAGCTCCTGTGTATAATGTCACTGATAATCTCTACATTATCTGTACACTGACTCTATATACAGAGCTTTTTTACATTTTCATTATCAGTCACTATCTGGTGCCATTATGTGCTATGGTCATGGCGTGGCGGTATTTATCCCTTGTTTGTGGTATTATTCGGACAGGATGTATGTGGTGGTAGTATGTGGTCTTCTCATGGTGTGGCAGTATATATACCTTGTACTTGGTAGTATTTGATCACTATGTAGTGGTATGTGTTCTGGTCATGGTGTGGTGGTATTTCTCTAGGTATAGTGGATTTTTGTCAGTCATTTGTTTTTTCGGATATTAAGAATGGGAACTTTCTTTATTTGTAATACATATTAAATACTTGGATGTTTAGCCTCTCCCTGTGTGTGACTACTATGACGCGCCCCCTGGGCCGTGGGGTACTTGGTGCCGGGCCGGTCGTTGCTAGGGGAGATGTCACAGTGGCGGCAACCCGGTCCGTGACCCAGGGCAGTCAGTAAAAAGGGGAATATTATTTACAGGGGATTATAGTTTATATATAAAGTTTGTGATGCCACCTGTGGTATGCGGCTAAAGGGAGCCGCCGATGCGGAGCAGGTCCTCTGGAGCTGATGTTAGTGCAGCAAAGCTGGTGTGGCTCTCCAAAGGTAGAGCTTAGGTCCAGGGCAGTGTAGATGTTATAGGCTGTGCCTGAGAGGACCCCTTTCTATGTGCCTTCCTCTGTCATCTTCCTGCACTGGCTCTCGCCCTCCTGCCCTGCGCCTCGCAATCAGTGTCCCAATCCGGTAGCCTCGGGTCTTGTCGGGTGACCTGCAGTCCCCTGGACCCTCTCTGGCCACCTTCTCAGCGATATAATTGTGGATGTGGCCACTGCACCTTACAAGTACAGCAGCTTCCGGTTCCTAGCTGAGCCTTGTAGTTCTCCACGAGTTTAGGAGCAGGTCCCCTCTGCGGCTCGATCCCTTCACCGCCTGGCAGATTTGGGCGTACGGGTGGCCTCCAGCACTGCCCGCACCCCTGGGATCCCTTCTGTTCCTGGAGCCTTTCTCCTGCTCCCTCGCCTCTCTCAGTCCTGGGCCTCTCACTAGGCCCGCCTCCAGAGCAGAACTCCTGCAGAGCCTCTGCTCCCCTCACTTTCATCCTCTGACTGGCTGAACTCACTTCCCAAGATGGTTCCCTCTTTTATATCACTTCGTTTCCTGTGCTTCCCTGAACTACGTCCTCCACCCACACCCACTACATAGTTCCACCCTTCAGCTAGGGACCAGGGACTGTGCTCTCCTTTAGGAGCAATCTCGCCCTGCCCCCACTGAAGTGGAATGTGTTGGATGCAGCTGTTAGGGTCCCTGGCAGTACTCCATCCTTACCTGAGAGTGAGATACCACACCTCTGGGTGAGATGCAGTACCTCTGTGGCGACTGAACCCGCAGGGGCGCCACAACTACACAGCAGCAGAGATGCACGTCAGCTCTAGACACAAAAATTAAGCTGTCACACAGCCCCAGATCCAAAAAAATGAGAACAATACGGTTTGCAGAACATGGCGCGAAAAGTGTGATTTTTTTTTTCAAACTTGTGAATTTGTTTTCACCACTTAGATACCAGTAAAGGTATACATGTTTGGTAACTACGAACACATACTGACCCGAGGCATGACACTGTCACGTCGGTTTTACCATATAGTGAACATGGTGACTAAAAAACCCAATAAACAAATGTGTAATTGCACTTTTTTTGCAGTTTTACTGCACTTGGAACTTTTATTGCCATTTCCCTGTACACTATATGGTAAAATAAATTATTGCATCTGAAAGTACAACTTGTCCCGCAAAAAAACTGTCTTTCCTGCTGCTACAGACTTTTATATGACTGCAATTTACATTCTGCTGCTTACACAAACATTTTTGCAGTTTACAAGACACTTCTTACACTTGCTTGCACCCAGGTTTCATGTGAAAGAGTGTTCTCAAAGCTGAAAATAGTAAAAAATCGTCTGAGGTCTTCGATTGGACAGGAGCTTTTAGAGTCACTCCTTCTGTTGAACATTGAGTATGACATTTCAAGGAACTTAGACTATGATACATTATTAATACGCATGTAATGTCATCTTCTGTTCTGAAAAAAATTTTTGTAATTTTGCTGCTGAATGACTGTTAGTGTGTGTTTATTTGTTGTTTTGGGCCTTTCACTAACAATTGAATGGTACTGTATTATAGAGGAGAGGAAAACGTGCAATATAAACTTCCAAAATGCTTACAGAATTCTTTAAGTTTTCCCAGTGGGCCAAGTTTGGTGCTGCTACAATGATGCTGGCTGCTGGGTTGCTAGATAGATGCCGGTTCAATTTGTGGCACTCATACTTTAAGAGAATGTACCTTGAAAGTATTTATTGTTATTGTTCTGTTATGGCACTTTATCACACACTCATGTGAATAAGATAACAGTGTTCCTCTTTTGCCAGGAGTGTTTCTTTAGTGTGTTATTTATTCATTATATTGGTTATTTATTGGTTAATAAAGTTGAATCAATTTGAAAGAGTTTGTGGACTTATGTTATTCTTATATACGGTAACTGCATGGTGCTGGTGGGCCCCAAGATTGATTTTTTTTCCTGGTGGGCCCCAGGTACTCCAGTCCGGCTCTGGCTGTGGGAACATTAGGCAAAAGCTTTTTCTCATGGTGTCAATCTTCTGCTTGAAGAATGAGGCAAAGTCTTCAGCTGAAATTAGAGGAGAGGGAGGAGACACTGGGGGATGAGGGAGAGAATTGAAGGTGTTGAATAGTTGTTTGGGGTTGTGAGACAGGGAGGATATGAGAGATGAGAAATATGTGTGTTTTGCTACAGTGAGTGTTGACTTGAAGGTAGTGAGGGAATGTTTAATCAGTGCGTACTGATAATACTGGAGGACTGGGGCTGCATTTTACCCTATGGTGGGGGCTGCATTTTTACTCTATGGGGGGCTACATTCTACTGCATACAGGACCATGGGGAGTGCAATATACTGTGTGGAGGACCGTGGGGAGTGCATTATACTGTGTGGAGGACCATGGCGAGTGCACTATACTCTGTGGAGTCTGAAGGTTTGTGCGGGGCCATTATACTGTATATAGGCCCATTATACTGCATGGAGGGCTGTGTGGGGGTCAAAGTTGGGGGATCAAACAGTTTTGGGGTCAGCATACTTTGCCCTGGGAGTAGAGGTGGGTACAGTAGGGTCATTACACTGTGCATGTGGAGGAATTCCCATGGGGGTACCATACTGTTTTTGGAGGCACTTTTGTTGGCATCACACTTTATGGGGCAATGAAAGAGGAATCTAGGACTTCAGCAGGAGAAAAATTACTACGTAATGGCTGGAAAGTTGTGAGATCTGCTCTTCTGTTACCACGACAATTATTTACTTTTTTTTTTTTTTTGGGGGGGGGGGCGCAATTAGAACTTCTGCTGAGCAGGCAGAGTAGGGAAAGCAGCAGCTCTCCCTACTCTGCCTGTTTCCGGGGTAGACTGTGACAAGCATAGCGTCAACGGGTCTTTAATAGACCCGATGACGCTATGCGGCCAGTCAGTCACTTTAATGCCACAACCAACATGGCTACGGCATTACAGTGTGTGGCAAGCAATCCCTGCATGTTGTTTGACCCTCTAAATAGCGCCAAACATGCAGGGAGGTGACCCGAGCTCCCGCCCCAGCAACCCGGAAATACTCGCGAGCATGTCGAGCACAGTGATGCTCGGCGAGTACCGAGTAGTGGTGAGCACGTTTGCTCATCATTTGTTAGAACCCTCCTGTTTGTTTTTTCCATCTTGTGTTTTGCAGTCACGTGACCATCTGCCTTTATATTCCAGCTCCGCCCTTTTGGCTGTGCTGGACTTCAGTGTTGTTTGACTGTTTTGCTAGCGAGGTGCTTCGGTGCCTTTCCCTGTCTGTTCGCTTGGTCCTTCTGGGACCTCTAGTACCTTTGGTCAGTTTATCTTTTTGTGCTCTGCAACATTTTTGCTCCAGTCCTTAGTTCTTTTAGGGACCCCTCCCCTTATTCTATTGGTCTTCGTTCAGAATAGCCGAGGACTAAGGCGGGTCTGTTCACAAAGAACAGGCAGCCCGTTACATCGTAGGGATTCAGCTTAGTCTTACTGTAGGGATAGCTTTCCCCTTTCTTTCCTTAGTGCTTGTTGCAGATCATAACAGTAAGTTCAGCCCAAAGAAACTAAAGGAAAGAAATTCGGGGATCAGTATGGCTTCCATCCAAGTTTTGGCTCAACGCTTGCAGGGATTGTATCTGGAGGTGGCCGAGCTCCAGCAACACGTGAGTAGCTGTTCTGGAGCGCATTTTGTGGAACCCAAGGTAGGACTGCCTGATGTTTTTAATGGTAAACAGCAAGATTTTTTTTTCCTTTAAAAATGCTTGTTTGTTATATTTTCGCTTGAGACCAAGGTCCTCTGGGAATGAATCACAGCGCATTGGTTTTATTATGTCACTTTTGCGCAATGAACCACAGGGGTGGGCCTTTTCTCTCCAACCTAATGATCCATGCTTAAGGTCTGTAGAATAATTTTTTTCTGCTATGGGTCTATTATATGACGATCCTGATCGAATCTCATCTGCTGAGACAGAACTCAGGTGTTTGAATCAGGGGTCAGGTGATGTTGAAAATTATTGCACACACTTTAGAAGATGGGCTTCAGATGTCAAATGGAATGATCCTGCTCTGAAATGTCTATTTCTTGCTGGTCTGAGTGAAAGGGTTAAGGATTTGCTAATTGCATTCCCCGCACCTGAGACTCTGCAGGATGCCATGCAATTAGCTGTTTGTGTGGATAGGAGACTGAGATTTAGGCAGAATGAGGTAAAGACTGCTATAATGCCAGGTCCTAGCCCCCAGAAAATCTGCTCAGACGGCGGAGAAACGATGGAGGTTGGGGCAAAGTCTCTCCCCTCTCAGGAAAGAGACCGGAGGTTCGCCGAGGGATTGTGTCTTTATTGTGGTAAAGCTGACCATTTGATTAAGTATTGTGAGCTTCGTTTAAGTAAAGAAAAAAAAAAAGGTCAGGTACGCCCGTATAGCTTGTTTACGCTCTGCAGGAGTATTTCTTTCAGGGAGTACTACTTTGCAGGAAAATTTGATTGAATTTCAGGTATTTGTGGATTGTGGTTCAACACTTAATGTGATTGATAAAGGGTTTTTGGAAAAACATAAATTGAAATCCAAACCTTTGTCATCACCTATTTCTGTGATTGCTATTGATAACACTCCCTTGAAATGTATTACTCACAAGGTTGCTGCATTTCCTCTCACTATCAATGGACTCTCACCAAGAAATTTTGGACTTGGTTGTATTAAATAATTTACCATAAATGTTGTAATGGTCGCATTGCGGCTGTGGAAAAAGGGGAATTACCTGTACCTATTCAAGATTTTTGGAGGGTTTTTTAGGAGGAGGAGACACAAGTTTTACCTCCTCATAGGGATTATGATTGTGCCATTTAGTTTGTTCTGGGAGCTACTCTTCCCAAGAGTCGCTTGTTTAATCTGACTATCCCTGAAAGAAAGGCCTTGGAGGAGTACATACAGACTAGCCTGGCTGCTGGTCAGATTAGACCTTCTAAGTCGCCTGTGGCAGTTGGATTTTTCATGTTAACCCCTTTACCTCCGAGGGTGGTTTGCGCCTTAATGACCAGGCCAATTTTTACAATTCTGACCACTGTCACTTTATGAGGTAATTACTCTGGAATGCTTCAACGGATCCTCCAGGTACGCACTCCTGGGGTCCCTTCAGTCCACTCCTGGAGCCTCCTCCGTTCCTCTCCTCTCCTTCCTTCTCCTCCAGGCCCAGGCCTTGTGACTTGGCCTGCCCGTGGAGCAGAGCTCGTACAGAGCCCCTGCTCCCTGTCTTCTCCTCTCTCTTCTCTACTCTCTGTCCTGGCAGAGCCTCATAGGCTAGACACGCCTCCGGAGCAGAGCTCCACAGAGGCCCTGTTCTGTCACTTCTTCCCTCTGACGGAGCACTGTCTCTAAGATGGCTCCCACCTTTTATACCTCTCTCATCAGTGCACCCAGGATCTACTCTCCCACACCCACACACTACCGGGTTCCCCCTTTCTAGGTGTTCCCTCCCCCCATTCCAGCCAGGGACAGGGGCAGTTGTGCTCACACTTGGGAGCATTGTCGCCCTGTCCCCCGGAAATGTGGTGTAGTGCATGCGGGTGTTAGGGTCCTGAGCCACACTCCATCCTTACCTGGAAGTGAGATATCGCACCTCTGGGTGAAATGCAATACCTCTGTAGCGACCGAACCCTTGGGGCGCTACATATATACTGTACAGACTGCTCTATATACTGTACAGGCAGCTCTATATACTGTACATACTACTCTATATACTGTAAAGGCAGCTCTTTATGCTGTGCACACTGCTCTATATACTGCACACACTGCTCTATATACTGTACAGGCAGCTATATATACTGTGCAAACTGCTCTATATACTGTACACACTGCTCTATATACTGTACAGACAGCTCTATATACTGTACACACTGCTCTATATACTGGACAGACTGCTCTATATACTGTACACACTGCTGTACATACTGTACAGGCTGCTCTATATACTGTACAAACTGCTCTATATACTGTGCAAACTGCTCTATATACTGTACACACTGCTCTATATACTGTACAGGCTGCTCTATATACTTTACACATAGGCAGATTATAATGAGGGCAATCTGGGCTACCGCCCGGGGCCCCGCTCCTCAGGGGGGCTCCGGGGTGTCTATGGCTAGATTGCCCTCATTATATGTGCGGCGCCGCGGCACATAACGGCAGACAGTGGCGGGGGGGCCCCCGGACCGCTTCCCCAGCAGCGGCGCACGGCCGCTACTTCTTATTCGGCCGCGCCAACACTGCAGCAGTTAACTTCCCTGTGCTGGTCCGGCCACGTCACAGCTAGGAGACACGGCCCTGTGCGCGGCCGTGTCTCCTAGCTGTGACGTCACGCAGTGCGCTCCCGGCCTGCACTGCTGCATCGGAGAGGAGCAGGAGGACTGGAGCCGAGCCGGGGGATGGTGAGTGTGTGTGAGTGTGTGTGTGTGTGTGTGTGATTGAGTGTGTGTGTGTGTGTGTGTTCAGAGAGATGTCATTGAGTGATGTCTGTTTATATGTATTTTTGTGTTTCAAATGTGTTTATGCGTGTATGTATGTATATGTCTGTATATGTTTGTGTGTGCGTGACTGCGTGCGGACTCCTGCTGAGTATAAATGGCACCGTGCGGCCTCCTGCTGTGTATAGATGGCTATGTGTGGCCTCCTGCTGTGTATAGATGGCTATGTGCGGCCTCCCGCTGTGTATAGATGGCTACGTGCAGCCTCCCGCTGTGTATAGATGGCTATGTGCGGCCTCCTCCTGTGTATAGATGGCTATGTGCGGCCTCCCGCTGTGTATAGATGGCTACGTGCGGCCTCCCGCTGTGTATAGATGGCACCGTTCTGCCTCCTGCTGTGTATAGATGGCACCGTGCGGCCTCCTGCTGTGTATAGATAGCTACGTGCGGCCTCCTGCTGTGTATAGATGGCACCGTGTGGCCTCCCGCTGTGTATAGATGGCTACGTGCGGCCTCCCGCTGTGTATAGATGGCACCGTTCTGCCTCCTGCTGTGTATAGATGGCACCGTGCGGCCTCCTGCTGTGTATAGATAGCTACGTGCGGCCTCCTGCTGTGTATAGATGGCACCTTGTGGCCTCCCGCTGTGTATAGATGGCACCGTGCGGCCTCGCGCTGTGTATAGATGGCTACGTGTGCTTCATATTTTGAGCGTTTCTGTATCTCCCTGGCAGAAAAAACGCGTGCGGATTGAACATGCGGATTGTACATGCGTTTTTCCTGCCAGGGACAAGCGGAAGTGAAGCGTTCTTCACATGCATTTCTGCATGCGGGTTGACAAGCGCTTTCCAAGCGATTTTAGCATCACTTGGAAAGTGCTTGACAACTTGGTTACACTATATAAATCCATGCAACCAGCATGGATTTATATAGTGTGAACGTAAAAGAATGGTAAAAAATAAAAAATATATACTTACCTTCTGATGGCCTGCCGACGTCAGCGGTCGTGTGACCCGTCACATGACTAAATGACGTCACGGCAGGTCATTTTCAGACCATCGCGAGCTGCCGGCAAGCCAGGACGCATAGGATAAAGACACCGGGGGCCGTCATAAGGTAAGTATAATATTTATTTTTTATTTTATTCTTTTTTTACAGGTTCTATGGTACCCGGGTGCGGAGAGACTCCTCTTCTCCAAACCTGGTTACCATCTGCACATTGAAACGCATGGATTCTGCATGTACAAATGCAGTGATGCGGATTCCATACGTTCCATTGCAAGTCAATGGCGGTGAAAACGCCGCGCTTCCGCAAAATAATTGGTAATGCTGCGGATTTTTCCGCAATGATAATCCGCAGCGGAAATTTCCGCAGCATGTGCAGTGCACATGCGGATTATCATTGGCGAACATGGAAGGCCTTCTACCAAGCGTTTTTTAAGTGTTTCTGCAGTGGAATTGCCGCGGCGGAAACGCATAAAAAACTCATAGTGGGCAAACAGCCTAAAAAAATTATTATAATTAATATTGTGCCCAATTAATTTCATGTGAACTATCACAGGGGATCATGTGACATGTGATACATCAGGTGTGTGTGTGGGGGGGGCTGCGCTACTCTTAATCCACCCCTGACTATACAGGCTACTCTATATACTGTACAGGCTACTCTATATACTGTACAGGCGGCACTATATATTATACACATTGCTCTATATACTGTACAGGCTGCTCTATATACTATACACACTGCTCTATATACTGTACACACTGCTCTATATACTGTACAGGCTGCTCTATATACTGTACATGCTGCTCTATATACTGTACACACTGCTCTATATACTGTACACGCTGCTCTATATACTGTACACACTGCTCTATATACTGTACACGCTGCTCTATATACTGTACACACTGCTCTATATAATGTACAGGCTGCTCTATATACTGTACACACTGCTCTATATACTGCACACGCTGCTCTATATACTGTACAGGCTGCTCTATATACTGTACACACTGCTCTATATACTGTACAGGCTGCTCTATATACTGCACACACTGCTCTATATACTGTACACACTGCTCTATATACTGTACACACTGCTCTATATAATGTACAGGCTGCTCTATATACTGTACACACTGCTCTATATACTGTACAGGCGGCTCTATATATTATACACACTGCTCTATATACTGTACAGGCAGCTCTATATACTGTACACTCTGCTCTATATACTGCACACACTGCTCTATATACTGTACAGGCAGCTCTATATACTGTACACACTGCTCTATATACTGTACACTCTGCTCTATATACTGCACACACTGCTCTATATACTGTACAGGCAGCTCTATATACTGTACACACTGCTCTATATACTGTACACACTGCTCTATATACTATACACACTGCTCTATATACTGTACAGGCAGCTCTATATACTGTACACACTGCTCTATATACTGTACAGGCAGCTCTATATACTGTACACACTGCTCTATATACTGTACACACTGCTGTATATAATTGTTGTGCAGTCTGTGCACTATATACAGCTGTGCTCTATGTGTAGACGCTTCATTTTGTGTCTTCTCTCAGTAGTTCACCTTTTGCACAATAGTGGGGTGTACTTATATTACAGGTCAGGGAGGTGGCAGTCAGCGGAGACCATCGCCTGTGTTACCCTTCTGGGGTCTCAGCAGCTCCAGATCGTCTCCACATCGTACAATCCGCTTTCTGTACGATAGACATTATCCGGGCAGGGAAGCACAACTGGAGTGCGGAGCTTCTCTCGGTTGGGAGGAGACGGGGCCCATGTTCAGTGTCAGTGGATAAAGAGGGAGAGGACAAGAGAAAGAGCAGAAGAGCGATCAGTACCTGAGCAGGAAAGAATCTCCTGAGGAGGATGTGATGACTGAGGATCTAACTGCATGCCTGACCTATACTGCATGCCTGACCTATACTGCATGCCTGACCTATACTGCATGCCTGACCTATACTGCATGCCTGACCTATACTGCATGCCTGACCTATACTGCATGCCCGACCTATACTGCATGCCCGACCTATACTGCATGCCCGACCTATACTGCATGCCCGACCTATACTGCATGCCCGACCTATACTGCATGCCCGACCTATACTGCATGCCTGACCTATACTGCATGCCTGACCTATACTGCATGCCCGACCTATACTGCATGCCCGACCTATACTGCATGCCCGACCTATACTGCATGCCTGACCTATACTGCATGCCTGACCTATACTGCATGCCTGACCTATACTGCATGCCCGACCTATACTGCATGCCCGACCTATACTGCATGCCTGACCTATACTGCATGCCCGACCTATACTGCATGCCTGACCTATACTGCATGCCTGACCTATACTGCATGCCTGACCTATACTGCATGCCTGACCTATAGGCTCCTGACAGCAGAGTGTAATGTTTTGAGCAATGAACTCTCAGCAATCTGCAATCCACAATCGTACGTGTCCTGTCACAAACCTCCTGCCTTTAGCTGTAGAATTGATCTGTAAATGGATTACTGGAAAACTGCTGAGGAGATGATCGGGGAGACATAATGAGATCTGCATGGGAAAGTAGAATTGATCTTTCTAGAAATGTCTCTTGTAGGATAAATCCCCGATCAGTGATTGTGATGCAATGTACTGAAGAAAAAGATCTGCTGCCCTAATCCCGAAACTCTACAGACTCCTGTATGTGATGTAAACGAGGAATAATCGCTGCACACATGCAGGTGTTCCCGATATCGGCCCGACATAGGACCACGTGTTATATGATGACAAAGAACAGAAAATCCATCAAGCACTGAGCGGGAATTCACCCATTGGTAACATTAGCTCCTCCTCTTCCTCTGCGGATTATGAATTTCCCGCTCATTGTAGTTTCCACAACTTCTAAATGTAATGATGTAATTTCTTCCGCTGTGAAAAGAAGTGTCCGGAATTATAGATAAATTCTACACAAATGTCTCATGTTATTCGGAGAAACATGAACTAACCGAATCATGTTATACAGGATGAAGGAGACCCCGGAATATCAGATCTGGGGAGCAAGGGGTGGAGTAAAAAGCCACTGAACACAGGACAACTCGCTCATAAGATTACTGAAAGGATCAGAGCTGTGAAGGACTCATTCATAGGTTTCACTATCAGTCTAGGAAAGAGTTAATCAGCTCTACTAGCGCCACCTGCCATTTACCCTGTGAATAGACAGAACACAGGAGCAGCCACAGCTCTGATGTAGACGGGAGAGGACACAGGAGCAGCCACAGCTCTGATGTAGACGGGAGAGGACACAGGAGCAGCCACAGCTCTGATGTAGACGGGAGAGAACACAGGAGCAGCCACAGCTCTGATGGAGACGGGAGAGGACACAGGAGCAGCCACAGCTCTGATGTAGACGGCAGAGGACACAGGAGCAGCCACCGCTCTGATGTAGACGGGAGAGGACACAGGAGCAGCCACAGCTCTGATGTAGACGGGAGAGGACACAGGAGCAGCCACAGCTCTGATGTAGACGGCAGAGGACACAGGAGCAGCCACAGCCCTGATGTAGACGGGAGAGGACACAGGAGCAGCCACAGCCCTGATGTAGACGGGAGAGGACACAGGAGCAGCCACAGCTCTGATGTAGACGGGAGAGGACACAGGAGCAGCCACAGCTCTGATGGAGACGGCAGAGGACACAGGAGCAGCCACAGCTCTGATGGAGACGGCAGAGGACACAGGAGCAGCCACAGCTCTGATGTAGACGGCAGAGGACACAGGAGCAGCCACCGCTCTGATGTAGACGGGAGAGGACACAGGAGCAGCCACCGCTCTGATGTAGACGGGAGAGGACACAGGAGCAGCCACAGCTCTGATGTAGACGGGAGAGGACACAGGAGCAGCCACAGCTCTGATGTAGACGGGAGAGGACACAGGAGCAGCCACAGCTCTGATGTAGACGGGAGAGGACACAGGAGCAGCCACAGCCCTGATGGAGACGGGAGAGGACACAGGAGCAGCCACAGCTCTGATGGAGACGGGAGAGGACACAGGAGCAGCCACAGCTCTGATGGAGACGGGAGAGGACACAGGAGCAGCCACAGCCCTGATGTAGACGGGAGAGGACACAGGAGCAGCCACAGCTCTGATGTAGACGGGAGAGGACACAGGAGCAGCCACCGCTCCGATGTAGACGGGAGAGGACACAGGAGCAGCCACCGCTCCGATGTAGACGGCAGAGGACACAGGAGCAGCCACAGCTCCGATGTAGACGGCAGAGGACACAGGAGCAGCCACAGCTCCGATGTAGACGGCAGAGGACACAGGAGCAGCCACAGCTCCGATGTAGACGGGGTGGTGGCTCTTAGAAGAGCCTTTGGGGTGATAGCGGAGCAGCAGACGGAGCAGATCACTTGGCGCTGGTGTACTTGGTGACGGCCTTGGTGCCCTCGGACACGGCGTGCTTGGCCAGCTCTCCGGGCAGCAGCAGGCGCACGGCGGTCTGGATCTCCCGGGAGGTGATGGTGGAGCGCTTGTTGTAGTGAGCCAGGCGGGAGGATTCCCCTGCGATGCGCTCGAAGATGTCGTTGACGAAGGAGTTCATGATGCCCATGGCCTTGGAGGAGATGCCGGTGTCGGGGTGGACCTGCTTCAGCACCTTGTACACGTAGATGGCGTAGCTCTCCTTCCTGCTCTTCCTACGTTTCTTGCCGTCCTTCTTCTGAGTCTTAGTGACGGCTTTCTTGGAGCCCTTCTTGGGCGCTGGCGCAGACTTGGCGGGATCAGGCATGGTGAGTATACAGCGATCACAACTCCGAGGAGAGAGAACAATGTTCCTGCTCCTGCAGCGCAGCGGTATTTATAGCCACACATGCAAATGAGCACTGCTGCCTGCTCCTCTCCTACTGGGTAAGAAAGTCATGTGACCTGTGTAAGCTTCGCCCGCTGAGTCTTATTGGTGTTTCCACACGTCTGCTCTCCATTGGCGGCTTCAGATCCATCCAATGATAAGGTAGGAGGTCGGGGCAGCAGCGGATAAAAAGCGACTGAGGAGCCAGAAGGGGCATTATTCTAGAGTTCAGTTCTTTCTGTGCTTTTGACTATTTGGAGAAGATTACAGCGATGTCTGGACGCGGCAAACAAGGAGGCAAAGTCCGTGCTAAGGCAAAGACCCGCTCATCCCGGGCAGGACTCCAGTTCCCAGTCGGCCGTGTGCACAGGCTTCTCCGCAAGGGCAATTATGCCGAGAGAGTCGGCGCCGGCGCTCCGGTCTATCTGGCCGCTGTGCTGGAGTATCTGACTGCTGAGATCCTGGAATTGGCCGGCAATGCCGCCCGGGACAACAAGAAGACCCGCATCATCCCCCGTCACCTGCAGCTGGCGGTGCGCAATGACGAGGAGCTCAACAGGCTGCTGGGTGGGGTGACCATTGCCCAGGGAGGCGTCCTGCCCAACATCCAGGCCGTGCTGCTGCCCAAGAAGACCGAGAGCAGCAAGGCGAGCAAGAGCAAGTGAGCGCCGCTCCTCCACATCTGTCCGAACAACCAAAGGCTCTTCTAAGAGCCACCACATCCTCCTCATCAGAGCCGGCACCGCTGGTGGATAAGAGAACCATCGCCTGCAGCGTCAGATAGAACTACACGATACATTGTTTACTATAGAGTAGAAGCATTAAATGCACAGGTAGATCCTGCTACATGTTACTGGTGTGGTGATGGTGCAGTGATCTAGTATATTCAGCAGTGTACAAGGGATGACTGGTAAATATTTCCGTAGGGGAAGATTAAGCATGGAGTCCAGTCATTATGTTTTTTATTCCACAAAACCTATAAATTGGACGATTACTTTGCTTGGGTTTTCTGCGCTCCACACAATCCTCATGTAGGGGGAGAGGGGGTTAATTCCAATCAGTGCCGTTATCTGTATATTCAGCAGTGATCTGATGCTTCTCCGCTCCATCTACACGTGCAGGAGGCTCCTCACTCACCCGCGTATTATTCTTTGCGGATTCCCTGTGGTGTCGGTTCCGATCCCACCACAGACTAAGACAAGTCTCATGTTCTACCAGGAGCCTGATGTGAGCGCTGCGGGTCTGTAGTGGGGGAAGGAGCCGCTTGAGTAAAGCATGTGTGTGATCAGCAGTCACACGGCCACTAAGGAGTTAAACGGAGGAGGAAACCCCTATATCTGGTTACTACTCATTGGCTAAACAGATCCGCGGTCATCACATTGGAGTCTACATACCGGGTACACAGGGCGGCCATCTATCCAGCTGCCTCATGCAGTGAATATTCGCTGCATCCTACACTGATCTGAAAAAATATCATGTAGCAGAATCAACACATTCATCTCATGGCAAGACTTGGATTTCTGTTCTGTAATAATCGCATCACAGCAGGGTATGAGCTGTGTGCACAGAGCTATATGTATCACCACTCCCCCGCATCCACCGTGTGTAATATTTGTTATAGATCCATAAGAAGACACATCACATCACCCAAACCGGACACCTGAGCGATCTACCAGCCAGAATACAGAGATCACCAGTGCACAGTAGAGATCAGCTCCCGGCACAGCAACAGGAGATTGTAGCCTCTCACTTAGAAGATGTGGTGGCTCTGAAAAGAGCCTTTGGGTTGTCAGGATGGAGCAGAGAATACAATTAACCTCCGAAGCCGTAGAGAGTGCGGCCCTGGCGCTTGAGCGCGTACACCACGTCCATAGCGGTGACGGTCTTCCTCTTGGCGTGCTCGGTGTAGGTGACGGCGTCACGGATCACGTTCTCCAGGAAGACTTTCAGGACACCGCGAGTCTCTTCATAGATGAGGCCGGAGATGCGCTTGACGCCTCCTCTGCGAGCGAGACGGCGGATGGCAGGCTTGGTGATGCCCTGGATGTTATCACGGAGCACCTTCCTGTGCCGCTTGGCACCGCCCTTCCCGAGACCTTTCCCTCCTTTACCGCGACCAGACATCTTCCAAATAGTCAGCAGGAAAATATGACTAACCCGCACGACTCTTCTATTATATAGCGTATAGATGGACCGGAGAGAAGACTGCAGAGATGCCGCGTTTCCAGGGCGGGTCTTACAGAATCGACATTAGCTCCTCCTTCCTCTGCTGATTGGCTGAACACTGAACTGTTTGGGAGTTTGAATTTCCCGCTCATTGTGCAGTTTCCGCAGCGTCTAATATATATCTTTTCCCTGTGATGAGAAATGTGTCAGATACAGTCCATAAATAAAAGGGCAGACACGACACCAACCTCCTGCAAGTGAGATGAAGCTGAGTAGAAGCATCAGATCACTGCTGAATATACAGATAGCGGCACTGACAGTGATTAACCCCCACTTCCATCATACCAGCATATTCCTACCATGCTATTCACATCTCCATGGTCATTTCCGCATCTTACTACTCCCCTCATCATCCCTTGCCATGGCTTCATTCTGTACAATCTACATGTATTAATACATGTGACATTCTGGCTGCTCCCGGTGACTAATCTATAGGATCCTGACTGAGCTCTGTGACGTTTCCAAAACGGGCTTGTCACTTCTGATAGAATTGCTCTTGGGGTGCGGTGATTTGCCAGGAGCAGCAGCATGTGACCATGCCTGGACACGATCAGAGGAGGATTGTGGCAGCCAGGATTATTGCCTCTTCTAAGGACAGTGCAGGGAGGAAGCCGCGGTCAGCAGCACTGCTCAGATACTTAATATTTTGCCACCACTGGGATTTTCCGCTCATCAGAAATGACAATATTTACTTTCTCCTAATAACACTTGTATTGTAATTGACAAAGATCATAAAACTCAGATATCACTTGTTTCTTCATTTGAGGATTTGCACTTAGAGAACATTTGTTATCTTCCTGTAGAAGATAAAGACAACAGCTCAGATTGGGCAAATAAAAAAGGAACCGTATAAATAACATAATCACTGAGCAGCTGATTGATTCTCATTCCAGTGGTCCCATATCCAATGGAGAATACACTGTGATCTGGAAGGTGACTACATGAATGTGCTCAGTGGAGTTTATCTATAGACCGGACACTTCTCTTCACAGCAGAAGTAGTAACACAATTACATGTAGAAGCTGCGGAAACTACAAGGAGCGGGAAATTCAAACTCCCTAACGTCCTGTGTTCAGCCAATCAGCAGAGGAAGGGGAGGAGCTAATGTTAATAGTTACCGAATAGGAAGTTCCCGCTCAGGGGCTGATGGCTTTTTCTGTTCTTTGTCCTTCTGGATCACGTGGTTTCAGGACGGTCGGATATCAGGAAATTTGCTTGTGTTGAGCGATCAATGGTCTCTTGGTTCCATACAGGAATTTCTATCATTTCCAGGATCGAGGGAACAGTATCCGCTTTCTATAATACAAAGTGCAGAACTGATTCTAACAATGGTGACTCCATCACACCAGCAATATTCCGAGTGCCGGGAATATAAAGAAACGAGATACTGCAGTTTACAGAGAACTTTGAAAGAAGGAGGCGGGGATTTTATAAAATGTCGGTTAATATTATCTAGATAAACCTACTACAGAGCTGCAGAGGATATTAGTCTCTTAATCCTGATGCGTTTTCAGGATCAGACCCGTGCGGCTGATAGGAGTCAGCGAGTGTTCACAGGAGATAGCGCTGGATAATGGACGTCCTATAATGATCGCATCATATACACCAAGAAATCTGCGCATTTATTCCTTCAAAACACAGTCCAGGCTCCTAATACATTATATAAAGCTGATATTATTGGATGTGCGGCAGGATCGGTGCGAAAACTAGTGGGGATACGAATATTAAGTGGTTGAATGAGTAGAATGTACTTCGTGTAGTCATCAGATCATTTCTACACACCCTTATAACAGAAATGAAGGGAATAATCCCCCCAGATACCAATTAGACTGAGCAGAGAACTGAGCGCCCCTGATGTTACTGAGCACAAGTGAACACTTAGCAGAATATGAAGCAGATGTGAGGGATCAGCTCGTTATTATGGAGGATTTGGTGGCTCTGAAAAGAGCCTTTGTTATAGTCAGACGTGTAGGACGGATCTAAGCTCTCTCCCCACGGATCCGGCGGGCCAGCTGGATGTCTTTGGGCATGATGGTGACCCTCTTAGCGTGGATCGCGCACAGATTTGTGTCCTCAAACAGCCCCACCAGATAAGCCTCGCTGGCCTCCTGCAGCGCCATGACGGCCGAGCTCTGGAAGCGGAGATCGGTCTTGAAGTCCTGGGCGATTTCTCTCACCAGGCGCTGGAAGGGAAGCTTACGGATCAGCAGCTCGGTGGACTTCTGGTAACGGCGGATCTCACGGAGAGCGACTGTCCCTGGCCGGTAGCGGTGAGGCTTCTTCACTCCGCCAGTGGCGGGAGCGCTTTTCCTGGCGGCCTTAGTGGCCAGCTGCTTGCGGGGAGCTTTCCCTCCGGTGGATTTACGAGCGGTCTGCTTAGTTCTGGCCATAGCTCTGTATAGAGGAGAACAGAAGTGATGAGAGGAGCGGAGAGAGCGGGATATTTATACTCCTCTGCTCCTGTTACCGCGTCATGTGAACACGCCCCCTGCACTGCATTGATAATATCATAAATTAACATGAGCCGCCAAAACAGGTGTGATATCCGCGACCAATCATTATTCCCAAAATCATCCCAACGCCCATTAATCCCGCCCTCAAAAAGAGGGGCAGGGTCTCTGTTCACACTCTTTTCTGGCTGCGGATACTGGCACAGGGTCACACCATGTCTACATGCGGCTTCTACAGCAGGAGCCGCCGTCGTCACTGTTCTTCTATGTCACCAGTACACGGAGCTGTACAGGGTCTACTCTATCATCAGTCAAATCACTGGTTCTCCAATTCTCACATCGAAGTAATAACCGCACACTAATCCTTTCACTAATAAAGACGCAGGTTACAAGTGGTGATTGATTAGGATGATGTAAGAATTAGATTTCTGTAGGTCCCCCATTTTAATAGCTAGTAAAGGCTAGGTATTCAGCTGGGGGCTGATATTAGTAGCCTGGGAAGCTCCGTGGGTATTACCCCCTTCTCAGGCTTCAAACATCTGCCCCAGCCGTCTGCTTAGAGACTAAAATTACGGGGAACCCCACGCCAATTTTTTTTTTAATAAATCCTTTATTTTAACACTAACTGACAAGTACAGTAACCAACACTGTCACTGTACTTATTATACATGTGACTGACATGTTTCTATGTATCTAATCTATGTGTCATGCTCTATTCTTTCTGCTCTAAATTGTCGGGTACCGGTGTATGCCGCTGATGAATTGCTGGCTGGCTTTTTTAAAGAGATGGGTGCATGAAAATCGGAGGGCACTAGTGTGTTCCAAGTGCCCTGCTATGTTTTTCATGCACCCTCCTATATACCCTGCCTGTCTGCCGTTTAATTGAGCACTGTTCCCATCGATTTGGGCAATTTTTGACCTTCTGCAGACCTCCGGGGGGGACCGCCAGAAAAATGCTCGAGTTTCCCATAGAATTACATTGGGCTCGTTGCTCGACTCGAGCTTCGAGCACCCGAGCATTTTAGTGCTCGCTCATCACTACAGATCACCTCACACGTGACAGTGGTACAGTGTAAACACTAGTGATGAGCGAGCATAATAATATAATATAATAATAATAGTTTATTTTTATAGCGCCAACATATTCCGCAGCACTTTACAAATTTTAGGGGGGACTTATACAGACAATACAGAATAAGCATATCTCATATCGAACGGAGTGAGGGCCCTGCTCGCGAGCTTACAGTCTATGAGGAAGTGGGGGAGACACAAAAGGTAAAAAGTACATATATTGTATAATGCAGCCTTGATTTACTGAATAGGATAAATAATAATACATGGACTGGTCGCCAGCCAGTATGTGTGCAGTCCTGACAGAGGCTTTTATGTGCATGGTTGGTTTGAACCCGAAGTTGAAGAAGATTTTAATATGGGGGAAAGCTGGGATGGACAGAGTGTGTTTAGGTGATACGCCAGTCTAAAGAAATGTGTTTTTAGGGTTCGCTTGAAACTGTGGGTATTGGGAATTAATCGAACTGTCCTGGGTAGTGCATTCCAGAGAATTGGCGCAGCACGCGAGGAATCTTGGAGACGGGAGTGGGAAGTTCGGATTATGGAGGATTTTAGTTTCAAGTCATTTGCAGAACGGAGGGCACGTGTAGGGTGGTAGACTGAGACAAGGGAGGAGATGTAGGGGGGTACTGAAGCATGGAGCGCTTTGTGGGTAAGCGTGATAAGTTTAAAACGAACTCTATATTGGATGGGCAACCAATGCAATGACTGGCACAGGGAAGAGGCATCTGAGTAGCGGTTGGCGAGGAATATGATCCTGGCTGCTGCGTTCAGGACGGATTGGAGAGGGGAGAGTTTAGTAAGAGGGAGACCGATTAGTAGAGCGTTGCAATAGTCAAGACGAGAATGAATAAGAGCGAAAGTAAGAGTTTTTGCCGAGTCAAAGGTGAGAAAAGTCCTGATTCATGCTCGCCACTGCTCGGTACTCGCCTGAGCATCTCAGTACTCGAGATGCTCGGAGCTCGCCGAGTACTTTCGAGATGCTGGGGCGGATGCTCGGGTCCCCGTCCTGCATGTTTGGTGCTATTTAGAGCATTTAGAGCCATGGTGGTTGTGGAATTATAGTGATTGCCAAAATCGATGGGAACAGTGCTCACAGTGAAGCATGAAAAGCCGGCAATTCATCAGCGGCATAAACCGGTACCCGACAATTTAGAACAGAAAGAATAGAGCATCACACATAGATTAGATAGATAGAAACATGTCAGTCACATATATAACAAGTACAGTGACAGTGTTGGTTATTGTACTTGTTATTTAGTGTTAAAATAAAGGATTTATAAAAAAAAAATAATACTGTTTTCATGCACCCATCTCTTTAAAAAAGTCGGCCGGCAATTCATCAGCGGCATACACCGGTACCCGACAATTTTGAACAGAAAGAATAGAGCATCACACATAGATAGATAGAAACATGTCAGTCACATATATAATAAGTACCGTGACAGTGTTGGTTTCTGTACTTGTCATTTAGTGTTAAAATAAAGGATTTATTAAAAAAAGAATTGGAGTGTTGTTCCCCGTAATTTTAGCCTCTAGCAGAGGTTAAGCAGACGGCTGGGGCAGATGTTTGAAGCCTGGGAAGGGGGTAATACCCACGTCAGCTTATAATGCCAGCTGACATCAAGCCCAGGTTAGTAATGGAGAGACGTCTATAAGATACCCCCATTACTAACCCCATAGTGAAAGTTAAAAAAAACCACAAACACCCAGAAAAAAGTCCTTTAATTGAAATAAAGACACAATTCTTTAACCCCTTAACAACATCTGAAGTACTAATACGCGTCTGTGCCCTGGGACTTAAGGGCCAGACCCGTATTAGTACGTCATCGCGATCGCGCGCGCACACAGGCTGTGCGGGCGCGATCGCCGCCGGGTGTCAGCTGATTGTCACAGCTGACACCCGGTACTATGTGCAGGGAGCGGTCCTGCACCGCTCCCAGCACATTAACCCCTGCGATGCTGCGAACGAAGTCAATAAAAGTACACATATTTGGTATCGCTGCGTCCGGAACAACCTGACCTATAAAACTGTCCCACTAGTTAACGAAGCAAAAAAAAACTAAGCAAAAAACAATGCTTTATCACCATACCGCCAAACAAAAAGTGGAATAACACGCGATCAAATAGACGCATATAAATAAAAATGGTACCGCTGAAAACGTCATCTCGTCCCGCAAAAAACAAGCCGCCATACAGCTCCATCAGCCGAAAAATAAAAAAGTTATAGCTCTCAGAATAAAGCGATGCTAAAAAATATTTTTTTCTATAAAACAGCTTTTATTGTGTATAAGCACCAAAACATAGAAAAATGATACAAATGTGGTTCCGCTGTAAACGTACTGACCCGAAGAATAAAGCTACCTCATCAATTTTACCACACGCGGAACAGAATAAAAAAAAAAAAAAAACAATTCCTGAATTGTTGGTTTTTGTTTATTCTGCCTCCCAAAAATCGGAATAGAAAGCGATCAAAAAATGTCACGTGCCTGAAAATGGCACCAATAACAACGTCAAGTCATCCCGCAAAAAACGAGCCGTCACATGACTGTCTGCCAAAATCTGGAAAAATTATAGCTCTCAAAATATGGCGATGCAAAAACTAGATTTTACAAAAAATGCGTCTTTTAGTGTGTGACAGCTGTCAGTCATAAAAACCCCATATGATTCTGGCATTGCTGTAATCACACCGACCTGAAGAATAAAGTCGTCTAATCATTTATACCGCACAAGGAACGGCGTCAAAAATAAACTCTTGGGTTAGGATTGGGCTAGGGTTAGGGCTGGGTTTGGGGCTAGGGTTGTGCTGGGGCTAGGGTTAGGGCTGGGGTTGGGATTTTTTTCAAAAGTAAGAAAAAAAGATGACGATATGGCGACTAGTGTTGAGCGCAAGTGCTCGCTACTTGAGTTTGCATCGGGTGCTCTGGTATGCATTGAGTATCGTGGGTATTTGAGTGACATGCTCGAGTCTCCGCCCCATATGCTTCGCGGCCAAAAAACTTTACGGGGATTGCCTGCCATGCACGAGCGATCCCCGCATGTTTTTTTTTGGGTGTCTAATAACCGTGAAACATGCGGAGCAGGGACTCGAGCATGTCACTCGAGCACACGCTGTACATGGTGCATACCTGAGTACCCGATGCAAACTCAAGTAGCGAGCACTTGCGCTCAAGAATAATGACAACTTATTCAATATGATGACCTAATGTAAACAAATTCTGTGCCGTACCTCTGGGTTCAAAATGTTCACTATACACCTTAATAAAATCCTTGAGGGGTATAGTTTCCAAAATGGGGACACTTGTGGGGGAGCTCCACTGTTTAGGCACATCACGGGCTCTCCAAACGCGACATGGTGTCCGCTAACGAATTGAATGGAAAATCGGCTCAAATTGTTAGCGGACGCCATGTTGCGTTTGGAGAGCCCCTGTGTGCCCAAACTTTGGAGCTCCCCCACAATTGACCCCATTTTGGAAACTAGACCCCCCAAGGCACCTATCTAGATGCATAGTGAGCACTTGGAACCCCCAGGTGCTTCACAAATTGATTCGTAAAAATGAAAAAGTGAAAAAAAAAACACATTTTCATTTTTATGAATCAATTTGTGAAGCACCTGGGGTTCCAAGTGCTCACTATGAATCTAGATAGGTGCCTTGGGGGGTCTAGTTTCCAAAATGGGGTCACTTGTGGGGGAGCTCCAATGTTTGGGCACACAGGGACTCTCCAAATGCAACATGATATCCGCTAACAAATTGTCGGCTCAAATTGTTAGCGGACACCATGTTGCGTTTGGAGAGCCCCTGTGTGCCCAAATTTTGGAGCTCCCCCACAAGTGACCCCATTTTGGAAACTAGACCCCCCAAGGCACCTATCTAGATTCATAGTGAGCACTTGGAACCCCAGGTGCTTCACAAATTGATTCATAAAAATGAAAAAGTGTTTTTTTTTTCACTTTTTCATTTTTACGAATCAATTTGTGAAGCACCTGGGGGTTCCAAGTGCTCACTATGCATCTCGAAAGGTGCCTTGGGGGGTCTAGTTTCCAAAATGGGGTCACTTGTGGGGGAGCTCCAAAGTTTGGGCACAGAGGGGCTCTCCAAACGCAACGTGGTGTCCGCTAACAATTTGAGCCGATTTTCCATTCAATTTGTTAGCGGATACCATGTTGCATTTGGAGAGTCCCTGTGTGCCCAAACATTGGAGCTCCCCCACAAGTGACCCCATTTTGGAAACTAGACCCCCCAAGGCACCTATCTAGATGCATAGTGAGCACTTGGAAGCCCCAGGTGCTTCACAAATTGATTCGCAAAAATGAAAAAGTGTTTTTTTTTTCACTTTTTCATTTTTACGAATCAATTTGTGAAGCACCTGGGGGTTCCAAGTGCTCACTATGCATCTAGAAAGGTGCCTTGGGGGGTCTAGTTTCCAAAATGGGGTCACTTGTGGGGGAGCTCCAAAGTTTGGGCACAGAGGGGCTCTCCAAACGCAACGTGGTGTCCGCTAACAATTTGAGCCGATTTTCCATTCAATTTGTTAGCGGATACCATGTTGCATTTGGAGAGTCCCTGTGTGCCCAAACATTGGAGCTCCCCCACAAGTGACCCCATTTTGGAAACTAGACCCCCCAAGGCACCTATCTAGATGCATAGTGAGCACTTGGAAGCCCCAGGTGCTTCACAAATTGATTCGCAAAAATGAAAAAGTGTTTTTTTTTTCACTTTTTCATTTTTACGAATCAATTTGTGAAGCACCTGGGGGTTCCAAGTGCTCACTATGCATCTAGAAAGGTGCCTTGGGGGCTCTAGTTTCCAAAATGGGGTCACTTGTGGGGGAGCTCCAAAGTTTGGGCACACAGGGGCTCTCTAAACACAACATGGCGTCCGCTAATTATTCAAGCAAATTTTACAATCAAAAAGTCAAATGGCGCTCCTTCCCTTCCGAGCCCTGCCGTGCGCCCAAACAGTGTTTTTTCCCCAAATATTGGGTATCTGTGTGCCCAGGGGAAATTGCACAACAAATTTTGGGGTCCATTTTTTCTTGTTACCCCTGTGAAAATAAAAAAAATTGGGTCTAAAGTAACATTTTTGTGAAAAAAGTTAAATGTTCATTTTTTTCTTCCACATTCAAAAAATTCCTGTGAAGCACCTGAAGGGTTAATAAAGTTCTTGAATGTGGTTTTGAGCACCTTGAGGAGTGCAGTTTTTAGAATGGTGTCACTTTTGGGTATTTTCTGTCATAAAGACCTCTCAAAGTGACTTCAAATGTGATGTGGTCCCTAAAAAAATGGTTTTGTAAATTTTGTTGGAAAAATGAGAAATCGCTGGTCAACTTTTAACCCTTATAGCTCCCTAACAAAAAAAAATTTTGGTTCCAAAATTGTGCTGATGTAAAGTAGACATGTGGGAAATGTTATTTATTAACTCTTTTGTGTGACATATCTCTCTGATTTCAGGGCTTAAAAATTCAAATTTTGAAAATTTCAAAATTTTCGCCAAATTTCCGTTTTTTTCACAAATAAACGCAAGTGATATCGAAGAAATTTTTCCACAATCATGAAGTACAATATGTCACGAAAAAACAATCTCAGAATCAGGGGGATCCGTTGAAGCGTTCCAGAGTAATTACCTCATAAAGTGACAGTGGTCAGAATTGAAAAAATTGGCCTGGTCATTAACGTGCAAACCACCCTCGGGGCTTAAGGGGTTAATGTTCTAAATTAAACTCTACTTACCATCACGCCCATTCCAGCTGAAGCCAACGATCTCCTGCAATAAAAGAAAAATAATTATAACAAAAACTGGACATTTTTGGTATCGCCGTAATCGTACTGATGAGCAGAATCATGCTGCCAGGTTATTTTTACCACAAAATATACACTGTAAAAACAATTTTAAAAATAACAATGTCAGAATTGCATTTTTTCCACTATTTCTCTTCCATTTGGAATTTTTTTTCCCATTTTCAGTACATTATGTAGTAAAATGAATGATGTCATTCAAAACTACAACTCGTCCTGCCAAAAATAAACAAGCCCTCATATGTCTATGGGGACAGAAAACTAAAACAAAAAGTTATGGCTCTGGGAAAAAGGAGAGAGAAAAAGGAAAATGCAGAAATGGAAATTGGGGGTGGCGTGAGGGTTTAAAATTTTGAAAACATCTCAATTTATTCATTAAAGAGTATGAGCAGAAATCCCGGCACTTCCAGCCTCGGCTGCTATCACTGAGGTCATTAATGGTTGTCTGAGGAAAGTTCTGCCGCTGAATGCACTTTGGCAAATCATCAAGATCTGCTGCTGGCAGCTGCTTTTCATTCTCAACCAATGACGTTTCAGATGTGCTCAAAGTGAGACAAGTCAGAGACATTGCACCCACGGAGCACATATAGGCCACGCAGGCAGCTTGCAGTAGCATGAGCAACATGCGGTCTGTGGTTGTCATGGCAACAAATGTCTCCTGAGACATTTTGGAGAAATGGCCACACCACTTGTTCTGTGACAAATCTATTAATTGGCAAAAAGTTTAACAAAAAATGGAAAAGGTGTTGCTCTTACAGAAATAAACAAAAAAATAACACACTCTGGTTATTCCTCAGATGTTTATCCTATTATAGGATGGAACATTATCCCAAAAAATATTAAATAGACAAGAAATGCAAAGGAAAGTGTGTGTGTATCTACACGTCCTCCTCTGCACCCCACACAGCAGAGTGAACACACCACAAGGCTCGTGTTTCTGCACTAAATATAGGGGCTTTCCTCAGGTCACACCCGCAGGACACGAGCAGTAAAGCGAGAACTAAACCAAAAACAGCAGTGAGAACTAGAGCGGAACGAATGTCAGCGGTATAAGTTCCGAGGGATGCATAAACTGAATGGACAACGGAAGGGACGTCACGCGTCGTGTCACCATGGTTCCCCCCTCCCCCCCCCCGTGGCCAACCCGGAAGTGCAGTGCCTGCAGTGTGTACAGAGACCGAAGGATTAAGCAAAGTGGCAGTCTGGATTAGGCATCTTTCTTTTCTCGTAAGTATCCGCATGTGGCGCTGTTTGTTTTGTATAAATGTGCTTATTTGAATGTTGTCACTTCTTGGAGGACTACAAGTCCCTGGAATAACAAAAAACGATGCATGGTGTGCAATACTTTGTATTGTGGGTGCTCTTTATAAGACATTGAGTGTCCAGAATACATTTTCGCCCCCCATATACAGTGTCCGACCGATGCAGCTGCCCACAGTATAACTAACCTGCCCTGGGGGATATCGTGCATTGGCCCTGTTCTAATTAAAGGGTAACTCCCTAAAATCATGTTATCCCCTATATGCACAGGGTAGGGTCTACCCTGCTTATCGCTGGGGGTCTGGACCCCCACTAATCCTGAGATCGCTGCTCTGGAGCCCTGAGAACGAGCTCTCCAGCCTTTCCTTTTTGCGCAGGTCGTATTTATTGGAATGGCCCCTATCAATGAATTGTTGGGCATGAGACCAATGTTTCACATGCAGTTTTGTCTCTCGCTCTATCTGAAGATGGGACAGTAGAGGAACATTGCAGCGACGCTGTAATCCTCACATTTACTCCTCCACACTATTAGTTCTTGTGCGCATCAATTAGTTTGTGTCAGTAATGAAAGTGGATCCCATCGGTGCAGAATAGGACAGCAGGGTAACGTAAGCCATTGCACTTAGTTATAGGGTTATTCTTCATCGATGGATATTGTCGGATAGAGCTTGGAAAAACAAACACTTTTGCAATTTACTGTTTATTTTGTTTTGCAGCCGTTCTTGAGATATTAACACTTTTTTCTTTTGTGTACAGCTCGTTGCCTAGGAGACCGACCCCTGCTGCTGTCTAGTTTGTAAGCGCTGTGCTGAAGCTGGATGAGACATGGAGGTAGCAGTATTCTGTCAGGATCCTGACCAGCTTCAAAGCAGTGGTCAACAGCTCAGTAGATAAAGGCTTATGAGCACAGCGCATGTTCTGTTGTCTGGCAGCGGTGGTCGGTCTCCAAGGCAACAAGGTGTATACAAAAGAGGTAATATCTCAAGAACATCTGAGAATATTAATAAGCAGCAAATTGCAAAAGTGCTTGTATTTACACAATTCCCTTGTATGAGGAGGGGAATAACCTTTTAACTACTATATCAGGCTAGGAAGGGGATAAGTGTAGTGTTATCAATAGAATGACTGCCACCAATTCTGAGAGCTTCCTCCCCTCCTTGATCACTGGTATCTGCACTAATATTTAAAAAAAAACCTAAGGGGTTGTCAACTTACTGAGTATTTTGTAAGATAAGGCAGGCTTTTTTCCCATTGACTCCAGCAATGTCCATCACTGGCCTCAACAGTCAGGAGGCTGAGGAATGGGGCATCATCTTTTCCTGTTCTGGAGCTGACCACCTGAGCCTCCTTCTTTGGAGCAAAAGGGGGTCACAGAAGGTGCGTATTCCTCCTTGTCTTATTTTAGAATGCTCCCTTCCATTTTTACCAAGTCCCTAAGGCATTTTACTGTGTAAATAACATTCCTATTTTTCTCAGCTGACCTTCCCTGCAGGATGGATTTCTCGAGGTTCCTCGCCGATGACTTTGAGGTGAAGGATTGGGTGAATGCTGCTTTTAAGTCCGTACAGAAAGATGCTCCAGGGAAGGTGGATGCACACGCTGCAACCCTGGTTATGAAACTGCAGCTCTTCATCCAGGAGGTCAACAACTCAGTTGAAGGTGTGTAAGACACCAGCTTGTCAGTGTAAATGTTCCTGTACACATTAGAGTGAAGTCAGCCAAACCCACCAATTTTAGAGGGACAGGTCAACTATCTAATGCAGGGATGCACAATGTTTTTTAGTCTTTGGGCCACATTGTCACATTGAACAACTTCCAAGGATTACGGAATCATCCCTTTCCTTCTTGGAATTTTAATTTCAATATTGAGGAGTGTAGATAAATATGTTTTTCAGGTTTCCATAAATATCTAACATTTTTAAAAATTTGACTTGAAAACCTGATTTAAACAATAGGTCATTATCTGATGACACATTACTTTTAAGTTGAAGATACAATCCTTTTTTTTCTCCCTAGAGACAAGCTGCTGCCAACAATATCTCTCAGCAGTGCATTTCCCTCTCCACATACAGAGCACATGCATGCTTGGCTAAACTGATCGTGCATGTTTTTGGAGGTCCATCTGGAAATATTGTTCTTGGCTGACAGCCATCTTATGTGCAATCTTAGTGATGTATAACCTGTAGTTCTCCAGCTGTTATGACATTATAACTCCCAGCACCCTTTGCGCTTTTGTCCTGATCAAGCTGATACATTTTGTGTACGCATGTGAATGCTGGGGACAGCATTGCTAAAGGGTTTTTCCCACAAACAAAAGTTCATTTTAATCAATAGATCTTGGAATGATGATAATTTCCACAATTTAATATATTTAAGTAAAATGTTCCTGTGCTGAGATAATCTTATAAATGTGCCCCTGCTGTGTACTGTGTAAAGGCTGTGTCTGACCGTGCAGGAACATGTTCTGATCATACCACATCTGTTGTGCAAGGGGAAGCAAAAGTGTATACAGATATTACAGAAGAGGATTGCAACTGATTATTTCTTTGAAGTAAAACATTGTTTAAAAACAGGCAAGAAATGTTTTGCCTCACAAAAATAATCAGCTGTGATCCCCTGCTGTAATGTCTGTATACTCTTTTGCTTCCTCTCCTGCCCAGGAGCTGTGGTATGATCAGACCATGTTCCTGCACAGTGAGACACAGCAGGGACACATTTATAAGATTATTTCAGCACAGGAACAATTTTTTTTAAACACATCCAATTGTGGAACATATTATTATTATTATTATTATTATTATTCCAAGATCTATTGATTAAAATAAACTTTTCTTTTGTGGGAAAACCCCTTTAAAGCGCACCTGTCAGCAGGATTGTGCTCAGTAAACTACATACACTGTCAGGTGGGTGCCATTACACTAAATAAAATGATACCTTGGTTGAAGAAATCCATCCTGTGGTTCTTTTGTAATCTTTACGTTCAGTTCGGAGATTATGATATGCCCGTGCTCCGGGGCAGCCTGTGGGGGGCGTCCTATCTGGTGCTCTGCTTACATATTCATCTGTATGCTCTTATGACAGCTCACTGTGCCTTCTATTTTACATAATACATCTAGTAGTGTGGGGCTAGGTAAAATAGGAGGCAGGTCAGTGAAGGCACAGTGAGCTGTCATAAGAGCATACAGATGAATATGTAAGTAGAGCACCAGATAGAGCGCCCCCCCCCCCCACAGTCCACCTCGGTGCACGAGCATATCATTATCTCCAAACTGAAAGTAAAGATTGCACAAGAACCACAGGACAGATTTCATCAACCAAGGTATCATTTTAATCAGTGTAATGTCACCCACCTGACAGTGTATGAAGTTTATTGAGCACAATTCTGGTGACAGGTGTGCTTTAAAGTGCTTGTTTATTATTTAGCAATCTTGGTGATCCCAGGTTGGTTTAAGAATAAAAAGAATTGAAACTCACCTCCCAGAACACCATCATTTCTCTCTACTCAGTGTTGTGTTCCCTGGAGATCTCCTGGCATCAACATCCAGTGAAAGCATCACTTGACTGCTGATTGGCTGCAGTGGTCACATGACCTCCCACTGAACATACCAGGAGACCAATGGGGAGTGGGACAGCACTGAGTATGGCGGATCGGCTCCTGTCCAGTTAACCACTTCGCGCCAGAGCCTGTTTTTGCCTTCGTGACCAGGCCAATTTTTTCAATTCTGACCACTGCCAGTTTATGAAGTAATTACCCTGGAACGCTTCAACGTATTCCCCTGATTCTGAGATTGTTTTTTCGTGACATATTGTACTTCATGATAGTGGTAAAATTTCTTCGATATCACTTGCGTTTATTTGTGAAAAAATCGGAAATTTGGCGAAAATTTTGAAAATTTTGCAATTTTCAAACTTTGAATTTTCATGCCCTTAAATCAGAGAGATATGTCACACAAAATAGTTAATAAATAACATTTCCCACATGTCTACTTTACACCAGCACAATTTTGGAACCCAAATTTTTTTTTGTTAGGGAGCTATAAGGGTTAAAAGTTGACCAGCGATTTCTCATTTTTCCAACAAAATTTACAAAAACATTTTTTTAGGGACCACATCATATTTGAAGTCACTTTGAGGGGTCTTTATGACAGAAAATACCCAAAAGTGACACCATTCTAAAAACTGCACCCCTCAAGGTGCTCAAAACCACATTCAAGAACTTTATTAACCCTTCAGGTGCTTCACAGGAATTTTTGGAATGTGGAAGAAAAAAATTAACATTTAACTTTTTTCACAAAAATGTTACTTTAGACCCAATTTTTTTATTTTCACAGGGGTAACATGAAAAAATGGACCCCAAATTTTTTTGTGCAATTTCTCTTGAGCGTGCTGATACCCCATATGTG
The DNA here is from genome assembly GCF_046119375.1 of Phyllobates terribilis. Taxonomy (NCBI): domain Eukaryota; kingdom Metazoa; phylum Chordata; class Amphibia; order Anura; family Dendrobatidae; genus Phyllobates; species Phyllobates terribilis. Next base: position 359,231,503 of record NW_027362769.1, on the reverse strand, counting down.
AGGGAAAACCACTGTTTGGGCGCACGGCAGGGTTCGGAAGGGAAGGAGCGCCATTAGACTTTTTGAATGTAAAATTTGTCTGAATAATTAGCGGACGCCATGTTGCGTTTGGAGAGCTCCTGATGTGCCTAAACAGTGGAAACCCCCCCACAAGTGACACCATTTTGGAAACTAGACCCCTTAGGGAACTTATCTAGATGTGTGGTGAGCACCTTGAACCCCAAGGTGCTTCACAGAAGTTTATAATATTGAGCTGTAAAAATAAAATTTTCATATTTTTCCCACAAAACCGTTTTTCATCCCTTAATTTTGCATTATCATAAGGGTAATAGGATAAATTGCACCATGAAATTTGTTATGCAATTTCTCCTGAACACGCCGATACCCCATATGTGGAGGCAAATTACTGTTTGGGCGCATGGCAGGGTTTGAAAGGGAAGGAGCGCCATTTGACTTTTTGAATGTAAAATTTGTTTGAATAATTAGCGGACGCCATGTCACATTTGGGGAGCCCCTAATGTGCCTAAACAGTGGAAACCCCCCACAAGTGCCACCATTTTGGAAACTAGACCCCTTAGGGAACTTATCTAGATGTGTGGTGAGCACCTTGCACCCCCAGCTGCTTCACAGAAGTTTATAATATTGAGCCGTAAAAATAAAATTTTCACATTTTTCCCATAAAAAATGTTTTTCATTCGCTAATTTTGCATTATCATAAGGGTAACAGGATAAATTGCACCATGAAATTTGTTGTACAATTTCTCCTGAGTACGCCGATACCCCATATGTGGGGAAAAACCACTGCTTTGGTGTACGGCAGGGTTCGGAAGAGAAAGAAGCGCTATGTTGGCTGGGATAGGCAGCAGACACCATGCTACATTTGAAGAGTCGCTGACATGCCAAAACAGCAGAAACCCCCACAAGTGACCCCATTTTGTAAACTACACCTCTCAAGGAATTCATCTAGGGAAGTAGTGAGCATTTTTTAATTTTTTAATTTATACCATTGGGCAGTGAAAAAAGCATAATTATATTTTTACCACAAAAAAATGTTTTACCCTCAGATTTTACATTTTCACACAGGGCAATGGGTAAAAATGGTGCCGAAATGTGTCACACAATTTCTTCTAAAAGTGTCAATACCCCATATGTGGCTGTATCGTACCACTTAGCCATACGGTGAGATTTGAGTGGGAAGGAGCGCTATTTGACAATTGGAGAACAAATTATTGTAGAATAGGCATTTGGATTTGGGAGCACAAAATTTTCTGAATTTCTTTTGGGGGGCAAGGACCATTTTGCTTTTCCAGAGCCTTTCTGCTACCAGTAACTTGGAAGTCCCTTATATTTTTAACAGATGATGGACCTGAGTGGGGACTAGCTTTTTTTGAGGACTGAGTTGAAGCTTTTATTGGGAACATTTTACGTAACATTTATCCGGCGCTCTAGGCTGAGCACTTACATCGGGGTTTCCATCTAATTTTCCAAGTGATGTAATTCAGATGAAACCCCTGCAGGATCCATTCACTGTAATGAGGCAGCAGAGTTACTCTGGACTCCGTCTGGCCTCTGTGTAGCGGTGTCCTTTTTTTCAGAAGTGCACAAAACTGTGGCCAACCGCACTTTTATGCGCGCCTAAAACAAATGACACCGTGGGATCCCAGGCCAGACGGCATCCACAGTGGCCTATATCTGCCTCATTACAGGGAATCTTCCATCATGGGTTCTGGCTGAATCACGTATTTCAGATATTTACACGGAAACTCTGGTGTAAGTGCTCAGCGCAGAGCACAGGATAAATGTGAGCAGAGCCTTACTGGGATCTTTGGGAGACATAATAAACAAATCAGTAGCAGGTGAAGAATTGGTTTTATTTATTTTTTATGCCGTTCCTAGTGTGATATCTCGGGTCGGTGCGATTACAGAGATACCAGATTTATATCGGGTTTTTATGACTGACAGCTGTCACACACTAAAATACGCTTTTTTTTGCAAAATCTAGTTTTTGCATCACCATATTTTGAGAGCTATAATTTTTCCATATTTCGGCCGATAGAGTCATGTGACGGCTTGTTTTTTGCGGGACGAGTTGAAATTTTTATTGGAACCATTTTTGGGCACGTGACATTTTTTGATCGCTTTCTATTCCGTTTTTTGGGAGGTAAAGTTAACAAAAACAAACACTTCAGGAATTGTTTTTTGAGTTTTTTTTATGCCGTTCTGCGTGTGGTAAAAGTGATCAGGCAGCGTTATTCTTCGGGTCAGTACGTTTACAGCGATACTACACTTACTGTATTTTTTTATGTTTTGGCGCTTTTACACAATAAAACAATTTTATAGAAAAAAAAATATTTTTTTTGCATTGCTTTATTCTGAGCGCTATAACTTTTTTATTTTTTGGCTGATGGAGCTGTATGGCGGCTTTTTTTTGCGGAACAAGATGACGTTTTCAGTGGTACCATTTTTATTTCTATTCTGCTTTTTGATCGCATTTTTTTTCCACTTTTTGTTTGGCGATATGATGAAAAAGCATTTTTTTTGCTCCGTTTTTTATTTATTTTTATTACGGTGTGCACAGAAGGAGTTAATTAGTGTGACAGTTTTATAGCTCGGGTTGTTTCGGACGCGTCGATACCAAATATGTGTACTTTTTTTGGTTTTGTAATAATTTACGGATTTATTGGTTTAATATTTTATTTATTTATTTTTATTTATTTTGTGTTTTTTTTTTTTTAATAGTTTAAAAACTTTTTTTTTTACTTTTTTTTACATTTTTACTTAGTCCCTGTATGGGACATTAATTTTTATTTTTCTGATCACTGATCTCATGTAATGTAATACACATATATTACATTATATGAGATCTTCACTGACTGTTTCAGTCAGAGTCTCCTGTCTGACTTCAGCTACATACAGGCTGAAGTCAGACAGGAAGGACACCATATATGGCAGAGCTGGAGGCGGTCATGTGACCTCCAGCTGCCATAGCAACCCCAGGTCCTCAAACGAAACGGAGGTCTTCGGAGGTAAGTGGACGACCCCCTCTCTTCCTGCTGTCTCCTATATGCCGCGATCACTAAAGATCACAGCATATAGAAGACAGCAAAGGGTTAACATCACTGGGACCTGATCTAATCAGGTCCCGATGATGTACCCTGTCAGAGCTAACGCTCTGCACCGGAATCGCAGTGCTTGCAGGACCCTGGGGGTCCTGAGCACTGCGAGACCACCCACTGTTTTTAAACGTCGGCACTGCACAGAGCCCGCAAGCGCCGACGTTTATCTACAGTGGGCGGTCGGGAACCGGTTAAAGAGTATGAGGTTTTTTTTGTTTGTTTGGTTTTTTTAAGTGCTCCATGGTGGTAAGTAAATGTGGCCTCCTTTAACCTCATGCTTTTCTTTGTAAAATCAATAAAATAATGTAGCATATTAATTTTGTGAACAAACACACACATGTTATTACATTCGGTTGCTATTGTGAGAACTCCATTCACCTACATAACTTATGAATTGTCTTCAGATGTGATGCTGATTTCGGTTTGGGATCGATGCATAAATCTATGTCGAATTTGCGTTGTGTGAGCACAGCCTCCTAGAAGAAGAAGGAGAGAAGCTGTGACATTTTTCTCTAAGGGTGTGTTCACATTTTTGCTGTGGTGAAAGATTCATAACACAGTGGACACCCGTGACCCCTATTGACTTGTAACGATGGCCGTTATGATCCTCCGAGATGTTTTCATTTTGCCAGGAACTGCAATGGAAAAACTGCAGCAAAAACTGCATGAATTATATGCAGATTTGTCGAGGATTTTTAACCTTTGCAATCAGACTTAAAATTAAATTTGGATGTAAAATCTACAGTATATGTCATTTTCCACTGCTGATTTTGGTACAATCTCACCCCATTTGCTTCTATGCTGCATGATTTTCCACTTCTAAGCCAAGTAGCTGAGTCTCTAACACATGCACACCTCACACCCCATGATATCACTCCCAGTAACACTCATGTTCTCCGCAGAGAGCAGCCACCAGGCCCTGCAGAGCATGCCACGAGTCTTGCGTGACGTGGAGGCTCTCCGACAGGAAGCAGCTTTTTTGAAGGAGCAGATGATTCTTGTAAAGGAAGATATTAAGAAGTTTGAGCAGGACACAGCACAGTCTATGCAGGTGAGAAATCTCCTCTTATACAAAGACATTTGGAAATTATTTAGCCCCCTTCTCCTGACTGCTGTTTCTCCCTGTAGGTCCTAGTAGAGATGGACAAAGTCAAGTCACGAATGCAGTTAGCTGCAGAATCCCTCCAAGAAGCTGACAAATGGAGTACACTCAGTGCTGACATCGAGGAGACCTTTAAGACACAGGTAGTTTTATAAAGAACTTTCATTTTACCCCCTAATTCCACATATCTAGACTTTGTCTGGTATTATGTCTCAGCTCTGATGACTTGACCAAGCCTGGAGCTGAAGCAATCATTTTTTTCCAATCCCGTTTAGGGAAGATCCACCTTTTAATATAACTTTATGTAAATACTTTTATGCCCAAAAATGACAAAAGTATTCTTGGAGTGATACCTTTATTGGCTAACCAGAAAATACATATTTGCAAGATTTCAGACCACAGGGGCTCCTTCTTCAGACGGGTTTACAAATTATTTAAATATGCATGAAGAAGGAGCCCCTGTGGTCTGAAATCTTGCAAATATGTATTTTCTGGTTCGCCAATAAGGCTATGTGCGCACTATCAGGATTTGCTTGCAGAAATTTCTGCAAGGTTCTGCACCTCTTGGCAGCAAAAACTCAGCAGAAAATCTGCGGCGTTTTTGATGCATTTTAGCCTGCGTATTTGCCATGCTTTTTTTGCAACGCATTGTATAGGAAAAACGCAGGCAAAAACACACAAAGAATAGGCATGCTGCTTCTTTTAATGCACATGAAATTCTGTAATAAAAAATCCTGATCATGTGCACAGAACTTGCAAAATCTCATAGAAAATGCTGGGATCAATGCTTTTTTGGGGCCAATTGTGGTCGGATTTACCACATCAAAAACGCACTGTGTGCACATAGCCTGAAGGTATCAATCTGAGAATACTTTTGTCATTTTTGGGCATAAAAGTATTTACATTATTTTTTCTGACTAACACGGCACCACAATATAATTTTTTTTATTGTACATCAATCTAACTTTATAGAATACACTAGATACAGGGCAATTAACGATAATGAAAGAAATAAGTATAGAGGATGCATTAGTGAGCCGGATAACAGCATGCAAAATTAATTTCATCTTTTTTTCTCTTTGGAATTATTGGGAGATGTAGGACTGTGGATATAGGTGCTGCCACTAGGAGGCGCCTTTCTGATGTGATGCCCCCCCCTCACCTTTTACAGGCTACGGACTCTTTTGGTTTTCCTACCACTACCAGACAAGCTCTCTTTTTGTCGAGTCTGAGTATCTCGTATGCAAATGAAGTCCTTATGCTCCATCTGTTTTTACATTAGGGTTCAGAGCGGGATGATCTGCTTTTCTGGGACTGTAACCGTTCCCCCAATTTCACATTCACTCACTACAACAGTCCATTCTGTCTCTTTGGAACAAGTCAGTGGACTCCTTAGATCATCGTGTTGAGTCCACAAAGACCTTCATTGGTGGTTGACATATCTGGGTATGCTTCCGGCAGATCCTTCCTCTAAGGCCATGGCCTCAATTTTAATATTTGGTCAGTATTCGGTCAGTATTTTTTCTCAGGAGTGTGAGACAAAACCAGGTGAGGAACAATCAGAGAAAAGGTAGAATAGAAACAAGTCACCAATTCTGCATTTATCACCCACTCCTTGTCTTGGCTCCCACTCCTGAAAAAAAATACTGACCGAATACTGACCAAATACTGATAGTAGGGCTGTGGCCTTAGAAGGCAGGAGGTGGTGGCCAATGTCGGTCTCTCACATTCAGGAGTGATGTTCATCCATCACTCCACTCAGTGTCTCTGGAGGAATCCTGTATCCAGAACAACCCTCTGTAACTGAGCAACATGCGAATCAGAAGGTCCAACTTATGCTGCCAGGTACCGAGACCTGAAGACCTTAGCCATAGACTCTCTGATCATTCCATGGACTGAGTTCCTTTGCTCTGTCTCCTCCCTCTTTCTTGCATTCTCAAGAAGGTCAAGACTGAGGGTGTTTCAGCGATGGTGATAGCTCTGGACGGACCTGGCTGGGAATGCTACTCTGACTTTATCAAATTGGTCGCCGATCCTCCATGGTCTCATCAGCCTCATCAGCCTCATCACAACCTTCTTACTCAAAGCCATGTGTTTCACCCCACTTTACCTCAGCTGCATTTAACTGCATGACTGTTGAAGCTGAGGGTCTGAGATCCAAGAGTCTGTCCCTTACCGCTGTGATGACCATGCTGTGTTCTCGTAAGGTGCTACTTTCACTGGTGTTAACAGATGGACCTTCATCACATAGTTTTCTCCATTCATCAGTTTCTTCCTTCTTTCTTCAGTCTGCTCTAGACGAAGGCTACGTTTCTGTACCTTTCCATACTCTTTCATTGTAAGCTGGATTTTCACAAACCATTTAAGTCCTTCCTTCGGGAGTGACCCATTGTGCCCCTCCTTACAGACACCCAGTGGAACCTCAATCTCGTGTCTGTTCTCCATGAAACTTCCTTTGCGCCTCTTTGCACCATCTCTCCAGGGTTCCTTTCATGAAAGGTAGCATTTATGGACATAACTTCCACTTGCAGGGTGTATGAGCTTGATTCCCTTTCCTTCAATGCTCCTTCTGTGTTCTCCATCCGGACATCCTGTGCTGTCCTTTCTTCTTAAAGTATTTTCTGCTTTTCATATCAATGAGGATATCGTCCTCTCCTCTTGCCTATCTCCCATTCATCTTCTGAACCCTTTTGTCTCTGCTCTCTGGATCTGGTTAAAGCCATTAGGCCCTATATGTCAGTTATGGAAGCCTTCCGGCGTTCGTCATGATCACTGATGGCCATGAAAGAGCCTGTCAGCCTTCCAAATGAATTAAGGTGGTTATTGTGTAAAAATCTTCCTTTCAGGTTACAGCTTATTCCACAGGGGCGGCCGGAGCCTCTTGGGCAGACTGGTATCAGGCCTGTGTTTCTCAAGTCTGCAAGGCTGTTTTTTTCCCACCCATTGGGACTACTCAGGAACATCCCATGGTTTTGTGTTTCCCAATGTTATTAGCGATAAAATTAGATTTTTGTACTTGCCATTAAACTCCTTTCTTATTGAATACGTTGGGGGACACCGCTCCCACCCTATTCTTGCATTCTTGGCCGGCCCGGGGCCAGGTCTGTTTGTAATAGTCTTCCCTGGGTTCAGGTTATGTTTTAGAATTTTTTTTTCTGAACTTTGGCATGCTCTTCTGAGCCTAGTGAGGACTTTCCAAGGTGGGGAGGATAAAGGCCGTCAAGGTGGGGAGGATAAAGGCCGTCAAGGTGGGGAGGATAAAGGCCGTCAAGGTGGGGAGGATAAAGGCCGTCAAGGTGGGGAGGATAAAGGCCATCAAGCAAAGACAACACTTTTTTTTCTACATATTGCCAGCCTCCTAGTGGCGTCACCTACACCCACGGTCCTTTGTTCACCCCCCCACACCCCACCCAATATATTCAATGAGAAAAGTGAGCCACTTTAAAAACTAAATACAATTACATTCTTGAAATCTTCCATTGCTGCTGACTGCTGCATGACGCACGGCCGATGCTTCAGGTAGCGAAGTCTTATCCAGTGAGACATCCTGATGGTAGCGGCAGGTCTTGTAATGGCCTTGCGTGTTTGGTCACGGGATATACTGTCTCCGTGGATTTGACATCACTGCCTGGAGGTAAGGCGGTGGGGCATGCAGCACAGGGAATAGTCGTTTTTAAGATAGTGAGTATATTTTAAATATTTTTTTCTTCTCTTTAAAGGAGTTTTCCCAAATCTACTGGGGTCCCAGGAGGCCCTTTGATTCATTGTCTTATTGCTCACCTATAAGAATACCACAATGCCCTTCTCTGTTACAGAACATGACTGTAATCTCCGAGAAGCTGACCAGTATGCAGGTGAGCCTTGCTATGCTGGTGGATACCCCAGATTACTCCGAAAAATGTGTATACCTGGAGGCGCTGAAGAATCGATTGGAAGCTTTGTGCAGCCCCCAGATAGTCGCAGCCTTTAACAGCCAGTCTACAGGTGAGAAGAGCGTCTGCTCCATAGCAGCTGCCTGTTGTAACCTCAAATATGGACTGAAAGTCTCAGGACAGCACTCAAGATATACAGTGTGTGATCTGGGCCCCATAGGGAACACTGCGTGTACTATGCAGTAACAGTCTTGCATTGCACAATCCTCCTCTCCACAAAGAGTCTCCATCATAGGCTGCCAGCGCTCTATTTACTAATCTATGGAGTTGTGAACCCCTTCACTGCACATGGAAAATATATGTGAACTGGGACTTACACCCCAGCATGGTTAGCGGCACAGAATGGCACAACGGGCGACAGGTTGTGCACCCCTGCTTTGTACAATATCTATAAACCCTCATTTGCAGCAATAACTGGTTTCAACAGCAGGTGGCGCTATTGGCCTGCAAAAAAACTTGTATGCGACTTTAGTGAAAATTCTGAGTTATTCTTATCGGCCCTGGCCAATTTTCGTTTTCGCACTTTCATTTTTTTTCCTGCCCTTTCTTCTAAGAACCACAACTCATGGCCATATGAGGGTTTAATTAATGCAGAACGAGTCGTAGCTTTGACTAACACTATTCATTTTATCATATAATTTACTGAAAAATGAGAAAATTCCAAGTGCACCGAAATTGTGAAAAAAAAAAAATGAAACTCTGCCATTTTTGTCAGTCTTGGGATTACGAACTCCATTACAAGGCGGCATGATTCTCCATGTGTTTATTTTTTTTATTCTCTATTTTTTTGTATTAGAAGGTGGTTAAAAAATTCTCTTTTTTATCTTTTTTTATATATATATATTTTTAAGCACTGTGTAAGTTACTTTTTACTTTATTTTTTAGGCCCCCAAGGGACTTAAAGCTGCGATTATTTGATCGTTTGTATCAGAGTGGCTTGAAGAAATAATTTGACTGAGGGGTTGGGATGGGGAATGTCACCAGTGTCAATACTAGAGGCTTTCATCATATTTTTATGTACTTTGAGATGGAACTACCCCTTTTAAGATTCTATACAAATATGTAGTAGGTATAATAATATTAGCCAATACCTCCAATTAGAAATATAGTATAGTTCTTCTGATTCGCTATGCCGCTTACTCTATGTTCAGGGCATCGCAGTAGCTTATGTATCCATGATTACAACCACTCAAATATTGACAATTAGTGGTCGTAACCATAGATACTTAAGCTAGTGCAGCGCCCTGCACATGAGGTAAGCGACATAGCTAATCAGAAGAACTATACTACATTTCTAATTAGGGGAATTTGCTAATATTATTATTCCACCTACCAGATATTGGGATAGGATTTTCTTCTAGCTGATATGGATCCTTTTAATCTTTTCCTTGTTTCTCTTTCTGATTTATACTCTAAAACTAAATTTTATTAAACAATGTTAAAAACACCAAAAAAAACATTTGTGATAGAGAAGATCTATTTCCATCACTTGACTGTGACTGGACAAAAGACAATAGTAAAAAACCAGCGTCCCTACGGGATTTGATTAAGCCCAATCAGGCACTGACGATATATAATATACTTGACTGGCCCTAGTAAAAGCCTGATAAATTCCTGCCTAACATGGGGGTTGGCACCCTATAACAACGATTTTGGCGCCCCCGTTCCTCGGCGGCTGTCCCTTTAAATAAACTTAATAAAATTTAGTTTTAGAGGATTTATGTTCACACTTTACTAAGGCATCCTCTTATGGTAAAACCTGACTGGTTCTTTCTGATTTATACTCACAGATCAGGCAAAAATGTTTGTGAAGGTGTTTAGTGAGATAGACAGGATGCCGCAGTTGCTGGCCTATTACTACAAGTGCCACAAGGTAAGTGTGATAGCCTGTCTAGAATTAAAGCACATCAAAAACTACACACATCCTACACCCTCTGTTTTATTAATTGCCGAGGTATAATATATGGAGAGTCAGAATAATGATCTCTGTAGTGATTCCCAAAGTACAAACCGGGAAGCAACAAATAAAGTTTAGCAAAATGATGATGAACTTTATCAGAAAATTTCCACTAATTCTGGCCCTGCGGCTCCATTGACTTATTGGAGTGCTGCCATCTGGAACATCCATATCGTATTGGCAGGATGGGCTATAATTGTCCGAAAGATGCTGTAAGACCCACATTTATGAGACACCTATGGCACATTACGTCAATATACCCTCCAGAATGATCACTATAGGGAAAGTAATGTAATGTATGTACACAGTGACTGCACCAGCAGAATAGTAAGTGCAGCTCTGGAGTATAATACAGGATGTAACTCAGGATCAGTAATGTAATGTATGTACACAGTGACTGCACCAGCAGAATAGTGAGTGCAGCTCTGGAGTATAATACAGGATGTAACTCAGGATCAGTACAGGATCAGTAATGTAATGTATGTACACACTGACTGCACCAGCAGAATAGTGAGTGCAGCTCTGGAGTATAATACAGGATGTAACTCAGGATCAGTACAGGATCAGTAATGTAATGTATGTACACAGTGACTACACCAGCAGAATAGTGAGTGCAGCTCTGGAGTATAATACAGGATGTAACTCAGGATCAGTACAGGATCAGTAATGTAATGTATGTACACAGTGACTGCACCAGCAGAATAGTGAGTGCTGCTCTGGAGTATAATACAGGATGTAACTCAGGATCAGTAATGTATATACACAGTGACTGCACCAGCAGAATAGTGAGTGCAGCTCTGGAGTATAATACAGTAGGTAACTCAGGATCAGTACAGGATCAGTAATGTAATGTATGTACACAGTGACTGCACCAGCAGAATATTGAGTGCGGCTCTGGAGTATAATACAGGATGTAACTCAGGATCAGTACAGGATCAGTAATGTAATGTATGTACACAGTGACTGCACCAGCAGAATAGTGAGTGCAGCTCTGGAGTATAATACAGGATGTAACTCAGGATCAGTACAGGGTCAGTAATGTAATGTATGTACACAGTGACTGCACCAGCAGAATATTGAGTGCGGCTCTGGAGTATAATACAGGATGTAACTCAGGATCAGTAATGTAATGTATGTACACAGTGACTGCACCAGCAGAATAGTGAGTGCAGCTCTGGAGTATAATACAGGATGTAACTCAGGATCAGTACAGGGTCAGTAATGTAATGTATGTATAGTGACTGCACCAGCAGAATAGTAAGTGCAGCTCTGGAGTATAATACAGTAGGTAACTCAGGATCAGTAATGTAATGTATGTATAGTGACTGCACCAGCAGAATAGTGAGTGCAGCTCTGGAGTATAATACAGGATGTAACTCAGGATCAGTACAGGATCAGTAATGTAATGTATGTACACAGTGACTGCACCAGCAGAATAGTGAGTGCAGCTCTGGAGTATAATACAGAATGTAACTCAGGATCAGTACAAGAACACTGCATTCTCCTTTTATGTACATTACATATAGGCTATGAAATATTTTATGGCTAAGCTCCACTTAAAAAACAGATAAATGTCCTACACATTGTGAATTTTTCAGTTGCTTTATCTGTGAATACTGAAGTAAAGTTCCAACTTTAGAGTAATTTTGCAAACCTTCTTATTGTCTGTTGTAATGTTATTATCTTGGGATACCTTTTGTGGTTGCAGTAGTGAGCTGGGGGTGGGGGATGTGACATTGCCTTTATTCTCGGGGACAGTTCCTGCTTATGAAGTGTTCCTGCTGTGTACCAGTTCTGTGAATGCCCTGTATGAGCCATGCCAGGCAGTAGGAGGTGTGCTGCGTCCTGTAATATCCCTGTACAGCACATACTGTAACGCTCGGCATTCTCAGTGACGCGCCATTGCTCTGTGCCAGCTTTTCATGTGTGTGAATAAGCCCTGACCCTTCTTTGCCCACACGGGTGGAGATTATTTAAAATAGGTCATTGCCGATAACTTGTTAAAGCTCCTCTTATCTTCATAAGCTGACGTTCCCTATAAAACACTGGGTACATTGCCTCCGCTGTGTGGTAAGATCATGGCCGTACCCTCTTGACACAAGTCCAGTGCTGCACAATGTTAGTCATTGCAATGTAAATCTGAGACTCGTCCATATCATTAGTCACTTTAGAGATTTAATTGACCTCTTTAAGGCGTTGTCTGGTCAGAGGAAGTCGTCTTAAGTCATTCAGAGACATCAGTGGGGTGTCCGCCATTCAGGATCCTGCGATACTAAGGGGTTACACTATTGATTTGCAGCGCTGGGGTCTTGGCTTTGTATCTGACCCACGGGGACACCTATGTGAGGTTTGCTTGTATGTTCTCCCCCTGTTTGTGTGGGTTTCCTCCTACATACTGATAGTGTGTGAGATCAGATAGAGACCCCATTTAGGGGATTGAAGTGTATAATGACAACGCCTGTACAGTGCTGCGGACTATGTCGGTGCTTTGTTATCATCAGGAATAAAAGCCATGTAATGAATCTACTGTAAATCGCCTTTGGTAATTCTCCTTGCTCTGAGGTATTATCGCCTATGTCCTCCCCAATAGGTTCAGCTGATATCAGTGTGGCAGGAGGTTTGTCAGAACGAGATGTCCCTGGATCGACAGCTGACGGATTTCTATGACACCTTACTAAGCACATGGCACACTCAGCTGCAGTGGGTCTCTCAGGTATGCCGCGTCTCAAGAAGTCAAAAATAACATTTTTTGCATTTTTGACCTTCCGGATAACTACTAAAGTATGGCCGTTTTTCATATTACAGCCAAGACCCCATTAACCAGCAGGTCTCCCCATCATGCCTATGCACATGAGCTGTAGTCACCCCCTAACCATTGCTGTTAATCAGCAGGAGGAGCCTCCGCTCATAAATACAAGGATTCCTAGTTTACTTTTGATCCAATAAAATATTGCAAAGTAAGTAATCCAGTTCCGGATACAGGGCTTGTATCACTTCCATATTTACACAGAATCGGTCACCAGGTTTTATGCTGTTTTATCAGCAAACAGCAACCAATTCTGTTTAAATGGTAAAATTCTGGGTCCTCTAGCCACCCCTAGGGGGAGTCAATGAGCTGACAGCATACAGATATATTATTTTCTAGTAAATAGATTTACATTTAAAACATTTTGATCATTTTTTTTACATAAACTTTATCTTTATTTATTGAATATATAAAGAAAAAAACAACATACAATCGTGCGGCACTAACCATGCCAAGATTTACACAAAGACACAAACAATTATTAGGAGGTAGAAATATCAACTGTAACAATGTACTGATTATTCAAGTCCTGAGGTTTATACAGGATGCAAAAAACACCATTTGAGCATTATAAAACCAGCAAATTATATCAGACCAGACATTAAACGTAAGCAAAAAGAACAGTACGAGGAGAAGAGAAGAACAACAGTACGAGGAGAAGAACAGTACGAGATGAGGAGAAGAACAGTACGAGGAGATGAGGAGAAGAACAGTACGAGGAGATGAGGAGAAGAACAGTACGAGGAGATGAGGAGAAGAACAGTACGAGGAGATGAGGAGAAGAACAGTACGAGGAGATGAGGAGAAGAACAGTACGAGGAGATGAGAAGAACAGTACGAGGAGATGAGGAGAAGAACAGTACGAGGAGATGAGGAGAAGAACAGTACGAGGAGATGAGGAGAAGAACAGTACGAGGAGATGAGGAGAAGAACAGTACGAGGAGATGAGAAGAACAGTACGAGATGAGAAGGACAGTACGAGGAGATGAGGAGAAGAACAGTACGAGGAGATGAGGAGAAGAACAGTACGAAATTAGGAAGAACAGTACGAAGAGGAGGACAGTACGAAGAGGAGAGGAAAGGGTCGACAGCCTGAAAAAGTGTTCCCAGATGAAACCCAAAGGCTGCAGATCAGTTATCCCCACATAAAGGCCAGAGAGTCATCCAACGTTCTGACATTGGGCAAAAGTCATTCAAAGTAAATAGTCCTGAAATGTAATTACAGCAAATAAGCATATTAGAAAATGTCACCAGTGCAGAAGTTTAAGGCGAGTCCCTGGGAAGTGGAAAAAGGTGGATTGTGATTCAAATTGGTCCGGACCCCGTCCTGATCTCCGCTTCACTGCTCCCTCTCGATGGAAGCACTTGATAAGTTTTACGACCCGTCCGCCGGGCACCTGCGGTCTGAACCTGATCTACTAAGTGACCCTTTCTTATCTGATGTAAATACAAGTTCCCACAGTCTCATTACACCGCATCCCATAATATCACTCAGACCCTCATAGGATGTAGGTCATTTTATAACTCCACGCAGTAGTTTAGGAATACTGTAAGCCAGGAAACCCTTTTCCTCATTCCCCGTACTCTTCACCTTTTATGACAGTGCTCTTTCATGCGATTTTTCTTTTTTTGATTTAATGAGCCTCGAGTTAGAAGATTGTGATCTGACTTTGTAGTAATGTAGATAAGCATCTATTTTGTCTCCAATAGTCAAGCCTCATGCAAATCTGTCACACTGCAATTGTGGGATCCTGGTTACCATGTGCACTACTTTTATATGGGGTATTTCCAGCTTGGGTATTAATGCCTTAAAGGGGACCTGCTGCCAATAAAAATCTCATTGCAGATTGTTAAAGGGGATGATTAGGGTTAGAAAATTATAGCTGCTGTTTTCCTGCAACAGCGCCACACCTCTCCATGGGTTGTGTCTGGTATTACAGCTCAGTTTCTTTCATCATAATAGAGCTGCACTACTAGACAAAACCGTGGACATGTATGCCGCTCTTTCCGGGAGACAGTAGCTGTGTTGTTTTTAATCCTGTTCATCCCCTTTAATTAACCTGTGCATGTACCCCTGCAGATAGGATAAGCGAGGTAATGGGAGCTATACCTCAGTCCGCCTTACAGCAGTGCAGTGAGGCAAGTCCTTTCCTATAGGATGTATTTTGGGTGAGGAATCAGCGCCACATCCTATCTACCCCTAATAAGGAGGACGGACCCATAAGTAGCAGCTTGTCGATGGTTTTCAGCTCTCGTATATTAATATACTTCTTTAGTGCACAGGTCACAGGACTCATCTTGTCGTCACAGATATTTAAGAAGCCTCATGAAGTGGTGACGGTTCTGCTGATACAGACTCTGGCCGCCATGGTGCCATCCATCTCCATCTGTCTGACCACGGCCATGGAGAGGACGAGCCCCGAACATACGCTCAGTACTTTGCTGGAGCTGTTTAAGGCCACTGGCCACTTTGCTAAGGCTCTAGAAGCCGCCATTATGCCCCATATCGGTAAGATGTCTTTTGGATATGTTCATTATTTCATCTTCTTATGTGTTTTTTCTCCATTTTATGTGATTGAATATTATGCCTGTTCCTTTAAAATAGTTGTCACATTAGTACAGCCCCCGTGTGTGCCCATTGAGGACATATGGAGGACGTAGAAGCGGGCCCCTCTATTCCTGTATTAACCACAATAAAGGATCATGCTGAATCGGGAGGGCTTATTTAGGCTCTATGTTACGAGGATGCCCACTCGTTTGTTGGAAGTATTTAGGTGTCTTAATACTTAGTTACTTTGCATAATTGACAAGGATCAATACTTAGCCCCTGACCTCTATTCTTGCCAGTGGCTTTCATGTCGTGGGAGAGAAATCTATGGGGTTTAAAGGGGTTGTCTCCTATACACAGGATAGGTGATTAAAATATAGTCTGACCCCTTACCCCACAGATAATGCATTTATCACTTTTTCTATGAATAGTTGATAATAGTTGCTTGTCGAATAACCCCATTATGTAAATACCCTTGCAAAGTTTCTCAGGGGCCCTAGCGTCTCTATTCCCACAGTTGCCAGGTTAGAGAAGTGTTGCCGTTTAGTTAAAGGGGTTGTCCAGCCTTAGGCTGCAAGTCCTGACTGCAGACTTGTGAATCCTCACATTGTGCTTACTGCGTGCCGTGAAGACTCTCTAGGAGTGGACGGTCATGTAACCGCAAGTATGTGATCTGCATACTCCTGCCACATTCCGACTAGACTTGTCCGGCCTCGCTCTGTACCCTTGTATTGAGTGAGACTGCACCCATCTAGTTGGCATGTGATCGCATGTATGTAAATCACATACCTTAGAATCCTTACAGCGCGCACTGTTCACAATGTGAGGATTCACAAGTCTGCAGTCACTTTATGTGACTGCAGACTTGGAGCCTAAGGCCGGACATCTCCTTTACATTAGATGACTTCCATGCTGCTTTCACAATGAAGGTCTAGATGATTTTGTGACACATAGTGATGTCTCTGACAGATGCTGCTCTATAGACATACTGTGCCATACATCCTCCCATAGGTTCCCATTTTTCAAAAAAATAAAATGGCAAAGTGCCTTTTTTTTTGGGCTGCCATATAAATGGATACATGACATATGTGCCGATAGCTTTCTCAGCAGGTATGGCTAATGTACACAGTGAAAATAGCCTTAGAAAGGTGTTACTTTGCCACTTAATTTTTTTTTTTCATGTTATTTAAAGTTTATTTTTCATTGCATTTTTTTTTTTTAGTTAGAAAAGTCCTTTTTTTTGTTTGTTTTTTCAAAAAATCCTTATTCAAGTTTCACAAGAGCTGTAAAATCACATTACAACCTACAGAGCTTTAAATGGCAAGCTAGTAGATGGTACAGGTGGTCCGTGCTGCTCTTGAGGGCATAGTCACTAATGCGAGTTATTTAGTAAGGATGTTATTGTGCACGCTCCTGCACCATAATCATTTTTTTTTTCCTGTTAAACTGAAGGTTCCCTTTAAATAATAATGTCTGGAATGGGAGAAACGTTCTGTTGCGTAATCTCAGGGGGGGAATGTTCCCTTCCTACAGAAGTACTGTCTGGCCTTGTTCAGATGGTGTCATGCTCTGTTTCTCCTTAAAGCTCCTTGTTCTTGGCTCTCAGACGTTCGCATAGCCGATAGTGTTGGCTGATATCCACGGTAAAAGTTGTAAGAACATTACGGCTCCGCTCCCTTCTGTGGCTGGAATTAACTCTGAAGCTGCTGAGCTTTGCTGACTTGTGAATTCCTCCCTGATATAGAAATAATGAAGATAGATTCATGTGTCCTCTTTAGCTTATACTAAACTGTAAATGCCAAAGTGTCCCACCTGTCCCCTAAAATGGCATCCTGTGAGATGTATTAGTATTTGAAGCTCCATTTTTCTGATAAAATCCCCTGCTGCCACCACTAGGGGGAGCTCTGGGGCTTACTGCAGACTGTTGATATGTGAGCTTCTAAGCTCCCTCCGGTGGTGGCTGCAGGGATAATTTTTATATTTTCTGAGTCTTTTTTTTTTAGACAAAACTGGACTCCAATTCTTTTAAAGATATATTAACACCACAGAATTAAGAATGGTGGTTTTAAAGTCCGTGTCAGTTGCAGAAGTTGAAGACGGAATATAAAGAACCTTGCTAAGTGTTAAATGTTATTTAAGATCTAATAATTTCCTTTCCTTGAGATAGGCCATCAATATCCCATCTGAAGAGGCAGCGGCACTCCGATTAGCACATTGACCATTAGCGCTGGTAGTGGCTGTCCCTGGTATTGCAGCTCATCCCATGTACTGCAAACACCAATTACTAAGTATACAATGGCCTCTTTTCTAGCAGTATCACAGAGTTATAACCGAGTCATGAGTTTTACAAGACAGCAATGTGTTTGATACCGAGCTGTGTACCCAATGAAGCATGTCACATGTGAATCTGAGGGACCTCTAACCTAAAATTTTAATACACTGGTACCATTGGAAGCATGTCATACTGCAAACCTGGATGTCCAAAATATTTGATTAAGCCTTATTAATGTTATCAAAGTGTAGAACCATCAGGGGGGATTTTGCAGGAGCTCTCCAGGTGTATTTATGGATGCTCCCAATGCCCATTCCTTACACAGGATCTTAAAACACCTTATATTGTCTGCTTGGCACCTGTGGGTTTTGCAGGGGGTCCTTTCTTGAAGAAACGTTCTGCGGTAAAATCTGTGCTAACGTTTGTGTCTGTACACATACAGCTGACCTCTCCTCATTGGTGCCAACTTCCTAATATCTGAAGTGCCGTAGTGGCATTTACCTGGGGCGCTGAACAGATGCCCAAATTGGATGCGGACCAGAAATCATTGGCTAAAGAAGCCCCCCTCCCCCATCAAAGATTTGATCCTCTTAATATATTGCAATGATCATATTATACAGCACTGTGTACTTACAATTACTCATTTTGCCTTTCTACCCAGATAATTCTTCTCTTTTCCATTAGGTCTATGACATCACGTGATTAAAAACTGACCAGCTGAATCCTTCCAAGCTCTATGTAGAATCAGGAGGTCAATTTTCCCTGTACGAGTCATAAGTCACTGCTAAAGTCCCTGGCAAGGGGAGGATGGAGCAGCTGGGTCTGGAGGTGAAGAGAGGAACGGCTCATCCAGGGAAAAGAGACCTCCTGTTTCTACATAGAGCAGAGAAAAGAGAAGAATGAGCTGGGTAGAAAGGCAAAATGAGCAAGTGTAAGTGCACAGTGCTGTATAATATGATGACGGCAATATATTAAGAGGAGAAAAACTATGATGGGAGGAGAAGGAGGAGGAGTGCTTCTTTAAGATGAGGATACTCCAAGTTGTAGAAAAAAGCACAACCTATACCACACAGCTCTTGATAAGGATTGTAGACTGGATGGTCGTTGTTAATAATAATAACATTATTATTATAGCGCCATTTCTTCCATGGCGTCTTACATGTGAAAAGGGGTATACATAATAAAACAAGCACAATGATCTTGAACAATACAAGTCAGCGACTGGTACAGAAGGAGAGGACCCTGCCCCGAGGACTCAGTCTACAAGGGATGGGTGAGGATAGAGCTGGTCATGTAGCGGTATGGTGGAGCGAGGGTTACCATAAGTTGTCGGAAGTGGTGGCTCTTCAGGTTCCTTTTGATGCCACCTAAGCTGTTTTGTTGCCCAATGCCAGCTGCATTGCTTCCCAAGTAAATTGCGTGGCCAGGAATATAGTCAAGCACAGATGTAAGATGCACACAGTTGATTTCCCTGTTTTTTTTCCTCCTATATATACATATTCATTGCAATTCATGTGTTTCTGTGTCAGGAGAGCACAACATTGTAAAGGTGACGGAGCTAGTGGAGGCCGTGTATGGAGCGTACAAACCATTCCAGCTGAAGTACGGGAGCCTGGAGGAGTCACACCTGTTAATACAGCTGAGCGCAATTCCTCTGGTGAGACAGATAACTCTTAATGATTCTGATCAGAGATTAATGGGCATACACTGTGTTTCAGCACACCTGAGAATTAACCTGTTAATAATTGTAGACTTGCTGCCTTATCGTACATACGGTGCTGACTTGCGTGTTCCTAGCTTTATTTCTATAGATTGATGCTTGTAGCCATATTAGGCTCCTAGTGGCTCTGCGAAATGGAGTTGAATATGAGCTGAGTGAAAGGTGACACTTTACACGCTGCCGACATGCCATAACTCAGTAGAATTGACCGTGTCTTACATGACTCTGGTAGTCCGCTTATTGCATTTTGGGAGGACAGTATTCTTTAGTAGCCATGAGGAAGCCCTTAATCATAGAAGCATGGTGTGCAATGAATGATTCCCCTAGAAGCCCCACTCTATATCCATTCCAGATGATGCGTGGGGGTCTGACCTCATGCAGCCTCTCTCATCATGAGGATGGAGATCCCTTACACCCCATTTGAATGAGCAGTAATGTGCTCCATTCCCTGAGTATGGGTTGTGGCGGTCACACATGGGCATTGTTGCCTCCATAGACCTATAGAAGTGTATTGATTGTTGCTCAATTCTAACAGAACTTTGGGGGCCCCCATTCTTTACATTATATGGGGTCCAAGCAGTCAAACCTCCACTGATCATACGTTTATCAGCTATCCTGTGAGTCTGTAGCATAACCCCATACAAATAGTGCAATGAGTGACCAGAGCTAGTGCCAAAAAGAACTCCCCATACCTTTGTGCCCACCGTGTATAGTATGTAAAAAAATAATACAACACCCTAAAATGATATTCCAAGATCCTATTCCAACATGTAGCAGGTGTAATAATAATGTTATTAGCAAATACCTCCAATTAGAAATGCAGTATAGTTCTCCTGATTTGCTATATTGCTTACTCCATATACAGGGCATTGCAGTAGCTTAGGTATCCATGGGTACGACCACTCATATAGTGCTAGTTAGCTCTTAGTGGTCGCAACCATGGATACAGAAGCTACTGCAGTGCCCTGCACATGGGGTAAGCGACATAGTGAATCAGGAGAACTATACTACATTTCTAATTGGAGGTATTTGCTAATATTATCATTACACCTGTTACATGGTAGGATAGGATCTTGGAGATGTGACTGTGCGGCTGTCCATTCACTTTAGAAAAACGTTGACGAATTATCCCAGCTGAGCGTGGACAGGGAAGTTAGTAAGATTGAAAAGTTTTTCTTGGAATTACAAAAAAAAAGTAAGTAAATGATAGAATAAAAAATAAAACCAGAAAATCATTACTAGAATAAAAAATAAAAGAAAATCATTACTGACCTGGAAAAATTCCTGTTGCTCCCAGTTTCAGTGGGTCTAGCTAAATAGACCCACTGAAACAGATTAGATTATCTGTGGAGGGGGGGATGGGGGTGTTCACAACTCTTTTTCTTTTAGAGCAAAGAAGGATCGAGCATATTGAATTTACATGCCTGATCCTTTTGTACTTCCTGGAAAGAAGTCATTGCCTTCGGTGTCTGACAGCGATTTACTCCACTCTCTAAGTACACGTGCATGCTCGGCCATGTGTATATAGAGCAGTCCAGAGAGATTGTAAGTGCTCGGTTATATACCGATCAACCTGCCCTCGCTTCGCCTGGTGTATAACTCCAGTGCAATTAGGAGGTAGAGAAATGAGTATATACAGAACAGCGAGGGCCAGCAATATAAGACCCTGAGTGATCTCTATTGGGCAGGATTAGATCCAGCGCTTGTATCATCAAGCTTTGTTCATGTCACGCAGGAACACGGCGAGGCTCTCGACTGCGTCCAGGAGCTCTCACACTCCGTGTCTCGGCTGTTCAGCCTGGCGTCAAGCGCAGTGGAGCGATGCATCAAACTGACAGATGGACTGGGGGTGTGCGGCCTGCTACAAGCATTGCATTCTCTATTTAAGAAGTGAGTATGGTCTCCAGTACTGACCTATAGAGAACATAGTAATGACTTCATGACACAAGGCTGCTGGGAGACACGGGGTGCCCTTCTTTGAGTCATAGAATGAATTGGACCTTTATTGTGTAGAATCAGGCATGCAATCACATTGGAAGATTATGTAGAGTCATCGGTACATGATCAGATCAGTGGTATCCGCATGTTGGGGACCTTTTAGATCGTAGTCATTTTCATTCTTTGGTAAAACTGGCAATAAGTTCTGTAGGCTGCACCCCCGCCTTATAATCAGATCAGCAGTATTTATTTGCTCACAAACAAAATTGTTGGTACCTTCTGGTAAAGTAAGGAAAACCCACAATAGTCACTGAAATAACTTGAAACTGATAATCAGTAAATTTAAATTGAAAATTACTTTTATCATCTAACGAAAATCAGATGTTGCTTTTTAATTGCGCTTCAACAGAAATTGAAAAAAAAAAAATGTATGAAAATGTCCTGGACAAAAATGATAGTACCCATAGACAAGATAGAAAATGATTTGACCACGGGGACTTGTTAAACTAAGATGTATCCTGTAGTTAGCATCAAAGATGTCTACAAACTTGTAATCGCCTATTTGTAGGGTGAAAAGTAGTCACTGTGCTGTTTGTTATCACAGTGGGCTATCACACTGAACAAGGAGCGAAGAAATCTAAGGAGAGAGTTGTCTCAGGAGATTAGAAAGAAAATTATAGACGCAAATTTTAAAGGTAAAAGCTATAAGACCTATCCAAACAGATTGATGTTCCTGTTACTAAGGTTACACATATTATTCAGAACTGTGAGGTCTATGGGGCAGCAGCCGACCTCCCTGGATGTGGCCACAAGAGGAAAACTGATGACAAATTGAAAAGATGGATAATACGAATGAGAACCAAAGAGCTGAGAACAACTTCCAAAGAGAGTAGAGGTGAACTCAGAGGTTAAGGTCCCATCAGTGTCAGATCACACCATCGATCGCTGTCTGGGTCAAAGTGGACTTCATGGAAGATGAACGAGACGGAAACCACTGATGAAAGGAAATGATAAGAAATCGAGACTGGAATTTGCCAAAATGCATATTGACAAGCCACAAATCTTCTGGGAGAATGTTCTTTGGACAAATGAGAAAACAGTTTTTTAGCAAGTCACATCAGCTCTATGTTCACAGACACAAAAATGAAGCAAAGAACATTGTACCTACTGTGACACGTGAGTTAGGCTTAGTGCCCACAATGCAGAAATTAAGCAGAAATTTTCCTGAGCATTTCTCCATCTCCTTGGCAGAAAAACGCATACGTTTTTTACATGCGTATTTGCATGCGTATTTGCCATGCTTTTTTCCAATGCATTGTATAGGCAAATACACATGCAGAAACGCACAAGAATTGGTCATGTCCGTATTTTTTCTGCGAGTAAAATCTGCACAGAAAAAAATCCGGACCATGTGCACAGAACTTGCAGAATGTCATAGGAAGTCATGGGATAAGGTATGCAATGCGTTTCTGGAGCGTTTACGCACTGCAAATACGCACCAAAAACGCATCGTGGGCGCACAGCCTTAGGTTTGTTGATGTTCTGGGGCTGCTTTGCTGCATTTGACACAGGGGGTCTTCAATCTGTGCAGGGTACAATGAAATCTCAAGATTATCAAGGCATTCTGGAGAGATATGTGCTGCCCAGTGTCGGAATACTTGGTCTCAGTCCAGGTCATGGGTCTTGCAACAGGATAATGACCCAAAACACACAGCTAAAACCATCCAAGAATGGCTGAGCTCAAAGCACCGGACTCTTCTTAAGTGATCTAAATCCTACAGAACATCTGTGGAAGGAGTGGAGACCTGTCATCTGGAGAAGACGCCTCCACACCTGAGACAGCGGGAACAGTCTGCTCACGAGGAGGCGGCCAAAATATCTGTGGACGGGGACAGAAGTCTCATTGAGAGCTACAGAAATTATTTGTTTGCCTCTGAAGTTTGTGCAACAAAATATTAAGTTAAGGGAATCATAATTTCTGTCCAAACCATATTCATTAGTGTGATCTAAATGTTTCTGTTGAACTAAAATTCAGAAGCAAAGTCCAATTCTCATTACAGATATTCAGTAAATTTACATTGAAAATTCCTTTTGTCAATTTCAAGTTATTTCAGTGACCATTGAGGGGTTTTCTTACTTTACCAGAAGGTATCCACAATTGTGTCCGTATGTGTATATGGTCACCACTGGAATGTAATATGTTATTAATTCATCACTGAAGATGCATATAATCCTTACAAATCATTTTTAGGTCCATCTTGATTAGTATCTTAATATAGTGGTTACAGCTCTGCATAGACACAGTTAGAGGGGGTATTACTGGATTTTGATGTTAGAATAGGTCATCCGTATCAGTGAGACGTGGTAACCTCCGTGACACAGCTCTATCCATTGCATACTGGCTGTGAATGGTTTTGCAAGATTTCTCCCATATAAGCTAAGGGGAACATTTGCAGTACTATTCACAGCTACTGACCATGAAGGTGTCTGGAGTTGGCCCCCCACAGATGTGACATAGATCATCACTGGGGGGAAAGCCCCCTTAGGGCCAGTGCACATGATGAGCATTTGGCACATATATTCCACATGCTTTTGCATACAGAAAATCCATCTACATGTTATGGAAATTTTTCACAAGTAAATTCCCCTGCTGTGCGGATTTTAAAATCTGAACCATGTCAATTTTTTGTGGGGAATTAATTGGAGTATTCACTCTTGCAATGCATAGCGTGAAAGTCTCAACAAATTCCGCAGCAAAAGCTGCATGTGATAAATTTTGAGGCGGAAATGCTGCTTATACGCTGCGGAAAATCCACATCAAATCTATACATTGAGCCTTAAAACGGGCGTGCCTTCAGTTCAAAGTGGCCAGTTTTTTGCTCTTATATTATTCCGTCTGCTCCATTGAGTATTTTGCTTCTTTGTTGTCTTTTTTTTTTTTTTTTTTTAAATCCACCATACATTTTCTGAGATATGGGCACTTTTCTTTAGTGCTAATTTTTACACTCTTTACCGATGGGGCATCATGGTTCACAGGGTTTTTAGACTGTTTTGCATAATGACCCTGCAAGCACCACCCCCTTGGTAATGATCCTGGCTCATAGATGTGCTTTATAGTGTGGGATATGCAAATTGCCTCTTCAGAGAGGAAAAGGACTTGAACTCTAGTGCGACCTATTGGAAGTAGCAGTCCTAGAGTTCAAGTCCTCTTCTCTTATTTTCCCAGAGGAGCATGCATAGTGTATAAGTCTCCTCACTCTGACATGCCAAGCCTGGCTTGTCACTCTACACAAGGAGAAACGTTACCTCTTAGATTATAGTGTGGGACTCACGTCTATGAGGAGGCTTTAAAAAGTCGAATAAGCGAAGGAAATCTTTGGTGCTCGGGGACTCGCGTCCTCGTTCTGACTCGTGTGGTCAACAGCATCAATAAATTAATGTCACCGCTGTTGCATCAGCACCCATGTCCCAGACTCTGTAGTAATTGGCAACATTACAAAATGGGCATTGGGCCAGGATCGTTCAGCTATGACTGATTTATCGGGGGAAAGTTTGTGGATATCATTAGCATTTACTGGCATGGCTGTTGTCAAACAAAGGCAAAGCCCAGTTTTGCTTACTTACCGCTCACAATCTGGCAGCGTCTATGCAGCCTGACATACAGGTGTGAAAAGGCTGTCACGTCACGACTCGGCTCCAACGCCTTTACCTCATTGTCCTTTATTTCCCAGATATGTATCGGATTTCACAAACACACTGCAGTCAATAAGGAAGAAGTACAAACTGGACAACGTCCCCGCCGACTCCTTTTTCTTGGAAGATTGGACGGCGTTCCAGCACTCCGTCAGGTAGAGGGCCTGGGATCTGTCGTCTCTGTATGTGATGTGTAGGCGAGGGTCAACGATGTACCAAAAAATGGTTGACGGTATCTCTACAGATCAGAAGACTTATCTGTAGGGGTCACAAGTCTTTGTGGTTGTTAAAGAGGTACTCCGATGAAAGCTAGAACTTGCCAAGAAAAAGTCCAGACTGCTTCTTCTGCCTTTCCCCGAAAATTAAAAAATGCCTGTTGAAATGTGCCGGGTTCATCTCCATCCCATCAGACACTTTATTTCTGCTTCCTACTTTTTTTTTTGCAAATATGACTCTAAAAGGAAAAATAGTTGAAGATATGCAGAATTTTGCAACCATTTTTTTTTCATTGGCTCAATCCTTCTAAAAAAAAAGTGAAGCAAAAGAGAAATAATGAATAAAATAATTAAAAATTAGTTAAATAAAATAAATCAAACAGTGGGGTCATAAAGTCACATGTTTTTATTGTAGCGGAGGTACATTTGGTTGGATATCCAAGAGAAATAAAATTGGGAAAGCCTCACCGTGTTGTGGAGATAATGGTTGATCTTATAAAGGCTGCGTCAATCGATAGACTGCTGACCATCGGGAAGTATGCAAAAAAAGAAAAAAAAATGGATCGGCAAAGAAAATATAAAATTTGGTAGGATAGCCTGAAGAAGAGAGCAGGTAAAAAGGAGGAGGGTAGAAGAAGGATCAGACTACACAAAGTTGGTTTGTAGTCTGTTACCATGGAGACACACAGTCTGTTTAGGCGCTGTAGACACATAACAATAGGACATTTGTAATCAAGGGGTAGATGTTTTGGGGAGAAACAACTTTTTTATATGGTTTTCATGTAGGAAAGGGGGACAGCACACAGCCAGAGTGAGCCGTACCTTGGACCTGAAGACATTGTTTCTTTACGTATTTTTCCCAGTCAATTATGTCATTCAGGGCCCCGATAAATATTGCAGTCATTTCTAGTGTGATGTAAGACTAAGCCGGTACACACACCACCTGCTTGTGTCCACAAAGGGATGGGACACCGTGTAATGTGTGCTGTCCGGGAGAACTTGCAGAGTCAATGTCTTGGACTTAGTCTTGAGCTTACAGTGACTAATAAGATGATAAAACTGTGTGATTTGGCAGCTTAACTTTCCTGGATTCTTACAAAACGTGTGGCCTTTATACCACATTTTATTGTAGCTTCTGACGTATCCTATCAATATAGTTTCATCATTATGGGGGTCTATGAGCTGAGACCACCACCATTGCTGGGGTGAGCACTCCTAATTGGCAGTGCATCTTGTATGCTACCTACAGCTCCATTAACCTAAATGGCTTCTTTTGACTTTAAAGATTTTTGGAATTGTCTGAATTAAATGTCAAAGCAGCAGACCAGTGCCAGAGCCCCTAACTCTATTGATCTATGGGGGTCTCGGCCTTTACAAATGGTGAGGTCATACTCCTGCAAGAATACACCCGTCCCTGCACCAAGCTGATTGGGAAAAGAGATTCTCTGGCTAAAGAAACAGCGTTCCGGGGTTCCCCCATAGTGATCACTGCATTGATGGGGGTAATCTGCCATTCTTATTCCTTCTTCTGTCATCTAGGATCATAGCCACTTGTGGAGAATTGCTGCGGCAGTGTGGCGACTTCGAGCAGCAGCTGGCGAGCCGGTAAGGAGAATCATTCGAGTTTTCCCATTTCTGTCATTTGTAAAGTATTTTTAATATTACTATTGATATAGAATAAATGTGATTTATTCTATATCAATAGTAAGATTAAATATATTTAATATTAAATAATAATTAAATTATAATACATGTGTGTGTGTATATATACAGTACAGACCAAAAGTTTGGACACACCTTCTCATTTAAAGATTTTTCTGTATTTTCATGACTTTGAAAATTGTACATTCACACTGAAGGCATCAAAACTATGAATTAACACATGTGGAATTATATACTTAGCAAAAAAGTGTGAAACAACTGAAAATATGTCTTATATTCTAGGTTTTTCAAAGTAGCCACCTTTTGCTTTGATGACTGCTTTGCACACTCTTGGCATTCTCTTGATGAGCTTCAAGAGGTAGTCACCGGAAATGGTTTTCACTTCACAGGTGTGCCCTGTCAGGTTTAATAAGTGGGATTTCTTGCCTTATAAATGGGGTTGGGACCATCAGTTGTGTTGTGCAGAAGTCAGGTGGATACACAGCTGATAGTCCTACTGAATAGACTGTTAGAATTTGTATTATGGCAAGAAAAAAGCAGCTAAGTAAAGAAAAACGAGTGGCCATCATTACTTTAAGAAATTAAGGTCAGTAAGTCCGAAAAATTGTGCAAACTTTGAAAGTGTCCCCAAGTGCAGTTGCAAAAACCATCAAGCGCCACAAAGAAACTGGCTCACATGAGGACCGCCCCAGGAAAGGAAGACCAAGAGTCACCTCTGCTTCTGAAGATAAGTTTATCCGAGTCACCAGCCTCAGAAATCGCAGGTTAACAGCAGCTCAGATTAGAGACCAGGTCAATGTCACACAGAGTTCTAGCAGCAGACACATCTCTTCAACAACTGTTAAGAGGAGACTTTGTGCAGCAGACCTTCATGGTAAAATAGCTGCTAGGAAACCACTGCTAAGGACAAGCAACAAGCAGAAGAGACTTGTTTGGGCTAAAGAACACAAGGAATGGACATTAGACCAGTGGAAATCTGTGCTTTGGTCTGATGAGTCCAAATTTGAGATCTTTGGTTCCAACCACCGTGTCTTTGTGCGACGCAGAAAAGGTGAACGGATGGACTCTACATGCCTGGTTCCCACCGTGAAGCATGGAGGAGGAGGTGTGATGGTGTGGGGGTGCTTTGCTGGTGACACTGTTGGGGATTTATTCAAAATGGAAGGCATACTGAACCAGCATGGCTACCACAGCATCTTGCAGCGGCATGCTATTCCATCCGGTTTGAGTTTAGTTGGACCATCATTTATTTTTCAACAGGACAATGACCCCAAACACACATCTAGGCTGTGTAAGGGCTATTTGACCAAGAGGGAGAGTGATGGGGTGCTACGCCAGATGACCTGGCCTCCACAGTCACCAGACCTGAACCCAATCGAGATGGTTTGGGGTGAGCTGGACCGCAGAGTGAAGGCAAAAGGGCCAACAAGTGCTAAGCATCTCTGGGAACTCCAAGATTGTTGGAAGACCATTTCCAGTGACTACCTCTTGAAGCTCATCAAGAGAATGCCAAGAGTCTGCAAAGCAGTCATCAAAGCAAAAGGTGGCTACTTTGAAGAACCTAGAATATGCGACATATTTTCAGTTGTTTCACACTTTTTTGTTAAGTATATAATTCCACATGTGGTAATTCATAGTTTTGATGCCTTCAGTGTGAATGTACAATTTTCATAGTCATGAAAATACAGAAAAATCTTTAAATGAGAAGGTGTGTCCAAACTTTTGGTCTGTACTGTATATATATATTATAATATAAATAATATTATTTACATTATTGATCCCCTCTCTTCATTAGTTAGAAATGTGAAGGGTTACAAGCCTGAACACACATGGCTCCTTGTTTCCCGTCATATCAATGTCAGATGTCAATATTTCCCCTGCTGTTTGAGAACGAAAGTGGTGTCCTCGTGGTACTGTGCCAGCCTTGTGCGTACCCGTTCTGTTTGTTCCTGCCTTACTTTCCTGTTTGTCACAAATCAGACACCATTGTCAGCCTTAATCCGCCACTTCGGAAAGGTGTGATGCTGTTTGGTATTTTCAAACTCTTACTTACAAATGACCGGTAAGTGTAGCCCCGGTATATACATTCTGGAAGGCAGGATCGTTCCAGTAGTATAAACCAGACGTACATTATGGATGGAATGAAGTTTTTCGCAGGTGCAACGCCACTCCATATCTCGCCTGGTCTTACAACTTGGTCCTAGTCACTTGAACAGGGTTGAGCTGCAATACAAGACACATCCCATAAACAAGAGTGGTGCTGGTTCTGTCTAATTCTGACAACCCAAAGAGTGCCCAAATTATCAGACTGTCTGGATTATTGGATGCCAGATTAAAAGATTTTTACATAATTATTATTATTATTTATAATTTGATGTATTATTAATATTTATTATTATTATTATGTTTTAAAGAGACTTATCATTTCTCCTAATTCCTGACCAAATTATAGTTCTGAAGTTCCTTTTCTTAGAACCCTGTATTGTGCTGTTCTTCTTTTATTCCACCTGGAAATGTATAATAATAGTATAATAAATTGACAAATGAGGGTTACCATTCCCACTGTGAGTCCCTATGTATTCTTACACAGTCTGCGCTGATTGGATAATGTTAGACTCTGGAGGGACACGCACCTTTGACAAGAAACCTAACACTGTTCTCAATTTTTTTTTTTTACATTTTCCACAAGGAATAACAGAGGAACAACACTTTGCTGAGTTTTAATGAGTTAAAGGGGTTTTCCCATCTCCCAAGATCCTATCCCAATATGTAGTAGGTGTAATAACAATAATATTAGCAAATACCTCCAATTAGAAATCTAGTATAGTTCTTTTGATTAGCCCATGTGCAGAGCATTGCAGTAGCTTAGGTATCCATGGTTACGACCACTAGCAACTAACTGTTACTATGAGTGATTGTAACCATGGATACCGAAGCTACTGCAGTGCCCTGCATATGGTCTAATCAGAAGAACTAGGCTGCATTTCTAATTGGAGGTATTTGCTAATATTATTATTATTACACATACTACATATTGGGATAGGATGCTGGAGATGGGAATACCCCCTTAAACCCTTCACAATGTATCCACACGTCATAGGTCGTGTTCCTGCACTTTATGCGGGCTCCGGCGCTGAGCCCGTATTTTTCCCGGCACATGACAGCTTGTCTGTACAGCTGTCATGTGACCCTAACAGCCACAGGTGGAATCCCGATCCAGCCGCTGCTATTAACATGTTAAATGCCGCTGTAAAACTCCGACAGCAACATGTAACATGGCCGCATCGGAAGCGCGTCATAAGACCCGCCTATCAGCGCGCCCGTCACATGATCGCAGGTCGTCATGTCATCAGTTGGCATTACAACCCAGGGTCTGCAGGAGACCCCTGTGGTTGTCATAACTGATCTGCTATGAGCGCTGCCCAGCGGTCGGCGTTCGTAGCAGATGAGCATTTTTGTTACATATAGCAGGGCTGAAGCCTTCCTAAGTGTAACACAGGGGATCAGATGATCGCAGCTGCTGGTCTCCTAAGGAGACTATTGAAGCAAGTAAAAAGTAGAAAAAAAAGTTTTTTAAAAAAAATAAAAGTTCAAATCTCCCTCTTTTCGCCCCATTTAAAATAAAACAAAAAATATATATGCACATATTTGGTATTGCCGCGTTCAGAATCGCCTGATCTATCAATATATAAAAAAATTATTCCAATTGGGAAACGACGTAACGAGAAAAAAATCAAAATGACAGAATTACGTTATTTTGGTCTCCCCAACATTGCAAGAAAATGCAATAATAGGAGATCAAAAGATCGTATCTATCCCTAAACTGTCAAAAAATAAGCCCTCACCTAGCCCCAGATCCCAAAAAAATGGAGACGCTACAGATCTTGTAAAATGGCGCCATTTTTTATTTTTTTTTTTTTTTTACAAACTTTGGATTTTTTTTCACCACTTAATAAAAAGAACCTATACATGTTTGGTATCTGCAAACTTGTAATGACCCGCGGAGTCATAATGGCAGGTCAGTTTTAGCATTTAGTGAACACAGTAAAAAAAAAAAAAAACTAGTGTGGAATTGCACTTTTTTTGCATTTTGATTGCACTTGGATTTTTTTCCCGTTTCCAGTTCACGCTATGTTAAAACCTATGGTGTCGTTCAAAAGTATAACTCGTCCCGCAGAAAAACAAGCCCTCCCATGGCCATAGTGGCGGAAAAATAAAAAGAAATATGTCTCTGGGAAGAAGAGGAGCAAAATCCGAAAACGGAAAAACCCAAGGTCGTGAAGGGGTTATGGTACGCTTCTGATGCGAGGAGGGGGGAATTCAGTGCTAGGTTACCTTTACGTACAGTCTTACGCTGCCCTGTGTTGGATTATCAGGCTTTCTGGACTTTTGGGTGCTGGATAATTGAATATTTACATATAATTATTATTGCAATTATTTCAGGATCCTGTCCACAGCTGGAAAGTACCTGTGCGAGTCCTACAGCCCCCGTAGCCTCACCGGCATGCAGGAGGCAACCTCCACCGAGCGCAAGAGTTGCAAAAACCCCTGGCAGGAATACAACTACCTCCTGAAGGGGGGCCCAGCCGAATATGCCAGTCTGATGGAGACCTTGTACATGTTGAAGGTGAGTTCCCACCTTGTGAACACAACTTTTGATTGCCGTTTACGCACCACTGAGATGAAAGTTGATACTCGCTGAGGACAATGTTTCCCTCATCAGCGACCTTATGTAATAAGTGTTATCATAGGCTCCGCTCCGCCAGTGTTTGCTCTTCTGAAATCCATCCTTGTTCAACAATCAAACTGATTATATTTTCTCCGTCTTCAGATTTTGCATATCTCCACATCGCTTTTTTTTCTCCTCTGCTGTCAGTCATATCAGTTTTTGTCTAAAATAAAGGGCATTAAACCTAAAGGGGGGATTTACCCCCAACCCCCTACACTAGATTTATGGTCACAAAAAGATGCAAATTATGGTTCACCCAATACCTATAAGTTTTTTGTTGTAAGTAAGCTGCTGACAGACAGTTCTGCCAGTGTCTTTGTTCTTTAGGAAATAATCTTACGTTTTAGGTTAACATGCCCGATCCTTCTCTCCCCTGACATAACTTAGGGGCCCCATACACATCACACATTAACTGGCTTCAACCCAATGTGTATAAGAGCCTTTAGGCTCAAGGCTTTCCCTATGTAACTGTCTTTATATTGCCCAGAGCTGCATTCACAGTTCTGCTTTTGGAATTCGTTCACGGTCCACCCTCATTGCAACCAGTGCTTTTTGTATAATCTTATGTAATAATAGTTTACAGTCATTTTGGGAAATTATTTTTTTTTTTAAATTAACGCATATCATGAGTGCCTGATCTGTACAGACACTGAACCAGCAGTGCATGCAGAAAATGGGCAGCTCAGAATCGGCATTTCAGCTTTAGGTGAGACTAGACCATATATAAAATAATGCAACTCAGGATCAGTGCAACATAAGGAAAGCAAAGTATTGAAAAATAGTTGTGGACCTCACCACTCTATGTGCCAGTATGTAGAGGGAGAGCTGCCATGTAACACTGGCGCCCCATATGGCAATCCAGCCGGTAATTGCATTATATGGTCACACACTTAAAGGGATATTCCCATCTCCAAGATCCTATCCCAATATTTAGTAGGTGTAGTAATAATATTAGCAAACACCTCCAATTAGAAATGTAGCAATCGCTCTGATTCGCGATGTCACTTACCCCATGTACAGGGCATCGCAGTAGCATAGATATCCATGGTTATGACCATTAACAACTGACTGTCACTATATGAGTGGTCATAACCACGTAGTAGGTGTAATAATAATATGAGCAAATACCTCAAATTAGAATTGTAGTGTAGTTCTCCTGATAATCTCGGTTGCTTTCCCCATGTGCAGGGCATTGCAGTAGCTTAGGTATCCATAATTACGACCACTCATATAGTGACAGTTGTTTGTGGTCGTAACCATGGATACCTAAGCTACTGTGTTGCCCTGCACATGGGATAAAAAAACATAGCGAATAAGAAGAACTATCCTACTTTTTTTCATTGGAGTTAATTGCTCATATTTATAATAATAATAATAATTATTATTATTATTACATCTACTACATATTGGGATAGGATCTTGGAGATGGGAATAACCATTTACCACTACCTTTTTCAGGCCCCTTGTATACATCCTTTCTTTGCCTTGATTTGACCCAATAGTGGCATAGCCATTACCATATACCCCAAAATATCAGCATCCTAATTGGCAGTGATTACCAGGTGAATCAGCCCCACATGGTATAAAAACAAAGAAATTTGTGCAATTGTTCCTGTGCTTTCCGCCAACCTCAAGTTTAGGAACTGATTGTTCTGTTCAGGGCCGTTACACTTGTGGCCGTCATCCATAGCAGCACCGCCACTGATCTGCCTGGCACAGTCCCCGCTGTTTCCGCTCTTGCCATACTTCTGCTGCCTGTACTTGACATACAATAGGGCAATGTTCCCAGGGTGTCGTCTTCTTCAATCAGCAGTGTCTTTACAACAGCTTTGTTTTGTGTACTTACAAGATTAAGGAAAAAAGAAAAGTATTAACAGCAGAGGAACATGTAAAGCTCATCTCTGGTACATGAGAACCAGCCATGCCCAACTATAGTGGAAATCCACTGATGATCTGATGGATACTGCTGCTTAGACTGACTTATTACGTATCGCCATTGACATGAAAGACTCTAAAAGAGAGGGATAACCTCTTTAAATTGATTGTGCCCCTTTTCATAGTCCTTTAGTGATATTAGTTACTACAAGGAGGATCTAGAATATCCATCATTATTTGATTGGTGGGGGGGCTGACTGCTGAAACCCCCATAGCACTTAATAAGATTCAATAGGACTCAATGACCCAAGCAGATTTTTTTTTTTATTTTCAGCTACCAACCCAACTGTGTGTTATATTGTGGCTGAGATGTCATTCTGAACACAATACCAAATCTATGTTGGAGAAAAGAACTTGATTCCTTCAATTTAGGCATCATTAGGGGTCCCAGTGGATTAATCTCCCATGATCTACTGAGCCTCGTCCCACCCGGTTGAGCAGGAGAATGAATGGTTGGGTGGTCTTTGACTTGAATGGAGAGCAGAAGCCATAAGCACAGTCACCTCTCTATCCAGCCCACCCCTGCCCGAGATGGCTGCCTTATACAGCACGATGGGGTATGACTGTTCCCCCCGATGGGTTGGGGTCCGCCACATCTATTAGGAATGTATGGATTTTTCTGCAGATATAGACTGACTGTCTTACTGCATTATGCTGCGTGTAGATATGTCACTTTTTGAAGTGGTAAGTCCCATTTCTCGCAGTGACCTTTTTATTTTTCCCTATTTATACCTTCTATATTTTGTGTCCGGATAGTTGTGATCTCGGTTGTGATACCTTTTATGTCTTGTGTATCCAGGAGAAAGGAGCAGTCAATGCTAACCTTCTGGCCTCTGCCCGCGCTGACCTCACACGCCAGAACCAGGTAGCTCATCAACTCGCCTTTGACTCTGTCTTCCTAAGGATAAAACAGCAACTTCTCCTCATGCCCAAAATGGAGGTGAGTTGTCATTTCTACTTTTCCTTTACTTAAAGGGGCAGATTAAAGAGTGGGAATCAATCATGGTAAAAGAAGAAGGGAAGCCATAATCGACCCCCTTCCACACACCAATGCTGCTGCTACACCCATCTCTGACCATCAGGTTTTTTGTCCTGAGGAAGAAGTTTGTAATACTTCGAAACGCGTTGACGAAAAAAAAAAAAAAGAAAGTGCAAACCCACTTGTGTGGACTTGGATTTAGAATTTCGATTACCAGCAGTGCGGATTATCCACAATTTTCCTTTCCTGAGATCGGAAGCGATGAGATCCCGACCACCAGTTACCTGACCCTCCGGCCAATCAGTGGTAAAGTCACTGGTGGTCATGACGTCATCATTTCTAGTCTACCAAAACCTTTGGAGTGGGGGTAAATTCTGGTGGTAAGTTTTCCTCCTTTTTTTCTTTTACAAAGGTGGTTTCCCACTGTTAGTTTGAAAAATGCATTTGAGTGCCACCACTCCTTCCTGGCTGCTAGAAGCATTGTCTAGATGGCCGCTGGGACTTGTACTGCCCGGTTTCTGGACTACTTTGTAAAGTTCCTGTATATCTGTGAGGACCACTTAGCACCTTTTACTTTTTATTCCCTTTGAGGACTGTCAGCCACTTACCCAGGAGGGATCATCTCGGTTGTCAGTGCTTTATATCTGATCTTCTGCATTGTATTTTATTATCAGAGTTGGGGATACGAAGACCACGGTGAAACATTGACTGAAGACTTGCCGACATTCAGCCTCACTCCTCTCGAGTACATCAGTAATGTAAGTGAGTGACAGCCAACGTCAGGTGCATCCTCAGATATTCAGAAAGCCAAGTGACAACCAATAGTGCTACAATCGCTGCTTCCACAAGAGTTGTCACCCAGCTTTTCCTGACCCTGAATAGTTCTGTAGGAATATTTTCAATGCTTACATATTTGAACTGTAATGTCACCTTTGCATTTTTAGATCGGTCAGTACCTCATGTCTCTTCCTCTGCATCTCGAGCCCTTTGTAACCCCTGAAGATTCGGCGCTGGAACTGGCTTTGCATGCTGGGAAATTGCCTTATCCTCCCGAACAAGGTGGGTCTACAGCCATCTGTCTGTAGGACTTTAGCCACGCTGGAAGCATCGATCACTTGCTTGATTTATAGGTCAACTCCACCTTTGCCTATTCACCTGTTAATGCCAGTTTACTGCCAACGTTATTAAGTTGATGTTTATAAAGGCTTCCATATATTATACACCCAGTAAACATGCAAAGCACTGCCAAATATTAACACTTCTCAGACCTACAAGAATGGCCATCAATCTAGGGTCATTATGTTTGCCCATAAGCTATAGAAGCAATGGCCGATTTCTATCGCTTTTTGTGTACTTTGCAGGGGAAGAGACTCCAGAACTGGACAACATGGCTGATTACTGGCTGGGATCACTAGCCAGAGCCACCATGCAGACGTACTGCGATGTCATCCTACAGATTCCAGTTCTCACTCCACACTCCAGCAAGCAGCTTGCAACTGATATAGGTGAGAGATGGCTATTCATTATGTATTATAGAGGACAGGTATTTTATGTGATGACTGCAGGATGTTGTCTTGGATGGTATTGATTGCGATGGAGCACCATTGATCATGAGATTCTTTCCTCTTGTTCAGTTGTGATTGCTTCTGATCCAACAGTACTGTCCATCTACTTTTAATATGTCCTATGTTCTCCAATCCGCAAAGTGACTACACGTAGAGTATTTGACTATGTAGTATAGCTTCATCTAATAGAGTTGATCAAAAAGATTTGCTGAAACCTGGTCCAACGGCCACATCATTAGTCTGTGGCTGCTGGACCAAAGCCCTGCAAACCTCCTCCTACCTACTGGCATCCCCGGTGCCTTTTCTGATTAGTAGGCCGTCGCAACGTCATGCATGATGTCGTGCAGGACATACTAAACGGAAAAGATCTCTGGGATGCCGCCAGGTAGGAGAAGAAAAACGCTGGAGAAACAATATAAAGCACAATAGGGTCTCATCCGATGATGGATTAAAGTAAGGTGCATGAATGTGCCCACCTGATAGGGTTGTGTCAAACACAACCACTATAATAGCTCAAAAGTGTCAGCTGCTGCAAGCCCACAGAGGAGATCCGATAAAAACAGGAATGGAAAGTAATGGGTTAACGGATTTGCCGATGATAACCAATGGACGAATCCAGGAGACCGAAGAATATTTAATGTGGTTTATTATCAACGCATTTTGAAGTCATCCGACTTCTTCATCAGGACAAACCACAAGAACCTTCATCAGGCCAAACTACAAGAACCTTCATCAGGCCTAATTATAAGTACCTTCATCAGGACAAACCTCAAATACCTTCATCAAGATACACTATAAGTACTTGTGGTTTGTCCTGATGAAGAGGTTGGATGACCTCGAAAGTCGTTGATAATAAACCACGTAGAATATTCTGGAACCCGGCACGTATTTTCATCTCTGGTGGTCTTGTAACGCTATCCAAAAATGCTGGACAAATGTCCTCAAGGTTGTTTCGCAAGTTCTTAAGATTAATTTACCTGTTTTACCAGAAATATGTCTGCTCCACCTGTTTCCAGGTGACCTCTCCCGAAAATAAATCTCTTTGCTAAGACATCTCTTAGCTTCTGCTAGATTGTTAATACCCACAATGTGGAAATCAAATCAACCCCCCACCTTAGACCAATGGGAACAGAAGGTGGAGTAGATATATAGATTAGAAGAACAGCCTGGGAGCTTAGGAAACACTCTCTTCACGGAGATATGGTCCCCCCGACGCCTTTTCAAAAATTCTCTTAACTGAAATATACTGTAACTGTTACTTTCCTCCGCCAATTAGAGACAAAGTTAAAAGCCATATGTCTAATTATAAGAATATTTATACTACTAGGAAATAATATCGCGTGGATTAGACTCACGTACTGATACAAAAGATAACTCACTGATTAACCCATTTTCTAATATTTAAATCCAACCCACCCAACATAATCTGAAAACCTAAATATTCTGTTTTAACCTATCCTCCCTTCTACTTCCATGCCTTCCCCCTTGTTCACCCCCACCCCTTATCCTACCCCCCATCTTTTCTTTTTGTTTTTCGACACACCTATTTATACATTATTATAAATGAGTAATAATCAGTTGTTAAAATCTCTGTTGTGTATAACTGTGCTCTATATTGATACTTGAAAGGTGTCGTTCTTTTCTTAGAAGGCTTTACTTAATACTGTATCGCGTTGTGTACTTTTACCTTTTTGAAAAATTAATAAAAAAGATTTTAAAAAGAAAAAAGAATATTCTTCGGCCTCCTGGATTCCTCCATTGTTTATCGTCATCAGCTCTGTTATCACACTACTGCTTTTACCAGGAAGGAGAAGGTTCACGTGGCTCTGGTCCAGCTGCCACAGGCTCTCGATGTGGTTGTCGGACCAGGGTCCAGTGACACTCTTTGATCATCTCTGTAATCTATCCTTGTTTTATATTGTCTTCTTAGATTATTTGATCAATGTCATGGATGCACTTGGTCTGCAGCCCACCCGCACTTTACATACCATTGTCTCTCTGATGAAGACCAAACCTGAAGACTTCAGACAAGCGGCAAAACCCTTACCCAGGAAAATCTCCTCCTCCATTGCAGCAATGAGAACCATTGAGTACTAATCTACCTGTAGTATTGCCATTCTTCACATTGGGCTTTCTGGTGTCAGATCAGAATCTGCTCATGGGAATTTCAAGAAGGATCTAACAAGGTCTGTATTCAGGACAGATACTCATAAAGTTAATAGTCTGCGGGGGCGTAACATGTCTTTGTAATATGTGAAATCCTGTAAACTTTACTGCCAAATATAAAGAAAAATGAATATATTTATTAGAACCTGTCTGGAGTTCTAATTCTTTTTATAGAAAACTTTAATATGTTTTGAAAGTGTTTTTACCAAAGGCACCTGAGTGACTTTCTAACTTATGTAACAGCCGCGCACACCTCCCCCGTAACCTCCTCAACCTCTGGTGTGCTGTAAAATATAATTGGCTGTAACATTTGTAGGATGTTCTGGTGACATGATGGTAACTGTAATGACATCATATAGGATATTAAAGTTGTTTTACATTTGATTTTTTTTTAAGTCAGTCTGAAGATTGGTGCCACTGTCAGAAGCTGCCATCCGCCACAGACACCTGCTGTCACCAGTGAGTGCATGAGTTTGCTGTAACACAGAAGTGTTACCTGCAAGTTTTGCACTGATTTGCCCCTGCAGGTAGTCTAGGATGCCAGGGCACAGGCTAATGGACCATGTACACTGGCCACTCACAGGCAAGTAACGAGTGTCAGTCGACTATATTCAAGCCGTTTTTACCCTTTCCTTTGTTCTGCCCCATGGTTCAATTGATCAGCAAGGATCCCTGGCTCTCCCCTCCGATCCACAGTGCTTCTGTCATTATTTTGGGTTTGAACCCTTGAGATGGTGTTTTGTGGTCGGCTTCTCTTTTCGCCAAGTCACAACAGACACACCTTTTTTCTGGGTGTTTTAGGTTCTATTATTCTTGCTGCAGTCTGTTTAGCATAACACATGTGTTTTCATTTGTCTGTCCTATCACCTTTCGGGTGCGGCTTTATATTCTTTTTCCCGGGTGGCATTTCCTGCTGGTGATAGTTTTCATTTGGATGTTCTGCCTGTAAGTTAGAGCCAGTCAGAGAAAATTCCAGCTAGAGTTCATCTCTTTGCGGTATTTATTCTTAACTTTGCACCTACCTTCGGTTTGTTGTTAGGATGTTAGGAAGTAGGCGACGTATAATTTTACAGTTTGTACTCTTTACTTTTTTTCATGGTTTACTTTACTCACTCTGGGATCTTTTTTTTTTTTTTTTTTTTTTTTTTTTTAGCACACTTTCCCTTCTGTAGGTAATTTTCACTCTGACCTGCCCTCCCGTTCTTTATGAGGAATGTGAAGCAACTCAACCTTTTAGGCAGTTTAGGTCCGAGTTGCCATCTTCTTGTCTGTAGTTAGGGCTATCTCAGCTCACACAGAAACCATTAGGGACTGTGGGTCTGGATCTCTAGTCTGTACGGGAATCGGCAGGGCCAGTTGTAGTTTTTAGTTTGTTACCTAATTTCCCGAGTGAGTTGCTACATAAGCATAACAGCTTCATATCAGATAACCGTTTGTAAGTTTAGTGACACTTTTTAAGTTGCATTCCTCAAGCTGTCAAAATATGTAACTAAGAACAAAGGGTTTACCACTTTCCACATCAACCTATCCTTTCAGAGCTTATTAATGTCATAGATGGAGACACTCTCGAGTAGCGAGAGATGAGAACCCCTGCAAAGAGCAGTTCATGCTCTCAAGGACTTAAAGGGTTATTCCCATCACCAAGATCCTATC
Organism: Phyllobates terribilis; assembly: GCF_046119375.1. Classification (NCBI taxonomy): domain Eukaryota; kingdom Metazoa; phylum Chordata; class Amphibia; order Anura; family Dendrobatidae; genus Phyllobates; species Phyllobates terribilis. The sequence continues at coordinate 359,191,515 of NW_027362769.1, read as the reverse complement.
CCAATATGTACTCAGTGTAATAATAATAATACTCGCAAATACCTCCAATTCGAAATGTAGTATAGTTCTTCTGATTCGCTATGTCACTTACTCCATGTGCAGGGCATTGCAGTAGCTTAGGTATCTATGGTTATTACCACTAACTGTCACTATATGAGTGGTTCTAACCATGGAAACCTAAGCTACTGTAATGCCATTACATATCAATTATATGATATTATCCATATTAGTCATGGCCCTGCACATGGGGTAAGAAACATAGTGAATCAGAAAAACTATATTACATTTCTAATTGGAGTTATTTGATAATAATATTATTATTATTATTTTATTATTATTGGGATAGGATCTTGGAGATGCGTATACCCCTTTAAAGAACTGCTCATAGGACAGTTCTTAACCCCTTTACAGCCTGTGGCGTATTAGTAGGCACTAGGCTGTCCTCCCCTGTTCAGCGCTGGCTCCGGCGCTGAGCCCGCACTGAACCGGGCACATGTCAGCTGATTATTACAGCTGACATGTGCCCGCAACAGCCGCGGGTGGAATCGCAATCCACCCGCGGCTGTTAACTTGTTAAATGCCGCTGTCAATCTCTGACAGCGGCATTTAACATCTCCGCACCGGAAGCGCGTCACTTACCCCGCCCATCGGTGACCCTGTCACGTGATCGCGGGTGGGCATGACAACCCGGGGTCTGCAGCAGACCCCAGTGGTTGTCATGTGCTAATCGCTATGAGCGCCACCTAGTGGCCGGCGCTCATAGCACAGGAGCATTTCTGCTACGTAGAGGTGATCTGCTCATCACCTCTATGTAGCAGAGGCGATCGGACAGTTGCTGCTTCTAGTCTCCTATGGAGACTATTGAAGCATGCAAAAAGTAAAAAAAAAAATGTTTTAAAAAAAATTAAAAAAATATTAAAGTTTAAATCACCCCCCTTTCGCCCCATTCAAAATAAAATAATAAAAAAAAAATCACTTACACATATTTGGTATCGCCGCGTTCAGAATCGCCCGATCTATCAATATAAAAAAAGAATTAATCCGATCGGTAAACGGTGTAACTAGAAAAAAAATTCTACACGCCAGAATTATGTTTTTTTTTGGTCGCCGCAACATTGCAATAAAATGCAATAACGGGCGATCAAAACATCGGATCTACCCCAAAATGGAATCAATAAAAACTTCAGCTCAGCGGGCAAAAATAAGCCCTCACCCGGCCCCGGATCACGAAAAATGGAGACGCTACAGGTCTCGGAAAATGGCGCCATTTTTTTTTTTTTTGCAAACTTTGGAATTTTTTTTCACTACTTAAATAAAAAAGAACTATACATGTTTGGTATCTACGAACTCGTAATGAGATGGAGAATAATAATGACAGGTCAGTTTTAGCATTCAGTGAACGTGGTAAAAAAATAAACATCTGTGGTATTGCACTTTTTTTGCAATTTCACTGCACTTGGAATTTTTTTCCTGTTTTCCCGTACACGATATGGTAAAACCAGTAATGTCGTTCAAAAGTACAACTCGTCCCGAAAAAAAATAAGCCCTCACACGGCCATATTGACCAAAAAATAAAAATGCTATGGCTCTGGGAACAAGGGGAGCAAAAGACGAAAATGCAAAAACGGAAAATCCCAGGGTCCTTAAGGGGTTAAAGTGATTCTTATTTTATTTCATTTAAGTCTGCATACAATTAAAAGGTAATTCATCTGCGTTAATTTCTAGGCTTAGTTTAATCAATACTGCCTGCATTTGCAGAATTGTGTATTTCTTTTTCTGCTGCTCCCCTTCCTTGGCGTCTTCCTTTTTTTGGGTGACCACTCTGTTCGTACCTGTCTTTAAGTGGTCTCATGAAATTGTGGGTGCTGTGCGATGGATGACCTCTTCATGTTCACTCCAACAAGGGCAAGAGGAAAAAGTGCTGTCTGCTACTTGTTTACATGGGGAGTGGGATTTTATACAGCAAATGGAGTTGGTTTAAACGTTTCCAGTTAAATGTGGCAAAAACTGAGGGTTTATGAAGTGCACAGCGAGGTAATGGAGGTTTCTGGGTTATTTATGGGATCCGGCTCCTCCAGTGCTTTTCACTATGAGTGGGTAACGTTTTATCAAGGGTTAAATGTTAACCATCTGTTTTGTAAGTGAAGTGTTAGCTCCGGATTTCGCTAAGCAAACACTGAGGCATGAGATTTGCGTATAAAGACACTGTTACACATTCTTCTTCCCTTTACAAGCTTGTTAGGATATACCATTAAATCAGACGCTTGGACTAATGAATAAACTCACAGCAACCTGCATACGAAGAACGAGAAGTGGCCGGAGAACGAGAAGTGGCCGTGTGCTCTCAGTCCTAGAGAAGGACATTTCTAGAGGAGGTCCTCATGCCTGATCAAAGGGGTTTGGCCCAAAAGGGACATTACACCAGGGTAATAAATGCCTGATCACTGGAGGGAGCCAACACAGGAGTCATGAAGAGGAGATTGAATGGAGCAGCGCTCTTGCACATGTCCTGCTGGTCTATTCAATGTCTATGAAGATGTTGATCAGTGGACTTGGCACCCCCCGTTTTAGTGTTTTACAGTCACACACTTTGGTGGATTGGTGATAAATGTACTTAGTGGGATGACCCCTTTAACGCTGCTTAGAAAATTTAAAGGGATGTTAGAGGGGAAATCCTACATTTTACCTGGCTTAAATGTGTTGTCGGTGATTAGAAAAAATAAAAAAAAAGTTTTTTTCTTTTTCTTTTTTTTCTAGAAACTGTGCCATCTTTGTCCATAGGTTGTGACTGGTATTACAGTTCAGTTCGATGTACTGCAATACTATAAACAACCTATAGACAATGGTGGTGCATTTTCTAGAAAATAAAAAATCCCTTCAGATCCACTTACTGATAACTGATGGGTCCTGATTAGTGATGAGCGAGTGTGCTCATTTAACTCTTTAAACGAGCACACTCGGGTTCTCGCCGAGTATTTGCGGCGTGCTCGGCATCTATGTTTGAGCCGCCGCAGCTGCATGTGTCACAGTTGTCTTAACAGCCGTGACACATGCAGCCGCGGCGGCTCAAACATAGATGCCAAACACGCCAAAAATACTCGGCGAGCACCCGAGTAGGCTCATTTAAAGAGTTATATGAGCACACTCGCTAATCACTGGTCCCAATTTCTGATGGGTCCCTATCTCCACGATCGCTAAATTGACGGATGCAGTGCTATATCTGGTGGCGGGCAGGTACTGCAGCTCTGATTCTTTAAGGCACGCAGAGGCGGCCATAGATCACTGTAGGGATCAGTCAGGGGTAGCCTGTGTTTGTACTCAGCGATCAGTAAGTTATGGGTCATCCTAGCATGAAATGCATTTCTGGAGCCAAGGAAGGGATTTGGGTAAACCACAGGGAGCGTCTCCCTAAAGATGAACACTGTCACTGAAGTCTTTGGATACAACACTAGTAAAATCCAGTCTATGGTGCAAGATTTGCAGAATGGATACATTGTCTTTTTCATTTGCTATGATTCACTTTTTTTACTGCCTGGCGGCCAATAAATGTGGGTCTGTTTGGTTGTCACTATTTTAAGTATTTTCATTTTTAATCGCACCTTTGTCTATTGAGAAAACTGCTCATAGCCGCGCCTTGACCTACCCACGATTACCAGGAAAGGTTATAGGTTCAGTAAACAGGCCAGGCTACCCACCTTCCTCTCAATGGCAACCCTCCCTTCATCTGAATCTGGGAAAGCACTCCGTCAGATGCCGATGATGTATCTAGAGCAGTCATAATGAACCCAACTTAAAATGTAGGGCCTTGGACTAAATCTATAGGTCACAGATCACAATGGGTCAGGACTTGGACAGAAACAACAGAGCAGCTGTTATCCGTCTCCATGATTGGATATAGAAAAGCGCATCCATGTAGCCAATGAAAGAGCGTCTTTGATTTGGATAATCCTCAAATGATAGAAGGATCTATCTGCTGGATCCCCCGCAACACCTTTCATGCCTTTCTATAAGTTGGGAACAAGTTACTACAGGTTTAAGGGAATTATCATTTTCGATTTCCCTTTGCGTTACACAGCATTTTGTCACGCATGTCTTGACCTTGAGAATCACGGGACGCTACATTTGAACTGTATACAATACATTTGGTAAAATAACTATAAATGTAGTTTTCCATATAACAAACACTTCAAAGTTACATTGTCTGTTCCAACATTTACAAGTGAGTGTTTAACCTGGTATGGGATGGTCTCTGGTCTCCACTCATGTGTCTTATAAGACTTCTAGAAGCTAAAGAGTAATTGTTGTTTTAATTTTTATTTCATAAATCAATAGTACACATGAATATAAGCAACGGTGTAATAGATCTTCTCAAGGAAATCTGCTTCTTTCTCCCCCCGGACTGATCTTTCATTCTCAATTCACGGGTAAAATCTCTACACAATGAAGACAGATTTTCCCATTACTGAGATAGGAGATGACAGTTGGTGCTTAAAAGATTGTGTGGAGGAGGGAGGAGCTAGAGGAATACACAGACATTCTATAGAGAGGGGAGGAGCTAGAGGAATGCACAGACATTCTATAGAGAGGTGAGGAGCTAGAGGAATACACCGACATTCTATGGAGAGGAGCTAGGGGAATACACAGACATTCTATGGAGAGGGGAGGAGCTAGAGGAATGCACAGACATTCTATAGAGAGGGGAGGAGCTAGTGGAATACACCGACATTCTATGGAGAGGAGCTAGAGGAATACACAGACATTCTATGGAGAGGAGCTAGAGGAATACACAGACATTCTATGGAGAGGGGAGGAGCTAGAGGAATACACAGACATTCTATAGAGAGGGGAGGAGCTAGAGGAATACACCGACATTCTATGGAGAGGAGCTAGAGGAATACACAGACATTCTATGGAGAGGGGAGGAGCTAGAGGAATACACAGACATTCTATGGAGAGGGGAGGAGCTAGAGGAATACACCGACATTCTATGGAGAGGAGCTAGAGGAATACACAGACATTCTATGGAGAGGGGAGGAACTAGAGGAATACACAGACATTCTATGGAGAGGGGAGGAGCTAGAGGAATACACAGACATTCTATGGAGAGAGGAGGAGCTAGAGGAATACACAGACATTCTATAGAGAGGGGAGGAGCTAGAGGAATACACAGACATTCTATGGAGAGAGGAGGATCTAGAGGAATACACAGACATGCTGTTGCAAGTTTTCCTAAAACAACAGTTACAGTTCTCCATAGAACTTTATGAGAACCAACTGCCATCTCTAATCTCAGTAATGGGAAAATCTGAATTCCATGTTTTGCTAATTTCCTTCTACCCCTTATGCTAGATAAGTGCAAGTCAATGTATTTTCTGGCCATGATGGCAAATAATATTGTTACCATATCCGTATATAGTGAAGTCACCATGTGAAGTGCCCATTCTTGAATATTCTGTATTTTCACTTTTACAAATGAGCAAATTGTATTAACTTGGCTGACATGCACTAGTGTAGGTGGAATCCTTTAATCTGGCATTAATGGCAGCAGGCGGTGTTGGATTTAATGATTTTTTTATTAAGGATTTTGAAATATAGTAAAGAATGCATTTACAAAGATAATGAAATATCCAAATAAAATGTCTCCAACCAAGAAGTGTCAAGTGCTGGTTTATCAAATATTCTGAATTATCAAATGGTCGTACAAAAAAAAAAATATAGAAAATATACTTGTAATAGAAAATAGAACATTGGAAGAAAAAAAACAAATAAGAAAAACTTATACTTTGTATAATATGATATCGCTATTCATTTCCTCGGTCTTATATTTGCCTACTTGTGCTCAGTTTTCAATCATTTTTGACCTTTCAAATTATTCTGAAGATCTGTCCAGGAAGCGAAAATAAAAAAAGTTGTGTGTGTGTGTGTGTGTATATATATATATATATATATATATATATATATATATATATATATATATATATATATATATATATATATATATATACATATATATATATATATATATAATGTATGTGATTTTACAATCTGTCTGCTGGGGTTTTTTAAAGTGGTAGTCCATTACTTAGGATAGGTCATCAATATCAGATTGGTGGGATTTTACCCCCAGCACCCCCATCAATCAGCGGTTTCCAGCTCCACCAATGACGATATGTACATAGCGTATCGAGCCGGAACAGCACAGCTCCATACGTTATGTAGTGGCCAGTCCCAGGTCATACAGATCAGTTCCTATTAAATTGAAGATCGCAGACCTATGGTTAAAGGGACTGAACATAATAAAAAAAAATTGCTGTTTTTTCCACCATAAACAATACTTGTCTCAGTCACTTCTACGACGCCTAGTTGTAAAAAATGGACAGTGAAGTTTAGCAAAAAGTTCTGCACTGCCCTGATGTGGTATCCAGCCCATTCTTCTGTGGCAGCGGGACCTGGACAGTCTTCTCTTTTGTGGTTGGCATTATCTGCCCAGTAGGCCGTGCACTTCTGGCATTTACTAGGTCTCTTGACGTCATGATGTTGCAGGGACTAGTGAACAATGGAGGTGGCATGGACAAACAACTACATGAGTGAACATTGCCATCGTCTAACAGGCAAAGGACAACACAAAGCTTTTTGTTCAAACCTAGTGGACTGCTGTTTTTGGGAGAAGGCAACCATAGTTTCTCATCCTGTAAAAATCCTTTAGAATTAGATAAAACAAATGATTGTATATCTGCCGGTACCTGTCAAGTTCTTCAAAGGGTTGTGTCATCTAGATCAGGATTCCCCAACTCCAGTCCTCAGGGCCTACTAACCGGTCATGTTTTCAGGATTTCCTTACTATTGCCCAGGTGATGGAATTATTGCCTGTCCAGGTGATGTAATTATCACCTGTGCAATACTAAGGAAATCCTGAAAACATGACCTGTTGGTGGGCCTTGAGGACTGGAGTTGGTGTACCCTGATCTAGATAACCCTACACTTACCAACATTTCAATGGGACATTTAAGCCCTACCCCTGAACTGCTCACAAAAAGGGGAGGGCTGTCCACTTTTGCTAACCCCCATTCCTTTTGTGCTCATGATTGCCAAACTGTCTTGATAAAACTGGTTGGCAAGTATGCAGCCCCTTCTTTAAAAACACCCACCCCCATCAATTAGCTGATCATTGCTGGTCCTGCTCCTAGAGGCTGTTTAGTCCAAATCTACATTTTTTTCAGTACCGACTCTCCCGGGGCGATGTAGTATTATATGATATGTTTTGGCTAACCATGTCATAGGTGGCAAAGGTGAGACTGTTGGGGAGAGAAAGACAAGGGATCTTCTTCAGGCAACCCACTTAAATGATTGGACTAAACTACCAAAGACAGACAGGGCCCTCAAGGACCCGGCATAGGTTGAACTACTAGGTGGCACCAACATTTTCCTAGACATCGAGAAAAAATAAACTACGGACAGGGCACTCGAGGACCCGGTGTAGGTTGACCTAGTAGGTGGCACCAACATTTTCCTAGTCATGGAGTCATCACAAAATTTAGTGGCAGTAAGAAATTCCTAAGAATATTGGCTACCTGGCCTGAGATTTTCCAAGTCCTGATCTGTACAGACCTGAAAGTGAATCACGATTGTCCCATACAACATAATATAGACTCTACCTAGTCATTTACTAGGAATCTCATCCATAAGTAAAAAACAAAGGTTCCGACTCTCAGGAAAAAGACTTCAGTAATTAAAATACATTTAATTCTAAACCTCTGAGTAGATCAATACTGAAAATGACCTGTAACGGGCATCATTCTGCTCCAAAAATAAATGTCTTCGCCCCAAAAATATATAATAATCTCTGATACTAGTAGATTTCATGAATGTGATGATTAGAGGAGCAGACGATTGATTAGTAATGCGTGTTTTAATAAAAAAAAAAATGTAAAAAAAAATAAAATTATTCTTCATCACTAGATATGACTTCAATTGCATCATCGATGTGCTGCACCCGTAGAGAGTCATACTTCGGAGGTGGGGTGCCCGGTATAGGCATGGGCACTACATCTTCATGTTGGAAGCCAGGGTTTGCGTATGCCTCCACCAGCTCGGACACTGTAGGTGGTGGATCAGAGTACTCAGGCCGTCGCTTCTTCTCTTTTCTCGATTTGTTCCATGCGTGAAGCTTGAGTAATGTTATCCAAATACAGTCTATAATGATTTCTCCAAACTCAATGATGCACAAGACCGAGCCCCCCATCCAGAATCCAAACTGGCCACCCAAGTTTGAGAGCAGCCATACCACCTATGGAACAAAAAGTACCATGAATGAGTTCCATTGTTTCATCTCCATGATATCATCAGTATCTTAAAGGGACAACTGCCCATTTAGAGATCATAGAGTGGGATATCCTGCTATGATAGAGGCGAATACAGTTTGTCCATGGATTACATGAAAGGCAGTTCTTTAGAATGGTCAACATGTAACTCAACCCTTAAGAAATCCATGAAGCAAGATTTGAGTTATTATCAAGCCTGTTTTGTTCCTCTCAGGCCTTACCATTCTGGCCTTCAAATACAGGGGTACCGTTCGACCGGTTAGTTGCTGACAACCACGAAGTTATGGCTGTTAAGCAGTAGTGTTTCTATATGACTAAATTAGTGAGCTCAATGCCAGATTGGCACCATGCTAACAGCAAAGAGGGTGAAGAGCTGCAGAGCAATAGTCTTGTATTGAAAAAAATAGCCTACTGTTTTTGTGTTTACAGCTCCCATGCAGACTTATGCATCTCCATAAATACAGACAACAAGCAAAACCTGAAAGTAGTCTGATAGTCATGTTATTCTACTTATTGAATACGTTCTCTTATAGGGAGTCTGACCGCACAGAATGACTGTTCAAACCAAGTACCAAGCATCATGGTGGGGCCAAACATTTCAGTCCCCCTTCCCACCTACTTGTTTTCCTTCTATTTCCAGCCTTCTCTGACTCTAAAAAGCCAGAGCTGTCAATCAAAGAACAGGGGGGTGGAGATAGATGGAAAACATCAGTCATTCTGAGCTGACCGAGTCCTTTAGAGGGAGTCTGCCAGCACAAAATGACTGTTTAACCTAAGCACAGGCGCTCGGTGCACTCTTGCTGTGGCCAAACACTTCAGTGCACGTTTCTGCCTTCTTGCTTTCCATCTGTTTTCTTACCTCTTGATTGACAGCTCTGACTGTACAGGTCCATAGAAAGATTGATAAACAAGTAGGTGGGAAGGTGCACTGAACTGCTAGCACCAAGTGCCTGTTGTTGGTTTGAACAGTCTTTTTCTGCTGACAGACTCACTTTAACTTCACTGAAAATTAAGTTTATTTGCAGAACTTTCAAACTTTTCCTAACCATCTTTATCATACCAAGTTGGACTCAGAATGGTTATCATTCGGTATTTGATATGGGATATTAATTGCCAAAGAGCACTTCCCTTAAAGGGGTTGTCCATAATTAAAAAAACAGCACCAAACCGATCTGCAGATTGTATGGTATTGCAGCTCAGCCACATTCACTTTAATGGAGCTGCAATACCAGACACAACCCATGAACATGGCTTGTGTAGGAATACATTTTTATTGATTGTGATATTTGCATATTGATTACCTGGTAATAAAATGGTGAAAGCACCTAACCCAGGCAAAATCAATATTGTCTCAAACCCAAGGGAAAGTCCAGCAACTTCCATTTCACACAACTATGATCTTCCCTGCCCTTTATCACCCAGTAGTCACTATGATCTCCCCTGCCCTTTATCACTCAGTAGGCCCTATGATCTCCCCTTCCCTTTATCACTCAGCCCCTATGATCTCCCCTGCCTTTATCATCCAGTAGTCACTATGATCTCCCCTGCCCTTTATCACTCAGTAGGCCCTATGATCTCCCTAGCCCTTTATCACTCAGTAGGCCCTATGATCTCCCCTGCCTTTTATCACCCAGTAGTCACTATGATCTCCTCTGCCCTTTATCACTCAGTAGGTGCTATGATCTCCCCTGCCCTTTATCACTCAGTAGGCCCTATGATCTCCCCAGCCCTCTATCACTCAGTAGGCCCTATGATCTCCCCTGCCTTTTATCACCCAGTAGCCACTATGATCTCCTCTGCCCTTTATCACTCAGTAGGTCCTATGATCTCCCCTGCCCTTTATCACTCAGTAGGCCCTATGATCTCCCCTGCCCTTTATCACTCAGTAGGCCCTATGATCTCCCTAGCCCTTTATCACTCAGTAGGCCCTATGATCTCCCCTGCCTTTTATCACCCAGTAGTCACTATGATCTCCTCTGCCCTTTATCACTCAGTAGGTCCTATGATCTCCCCTGCCCTTTATCACTCAGTAGGCCCTATGATCTCCCCTGCCCTTTATCACTCAGTAGGCCCTATGATCTCCCCTGCCTTTTATCACCCAGTAGTCACTATGATCTCCTCTGCCCTTTATCACTCAGTAGGTCCTATGATCTCCCCTGCCCTTTATCACTCAGTAGGCCCTATGATCTCCCCTGCCCTTTATCACTCAGTAGGCCCTATGATCTCCCCTGCCCTTTATCACCCAGTAGGCCCTATGATCTCCCCTGCCCTTTATCACTCAGTAGGCCCTATGATCTCCCCTGCCCTTTATCACCCAGTAGGCCATATCTGTACCCTTATAACCCAGCCCCTCCCCCAGTATTCGGCACTCACATTGGTGGTTTCTGACTCTGAAACGCTGCGGTAATTGAATTCCTGGAAGTAGATGTTCACTCTGATGATGCCATTCCTGATGGAAGAGGGAATATGTTTCATATTTGCAATTTTTTCTATAGAGTAACATTGATAAAAAAATTGGAGAACGATGGTTGATTTCTCTGAGGCCATTTGTGTTATGAATGAATGGGAACTATGGCCTCATTGCCCATCGGTGATAATGCGCCATCACACTAAGCAGACTGTCGAGAGGTAATGTGTTTAGGGACTGATCAATCAGAAATCTTTAGAAGAATACTGGTGAGAGTCAATTACCTGAAACCTGAGATAAATGAAAACCAAAAATGATGTTTAGGCTGCGTTCACACTTTGCAGCCATGTTGCAGTTTTCCAGAATGGTGGCAAAAACGCTGCGCTTCTACACAACACGCAACACGTGAATGTCACCGATTAATGACTGACTTGGAAACATATCAACCAATATAACAATATATATGCAGGGCTCTCATAGCTCTAGCAGATCCATAAGAATACTTGGAGTGGCAGTGCGCATGATCAACTTCTTCTTCTTCATTCACATGGGGCTCTCAGAATCACTGGGGGGCCCCAAAGGTCGGACCCCCAGTGATGGGGAAGTTATCCCTTATGCTGTAGATAGGGGATAACTTGAATACCCCTTTATTGCATTATTCTGATACACTTCTCAAACCCCACGACAGGCCACTATTCACAACACAACCACTGGCTACCCCTATCCAGACACATATAATATATCAAACTCCCAACATTGTATTATATGTTTTGTTTTGTTTTTCCAAACCTGGTCATCTCATGAAATATGGCCAAGAGGAAGATAAGAAGGAGACATCTGTTCCAACATTTAAGGGCAGGAAATGTGTGACACAATAAGCTATTTGCCTAGGTGGTCCTTTTGAAACACAAAATCAAGATTTTGAGTCCATCCTATTCTTGATTGTAGCCAAGGATGGAAAAGTTTTAGGGTCAGAGGACTCTTAGGATCATAATGACAGACATTTACCAACCTGTTCACAGCTATCTGTTGGCTGCCATCTTTTTCATAAGAAAGAACATGAAAAATCCAGTCCTGAAATTACAATATACAAAATGTCAACTATTATAAAAGGTTCCTGAGAACTTCAAAATATGACATGTTTGAATGTACAGTATATAGTGTGTAAAAAAGAAAATTGGGATTTTTTTAATTAAAGGAACCATGCAGGAACACTATGTATAGATATACTCTCTTAGGTGTCCACCTCCGGTGGGTAAACTTAAGGTCATATGTAATTCTCAGTTGGAAAGGGTCAATGGTCAACCAGTCTTCGACATCTTCACAAGGGTTCCAGTAGATGTTTGTTCCAGGAGATATATATATCATGGAGATGATCAGAGAAGAAAATCATTCTCAGGAACATTTCCTATCTGGACCAGTCATGATTAAAGTTCTGGCATAGGACAGAGAAGGTTGTGTAACTGATTTCCCAGCGTATTTTACAAAACGTTGGGCTTAGATAGACCAGTTCTAATTTATTTTTAGAATGCTAACGGGTAACCACACATGTTATTCATATTCATATTTTCAGAAATGTGGACAATTACTTTCATAGCTTAGGGCACGCCCAAAACTTACCACCAAAGGACAGCATTTTACATGGCTGTACATACCTCTGCTGCGGCGGAGGGCCAGTCAGCCATGGAGATTGTCATTTTATAGTTACTGTCACTGTAACAATAAGAAAAAATGTAAAAAAAAATCAGTCTATATATCAGGTCTGAATGTCTCGGTATGGATGGTAACATAAATGCTAAAATTCTGGCTGCTTGCGGCCACCACTAGGGGGAGTGTTGCACACTGCTGCATACTGTATTATTACTGCAGCTTTTGCAATATGCTTGCAATACTCCCCCCTAGAGGAGACTTCAGGCCTTCAAAAATTGTATAATTTATCTCTGTGCTATATCGAAAATTTTAAGTTTGTAACAAAAAAATGAAGCTCAAAATATCGCAAATATATATATATATATATGTCACCACAGAAAGTAAGAAAATGGATCATTACTTACTTGCATGGCTGCTGACAAAGGTTGATACACCTTTCTCTTTCCATCACTGAATCTTTCATCTGGTAATAACACGACACTGCCAACAGAGACTTAAATTATTAATTTTTTAGGAGGTGTAGCTGCCCCTGCCATTCCCTTTGCACACCCCATTCCCCGACTCTCTCTGCCCCGGTTCCCACCGCTTTAAAATAAAGAAACCTTCTGGTATCACTGTTTTTTGGGGGGGGGGTTTCAGCAGTGCCTTAGGGAGCAAACTTTCCACAGCATTCCCTTTTTTTACTTTTACGTACCCCAGTCTGGATCATCCTTGTTGTTGCAGTAATGGGCCGAATCCGGTAGTGGATACAAGTAGTGAGCACAGTTACACATATTCACCATCCCCTCCTGGAAACATGAGCGCAGGCAAGACTGTCGAGGAAAAAATAAGAATATATATAAATCACTCCAATCCATTAGACTACTCGTTATGTGGCCCAAAATGCGTGAGAGGGGGATTCAAGGGGCAGACAATAAAGTGTAGGTCAACCCACCGAAAGGATTACAGTCGAGAACAATTTTGCATCTGCTGCTTAATGTCCATACTTAAAAATGATATACCGATATGAATAAAAATAAATATAGGAAACTACTTATTTTTTTCAGGCTCCATTGACTTTTATGGGGAGTAACTTGAGACTATGAACTAGCAAATCTAGCCTAATATATGAGATTTTAGGCAGCAAATCTATAGGTACCATTTTGTCTCATCTTTCCAATAAACATGCAAGTTCGGCTCAACTGAGCATGCATATTTATTTTAATGTTGAAAGCAAAATGAGACCCTTCAATCAATGGCTGATTTCCCACTGATAATCTGATATACATGATCCCAATTTCCTTGACATCTGGGGGACAGTTGCGCTTAAATCGGTCATCTGGTTTAAAGAACTCATTTTGAATATGCCGGTAGAACATTCTTACTAGTGTAGGGTCCCCCCCTGTTTCGGACCACCATCTATTAGCCAGAGGTGAAAGGATAAATCTAACACTGGAGGACACATACAGCCACTGATTCTAGAGAGAACAGTGTAACTCTTCACTTCTCCTGCGGGGGCACTGCAGGGAAATTGACCTCTTGCTACCGGGTTATGCTATTGATCACAGCTGATTGCTGATGATCACAGCAGTAAGTCAAGGGTGTGTCAGAGGTGACTGACAGTCGCCCTGCAGTTGGTTGCAGGAGATCTCTACGTTTGGCATTACAGACATCTTCTTAGAGGCTGGCTGTCTCTAGGACCCAGTGGCTTCCTCCCTCTGGCTAATTAGCGCCCTGGTCTTAGTGTATAAATACCTGGTGCGTCTGAGAGGGAGGTGCTGGCGATATTCATTACTACTTGTGAAGGATTAGCAAGAGCAGTACTTCGTCCTCTCTGGAGCTTGAGGCCGTGTGCTTATTTGGAGTCATCTAAAGCTAAGCAATCCCCCCCGTTTGTCTACCCTTTTTGTCTATAGAGTTTAGTGGAGATTGACTAGTGCTCATCTCATCCCTTCCCTAGCCTTAGCCATACACCAGGGAAAGTCAGGGTGAGGCACACATGCAGGGATTGGTAAAGAGCCAATATAGGGATTGTAGTTAAGACAGGGTGACACTAGACCAGATTAGGAGGTCTCCACTCCCCCCCTTTACCTAGTGTCTAGGCTCCTTTTCCCTCTTCCCTCTGTGTTGCACTAAGTCTTTCCCACACCCTGTGTGACACAGTAGGACACTCTGTGAGCTATTCTTATATTTGTGTTTAGCGTGGGGTCTCCTGTTCATCTATTAGATGTGAAGGAAGCTACAAAGGACATACTGGATCTCTCTCTGGAGAACACAAACATCCACTGATGTTGGAGAAACTGTAATTCCTCACTTCTCCTTCGGTGACACTGCAGGATAATTGAATATTTCCTGCCAGGTTATCCTATTGATCACTGCTGATTGCTGAGGATCACAGCAGCAGGACACCCTGCGATTTATTCTTCGTCTATAAGTCAAAGGTGAAAGAAGCTACAAAATACATATCTATCACTGGAAACACAAACATCCACTGATGCTAGTGAAAACAGTGTAATTCTTAATTTCTCCAGTTGTGGCACTGCAGGAAAATGTAATATTTCCTGCCAGGTTATCCTATTGATTACTGCTGATTGCTGAGGGTCACAGCAGCAGGACACCCTGCGATTCATTCTTCATCTATAAGCCAAAGGTGAAAGAAGCTACAAAGGACATATCTATCACTGGAAAACACAAACATCCACTGATGTTAGTGAGAACAGTGTAATTCTTAATTTCTTCTGTGGTGGCACTGCAGGAAAATTGAATATTTCCTGCCAGGTTATCCTATTGATCACTGATGATTGATGAGGGTCACAGCAGCAGGACACCCTGCGATTTATTGTCATGTTGACCCTTTCAATAAAAATGATTGTCCAAAGCTGAAAAAACCCTTTAGAGGAGCCTAATTTTTGTAAAAGTACAGGTTTTTTTTGTAACAAATGCTAATTCTTTTTGGCATGAAGTGAAGATATGTAAAATCCATTATAACCCCAGAGATTAAATGATATTTGCTTCTAAGGTACAGGTAATATGCAGCAGAAACAGGCACTCACCAGCTGTTTTCTACACTCCTCGATTTTTGGGCCTCTATGTGCCAGTCCTATTTCATGCTAATGATTTTTGCAGAACACCAATCAGGCATGAATGCCAGGTGCCCTGAACACTGTGCCATTTGTGCGTTCCTTCGGTAACTTTATAATATCACTTTTAAGGACACCAGATTACATTACCACCATCTACATGGAATGTATTATGGCTAAAAAGGAAAAGTACGGAGTTGGGTTTAAAAATAATCTTAAAGCGGTTGAATGAGATTAATAAAAAGGTTGTGTATATTTTTCTGAGATTCCCCCCCTTTCTTTTTGCAATAAAGTTTGTACCATTTGGCCATGTTCCAAGGGAGTTGGCCCACTGAACCTTATCACCTATTAAGAGTGTCCAAATATTGCTGGGAGGGGGGGGGTCGACGCTTTAGTGGAATGGTAGTCAAGCACGTGCATGATCCCTCCATTCATTGTCCAGTGGACCGACACAGATTGCCGAGTACATTGATCGGCTATTTTGTCAGCCACATAGACCAAGAAAGGAGCGGGCATGCCTACTTGACCATCACTCTTTTCAGGCGAGGCACTCCAGAGCCCCGTTCTCGCGATCAATGTGATGCCAATGGTTAAGCCCCCCCATTGATTCACAACTTATCACCTATTATGTGGAACTCTGACATGCCAGGCCTGGCTTCTCATTCTCCATAAATAGAAACCTTACCCTTTAGATCCCAGTCTTAAATCTCTCACCCAGCCAAATCAGATCTCATACTTTGCATTGATGAGGGGCAACTCCCCAAAACACTGTTTCTGCAAACTGAGATTCTGATTTGGCTTTTATCCTAAGTCATATCGCAAGACTTGTTAAAGGGTCGATATTGACTTTTAGAATTGCCCCTTCTAATAGGTGGCGCTAGAGTCCTCCTCCTCTCTGAAGAGGCATTTTGCATATATTTAATTTCCCAGAGGAGCATGCATGGCCTATAAGTCTCCTCACTTTGACATGCCAGGCCTGGCTTGTCACTCTCCAAATTTAGAATCCAACATGTATTTATATTTATCTTCCAACTTTTGTCTTTACCTGGATTGAGTACGAACTGTTATATTTTTCATAAAGATTCGCCACGGGAATATCGGAGCCATCTACTGTACATGACGAGTATGGAGCCTCTAAATGTTGTGTCTGGTCCTGAAAGATTAATATAGATGAAAAATGTACAATATGTGAATTATTACTCTGATACATTGTTTCCTTTGTGAGCCTAGTAATATGTCCAGAGCAATATGCACCAATAAATCACTCAGGAATTTATAAACCACTACTCCACCAGGGACTAGTGGTTGAGCCACTGGGGCTTGAGCCACTATGGATTGGACTGGCAGGACATTTACAAACCGCTAGACTACCACAATTTTTTTTTATAAACCAATTGATCATTAGTGAGCTAAAACAACAGGGGATTTATACACCACTAGGCTCCCGGGGACAATGTAAGTCGCTAGAATAATAGGGATCTGAACGATCACTAAACCATCAACATGTTGACAAACTGCTGCAATATCACAGCTTTTACAAAACACTTTAGCATTAGAGAGCTTTATAAGATACCGGTCAAACACGTAATGTATAGACCACTAGGCCACCAGAGACTATATAAGCCACCAGAAAAACAGATCTTTAAAGCCACAGGAACATCTAGATTTTTACAAATACTATTATCATTTCTAAAACACTTTAACATGAAAGCTTTACAAGGCACTGGCCCAAAAGGCAATTTATAGACCACTAGTCCACCTGGGACAATGTGAGCCACAAGATTATCAGAGATCTTAATAACTATTAGACCATCAGGTGGTTTCCAAACTTCTAGAATACCAGTTTTTATAAAACATTTTAGCATTAGTGCGCTTTATAAGACACAGGTCAAACAGGGAATTTATAGACCACTAGGCCATCAGGGCTTATGTGAACCACATGACTATCAAGGATCTTAAAAATCACTGGACCTTTAGGAGGTTTATAAAACTCAACAATACAAGTGACTTAGAAAACCACTTGAGCATGAAGAGTTTTATATAACACAGGACAACCTGAGATTTTAATAATCTGATATGCTGCCAAATCTATATATATAATTGTCTTATCCCGTCTGTCTGTCTGTCCAGGAAATCCCGCGTCGCTCATTGGTCCGGCAGCCGCCAATCAGCGCCGCGGGATTTCTGAAAAAAGATGGCGGCCGTTAGCGGCTCATCTGCGGGACGGAGCTCAGCGGCGATGCAGCCGGGAGATGAGCGCCCCGAGGCGCTCATCTCCCGGCCGGTAACAGCAGAAGGACCCCGACCGCCGGACCCATCTGCGGGACGGAGATGCAGCCGGGAGATGAGCGGCGCGAGGCGCTCATCTCCCGGCCGGTAGCAGCGGAAGGACCGCCGGCGTCGCTGACCTCCATGCGGAAGGGAGGACCGGGAGCGGCGCTGCGGGTCGGGATACTTCTGCTGCGAGCGCCCGCTTATGTCCCGGGTTCTCGCAGCCGAAGTAGCCGAACAGGCAGCCGCTCCCCGGTCCTCACCAAGACGATTCGATGATTGGTCGCGGTCTTCGGACCCGACCAATCACTGATCTTAGCGCAAAAGTTAAATACCGCTGTGCTGATTGGTCGCGGACGCTGCCCGCGACCAATCACCGATTTGGGCGCCACATTTAAATATCGTCCGCGACCAATCAGCACAGCGGTGTTTAAATGTGGAATCAAGATCGGTGATTGGTCGCGGCCGATATTTAAATTTGGCGCACAAATCGGTGATTGGTCGCGGGCCAAGACCGTGACCAATCACCGATTTGTGCGGCACATTTAAATAGCGGCCGCGACCAGTTGGATGTCAGCGCCGCTCCCCGGTCCTCCCTTCACACCCTAGCCGCATGGATGTCAGCGGCGCTGCCTGTGCGGATACTTCTGCTGCGAGAACCAGGGACATGAGCGGGCGCTCGCAGCAGAAGTATCCCGACCCGCAGCGCCGCTCCCCGGTCCTCCCTTCACACCCTAGCCGCTGATGTCCCCACAGTATCAGCATGGTGTTACAAAGGTCCGGACATTTGTGTTAAAAATCGCTGATTGGTCGCTGGCGCTGCCCGCGACCAATCACCGATTTGGGCGCCAAATTTAAATATCGGCCGCGACCAATCACCGATCTTGGCTCCACATTTAAACACCGCTGTACTGATTGGTCGCGGACGCTATTTAAATGTGGCGCCAAAATCGGTGATTGGTCGCGCCCAGCGTCGGTGACCAATCAGCACAGCGGTGTTTAAATGTGGAGCCAAGATCGGTGATTGGTCGCGGCCGATATTTAAATTTGGCGCCCAAATCGGTGATTGGTCGCGGGCAGCGCCAACGACCAATCAGCGATTTTTAACACAAATGTCCGGACCTTTGTAACACCATGCGGATACTGTGGGGAGATCAGCGGCTAGGGTGTGAAGGGAAGACCAGGGAGCGGCGCTGCGGGTCGGGATACTTCTGCTGCGAGCAGTCGCTCATGTCCCGGGTTCTCGCAGTGGAAGTAGCCGCACAGGCAGCGGCGCTTCCCGGTCCTCACTAATACGATTCCGCTCCCCGCTCCTCACCAATACGATTCGCTGATTGGTCGCGCTCTCCGCACGCGACCAATCAGTGATCTTGGCGCTAAAGTTAAACACCGCTCTGCTGATTGGTCGCGGCCGCTGCCCGTGACCAATCACCGATTTGGGCGCCACATTTAAATAGCGGCCGCGACCAATCACCGATCTTGCCGCCACATTTAAACACTGCTGTGCTAATTGGTCGCGGACGCCAGCCGCGACCAATCAGCGAGCTTGGCGCCAAATTTAAACAACGCTCTGCTGATTGGTCGCGGACGCCAGACGCATCCAATCACCGAGATTGGCGCCAAATTTAAACAACGCTCTGCTGATTGATCGCGGTCGCTGGCCGAGATCAATCAGCAGTATTGGCGCAAAATTTAAACAACGCTCTGCTGATTGGTCGCGGCCGGCGGAGAGAGTCAGATACTACAATAGAAAATTACTTCCTTTTGCTGATTTTTCATTGGAAGACTGAAGAAATTAAAGAACAATTGTCAACAAACCAAAGCTAATACTCGAGTGCCACTTTTTATACAATCGTACATTTATGGAACTGAAGATATGATCAGTCCTGGTGACATATCACGTGCAGATCCTTCAGTTGCTGAAAATAAATTTATATACACGCTTGTGTCAATTCTTAGAACGCCGGCTACCCTCTCCACCTCGACTCCCTGGGAGGTTGAGAACATAAAAGTCAACAAATAAGATAACATCCACTTCCGAGAAAAGAACATTGTTATAATAACAGGCATAAACATCTTAGTAAAAAAAAAAACCTATTATGAGACTGTCTTAGGTTGGATTCACCCAGTTTTAACCAAACCAGAAACTGGCCATCGTCCAATCAGATAAAATTGTTTTGTGCACTTTCCCATCAACATACCACGAGGACGGCTATAGAGGTCTCGGTCCCAGGCATGGCATAAATCCCCAGATCCTTAAGAAATGGAAAGCTTCTCTGCTGGTGGAGAATAAGTCTGGCAGCGGCTGTGCTCTGCAGAAACGGAATGTATTCTTCCTGGTCAATGTCAAGGACCAACTTTAGTCCTGTGGGGAAATAAATTGGGTCATACACTAAATACTTTTAGGTCAAGTCCTACTGGCGCAGTACAGTGTCAGACTGAAGAGCATTGGGCCCACCAGAGGATTTGATTCTGAGGGCCCACCTTTATCCCCCACTCAAGAGCCCCATAGTAGCTGCAAAGTTTGCACTGTGAACTCTGCTGAAGGAGAAGCCAGGGCCCACCGGAGGATTCCCCGGTTCTCTGATGGGCCAGTCCAACCCTGGGTGCAGAAGTCTAAGAACAGTATCTAAAGCTGTGGTCATGAAAAAGGACTACTGGAGAAAGATGGGTCTGAGTGTTCTATTTTGTCCCTTGAAGGGGTATTTCCATCTCTATTTTTTACAGTACATCCACCTTAAAGGGAATTTAATGTAATTAATTGACCTACTGTTTAACTCAAATTTTTGTGTTGCATATATTTTTTTTACTTTTTTATTTTTGACATTTTTTTTTTCATAATCTATAATCTGCTTTTAATTATCTATTTTGCACAATCTATATTAAAAACAATATTTAACAATCTTGAAACTTTACTACTACTACTGTATTTTTTCAGGAAGAGTAGTTTTCAGCAGGCTCCTTATCATCAGAGGCAGAATTACAGTGACAGGTACACATTTGATAACACAGGATCCACCAATCACAATAAGCTATGTCACAGCTGACCCTGCTGCCTTCACAGTGACCTTTGCACACGCTCATTAGATGCTTCATTACAAAATTATAGGGTCAGAGTTTTTTCACTGCTGCTAACGTACATGTGTTGTTTCCTGAAACAACAGGAAGTTAGAGCCTATAAAAAACCCTCAGTGGCTACTGTGAAAATTGCTGATTTCTCATTTTTATTTTTAATAAAGATTGTGATATGAAAAAAGAAAACATTGCCAAAAATATTTAAAAAATACATATAACACAAAAAACGTATTTAAACAATAGGTCATTTTCTGAGGATACATTCCTTAAAAGAACTGTCATTTATCATAAGAACCCACAATTGTTGACTCAAAGCTCAGCCCTAAAACAAAACTTTGCCACTCACATTGGGCGAAACACCCTGATTCTTTAATAGGACATACGACCCCCCACCTACCATATATTTATGTCAAATCTAGTGAATATGTTATAACTGTCTTTAAGGCACAAAATAAGATACTTTGACCTATTGATCTTTAGTAGAAGTACTAGGCACCAGGTATATATTACACTATGTGGTGTAGGACTTGGTATATGGCCATGAAGTGTGGCATCCAAATCTACGCGCCCATACTGTACTTTCATGAACCTCTGATTTCATATATGATAGATGAAGATTTGTGCTAGAGGTGGAAGTGGTTTAAATATATTTTGACTGGTAAGATTTCTTCTCTTGGTCCTACCCTGATGTGTAGCTTTTTCCACATTTCCTGCTGTTTTCCTGTTATCTCTCAGGCTAAACAGTAGACATGATTTTCTCAATTCTCCTAAAATGAGCCCATACTTTACTTTCATCAACCTAGATGGAAGGGGGTAAACACAAATTTGGGACTTCAAAGATCTCCTTGTCTCCTCTAATTTTGTTACATCACATTTCTATACAATTTTTGATATTTTCTCTGTTATCTCTCAGGCTAAATAGTAGACAATATTTATAAAATTTTCCTAAAGGCACATGGCTTAGCAGAACCTCAGATAAGCCATTAAGAATTTGCTACTAAAATGATATTAATAGTCATCAAGTGACAGAATCCAGCAGAAGTTTGATTACAGCTCTTGATGTGACTGGGAAAGTTGCCATGATGTAACTACTGCTGCGAGATCAGGAGAAGATAAGTAAAGCATTTGCAACTTTACTCAATATTACTTGTAGCTTTAGCCAGTAACATAATGTTCAACTATGGGGCTTGTGAAACTATTTTAGCTCAGACAGATTTTTCCACACATGGTAAATGCCTTGTTAAAAAGAACCCATTATCAGAAGACTGAACTAATTAAAATGTAAAAAAGTGATTAAAGTCTTGAAATTGCTATCACCAGTGTACAGGTTGCTTTTTACCTACATTTATTCAAGTATAGTAGTATGATGAGCTGAGCAAAAGTAAGATCAAAGTTACAAAAACTTTTGCATGTTACTAATTTATTCATGTTGTATTTTTAGGCTGTGTTCACAGAGAAGCATTTACATGAGTTTCATTTTCTATAGGTCTAAACTGTAATTTTATACTTCAAAAAAGACAAAGATCAAAGTTCCAAAAACGTTTGGATTTTCCTAATTTATTCATGTTGTATTTTTAGGCTGTGTTCACATAGATAAGTATTTACAAGACTTTCATTTTCTATAGGTCAAAACTGTCATTTTATGATTAAAAAAAGACAAATCTCAGTTGAAATCTTTACTTTTAGATTTAGTCTTGGTTTGGAAAAAAATAAAAAGTTGGAGACAATGTGAACACGGTCTTAACAGCATCTAATAATACATTTCACCTTTTGTATACTATTAAAAAAGCAGAATGCTGGACAATAAATAAATAACATAATAAAGGATATGTTTTAAAATAAAAGTAGATCGCTGAAAAAAGAAATCAATAAAATAGTAAAGAATAGGTTTGAAAACAAAAAAAGTAGAATGCTGGAAAAATAAATAACTCAATAAAATAATAAAGAATATGTTTGAAAAAAAAAAAAAGAAAGAAAGGCATATATATTTTTTCACTTTCGTGTAAAAGTGTACTTATATATTTTCATTAAATTATTAAAGGTTCACTTTAATAAAGGTCCCAAAGTATTTTAAGGATAGGGTGATGATAGGGCAGGAGGCGGAAATTAAAATTTCACTAAATGCTCTCCCCCCATAAAAAGTTAAGATGATACATACTAGCCTGACTTATTTGCTGAGTCCTATTTTCTGTTCTGAAGAAAGTGGCCACGAAGAATTTGACAGTATATATAAGGGATCAATCATATAACAGTTGTGTATTTAGAAAATGTTAATGTAGTCCCCTAAAATACAAAAGTTTTCCAAAGTTTTTCAGTTATAATTAAAAAGTGTTAAGAAAGAGGCAGTTGTTTGGGAAATACCACAACTTTTGTACATAGGTTTAGTCTGGTACTGCAGCTCGGTAACATTCACTTGCATAGGGCTGAAATTCAATACTCTGAATTGTAAAGCGCTGCAGATTATGTTGGCGCTATATAAATAAAGATTATTATTATATTATTATTACCAAACTCAACCTATAAATGGATAAGGGGCTGTTTCTTAAAAAAGGTAGAACTGTTTTTTTTTGCTTAATTTTTTTTCAAATCTTAAACGTCCTTGTTGAAACATGTCACAAGATACCATCAACATGAAGATGTGGGTCATTGTCGCCCTAGAAGGCGTCTTACATGTCAAACACAAACATGAAGGGAATGTAACATAACTGCAGCAACAGAAAGAGACATCGCACTGTATAAACCATAAATACAAGGGATACAACGTGAAATGAATATAAACAGCTACGAGACAAGTTATTGCATGTTTTCTTCAAACTTTTATATTATTACAAGACTCTAGTAAAGAAGTAACAAGTTGCCCTGGGCCTCCATTGTTTAGGGAGCAGCACCTTCAGTATAACTGCAGACCTCAGCATTATATGCCATTTCTGGGCACTGTATACTGCTATTTTAAGGACAATATATGGCAGTATTGCTTGAGCAGCGTATCACACTGTTATTTGGATACTATATGGTTTTGCATTTGGTGCGTTATTTGTGTCACAGATTTTGTTACTTAGCTCATTATGCCGCTGTTATTACTGTATAGCACTAATACGTATGTGCTTATTGTATGCCACTATTTTTAGCATATTGTATCACTATTACGGTACAATAGCACTATTATATGATTGCATTATGGCACTATTATTATAATACTGTATGGCACTGTTATCAGATTACTGAATGACACTGTTCAGAGATTACTATATGGCATTATTACTAGGATACTGTATGGCACTATTATTAGGATATTGTGTGGAACTATTAGTTTGGTACTGTATGGATTTAGTATTAGCAAACTGTACAACACTATAGTTATGCCGTTGCATGACACTATTATTAGGATATTCTATGCCAGCCAGTATAGTTGTAGTATTACATGGTACTATTATTAGGTTAATATATGGCACTATTATTAAGGTACTTTATGGACCTATCAGTATCATACTCTATGCCAGTATAGTTGTGGTATTATATGGTACTATTATTAGGTTAATATATGGCACTATTATTATGGTACTGTAAGATTCCATTAGGTTACTGTATGGCACTATTATTAGGATATTCTATGCCAGCCAGTATAGTGTAGTATTACATGGTACTATTATTAGGTTAATATATGGTACTATTATGGTACTGTATGCCACTATCAGATTACTGTATTGCACTATTAGGCCACAGCCCCTCTATCAGTATTTGGTCAGTATTCGGTCAGTATTTTTTCTCAGGAGTGGGAGCCAAAACCAGGAGTGGGTGATAAATGCAGAATTGGTGACTTGCTTCTATTATACCTTTTCTCTGATTGTTCCTCTCCTGGTTTTGGATCCCACTCCTGAAAAAAATACTGACTGAATACTGATCAAATACTGATAGAGGGGCCGTGGCCTTAGTAGGATATTCTATGACACTATAGTTGTGGTATAGTATGGCACTATTATTATGGCACTATTATTATGGCACTATTGTTAGGTTACTGTATGGCACTATTATTATGGCACTATTATTATGGCACTATTATTAGGTTACTGTATGGCACTATTATTATGGCACTATTATTAGGTTACTGTATGGCACTATTATTATGGCACTATTATTATGGCACTATTATTAGGTTACTGTATGGCACTATTATTATGGCACTATTATTAGGTTTCTGTATGGCACTAATAGTTACTGATAGTGGGGCCGTGGCCTTAGTAGGATACTCTATGACACTATAGTTGTAGTATAGTATGGCACTATTATTATGGCACTATTATTATGGCACTATTATTAGGTTACTGTATGGCACTATTATTATGGTATTGTTTAGAACTAATTTTAAGATACTTTGTGGCGCAATTATTATGGAGGCTCCGGATCTTCCATAGACCCCAGTCCACCTCCGTATCCTTATCATATCTGCTCTTCATTATTAAGGTATTGATGTCAGAACATTAGAAAAATAAACTCTCTGTGCAGAGTAATAGAACTAGAAGTGGACACAGGAGACATTGAGAAATTCTGGGCACTAGTTCTGAATACACGAGCCCAAGAGAGATAAAACCTTGTTATATGGGCAACTGTTTTTGGATCCCATTCAGCTCACAGATTTTATTTCCATATTGTATTTTAGGACATTAAAAATAACTGTAAGCTAAGATCTGCTCAGTTTTTAGGACTTGCAATTGATACACACTGAAACATACAAATCTAATGAGATGGGTATCGCAAAGTTTCTGGATCCCAAAGCAAAATCTTCTTCAGGCCACCACCACCACCACCTATCAGATAGGACGTATCCCACAACTGAGGGCATTTAGATCACAGGTAATGCATATAAATCCCTTTACTACACCTTAAAATGAATATAGACCCCATACCAAACCCCTCCAAAAATATAAACCCAAAGTCAGACCCCTATACAAATTTACAACTCCGAACAAAGACTAGACCATTAGTTTCGGCAGCTTACAGTCCTCATTACTCCCTGGTACCACTGTAGTCACCATCTTGATGCCAGCATCAAAAAACATTAGGAGGCTTTTATCATTACGTTTGCAAAATTTTGCACAATTTGCAACATTTTCTTGTTGTAAATGTGTGCACCACATTTATTATTGTTTTACACCATTTTTTAGTACCTATGCTAAAACTAAAAAATGGTGATAAAATGGGATGTGTTTAACCTTTTGGCATAAAGTGCAATGTACAACATATTTACGAGAGCATTCCTATATAAAATTTCATCTTTAACATGCGTAAAATGTCGCACTTTGTGCAACAATCAGCATTAGTGTGTAACACTTGACAGATTGGTCTCTTCAGGTCTTTTCTAATATTGGGAAGTATACTACCATGCTTAAATAGATGAGCTGGCATATTCTGTGCCAAATTTATCATTAATGTGCAATATTTAATAAATATGGAGTGACGGAGTTGAAATGAGAACACTAAACATTTGTTGCAAATTACGTAAATTTTGATAAATGTGGCCCACTGTCTGTGATGGCCCCTCAGAGTGACGAAGACTGGAGGAACAAGAGGAGGAGAAGAGCCGTCACCTGGGAAACATGAGAGTTCTTCAGGTCTCCTGAAGGTCTCCTCTTTTTTGAGAGGGTTGGCAAGAATGTTCAATCGACTACATATAATAACTGGGTCCATATAAAGGGATCTGGACACCTGACAGGTGATCTGAAGACCCTAGTATATATTTCTGGATTCTTCCATGTCCTCTACTGACCCTATAACAGGCTGTTGAAATTCTTGCAGGACATGTCTGTGTGCGTTATGGAATATTAAAGGGTTGTCCCCAAACAGGTGAGTTATCAGCTATCCACAGGATAGGTAATAAGTTGTGGATTGCTAGGGGTCAGACTAATGGGATCCCCACTGATCCCCAAATGAAGGGTCTGCTGTAGACAGCTGGAGACAACAAATGAAGTGGCTCCACATCCAGTACAATGACTGATATCACCTCTATATACAGTAGATAACAGGATCCACCATTCACAATCAGTGATATCACAGCTCACCTCCTCCTCCTGTACAATGACTGATAACACCTCTACATACAGCTGATAATACAGGATCCACCATTCACAATAGGTGATGTCACAGCTCACCCCCTCCTCCTCCTGTACAATGACTGATAACACCTCTATATGATGCGCCCCTGGGCCTGTGACGCGCTGCGTTGCGCACGCGGGAGCTTACCCGGAGCCGGATCTCTTGAGGGTTGTAGTCTCGTGGCGGTGATCCGGTCCGTGCCCAGGGAGGCAGACTAAGTGGCGCTGTATTAGCGGTAGATGTTGGACGACTACGCCACCCGTTGAGTACAGCTAAGGAGCTGCTGCTGCAGGGCAGACCGCTGAGGCCGGTGGTAGGATTGTGCAGCGTGATAGTATAACCCCCAACGGGAGGGGTATGGCCTCAGGGCAGCCGACGTGGATGATGGGGGTAGCAGGAACCACTCAGAGACGGTACGGTGTAGTTCAGGGTCTTTACTGGTGACAACGATAGACCCTCCCGGAGTACTGGCTAGCGATTGGGGCCTGGTCAGTCCTTGAGCAGATGGGATCTCCCCTGGCCAGGCGGAGTTGTAGGCCTCCCAAACTAACGATACTCTTCTGGCTACCTTGCTAGAAGCGGGTATAAGTAGCCCACGTCCCTGAGTGTACCGTGTGGTGCTCACCCGTATGGCCAGTGACTCGGGGCCTTCTAGTAGCTTCCGCTCCACGACGGCGGTGCTGGTCCCACGCGTGTGACCGTGCCTTCGTGTTTCTGGGCCAGAGGACCTGCAATCCCCTGCCGGTCGGTTTCTGCTGCTGGATAGGAGTTAGTCCCCACAGCCTCGGACTCCGGGTCCGGAGATAACTTCTCAGTCAGGGCGAGCTCTGCAGCTGCCAGCCCCTGACTCCTTGTAGTACTGCTCCCACAGATCTCCTGATGTTCTTTCCTATATCTACTTCTCTTCTCTGTCTCTACTTCTTCTCTACTCACTAACCCTGCCTCAGCCCTAGGTTTATATAGGGGAAGTTCTTCCCCTCCCAGGACTGGGCAGGAGGTGTGGCATGCACAGGATCCCTGACCAAGAGACCTCCCACCTGCTCTCAGACATAACATTGCCGTTACTGTGGAAACCAGACCCCTGGGGTGCCACATTCCCCCCTAGTGAAATTTAGTACTCCGGGACTAAACATATTTTTAGAAAAACATAACAAGGTATAAACAATAATAATACAATAAGAAAAACACATAAAGATGGTTACGGCGTGTCCGCAACCGGGTGCAGTCTTTGAAGAAAAGCAAGGTGTCCATTTCACCAAAACAGGGAGACGTAACCAGGTAGGGGTCTGTCCTGCCCCGAGTCCTTAACAGTCTTTAGTCCGTCCTGGGTTACGCTCCAACTATACACAAAGGATTCCCGGTAAATCCACCAAGGACTCCTATAAATAACTAGAAACACATAATTATACACAAGCAACAGAAAAAAAAACAGGTAACCACAAATAAAACAATTTATACACTTCAAATCCTCCAACGTGCGGGTAACTGGCCTCTAGTGGCCCTAGTGGACCTACGGAGTTGACTGTCTAGCCCTGAACTACAGGGTGTAGGAGCTGTCAAGGGTAAACCGGGCAGCTGTCTACCGGCTCTTTGACTCACTAGGGGTACGGCAGGCTCACTATAAGCAGAGGGTTGATCCTACTGTTCTGCTTGTGTGGAGTCTTCTGCCTCCTGGACGGGCTGCTCTTCCAGCTCTACCTGTTGCTCCGTAGGCACTTGGGATGCTGGTTGGAGGAACGTGAGGACGGGTACCACAACTGCACCATTGACTTGAGTCCAGGACCGAGGGAAGTCTCCGAGCACAGTACTAACCATATCTTCCCTTTCCTCTACGGGTCGATGGTCTTCTTGTTCCTCTTCAGGGTTCCGTAGCTGTTCAGGACACTTCTTCAGGTGATCCCGGGATACAATGGCTATGGTCTCCCCTCCGTCTTTACTGATGGTACAGACTTTCGGGTTCTCATGGCTTGAGGGCAGTACGGTGTACGGGTCCTTCTCCCACTGGTCGTCCAACTTGTGGAGCCGTCTTTTCCTCTTCAAGACCTGCTCTCCGGGTACCAGGGGAACAGCGGGAGCATACTGGTTGTAAGTTTTCTCTTGTCTTTCCCTAGCCTGACAGAGACTTCGCTCCACGCTCTCCTGTACTTTCCGGTACTGCTGCTGCCTCTCTGTGTCCCAGTCTGCTTCTGGTGAAGTGTCCTCAGGTGTCAGGACTCCTATTTCCAGGTCAACAGGTAACTTACCAGGTCTCGCCCTTATTAGGTAAGCCGGGGTACAGTTGGTGGAACCTACCGGGATGTGGTTGTATAGGTCCACTAGATCGGGCAGCTTCTCAGGCCACAGACTGCGTTCTTCCAGGGGCAACGTTTTCAGGAGATCCATTACCACCTGGTTCATTTTCTCACAAAGTCCATTAGTTTGCGGATGATAGGGTGTCGTCCTTATCTTCCGGCAGCCATACAGTTTGCAGAATTCCTGGAAGACCTCCGCTTCAAAGGCAGGTCCCTGGTCCGTCAGCACTTGGTCCGGGTACCCGTGTGGACGGCAGAAGTGCTGCTGGAAGGCTCTAGCTGCTGTTTGAGCCGTTAAGTCCTTAACGGGGACGACAACCAAGAACCGGGAGTAATGATCCACAATGGTTAACGCGTAGACGTAGCCACTTCTTCTTGGGGTCAGTTTTACATGATCCAAGGCTACCAGTTCCAACGGCTGCCGGGTGACGATGGACTGCAGGGGAGTCTTCTGGCTGGCACGGTCCTTCCTTCTTAGGTTGCACGGGCCACAGTCTCTGCACCACCTCTCGATGGTTCCCCTCATGCCTACCCAGTGGAACCGCCCACGCAGCAGGAACTCCAGCTTCTTCCATCCGAAGTGTCCAGCCCCGTCGTGGTATGCTTCCATCACCATGGCTGCGTCTCTCCGTGGCACCACTACTTGCCAGATTAGTTCATGCGTCCGGGAGTTAACCATTCTGCGGCACAACTTCCCCTTGTAAAGGAACAGTCGACTCTTCTCAGCCCACAGTTGCTTGGCTTCCTCCGGAGCGTCTGGGTCAAGGCGAGCCTCTGGCCGAGTCAGCATCTCCTTCACCAGCCGGACGGCAGGGTCACTGTCTTGCGTTTCCTCCCAGTTGTAGTGAGGCAAGGGGTTAAACGTAGCGGCTTGCTTACTCCTTACCCGATGGGAATACTGGATAGTCCCATGACGGTGGAACGCGGGGAGTTCGACTTCTTCCAGTCCCTCTGGATCTTCTCCTACGTCCGGTAGGTTTGGCATCCTGGACAGGGCGTCCGCATTGGTATTGGAGCGTCCTGCCCGGTATTTGATTGTGAACTCGTAGTTGGACAGACGGGCCATCCATCTCTGCTCTACGGCACCGAGTCTTGCAGTGTCCAGGTGTGTCAACGGGTTGTTATCCGTGTACACGGTGAACCGGGAAGAAGCGAGGTAGTGCTTAAAGCGTTCGGTGACTGCCCACACCACTGCCAGGAACTCTAGCTTAAATGAGCTATAATTCTCAGGGTTTCTTTCGGTGGGTCGCAGTTTTCGGCTGGCGTAAGCGATTACTCGTTCTTTCCCCTGCTGGATCTGGGACAGTACGGCTCCTAGCCCGATGTTACTTGCGTCGGTGTAGAGGATAAAGGGCTGGCTGTAATCAGGGTACGCCAGGATTTCATCCCCCGTGAGGGCCATCTTCAGCTGGCGGAAGGACTCTTCTTCTAACTTCTCCCATCTGAAGGGTGGCTTCTGGTTCTTGGCCTTCCGGGACTGGCCTATCAGGAGGTCCTGCATAGGAGCTGCCTTTTTGGTGAAACCGGGGATGAATCTGCGGTAATAGCCTACCAACCCGAGGAACTGCCGCACTTCCTTTACACTGGAGGGACTTGGCCATTCCTTAATTGCGGTGATCTTATCAGGGTCGGGAGCCACTCCATCAGCGCTCACCACGTGTCCCAGGTACTGCACCTTTGGTTTCAGTAGGTGACACTTGGAGGGTTTCACCTTTAGGCCGTAGCTTGCCAGAGCTTCGAACACTTCCGCCAGGTGTTTCAGGTGGTCCTCATACGTCTTGGAATATACGATGACATCGTCCAGGTACAACAGGACCGTCTCAAAGTTTCTGTGGCCCAGACAACACTCCGTTAATCGTTGGAAGGTTCCTGGTGCATTGCAGAGTCCGAACGGCATGCAAGTAAACTCGCTAAGTCCCATCGGGGTGGTGAATGCGGTCTTCTCCCGGTCCGCCTCTGCTACAGGAACCTGCCAGTACCCACTAGTGAGATCCAAGGTAGAGAAGAAGTTAGCAGATCTTAAAGCAGCCAAAGACTCCTCTATCCTTGGTAAGGGGTACGCATCCTTGTGTGTGATACGGTTGATTTTCCGGTAATCTACACACATCCTCATGGTGTTGTCTTTCTTTTTGACTAAGACTAGTGGAGCTGCCCAGGGGCTACAGCTATCCCTGATCACCCCAGCCTCCTTCATGTCTCTAAGCATCCCCTTGGCGTGTTGGTAGTGTGCAGGGGGTACGGGTCGATACCTCTCTTTTATGGGAGGATGGTCTCCCGTGGGGATGTGGTGTTCTACCCCCTTGACTCGCCCGAAGTCTAACAGGTGTTTACTAAACACTCTCTCGTACTCTTGAACCACCCGATAGACTCCCTGTTTCTGGTGTGAGGGAGTGGAGTCAGTACCCAAATGTAGTTGCTGACACCAGTCCTCCATTGTTTCTTTAGAGCCGTTACCTTCCTCCGGGGAAGATGGAGGCAAGGGTTCTACGGACTGTATGGAATTTTGATTGATGGTATACAATTTGGCTAGCGTGGCATACCAGGGCAGGTACACTTCCCTCTTCCCGATATTTATTATGCGAACGGGCACCCTCCCATGGCGTACATTGACCACCCCCCGTGCTGTCAAAATGGTGGGCCTACTGTCTGAGTAAACTGGTTCTACCATTGCCTGGTAATCTCTACCTCTCAGACCAATAGCTGCCCGGCACCAAATCATCATTTCACTTTTTGGGGGCATGGCAATAGGGAAAGGGTCACACATAGTGTTGAGCATTCCGATACTGAAATATCGGGTATCGGCCGATATTCACTGTATCGGAATTCCGATACTTAATTCCGATACTTTTATAATATCGAATACCGGAATCGGAAGTTCCCATAATGCCTGCGCTCTGCAGTGTCTCTGAAGGATGACAAGCTGGATGGCAGCGCTCAGCTGCGATCCAGCTTGTCATCAGAATGCCATCCCAGCGTGGGAGAATTCTCCTGATTGTTTAAAAGCCGGCGCGCGGTAAAAAGCCGCCGGCTTTTAAACAATCACGCAGCCCCATACTGCTTCCCCGCAGCCTCCCACCCCGATCCTCCGCTCCCCTCGCCACCTCCCATCCCGATCGTAAATTAGGACCGGGCGGGGAGCGCAGCACCAAGGAGCGAAGGACCCGGGCGGGGAAGCCGGCAGTGAAAAGACTTCACCGCCGGCTTTCCCGTTCTGTGCTGCGCTTTCCCGCCGGTTATTTCAAATGAACAGCTGAGGTATCAGGTGATGCCGATCAGCTGTTCATTTGAAGTAGCCGCGGTGCCCTCAGAGGGTTCATGTGAGTTCATGCTTGACTGCATGAACTCACATCAACTTTCCCACGGCCGCACAGGTCAGCCTCACCTCCCGGACCCGTCATGATTAGTGTGTGTGCGGGGTGTGTGTGTGTGCGGGGTGTGTGTGTGTGCGGGGTGTGTGTGTGTGCGGGGTGTGTGTGCGGGTGTGTGTGCGGGTGTGTGTGCGGGGTGTGTGTGTGCGGGTGTGTGTGCGGGCAGACATAGGCCGATGTGACACTACTACTCCCATCGGCCTATGTCTGTCCCCCGTCCACTCCTGCCAGCAGGATCAGCTCGATGGGAGCAGTAGTTCCCATCAGCCTGATCCTGCTATTTAAATTGCCCTACTGTGTCCCCAATAAATGTTAAATACATGTCATTGGTGGCCAGTGGTTACCTAAAAGAAATTAGTTCATACATTACCTGTCCCCGCCGATCGCCACCTGAAATAAAGTAAAAAATAAAAAACTACACCTATACTCACCTAGACACCTAATTCCCCGAAGCCATCGATCTCCTGTAATAAAATATAAAATAATAAACCACAACCTTATCCTTACCCCTCCGTAGTAGTCCACGAGTGTCCCACGAAGATCTCCAGTTCAGAGCAGCCACATAGAATGTGACCGCTCTGAACCGCTGCCGCCGCTAGAATGACGGGGCCGTAAGGGTTCACCGGAGTTCAGGCAGCGCTGCTCCGGTTAGCTCCTTTACAGCACTGCTGTATCGTGAGAAATTCCCACGGTACAGCACTGCCGTAAAGGAGGTCTCCGGAGCTGCGCTGCCTGAATGCACTCCGGTGACCTCAGTCAGTGGCTCCCGCTGCCGGGAGCGGACGTGTTCCCGGCAGCGTGAGCTTACAGCAGCCATGCACAGCTGTCACCATCTCCAGATGTGACAGCTGTGCATGGGAGATCAGCGCAGGAACGTGGACAGGTAACTATTTTTTTTTTAGTAAACTAAGAATTAAATAAAATGGTGTTTTATTTCAAATAAATTATTTTTTTCTGGGTGTAGTGTGTTTTTTCTTTTTAACACTTTGTAGGTTAGTAATGGGGGTGTCATATAGACGGCCATCATTACTAACCTGGGCTTCATGGCAGCTGGCGCTGACATGAACCCCACCACTATTACCCCCTGCCACCGCACCAGGGCAGCGTGGAAGAGCGAGGCTAAGTGCCAGAATTGGCGCATCCTATGGATGCGCCATTTCTGGGGCGGCTGACGGCTGGTGTTTCTAGCCTGGGAGGGGGCCAATATTCATGGCACCCTTCCTGAGCTATTAATATCAGCCCCCAGCTGTCTGCCTAGCCTTTGCTAGCTATTAAAATAGAGGGGACCCCACGTCATTTTTTTTTGGGGGGTCCCCCATTTTAATAGCTAGTAAAGGCTAGGTATTCAGCTGGGGGCTGATATTAGTAGCCTGGGAAGCTCCGTGGGTTTTACCCCCTTCCCAGGCTTCAAACATCTGCCCCAGCCGTCTGCTTAACCTCCGCTAGAGACTAAAATTATGGGGGATCCCACGCCATTTTTTTTTTAAATAAATCCTTTATTTTAACACTAAATGACATTTGAGGACTTAATAAAGATGCAGTCCCTAAATTATTATTTATTTTTTAATAAATTTTTCCCAAAACTTTTGACGTGGGCTTCGCCATATTTTTGTATGCCAGCCAGGTACAGCATCCAGCTTCTATGAACGCGCCATTTTCCGGGGCGGCCGCGGACTGCAATTTTCAGCGGGGGGGGGGAGGGCAAAAAGCTTGGGCCTCCCTGCGCTGCAGATTCCATCCCCCAGCTGCCTAGTTGTACCTGGCTGGACACAAAAATAGGGAGAAGCTCCACGTTTTTTTTTTTTTAATTATTTCATGAAATTCATGGAATAATTAAGAAAAAAAGGGCTTCCCTATATTGTTGTGTCCGGCTAGGTACAAATAGGCAGCTGGTGGTTGGGGGCAGCCCGTTCCTGCCTGCTGTACCTGGCTGGACACAAATATAGTGTGAAGCCCCACGTCAATTTTTTTTTAATTATTTCAGGAAATTCATGAAATAATTAAAAAAAAATTATGTGGGGCTTCGCCCTATAATTGTGTCCAGCCAGGTACAGCAGGCAGGAACGGGCTGCCCCCAACCACCAGCTGCCTATTTGTACCTAGCCAGACACAACAATATAGGGAAGCCCTTTTTTTCTTAATTATTCCATGAATTTCATGAAATAATTAAAAAAAAAATGTGTGGCGCTTCGCCCTATTTTTGTGTCCAGCCAGGTACAACTAGGCAGCTGGGGGCTGGAATCTGCAGCGCAGGGAGACCCAAGCTTTCTGGGTCCCACCCGCTGCAAATTGCAGTCCGCAGCCGCCCCGGAAAATGGCGCGTTCATAGAAGCGCCATCTTCTGGCGCTGTACCCAACTCATCCAGGGCCCTGGTGCGGTGGCTCACTGGGTAATAAAGGGGTTAAGGCCAGCTTGGCATTATCAGCTGGCCCTAAGCCTGAAATTCATGGGGTCACGCCAATATTAGACATGACCGCCATGAATTTCTAGTAAAGTATTTAAAAAAAACACAAACACCCAGAAAAAAGTCCTTTAATTGAAATAAAGACACAATTCTTTATTGTTCTAAATTAAACCATACTTACCGCCACACCCATTCCAGCTGAAGCCAACGATCTCCTGCAATAAAAGTAAAATAATAAAGCAACCTCATCCTTACCTTTCCATGGTTCCCAGGACAGCTTCAGCTCTGCTACATCGAGATGACAGGCTGGACCGCAGCAGAACGCTGCCATCCAGCCTGTCATCCCGCGGACACTGAGAAGCGCAGGCATGCTTGCGCTCCTCAGTGTCTTTCTGTGACGTCATCCAGATGAGCCGAGGTCATGTCCAATGAACTCAGCTCACCTCATGCACGTCACTGACAGCGTGGGAAAATTCTCCTGCACTCAGCGCTTCAGCGTGAGAATTCTCCCACGCTGTCAGTGACGTGCATGAGGTGCGCCGAGTTCATGGGACATGACCTCACCTCATGCACGTCACTGACAGCGTGGGAAAATTCTCACGCTGAAGCGCTGAGTGCAGGAGAATTCTCCCACGCTGTCAGTGACGTACATGAGGTGAGCCGAGTTCATTGTCGGCTCATCTGGATGCCGTCACAGCCAGACACTGAGGAGTGGAAGTATGCCTGCGCTTCTCAGTGTCTGCGGGATGACAGGCTGGATGGCAGCGTTCTGCTGCGGTCCAGCCTGTCATCTCGATGTAGCAGAGCTGGAGCCGTCGTGGGAGCCATGGAAAGGTAAGGATGAGGTTGCTTTATTATTTTTCTTTTATTGCAGGAGATCGTTGGCTTCAGCTGGAATGGGCGTGATGGTAAGTATGGTTTAATTTAGAACAATAAAGAATTGTGTGTTTATTTCAATTAAAGGACTTTTTTCTGGGTGTTTGTGTTTTTTTTAAATACTTTACTAGAAATTCATGGTGGTCATGTCTAATATTGGCGTGACCCCATGAATTTCGGGCTTAGGGCCAGCTGATAATGCCAAGCTGGCCTTAACCCCTTTATTACCCAGTGAGCCACCGCATCAGGGCCCTGGATGAGTTGGGTACAGCGCCAGAAGATGGCGCTTCTATGAACGCGCCATTTTCCGGGGCGGCTGCGGACTGCAATTTGCAGCGGGTGGGGCCCAGAAAGCTTGGGCCTCCCTGCGCTGCAGATTCCAGCCCCCAGCTGCCTAGTTGTACCTGGCTGGACACAAAAATAGGGCGAAGCTCCACGTTTTTTTTTTTTTAAATTCATGAAATTCATGGAATAATTCAGAAAAAAAGGGCTTCCCTATATTGTTGTGTCCGGCTAGGTACAAATAGGCTGCTGGTGGTTGGGGGCAGCCCGTTCCTGCCTGCTGTACCTGACTGGACACAAATATAGGGCGAAGCCCCACATCAATTTTTTTAAATTATTTCATGAATTTCCTGAAATGATTTAAAAAAAATTGACGTGGGGCTTCGCACTATATTTGTGTCCAGCCAGGTACAGCAGGCAGGAACGGGCTGCCCCCAACCACCAGCTGCCTATTTGTACCTGGTTGGACACAACAATATAGGGAAGCCCTTTTTTTCTTAATTATTTCATGAATTTCATGAAATAATTAAAAAAAAAAAATACGTGAAGCTTCTCCCTATTTTTGTGTCCAGCCAGGTACAACTAGGCAGCTGGGGGATGGAATCTGCAGCGCAGGGAGGCCCAAGCTTTCTGCCCCCCCCCTCCCCCCGCTGAAAATTGCAGTGCGCAGCCACCCCGGAAAATGGCGCGTTCATAGAAGCTGGATGCTGTACCTGGCTGGCATACAAAAATATGGCGAAGCCCACGTCAAAAGTTTTGGGAAAAATTAATTAAAAAATAAATAATAATTTAGGGACTGCATCTTTATTAACTCCTCAAATGTCATTTAGTGTTAAAATAAAGGACTTATTTTAAAAAAAATTGACGTGGGGCTTCGCCCTATATTTGTGTCCAGCCAGGTACAGCAGGCAGGAACAGGCTGCCCCCAACCACCAGCTGCCTATTTGTACCTGGCCGGACACAACAATATAGGGAAGCCCTTTTTTAAAAAAATTATTTCATGAAATAATTAAAAAAAAATTGACGTGGGGCTTCGCACTATATTTGTGTCCAGCCAGGTACAGCAGGCAGGAATGGGCTGCCCCCAACCACCAGCTGCCTATTTGTACCTGGTTGGACACAACAATATAGGGAAGCCCTTTTTTTCTTAATTATTCCATGAATTTCATGAAATAATTTTAAAAAAAAATGCGTGGGGCTTCGCCCTATTTTTGTGCCCAGCCAGATACAACTAGGCAGCTGGGGGCTGGAATCCGCAGCGCAGGGAGACCCAAGCTTTCTGGGCCCCCCCCGCTACAAATTGCAGTCCGCAGCCGCCCCAGAAAATGGCGCGTTCATAGAAGCGCCATCTTCTGGCGCTGTACCCAACTCATCCAGGGCCCTGGTGCGGTGGCTCACTGGGTAATAAAGGGGTTAAGGCCAGCTTGGCATTATCAGCTGGCCCTAAGCCCAAAATTCATGGGGTCACGCCAATATTAGACATGACCGCCATGAATTTCTAGTAAAGTATTTAAAAAAACACAACACCCAGAAAAAAGTCCTTTAATTGAAATAAACACACAATTCTTTATTGTTCTAAATTAAACCATACTTACCACCACGCCCATTCCAGCTGAAGCCAACGATCTCCTGCAATAAAAGTAAAATAATAAAGCAACCTCATCCTTACCTTTCCATGGCTCCCACGACAGCTTCAGCTCTGCTACATCGAGATGACAGGCTGGACCGCAGCAGAACGCTGCCATCCATCCTGTCATCCCGCAGACACTGAGAAGCGCAGGCATACTTCCACTCCTCAGTGTCTGGCTGTGACGGCATCCAGATGAGCCGAGGTCATGTCCAATGAACTCCGCTCACTTCATGTACGTCACTGACAGCGTGGGAAAATTCTCCTGCACTCAGCACTTCAGCGTGAGAATTTTCCCACGCTGTCAGTGACGTGCATGAGGTGAGCTGAGTTCATTGGACATGACCTCACCTCATGTATGTCACTGACAGCGTGGGAGAATTCTCACGCTGAAGCGCTGAGTGCAGGAGAATTTTCCCACGCTGTCAGTGACGTGCATGAGGTGAGCTGAGTTCATTGGACATGAAC
Organism: Phyllobates terribilis; assembly: GCF_046119375.1. NCBI lineage: Eukaryota > Metazoa > Chordata > Amphibia > Anura > Dendrobatidae > Phyllobates > Phyllobates terribilis. The sequence continues at coordinate 359,153,325 of NW_027362769.1, read as the reverse complement.
TCGGCTCATCTGGATGACGTCACAGAGAGACACTGAGGAGCGCAAGCATGCCTGCGCTTCTCAGTGTCTGCGGGATGACAGGCTGGATGGCAGCTTTCTGCTGCGGTCCAGCCTGTCATCTCGATGTAGCAGAGCTGAAGCTGTCCTGGGAACCATCGAAAGGTAAGGATGAGGTTGCTTTATTATTTTTCTTTTATTGCAGGAGATCGTTGGCTTCAGCTGGAATGGGCGTGATGGTAAGTATGGTTTAATTTAGAACAATAAAGAATTGTGTCTTTATTTCAATTAAAGGACTTTACTCTGGGTGTTTGTGTTTTCTTTTAACTTTGACTATGGGGTTAGTAATGGGGGTGTCTTATAGACGCCTCTCCATTACTAACCTGGGCTTGATGTCAGCTGGCATTATAAGCTGACATCAACCCCAACCCTATTACCCCCTGCCACCGCACCAGGGCAGCGTGGAAGAGCGAGGCTAAGTGCCAGAATTGGCGCATCCTATGGATGCGCCATTTCTGGGGCGGCTGACGGCTGGTGTTTCTAGCCTGGGAGGGGGCCAATATTCATGGCACCCTTCCTGGGCTATTAATATCAGCCCCCAGCTGTCTGCCTAGCCTGTGCTAGCTATTAAATTAGGGGGGACCCCACGTCATTTTTTTGGGGGGGTCCCCCATTTTAATAGCTAGTAAAGGCTAGGTATTCAGCTGGGGGCTGATATTAGTAGCCTGGGAAGCTCCGTGGGTATTACCCCCTTCCCAGGCTTCAAACATTTGCCCCAGCTGTCTGCTTAACCTCCGCTAGAGCCTAAAATTAAGGGGAACCCCACGCCAATTTTTTTTTAAATAAATCCTTTATTTTAACACTAAATGACAAGTACAGTAATCAACACTGTCACTGTACTTCATATATATGTGACTGACATGTTTCTATCTATCTAATCTATGTGTGATTCTCTATTCCTTCTATTCTAAATTGTCGGGTACAGATGCTGAATTGCCGGCCGGCTTTCTTAAAGAGACGGTGCATGAAAACACTATTATTTTTTTAAATAAATCCTTTACACTAAATGACAAGTTCTGTAAGCAACACTGTCACTGTACTTCATATATATGTGACTGACATGTTTCTATCTATCTAATCTATGTGTGAAGCTCTATTCTGTCTGTTATAAATTGTCGGGTACAGATGCTGAATTGCCGGCCGGCTTTTTTAAAGAGACGGTGCACGAAAACACTAATATTTTTTTTAATAAATCCTTTACACTAAATGACAAGTACAGTAAGCAACACTGTCACTGTACTTCATATATATGTGACTGACATGTTTCTATCTATCTAATCTATGTGTGAAGCTCTATTCTTTCTGTTGTAAATTGTCGGGTACCGGTGAATGCCGCTGATGAATTGCCGGCTTTTCATGTCATTCTACATTATTCTTAGTTGTTTTACTTCATGTAGAATTAACCTACAAGGAAAGAAAGGGTTTATTTTCATTCCGATATTTGTGTCCCATTGACTTGCATTGGTTTCCGGTATCGGAATCGGCGATATCCGATACTTTTTGGGTATCGGCCCGATCCAATCCGATACGATATTTCCTGATATCGGAAGGTATCGCTCAACACTAGTCACACATTCTTACGCTACCAATCTCACCACCGGAGAGTTTTAGCTGTTGCCGTCGCATCAGTGCCCGGATCTCTTTCTGGAGCACTCGCTGCTGGCCGGAGCTGGCGTTCTTGGCAACCTGCTGTAAAAGGAAAATCACCTCTGCAAGACAATTTTCAATTGCATTAGTTCCTAGAGTTATCTTTGGGTGACTCTCGTGTTTGTCAATGTCTACAATGATCAGTCCCTGTGCTGCCAGTTCGACTCTACCGATTTTAATGGTCACCTCTTTAAATCCAATCTGTGGCACGGGCTGACCATTGCTGGCGATGATACTCAAGTCGTCGTCAGGGTAGCGGGTGATATCCGAGTCATTCCAGTACTGCTTGAAGAGCACGTACGGGATGGTGGTGACCTGTGACCCGGTGTCCAGTAGGGCACTCATAGGAATGCCATCCAGTACCACGGGTAAGACTGGACGTCCTCCCACATATTTGTCGCGCCAGTTCGATGGGCCTGGTGATCTTTTTCCTGGGGGTTGGCCCTCTACCCCAGGTTGTGCCAGTTTAAAGGACAGTACCTTGCCATATGTCCGGGTTGATTGCAGCGGCGGCAGATGGGTCGTCCGTCCTCGTTGTATCGGTCGCTGGGTCTTCCTCTGGCCGGTGGGGTCCTCCTTGGTCGACGCCACGGGATGTCCTCCGGTCCGGATGCCAGCTGGATCTTCCCTGGAGTGGAAACCTGTAAAGACTGCACAGTTTGGGTTAGCGCAGCAACGCTTTTAGCTAGCTCTTGGACCTGATGGTGCAGGTCTGGAGCCGGGTCATTGTTCAAAGCCTGCGCATCAGCTCCCACAGGCCCTGCCGACAAGGGTGCCGCCTCCTGGTGGTAAGTGGTAGTGGGGCGTCTGGGGGTCACAACGCCACCTGGTGCCGGTTCTCGAAGCACCCGGATGGCTCTGTCCTTGAACTGTGCAAATCCCAGATGAGGGTCCTGTAAGGCCATTGCCCGCAACTGGGTTCGGTGGGCATTGCAATATAAACCCTCTATAAATTGTTCAGTCAACAGCCTGTCCTCGTCTCCCACGCCGTCAGGGTCGGTCTGCTTAATGGCTCTCAGGGCCTCTTGTAGGTTCAGGGCATAGTCCCTTATACTCTCATGTGCCCGCTGTTTGCACCCGTAGAATCTAAGCTTGATCTCGGCTGAGGTGCGGGTATCAAAGGTGTCCCTCAGCCGGGTTAGTATCCCTGCGACAGTCCTCCCCCCAGGTGGCCAGGACTTTACCTCCCTTTGGGCTGCTCAGGTTAATTGGGCCACCAGGATGCTCACTTTTTGCTCCTCTGTGAGGGGGTACACCTGGAAGAGGCTATCCAGCTTTTCTCTAAAGTCATGCAGGGTATGTGACTCCCCTGAGTACTGGGGTAGCCAGGCTGCCCCCGGGATATAGGGCATGGTGAAAGGCATGACCGCAACAGCGGTGGCGCTGGCGGGGGTTGAAGCGGTGAAGCTCTCCTCCGTATCCGACATCCTTCTCCCCCCTAGTGGACCGTGGTCTACCTTGCGATGATCCTCTTCCGTAGGCCGCGGCTCCGCAGTGGATTGTCAGGGTTGAGGACCTTCCGTCGCGCTCCTGTGACGTCGGCGTCTGCTGGGCTCCTTCCAGGACCTTACGCAACGTCCGGACGTGAGGCGGGGCTTCAGTTCTCGCGCGCTTTCGGAGTCCACGCCCCTCTTCTTCCCGCGCGGCGTCCTCAAGATGGCGTCCAATGGCGGGAAAACTCCACGTATGGCGGGAAGAAGGCCGAAGATGGCGCCGGATGGCGGGAAAACTCCACCGATGGCGGGAAGGAAGCGGAAGATGGCGCCGGATGGCGGGAATCTTCACCACAGGTAAGTTTGAACAGTCTTTTTCAGGCACGCAGTACCCGGTGGTTGCGGGCACGAAATCCTGCCGACTACGCCAAAAGTTGACGCGCCCCTGGGCCTGTGTCGCGCTGCGTTGCGCACGCGGGAGCTTACCCGGAGCCGGATCTCTTGAGGGTTGTAGTCTCGTGGCGGTGATCCGGTCCGTGCCCAGGGAGTCAGACTAAGTGGCGCTGTATTAGCGGTAGATGTTGGACGACTACGCCACCCGTTGAGTACAGCTAAGGAGCTGCTGCTGCAGGGCAGACCGCTGAGGCCGGTGGTAGGATTGTGCAGCGTGATAGTATAACCCCCAACGGGAGGGGTATGGCCTCAGGGCAGCCGACGTGGATGATGGGGGTAGCAGGAACCACTCAGAGACGGTACAGTGTAGTTCAGGGTCTTTACTGGTGACAACGATAGACCCTCCCGGAGTACTGGCTAGCGATTGGGGCCTGGTCAGTCCTTGAGCAGATGGGATCTCCCCTGGCCAGGCGGAGTTGTAGGCCTCCCAAACTAACGATACTCTTCTGGCTACCTTGCTAGAAGCGGGTATAAGTAGCCCACGTCCCTGAGTGTACCGTGTGGTGCTCACCCGTATGGCCAGTGACTCGGGGCCTTCTAGTAGCTTCCGCTCCACGACGGCGGTGCTGGTCCCACGCGTGTGACCGTGCCTTCGGGTTTCTGGGCCAGAGGACCTGCAATCCCCTGCCGGTCGGTTTCTGCTGCTGGATAGGAGTTAGTCCCCACAGCCTCGGACTCCGGGTCCGGAGATAACTTCTCAGTCAGGGCGAGCTCTGCAGCTGCCAGCCCCTGACTCCTTGTAGTACTGCTCCCACAGAGCTCCTGATGTTCTTTCCTATATCTACTTCTCTTCTCTGTCTCTACTTCTTCTCTACTCACTAACCCTGCCTCAGCCCTAGGTTTATATAGGGGAAGTTCTTCCCCTCCCAGGACTGGGCAGGAGGTGTGGCATGCACAGGATCCCTGACCAAGAGACCTCCCACCTGCTCTCAGACATAACATTGCCGTTACTGTGGAAACCAGACCCCTGGGGTGCCACATTTATACAGTAGATAACAGGATCCACTATTCACAATAAGTGATGTCACAGCTCACCTCCTCCTCCTGTACAATGACTGATAACACATCTATATGCAGTAGATAACACAGAATCCACCATTCACAATATGTGATGTCACAGCTCACCTCCTCCTCCTATACAATGACTGGTAGCATCTCTATATACAGTAGATAACACAGGATCCATCATTCACAATAGGTGATGTCACAGCTCACCTCCTCCTTCTGTACAATGACTGATAGCATCTCTATATACAGCAGATCACACAGAATTCGCCATTCACAATATGTGATGTCACAGCTCACCTCCTCCTCCTATACAATGACTGGTAGCATCTTTATATGCAGTAGATTCTTCCATGTCCTCTACTGACCCTATAACAGGCTGTTGAAATTCTTGCAGGACATGTCTGTGTGCGTTATGGAATATTAAAGGGTTGTCCCCAAACAGGAGAGTTATCAGGTATCCACAGGATAGGTAATAAGTTGTGGATTGCTAGGGGTCAGACTAATGGGATCCCCACTGATCCCCAAATGAAGGGTCTGCTGTAGACAGCTGGAGACAACAAATGAAGTGACTCCACATCCAGTACAATGACTGATATCACCTCTATATACAGTAGATAACAGGATCCACCATTCACAATCAGTGATATCACAGCTCACCTCCTCCTCCTTATACAATGACCATTTTTTAATAGATCGTGAGTGATATGAAAAATAATACAAAAAAAATCAACATGAACAATAAAGTACACCCAGCACATTTAAACAATAGGTCATGTTCTGATGACACATCCCCTTTAATCTGCTACTAGAAAACTATGTATAGGAAAGTGTTCAGTGGAAGGGTGACATAAATGTCTTCGCCACCCATCACCGACCTACTGTATACAATTATCTCCAGGACAAATTAATAACTTATAATTATGTCTGCCCATAGCAAATGGCTTGTTCCTGAATTCAGAATTAATAACACCCATGCTCTGAGCTGTTTCGTCTCATTGCGGGCACCACTATAATAACAAACGTGACCTGTAACGACTCACACAGATGACTGTCACTTAACAGGCGGAAGTCATGTATTGTCATATTGTGCCCCTCTAAGGATATGCCCAATCCTGCAGTCATGTATCACTCCTCTCTCTCTGCCCTCTTCTTGGTAACCTACAGATGGGAGAAAAGGGAGTAACACTTGGCTCCAAAATCAGGATGTGTGCAGCCAGTAGCCATGGAGATGTATAAGTCTGCACAGGAGCTGTATACACAAAACGGTAGGAGATTTTAAATCGAGAACATTTTCAAAGTTATGACTTTATGTCCCTACGTTCCTTCATTGGCCATAGAGCGACAGATATAATCCCCATAGATGACATGGATGGCCTGAGCCTAACAAAAGAAAATACGCATCTGGCATTATCCTGTATTTGCTGTATATGACTTGTTCTCTTCGAGGTGATGAAATGGAGAAGAACATATGATGTAACACTAGACTGGCACACAGTGAGTTGGCATTTCTCTGTAGAACCCAGTTTGTTCCTGTGTGTGCCTTGAAGCACAGTGATTGCCTACAAATCCCATTGTCCTTAATTACCCGGCCAACTATAAAACTAGTAGGATCGGCCTTAGATATAAGATCTCACGTAAATACTCATTTATGGTCCCCATTTCAATTAAATGTTGGGTAGAGTAGATCTTAGTAGGTCTTCTTCAAAGCTAAATCCCATTGTCCTTAATTACCCAGCCAACTATAAAACTAGTAAGATCAGCATCAGACATAAGATCTCACGTAAATAATTATTTATGTTCCCCATTTCAATTAAATGTTGGGTAGAGTAGATCTTAGTAGGTCTCCTTCTAAGCTAAAGCCCATTGTCCTTAATTACCCTGCCTACTATAAAGCTAGTAGAATCAGCGTCAGACATAAGATCTCACGTAAATACTTATTTATGGTCCCCATTTCAATTAAATGTTGGGTAGAGTAGATCTTAGTAGGTCTCCTTCTAAGCTAAAGCCCATTGTCCTTAATTACCCGGCCAACTATAAAACTAGTAGGATCAGCGTCAGACATAAGATCTCACGTAAATACTTATTTATGGTCCCCATTTCAATTAAATGTTGGGTAGAATAGATCTTAGTAGGTCTCCTTCTAAGCTAAAGCCCATTGTCCTTAATTACCCAGCCAACTATAAAACTAGTAGGATCAGCATCAGACATAAGATCTCACGTAAATAATTATTTATGTTCCCCATTGAAATTAAATGTTGGGTAGAGTAGATCTTAGTAGGTCTCCTTCTAAGCTAAAGCCCATTGTCCTTAATTACCCGGCCAACTATAAAACTAGTAGGATCAGCGTCAGACATAAGATCTCACGTAAATAATTATTTATGGTCCCCATTTCAAATAAATGTTGGGTAGAGTAGCTCTTAGTAGGTCTCCTTCTAAGCTAAAGCCCATTGTCCTTAATTACCCGGCCAACTATAAAACTAGTAGGATCGGCCTTAGATATAAGATCTCCCGTAAATACTCATTTATATTCCCCATTTCAATTAAATGTTGGGTAGAGTAGATCTTAGTAGGTCTTCTTCTAAGCTAAAGCCCATTGTCCTTAATTACCCGTCCATCTATAAAACTAGTAGGATCAGCCTCAGATATAAGATCTCACGTAAATACTCATTTATGGTCCCCATTTCAATTAAATCTTGGGTAGAGTAGATCTTAGTAGGTCTCCTTCTAAGCTAAAGCCCATTGTTCTTAATTACCCAGCCAACTATAAAACTAGTAGGATCAGCATCAGACATAAGATCTCACGTAAATAATTATTTATGTTCCCCATTGAAATTAAATGTTGGGTAGAGTAGATCTTAGTAGGTCTCCTTCTAAGCTAAAGCCCATTGTCCTTAATTACCCGGCCAACTATCAAACTAGTAGGATCAGCGTCAGACATAAGAGCTCACGTAAATAATTATTTATGGTCCCCATTTCAACTAAATGTTGGGTAGAGTAGCTCTTAGTAGGTCTCCTTCTAAGCTAAAGCCCATTGTCCTTAATTACCCGCCAACTATAAAACTAGTAGGATCGGCCTTAGATCTAAGATCTCCCGTAAATACTCATTTATGGTCCCCATTTCAATTAAATGTTGGGTAGAGTAGATCTTAGTAGGTCTTCTTCTAAGCTAAAGCCCATTGTCCTTAATTACCCGTCCATTTATAAAACTAGTAAGATCAGCCTCAGATATAAGATCTCACGCAAATACTCATTTATGGTCCCCATTTCAATTAAATGTTGGGTAGAGTAGATCTTAGTAGGTCTCCTTCTAAGCTAAAGCCCATTGTCCTTAATTACCCAGCCAACTATAAAACTAGTAGGATCGGCCTTAGATATAACATCTCACTTAAATAATTATTTATGGTCCCCATTTCAATTAAATGTTGGGTAGAGTAGATTTTAGTAGGTCTACTTCTAAATGCCATCGTCCTTTATTACCCAGCCAACTATAAAACTAGTAGGATCAGCGTCAGACAAAAGATCTCACGTAAATAATTATATTCCCCATTTCAATTAAATGTTGGGTAGAGTAGATTTTAGTAGGTCTCCTTCTAAGCTAAAGCCCATTGTTTTTAATTACCCGGCCAACTATAAAACTAGTAGGATCAGCGTCAGAAATAAGATCTCATGTAAATAATTATTTATGGCCCCCATTTCAATTAAATGTTGGGTAGAGTAGATCTTAGTAGGTCTTCTTCTAAGCTAAAGCCCATTGTCCTTAATTACCCGTCCATCTATAAAACTAGTAGGATCAGCCTTAGATATAACATCTCACTTAAATACTCATTTATGGTCCCCATTTCAATTGAATGTTGGGTGGCATAGATCTTAGTAGGTCTTCTTCTAAGCTAAATCCCATTGTTCTTAATTACCCGGCCAACTATAAAACTAGTAGAATGGGCCCTAGATATAACATCTCACTTAAATACTCATTTATGGTCCCCATTTCAATTGAATGTTGGGTAGCGTAGATCTTAGTAGGTCTTCTTCTAAGCTAAATCCCATTGTCCTTAATTACCTGGCCAACTATAAAACTAGTAGGATCAGCCTCAGATATAAGATCTCACGTAAATACTTATTTATGGTCCCCGTTTCAATTAAATGTTGGGTAGAATAGATCTTAGTAGGTCTTCTTCTAAACTAGGGGATTATTCTTTTCCATTTACTCCTGTTTGCTGAGAATTAAACTTCAACTCATAAGGAACTGAATAAGTCGACCACTACAAGAAGCATCAGACTCGTCCACCGGAGAGCCAGAAGTTATCCCGGTTGGCCCTGGTACTCATGAAATAATTATCTACCTAAGGTCCAGCAATAGACAACCCTCTTTGGAGGTGAGTCTGAAGTTAATCTGTTGAATCTTGTGCCTATTTCCTAGGCAATAAGCCATAAATATCCTATTAGATGTTACCAACAATGTGTCATGTGTGCACAATACGGATGAAGGTTACCTCAAGGGGTCATCTCCCCTCTGGTGTTCCCAATGGATCTCCACCCAAAGATGCCTAAAGGTACCATATATTGGCCTTATAGTGGCCAGATAGAAAAACATGGCTGCATTCTTCCTTAAAAAAACAGCACCACATCACTTCAGAGAATGTGTCTAGTATCAGGGCCAGTGGCAGCAACCCGTGAACCAGGGCAAGAGCCAGGGGCCAATTGTGCATGGAGGGCCCACTCGGCCCTGTGCATCCTGGATGTTTGGAGTGGGCTCAGGACCTGAGCATGTTCTATATAGTGTGGGTGCCGGCTGTGTTGTACAGCTGACACCTGAATATAAGCGCTATGATCAAAGCTTGCTCTGATTGCTGCAGTTTAACCCCTTGTATGCTGCTGTCAATTTTGATAAAATCTACACCATGTACAGCCAAAAAACAAGCCCTGATACATCTCTATTGACTGAATAATAAAAAAAGTTATAGCACTTGGAAAGCAAGAAGAACAAATCAAAAGCGAATACGGGCCCACCGGGACTCTGTCACCCAATGTCCTGCGTAACCCTGGTGCCGGCCCTGACTTGTATTATAGCCTCATTCACTTTAATAGAGCATAGCCTCCATATTACAGACAGCCCATGGACAGGTGTGGCGCTGTTTCAGGAAGAAAGCGACCATGTTTTTCTAATTTTGGAATTTTCCAAAACCACCAGCTTCATCTTTTGGAAAGAATACCGAGAATCTGAAGTTTCTCCATGAATTTAGGTTTTCATTTTGCAGCTTGAAGAAGCACACACCTACCGAAGTCTGCTCCGGGGTTAGCAGAAGCCAACAAGTCCTGACCTTCTTGGCCCCAGTTGAAGATGTAACAGTTTCCATAGTCCTGGTCGTAAATTTGAGTAAAATTTCTGCAAAAGACAAGACTGCTCTTATTTTCTGTCTTAAGGAAACGGGATAGAAGGGAACAATCAAAGCCAATGTTTTGCATAGTCCTTGGTGGGGTTTGTATTAGTTGAACCCATAAGTGGGCTGTCAACTTACCGTTTTACCCAACCCTATGGCCAACTTATATGTCCTGATTTACAAGCCAAAAGGTTGGTAAATATTTTTTTGGACGGCAAAACCCAGCACTTTAATGGTATGAGCACCAGTGCTAGCTTTATTAGATTTATTATCGTTCATTGCCCAGTGTGAAGACTATGGCCCAGATTGATAATTTTTAATTTTTATTTTTTTAGGTCACTTTTCTTTTTTTTTTTTTTGTTATTTGTTGACATACTCTTCAAAGTGGTGCACACAATTCATGAATTTTGCGTGGATTAAATAAAACACATAAAAAAAGTGTCTTTAAAGTAAGCACAATTGAAAAGATGAATATGGCGCATATTAAAAATAGGCGCGAAACACACAAAACTAGACAAAAAAAAACTTGCGAAAGAAAAAATAATTTGGCCCCTATAAGTTTAACAGATTTCAAAGTTGTGTCACTAGGTCGGCAAATGTGGAGGGAAAATTTAATTCTGAATTCTGCAGAATTATGAATGCAGCTCTGGAGTATAATACAAACAGTATAATTGAATCAATACAACAGACAATAGCTGGATATAAATGTGAATTTTTGCTTTATTCATCAGGTACCTGTAACTGCAGGCTTCGCCTCCGAACATGCAGGTGAGGATCATATCTTCGGCCTTGTAGCCCATTTCAATCTTTTCATTTTTGTCTATTCTCGAAAAAATGCTGGAAAACTGCAGAAGGTACCATTCCCGTATGGCTTGAATGCCGCTGGTAAAGTTCCTGTATTCACATTGTGTCCCGTTGTTGGTGCACTATAGGAGAAATTCAAGGTTTTGTTAACAATGTATGAAATATTACATAGATCATAAAAGGCAATGATTCTCCTTAAAGTATGCACAATAGCTCTGCCTAATCGCTGTCCTGTAAGAGTTTGATCGTGAGTTGGGTAGTATAATCCCGGTGGGGGATCTGTAGGGACCAATACTCTGTCGAAATTCCTGTTCCCAAAAAATCCAAACTGACACGAGCCGGGGACGCCGCTTCATTGTGTGACACAGTAATTCTGTATAAAAGTAACTGGCAAACGATATCTGGATAGAACCTGCCAGAGACTGATATAGAATGAAGGCTTTGTATCTCCGCGCTCTATGTTCCAATGAATTGTTTACCGGCTTCTTTTTTAAGTGGGCAGACAGGATTTTACAAGGATTAAGTCAACTGATGATGAGTGCCAGACGCTTGTGTCACGTGTAGTAACCTGCTTGTCGTCTGCACAGACAGAGAGCAAGTGGCGTAGTATTATGCTAGGACAGGGGCAATGGTGAATTTACCTCTGACCACATATATTTGTAAATACTATTGGAAAGAAACTAGCTTGTTACTCTTTTTTTGTAGTCTCTTGAAAAGTTGAGTCACTTTATACATTACATTACTGATCCTTTACTGATCCTGAGTTACATCCTGTATTATACTCCAGAGCAGCACTCACTATTCTGCTGGTGCAGTCACTGTGTACATACATTACATTACTTATCCTGTACTGATCCTGAGTTACATCCTGTATTATACTCCAGAGCTGCACTCACTATTCTGCTGGTGGAGTCACTATGTTCATACATTACATTACTGATCCTGTACTGATCCTGAGTTACATCCTGTATTATACTCCAGAGCTGCACTCACTATTCTGCTGGTGCAGTCACTGTGTGCATACATTACATTACTGATCCTGAGTTACATCCTGTATTATACTCCAGAGCTGCACTCACTATTCTGCTGGTGCAGTCACTGTATACATACATTACATTACTGATCCTGTACTAATCCTGAGTTACATCCTGTATTATACTCCAGAGCTGCACTCACTATTCTGCTGGTGCAGTCACTGTATACATACATTACATTGCTGATCCTGTACTGATCCTGAGTTACATCCTGTATTATACTCCAGAGCTGCACTCACTATTCTGCTGGTGCAGTCACTGTATACATACATTACATTACTGATCCAGTACTGATCCTGAGTTACATCCCTGTATTATACTCCAGAGCTGCACTCACTATTCTGCTGGTGCAGTCACTGTGTACATGCATTACATTACTGATCCTGTACTGATCCTGAGTTACATCCTGTATTATACTCCAGAGCTGCACTCACTATTCTGCTGGTGCAGTCACTGTGTACATACATTACATTACTGATCCTGTACTGATCCTGAGTTACCTCCTGTATTATACCCCAGAGCTGCACTCACTATTCTGCTGGTGCAGTCACTGTGTACATACATTACATTACTTATCCTGTACTGATCCTGAGTTACATCCTGTATTATACTCCAGAGCTGCACTCACTATTCTGCTGGTGCAGTCACTGTGTACATACATTACTGATCCTGAGTTACATCCTGTATTATACTCCAGAGCTGCACTCACTATTCTGCTGGTGCAGTCACTGTGTACACACATTACATTACTGATCCTGTACTGATCCTGAGTTACATCCTGTATTATACTCCAGAGCTGCACTCACTATTCTGCTGGTGCAGTCACTGTGTACATACATTACATTACTGATCCTGAGTTACATCCTGTATTATACTCCAGAGCTGCACTCACTATTCTGCTGGTGCAGTCACTGTGTACATACATTAATTTTGTTCTCATTTTGAGTTACATCTTCAGTAATACATTCACACTTTTGCACGCTTTAGAGCTTAAATCCCCCAGCACTTCTCACTGGCCCCATTACGTCTCCAGTTATTTGTGGTATTTTTAGAGCAGGTTCTATACAGGACTCAGATGTAGGATAATCTGTCCCAGCTATGTGATATATATATACCTTTGTTCTCATGTCATTTATTCTTTCTATTGGAAGCACGCATAAGATTTTCCATCCGAATGAAAGCCGTGACCTACAGGGGGCAATTGTGAAGATAAAGCTTTTCTTCTTTTCTATCTTTTTACAGGAAAATGCTGGAGATTATGTTTTCCTATAAAGGTGCTGGCCTATTGTATGCCAAAAACATATCTTATTACTTGGATGCGTCATCTCTTGCTGTTGGGTGGGAACCTCCTGAGCTCCGGGATCACTACTACAGCAGCATTGTTGGGTCACATACACCTCATCCTTAATTTAGGAGTGTAACTGAGGAGAAGGGCTGATTAGTCACTTGCCTGTAGTGATGGACGGTGGGTGGGGAACCAACAATCCATTCTTCGTTGACCCTTGTATTTTGTACAGAAAACAAAATATTTTCCTCTTGGTAAATCTCCATTAGTCTACTCTACCACCATATCTAGAGGGGATGATTTGGTGGCTAGAGTCACCCTTAGGCTGTACACCAGCACAAACACCCTTTATTATAATCTCCTGTGTGGGATAATGTGGAGGTAACAACATACCCTCAGACATTTTTGGCCCATCATAGGGATCTGAGCCAACACAACTGTGGGTCATTGATTTATTTCTTGATAATAAATATCACCCACCTGGAAAAAGTCAGTATAGTCAAGCAGTAGTGGAGTTTTTGAGTCACCTTGGGTTGGACGTTGCTTACTGAGTCCAGACATCATCGAAAGTTTACAAGCACAATTACATCAGAAATGTTTTATAATCTCACATATTGTTCCAGAGAGCTGCAACCCTTCACCGATTTATGGTGACAAGCAGTACACAAGCAGAGGTCACCCAAGTTCTCCTCTACCTCTCACGTTTACAGCATTGTGACTGGGACATCTTGTTGACTACTATTAACGGTTTATATGACTTTTATAACGATTGGAAGGTGTAAAGGACTTTTGTGGATTTGCACCTCTAAATCTGACACATGTGAACTATCCCTAAGTTGCGTACTTCAATGTTGACACCATGCTCTAACCGTGAATTTAGGTAGCACAGTGCACACCGAAATATCCCTTTAGTAATATTAAACGCCTACCAGTTGAATCGCCACCTTGAATCTCTCCGCGTAGAATGTTTGGTTTTCTTTGGTTGCAATAATGTCAGAGTAATCGGTGTTGCTGTCAAATATGTTATAGACCACTGGGTTGTCAGGGTCATTTTCGTTAATGATAACTATCGGCATGTGATTCCACAAACTCGGGTCAAGGGTCCCATTTTCGTTGCTTGGAGTCGGCACAGCAAAGTCCCCTTGGCTGAAATACTGGATCCGGTCCAAAGCCGTATCAACAAGCTCATCCAAATCATTCAGGTACGGCTTAACACGTGAGTATCTGAAATGAGAAGATATGAGCGACCTTAACATCACGAGAGATTTGGATCCAATAGATGTGACAAAATATATGACTCTTCATACTCACTTAAAAGGATTGGCATTGCAGAAAGTCACGGCAGGAAATACCATGGTGTTAAAACCTATGGAGAGGGACACACTGACCCCATAGGACAGATACGTTTGTATGACAAGACCCCACTGCCAGAAGACAAGGGAAGCAAAAAATAAGGTCAAGATAAACCACATCACTCTCTTTTTGGGTCCCTCACAGATAATTCGCTTTGGACCATGGGTATTTGTGTTATTGCAGAACCAGACGAGGAGCTCTTTATAGGTGTATCCTGGACCCTTCTGCATCCGGTGTAGGGCCCTTGTGAAATACCGTTTAACATTCTTCATCTTGTTCTGTAAAGGGTCGAAACGTTGAAATTGTCAATATAACAAATTTTTTAGCATAGTTTACAAAAATATATATACATGTTAAATACATTCTCTGTCCCTTAACAGCTGTGGCATAATTCCTAAAATTTCAAAAACTCATATCAGAAGTTTAAGCTCCACTCTGGGCTCAACCCAATATGGGTATGAACAGCTATTTGGAGCAGGGCTTGGACGAATCCCATTCCTTTGTGGTTAGATTTCCAGGATTGTCCTGGTGAAATCCAGATTGTTGACTTTTAGGCCACAACCCATACATGAAAATGTAAATAAAATTGGAGAAAAACTAAACAAGTTAGTAAACTCAGTAAGAATACTCAATGCCAGTTAGTAGCTGCAAAGCTAATGGAATTTTACACAACTGCCAATCTATGCAGAAAGACTTCGCCTCACATACTATTAAAGCCTAGCCGATGATTTGGGTGTGCTATTGTCGGCCCAAAGTCACGTAACACCAGATATGCTCCCAACTAATTTATTTATTGAACATTACCATAGGAATTTACGAGTTTAGGCAATACATTCAATAAGGTCAAAGGTTATGGTGGTATAACATGGCTCCTATTCTAATCAGTGGGGGTCTTCAGGCTTCTCTTCTGCAGTAGTTCTCAACTCCAGCTTTTAAAGAGGAGTTCTGAGCAGTGGAACCACATCCATGACCATGGGGACAGAGTTTGTCCTGATGGAACAAGCACAATCACTTTAACTTTGAGGTAAGAGACACATGGAGGCCACTTTTATTGTGATTCTCTAGACCAGTAGCTTCATTTTGCAGATGCAAACTCTGGGTGTTAAAGAGGAGTTTTGAAGATTGGAACGATATCTATGCTTATTGGCAAAAGATGTCCTAATGACTCAACCTCCTTCACTTTGAAATAAATGTCATATGAGCTTACTTTTATGAGTGTCCTCTAGAGCGGAAGTTACTCTGGCTTGTAAAGGTGTGTTGTGAGTGAAGGAACTGTATCTCTGATGTCTATGTGAACTATCTGAGCTTATGGACAGAGCTTAAAAGATTTTATAGGACATTGCCTTGCTAGCCTAATTGTTGAGTAGAGGAAGTCCGACACTGGCCGTGCTATGACGATAATGGCAGAATCAGTCCCATTCACAGTCTTATATATGGTCCTGTACCTGTGTAAATACTGAAGGGGACATGTTACCAAATATTATTTCATATGCCAAAACAATACAAATCAGAGTGTTTCAGCTCCACTCTCCTTTTGCCTCCATATGGTGCCCCTGTATGGCTCCATATTACAGAAGTATTGTTCCCTAGAAGCAATGTAGAATAATGGCTCCATAGACTTCTATGGGTACTCTATTTATGGCTCTGTACAGATCCAAATTTGCGCGGTGCTGTAACATTGACACATGGCCTTATTGCTGATAGGAAACAATTTAAGACTAGAAATGATACCATCCAAATCACAATTATCAAAATAGGGTATAGCCTATGCCCTTATCTTTAAACTTTCATTTCGTATACTCCCCAGACTCGTCAGACAAGAAACTAGATACTTCCAATTGCTTCATCATTTCACAACTCCATTAATTTAAATTATTTCATCATCTGCCAGCACATACCGACATACTCAGCCAATAAACGCATGCTGGATCTTTGAGTAGTAGCAGAATGAAAATATGCAAGACCAGAGGATTGTCCATAAAATATAACATATAGCTTAAAGGCAATGCCGACCTAGGTCAACAATGCTAATATTGTTCCACAGCATCTAAAATAAAAAAAAAAGAAAGTACTTTTGTAAATTCTTTTTATTAAATGTATTCCTCTATGTTGATCAGCTCCTATGTAGCGCAATCCTGTTTCCATGGTAACAGACTACAAATAAGCCCTGTGTAGTCGGATCCCACAGTCATACTTATTTATATCTGTCCGCTGCATCTTTCTTGTCTTGTTCGTCATAAGTTACAAATACTGACGGACATACTGTCCCCAGCACTAGACAGAGTTCCCCCAAAATAAGAGCACCCCATCAATAAAGCCTTGATAATGTCTTACATATAGAGCCAGAAAAGTGTCCCCCATTAACAATGACAAGCTAATAAATTCCCTAGTAGTAACTTTATCATCTTCTGCAAGACAACCATATAAACTGGCAGAATTAGCAAGTACGCCCTAATGGTGGGTGAATCAATCAATCGAGAGGATGGAACATACAACCACATTCACTCAAATATAACATGGGGTCAATAGTCAACTATGGAGTCAAAGTCAATGCACTACCAAGCCAAATGAGCTTAAAAGAATAGATCATTTGGGCTAATACAGAGTTAATATGGACAGCAGTATGTGAAAAAAATACCGGGGAAAGTCACAAACTAAAAATTAGATAGAAGATACTGGGTGGAAGATGTTGGGTCTTCCAGCAACCCTAAACAAGATCTTGGGCGGGTGAAAAATTAAGATGGTAGCACTATCTGTTTCATAACATGAGGTTTAGGTAGTGCTATTTTTCTTGTGTAGACCACCAAAAGAAGAATTTTAGACTGGGCAATGCTCTCTGGAAAAAATGGATGCAAATTCGCTTTCTTCCTCTTGGAAGATCACTCATATGCATCTCTACATGAGGATAGGGCATCCAAATTGTACTTATATTAGAAAATACTTTTTGACAGTGAGGGTGATCAATGAGTGGAACAGGCGGCCACGAGAGGTGGTGAGTTCTCCTTGAATGGACGTCTTCACATAGAGGCTGGACAGACATCGGTCTGAGATGGTTTACTTAAACCCTGCATTGAGCAGTGGGTTGGACACGATGACCCTGGAGGTCCTCTGTAACTATAACATACTAAGTTTCTATTATATAAACACGTGGTCAAAATTGTTGGTACCCCTCGTTTAATGAAAGAAAAACCCACAATGGTCACAGAAATAACTTGAATCTGACAAAAGTAATAATAAATAAAAAATCTATGAAAATGAACAAATGAAAGTCAGATATTGCTTTTCAACCCTGCTTCCACAGAATTAAAAAAAAAATTAAACTCATGAAATAGGCCTGGACAGAAATGATGGTACTCTTAACTTAATATTTTGTTGAACAACCTTTTGAGGCAATCACTGCAATCAAACGATTCCTGTAACATTGAATGAGACTTCTGCACCTCTCGACAGGTATTTTGGCCCACTCCTCATGAGCAAACTGCTCCAGTTGTCTCTTGTTTGAAGGTTGCCTTTTCCAGGCGGCATGTTTTGGATCTTTCCAAAGATTCTCAATAGGATTTAGACGAGGGCTCATAGAAGGCCACTTCAGAATAGTCCAATGTTTTCCTCTTAGCCATTTTTGGGTGTTTTTAGCTGTGTGTTTTGGGTCATTATCCTGTTGCAAGACCCATGACCTGCGACTGAGACCCAGCTTTCTGACACAGGGCAGCACATTTCTCTCTAGAATCCCTTGATAGTCTTAAGATTTCATTGTACCCTGCACAGATTCAAGACACCCTGTGCCAGATGCAGCAAAGCAGCCCCAGAACATAACAGAGCCTCCTCCATGTTTTACAGTAGGGACAGTGTTCTTTTGTTGATATGCTTAATTTTTCCATCTGTGAACATAGAGCTGATGTGCCTTGCCAAAAACTTCCATTTTTGTCTCATCTGTCCATAGGACATTCTCCCAGAAGCTTTGTGGCTTGTCAACATGTAGTTTGGCAAATTCCAGTCTGGCTTTTTTATGATTTTTTTTCAAAAATGGTGTTCTCCTTGGTCGTCTCCCATGAAGTCCACTTTGGATCAAACAACAACGGATGGTGCGATCTGACACTGATGTTCCTTGAGCTTGAAGTTCACCTTTAATCTCTTTAGAAGTTATCCTGGGCTCTTTTGTTACCATTCGTATTATCCGTCTCTTTGATTTGTCATCAATTTTCCTCTTGCGGCCAGGTCCAGGGAGGTTGGCTACTGTCCCATAAATTTCTGAATAATATGTGCAACTGTAGTCACAGGAACATCAAGCTGCTTGGAGATGGTCTTATAACCTTTACCTTTAACATGCTTCTCTATAATTTTATTTCTAATCTCCTCTTTCCTTTGCTTCCTCTGGTCCGTGTTGAGTGTGGTACACACCATGTCACCAAACAGCACAGCGAGTATCTGTAGCCCTATATACAGGCCCACTGACTGATCACAAGATTGTAGACACCTGTGATGCTAATTAGTGGACACAACTTGATTTAAAATGTCCCTTATGTCACATTATTTTCAGGGGTACCATCATTTCTGTCCAGGCCTATTTCATGAGTTTACATTTTTAAAAAATTATGTGGAAGCAGGGTTGAAAAGCAATGTCTGACTTCCATTTGATCATTTTCATAGATTTTTAATTCATTATTACTTTTGTCAGATTCAAGTTATTTATGTGACCATTGTGGGTTTTTCTTTCATTAAACGAGGGGTACCAACAATTTTGACCATGTTTGTAGCTTCTAATGTCCGAGAAACAACAATGTCACCTTCTCTTTCTCTCAATATACTGGTTCTACGTGAACATTTCAGCCTTTGGTGTAGGACATATATAGAATTTACTATATGTATTTGCCTATAACATGAATAGGCAAGAATTAATAATTACCTTGGGTTGGAAATGTCTTTGGTTGTGTTTCGCAAGTAAACATGTGGCTTACACAGAGAAGAAAAGAATTGTAGCACAAGTTCCAGGAAAGACATTCACAGCTTCAAAAGAAACTTATTTTTAGCACAGGGACATTGAAAGAACAAATGGGTGGTGCTCTCCTTAAAGTTGGTGGAGTAAAATGGCTGGAAAACTAACCCAACTAGTTCAATGGTTGGGCATACTGACAAAGATGTATCTGTACTTCTTGGATCTGGCGAGAATTGAAAACACTGAGGAATTGTGTTCTACATACATATCTGGTGACGTCTACTTACATTGATATTATTGCCTATGACTCAAAGTGTTGTATATTGTACCTAAATGCTTTTAGGCTAGATGACAACCTAATCTATCATTTTTGAGTTAATTGAGTCTTGGATCCATTAGCAAATGATTTAGAGTGTCTCCAGAGGAGACGTGAAGTCCTTGCATAACATGGATCAAAGTTAAATTTGTAATATTTCTCCCCTTTGGGAGCGCTGTTGGGAAACAAAGCTTGCTGTCAGGTTCCTATCATGATGAAAGACCCAATAAGTCGGACCGATTTTTGCCAGATTTTTAGCACAGATCAATTATGTACTAGTACATTGTCACTCTTTTACTGGCCTTTTTAAACAGGTTGCCTGTACGAAGCAATATATGGGGCCCATAATACTGAATGTAGCAATATATGGGTCCCATAAAACTGTATGGAGCAATATATGGGGCCCATAATACTGTATGGAGCAATATATGGGTCCCATAAAACTGTATGGAGCAATATATGGGGCCCATAATACTGTATGTAGCAATATATGGGGCCCATAATACTGTATGGAGCAATATATGGGGCCTATAATACTGTATATAGCAATATATGGGGCCTATAATACTGTATGGAGCAATATATGGGGCCCATTATACTGTATGGAGCAATATATGGGGGTCATTATTCTGTATGGAGCAATATATGGGGACCATTATACTGTATGGAGCAATATATGGGACCCATTATACTGTATGCAGCAATATATGGGGCCCATTATACCGTATGCAGCCATTTATGGAGCCCATAATACTTTATGGAGGACTATGTGGTGCCGATTATAATGTACGGAGAACTATGTGGTGCCCATAATACAGCATAGAGGACTACGTGGTGTCCATAATACTGTATAGAGGACTATGTGGTGCCCATAATACTGTATGGGGGACTATGTGGGGCCCATTATTCTGCATGGAGGACTATGTGGTGCCCATAATACTGAATGGAGAACTATGTGGTGCCCATAATATTGTATGGAGAACTATGTGGGGCCATTATACTGTATGGAGGACTATGTGGAGCCATTATACTGTATGGAGGACTACGTGGGGCTCATAATACTGTATAGAGGACTATGTGGTGCCCATAATACTGTATGGGGGACTATGTGGGGCCCATTATTCTGTATAGAGGACTATGTGGTGCCTATAATACTGAATGGGGGACTATGTGGTGGCCATAATACTGAATGGAGGACTATGTGGTGCCCACAATACTGTATGGAGGACTATGTGGTGTCCATAATACTGTATGGGGAACTATGTGGGACAATTATACTGTATGGAGGACTACGTGGGGCTCATAATACTGTTTAGAGGACTATGTGGTGCCCATAATACTGTATGGGGGACTATGTGGGGCCCATTATTCTGTATAGAGGACTATGTGGTGCCTATAATACTGAATGGGGAACTATGTGGTAGCCATAATACTGAATGGAGGACTATGTGGTGCCCATAATACTGTATGGAGGACTATGTAGTGCCCATAATACTGTATGGAGGACTATGTAGTGCCCATAATACTGAATGGAGAACTATGTGGTGCCCATGATACTGTATGTAGCACTATGTGGTGCCCATAATTCTGTACGGAGGACTATGTGGTGCCCATAATACTGTATGGAGGACTATGTGGTGTCCATAATACTGTATGGAAGACTGCGAGGGGCCCATTATACTGCATAGAGGACTATGTGGTGCCCATAATACTGTATGGAGGACTATGTGGTGCCCATAATACTGTAAGTAGCACCATGTGGTGCCCATAATTCTGTATGGAGGACTATGTGGTGCCCATAATACTGTATGGAGGACTATGTGGTGTCCATAATACTGTATGGAAGACTACGAGGGGCCCATTATACTGTATAGAGGACTATGTGGTGCCCATAATACTGTATGGGGGACTATGTGGTGCCCATTGTTCTTTATGGAGGACTATGTGGTGCCTATAATACTGAATGGAGGACTATGTGGTGCCCATAATACTGTATGGAGGACTATGTGGTTCCCATAATACTGAATGGAGGACTATGTGTTGCCCATAATACTGAATGGAGAACTATGTGGTGCCCATGATACTATGTGGAGGACTATGTGGTGCCCATGATACTATATGGAGGACTATGTGGTGCCCATAATACTGAATGGAGAACTATGTGGTGCCCATGATACTGTATGGAGGACTATGTGGTGCCCATAATACTGCATGGAGGACTATGTGGTGCCCATAATAATGTATGTAGCACTATGTGGTGCCCATAATTCTGTATGGATGACTATGTGCTGCCCATAATACTGTATGGAGGACTATGTGGGGCCCATTATACTGTATGGAGGACTATGTGGGGCCCATTATACTGTATGGAGAACTATGTGGTGCCCATAATACTGCATGGAGAACTATGTGGTGCCCATAATACTGTGTGGAGGACTATGTGGTGCCCATAATACTGAATGGAGAACTAACTGGTGCCCATAATACTATATGGAGGACTATGTGGTGCCCATAATACTGTATGGAGGACTATACTGTCCAGTGTAAATGAAAAGTCTGCAGTCAGTCTGTGTGACTGCAGACTTTTGACTCCCCCCAGGTCACGCACTGTGCGCTGCGAGGATTCGCCGGTTTCTGAGCTATTGTGGAATTTACAATAGATATCACTCATATAACGTAAGAAGTAAGTGAGATCTTTGGCATTGTACTATACCTATATTTCTCTGCCATATCTGTGCATCATAAATTGTGGTATGTGTTAATGGGGCCACTGAGACTCTTTTGCCCGGGGCCCATGAAAACCTGGAGCCAGCCCTGCTCATGGGAAATGTTTGTTCCGTCCCCATACAGATGGGAAACAATTGTTTTGTCCCCATACAGAATCATTTCTTGTTTACACAAGCAATTATACTCTTCAGAGAGGAAAAGGACAGGAACTCTAGTGAGGGTAGCAATCCTAAATGTCAATATCGACCCTTTAGCAAGCCTTGCAACATGACTTAGGACAATTAGCCAAACAATACCCTCCATTTGCAGACTCATATTTTGCCTCTCTGGGTTATTTGCTGCTGATAATGATTATTCTGATCCCAGTATAAAAATTCCAAGATCTTGTGATAGCATGTTTATACAAGAAGATCATCGGGAATAAGCAACCACCAGTTAATGGCTAAGCTAAATGCACCTTATAGGATAAAATAATTTTTGAAAATTTTTCTATGAAAAAAGCTTATTTTCTTAGACTTCCTGGAGAGTGTTCTTCAAGTGGACGGATATTGTGAAGGGGGTTTTCTTCACCATGAAAAGGATTCTGCGATCATCCACCACTGTTGTCTTCCGTAGACGTCCAGACCTATTTGAATTCCCAAGCTCACCAATGCACTCTTTTTTTTTGCAAAATATATCAAACTGTTTATTTGGCCACTCCTCTAACATTTCTGCTATCTTTCTGATGGATTTCTTCTTTTTTTTCAGCCTAATGATGGTCTTTTTCTCTTCCTCTGAGAGTTCCTTTGACCGCATGTTGTAGGTTCACAGCAACAGCTTTCAAATGCAAATGCTACACCTGGAATCAGCCCCTGACCCTTTTCCTGCTTAATTGATGATGGGTTAATTTAATGATTAATGGCCCATTAAAAGAGCTTTTGAGATAATTTTCCAATTACTTTTGGTCCCTTTAAAAGAGGCAGCTACATATTAAAGAGCTGTAATTCCTAAACCCTGACTGCAATTAGAATGTGAATACCTTCAAATTAAAGCTGAGAGTCAGCACTTTAAGCTCATATTGATTATATAACTGTATCTTGAATATGTTTTGGTAAACAGCTAAAATGCCAAAACTTGTGTGTGTCACTGTCCAAATATTTCTGGACCTAAGTGTAGTTGTCTGCTTATCTAGTGATTTGATTATCTTTTCCTAAAGCCTATTCAGCAAGATTTTTGGTTCTCATATTATATAATTTGAATTAATGTCATATAATATTAAAAGGATTACAGTCAGTACAAAAAATGTCATAGATGTCACAGATTCAAATCAGATTTTTTGTCAATGGGGGTCTGAGCTAAAAGGAGCAGAAAAGTATAGCTGTATATACTTGAGGGCGCTCAAATTCACTTGGCTCCTGGACTTTATCCAGCCCTGCAATAAGAATCCTTTTTATGACTGTATCACAATTTTGAGGATCAACTCAATCGGGGTACAAGCACCTATTAGCTTATCCTAAATGGGGCATCAGCATTTTTTGCCTATCAACATAGTAAATGTGCTTTAGAACTGAAACAAAATGACAAAACATTCTGGAGAAATACTATTTACACGGACACAGGTCCCATTGGGTTGGTCCATCAGTTGGAACTGATGTCAGGAATTAATATGTTGGTTTAAATTTTATAAATTTTATTTAATCCAACCGTGTAAAGGTAGATGACCATGTGTAGTCTCATGTAAAGGTAGATGACCATGTGTAGTCTCGTGTAAAGGTAGATGACCATGTGTAGTCTCGTGTAAAGGTAGATGACCATGTGTAGTCTCGTGTAAAGGTAGATGACCATGTGTAGTACCGTGTAAAGGTAGATGACCATGTGTAGTCCCGTGTGAAGGTAAATGACCATGTTTAGTTTCGTGTAAAGGTAGATGACCATGTGTAGTCCCGTGTGAAGGTAGATGACTATGTGTAGTCCCGTGTAAAGGTAGATGACCATGTGTAGTCTCATGTAAAGTTAAATGACCATGTGCAGTCCCGTGTAAAGGTAGATGACCATGTGTAGTCTTGTGTAAAGGTAGGTGACCATGTGTAGTCTCGTGTAAAGGTAGGTGACCATGTGTAGTCTTGTGTAAAGGTGGATGACCATGTGTAGTCCCGTGTAAAGGTAGATGACCATGTGTAGTCCCGTGTAAAGGTAGATGACCATGTGTAGTTTCGTGTAGATGACTATGTGTAGTCTCGTGTAAAGGTAGATGACCATGTGTAGTCATATGTCCATGAAACCAGGAGATCAGATCATCCTCAACATTGATGGAGGCCCCATCATCACACCCGTTTCACAATCTGAATTTTGGCTTTGTGGTTAGTTTTCACTTTTTCAGCTTTGTAATTAATATGAAGCCAGTAAGTGCCATTCAATAATGTTTAGTGCTCTGGTATGTCCACATAATTGCACAGGAATATGGTTCTAATTGCTCAGTGACACAGTCTGGGAGATGTGTACATTACTGTGTAAGTGCTTGCAGAAGAATGAGTCAAGTGCTGTTGTTCAAACATTTCTGTCCAAGATCGATTTGAGGTATGTGGTTGTATAATAATACAAAGAAACTAAATACAAGTCAACAAAATACATGTGGAAAAGAAAATAAGAGCTCCAGCGTTGATCAAACCATGCCAGCACAGTACTACTTTTAAGAAGGAAGCACACATTTGGTAACATTTCTTAAAGCACATGGGAAAATCTAAAATTAATCATTTCCCCAATAATGCTACATAATTATGTAGATTTTCCGTTCATTATTCTAAAGCCCTCCATAGTTAATAGACTAATGTCAGCTGATATTGACCGGTTCGTATGATACTAATATCTATAGGGGCCCTGGACAATTGATTGTCCTGGGATTAAGGATCCGGCATGTCTGGACTGCCGATCCTTTTGTTCTTCTGGAGATAAGACACCGCCAGCACTCCTGTGTAAGGGAGAGCCAGTCGAGACGATTGTCGGACGAATGATTGGCCTAAACCACTGTTCGGCCGATAGTCATCTAATCTGTATGGGGTCTTAAGGAGAGAATTTATCAAGACTGGTGTTTCATGCTGCTTTCATCAACCAACTGCCCAATGAAGTAAACTGTGCCAAATTTATTAAAAGTTGCACAACTCTTAATGTCACATCTTTGGGCTGTCCGTGCATCTAAAAATGAAATCTATGGCAGATTTGGGCTGTTGTAGATATCGGCTATAATGTACACCAGTTTTCTGGTGCACCAAGAAAGGTCCTTTCTAGTTTAGGTCCTCTGTTCAACTCTAGGACCTCATCATTGACTGAAAATGGCCTCATTGGTAGACGAACAGCGTAAAGTATGGTAAGATGTGTAAATAGTCACTTTCTTTTTTAAAGAACTTACTATCTTACTTTGATTTCTTGATATTTTTTTCCAGTTTTGAACACAAATCTCACAACTGGTCAAAGCCTGACTTCTTCCAGGGCATCCACCTAATAGCCTTATAAAATAATCTCTAATTAAAGTCATTCCGCAAAACTGAAAAGATGACTATATGTTCCTG
Organism: Phyllobates terribilis; assembly: GCF_046119375.1. Taxonomy (NCBI): domain Eukaryota; kingdom Metazoa; phylum Chordata; class Amphibia; order Anura; family Dendrobatidae; genus Phyllobates; species Phyllobates terribilis. The sequence continues at coordinate 359,127,352 of NW_027362769.1, read as the reverse complement.
ATAATGTTCATCATGTCCATGCACCCTAGGCGAGCAATTTACCTTTTTTTCTATCTTGGATCTGTAATTAAAGTTTTTATTTATAATTCCCACTTTGGGACTTCTTATCACGATTATGTAATTGCTTGAATGCTACAGAGCAATACATCAATATTATATGTATTAAAGGGAACCTGTCACCAGAAAAAAACTATTAACCTGCAGATATGGGCTTAATCTGCATGTTAATAGCGTTACTAACCTGGCCGGCTCCTGCACATAGCCGAATGCTGCGGGGAGAAAATTATCCTTATTCTCCCCGGCACCATTCGGTTTTTAGTCATGGGGGCGCCGCCGGCGTGAGTCCATTCATCGCTCTCAGAATACAGAGCAGCAGCTATAACCACACCCCCGGCCCTGACTGACAGCCGGCCGCAATGTAAAGCGAGTATCAGTCAGTACCGGGGGTGCGGTTACAGCCGCCGCTTTGCATTATCAGAGCGATGACTGAACCCACACCGGTACCGCTCCCGTGACTGAAACTAAATGTAATAATACCATGATCTGCAAGATCCCAGTGAGTGCTGGTAGAGAAGAGGGCAAATACAGTGATGAGACATCCCCCAACCCAATGGTTTTATCCAATTGATCTCCCATATTATAAACAACAATTAAGGATTTATTCTTAAAATTCCACTTCTATAGTACTATACTACTGATAATTCTACTGATACTAACATTTCCATACTTGTTAACACCTCAGTTGACAGCTTACCTACCAATTTTAGGGGTTGCCTAGTTTTGACAACCCTGTGGCCTACAGTAGGTACCCATAAGGGTACCCAAAGAAGTAAATGGATATCTATTAATTTCAATAAGCATTTGGTGGTATTACATAGTGGGGGACCCTTCATTTTCAGCTAATAGGTTTAATAGAGGGTGACTATTAATACTACAATACTATAGTACTATCCACTACTATAGTAATATACTACTGATGTAACATTACCATACCTGTAAAAATTTCAGTTGATGGCTTAACTACCAATTTTAGGGGTTGCCTAATTTAGGTAACTCTCTAGTCTATGGTAGATATCCATGAAGGTACCCAAAGAAGTAAATTAATATCTATTAATTTCAATAAAATGTTGGTGGTATTACAGAGTAGGGGACCCCTCATTATCAGCTAATATGTTTAATAGAGGGTGGCCATTTCTCTTGCCCTGGAGTTGAACTGGACATTTGACCTTCTGGACCTTTACAGTGCTCTTATGTTGGTGTGTCAGGTGTCAGCCTCTGCCTCACTGTTCCTTTGACGTGATGCCAGTTTGTCGCTTTCAGTCATTTCACAATGCTTCTTTCGACATCCCTCAGGTAACAGCGAATTCTCCGAATTCTACATTTCCTCATAAAGATTATATTATTGCACTTAAACCAAACCATGACCTGAGTCCTATACAAACCTATTATTCTTGATTTTTTAGAAGGATTTAAAGGACAGAAAGTTGTCGGACGGTAAAGAAAACCTGACACCCCGACGGCAATAAACTGTAAAAATACAAGTCGTGCAGTCTGTTGACAAAACTAGCAGATAAGAGAATACGGCAGTTTACTGAGCATTTCCCACAAACTGCAGTAGCGAATGTTATGTTGTCATCATAACATTTATACAAAGTGCCGGAGTTTAGAGGCAATTACATCCCGAAGATAAGAATCAACTGGAATTCAGCTTATTCCAGTCACTTGTAATAAAGTAGAAGTCACACGATATAATGGTGCTCAAAATGTCTCTTTCCATTATATACATATAGAGATGTAATATGTTGGACCATTCAAACCGAACGACCCCTTTTTTTCGTCACGTACATCCCTTGGCTGTTGGATATGCCACTCCTGACTGCAAACCATCCAATTTTATGGGAGTCTACAGTCAACGATTCTTTTGTAGACTCCAAACTACATTGGTGGAAATGGACTACACAGGGTGCCATGTGCCTGGCACTGATGGGGGCAACTTCCAATGGTTTGGAGGATGATTACATTTCCAATAAGTCACTACCGAAGATGGAGCTGTGCACTGAAGTTGTGCTCCTGGCAAAGGAGCTTTGTCCTTCACTGTCATCTATCACTGTAAAAAGACATATAGAAGGTCAGGTCATGACTGTCACACATATCAGAAAACTCAATTCAAGTTGTTTTTCAACTTTTGTACTTTTTCTAAAGAATCTGCACAACAAGTAACGAAGCAATCACAAAACCGATGTCCTCTCCAAAGACAGAAAAATATGGTTAGTATAAGGGAAAGTTAAAGAAAATATGCCTTAAGCTGTGTTGTCAAAGTCAGTGAGGACAAGTTGGTAACAAAATGTGGCACAATGGTCAACAGGGATCCTGGGAGATTTAATACTCTTATATAGGACTGTAAGATAGTCACTAATAGCTTATAAGTACAATATGTGATTAGTATGTTAGTGCTTTAACATACCATGCAAGTGGTTATAGAGCTCCTCCTGTACCAGTCGCTGTCACATTGTGTTCAAGATTATTGTAACTGTTCTTGTATTATACCCCTTTTCACATGTAAAGTGCCATGGAATAAATGGCGCTATAATAATAAATAATAATAATAATAATAATAAATAGAGGACCTGTAACTTGTCATAAATGTATTTTATTACCTGGTGTAAATGTTCTCCTGAATCTAGCGTTGCTTTTCTCTTGTTTCTGCTCCTCTCCTTTCCTGAGATATGGCCTCCACTTTCACATACAGTACAGACCAAAAGTTTGGACACACCTTCTCATTTAAAGATTTTTCTGTATTTTCATGACTTTGAAAATTGTACATTCACACTGAAGGCATCAAAACTATGAATTAACACATGTGGAATTATATACTTAACAAAAAAGTATATAATTCTACCTCTTGAAGCTCATCAAGAGAATGCCAAGAGTGTGCAAAGCAGTCATCAAAGCAAAAGGTGGCTACTTTGAAGAACCTAGAATATAAGACATATTTTCAGTTGTTTCACACTTTTTTGTTAAGTATATAATTCCACATGTGTTAATTCATAGTTTTGATGCCTTCAGTGTGAATGTACAATTTTCATAGTCATGAAAATACAGAAAAATCTTCAAATGAGAAGGTGTGTCCAATCTTTTGGTCTGTACTGTATATAAATCAGGTCTTTTTACCCAAATAGGTGTGATCCTTGACCATAGAGAAAAGTTCAGGACCACACCTACTTGAATAAATATTAGAAATTTATATACAGGGAAGAGGAAGCCATATCTCAGTAATGGAGAGGCTCAGAAACGAGAGAAAAACATCACCGGATTCAGGAGAACATTTACACCAATCAAAAAATCACGTATTTATGGCAAGTGATAGAGTCAAAAATTACTTAAGACCCCAGCACAACTGTCTTATGGTTGGCACAGCTCCATGCCCACCAAGACCCCATAAGAGAATCAATGACTCTATGGTCAGACCCAATAAAATAAGGGCCGTTGTTGGCAGTCACAGCCCAGTTAGGTCACCAACAATCCCATCCAGGCTGACCTTATAGTTGAAAGCATCAAAGTTTCCAAAAAAAGTTAAGCCTTAATTTGAGGTTAACAAGGATACAAAATACACTTGGAGGGTTTCTGACGGTCGTCAGACAGGCCTAACTGTATCACTAGTGGCTGGAAATCCTAACTTCTTCTTTGGGATAGAAAATATCAATATTTCAAGGCTACTCTTCCATGAGGCATGCTTGAAGTTAACTAACATTGTGTTTCAAAGCCTCAGATCAGTGGGATCATGCCTCACTGATGGGTCTCTGTACATGCATGGCTATCAAGAGTCCTCCATTTAAAAGGGGGCATATTAATAAGGTGTCTGATTAGTAGAGGCAGCCATATCTCAGTGGCCACTATTCAGAGATCCTATACAAAATAATTCTGAGACAGCCTGAAGTCAGCATGGCTTGTCCATTCACTGCTACACAATGACCTGTGCCATGGAGCTTCAGCCTAATCTTATTCTAGAAAGCCCTAAAGGCATATCCTCATAGCAATTTGGATGTCCACCTTGATAACTTGGATTCCAAGAAATCTATTTATATTTCTATCAATCCTGCTGAAAATGAGAGAAAACATGTATGTGGCCACCAGACCAGATCTTTATAAAGAGTTGGGATTTTGAAAATTCTAGAATGTTGAAAAATAAAGGTCACATATAGAGGTCGAAATTATCAACAGGAATAAAACTAAATTTATTTCAGGATGTAGGTTTTGATGGTGAAAATATACACATGCTACTAGGCCCCCTTTACAAGTTCACTCCCCTGATTCTTTAAGTCATGTCAAGGTTTGGACCTGAAAGGGATCCTGTTTCTTGCTATAAATATTAAATATTTAAAATTTGGCATAAATGCCGCTGTTCTCCCGAATCCGGCGATGTTTCCTTTTGTTCCTGGGCCTCCACATTCCTGAGATATAGCTCCTTCTTTCCTATACATAAATTTAGTCTTTTTGCCTATTGGTCATGGTCTCCAATAAAAAAAGACAGAGAATATTTGATGATCACACCCACTTGGATTACAAAACTAGATTTACATACAGTACAGACCAAAAGTTTGGACACACCTTCTCATTTTAAGATTTTTCTGTATTTTCATGACTATGAAAATTGTACATTCACACTGAAGGCATCAAAACTGTGAATTAACACATGTGGATTTATATACTTAACAAAAAAGTGTGAAACAACTGAAAATATGTCTTATATTCTAGGTTCTTCAAAGTAGCCACCTTTTGCTTTGATGACTGCTTTGCACACTCTTGGCATTCTCTTGATGAGCTTCAAGAGGTAGTCACCGGAAATGGTCTTCCAACAAACTTGAAGGAGTTCCCAGAGATGCTTAGCACTTGTTGGCCCTTTTGCCTTCACTCTGCGGTCCAGCACACCCCAAACCATCTCGATTGGGTTCAGGTGTGGTCAATGTGGAGGCCAGGTCATCTGGCGTAGCACCCCATCACTCTCCTTCTTGGTCAAATAGCCCTTACACAGCCTGGAGGTGTGTTTGGGGTCATTGTCCTGTTGAAAAATAAATGATGGTCCAACTAAACGCAAACCGGATGGAATAGCATGCTGCTGCAAGATGCTGTGGTAGCCATGCTGGTTCAGTATGCCTTCAATTTTGAATAAATCCCCAACAGTGTCACCAGCAAAGCACCCCCACACCATCACACCTCCTCCTCTATGCTTCACGGTGGGAACCAGGCATGTAGAGTCCATCCGTTCACCTTTTCTGTGTTGCACAAAGACACAGTGGTTGGAACCAAAGATCTCAAATTTGGACTCATCAGATTAAAGCACAGATTTCCACTGGTCTAATGTCCATTCCTTGTATTCTTTAGCCCAAACAAGTCTCTTCTGCTTGTTGCCTGTCCTTAGCAGTGGTTTCCTAGCAGCTATTTTACCATGAAGGCCTGCTGCACAAAGTCTCCTCTTAACAGTTGTTGAAGAGATGTGTCTGCTGCTAGAACTCTGTGTGGCATTGACCTGGTCTCTAATCTGAGCTGCTTTTAACCTGCGATTTCTGAGGCTGGTGACTCGGATAAACTTATCCTCAGAAGCAGAGGTGACTCTTGGTCTTCCTTTCCTGGGGCGGTCCTCATGTGAGCCAGTTTCTTTTTAGCGCTTGATGGTTTTTGCAACTGCACTTGGGGACACTTTCAAAGTTTTCCCAATTTTTCGGACTGACTGACCTTCATTTCTTAAAGTAATGATGGCCACTCGTTTTTCTTTACTTAGCTGCTTTTTTCTTGCCATAATACAAATTCTAACAGTCTATTCAGTAGGACTATCAGCTGTGCATCCACCAGACTTCTGCACAACACAACTGATGGTCCCAACCCCATTTATAAGGCAAGAAATCCCACTTATTAAACCTGACAGGGCACACCTGTGAAGTGAAAACCATTTCCGGTAACTGCCTCTTGAAGCTCATCAAGAGAATGCCAAGAGTGTGCAAAGCAGTCATCAAAGCAAAAGGTGGCTACTTTGAAGAATCTAGAATATAAGACATATTTTCAGTTGTTTCACACTTTTTTGTTAAGTATATAATTCCACATGTGTTAATTCATAGTTGTGATGTCTTCAGTGTGAATGTACAATTTTCATAGTCATGAAAATATAGAAAAATCTTTAAATGAGAAGGTGTGTCCAAACTTTTGGTCTGTACTGTACATAGGAGAAGACACCATATCTCAGGAATGCGGAGGCCCAGGAACAAAAGAAAAATAACCAGGTTAGAAAAAATTACACATTTTTGGCAACAGGTCCTCTTTTAGAACCTCAGTTGACGATGGAGGCATTGCTTACTGGCTTCGTCTGCGGAGAAGCCCGTGGGCCTATCTATAGGAATGCCTGCAGTGGCATCTGGGTTTTGGAACCTGAGTAGATCCAAATCTGCTCCATGGCACCATATGAGAAGACCAATACTATTATACAGATACAGTACATCATAGTTGAGGGTGGGTCTTGTTTTCATTGTTACCCATGAGCTTCCAGCTATGGCACCGACATGGCGTAATCAAGTGGTGTATAGTTGCAAAAAATTATTACATTGCATTTGCCATTTGTAATAATTTAGAAAAATGTGAGCCAAATGCAATTCTTAGAATAACACAAATCAATGGTACAAATGTAAGAAGTTATCAAAGCTACAAAGTCAATGGGCATGGAGATTGTTATCTCTTCTGACACCATCTGTTCGGGGAGAGTCAGGAGGTCCCTCTACACATCAGAGGGTTGGCTGGTCCTATAGAAATTGGCGGGTTTAGATGACTTTTATCTAATGTCTATCGGACCCTTTAAGAAGGTTGAATCTTTACAACATCCGATGCTCTCCCTAAATCTGGGAGTGGAGGATAGCAAACGGAAATCATGTGGAGAACGATTGCCGGAAGACCCCTAGAAAAAGAGCATGTGAAGGACAGTTATCCACAGAAGAAGATTTGGATATCCGTAGTGACCCTTGTACCAAAATCTAGACTGTGGTCTCTCCTGCCCTAAAATGTAGGGGAATGAGTAAATATCATGACGCTTGTCTCCAAGAGATTTCGATGATCCAGCATGGTCACCTGTTTTAGGCAGCTGGCAAAACTCATTATGGCAATGTCATTAAAGCCCATTGTTTGGGTTGAGTTCCCTCTTTTAAGGGCTCGCTCACACAAGCGTATAACACGGCAAAGTGCTATGGGATGTTTTATCGGATTGCACTCGGCTCAGTGTTATACTATGGGGCAATGCAGATCTGCTATCCGATCCGGCATGAGAGAAAGGTTGCAGCATGTTTTTCGAGTGTCTCCGCAGATCGGATCACGCGCACCCATACAAGTCTATGGGTGCGTGTGAAACATCGGACTGCACTCATATGTAATCCGAGTGCAGTCCAATTTCTGCAGACACAGACCATGGAGAAGATTGAGAAATTAAGTTCTCTGTCTTCTCTGCACCTGTAATACGATTTTCTCATGCGAGAGAATCGGATCACATTAAACTGATGCTTAGATCAAACTCTGGACATGTTACTGATCTGCAAATGTTGAGAAAATGGAAGCAAATTTTTCAAAGCATCTGGGTTTATTCAGGATGGAATATGAGCCCACGTGCAGAAATCCCGGCACTTACAGTCTCGGCTGATATCAGTGAGTTATTAATGATCATCTGAGGACTGTTCTGCCACTGAATGCACTTGGGCAAATCATCAAGATCCACTGCTGGCAGCTCTCTGTGTAATTGGCGACAAATGACATCCTAGATGTACTCGATGGGAGACAAGTCTGGAGATGCTGCAGGCCATGATAGCACATAGGCTGCACACTTTTAGGCCACACGATTATGCCACATAGGCTGCACACAGTAGTATGAGCAACCTGCAGTCTGGTGTTGTTGTAAGGAGAAACGGCAGCTGTGACATTTTTGAAAAATGCCCGTACCATTGGTTCCACGGCAAAATCCATGTAACACCAAGTTGTTCATGCATCTGGAATGAAAGCTAGAGAGGTTCAACTTCCATACATTATGACACCCAACACCATAATTCTGAAGGTAAGAAAGGTGTGTTCCCTTCTGAAGACCTCTTCGTGGCACTGGCCATGTGGTCTCACCAGATTTGAAGAAGGGCACGTTGTGATCCATTCCATACTGCAAAGTCACATACCAAGCCTAACTCATTCTTCACAAACCACCAGAAGATGTTGGCACAACATTGAACTACGAGCCAGACGTCCAGCCACAGGTGCTCCATTGACCTCACTTTACCGCTCCCATAGGCTTCATGGTGCAAAGCAAGATGGCAATGGAGGAAGGAATGGAGGTCTATCCTCTTCAGCAATAAGTCCCACTTTTGCCTTGGATAGCTGGAGATTGATCTTAGAGCTGCAGAGTCCAAGAGGTAGGGGGCCATTTTCACCTCGAAAGCAAGTGGAATTTTCCATTATGATGACCTACTGGACTGCAAAGGGTCCATATATTGTTCTTGCACAGGGGCCCTTTTCTGTCTGTGTCCGCCAGTTTAAAGACCACATTGTCAACACTCACTATGTAGAGGCTTTCAAATGGGTATGTGAGAATGTCCAAGAACTTATTGTTCAGCACAATATCTCCAGACCTCAAGTTGCTCGTGCTGCTGTGAGCCACCTCGGTGGCCTATACATTCTACCATGGCTGCAGCGTCTCCAGACTTGTCTCCCATAGATAATTTCTGGGACCACATTGGATTGTGATTACACAGGAGCTGCCAGCAGCGGATCTTCATGATTTTCCCAACTGCATTCAGCAGAAGAATCTTCCTCAGGCAACCATGAATAATCTCACTGATAACAGCCAAGGCTGTAAGTGTGGAGGTTTCTGCACATGGCGATCATATTCCGTACTGAATAAATTTGACATTTTTTTCTCATTTTTTTCATCACTAGCATTTCAATAACATGACTATCCATCCTGTGATTTACATAACTCCACAACTTTTATTTCTTGATGTTGCAATGTCAATGTTGAGTGTGTGTATATATATATATTTTATCCTCAAATTTGACTTTACAACACAATGAAGGAAAAGTCGTGGAATTATGGCAATAATATGCATAGTTTTCAAAATTGAAATTACATGCATCATGCAATGTGTGGCATATATATCTATATATACATGATACACACACACCGTGCCTGAATGTCAGGAATATAGATAAATTCCTATTTGAATAAATAAAAAAATAAATATATATATACTCAGACATATGAATATATTGTGTATATATCAGATAATACAGACATTATATATAGATAAATCTCCATACAAATCACACACACTATATGTGCGCACATAGTCCTTAGATCCTGATAACACCTGATACTCTATAATTGTATTTAAACAGAAAATTATAGAAGTGACCGAAAATATTGGAGTATCACATTCATCAAGTACAAAATCTGAGTCCAAGCACCGTCCCCACCACCCACCCATCAGCCATACCTGAGCGAAGCCCCCCATCATCTACTGGAGGAGCAATCCAGCGCCAGGTGAGGTGGGTACAGCTAGTGCCAGTCTCCAACACTGCGGATACTGTAGTACAGCGCCAGCTCAGGTGGGCACAGGTAATACAGCTCGGCGCCTACTGAGGAGGGCACAGCAGGATAACACTGCAGCAGGGACTGTGGCGGCAGGTGGCACAGACTGGCAGCAGCTCCGCGGGTTCCTAGTAATGCAGATTGGGTGCGGGCAGGGTGGGCAGGATGCGGAGGGCTCAGCTCCAGGTCCGGTCCCGCACAGTTTGGGATGACAGTCCCGGCAGCTTCCTGGCTGTAGTAATGCTGGGGACACCGGCAGGATACAGGGAGCCGCCTACTGCCAGCACTCTGCTCTCCTGCTGCCTACCTGTATATCTCTGCTCGCTGTAGCCCTCTCTATCATTTATCTCTGCCATGTATAACTCTGTTCTATCAGGCATCACTGCTCTCTATAACTCTGTTGTAGTTTTATCATTGCTCTCCATGACCCTCTCTATTATCTGTTATACCAGGGCTGCTGTCTCTGTGCCCCTCTTCTGTCATCCATCACTCCTGTCTGTACCCCTCTCGGTTTTATAAATTTACCATCTCTCTCTCTCTCCTATCATACATCCCTGATCTCTAAGTCTCTATTCTATCATACATCCCTGCTCTCTAATTCTCTATTCTATCATACATCCCTGCTCTCTAATTCTCTATTCTATCATACATCCCTGCTCTCTAACTCTCTATTCTATCATACATCCCTGCTCTCTCTCTCCTATCATACATCCCTGATCTCTTAACTCTCTATTCTATCATACATCCCTGCTCTCTAACTCTCTATTCTATCATACATTCCTGCTCTCTAACTCTATTCTATCAAACATATCTGCTCTCTAACTCTATTCTATTAAACATCTCTGCTCTCTAACTCTCTATTCTATCATACATCCCTGCTCTCTAACTCTCTATTCTATCATACATCCCTGCTCATTCTCTATTCTATCATACATCCCTGCTCTCTAACTCTCTATTCTATCATACATCTCTGCTCTCTAACTATTCTATCATACATCCCTGCTCTCTCTCTCTGTTCTAACATACATCCCTGCTCTCTCTCTATTCTATCATACATCTCTGCTCTCTAACTCTATATTCTATCATACAACACTACTCTCTATATTTATCTCTCTAATGTATCATACTGCATTGCTGTCTCTCTCAATTCTATAATTTTACCATTGCTCTCTATTCTGTTATACCATCATTGCTGTCTCTATCCCTCTCTCCATTCTGACATACATCGCTGCTCTTTCTTACACTCTCTATTCTGTCACACAGCACTATTCTCTTTAACCTTTTCTCTGATGTATCACCGCTAACTCTCTATTTCATCTATTTTTCTATTCCTCTCTCTAAACCTCTTTTATACCATCCTTGCTGTCTCTAATCCTCTCTCTATTGCTTTATTGTATTATATGTCATTACTCTCTATGACCCTCTCTCTACTTTATTTTACATTAACACTTTCTAATCTCTTTATTCTATCATGCATCTCTGCTCTAATACTGTCTCATTTTATCATCACTCTCTCCACCCCATTAAATGTCTAACCACTATATAACTCTCTAAATATTCTAAAATTATATCACAACTTCTCTCAAATCTTTTCTCTATCCTTTCATGTATCATGGCTCCCTAGCCCTCTCTCTATTTTATCTCTGCTCCCTCTAACCCTCAGTCTATCATACATCACTTCTTTCTCTGAGCGTCTTATAGTTCTATCACTTTACCACTACTCTCTATAATCCTCTCTTATTGCTCTTTCTAACACTCTATTCTATCATACATTGCTACTCTCTAACACTTTCTCCATTTTACCATACATTATTGATCTCTAATCCTCTCTCCATTCTATGTTATATCCCTAACCCTTTTTTTATCATGTATCAGTGCTCTCTATAATTCTCTTTTTCTATAATACATTACTGCTCTCTCCAATGCTCTCCTTTCTATAAATGTATCACTACTCTCTCTAACATTATCTCTGTTCTATCATTTTAGCATCTATCTATATTTTATTAATACTTCACTGCTGTCTCTAACTCTCTGTTTTCTAAAATTATTTTACCGCTCTCTATAAGCCATTTTCTATCATACATGGCTACTCTCTCTAATCCTCTCTCTATTCTATCATATATCACTGCTCTCCCATTCTATCCTATATCTATCTGCTCCCTGACCCTCTCTCTATTATATACGGTGTCTTTGCTCTTCCTATTTTATCTGACATCAAATCTCTCTCTAACCATTTCTGAATTCTATTATTCCATCACTATTCTCTATGACCTTCTCTCTATATTATGATATACCACTACTCTCTATAACCCCCTCTCTGTTGTCATATATCACTGGTTTCTCGAACCCTCTCTCTATTAAGTTGTACATCACTACTCTCTATAATTATCTCTTTATTCTTTCATGTATCACTGCTCGTTCTAACCCTCTTGTTATTCTACAGTGCATCCCTCCTTTCTGTATTCTTCTTGTCATTCTATCATACATCACTGCTCTCTATAATCCTCTCTGTTCTATCATACATCACTGCTCTCTATAATCCTCTCTCTATCCAATTATACATCACCACTCTCTCTGACCCTCTCTCAATTCTAACATATGTGACAAATTTTCTAGCCTATTTGTCAAATATCACTGCTCTCTAACCATCTCTCTATTTTATTATTCCTCTACTGCTCTCTCTAGCCATCTCTCTATTTAATCATACATCACTGCTCTCTATAACCCTCTCTATTCTATCATATGTTATTTCTCTCATCAGAGCTCTATCTATTCTATGATAGATTACTGCTCCTTCCAAACCTCTATTTTATCATATACTACTACTATCTCCAACCCTCTCTATATTTTATAACTATATTACTGCTCTTTCTACCTCTACTCTATCATTTTATCATTTTCTCTCTTTAGTCCATTTTCTATTCTATTTTACCATCACTGCTCTCTCTAACTTTCTCTCTATCTTACGTCACCGCACTCACAGCCACTCTCTATTCTATCACACATTATTGCTCATTCTAATCCTCACTTTGATCAATCGTATATGTCAATGCTCTCTCTAACCTTCTCTCTCTTCTATCAGTATACTACTGTTCTCCCTAACCTCTCTTTATTCTCTTATACCATAATTGCTATCTAGAGCATGTCCCTCTCTCTATTCTTTCATACATCACGGCTCTCTATAACTCTCTTTTTATGCTATCACTAGTGATGAGCGATCGTGCTCGCCACAGCTCGGCGCTCGGCAAGTATTTCCGGGATGCTCGTCCGGGAGCTCGGGTCCCCTTCCTGCATGTGTGGCGCTCTTTAGAGCGCCAATGAACATGCAGGGATCGCCTGCCACTCACTGTAATGCCATATTGGTTGTGGCATTACAGTGATTGGCTGGCCGCACAGCATCATCGGGTCTGTTTAAGTCCTGGTGACCCTATGCTCATCACAGTCTACCCCGGAAACAGGCAGTGTAGGGAGAGGTGCAACTGAGTGAGGGACAGAATTAGCGGTTTATTGGTTAGGTATTCCACAGCAAGATATATATCCATCTGAACTAACAGTCCTTCTGAGGACTAATCCAGCAGCATATATTACTGGTGATAGCAGGAGTTAGGCAGGCAGAGATTGGGGACACTGTATAGAGCCAAATATTACCCTCCATTTAAAGTCTGCCACTTGGGTGTTGTTTATCCTATTCACACTTGGTCACTGACCAATACCACATCTATAAGGCCACTTCCTAAAACCGTGGTCATCAGACGTGATCACATATTACTGCGGTAATAATCGCTGTGACATTTTTTAGAGCGGGCCAAATATTATCCTCCATTTAAAATGGGCAAGGGACAGGGAAGTGGACATGATGGTGATGGTGCACGCAGAGGCCGAGGCCGTGAGCAAGACGAAACTGTGCCTGCTGAAGGAGCACAACAGACACCCCCATCATGTCGAACTACCTTCCTGTCCCAATTACTAGGGGGCCGCGGAACAACACTCTTGAAGCCAGAGCAGTGTGAAAAGGTTATTGGTTGGATAGCAGATAATGCTTCCAGTCACTTAGCCACCACCACCACCCTGTCTTCCACATGGTCAAGTCTCAGTAGCTGTGAGTCTGGACCACATATTCCTCACCCTGATCCTCCTTCCTCCCACCATGCCGAGTGTCCAGAGACAACTGATCCCACAGTTGGACACTCCGAAGAGCTGTTTACTTTTCCATTTATAGATACAGGCCTCTCACCTGCCCGCTTCAAGCGGGGCAAGAGGAGATCGCATGAAGCGATGCCCAAATATTTGAGCAGCCAGTCACACGAAGGCAACAGTGGGAAAGTGTCACAAGAGGTGGATGATGATGATGAGACACAATTGCCAGAAAGTCAGGAGGAGGCCCAGGGTGCATACATGGTAGACGAGGTGGTGGAGGATGAAATCACTAAACCAACCTGGCAAGGTGACATGCAGAGCGAGGACAGCAGCACACAGGGGGAGGGAGGCAGAGCACCACAACAGGCAGGAACAAGCAGTGGGGTGGCCACAGACACAAGGCGAGCAGCTGTTCCCTGCAACACCAACACGAGGGAAGTTGCCAGTCCAACTGATAGGTCTTCCAGAGTCTGGCTCTTATTTAAAGACTGTCCAGATAACTCCAAAAAGGCCATTTGCAACCTCTGCAATGTCAGCATCAGCAGGGGCGGCAAAATTACCAGCCTGACCACCACCAGCATGATTAGGCACATGACAGCAAAGCACCCGACTAGTTGTGCCGAACACCAGGGTCCAGAAACAGTGTCTGCGAGTGACAACACTGCTTCTGTTGTGCCTGCACGCCAATCCTCTGTCCATGATGCAGGCAAAGATCCCTCCCGCCCTGCACCTGTCGTACACTTGTAACCATCACTATCAGCGTCCACGTCCTTGTCCCAGCGCAGCATTCAGTTGTCCCTACTTCAGTCCTTTGAATGCAAGCGCAAATACTCAGCCAACGCCCCACCGGCCACACTTCTAAACTCACACATTTCTCGAATGCTTGTACTTGAAATGTTGCGTTTTAGGCTCGTGGAGATGGAATCTTTCCGCAACCTGATGGCAGCGGCCGTCCCTCGGTACTCGGTCCCCTGCCGCCACTATTTCTTCCGGTGTGCCGTCCCCGCATTACACAAGCATGTGTCCCAGAACATTAGCTATGCCCTCAACAATGCAGTTACTGGGAAGGTCCACCTAACCACGGACACATGGACAAGTGCTTGTTGCCAGGGAGCGTACATCTTGCTGACGGCACATTGGGTTAATATAGTAGAAGCCAGGATCCAGTCGGACCTTGGTATGGAACACATCCTCCAGACGCCGAGGATTTCGGGCCCTGGATCAATCAGGGTTGTCCCCACATGCTACAGCTCCTGCACCTCATCCTCCTCAGCCTCCTCCTCCTCCTCAGCCTCCATCTCCAAAATTACCACATCAGTCGGAAGCTGGAAGCACTGCAACACTGCCTCAGCCAAGCGGCAACAGGCAGTGATGAAGCTAATATGCTTAGGTGACAAACTGTACACCGCTGTAGAGTTGTTGACAGCTGTAAAAGATCAGGCAGATCTGTGGTTGTCACCGCTGAACAAACAGCCAGGCATGGTCGTGTGTGACATTGGCTGGAACCTGGTGGCGGCTCTGAAGCTAGGCAAGCTCGCACACGTACCATGCCTGGCCCATATACCGCGTGTATGTCCATTTTCGAAAGTCACCTACAGCTTCCCCCGCCCTCGCCGTGCTTCTGCAGCATTTGCAGATTCTAGCTCACCAAATGATGTGTGATGTCACCGTACTTGGAACTCAACCTTACAGATGTTTGGAAGAATTTGTGAGCAGCAGAGAGCAGTTGTTGCATACCAGCTCTAACACGCTTGTTGTTATTCAGTTCAGCCTCCGCACATAAGAGCTCATGAGTGGGCATGGATGTCAGATATCTGTGCCGTCCTCCAAAACTTTGAGGACTTCACCAAAATGGTGAGCGGCGATGATGCCATAATTAGCATCACCATCCCGCTTCTCTGTCTACTGAAACGCTCGCTGCTCAGAATTAAAGAGGAGGCATTGCAGGCGGAGCACGATGAGATGGAGCAAGGAACCATACAGGGTGATTACACACAGCCAAGCCTCATCTTATCCCAATGCGGATTTGGTGATAATGAGGATTAGGAGGAAGAAGAGGAGGAACAGGAGCTGGTTTCCTGCGCTACACACGGCACTACCCACACAACTGTCATACCTCTGTTCAGCGTGGGTGGCCTGAGGAGAGGGAGAACGAGGAGGAGAAGGATGAGGAGTAGAGCACGGACAGTCTTCCTCTTGGTCAGGACAGGGAAGACTTAGCTGTTACCAGTCTGGCACACATGGCTGACTTTATGCTCCTCTGCCTTTTCCGTGACCCTCACGTTGTACACATTTTGGCCGACAGCAATTACTGGTTGGTCTCACTTCTAGACCCACTCTACATGGAGAGCTTTGTATCTCTCCTTCCCGTGGCAGAGAGGTCTAGTAAAATGTTGCAGTACCAGAAGGCCCTTTTGAGTAATTATTAAAAAAACTCCCATCTGAAAACGCTGGCGGCAGAGGTCACAGTTCCTTGGACAACCAAGGAGTACAGGCGAAAGAGACACAAATACGATGCAGCAGAGGCAGGCGAACACTGTCAAAGTTCTGGGACAGTTTTCTCAGACCCTTCCAGCGCCCAGGCCCTGATACCCGGGGTACTCTCACAAGGAGGGAAAAATTTTGGAAGATGCTGAGGGAGTACCTTGCTGACCGTACCAAAGTCCTCCGTGATTCCTCTGTGCCTTATAACTATTGGATATCCAAGCTGGACACGTGGCATGAACTGGCTCTCTACGCCTTGGAGGTCCTGTCCTGGCCTGCCGCTAGCGTTTTGTCAGAGTGGGTTTTTTGTGCTGCCGGGGGCATTATAACTGATAGGCGCATCCGCCTGTCAACCGAAAATGCTGACAGACTGACTCTTATCAAAATGAACAATGGCTGGAATGGGCCAGACTTCTCAACACCACCGGATTATAGGGGAACATAAAGTCAAATCCAGTGGCTTTTTTGGGAGGTCTATTCCCATGCACCTCTTCACCCCCAGAAATGAGTATACGCATCCTGATTTTGTCTATTTTTTGTTGTCCTCCTCCTTCTCCGTCTTCTCATCCTCCACCACCATATCACCAGGGTGACCGTGATGCAACACCCACATAATTTTATTTAAGGGTGTTCATGATGCCCATAAGAAATTTTTTTAGAGGCCTACCGCTAACATTCTGTATGTCATACAGTTTGTTTATGTATACCCCTAAGGGGTGAATGTTTTTCAGCCCATGCACTTAGTGGATGGACATTACCAGTATAGGAGACCCACTCTTTAACAATTTTTTTAATGAGGCCCTCCTCTACGTCACTTCAAAGTGGTATTGGAGTGTATCCAAATTTTTGGCAGCCCTTGCAGTCACTGCATACGCAATAATAGTATAAGAGACCCGCTCCTTTATAATGGGAACATTTTTTTTTACTGAGGCCCTCCTCTATGTCTCTTCAAAGGGGTATTGGGGTGCGTCCAAATTTTTGGCAGCCCTTGCAGTCACTGCATACGCAATAACAGTATAGGAGATCCGCTCCTTAATAATGGGAACAAAAAAGCATAGCTGGCCGATAGCCCTCTAATAATAGTGAGGGTCGACTGCTGGCCCTTTAGCAATAGTAAGGGCCACCTGATGGCCCTGTAAAAATAGGCTTTGTGACTTTCAGTGTCCCTCCATCATAAATGAAACAGGATGTGTAGAATGTAAGCCCGCAAGGGCAGGGTCCTCTTCCCTCTGTACCAGTCTATCATTGTTAGTTTGTTTACTGTAAGTGATATCTGTATTTGGTATGTAACCCCTTCTTATGTACAGCACCATGGAATCAATGGCACTATATAAATAAATAATAATAATAATAATGTGTCTGATCATGTCCCACACACCACATGGCCAGCTAAGGTAGTAAAATGTTAAAATTACATATACTGGTGAATGTATTTTTCACCGTTGAAAGTAATGCCAAAGTGCAAAAACGTATCAAAAGCGCTACGTGTGAACATAGCCTAAGGGGTGGAGGAGCTTTTTTTGTGGGTTTTTTTTTTTGCCTTATACAAAAGTCATTACCCTTGAAAGGATGTCCCTTAACGTTTTTTCCAGGAAAGTCCATTTTGGCTTCAACTTTGTATGATTTATTGTGAATCTGTAAAAGTGGTGTAATACTTTGACAACATTGTTGTCCCGAGCATTGCGATTTGGTCGACCCGAGCAATGAGTACCCGAGCATTTTAGTGCTCGCTCATCACTATCTATCATACATCACTGATCTCTCAAACCCTCTCTCTTTTTCATAAATTTTCCATTGCACTCTTAAACTTTTTAAATATTGTAAAATAATGTAACTGCTCTCTCTAACCTTTTCTCCATTCTAACGAATATCACGGCTCCCTAACCATCTCCCTAATCTATCATAGATCAATATTTTGTAACCTCTTCTTTACACTATTGTACATTACTCTTTCTCTGACCCTCATCATTTTACCATCGCTCTCTATAATCTATTCTTTATTCTGCTCTCTTTACCACCTTCTCTTTTCTATCATACATCACTACTCTCTGTAAGCTCTCTGATCTTCATACATCACTACTCTCTATAACGCTCTATGATCTTTCATACATCACTACTCTCTTTAACACTCTCTTCTTCATACATCATTACTCACATCATTACTCTCTATAATGCTCTCTAATCTTCATACATCACTATTTTCTATAACACTCTCTGATCTTCATACATCACTACTCTCTATAACACTCTCTGACCTTCATACATCACTACTCTCTATAACGCTCTCTGATCTTCATACATCACTACTCTCTATAACACTCTCTGATCTTCATACATCACTACTCTCTATATCCCTTTCTCTACTTTGTGATTATATCACTACTCTATATAGCCTTTTCTTTATTCTATTATTCATATTTGCTCTTTATAACCCTCTCTATGAAATCAAATATCACTGCTCTCTATTCTATCATACATCATCACTCTATAACTCTCTCTACTTTATCATTCCATAAGTAGTGACTCTCTATAACCCTCCCTCTTTTCTATCATATATCACTGCTCTCCAACTCTCTCTATTCTATCATACATCACTACTCTCCATAGCCCTCTCTCTATTTTGTCATACATCACTGCTCTTCAGCACACTCTCTACTATTGTACATCACTTCTATTTCTAACCCACTCTTTATTCTATTATTTCCCATTGCTTTTTCGAACTTTCAGCGTATTCCCTCATACATTACCACTCTCTACAAGCCTCTCTATTCTATATGTCAATACTATCTACTGTATATCACTACGATCTTTCTATCATACACCACTGCTCTCAATAACAATCTCTTTTCTATCTTACATCATTGCCCTTCATCCCTATCTCTATTCTATCCTACATCACCACTTTCTATAACCCTTTCTGTCCTTTACGATTCCTTCACTACTCTCTATAACCCTTACTGTTCCTTCACTACTCTCTATAACTCTTCCTTTATTCTATTACTCATCATTGCTCTTTCTATGCATCTCTCTATTCTGGTGTACTGTACATCACTGCTCTTATCTATCATATACGGTGTCACTGTTCTCTCTAACCCTCTTTCTATTGTATCATTCCGCTCTCTTTCTTATCATATCGTCAATGGTCTCTCTAACCCGTTCTCGGTTATATGACCCCTCTCTTATGCATCGCTCTTAACACTCTCTCCTGTTTATCTTGTATCACTGTTCCTTCTATTCTATCCTACATAGCTCTGCTGTACAGGGAATCAGCTGAAGGGACTTTGACCCTTTTGTTCTCAAGATCTCTGAGATTGGACTCCCCAACCCTACAACTATAATGTTATGCTATACCCCAGTATTATGCCATAACATTATGGGATGGAACCCCACCCCCTTTAATATTGTCAACCCATAAATTAGACATCAACAACATTACAAAAAAGACTTTTAAAAATCTATGTTAAATGAATGTAGCAAAGCCGACGACCAGTTATACTTGCAAATCTTGTTTTTCTACTTTTTGCTGCAGCATCCACTAGAGGGAGCAGTGTCTACAAAATCACATTGCACAATAATGTTTCCAAATGCTGAGTACAGCAAATTCTTAAATTTGTTCCCACAAGAAAAGAAATCGAAGATCTTTGAAGTAAGTCTGTACTCAGGTGTATTACTATAGTAAGTGGGTTCAAATAAGGTTTCAGACCAATAATAATAATAATAACAACAGCAAGCTCGGTTGGCAGATGATGGGCTGCAGTGGTCACCTGACCATGTTCAAAACATCATATCTGCAGGACGACTATGAAAGCTAGTAGGCTCACCAGAGAATTATATGTCAATTAATTTAAAGAATCCTGAACTTTCTGGCAATTTTTTTTAAAAATCTTGGAGAGTCCCTTTAAATTAGTTTCACACCTCCTGAATTAAAAAAAATGGACGGGACTGGACTAAATATGCTGAACCTTAGAGGGAAAAACTGTAAACCCTTACTACAAATATATATATGTATTGATAAATCCAGATTTAGGAGTGTAACTGACGCGCCCCCTGGGACATATTCCTTTTTGAGGGGAATACCCGGCACCGGATCAGATGGGGGGGTTGTAGTCTCCGAGCGGCTGTGACCCGGCCCGTGCCCAGGGCGTCAAACTCAGTGTTATGTGGCAGTCCTACAGATGTTATTAAGAGTTCTTTTGTGTCGACTACGCCACCCGTTGTGATGCGGTCACTGTGGCCGCCGCTGCAGCAGGGTCCGCTGAGGCTGATGGTGGGTGCGCAGCTTGGTGGGATAACCCCCAACGGGAGGGGTATAGCCTCAGGGGGGACAGGTGCAGAGGATGGGGGTTGTGGTGGTGCAGTGCAGACGGCAATGAAGACAGAGTCGGGTTGTGCAGTTAAGGGTGTTTACTTACTGCAGATGTTGTACTGGTCACTCCAGCTTCGAGTGACCACCCGAGCCGTGCTGCGTCCACCAGGTCCTGGATCCAGCCAACCCCCAAACAAGTCCGGAGCGTGGCCCTGAGCTCTCCTTCTGTCCCGTTCTCTGGCCGTCCCCACCAGTGATCCACCTAGGTCCAGCTCCCTCGGGCCTTCTGTTGGGACACCCTTGGCCTTGGGTTCCCTGACCCTTCATGTGGTGTGCCTTCGGGGTGGATGTGATGGGTGGCCGTGGCAGACGCTGCCCACGGCCTCCGGTCTCTGGCTGGGGTGTGTTTTTGCCCCCACCAGCTTGGGTTCCGGTACCCTGTGCCGACTCTTCACCCGGGGATTTAAGTTAGGATCTTGGAGTCCTTTTCTGCTGTTTCCCCCTCTGGGTCTCTCTCTCTCTTCTCCTCTCTCACTCTGGGTCTTTCTTCTCCTCTGCTTGCTGACTTGTTCTCTGCATCTGACTTGTTCTCTGCATCTGACCCTGTTCTTAGTTGGTGCCCACCTTATATACACCCTCTATGTGTGAGCTCAGGTGACCAGCACCCAATGAGCTCCTAACTTTACCCAGGCTGCTCCCCCTATCTGCCCCTACACTACTTGGGATGTACCACCCCCCTCCCACTCCAGCCAGGAACAGACTCGGTCGTACCTGCACATTTCTAAGTGGGAGTACCGTCGGCCTGTTCCTCGGAAATGGGATGTATGTAGTGCATGCAGCCTACCGAGCTCAGTTCCACTCTCCATCCTTGCCCGGGAGTGGAATATCACACCTCTGGGTTGAGGTGCAATACCCCTGTAGCAGCCGAATCCTCAGGGTGCTACATTCCCCCCTGGTAAATCACAGCACGTCCTCGGGCTGTAAGACATAAATAACACCAAAACATACATTTTTTTTTTTTTTCATAAACATATAAAACAACATATATTAGCAAATAAAACATTCTCGTCGCCTCTGGCTCCTCCTCCGGTCACTGTGCAACGTGTGACCGGGTAAAGTGCGACAGTCTCTCTGGACAACTGGTTCTCCTATAAAACCAGTAGGGGGCGCTTTAGGAAGCGCAACTATATACAGGGGAAGTTGGCCGCTCTCAGTCCTCGGCCAGGTAAAGGGAAGGGAATGGCTGCTCACAGTCCTCAGCCTGGTATGGATTACGGAATAACGGGTAAAAAGTTCACTCATGCTGGTCCCAACGGGGACTATATATATGTAGCAACAGTTTCTTTGGTACCCGGTCGGGTAACTATTTACATCTACTGCTCTGCCGCACTCAACGGCGTCTTCCTCCTGCTCTTTGCTTGTAGCTGGTTGTAACTTCAGACCCGTCCGGGTCCTCTTGCTCCTCCTCCTCGCACCGCAACTCCTCCTCCGTCAGGCGGTGTACGTGGAGGGCGTAAGGTCCTTTGGCACACTTGTGCCGGGTGAAGGTGACCTCGTCTCCGATGTAGAGGTCACGACCTCTGTGCCCCTCCGGCAGATGGGACTCCACGTCTCTGCGCGTGACAAAGACGTCGCCGGGGGTGTTGTTGTCTCGGATGAAGCCCCACCCATGCTGCTGGTTGAACTTGATCACTGTCCCGATGGTGCGGGGACAATGCGCTGCACGGGGGTCCCTCCTGGTCCGGCTCTTCTGCTCGGCGCTCCTTATTTGGGCCTGTTGTTCCCGGACCCGCCTCTCTCTCCGCTCCCTCGCGAACTCTTCGAGCTGCTGTCGGCAACACTCAGCGCGCTCTGCTGCAGCTGCCCTGGTTTCCTGAGTGAACCCCATTAGATCTTCTCCGGTGGGGTCCCACTCAAACTGTGCTTCCGCTAGCGGGGGCGAGATCCGTGCCACGGGCTTCGGAGCCGGAATCAGGGGTTCATCCAGGGGTCTTAGTCTCTGCTGCAGTTCCAGCTCATGGTATTCTTCGGGCCAGATGAAGGGCCGCCCGTCCGGCCATGTGAGCTGGCTGAACAAGTCCTCCCCCAGGTGTGGCACCCTTGGTTTTACGGGTGCGGGCGCGGTGGTGGTGGCGCCCGGGTTGCCCAGGCCTTGCGGCCAGGCCTGGGGCACCTGGAAGGTGAAGGGCACCGTTAGGACGGCGGCGCCCTGGGCTACCTGGCCTTGCGGCCAGGCCGGAGGCTCCGCGGAGGTAGGGGGCGCTGTTGGTGATGCGGCGCCCGGGGGTACTAGGCCTTGCGACCAGGCTGGTGGTATTTCCTGCTTTGTCACGCTCCGGGTCGAGGCGCGTGACGTCACAGGGGTCGCTGCGGCGGCTTCCGGTCGGGGCCTAGTCCATAGCGGTGACATGGCGGCTACGGGCACAGCAGGGGGACTTTCGGGCTCTGCGACGGGGAGCTGGGGCAGGTGGGCGGTTTCCCGGCTTGGGGTATAGGCGTCCCCTTTACCTGCCTCCATGCGTTCGGCTCCCTTCTCGGCGCCGTCTTCAGCCTTTGGTCCTCCCGCGCCATCCTCAGAGGCGGTCTGCTTCCTCTTCCAGGGTAGCGTGCTCCGTTGACTGGTCTCAGCTTGCTGGGCCATCTCCCGGCTCCATTCCGCCAATATCTCGCGCTGTACCCGGGCCATCCTCCGTGCGAGGCCCTCCAGGGCAGTCTGTGCACACTCCCGGTCTCGGGGGAGCTGTGCTAGGACCTCCACTAGGCCTAGTGGGGTCGTGGTGTCTAGCAGGCTCCTGACCAACGGGTCGGTGCTGCTCTGCTCTTCTTCCAGCAGGCTCCTGGCCAGCGGGCCGGTGCTGCTCTGCTCTCCTTCCTCGGTCTCTAGCAGACTCCTGGCCAGCGGGCCGGTGCTGTTCTGCTTTCTCTCCATATCCGGGTAAGCTCCTCCGCTACTCCTCGTTAGACTTCTTGCCTCCGGGTGCGCTCGCTCCAGACTGCTCCAGGCGGCACCCATCTTCGTTCTTTTCTTTCGTCTCCTCCCACTTCGAGGGCGGTCCCGGGGCAACTCGGTGACTGTCAGCTCCAGGGGTAGTTCTTTCACGCTGACAGACACCTCTAGCATCACAGTCTCTGTTGGTGGGGGCGGTTTCCATTTTTGGCGCCATTTTCTGTCCTGGCCCACGATGGGAGGCGGCCTCCTGCCCTCCTTTGGCACGCCCATAATGGCGTCCGCTGCTCTTCCAAGGCGGGAAATCTTCGGATTTGGCGGGAAGCGTCGCCCAGTGGCGGGAAACTCTGCAGATGGCGGGAACAAGCTGGAAATGGCGAACAATCGGCGGGAAACGACCTGTGATGGGGTCCGATGGCGTGGACCCTCCGGAACCGGCGGGAGACTTCTTTCTGAGGTAAACTTGCACTTTTCTTCAGGCACGCAGTACCCGGGTGTTGCAGGCACGTAATCCTGCCGACTACGCCAAAGTTGACGCGCCCCCTGGGACATATTCCTTTTTGAGGGGAATACCCGGCACCGGATCAGATGGGGGGGTTGTAGTCTCCGAGCGGCTGTGACCCGGCCCGTGCCCAGGGCGTCAAACTCAGTGTTATGTGGCAGTCCTACAGATGTTATTAAGAGTTCTTTTGTGTCGACTACGCCACCCGTTGTGATGCGGTCACTGTGGCCGCCGCTGCAGCAGGGTCCGCTGAGGCTGATGGTGGGTGCGCAGCTTGGTGGGATAACCCCCAACGGGAGGGGTATAGCCTCAGGGGGGACAGGTGCAGAGGATGGGGGTTGTGGTGGTGCAGTGCAGACGGCAATGAAGACAGAGTCGGGTTGTGCAGTTAAGGGTGTTTACTTACTGCAGATGTTGTACTGGTCACTCCAGCTTCGAGTGACCACCTGAGCCGTGCTGCGTCCACCAGGTCCTGGATCCAGCCAACCCCCAAACAAGTCCGGAGCGTGGCCCTGAGCTCTCCTTCTGTCCCGTTCTCTGGCCGTCCCCACCAGTGATCCACCTAGGTCCAGCTCCCTCGGGCCTTCTGTTGGGACACCCTTGGCCTTGGGTTCCCTGACCCTTCATGTGGTGTGCCTTCGGGGTGGATGTGATGGGTGGCCGTGGCAGACGCTGCCCACGGCCTCCGGTCTCTGGCTGGGGTGTGTTTTTGCCCCCACCAGCTTGGGTTCCGGTACCCTGTGCCGACTCTTCACCCGGGGATTTAAGTTGGGATCTTGGAGTCCTTTTCTGCTGTTTCCCCCTCTGGGTCTCTCTCTCTCTTCTCCTCTCTCACTCTGGGTCTTTCTTCTCCTCTGCTTGCTGACTTGTTCTCTGCATCTGACTTGTTCTCTGCATCTGACCCTGTTCTTAGTTGGTGCCCACCTTATATACACCCTCTATGTGTGAGCTCAGGTGACCAGCACCCAATGAGCTCCTAACTTTACCCAGGCTGCTCCCCCTATCTGCCCCTACACTACTTGGGATGTACCACCCCCCTCCCACTCCAGCCAGGAACAGACTCGGTCGTACCTGCACATTTCTAAGTGGGAGTACCGTCGGCCTGTTCCTCGGAAATGGGATGTATGTAGTGCATGCAGCCTACCGAGCTCAGTTCCACTCTCCATCCTTGCCCGGGAGTGGAATATCACACCTCTGGGTTGAGGTGCAATACCCCTGTAGCAGCCGAATCCTCAGGGTGCTACATAACAAAAAAAAAACAACAGAGCAAAACATTAAGAGGACCCCATACCAGATCACTGTGTATATACCATACTTACCAACTGTTCGATAACATCTTAAAGAAGCAGAGTGTCAAAGATTTCCACCATAGATATGCCCCTTTCTTCAGTCTATGCCCCACTTCACCTTTTCCTTTCCCCTCCATGGAATAAACCTTCTAGAGTTGCAGGTTTCTGGAATGTTTCAGGGAAGTTGTCGCTGGGACCAAGCTTGGACTAGCCCACAGGAGAACGGGAGGATCCTCCAGTGGGCCCCCATGTACAGATGGGCTCTCCACGCCACTTATTTGAGAATTAGCTGGCATGTTGGGACCAGGCTTGGACTAGCATACAGGAGAACAGGAGAATCCTCCGGTGGACCCCCATGCAGGGATGCGCTCTCCACGGCACTTATATGAGAAGTAGCTGGCATGTTGGGACCAGGCTTGGACTAGCATACAGGAGAATCCTCCGGTGGACCCCCATGCAGGGATGCGCTCTCCACGCCACTTATATGAGAATTAGCTGGCATGTTGGGACCAGGCTTGGACTAGCATACAGGAGAACAGGAGAATCCTCCGGTGGACCCCCATGCAGGGATGCGCTCTCCACGGCACTTATATGAGAAGTAGCTGGCATCTTGGGACCAAGCTTGGACTAGCATACAGGAGAATCCTCCGGTGGACCCCCATGCAGGGATGCGCTCTCCACGGCACTTATATGAGGAGTAGTTGGCATGTTGGGACCAGGCTTGGACTGGCACATAGGAGAACAGGAGGATCCTCCGGTGGACCCCCATGCAGGGATGTGCTCTCCACGGCACTTATATGAGAAGTAGTTGGCATGTTGGGACCAGGCTCGGACTGGCAAATAGGAGAACAGGAGGATCCTCCGGTAGACCCCCATGCAGGGATGTGCTCTCCACGGCACTTATATGAGAAGTAGTTGGCATGTTGGGACCAGGCTCGGACTGGCAAATAGGAGAACAGGAGGATCCTCCGGTGGACCCCCATGCAGGGATGTGCTCTCCACACCACTTATATGAGAAGTAGTTGGCACATTGGGACCAGGCTCGGACTGGCACACCGGAGAAAAGGAGGATCCTCCGGTGGACCCCCATGCAGGGAAGGGCTCTCCACACCACTTATATGAGTAGTAGTTGGCACAATACATGTTTCACTGTACAGAAAAGGGCATAATCTCAACATTCAATTGACAAAGTGCACCGTTTATTATTATATAGAAATACAGGCAAATTTGTGAGTGATGATAATGTCACATTTGCATGTAGCTGAACAGTGAGACTCCCAGAAAATGCTCCCAGATGCAGGGGATGACACAGACAGAAGAGGGACCCTATGCCAGAATAGTATATGGGCCCTTTGCCAATAATTCATTATGCATTTGTTTATGTATATTTCACAGAAACTGCTTACCTCTTGGATCCTTGTGCAGCTGCACAGGTGGCACCAATAATATGTCCACTTCTGCCCAGTGGGTTGGCAAATATGATAAAAATCCCCACATCGTACATACTTATGCACATATGGATAGTTCCTATATATACTGACTCCTACATGAGCTCGGTTACACAAACCATTACACATTTGCATGCTTACTACGCATAGTCAGTCATACATACACGTATGCTCACTACCTATATCAGTGTATATGTACATGCAGTGTCAGGCTGAAGAACATTGGGCCCACCAGAGGATTTGATTCTGAGGGCCGAATTTTCTACTCCACTCAAGAGCCCCATAGTAGCTGTAAGGTTTGCACTATGAACTCTCCTGAAAGGAGAAGCCAGGGCCCACCGGAGGATTCTCTGGTTCTCTGGTGGGCCAGTCCAACCCTGTGTACACGCACAACATTATACATATATGTTCCAAAATGTATGCATAGCACTTCAAAAAACATGCAAAGATTCACAAATTTGAGATAAGAAGACCACAATGAAGAAGAAATCTATGATTATATAACATTTATAATTTTATTTAATATCTTTAAAATTTGCATGAAAAAAATCAAATAAAAAACAAGGCTACCTCAAAGAAGGAGAAAACAGACCATGATAATATAAATATGCAACACTTAGATATGTTCACAGAGATAGGAATAAATAATTAATTGCTATAGTAGTCCAGTAAATAGTAGATGCAAGTGCATTAAATCATTCCCATATATCCATAACATATAGTCGTACAAAGTGTGTAGCATATATGTTTATACAATACTGAGCCTAAAATATACATAAGATATTCTTGTGTTAACTGTCCGATGGACACCTAAGTTATATAGTCAAAGAGACTCTTAGATACAATAGTAATTTATACTTGGTAAATTACCTGAATCAATAAGGTGATATGAGGTAAAATTTTAGGTAAAGCTTAAGGTGCAGAGTGATCTGTTCTGTGCTCCTGTAACCCCAACGCGCGTTTCACCGCTCTGGCTTCTTCCTGGGGCCCCCAGGATGATTGCAAAACTATATGCAAGTCTGGTTTTGTGGAGCATAGATACATAGAAAATATCAGAACTGGCAGGAATATTCGGGGTTCCTTGGCGATAAACACTCCTTATATCTGTAGCAGATCGCAACAGCTGTAGGCTTGTGCTGGTAGGTTGCGTTGAGCGGACTGCAGATGGTGCTGGGCACATTGTGAGAGTTTGATAATACTGTACGGTATGACTTTGGTTTGTGTCATTTCTTCCCTATTATCCTCCATGTTGTGTTGCTATAAGTTCCAAGTAAAACAGTTAATTCTCCCACAATGTGGGAGCGATAATTCTGCTGAAAGCTGAAATCTGCAACACTTTCATCGTATTAACAGCTATAACATACTTCTCTCAATGTGCTAACACCTTCAACATATTAATATAGCCAAGACATATTATGAGTGACGCTCTAGAGTTATGAATGTGCCAGCAATTATTGAACAGTAATTACTAATATCAGCTCCTCGGGGAAATGTTCTAATAGACACATAGAAGAACGGTATGTACGGATGGAGAACTGTGACGTAATTCTCACCCGCCTCTGGTACTGGGTGCATGAATCAGCAGCAAAATAGTATTGATGAAAATGTTTTTTTTTATAATAAAATCTATAAGGAATGATGTGGACAGATTGATAGAATTAGCTTACAGTTAGCAGGAATGTATGGAAGGCAGCGGAGCAATAAATTAATAGGGTAATTTGCCAAAGGGAAAAATCTCACTGGGAAGTTTACGTGAGACCTTTCTGCTCACTGGGAAAGAGTTCAGGTGCTCTGTCAATAGCTGCTGTCTGGTGGTGTAGTGGGGAAGTATATGGTTTATGGGTATACATACATTTAGTATATAAGATATAAAAGATATACAATTGATAATATACCAAATAGCCTGATAGGGTAATGCATGTATGAAAAGTAATTAAACCCTCAATGACTTTTGGTTTTTAAAAAAGGTTCTCCAAAAAGAGTGCCTGATCTTCCCAAAAACTACTGAAAAACAGCGCTGGTGACGTGAGCTTAATTCAGACATGGTGATGTGACTAAGATGACATCTATCCATGAATATTCAGGTTCTGGATTATCTATAACTAATCCTGTTCTAAGAAAGTAGATTGTGTCAGTGCTAAGGAGAATGTAATAAAGCTTAATAATAGCAGCATCATTGCAGAATTCTTAGGGGAAGAAATGGGAAAAAAACAAACGGGAAAGTGGGAGGCAAGGATAGCGAAAGGAAAAGAAGAAGGATCCAGTAAAGGAAAGAAATAGAAGTGGAACGAGAAAGCAAATGGGAATGAAAGTAAAATGGAAATGAAGTATAAGAATATAAAATTATAAATGAAAGGTGAGGGGTGGAGAAGAGAGGAGGGGAAAGGAAAGGGAAGGAAAAGAAATGGAAGGAAAGGGAAAGGAAGGTAAGGAAAGGAAAGGAAAATAAATTGAAGGAAAGGGAAGAAAAGGGAAAGGAAAAGAAGGGAAGGAAAGGGAAGGAAAAGGAAAGAGAGGAGAAGAAAGGGAAGGGAAAGAGGAGTGGAAAGAAAGAGAAGTGAATGAAAAGAAAGGGAAGGGAAGGAAAGGGAACAAGATAAGTGGAGGGAATGAGAAAGGAAAGTGAAAGAGAATGGAAATGCTTGCAGAAAAAAAGAGGGAATACAAGAAAGGAAAAAAAAATAAAAAAAATGGAAAGGAATAGGGAAATGAAGGAACAGGAAGGGAGAAGAGATAATTTGATGATAAGGAATATGAAGGGGAGGAATTTAATTAAGAAAATAAGATAACTGAAGAATAGGGAAAGGTAGAATCCAAAAGTATAAAAAGGGAGATACGAATAAAAAGGAAGGAAGAAGAAAGGAAAGAAAGAAGGAAGGTTGGAAAGAAAGTACTTTGGAAAAGAAGAAAAGAAAAATAAGAAAAGTAATAAACATGAAAGAAAATTAAATTGAAGAGAAAATAAAATGGAAAGGAAAAGGAGAGACAGGAAAGAAAGGAAATGAGGCTAAGTGCCTACGATGCAGAAATGCTCCGGATTTTTTCCGCATCTCCCTGGCAGGAAAAACACATGTGGATTGTACATGCAGTTTTCCTGCTTGGTAGAAGCGTTTGTCAAGGGTTCTTCACATGCATTTCTGCATGCAGGTTATCAAGCGCTTTTCCAATCGATTTTAGCATCACTTGGAAAAGTGCTTGACAACTTGGTCACACTATATAAATCCATGCAACCGGCATGGATTTATAAAGTGTGACCAAGTTAATAGTTAAAAAAAGAATACAAATGGTAAAAAAAAAAAAAAAAACATTATACTTACCTTCCGATGGCCCCCGGTCTCCTCAGTGATGCATCCTGGCTCCCCGGGGGCTTGCGGTGGTGTAAAAGGACCTTTCATGACATCATTTAGTCATGTGACCGGTCACGCGACCGCCGACGGAGCCAGGATGCATCACTGAGGAGACCAGGGGCTATCGGAAGGTAAGTATAA
This sequence comes from Phyllobates terribilis, assembly GCF_046119375.1. Lineage (NCBI taxonomy): Eukaryota > Metazoa > Chordata > Amphibia > Anura > Dendrobatidae > Phyllobates > Phyllobates terribilis. The sequence goes on along the minus strand of NW_027362769.1, from coordinate 359,097,150 downwards.
TGTTTTTTTTTATTTTAATTCTTTTATAACTACAGGTACTTTGGTACCCGGGTCTGGAGGAGAGTCTCTTCTTCTCCAGACCCGGGTACCATCCGCACATTGAATCGACTAATATCCGCATATGTACATGTACTCATGCGGATATTATGCGATTCAATGCAAGTCATTGGCGGCGATTACGCCGCATATCCGCAAGAATAATGGACATGCTGCGGATTTTTCTGCAATGATAATCCGCAGAGGAAATTTCCGCAGCATGTGCACAGCACATGCGGTTTATGATTGGGGACCATGGGGCACGTATTACCAAGCATTTATTAAGCGTTTTCGCTGCGGAAATTCTGCGGCAAAAATGCTTGAAAAACGCATAGTGGGCACACAGCCTAAGAAAGAAAAGACAAGAGAATAGAAATTAAAAAGGAGATAGAAAAAAATACATGGAGAAATGTGGAAATGAAAAATAAATAGAAAAGAAGGAAAACAATATTGGAAAAGTAAAGATTGGAAGAGATAGGAGAGAATGTAACATCTAAAAAACTACACCCAAAAACGACTGGAAAGGAGCGCTGGTGACGTGAGCTTAATTTAAACATGGTGACGTGGCTAAGACGACATCTATTCATGAATATTCAGGTTCTGGATTATCTAGAACTAAATCCTATTCTATGAAATAGATTATATCAGTGCTAAGAAGAATGTAATAAAGCTTAATAATAGCAGCATCATTGCAGAATTTAAAGGGGAAGAAATGGGAATGAAAGGGGAAAAAAATAACTGGAAAGTGGGAGGCACGGATAGCAAAAGGAAAAGAAGGATCCAGGAAGGGAAAGAAAAAGAAGTGGATTGAGAAAGCAAATGGGAATGAAATATAAGAACATAAAATTATAAATGAAAGGTGAGGGGAGGAGAAGAGAGGAGAGGAAAGGGAATGGAAGGAAATGAAAATAAAGGAAAGGGAGAAGAAAGGAAGGAAAGGGAAGGGAAAGGGAAATGCAGAAAAAAAAGGGAATACAAGAAAGGAAAAAAATGGAAAAAAAATGGAAAGGAATAGGGAAATGAAGGAATAGAAAGGAACAGGAAGGAAGAAGAGATAATATGTTGATAAGGAATATGAAGGGGAGGAAATTAATTACGAAAATAAGATAACTGAAGAATAGGGAAAGGTAGAATTCAAAAGTATAAAAAGGGAGATAAGAAAAAAACGAAGGAAGGAGGAAGGAAAGAAAGAAGGAAGGTGGGAAAGAAAGTACTTTGGAAAAGAAGAAAGAAGACAAATAAGAAAGCGAATAAACATGAAAGAAAATTAAATTGAAGAGAAAGTGAAATGGAAAGGAAAAGGAGAGAGAACAGGAAAGAAAGGGAATAAGAAAGAAAAGAGAAGAGAACAGAAATGAAAATGGATATAGAAAAAAATACATGGAGAAATGTAGAAATGGAAAAGGAATAGAAAAAAAGGAAAATAATATTGGCAAAGTAAAGATTGGAAGGGATAAGAGAGAATGTAACAAGAAAGAAAAGGAAAATACAATGGAGTTTAAATGAAATAGAAAAAAATATCTAAAAAGGCAAATAAACAGGACAAGAAAACGTGAGTTCAGCTTGTAAGACTAGACCCTTTTGGTATTTTGTTTCTGGGGCGTATATTTAGGATTTGACTAGGACAACTGTATTTACTGGACAGTGAGGGCTTCTGGCTGGCAGCATTGAAGGGTCAGGTTGGGTGCCGCATGCTGCAGGTGATAGGACACATTACACAATTTACTCACCAGTTGTGTTTTCGGGTGACACATTGAGTTGACACAGAAATCAGGGTTGAATGGATAAAACTACTACTTAGCATTTTCCATGAATTCCCCGTTGTCCTGGAATCTTTTAGAACCTGCTGTTGAGAGCCGCACTACTTATTATTGGCAGATGTCATTATGAGCCAGCATGTCACAGGTATGCTATACTGGTTATTGGTATGCTGCGGTGTGACATGCTAATGGTTATCACCACATAGGTGACTCTTACTGTCCTAGGCTGCCCCCTCTACCGGCAATTATAAATCCCAACTCAATTATATAATATAGTATGTCAAATTTCTGACAGTTCATTGATTTATATAATTACATAGGGAGAATGGGTATCTATTGTGGGGGTCGTGATGACATTCCACTCGTCCTCCAGTCACTCCAAATTCAAACTATGAGCATGGGTCAACCATTCAAAGAATGAGTCAGACAACAAGCTGGTTCAAGCTCAGAGCACGCTCAGAAGACTACTACAGTCAACCTCCTCAGCAATGTTCTGCGTTTATTTTTACATACACAAATCTAAATACACTACATAATGGGAGGGAAAAGGGGTTGTCCGGGGCGGGGTAAACCATGAAAGTCCAGTGTCTGGCCACTCCTGATTGGTCCACATCTCCTTATCTCAGTCCCTGGGCAGATATTGCAGCCGTCAGCTTATAATCTTGTTTCGTTTCTCTGAAATAAGTCTTGGCAACACTGGAAATGTCTTAGTTTAAGTTTCGATTTGAGTATTACGTAGCAAGGAAAGCTTATTGTTATATGACACAAAATGGTGGTTAGTACATTAGCAAAAAAGCGTATAAAAGTTACAAGAATATAAAAGTTACAAATATATATATTCTCTTTTTCCCCGACACTATTAGTGTTGAGCGAACATGCTCGACACTGCTCGTTACTCGCCGGAGCATCATGCTACTCGGGATGTTCGGCGAGCACCGAGCATTTCCGGATTACTCGAGCGGGAGCTCGGGTCTCCTCCCTGCATGTTTGGCGCTCTTTACAGAGCCAATGAACATGCAGGGATTGCCTGCCAGTCACTGGAATGCCGCAGCCATGTTGTTTGTGGGCTTTACAGTGATTGGCTGGCCGCACAGCGTCACCTCGAGTATTTAAAACCGGGCGCTGACATCTTGAACACAGTCACTCCGGTTCAGCCAGTGTAGGGTCAGTGCTGCTGAGTTAGTGAGAGATATATAGTGCGAAATAGTTAGTGTAGGGTCTCTAAAGCCTGCCAAATCAAACAAACAATCCTTCTCAGGACTAATATCCATCCCAGATATCAGGCAGGCAGGCAGGCTGTATAGGAGACGCAGTGGTTATACCAGCAAACGGCGCAATACACTCCTGTGTGCTCCTGTTGGTCAAATTGCTAGACTTATCCCCCGGTCTCAGGGGCCAGGAAAAAATTTTTTTTTTCATCTAAATCCTGTATTTTTTTTCCTGTATTTTTACCCGTCTTATTAACCTTTTGGTATGATTTACACCTCCCCAAAAAAATTGAGTGTGAGAACTGTGGTTTTGCAGTTCCATGGGTCAAATCTCTGTATTATCCTGTTTTTGGCATTTTTTGCAGTAAAAAAAAACAGTAATAGTGTCTCCATGACTGGTCAGACACCAATATATCTGTTCAAAAGAGTCTGGTGTAGGCCAGAAAAATAGAACTGTGGTTTTGCCATTTTTTGACGTAAAAAAACTGTAATAGTGTCTCCCTGACTGGTCAGACACCAATATATCTGTTTAAAAGAGTCTGGTGTACGCCACATAACTATAACTGTGGTTTTGCAGTTCCACAGGTCAAATCTCTGTATTATCCTGTTTTGGGCTTATTGTTATATGACACAAAATGGTGGTTAGTACATTAGCAAAAAAGCGTATAAAAGTTACAAGAATATAAAAGTTACAAATATATATATTCTCTTTTTCCCCGACATTCCCCCCTAAACACTAAGCTTTCCTTTGCTTCGGGGCCTTTGAGACTGTCCATGTGTGGGGAGAGGGGAGGTGGATTTCTTCACCCAATCATCTTAGAAGCTGCCCCCTTATGGGACGCCCCCAGACAATTGAGCCCTATCCTGGATGACACATGGAGTTCTCCCAACTGATCCTAAACTGAATCTTTCAATTGGACTTTGTTATGGGGGGGTCTGGTCAGACTTGTTCAAAGGAGTGTATTTCTCTATATAAGGGGACTATGCAGCACAGGACCACCAGGCCCAATACTAGTAGACCTCCCATTACTAGACAAACTTGTTGGAAGAATCCCTTGAGCCCTCCCAACCAACCTGAGAAGAAGGAGGTATCTACCCCTGCGTGGTAGCTGTCCACCCTGGGACAGACAGTAAGCATATGGAAAGGATATAGAAGAAGGTAGTCATCTTTTATAGGCTCGTTCTGTCTCTCTTGCAGTGGGAGGTGTGAATCCAGGTGCTCCTGCCCTCAAGCTTCAGAGCCGTCGGGGTGGTGAGAAGCACAGTGTACGCTCCCTCGAACCGCGGCTGGAGGCAGTCTTTCCGGACAAACTTCTTCACATACACTAGATCGCCTGGGATGAAATCATGTACTGCATCACCTGTAGATTCTGGGAGAGAAGCAGATACTGGAGAGCGGGTGTTAGTCAATTCTTTAGACAAAACAATTACAAATTTTACTACTCTATCATGTGTTTCAGACAACTCTTGGGGCCTAATCTCTCCTATCTTGGGTGGGGTCCTAAACAAAATTTTATAGGGAGTCAGCCCATGTTTGGCCTGAGGAGTGTGTGTGATATGATACAATACTATGGGGAGTAGGTCGGGCCAGGGGAGGGGATGATCTTAGGTCATTTTCAAGAGCTGGGTCTTGAGTGTGGAATTCATTCTCTCCACTTTGCCTGAACTGGCAGGATTGTATGGAGTGTGGAGGCCCAAATCTGTTCCCAACATGTTCCAGAGTTCTTCATAGATATTTGTTGTGAAAGCTGGTCCTTGATCCGATTCTATGATTTGGGGAACTCCAAATCTGCAGGCAATTTCGGTGATCAGTTTCTTGGCTGTGACTTTAGCAGTCATGTTGACAACCGGGTAGGCCTCGGGCCAGGCTGAGAACATATCCACGGCTACCAAAACGTACTCCTATTTTCTTGCTTTAGACATTTGGATATGGTCGACTTGTATTCTCTGCCAAGGGTAGTCTGGTTTAGCCAGGTGTTGGAGAGGGACCCGTGCCGTACACGTTGGGTTGCAGGTAGCGCAGACAGAGCAGGATTTTGAGTATGCAGTCACAGTGGAAGAGATTCCAGGTGCAAAGTACAGTTTCTTGATCCATGCCAAGGCTTGATTCTTTCCTCTGTGTGTAGGCCCGTGAGCCCATGCTGCCGCAGCTGAGTACATGCGTCTAGGCAAGCAAGGCTTCCCATCCACTTGGTAAAGAGTCGAGTTGACCTTTGAATCTTTGCGACCTGCCAGCACGGCTCCTGCCGCTTTCCATTGCTTGACTTCTTCAGTGGGGGTTTTCCTTTGTTCCTCACACAATTTTTCTTCAGGCATCCTGACCCCTCTGGATTCCACCCGTGTCTCCGCTGGACTTGTATGGTCTTCCGCCGGCTGTTCCTTGGCTCTTGCTCTAGTGAGCGCCACAGCTACGGTTTGCAGAGTCTCTCCCATCTCTTCTTCCTTTTCCTGCCACTTTGATGACACATTCTCCACTGCCGCAGTCTTGGCTGCTTGGTCAGCTAGGTGGTTGCCCCTGGCTTCTCTGGATTCTAGTCTTCCATGAGCCTTGACCTTCATAACAGCAACCTGAATGGGTAGTTCCAGGGCCTTCATTAGGGCCTTAATCCATGAGACATGTTTCACTGGTGTACCTGCAGCTGTGATGAATCCTCTAGACTTCCACAAGAGTCCAGAATCATTGCAAATTCCATATCCATACCTGGAATCGGTATATATATATATTCGCCTTTGTTCCTGCTGCCAGGTGGCAGGCCTCTGTGAGAGCCACAAGTTCAGCTTCTTGTGCAGACATGTATGGTGGTAGAGCTTCAGCCTTCAGAACTGTTAGGTCTGTTGTGACAGCATATCCCGTGTGGAACTTCCCTTGAGGGTCTGCGAAACGGGATCCATCAGTCCATAGGTGCATGGCAGGGTGTGCGAGCGGATGTGCCACCATATTCTCTGGAGCAGAAGTCTCTTCCTGCAAAATTTTTATACAATCATGAGGTTCCACCAATGGACCTTCACCCTCTTCACCTTCCCCCCTAGAAGGTGGAAGCAAAGTGGCAGGATTGATAGTCAGACATCTGGTAAATGTTATATTGGAGGGCAACAATAGGGAACACTGCAGCCGCAGGTGTCTTTCGTTGGTTAGATGTTTCGGAGATGTTTGTTGCAGAACAGCTGAGAGATCATGGCCGGCCTGTATAACTAGATCATGTCCAAGGACGATATCAGCTGACTTGTCAAAAAGGATGTGAGCAGCGTGGACCGCCTTAAGGCACGTGGGGGCAGTTCGGGCGACAGGGTCCAGGCGGGCTGAGTAGTAGCCCAAAGGCTGATACTTATGATCATAGCGTTGTGCTAGAATTCCAGAGGCATGACCTTCCGATTCCGAGACAAAAAGGTGAAATGGCTGAGTATAGTCCGGTAAGCCCAAGGCCGGGGCAGAGACAACAGCCTGTTTAAGGCGGTCAAAACATAGTCTGTGTTGATGAGAAACACGTGGATCTTCAGCATGAAACCAAACTGAGCCTTCATTCTTGAGACAGTCGTACAGAGGTTACATGAGCTTTGAGGCATCAGGGATCCATTGCCTGCAGTAAGTGATGAGGCCAAGGAAAGTCTGCATAGCGGAGTAGGTGGTTGGGAAGGTGATATCCATGATGGCTTGTTTTCTTTCTTCAGTCAGATGTCTAGCACCTTGTGATATACAATGTCCGAGGAAAATGACCTTGGGCAGACACCATTGGACTTCGCCTTTCGAGACTTTACAGTTAGCTGAGTGAAGAAACCAGAGAAGGGATACTGACATCTCTGGCAAATTTTCTTCAGTGCCACAGAGTAAAAGATCATCCACATACTGTAGAAGGGTGACCTGAGGGTTCTCTTGAACCCATGGCTCCAGAATAGACTTTATAGAATGAGTGAATTGGTTAGGAGAGTTCTGGGCTCTTTGAAAGGTGAAAACAAAAAGAAACCACGAATCTTCATGTAAGGGTATACTGAAGAAGGCGTTGGCCAGATCTAACACCGTAAACAAAGTGGCCGTTGGAGGCAGCTGAGACAAGAGGGTGTTTGGGTTGGGTACCACTGGAGTTTCTAAAATGGTAGCTGCATTGACGGCTCTGAGATCCTGAACCAACCGGTATTTTGGAGGCTCTCCTGGAGCGGTTTTCCTTTTTACAGGAAAGAGGGGTGTATTGCATGGAGATACACATCTGACAAGGACTCCTGATTCCAGGAGGGAAACGATTTGGGTACCCAAGTGTTGTTCTTGTGCAGCCTTGAGGGGGTATTGTGGCAACCGTGGATACCTGTGTCCAGGCTTGAGGTGTACTCGGACCGGGGGAACCTGCAGGAGGCCGACGTCCTCTGGCCCACTGGACCACAGAGAGTTAGGTTGTATGGTCATCATCATGAGAGGGAAGGCTTTAAGAACACAGCGGTCTTCAGTCCCTTGTTCGGAATGAGGGTCCCGCAAAAGAAGCTCCATACCATAGTTTCCGAAGGTAATTATTGCCTTCATCCGCTCTAAGAGATTGGTTCCCAACAGATTGACAGGACAAGTTTCAGAGACCAAGAATCTTGTGAGTACTCCGGTGAACGGTCCTGCAGACACAGGGACTGTGAGTGGAGAGGAAATATGTTGGCCTTCCACCCCAACACAGGTGAGGGTATCCGGTGATAGGGATACAGAAGGAGGGAGCTGTGCAGAGGAAATGACAGATGTGGCCGCCCCAGTGTCCACCAGAAACTCCAGTGGTTGATGGTCCACCTGTAAAGTGACAGTCTCTGAGGATGTGGTCAAGGCTACCACACTCCCAACATAACATTCATCCTTCAGAATCACGAGGTTGTCTTCTGTTTCTAGATGATCCCTTGTCATCTCTTCTGTCTTGTCTTCTATATGTGGGAGGAGTATCATCACCTGTGCCTTTAACCATTACCCACTTGATTCTATGTTGGTTGCCAGGGAGGGGGTGGGTAGCTTTCTTGAGCTTGATATACCATGGCAGGAGCGGTTTTCTTCTTTGGCTTAGTATCCTTTTCCATTTTTAGCATTGATTTTTGGAAAGCTTTAACGATATCCACCGCGTCGTTGAAAGAAGAAGAACGAATCTCGGGCCGTACTCTCAGGACTTCATCTCTGAGAGCGTCTTGTAGGCCATCTATTAGGGCCTGAACCAACAGGGCGGCCTGCGTCTTGACGTGAGGACTGTATCCAAGATGCTCAAAATGCATGCTGAGTCTTGCAGCATATCTTTCCACAGATTCATCAGGGTTTTGTTGAACATCTTGTACAGACCCAGCTTGATCTGACAAGCGATCCTGAGCCCAGACTTTTAACTGTTTCATATATTCTAGGCCGGATTCATACGTACTAAGGGGTCCTGCTTTTGTGGAATCCATAGCCTTTTGAAAGCTCTCCGTTTTCGGCTAAGTGAGCCTGGCATTCTGCAGCCAGAGTAGAACCAGCAGCAAGGGCAATTTTACGAACCAATCCTCCAGCATGGCTCATACAGGTGTTTGCAGGGTTGACTATGGCCCCCACCCGATGTGTAAGGATGTCACCATAGCCTATTGACAGAGTGACAGGGCGTCCTGATGGGTCTACTAGGTTCCGGGAGCGGCAGGGGTCCCAGACTTCTGAGGGGCTGGGGGGGTGGTGCTCTTTCAGCAGTTGCTTGGAGCAAGGGCCGGAGTATGGGCAATGAATGTGGGGCGGAGGATGCCATAGGAAACGTATGGGGTAAAGGGGGGGGGGCTGGAGTATCTTGAGCCCATCCCTCATCTGGCTCCGTATCGTCTTGAGTAACAGTATGTTGGCGGAGGGAGAGCAGTCTGGCCTGAAATTCTGGGGGGGTTGAGGAGGATATCCCCAGGGTTGTGGGTGACTCCCATAGGAAACAGGGGAAGCGTCTCAGCATCGTGGACTGGAGCAGAGGGTATCACATTAGTTTCAGATGGGTACTCTGGGACTACGGGCTTTTCCACCTGTGCTGGTGGCTGGTAATATGCACCGGACGGATCTAGTAGTGGATATAGGCTGGATTGGGGCTTTCCGGGCCTCCCACAACAAGTAAGAGGTGTAGCAAGATGGCCGTGGGAGGGAGGAGTTAAAATGGAAGTGGGATTATTCTTGGAGGCAGGAAAAGGTGTAGTAAGATGGCCGTTGGAGGGAGGAGGTGGGAGTGGGGGTGGGATTGTTCTTGGGGGCAGGGAAAGGTGTAGTAACAGGCATCAACGGGGTTACGGCCAATTTGAGGGCACATAACAAATCACAATCTGCAGCTTTCATGTATCCGAACAAAGGCTCGGCATTCTCTGTTCCCCCCTGCACCATCTACTCTAAGATGTGCCTGAGCCTGATGCAAAAGTCGTCACCCAACTTTCCCAACTTCTGTGTAACACATTCTTTCCAAACTGAAGACTAAAGCCTGCCTGTACTGGATAAGCTTATCATGTTATACAAATTCCTAACATTCTTCTTGCCTTCTTGCCTTCCCGTAACTCCACTAATTGGCTTAACTCCTACAGCAGCATTCCGCAACTTACGAGATCTTTCAAATTTGAATATACACAACATTTTCTTATAGAATGCAATGATCTGTCGCGACTCAGATCACTGGTGCAGCCGACAGGTCGCCACTCGTCAGTGTAGAGTACACCTCTCAATACACTGATAAGACAGAGAGTAACCTCTCAATCTGTCCCTTCCCTAACCTTGAATGGCGACTTTACAGTACGACTCACCACGGCACCCTGACAGCAGAACCCCTCCTTATGAGGTTTCTCTGTATAAGACGAAGAGCACCTCTCAATTCGTCTTCTTTCCTACTACGGCACCACCCGTCAGTGTAGAGTACACCTCTCAATACACTGACAAGACAGAGAGTAACCTCTCAATCTGTCTCCTTTCCTAACACGGCATCACCCGTCAGTGTAGAGTCACCTCTCAATACACTGTTTCCTAACCTTGACTTTACAGCAGTCTCTGTATTAGACGAAGAATACTCCTCAATTCGTCACAGATTCTGACAGCACAACACCTTACACTACAATTCAGGAATGCTTTGAAACTTCGACTATCAGTTACGGGAGGCAGCTATCTAAGAAAAGTACAGTGACCGGGGGAGGAGGAGGTGGTGTGCACACGAGCACGCGCAGGCATGCGACGTCACTCGGTTTAACACTTGCTGGTTCAGGACGTGGTGCGGGACGCCCAAGGTCTCACCACTCGACCGGTCACCCACCCAGATCCAACCTGACAATCCCACAGAAACCGCTGCGGCTGACACACAGGCAAGTGAGACATATAAAATACATCTCAACTTACCGTGTTCGATGGAGGTTGATCAGGCCTCAAATTCAGCCACCGCGGTCACCACCAGGGAAATCAGCAATATGGGTCCGGGAGGGCGGCGTACCGCTAGCCACGCCGCACGTTGAGCGCCATTTGTGGGGGTCGTGATGACATTCCACTCGTCCTCCAGTCACTCCAAATTCAAACTATGAGCATGGGTCAACCATTCAAAGAATGAGTCAGACAACAAGCTGGTTCAAGCTCAGAGCACGCTCAGAAGACTACTACAGTCAACCTCCTCAGCAATGTTCTGCGTTTATTTTTACATACACAAATCTAAATACACTACATAATGGGAGGGAAAAGGGGTTGTCCGGGGCGGGGTAAACCATGAAAGTCCAGTGTCTGGCCACTCCTGATTGGTCCACATCTCCTTATCTCAGTCCCTGGGCAGATATTGCAGCCGTCAGCTTATAATCTTGTTTCGTTTCTCTGAAATAAGTCTTGGCAACACTGGAAATGTCTTAGTTTAAGTTTCGATTTGAGTATTACGTAGCAAGGAAAGCTTATTGTTATATGACACAAAATGGTGGTTAGTACATTAGCAAAAAAGCGTATAAAAGTTACAAGAATATAAAAGTTACAAATATATATATTCTCTTTTTCCCCGACACTATTAGTGTTGAGCGAACATGCTCGACACTGCTCGTTACTCGCCGGAGCATCATGCTACTCGGGATGTTCGGCGAGCACCGAGCATTTCCGGATTACTCGAGCGGGAGCTCGGGTCTCCTCCCTGCATGTTTGGCGCTCTTTACAGAGCCAATGAACATGCAGGGATTGCCTGCCAGTCACTGGAATGCCGCAGCCATGTTGTTTGTGGGCTTTACAGTGATTGGCTGGCCGCACAGCGTCACCTCGAGTATTTAAAACCGGGCGCTGACATCTTGAACACAGTCACTCCGGTTCAGCCAGTGTAGGGTCAGTGCTGCTGAGTTAGTGAGAGATATATAGTGCGAAATAGTTAGTGTAGGGTCTCTAAAGCCTGCCAAATCAAACAAACAATCCTTCTCAGGACTAATATCCATCCCAGATATCAGGCAGGCAGGCAGGCTGTATAGGAGACGCAGTGGTTATACCAGCAAACGGCGCAATACACTCCTGTGTGCTCCTGTTGGTCAAATTGCTAGACTTATCCCCCGGTCTCAGGGGCCAGGAAAAAATTTTTTTTTTCATCTAAATCCTGTATTTTTTTTCCTGTATTTTTACCCGTCTTATTAACCTTTTGGTATGATTTACACCTCCCCAAAAAAATTGAGTGTGAGAACTGTGGTTTTGCAGTTCCATGGGTCAAATCTCTGTATTATCCTGTTTTTGGCATTTTTTGCAGTAAAAAAAAACAGTAATAGTGTCTCCATGACTGGTCAGACACCAATATATCTGTTCAAAAGAGTCTGGTGTAGGCCAGAAAAATAGAACTGTGGTTTTGCAGTTCCACGGGTCAAATCTCTGTATTATCCTGTTTTTGCCATTTTTTGACGTAAAAAAACTGTAATAGTGTCTCCCTGACTGGTCAGACACCAATATATCTGTTTAAAAGAGTCTGGTGTACGCCACATAACTATAACTGTGGTTTTGCAGTTCCACAGGTCAAATCTCTGTATTATCCTGTTTTGGGCATTTTTTGCCGTAAAAAAAAACAGTAATAGTGTCTCCCTGACTGGTCAGACACCAATATATCTGTTTAAAAGAGTCTGGTGTAGGCCAGAAAAATAGAACTGTGGTTTTGCAGTTCCACGGGTCAAATCTCTGTATTATCCTGTTTTTGGCATTTTTTGACGTAAAAAAAACAGTAATAGTGTCTCCCTGACTGGTCAGACACCAATATATCTGTTTAAAAGAGTCTGGTGTACGCTACATAACTATAACTGTGGTTTTTGCAGTTCCACAGGTCAAATCTCTGTATTATCCTGTTTTTGGCATTTTTTGCCGTTAAAAAAAACAGTAATAGTGTCTCCCTGACTGGTCAGACACCAATATATCTGTTTAAAAGAGTTTGGTGTAGGCCAGAAAAATAGAACTGTGGTTTTGCAGTTCCACGGGTCAAATCTCTGCATTATCCTGTTTTTGGCATTTTTTGCAGTAAAAAAAAACAGTAATAGTGTCTCCATGACTGGTCAGACACCAATATATCTGTTTAAAAGAGTTTGGTGTAGGCCAGAAAAATAGAACTGTGGTTTTGCAGTTCCATGGGTCAGATCTCTGTATTATCCTGTTTTTGGCATTTTTTGCAGTAAAAAAAAACAGTAATAGTGTCTCCCTGACTGGTCAGACACCAATATATCTGTTTAAAAGAGTCTGGTGTAGGCCAGAAAAATAGAACTGTGGTTTTGCAGTTCCACAGGTCAAATCTCTGTATTATCCTGTTTTTGGCATTTTTGACGTAAAAAAAAAAAAAAAAAAGAAATAGTGTCTCCCTGACTGGTCAGACACCAATATATCTGTTTAAAAGAGTCTGGTGTACGCCACATAACTATAACTGTGGTTTTGCAGTTCCACGGGTCAAATCTCTGTATTATCCTGTTTTTGGCATTTTTTGCCTTAAAAAAAAACAGTAATTGTGTCTCCCTGACTGGTCAGACACCAATATATCTGTTTAAAAGAGTCTGGTGTAGGCCAGAAAAATAGAACTGTGGTTTTGCAGTTCCACGGGTCAAATCTCTGTATTATCCTGTTTTTGGCATTTTTTGCCGTAAAAAAAAACAGTAATAGTATCTCCTTGACTGGTCAGACACCAATATATCTGTTTAAAAAAGTCTGGTGTAGGCCGGAAAAATAGAACTGTGGTTTTGCAGTTCCACGGGTCAAATCTCTGTATTATCCACTTTTGGGTCTTTTTTACATAAAAAAAACAGTTTGAGTGTGTCGCTGACTGTTCAGCCCCAAATATATCTATTTAAAAAAGTCTGGTATACGCCAGTAAATTAGAACTGTGGTTTTGCAGTTCCACGGTTCAAATCTCTGTATTATCCAGCTTTTGACCTGTTTTACGTAAAAAAAAAACAGTAATAGTGTCTCCCTGTCTGTTTAGTCACAAATATATCTGTTTAAAAGATTCTGGTGTAGGCCAGACAAATAGAACTGTGGTTTTCCTCTTCCACGGTTCTAATCTCCTTTTGATTACCCTTTTTCCATTGATAGTGCGAGTGGAAGCTATTTTACTTCATATACAATGGGCAAGGCGCGTGGCTAGGGACGTGGAACTGGACGTTCTGGTGATGGTGCGTATAGAGGACGGGGCCATGGCCAAGGTGAAAATGTGCCACAACCAACAGCCACATCTTCTCGCTCCCAATTCTTGACCGAATTACTAGGGAAGCACACTACAACACCAGTATTGCGAACTGATCAGTGTGAACAGGTTATTAATTGGATAGCAGGTAATACTTCCAGTTACCTGGGCACCACCACCTCCGGTCGGTCTTCCACACGGTCAAGTTTTAGTAGCCGTGAGTCTTGACCGCATACTCCTCCTCACCCTGATACTCCTTCCTCTCACCATGCCGAGTGTCATCAGACAGCAACTGATCCCACACTTGGACACTCTGAAGAGCTGTTCACTGGTCCATTTCCATATTTATGCCCCTCGCCTGCTCCGCTTGAATTGGTGGAAAAGGAGATCCCATGTAGCGATGCCCAAATATTTGAACAGCCACGGCCAGAGGAAGTCGACGCTGGCAATTTGTCACAAGAGGTGGACGATGACGAGACACAATTGCCAGGAAGTGAGGAGGAGGAACGTGGTGCGCAAGTGGAAGAGGAGAAGGTGGTGGATGATCTAATAACTGACCCAGCGTGGCAGGAGGACACACAGAGCGAGGCCAGCAGCACATAGGGGGAGGGAGGCAGAGTACCCCAACAGCCAGGAAGTAGCAGTGTGATGGCCGCACACAGAAGGCGGGCAACAGTTCCCCGTAACACCAACACGAGGGACGTTGCCAGTACAACCGGTAGGTCTTCCAGAGTCTGGAATTTTTTTAAAGACTCTGCTGATAACCCCAAAAAGGCCATTTGTACTGACTAGCCCAGGGGATGGGGATGACTCGGTACCCGGGCCTTTGCCTGGCCTTGAGGATGTTGCGGTGGTCGGCTCCCGGGCCCGTACCCTGGGGTCAGCTTTTAAAAAGGGGATTGTTTGGTAATTTTTATGAAAGTTGGTGACGCCACCACCTGTGGTTTCTGGTAAGACTCACCAGCGCTGCGGCAGTCCACTGAGGCCGGTAATATGGCAGCTCGATGGTGTAGCTCCCCACAGGTGGAGCTAGGCCTCAGGGCAGCGTACGGAGAGGGGGATGCAGGACAGGCGAGACCCAGCCGGGTCAGAGCAAGAACAGGGACAGACACGATAGTCTCTTCAGTACCTTTTACTGATGGAAATTCAGGCACGTCCCGGAGCACTGTAGGGTGAAGGGTGCATATCAGGATCCTCCCCAATGAGCGGGTGTAGGGCCTCCTGTTTCTTGCCTCTGCGTACTAAGTTTCTGACCTGCCTGAAGCTAGGCCTAACTTTATCTCTGTCCTGCACCGGCTGACGTTGTGGTAGGGCCTTCTCTTGGAGTGCACGCTCCCAGCTTACGGGGCCTATGTGTCTCCTGGCTCTGTTACGTATCAGCTCTCTGGTGAACCTGGGACCTGTAGTTCTCCAGGGATTCCAGTTATGCCTTACTGGGTCGTTGAGATCCCGGTAAGCTCGGACCCGGTGTCCGGTATATGTTTCGGGGTGAGCTGGGTAAGCTCCTCTGCCCCCACTGCTACTCACTTTCCACTCGCCTTCGGCCACGCTTGGGCCCTCACTAGGCTAGTCACCCTACCGGCAGCTTGCCGCTCTTCACCGATCTTATGGCGCTGGCACACCTGAAGCTCGCTATTCTGAGCTACAACTGAGTCTAGACTGGGCTTACCTCTGCAGACAGACTTCTGCAAGAACCGAACTGAGATCTCTGTCCCTCTCTGCCTGTGAGCAGGAACTCTGTTCTGGCTAGACTGAACTGCCTGGCTCCACCTTCCCTATTTATATCCCTAACGGGCTCCCTCTGCTGGTCTCTTGTGGAGGATTCCATCAATGCACACTTTCTAGGATCTGTGGTACCAAGCGCAGCTGGGCGCCACATTCCCCCCTAGCAAAGCTCAGCACTCCCGGGCTGAAGTACATTTTAAAACAACAATAGTAAACATTAACAATGCAATAACTCTTCCCTTTATGGGAGGCACATTTCTTAAACGTTGCATAATAACATAAACAGGTACAAAGCGTCCTCAGAATTCAAGTCTCTTATGGTGAGGTTTCCAGACAGGATGTCCATCTCACAGGGTAGAGTACTTGGTGGTTTGAGGGACCTGTCCCAAACCCTCAACGTAGGCCCTGGGGTGGCTGCAGGGCATGAAGATGAACCAGGGGAGGAGTCCTGAGGAGATAATTTGCATATTCCCACTGCATTTTGGGGTAAGTGAAGAGTCTCCGCGAGCTCAAAGAACACTGGATTTTGGCTGTTGGAGCTGAAAAGAGGACATCGGTAAACCAGGGGAGGAGTCCTGAGGAGATAATTTGCATATTCCCACTGCATTTTGGGGTAAGTGAAGAGTCTCCGCGAGCTCAAAGAACACTGGATTTTGGCTGTTGGAGCTGAAAAGAGGACATCGGTAAACCAGGGGAGGAGTCCTGAGGAGATAATTTGCATTTTGCAGCTTTTTTTTTAAGCTTTTTTCACTGTTTTCAGAACATTAACAATAAGAACATGGAAGAGTCCAGGAGCCATTTGGTGAGCTGCATATCCTGCTACATGTTCACAGACTTGCCAGTGGAAAAGCCAAACTTCACATGCCAGAAATGCAAGCTTGTGTCCCTGTTGGAGGAAAAGTTGCGAAATCTAGAAGAGAGGTTAACTACCTTGAAAATCATTAAGGAAGGTGAAGAGTTCTTAGACAGAGCAGAATTATCTCTTCATGATTCAGAAAGAGAAGAAATTCGAACTGCACCTGACGAAACAGAGGAATGGAAGCATGTGACCCACAGAAGCAGGAGGATCGAGAGGCAGTCAGCACCCATACTGCTCAGGAACCAGTACCAGGCTCTCACGCAGGAGAACCATGAAGAAATACAGCAAAATAAGACTTTGCCAGCAATGAATAACCTTGTAAGCCCTCAGAATCCTCCTGGATGGAGAAAGAAGAATGTTGTGAAGAAAAAACGGAGAGTGGTGGTTATGGGGGATTCCCTATTAAGAGGAACAGAGGCCACTATCTGCAGACCAGACATAACCTCAAGAGAAATGTGCTGTCTTCCAGGAGCAAAAATTAAAGATGTGTCTGACAGGATATCAAGACTCTTCAGACCTACAGATCACTACCCATTCCTGCTAATACATGTGGGGACAAATGACACCGCAAGAAAGGACCTGGAAACCATCTGCAGTGACTTTGAAGACTTAGGCAAGAAAGTGAAAGAATTGGGAGCGCAAGTGGTCTTCTCATCCATCCTCCCAGTGGATGGCCATGGAACAATGAGGTGGAATAAGATTCTACAGATGAACAACTGGCTACGTCGATGGTGCCGTCAACAAGGATTTGGATTTCTGGATCACGGAATGAATTACCTATACGATGGACTACTTGCTAGAGATGGGGTGCACCTTACGAAGACTGGAAAACATGTATTTGGAAGTCGCCTTGCTACACTCATCAGAAGAGCTTTAAACTAGAACAATGTGGGAAGGGAAGCAAAAGGCCAGAAAAAGCCATACAGCTGACAAATACTATTGAGATCTCTGCTACTGGAAGTGGAAAGGAAGAACAAAGACAAAACAATTTAAATAATAAAAATATGGGAGGAAGAGAAACCAATCACAAACTAAAATGTTTTTATACAAATGCACAAAGCATGGGCAACAAACAAGGAGAATTGGAACTACTAATGCAGGAAAAGGAATATGATGTCATTGGAATCACTGAAACTTGGTGGGACGATACACATGATTGGAATAAAAGGCTAAAAGGATACAACTTATTTGCAAGAAACAGACTTGATAAACGAGGAGGAGGTGTTGCATTGTATGTTAGAAAAGCGTATATCTGCACAGAGATTGAAGCTTCAGAGACTGGGAGTTCTGTGGAAACTGTTTGGGTAAGAATACAAGGAGAGAACAACGGAAAGGACACCATTGTAGGCATTTACTACAGGCCACCTGGGCAAGCTGAAGATATGGATGAACTCTTTATGTATCAAATGACCAAGTTCTCCAAAAAATATGACGTAGTGGTCATGGGAGATTTCAACTATCCAGACATTTGTTGGGAATCTCTCTCAAGTAAAACTAACAGGTCAAGCAAATTCTTATCCTCTCTTGCTGACAACTTTATCTTCCAAAAGGTAGGGGAGAAAACAAGGGGATCTGCTACTTTGGATCTAATCCTTATAAACAGGGAGGAAATGGTTGAGGAGGTAAAGGTGGCTGGGACCCTAGGAGGCAGCGATCATGCTATTATAGAATTTTGGATAACTAGAGGAGGAAGACATGTGAAGACTCAAACTTCAAGGTTAGATTTTAGAAAGGCAGATTTTAAGAGACTCAGAAAGAGAATAGGAGGGATCCAATGGCTGGATGTCCTTAAGGACAAAAATGTCCAGGAAGGATGGGAAATTTTTAAAAATGAGATTCTCAAAGCACAATCGTTAACAATCCCGAAAAGTAGGAAGAATGGGAAGCATTTAAGGAAACCAGGATGGATGAACACAGAACTTAAACACATGCTAAAAAGAAAGAAAGAAATGTTTATTAAATGGAAAGAGGGAGGCATATCTAAAGAAGATTATAATGCAGTCTGCAGATCCTGTAGGGCACGTATCAGGTTAGCTAAAGCTGACAATGAATTAAGGCTTGCAAGAGATGTCAAAAGCAATAAAAAAGGATTTTGGGGGTATGTCAAAAGTAAAAGAAAAGTCAAAGATGCTATAGGATTTTTACAGGATGAAAATGGAGAAATGGTAAGAGAGGATGTTGAGAAGGCCGAACTTTTTAATTCCTATTTTGCATCTGTTTTCTCTCAGAAAGAAAATGTAACATCAACTGATCTTCACTGTCCTTTTAAAGGAATAGAGGAATCCAAGTTATCTGTAAACCGAAAGATTGTGAGGGAATATTTAGCTAACATAAATGAGTTCAAGTCTCCAGGTCCAGATGAATTACACCCCAAAGTACTGAAGGAGATTGTAGAAGAAATTTTAGAACCACTCTCCATAATCTTTGAAAATTCTTGGAGAACAGGAGAAGTCCCAGAAGACTGGAGAAGAGCAAATGTTGTTCCTATCTTCAAAAAGGGGAAGAAGGTGGACCCAGGGAACTATAGGCCGGTGAGTCTGACTTCTATACCAGGAAAGATCTTTGAACAAATTATTAAACAACATGTATGTAAGTACATGGATAAGAATGAAGTGATTAACCAGAGTCAGCATGGGTTTGTAACTAACAAGTCATGTCAGACTAACTTAATTTCCTTCTATGACAGAATCACTGACTGGGTGGATCAGGGAAATGCTGTAGATATAGTATATCTTGACTTCAGCAAAGCATTTGACAAAGTATCTCACACCATCCTTATTGAAAAAATGACCAAGTATGCAATGGACCAGGCAACTGTTAGGTGGATTCATAACTGGCTTAGTGATCGGACTCAAAGGGTGGTTGTAAATGGCTTCACATCCAGCTGGATGAATGTCTCAAGTGGGGTACCACAGGGCTCCGTCCTGGGACCTGTATTGTTCAACATCTTTATCAATGATTTAGATGAAGGAATTGAGGGTAAGCTGATTAAATTTGCTGATGACACAAAGCTAGGAGGGATAGCTAATACTAGAGAAGAGAGAGAGAGGATTCAAAAAGACCTAAATAAACTGGAGCAGTGGGCAGCAACCAACAGAATGGTTTTTAACAGGGACAAATGCAAAGTACTACATCTGGGCAATAAAAATGAAAAAAGCATATACAGAATGGGAGGAATAGAGCTAAGCAACAGTACATGTGAAAAAGACTTAGGTATACTAATAGATCATAGACTGAACATGAGTCAACAGTGTGATGCAGCAGCAAAAAAGGCAAATACAATTCTGGGATGTATTAACAGAAGCATACAGTCTAGATCACGTGAAGTCATTATCGGTCTTTACTCCTCTTTGGTCAGACCTCATCTGGAATACTGTGTACAGTTTTGGGCACCACATTTTAAAAAAGACATAGACAAACTGGAGCAAGTTCAGAGAAGAGCGACCAGAATGGTGACTGGTCTGCAAACCATGTCCTATGAGGAACGGTTGCAGGATTTGGGAATGTTTAGCTTGCAAAAAAGAAGACTGAGAGGAGACTTAATAGCTGTCTACAAATATGTCAAGGGCTGTCACATTGTAGAAGGATCATCTTTATTCTCATTTGCACAAGGAAAGACTAGAAGCAATGGGATGAAACTAAATGGGAGGAGACACAGATTAGATATTAGAAAAAACTTTTTGACAGTTAGGGTGATTAATGAGTGGAACAGGCTGCCACGAGAGGTGGTGAGTTCCCCTTCAATGGACGTCTTCAAACAGAGGCTGGACAGACATCTGTCTGAAATGATCTAGTGAATCCTGCTTTGAGCAGGGGGTTGGACCAGATGACCCAGGAGGTCCCTTCCAACTCTACCATTCTAAAGATCCCGAGTTGGACCTCCAGTAGAGTCACTCCAGACAGGTTTTTCTTCTGAGGTCACCTAAAGGGGCACTCCAGGGAGCGCAATTATATACAATACATAGTTTTTGGGCTGCACACAGTCCTCAGCCACGGAGTTCTTAGATAAATAAGGAAGTCATTAGGCAAAGTGTCCATATAACTTGAACTGTTCAGTAATAAAGCAAAGGACAAAATAATATACATATGCATGAAAACACACAGAAATAATTCAATTTAATTCAATGCTATATAATACCCCAGGGGTAACTATCTACATTTGTCAGAGTTTAGCTATCTTACTGATTATATCTGACAGGGGGTTGACCTTTAGTACTACGCGTGGACCTGCGTGGTACTGGAATGCGTGAGGCACTAATAGGTGCGCTACCTCCCAATGTGTCAGTACTAGGTGAGGGGGGGCTACAAGGGTGCATTGACCTCTCTACATGACTGACAAGGTCACCATTGGCTGGGCCTTCTTGCTCTTCTCCTACCGGGGATCCTTCGTCCGGGGATTCTTCTTGAGCTGGCTCCTTTTCAGCACTTACAGGCTCTTCTTGCTGTGGGTAGAAGGTAATTACAGGAATGATTACTGCTCCTCCTAGTTGGGGCCAATCTGCCGAGAAATCTCCTAAGTCAGTGTGTATTACTGCTTCTTTAGGCTCCTCCGGGATAACGAGAGGAACATCCTCTTGGGGTTTTAGCAGATCTGGACACAACTTTAGGTGATCCCTGGATACTGTTGCAGTCGTCCTTCCTCCGTCTCTACTAATTATGCAGGTCTTCTTATTATCAAATCTTGAATTCAACACAGTGTAGGGTTCCCTCTCCCACTGGTCATCAAGTTTGTGGTTCCTTCTTTTCCTTTTTAGTACTACTTCACCTGGTGTGAAGGGTTCTGCTTGGGCACCTCTGTTGTATTGAGCTTCCTGCTTGTCCCTCAACCGAGTGAGACTGTCTTCAACACAGGCTTGTACTCTTCTGTACTGCTCCTGTCTGGCCGTGTCCCAGTCCTCAGTGGTCACATCCACTTCTGGTTCTACAACACCAAGCTCCAGGTCCATGGGCAGCTTTCCTGGCCTTGCTCTCATGAGATATGCCGGAGTACAATTGGTGGAACTTACTGGTATGTGATTCTACAGATCTACTAGGTCAGGTAGTAGGTCAGGCCACTGATTTCTCTCCTCAAGTGGTATGGTCTTTAGCAGGTCGATGATGATGTTATTCATCTTCTCACAGAGACCATTGGTTTGTGGGTGGTACGGTGTAGTTCTTATCTTCTTACACCCGTATAGATGGCAGAACTCCTTGAACAACTCAGCCTCAAAGGCCGGGCCTTGGTCCGTCAGCACCTGCTCAGGATAACAATAAGGTCTACAGAAATACGCTTGGAACGTCTTTGCTGCTGTCTCTGCCGTCAGGTGTTTGACGGGGGCGACCACCAGGAAACGTGAGTAGTGATCCACCATGGTCAGGGCATAGGAGTACCCTGACCTGCTGGGTGACAGCTTGACATGGTCCAGGGCCACGATCTCCAGGGGTCGGGTCGTCTTGATGGGTTGCAGGAGTGCCTTCTGGCTGCTGTAGTCTTTTCTTCTGAGGCCACAAGGTCCACAGTCTCGGCACCACTGCTCAATGGAGCTGCGCATTCCTATCCAGTAGAATCGACACTTCAGCAGGGTCTCTAGCTTTTTCCAGCCAAAGTGATCATGGTAGGCCTCCAACACCATTTGGATGTCTGTCTTGGGGACCACTATCTGCCATACCATCTCATGGGTTTTTGGATTGACGTACAGTACAGACCAAAAGTTTGGACAAACCTTCTCATTTAAAGATTTTTCTGTATTTTCATGACTATGAAAATTGTACATTCAACACTGAAGGCATCAAAACTATATATTAACACATGTGGAATTATATACTTAACAAAAAAGTGTGAATCAACTGAAAATATGTCTTATATTCTAGGTTCTTCAAAGTAGCCACCTTTTGCTTTGATGACTGCTTTGCACACTCTTGGCATCCGGGTCTGGTGCTACCCCGTCTGGACTGACAATGTGCCCCAGGTACTGTACCTTTCTCTTGAGCAGGTGGCACTTTGAGGGCTTCAGCTTCATCCCGTACCGGGACAGTGACTCAAATACCTCTGCCAGGTGCTTCAAGTGCTCCTCATACGTTTTGGAGTACACTATCACGTCATCCAGGTATAGTAACACAGTCTCGAAGTTGCGGTGTCCCAGGGTGCACTCCATCAATCTCTGGAACGTTCCAGGGGCATTGCAGAGTCCAAACGGCATACTGTTGAACTCGCATTGGGGTAGTGAAGGCCATCTTCTCCCGATCCTCCTCAGCCACAGCTACTTGCCAGTACCCACTAGTGAGGTCAATGGTGGAAAAGTAATTTGCAGACTTTAAGGCAGCTAGGGACTCCTCTATGCGTGGTAAAGGGTATGCATCTTTATGTGTAATGCGATTTACTTGTCGTAATCTACACACATTCTCATGCTCCCGTCCTTTTTCCTAACTAGCACTAGGGGAGCTGCCCAGGGACTACAACTATCCCTTACTACCCCCGCCTTTCTCATGTCGTGCAACATTTCCTTAGCCTTCTGGTAGTGAGCTGGTGGTATAGGCCTGTAACGTTCTTTGATGGGTGGATGGTCACCTGTGGGGATATGATGTTGAACCCCCTTAATCCTCCCGAAGTCAAGTGGATGTTTACTGAACACCTGCGTGTATTCTTGAACCACCCGGTGTACACCCTGTTTCTGATGGGCAGGAGTGGTGTCTGTCCCAACATGGAGCTGTTGACACCAATCCTCCACCTGGGTTGCAGGGTCATCATCCTCCACTTCATCTGGTGAGGTTAAGGACTGCGCCTTGTGAATGCAGTTGTCATTTACAGCATGTAATTTGGCAACAGTGGCATAACGTGGCAATCTAACCTCATCTTCCCCACAGTTGAGAAGACGGACGGGTACCCTCCCATTGCGTACATCTACCACTCCTCTGGCGGATAAGAGTGTGGGTCTGTGCTCGAAGCAAAGGGGTTCTACTACCGCCTGGTAGCTCTGTCCTCTTAGACCTATAGCAGCTCTACACCAGATAAGCATTTCACTCATTGGGGGGATCACAATGGGTATGGGGGTCCGTCACCCGCACATTACCGATTTCACCATCTGTTAACCTTACTTGCTGTTGGTGCATCAGGACTCGGATCTCCTTCTGCAGTGCCCTCCTCTGTCCTGGTCTGGCAGTGTCAGCTATCTGTTGGAGCAAGAACACAACTTCTCCCAAACAGTTACCAACAATGTTAGTGCCTAGTACCATATACGGATTGGTATCATCAGGATTAGTCTCTACTACAATTAGTCCCTGGTCCTTCAGCTCCAATCTCCCCACCTTTACTGTCACATTCTTGACCCCGATTAGGTTAAGGGGGAGTCCATTTAAGGCATAAACAGAAAGATTTGGAGCTGGTGGACTTAGGTCGTCTATGGACCATAACCTCTTGTAGAGGGCGTCAGGCATTATGGTTACCTGAGATCCTGTGTCCAGCAGAGCGTGCGTCGGGATGCCGTCCAGCACAATGGACAGGAAAGGTCTTCCTCCGGCAAACCTGTTGTACCAGTCTGATGGGCCTGGGGTGTTTACTCCTGGGTGTCAGCCCTCGGCCCCAGAGTTTTCTCGTTTAAAGAACAATTCCGGGCGGTGTGTCCGGTCTTGCGGCAGCGGTAGCAGGTAGGGTCCTTCTGTGGACGGTGCTGGTCACCTCGTAGAGGGTGGTGTTGTTCTCCTCTTCCTTCGCATCCAGGGGACATCCTCAGGGCTATCGGCTAGCAGGATTTTCCCTCCTTCCTCGGGCTCCGTCCACAGCTGCAGAGCACTCAGCACAGTGGTCAGGGCTTTGCTCAACTGGCGCACTTCAGAGCGCAGACTGTCCAGCTCTCTAGGGGTCTGGAACCTTGGCTTCAGCAGCCACTGGGGAAAAGGTGGGTGTAGCAGGCACTGGGGTAGCCCCACCCTGGTAACATTGGATGGCATTTGTTTCCAGGGGCTGCAGTCCTTTTATAGCCATGTCCTTAAGATTGTCAAAGGTAGCATCTGGATGATCTAAGGACCACCAACGCACAGTCCTGCTCTCCTCTGGAGACCTCAGTCCCCGGACAAACTGTTCCTTCAGCATTTTGTTTTCATTTTCGATGCTGGTCGGACTAACCTGCTTCAGAGCCCGCAGGGCCCCTTGTAGACGCCAGGCATAGTCCCGAACATTGTCCTCCGGCTGTTGGGAACAGTTGTAGAACCTCATCCGGAGGTCCGCCTCAGTATGATCCTCAAAAACAGTCTGTAGCTTTTTAAAGATTGCGGACACTGACTCCTGGTCTGCGGCCGACCATGTTTCCCCTTCCCGTTCCGCAGCACCAGTCAGTTGTCCTAATACAACAGCGGCCCTCTGCTTGCCTGTCATAGAGTACATGTCCAAGATACCGCATATCTTCCGTTTGAATCCAGACAGGGTATCTGGTTTGCCGTTGTACTGGGGGAGCCACTTTGCTCCAGGAATCTACGTTAGAGTTATGGGGATGACAGGAGTTACAGGCGCTGCTGGTGGAGCGGCCGCTTCGGCCTGCCCGGCGTTGGGCGCGGGTTGAACATCAGGGCCGTTAACCGGTATTCCGGCGTTGTGCTGTTCCTCGGACATTCTGGCGCCCCCCTAGCGAACCGTGGCCTACATTCCTTTCTTTTCTTCCGGTAGGCCGCAGCTCCGCAGGTGAGTTTTCAGGACCTTGCGTCACTTGCGTCCTACGTCAGAGCTTTCAGCGACGCTCCTTCCAGGACCTGGCGCTTCCTGGTTTGAAGTCGAGGCGTGGGGCGTGTCCGGGGCTTTGCGCGCTTTTGCAGTTACGCCCCTCAGTTTCCCGCGGTTACGCCCTTCTTCTCGCTCGGCGGCCCAACAATGGCGGCAACCTTCACCACAGTTTAACGTACACAGTTTTTAATTAAAGGCGCACAGTACCCGGTGGCAACGGGCATAACACTCCGTCGTTGCAGCGGGCACGCAATCCTGTTCATGACGCCAGGAAAGATGACTAGTCCAGGGGATGGGGATGACTCGGTACCCGGGCCTCTGCCTGGCCTTGAGGATGTCGCGGTGGTCGGCTCCCGGGCCCGTACTCGGGGGTCAGCTTTTAAAAAGGGGATTGTTTGGTAATTTTTATGAAAGTTCGTGACGCCACCTGTGGTTTCTGGTGAGACTCACCAGCACTGCGGCAGTCCACTGAGGCCGGTGATATGGCAGCTCGATGGTATAGCTCCCCACAGGTGGAGCTAGGCCTCAGGGCAGCGTACAGAGAGGGGGATGCAGGACAGGCGAGACCCAGCCGGGTCAGAGCAAGAACAGGGACAGACACCATAGTCACTTCAGTACCTTTTACTGATGGAAATTCAGGCACGTTCCGGAGCACTGTAGGGTGAAGGGTGCATATCAGGATCCTCCCCAATGAGCGGGTGTAGGGCCTCCTGTTTCTTGCCTCTGCGTAGTAAGTTTCTGACCTGCCTGAAGCTAGGCCTAACTTTATCTCTGTCCTGCACCGGCTGACGTTGTGGTAGGGCCTTCTCTTGGAGTGCACGCTCCCAGCTTACGGGGCCTATGTGTCTCCTGGCTCTGTTACGTATCAGCTCTCTGGTGAACCTGGGACCTGTAGTTCTCCAGGGATTCCGGTTATGCCTTACTGGGTCGTAGAGATCCCGGTAAGCTCGGACCCTGTGTCCGGTATATGTTTCGGGGTGAGCTGGGTAAGCTCCTCTGCCCCCACTGCTACTCACTTTCCACTCGCCTTCGGCCACGCTCGGGCCCTCACTAGGCTACTCAAACTACCGGCAGCTTGCCGCTCTTCACCAATCTTATAGCGCCGGCACACCTATTCTGAGCTACAACTGAGTCTAGACTGGGCTTACCTCTGCAGACAGACTTCTGCAAGAACCAAACTGAGAACTCTGTCCCTCTCTGCCTGTTAGCAGGAACTCTGTTCTGGCTAGACTGAACTGCCTGGCTCCACCTTCCCTATTTATATCCCTAACGGGCTCCCTCTGCTGGTCTGAGGTGGAAGGTGGAGATGTGTGAATGTTTATGGGGGCCTCTTGTGGAGGATTCCATCAATGCACACTTCTAGGATCTGTGGTACCAAGCACAGCTGGGCGCCACAGTACCACCTGCCATGCCAGCATCAGCAGGGGTGACAAAACTACCAGCCTGACCACCACCAGCATGATCAGGCACATGGCAGCAAAGCACCCGACTTTGTGGGGCGAACCCCAGGGTCCACGACCAGTGTCAGCAGGTGTCACTGTAGCACCCTGAGGATTCGGCTGCTACAGGGGTATTGCACCTCAACCCAGAGGTGTGATATTCCACTCCCGGGTAAGGATGGAGTGTGGAACTGAGCTAGTAGGCTGCATGCACTACACACATCCCATTTCCGGGGAACAGACCGATGGTACTCCCACTAGAGAAATGTGCAGGTACGACAGTGTTTGTTCCTGGCTGGAGTGGGAGGGGGGTGGAACATCCCAGTAGTGTAGGGGCAGATAGGGGGAGCAGCCTGGGTAAAGCTAGGAGCTCATTGGGTGCTGGTCACCTGAGCTCACACATAGAGGGAGTATATAAGGTGGGCACCATCTTAGATCAGGGTCAGTCAGTCAGTTGTCAGTCTGTGAGACGTCAGTCTGTCAGAGTGTAACCTGAGAAGCAGAGGAGAAGAGAGAGAGACCCAGAGGCGCAGAGGGGACCCCAAGAGCCCATAAGAGAGCTAATAGGGTGAAGGGTCGGCAACAGGGTACCGGATCCCAAGCTGGCAGAGGCTACAGCACACCTTAGCCAGGAACCGGAGGTCGTGGGCAGGATCTGCCACGATCACCCACTAAATCCACCCGGAAGGCAGACCAAGAATAGGGTCAGGGAGCCCAGAGGAGGCTTGACCAACAAGAGGCCCGAGGGAGCCGGACTTTGGTGGATCCCTGGTGGGAATGGCCAGAAGAAGGGAGAGACAGAAAGGAGCTCAGGACCACACTCCGGAGTTGCCTGGGAGTTGACCGAGTCCAGGACCTGGTGGACGCAGCACGGCTTGGGTGGTCACTGCTGTACACAGTGACCCGAGCAACACCAGTAAGTAAAACCCTGGAACTGCATTTTATGCCTCTGAGTCTCCTTGCTGCACCTTCACAACCACCATCCTCCACGGCTGACCCCCTGAGGCTATACCCCTCCCGTTGGGGGTTATACTACCTAAGCTGCACTCACATCATCAGCCTCAGTGGACCCTGCTGCAGCGGCGGCCGTATTGACCGCAAATCAACGGGTGGCGTAGTCGACACAAAAGAACATCTAGTAACATCATAAGGACTGCCACACACTGAGCTTGACACCCTGGGCACGGACCGGGTCACCGCCACTCGGAGACTACAACCCCCATCTGATCCGGCTCCGGGTATCCCTAACAACACTGGCCCAGGGGGCGCGTCAACTTTGGCGTAGTCGGCAGGATTACGTGCCCGCAACAACCGGGTACTGCGTGCCTGAAGAAAAGTTCACCGTTACCTCAAAAAGAAGTCTCCCGCCGGTTCCGGAGGGTCCCCGCCAACGGACCCCATCACAGGTCGTTTCCCGCCGGTTGTCCGCCATTTGCAGCTTTTTCCCGCCATTTCCAAAGATTTCCCGCCTTGGAAGAGCGGACGCCATTATGGGCGTGCCAGAGGGTGGCAAGAGGCCACCTCCCATCGTGGGCCAGGTCGAAGAATGGCGCCAAAAGCGGAAACCGCACCCACCAACAGAGACTGTGATGCTGGAAGTGTCCATCAGCGTAAGAGAACTGCCCCTGGAACTGACAATCACAAAGTTGCCCCGGGACCACCCTAAATGTGGGCGGAGACAGAACAAGAGAGCAAAGATGGGTGTCGCCTGGAGCAGTCTGGAGAGAGCGCACCCGGAGACAAGACGTCTGGAAGAGAGTCCAGAGAGAGCCTACCCGGAGATGGAGGGAGAGTCAGGCAGCACCGACCCAGTGGTCAGGAGCCTGTTGCAGGTCGCCACTCCAGAAGGCCTGCTGGAGATCCTAGCACAGCTCCCCCGAGACCGGGAGTGTGCACAGACCGCGCTGGAGGGCCTCGCACGGGGGATGGCCCGGGTGCAGCGGGAGACGTTGGCGGAGTGGAGCCGAGAGATGGCCCAGCAGACCGAAACCCGTCAGCGGAGCATGCCACCCGAGACGAGTAGACAGACCGCCTCTGAGGATGGCGCAGGAGGAATGAAGGCAGGAGACGGCGCCGAGAAGGGAGCTGAACGGACGGAGGCAGGTAAAGGGGACGTCTCTACCCCGAGCCGGGAAACCGCGTGCCTGCCCCAGCTCCCTGTCGCAGAGCCCGAAATTCCCCCTGCCGTGCCCGTCGCTGCATCGTCACCGCCGCAGACTAGGCCTCAACCGGAAACCGCGGCCGCGACCCCTGTGACGTCACACGCCTCGACCTCGAGCGTGGCCAAGCAGGAAATACCACCGGCCTGGTCGCAAGGCCTAGTACCTCCGGGCGCCGCAATACCAACAGCGCCCCCTACCTCCGCGGAGCCACCGGCCTGGCCGCAGGGCCGAGTAACCACGGGCGCCGCCGTTCTTACGGTGCCCTTTTCCTTTAGCGTGCCCAAAGCCTGGTCGCAAGGCCTGGTCAACCCGGGCGCCGCTACCACCACAGCGCCCATAGCACCTAAAGTACCGCACCTGGGTGAAAATCTATTTGCCCAGCATACGTGCCCGGATGGGCAGCCCTTTATATGGCCACCGGAGTTTCACCATCCCCGACTCCGGAAAGAGAGACCCCTAGATGAACCCCTGATTCCGGTTCCGAAGCCCGCAAGGAGGACCTCGCCCCCGCTGGAGGAGGCACAGTTCGAGTGGGACCCCACCGGAGAAGACCTCATGGGGTTCACTCAGGAGACTCGGGCGGCCGCAGCAGAGCGTGCAGAGTGCTGCCGCCAGCAGCTCGAGGTCTTCGAGAGGGAGCGGAGAGAGAGGCGGGTCCGGGAACAGCAAGCGCAGATAAGGAGCGCGGAGCAGAAGAGCCGGACCAGGAGGAATCCCCGTGCAGCACATGGTCCCCCTTCCACCGGGACTGTGATAAAATTCAACATGCAGCACGGATGGGGCTTCATTAGAGACCATCAGCCCCCCGGCGATGTCTTTGTAACCCGCAGAGACGTAGAAAGCCATCTGCCGGAGGGACACAGAGGTCGTGACCTGTATCTAGGGGACGAGGTCACCTTCACCCGGCACAAGTGTGCCAAAGGACCCTACGCCCTCCATGTGCATCGCCTGACGGAGGAGGAGCTGCGGTGTGAGGAGGAGCAAGAGGACCCGGACGGGTCTGAAGAATCTAAAGAAGGAGCAGGAGGACGCCGTCGTTGAAGTACGGTAGAGAGAGACTGTACATAGTTACCCGTCAGGGTATAAGAACTGTTCTAGTTAAAATATAGTCCCCGTTGGGACCAGCCAATTGAACTGAAACCCGTGTGTCCCTAGTCCCACTGACCGAGGACTGAGAGCGGTCATTCCTCCCTAATACCTGGCCGAGGACTGAGAGCGGCCATATTTCCTTTGTATATAGTTGCGCTTCCTAAAGCGCCCCCTACCGGTTTTATAGGGAACTGTTTTATTCCAAGAGAGACTGTCGCACTTTACCCGGTCACAAGTTGCACCGTGACCGGAGGAACCAGAAACTAGAATGTTATATATGAAAAGTTTATTGCTGATGATATCTATATGATGTTTTCTATGTTTATGTTTATGAAAAAAATTGTATGTTTTGGATGTTTATATTTTACAGCCCGAGGACGTGCTGTGATTTACCAGGGGGGAATGTAGCACCCTGAGGATTCGGCTGCTACAGGGGTATTGCACCTCAACCCAGAGGTGTGATATTCCACTCCCGGGTAAGGATGGAGTGTGGAACTGAGCTAGTAGGCTGCATGCACTACACACATCCCATTTCCGGGGAACAGACCGATGGTACTCCCACTAGAGAAATGTGCAGGTACGACAGTGTCTGTTCCTGGCTGGAGTGGGAGCGGGGTGGAACATCCCAGTAGTGTAGGGGCAGATAGGGGGAGCAGCCTGGGTAAAGCTAGGAGCTCATTGGGTGCTGGTCACCTGAGCTCACACATAGAGGGAGTATATAAGGTGGGCACCATCTTAGATCAGGGTCAGTCAGTCAGTTGTCAGTCTGTGAGACGTCAGTCTGTCAGAGTGTAACCTGAGAAGCAGAGCAGAGGAGAAGAGAGAGAGACCCAGAGGCGCAGAGGGGACCCCAAGAGCCCATAAGAGAGCTAATAGGGTGAAGGGTCGGCAACAGGGTACCGGATCCCAAGCTGGCAGAGGCTACAGCACACCTTAGCCAGGAACCGGAGGTCGTGGGCAGGATCTGCCACGATCACCCACTAAATCCACCCGGAAGGCAGACCAAGAATAGGGTCAGGGAGCCCAGAGGAGGCTTGACCAACAAGAGGCCCGAGGGAGCTGGACTTAGGTGGATCCCTGGTGGGAACGGCCAGAAGAAGGGAGAGACAGAAAGGAGCTCAGGACCACACTCCGGAGTTGCCTGGGAGTTGACCGAGTCCAGGACCTGGTGGACGCAGCACGGCTTGGGTGGTCACTGCTGTACACAGTGACCCGAGCAACACCAGTAAGTAAAACCCTGGAACTGCATTTTATGCCTCTGAGTCTCCTTGCTGCACCTTCACAACCACCATCCTCCACGGCTGACCCCCTGAGGCTATACCCCTCCCGTTGGGGGTTATACTACCTAAGCTGCACTCACATCATCAGCCTCAGTGGACCCTGCTGCAGCGGCGGCCGTATTGACCGCAAATCAACGGGTGGCGTAGTCGACACAAAAGAACATCTAGTAACATCATAAGGACTGCCACACACTGAGCTTGACACCCTGGGCACGGACCGGGTCACAGCCACTCGGAGACTACAACCCCCATCTGATCCGGCTCCGGGTATCCCCAACAACACTGGCCCAGGGGGCGCGTCATCACCACTGCTTCTTCCGCTGTTGTGCGTGTAATAGAACCCCCTGTTGTGCGTGCAAGGCAATTCCCTGTCCATACTGCATGCAAAGATGCCCCCTCCTCTCAGTCTTCACTTGTTATGGCAGTTTCTCAAGAAACAGCATCAACGTCCATGTCCCACCGCAGCGTTCAATTGTCCATATCCCAGAGCTTTGAACGAAAGCGCAAATTCGCAGCTAACGCCCCACATGCCACAGTCCTAAATTCGCACATTTCACGACTGCTTGCATCGGAAATGCTGCCCTTTAGGCTGGTGGAGACGGAATCCTTCCGCAACCTTATGGCGGTGGCCGTCCCTCGGTACTCAGTCCCCAGCCGACATTATTTTGCCTGGTGTGCCATCCCCCCACTACACAAGCACGTGTCCCAAAACATCTGCCGTGCCCTCAACAACGCAGTTACTGGGAGAGTCCACCTGAAAACGGACATGTGGACAAGTGCTTGTGGCCAGGGACGGTACATCTCCCTGACGGCACACTGGGTAAATATAGTGGAAGCCGGGACCCAGTCGGACCTTGGGACGGAACACATCCTCCCCACACCGAGAATTGCGGGCCCTATGTCAGTCAGAGTTGCCCCCACACTGTACAGCTCCTGCACATCATCAGATATCACCACATCAGTTACATCAGTTACAAGCTGGAAGCACTGCAGTACTGCCTCAGCCAAGCGGCAACAGGCTGTGCTGAAACTCATAAGCTTAGGTGATAAACCTCACACTGCTTGTGAGTTGTGGATAGCTGTGAAAGAGCAGGCAGATCTGTGGCTGAGACCGCTGAACCTACATCCAGGCATGGTCGTGTGTGACAATGGCCGTAATCTGGTGGCGGCTCTGAGGCGAGGCGAGATCACACACGTACCATGCCTGGCTCATGTGCTTAACCTTGTGGTTCAGCGGTTTCTTAAATCGTACCCCGAGTTGCCAGATCTGCTCGTCAAAGTACGACGCCTGTCAGCTCATTTTTGCAAGTCGGCTACAGCTTCCGCCGCCCCTGCTGTGTTGCAGCCGCGTTTGCAGCTTCCGGCACACCGACTGGTGTGTGATGTCCCCACACGTTGGAACTCTACCCTCCACATGTTGCAAAGGATTTGTAAGCAGAAGAGAGCAGTTGTGGAGTACCAGCTGCAACAAGGCCGTCAATATTCAGGTCAGACTCCACACATAAGACCTCAGGAGTGGACCTGGATGTCTGACATATGTACCATCCTGACAAACTTTGAGGAGTCCACCAAGATGGTGAGTGGCGATGACGCCATCATTAGCGTCAGCATCCCACTTGTCTGTCTTTTGCAATGCTCTCTGCAGAGAATTATAGAGGAGGCATTGCAGCCAGAGTATGATGAGATGGATCAAGAACCCATAATGGGCGATTACACACAGCCCAGCCTCATCTCATCCCTATGTGCATTGGGGGACAATGAGGGAGAGGAGAAGGAGGAGGAGGAGGAAGAACGGGAGCTGGTATTATGCGCTGTAGACTGTAGTACCTGTACAACTGTCATACCGTCGGTTCAGCGTGGGTGGCCTGAGGACAGGGAGTGAGGAGGAGGAGGAGGAGAGCATGGTCAGTCGTCATCTTGGTGAGGACACGGAAGTCTTGCCCGTTACCAGTCTGGCATGCATGGCTGACTTTATGTTACACTGCCTTAACCGTGACCCTCGCGTTGCCAAAATGTTGGGTGACAGTCATTACTGGTTGGTGACACTTTTAGACCCCTGCTACAAGGAGAACTTTCACTCTCTTATTTCTGAGGTGGAGAGGTCTACAAAAATGTGGCAGTACCAGAAGGCCCTTGCTGCAGAACTGTTAAAAAAATTCCCATCTGAACACGCTAGCGGCAAAGGTCACAGTTCGTTGACCAACCAAGGCGTACAGGCGAGAGAGACACAACTCCAATCCAGCAGAGGCAGGGGAACACTGTCAACATTCTGGGACAGTTTTCTGAGACCCGCCCAGCTTACTGGCCCTGAGGCGCGGGGTACTCTCACAAGGAGTGGAAAGTTTCAAAAGATGGTGAGGGAGTACCTTGCCGACCGTACCAGCGTCCTCTGTGATTCCTCTGTGCCTTTTAATTATTGGGTATTCAAGCTGGACACTTGGAATGAACATGCTCTGTACGCCTTGGAGGTCCTGGCCTGCCCTGCCGCTAGCGTGTTATCAGAGCGCGTTTTTAGTAACGCTGGGGGAATTATAACTGATAAGCGCACTCGCCTGTCAACTGACAATGCTGACAAGCTGACCCTTATCAAAATGAACAAGGGCTGGATTGGGCCAGACTTCTCATCACCACCAAGTGACAGCAGAGTAACATAAAGTCAAATCCACTGTGTTATTTCGGTAGGTGTATTCCCTTGCACCGCTTCACACCCACACATGGGTATACGCTTCCTCATTTCAGATTTTTTTTTGCTCTTCTCCTTATCCTCAGCCTCCACCACCACTATACCACCAGGGTGACTGTGGTCCGTGTTGCCAGCATTGCAAGTTCCTCTGTCCTAATTTTTGGCAGCTTTTGCTTGGAAGGCATAGGCAAAGACTATGGGAGACCCACTCCCCAATAATGGGAATAATGTTTTTAATATGCTGTACTGCATGGCTCTTGTAAGGGGCATTAAAATCGTCTTGTTAAGCTACTGTGACCTCCACGTCTCTTCCAAGGGGCATTAAAACCGTCTTGTTAAGCTACTGCGACCTCCACCACTTCTCCAAGGGGCATTAAAACCGTCTTGTTAAGCTACTGTGACCTCCACCACTCTTCCAAGGGGCATTAAAACCGTCTTATTAAGCTACTGCGATCTCCACCACTTTTCCAAGGGGCAATAAAACCATCTTGTTAAGCTACTGCAACCTCTACCGCTATTCCAAGGGGCATTAAAACCGTCTTGTTAAGCTACTGCGACCTCCACCACTCCTCCAAGGGGCATTAAAACTGTCTTGTTAAGCTACTTTAACCTCCACCACTCTTCCAAGGGGCATTTAAACCGTCTTGTTAACCTACTGCAACCTCCATGTCTCTTCCAAGGGGCATTAAAACCGTCTTGTTAAGCTACTGCGACCTCCACCACTCTTCCAAGGAGCATTTAAACCGTCTTGTTAAGCTAATGCAACCTCCACCACTTTTCCCAGGGGCATTGATATTGTCTTTTTATTCCACTGCGACCTCCACATCTCTTCCAAGGGGCATTAAAACCGTCTTGTTAAGCTACTGCGACCTCCACCACTTCTCCAAGGAGCATTAAAACCGTCTTGTTAAGCTACTGCGACCTCCACCACTTTTCCCAGGGGCATTAAAACCACTCTGACCTACACGTCTCTTCCAAGGGGCATTAAAACCGTCTTGTTAAACCACTCTGACCTCCACGTCTCTTCCAAGGGGCATTAAAACCATCTTGTTAAGCTGCTGCAACCTCCACCACTTCTCCAAGGGGCATTAAAACCGTCTTGTTAAGCTACTGTAACCTCCACCACTGTTCCAAGGGGCATTTAAACTGTTTTGTTAAGCTACTGCAACCTCCACGTCTCTTCCAAGGGGCATTAAAACCGTCTTGTTAAGCTAATGCGACCTCCACCACTATTCCCAGGGGCATTGATATTGTCTTTTTATTCCACTGCGAACTCCACCATTCTTCCAACGGGCATTGCATTTCCTCCTAATTTTAGGCAGCTTTTCCTTTTCAATGCATAGGCGAACACTAAGGAAGACCCACTCCCCAATAATGGGTAGTAGGTTTTTAGTATGCTGTAATCCACGTCTGTTTCAAGGGGCATTGCAGTTCCTCATAATTTTTGGAAAGCCTTCCATTCTCTGCTTAGGCCAACAGTGCACAGGAGTCCTAGTTGCTATAAATGGAAAAAACGGTTTAGTTAAGGCCCTCTGACCTCCATGTCATTTCCAAGGGGCACTGGAGTGCCTCGAAATTTTTGGTAGGCATTGCACTCACTGCATGCCCTATAACTGTGTAGCTGAACCTCTCCTTTTGGTACAGAAACATATCCTACCAGACATGTGTGGTTGACTGGCCTGATATTGATGTGAGTGGTCCCTGTTCTTCCTGCTCTTTCTCCTTTGCTACCACCTCATCCATCATTCATCACCTGAAGCTTTGTTTTAACGGGAGTCATAGAACTGGGATAGTTGGAGGAAAACATCCAGCAATCCTCGGAGGAGGTAGGATGTGCGCCAAAATGCTGACCACCTGAGGCCTAGCCGCTACTACATAAATGCGCTTGCATTCCAAGAAAACAAAGCAGATGCTAACTTCTATCATCATCATCATCATGCTCCTCACCTTGGCACTCTCAACTCCCCTGATGGAGAAGCCAGGGCCCACCGGAGGAGTCTAGTTCTCTGGTGGGCTCGTCCAATGCTGCCCTAAAGCAGGCCGGGCTAAGAAAAGTGTGGGGGGATGTTCCAAGGAGAAATGGGGGCGGCTGGGGACCGTTTATGGACACCAGGCCGCGGGGGGCTGGGGACCGAACGTGGACACCCGGCCACCTCCTGGCGGCTGAAGACCGAGCGTGGACACCCGGACGCTGGGCGGCTGGGGACTGAGTATGGATACAAGACCGCCGATACAGCCATGACATGGTGGCCGGCGTCTGCCTCCACATGCCTAAAACGCCCAATTTCAAGTGCAAGCAAGCTAGCAGTATGGTATTGCAGCCTGGGGGTGGGTGGGTGGCAGGTTGCACACTTACGCTTGCATTCCAAGAAAGCAAAGCAGATGCTAACTTCTATCATCATCATCATGCTCCTCATCTTGGCACTCTCAACTCCCCTGATGGAGAAGCCAGGGCCCACCGGAGGAGTCTGGTTCTCTGGTGGGCTCGTCCAATGCTGCCCTAAAGCAGGCCGGGCTAAGAAAAGTGTGGGGGGATGTTCCAAGGAGAAACAGGGGTGGCTGGGGACCGTTTATGGACACCCGGCCGCCCCCAGGTGGCTGGGGACCGTGTGTGGACACCCGGCCGCGGGGCGGCTGGGGACCGAGTATGGACACCCAGCCGCCCCCTGGCAGCTGGGGACCAAGCGTGGACACCTGGCCGCCGGGCGGCTGGGGACTGAGTATGGATACCTCGCTGCCGAAGCAGCTATGAGGTAGTGGCCAGCTTCGGCCTCCTCCAAACTAAAAGGCCCCATTTCAAGTGCAAGCAAGCTAGCAGTATGGTATTGCAATCTGGGGGTGGGTGGGTGGCAGGTTGCACACTTACGCTAGCATTCCAAGAAAACAAAGCAGATGCTAACTTGGGGGTGGGTGGGTGGTTGGCTGCATACTTGCGCTTGCATTGCAAGAAATGGGGGAGGTACAATTGAACACTGCCCTGGGACAAGGACATGCACGGGGATAGTTGCAAGTTTGCATCTTCTGATGCGGAAAGGATCACTTCCGATGGGTACACTTTTAGGCAGTGACCTGGGTGTCAGAGATGCTTCCAGGGGTCTTCCCCATGCTGTTCCCATGTCTTTTCAGCACTGTATGCATGTGTCACACAGCACATGGCCAGATAAGATTGTAAAATATTAAAATGACATTTCCCTGTGAATGCATTTGTCATGGTTGAAAGCAATACAAAAGTGCAAAAACACATAAAAAATGCTACTTGTGAACATAGCCCAAGGTGTGGAGGAGTATTTTTGTTTTTGGTTATTTATTTTACCTTATACACAAGTCTTTACCCTGGAAAGGAACTTCCTTAACATATTTCACAGGAAAACCGTTTCAGTTTCGTTTTTGAACGTTTTATTGTGAGCCCGTAAAAGTGGCTTAATACCTCTGACCATGTTGTTGACAGCAGTGACCTGGGGGTCAGAAATGCTTCCTGGGGCGATGCCCATGCTGTCCCCATGTCTTTTGATCACTGTCACTATTGTTTTGGGCACTTTTTAGGCTTTCTACAGACTGCCGGGGGTGCCGCCGCAAAAATGCTCAGGTCTCCCATAGACTAACATTGGGCTCGTTGCTCGGGTCGAGCACCCGAGTATCACGGTGAGCTCTGCCCGAGCTTCGAGCACCCGAGCATTTTAGTGCTCGCTCAACACTAGTATCTATGAATTTGGGTGCATTCATAGTGGGGTCAGTTTGTGACTACAGAATATGGTAAGGTTCCTGCATAACAACCTAGAAAGTAAAAATAATTCACTATGAAAAATTCTGCAGATTCTGAAAATAGACCGATAGGGTGGAGTACCAGGAATAGTCTTCATTCTCAGCATTTAACTGTTTACTCTATACACTGCATAACATAAAGGGAGCAATGATTAGCAATTAAAACCAAGAGAAAATTGAGATAGTCTCATGTAACTTACAATGCCATGTTTGTCCTCATGATTATAGAATTCCATGGACTTCATGGAGTGCAGCTCAGTATAGTATTACAATTTACTTTATATTATTTTGGACCAGTCCTAACATAAAAATGATTGACTTAAGATTCAATATTATGTCTTTAGGGTGAGGCAAGGGTCGCAATTTCAAAAGGGGGCATGGTCAGTAATAAAACTTTTACCACTAAATTATCACTAAATTGGGGTCTATTGAGTTCCGCCTTGGAGGGTCCTTTAGTTTAGAAACCCTTGTTGCATATTTGCCCAAAAGTCTGAATCAGTTTTTAAAACCTTCCTTCACAAGTTCCTCCTGTTAGTAGTTCTAGTGACAGAAATTACAATTTTGGTTTAAGGCTCTTTGATTTCAGGAGCCTCCATCACAGATCTGGCCAAATAAAGCCATGCTCTGGTATTTGTCTGATAAAAGGAAAGACATCATAATGGTAACCTGACAGACCCTTCATAGTCCATGGGGTCCCTTGGGTGTCACTTGTGTCCATCACGAAGCCGATCAAACGCTTCCACTAATTTTACACAGCCATTTTTCTACTGGGGATGGACACTGGCCA
This sequence comes from Phyllobates terribilis, assembly GCF_046119375.1. Classification (NCBI taxonomy): domain Eukaryota; kingdom Metazoa; phylum Chordata; class Amphibia; order Anura; family Dendrobatidae; genus Phyllobates; species Phyllobates terribilis. The sequence continues at coordinate 359,059,088 of NW_027362769.1, read as the reverse complement.
TTTGGTTCCTCCAAGACTCCCTGAGTAGTTGACAAATCTACTGTTTGCCACCCTGAGAAGCCTTCTGAAAACAAGCACTTGTGGAAGGTTTCCTATGCCTATTATCTCGATGCTCTGTTATTGGACATAGCCCCAATTGTGTTTTTGAGAATGACAAGGCAGGGCAGGGAATTGGTGAGATCTAAAAAAAATCACCACTGAATAACCTACCGGAAAGCTAACCCCGATCAGTTGGGAAGTATTACCCATAGATAAGACTAATTATCTACTAGACTTACCAGAAATATCTTACATGGACAAACATTTTTAGGTGGGAATTAGTTTTTAGAAACTTCCTTCAGAGGTTCCTCCTGCCTTTCTCCTCCAGAGTTTAGGCTTCCATTCAGTGTGTTATGCTATCGGGGTGACTGAACCGCCAAGTACTCTGCGGGCACCCACTACTACTATAGGTTTTTGACAATTTCAACAAAGCACTCTAGGTGACGGCCTATGGATGACCTCCTTAGAAGTCTTATTGGCAGCAGGATAATTCAAGGTTATCTAAGACTTTTGCTATAATATATGCTGGTAGGTGTTAATTTGGACATTAAAAAATTCTAGGCACTAAACCAACAAAGACGTCACCTAGAAATAAGGACAGGGAATGATCATACCGACACTCAACATATACAAAATTAATTCGGTTAGTCTAAAGGACAAGGCGTTCTCCCTGTTTCTTATCAGCCGTCATACCAATAGTGTTTAGAACATTCTGCTGTGTCTTAAAATATGTTTGTAATGGGAGTAGTGACTAAATACATATGGACGGCTTTGCCTCAATATCCACCTCAAACCGGCTTGTGTCGGATCAGCTATGAATTTTTTGGCATGAGTAATGAGTTGGTAGAGCAGAAAAGTTCAAGTCTACTGTATATTAAGTCTTCAAAAATAGAAAAGCATGAAAGTACCAGGCTTATCATGACAGTAGATGGGAAATGTTCTTCTCCTGTGGATGTAGATATGGCAGACTGTGTATTAGTATTAAGTTTATAGTTGCATCATCTGGAACCTCCATAATTCAAGTGAACCAGACATAGATTTTTATTAGGTTCACCACAAGTAGTCCAGGGATGTTAACCGTAATCTTGACACTAAAACATGGCTGCAGTTGGGTCATCTGAATTTGACCTAAAATGTTAAGTGGAAGAGAGAAGAGTTTGGTAATGGGTGAAAATGTTGGAGGCTGGAATAGAACTGAAGGATCCATCAGTTCTCATTAAGATGGTTATCAGTTTTCATTGTAGGAGGTCTTCATTGGAACTAACCTTAGGCTTCCCATAGACATGAGGCTTTAACCGGCTGATTTGTTGTCCGACTATTAGGAGGGGCTTCAGAATGTAGTTGCGCCCTCCTGAGTAGAACTAGGCCTACTTAGGATCCTCAACAGAAAGTCAAAAGGCAGGTGCAAAAAAACAAGAAATCTTCCAGAAGAAGCCTTAGACTTAAATGTTAGTTAAAAAGTAGTGATGAGTGAGCATGTTCGCCACTGCTCGGTACTCGCCCGATCATCTCAGTACTCGAGATGCTTGGAGCTCGCCAAGTACTTTCGAGATGCTCGGGCGGGAGCTCGGGTCCCCGTCCTGCATGTTTGGCGCTATTTAGAGCACCAATCATGCAGGGATTGTCTGCCATTCACTGTAATGTCACAGCCATGGTGGTTCTGGCATTACAGTGGTTGCCCAAATCGATGGGAACAGTGCTCACAGTGAAACATGAAAAGCCGGCAATTCAGCAGCGGCATAGACCGGTACCCGACAATTTAGAACAGAAAGAATAGAGCATCACACATAGATTAGAAAGATAGAAACATGTCAGTCACATATCTAAGAAGTACAGTGACAGTGTTGGTTACTGTACTTGTCATTTAGTGTTAAAGGATTTATTAAAAAAAATAATAGTGTTTTCATGCACCGTCTCTTTAAAAAAGCCGGCCGGCAATTCAGCAGCAGCATACACCGGTACCAGACAATTTAGAATAGAAAGAATAGAGAATCACACATAGATTAGATAGATAGAAACATGTCAGTCACATATATAATAAGTACAGTGACAGTGTTGGTTACTGTACTTGTCATTTAGTATTAAAATAATGGATTTATTAAAAAAAAAATTGGCGTGGGGTTCCCCGTAATTTTAGAATCTAGCGTAGGTTAAGCAGATGGCTGGGGCAGATGTTTGAAGCCTGGGAATGGGGTAATACCCACGGAGCTTCCCATGAAATTCATGAAATAATTTTTAAAAATTGACGTGGGGCTTCGCCCTATTTTTGTGTCCAGCCGGGTACAGCATCCAGGAACGGGCTGCCCCCAACCACCAGCTGCCTATTTGTACCTGGCCGGACACAACAATATAGGGAAGCCCTTTTTTTTTAATTACTATTTCATGAATTTCATGAAATAATTTAAAAAAAAAAAAACGTGGGGTTTCGCCCTATTTTTGTGTCCAGCCAGGTACAACTAGGCAGCTGGGGGCTGGAATCTGCAGCGCAGGGAGGCCCAAGCTTTCTGCCCCCCCTTCCCCCCCGCTGCAAATTGCAGTCTGCAGCCACCCCAGAAAATGGCGCGTTCATAGAAGCGCCATCTTCTGGCGCTGTACCCAACTCGTCCAGGGCCCTGGTGCGGTGGCTCACTGGGTAATAAAGGGGTAAGGGCCAACTTGGTATTATCAGCTGGCCCTAAGCCTGAAATTCATGGGGTCACGCCAATACTAGACATGACCGCCATGAATTTCTAGTAAAGTATTTAAAAAAAACACAACACCCAGAATAAAGTCCTTTAATTGAAATAAACACACAATTTTTTAATGTTCTAAATTAAACCATACCTACCGTCACGCCCATTCCAGCTGAAGCCAATGTCTTCTGCAATAAAAGTAAAATAATAAAGCAACCTCATCCTTACCTTTCCATGGTTCCCAGGACAGCTTCAGCTCTGCTACATTCACATGACAGGCTGGATCGCAGCCGAAAGCTGCCATCCAGCTTGCCATGCCTCAGACACTGAGAAGCGCAGGCATACTTGCGCTCCTCAGTGTCTGGCTGTGACGGCATCCAGATGAGCCGAGTTCATGTCCAATGATATGGCATTATAAGCTGACATCAACCCCAGCCCTATTACCCCACTGCCACCGCTACAGGGCAGTGGGAAGAGCGAGGCTAAGTGCCAGAGCCATTTCTGGGGCGGCTGACGGCTGGTGTTTCTAGCCTGGGAGGGGGCCAATATTCATGGCACCCTTCCTGCGCTATTAATATCAGCCCTCAGCTGTCTGCCTAGCCTTTGCTAGCATTTTTTTGGGGGTCCCCCATTTTAATAGCTAGTAAAGGCTAGGTATTCAGCTGGGGGCTGATATTAGTAGCCTGGGAAGCTCCGTGGGTATTACCCCCTTCCCAGGCTTCAAACATCTGCCCCAGCTGTCTGCTTAACCTCGGCTAGAGACTAAAATTACGGGGAACCCCACGCCAAATTTTTTTTTAATAAATCCTTTATTTTAACACTGAATGACAAGTACAGTAATCAACACTATCACTGTACTTATTATATATGTGACTGACATGTTTCTATCTATCTAATCTATGTGTGATGCTCTATTCTTTCTGTTCTAAATTGTCTGGTACCGGTGTATGCTGCTGATGAATTGCCGGCCGGCTTTTTTAAAGAGATAAAAACACTATTATTTTTTTTAATAAATCCTTTACTTTAACACTAAATGACAAGTACAGTAACCAATACTGTCACTCTACTTATTATATATGTGACTGACATGTTTCTATCTATCTAATCTATGTGTGATGGTCTATTCTTTCTGTTCTAAATTGTATGGTACTGGTGTATGCCGCTGATGAATTGCCGGCCGGCTTTTTTAAAGAGACAAAAACACTATTATTTTTTTTAATAAATCCTTTAACACTAAATGACAAGTACAGTAACCAACACTGTCACTGTACTTATTATATATGTGACTGACATGTTTCTATCTATCTAATCTATGTGTGATGCTCTATTCTTTCTTTCTAAATTGTCGGTACCGGTGTATGCCGCTGATGAATTGCCGGCTTTTTTAAAGAGACGGGTGCATGAAAATCGGAGGGCACTCGTGTGTTCCAATTGCCCTGCTATGTTTTTCATGCACCCTCCTATATACCCTGCCTGTCTGCCTATATATTCTGCCTGCCTGACGTTTAATTGAGCACTGTTCCCATCGATTTGGGCAATTTTTGACCTTCTGCAGACCGCCGGGGGGGACCGCCAGAAAAATGCTCGAGTTTCCCATAGACTTACATTGGGCTCGTTGCTCGGGTGCTCGAAGCTCGGGTCGAGCACATTGGAATACTTGGGTGCTCGACCCGAGCTTCGAGCACCCGAGCATTTTAGTGCTCGCTCATCACTATTAAAAAGTAAATGTTGTATTAGTTTTTATTTCATAAATCAATAATACACATGTAAATAAGAAACTTTGTCATATATCTTATGAGAGAAATTTGCTTTTACAACCTCCTGGACTGACTATCATTCTCAATTCGGGGGTAAAATCTGTATTCAATGAAGACAGATTTTGCCATTACTGAGAAAGATGACAGTTGGTGCTTTTAAAATTCTTTGGAGAAGGAGGAGCTAAAGGAACACTGACATTCTGCTGCAAGTTCTCCTGTAGCTACAGTTACAGTTCTCCATGGAACTTTATGAGCACCAACTGCCATCTCTTATTTCAGTTATGGAAAGCCTGCATTTGCTGAAGACAGATTTTACCCATGAATTGATAATTTTTAGACTGAGTGATCAGTCCCGGAGGAGAAAAAAGCTGATTTCTCTGATAAGATATATCACAAAGTTTCTTATTTTCACATGTACTACTGATTTATGCAACAAAATAAAATAAAATCATGGTTATTATTTTAACAAACTATATACAGAAATGAGTGTTTAGCAAATCTTCTCAGGGTGCGCGCATGTCAACCCACACTCAGCCGCAACGTGGTTCCAGTAAGCTTCACTCATAAAGACCTAGCCAGGCCAACCGTCCGTCCGGTCCACCGATATCAAAGGAAAAGGATGTTCCTCTCCCAAAGGAGACTCCCTTATCTTCATCTCTGCTTTTTGGAGGACAAATATTGGTTGGCCCCCATGTTTGTGACTTTATGGGGGGCTTCGGATGTCTACTTCTAGAAGGTAAATTTACACTGGCAGCCATGAAACAACCTCGAGATTATTTAATATCCTTTTTGAACAGGTCAACCTTCCATGAACGATTGGTAATAGACTCTGCACGTAGAATATCATTATTCTCGGCAGCACATGACTTGTCTTTACAGGACAATGTGCTGCCGAGAATTATTTTTAATTAAGTTCACGCGGGCCTACATCTCACTCATAGGAACCACTTTTACTGGCTTGCAGGAACTCTTCCGCTGCCCTACGTTGCAAAAACTCTTTATCTTACAATGGCTGATTCTACTCATAAGATTCCAGTCTTCCATGCTCGGGACAGCCAGGGAAAGTCATCACTTCTTTTCTTATTTAGTTAAGATGTACTTTTTCCTTCAAATGTATCCATTCTTAAGGTCTATCCGACAGTTTAGCTACCACATGAATAAATTCCTTCTGTGATTGACCACGAATGACGGGAAAACCAGGCTTAATTATCCCAAACCACCTCACATGTTGGGTATGAACACAATACATTTATGGCACAGTGATAATCTGCTTCAATACCCTGGATCAGAGATATCTCTGAGCTGTGACTTTTACCCCATTAGATGCTCTGGTCTGGTTAATGGAGACCGCAACATCTAAGGGGTTTGACTTTACTGCGATGCGATCGCAGGGTGCCAATGGGTCGTTATGAGAAACTGAGGCCTTCAGAAGGCCAACCATAGGGGTTTGTAAGATGCCTGTCAGTGTAAGGGATCATTCCGACGTTAGTGATATTTCATGTGTCTGAGTTTTCATCAGAGTTTGGTCAGAGTGTCAACTTTTACCATCAGGGTTTAATCCAAGTTTCATTAGTTTTTCTTGAATGGAGATAAAATAAGAGGTTTTTCAAGCTTCTCCTATCAAACAGTTCATGAAAATCGGTCATCACATGGGTGGCCAGGTAGACTTGCATTGGCGAGTTTGATCCAAGAATGGGATCAATATCAGACAGCTCTTCGTTATTTTGTGAGAACCATTTGGTCCGAAGAAAAAAATAAATATGCGAACTACCCCATAGACTATCATAGGTACGAGAGCTACCGTGAAAAACACGGCTAACACTCATACGAGAAAACCTGACGACGTCTGAATGAGCCCTTACGATGACAGGCATGTTACACTACAATATAGCGGTATTGCAGTGCAGTTTAAGTGTCTTCATGGACCTAAATAAAAAGAAAAAGAAAATGTATAAAAAGATATAAAACTATTTAAAACTTTTTTTTTAAACAGGTATACATCATTTTGTATTGCTAGGTCTATGAAGACCCATACTATAAAATCAATCCAATGAATTCAATCGCTAGCTTTGACATGAATGCTGAGCCCATTGATTGGCTGCAGTGGTTGCGTGCTGTCGTGGAGAAGTCATTCTACCTTGACTGGGGGCAGCAGTGGAGCGGCAGAGGGTAGCATACTTGTTGAATTTTTAAAAAAAAATAAACCTGGAAAGCCTTTGTTGTTATGTTCTGCTACCAGAGCTAAGGAAAGAGAGGAGATCTGTCCCTACGATAGAACTCAGCTGAATCCCTACGATGTAACAGGGAACCTGATCCTGCGATCAGACCTGCTAAAGTCCTAAGCTAGTCTGTACGGAGACCTATAGATGTGGGGAAGGAATCCCTACAAGTACTAAGGACTGGGAGGAAAATGGGACACCTCCTAACAGAAATAGTAGCAGACAGACGAACAAACAAAATATATAGAACATAGAGGTCCGTAGACCAAGCAAACTAACAGAGTTAGATACAGAGCACAGGCTAACTAGAAAGTAGTTATACAATGAAGTCCAGCAAAGCCAGAAGGGCGGAGCAGGATTAAATAGGCCAACAAGGTCATGTGACCAGCAAAGGAAAAAACCTAAGAGCAAGGTTCTAACAGTACCCCCCCTTCTAAGAGGATCCTCCGGATCCCCTAGGACCAGGCTTATCAGGAAATCTCCTGTGAAACGCTCTGATAAGTCTGGACGCGGAAACATCATCTGACCTCACCCAAGAGTTATCCTCGGGTCCGAAACCTTTCCAGGCCACAAGATACTGCAAACTACCTCTATACCGTCTAGAGTTAAGGATGCGAGAAATTTCATATTCCCCGTCCTCCACCACCGGAGGAACAGAGGCAGAGGCGTCACCATCCGACACAACAGCTTTTTTTAACAGAGAGACATGAAATACCGGATTAATTCTCCAGGAGGTAGGAACCTCCAACCTAACAGCAGATTGGTTGACAACCTGAAGCACCTTAAAGGGCCCTACAAACTTGGGACCCAATTTCTTAGAAGGAATCCTCAACCGCAGATTCCTAGAGGACAACCAAACCATGTCACCAACAGCGAACAAAACCTCCTGTCGTTTCCTATCAAAGTAGTCTTTAGATTTTCTGTTGGCCTCCTGAAGATTACCACGCACATCCGTCCAAACTCTCTCCAAATCACCGGAAAAATTCTCCTCCTCAGGCACGGCAGATCCCAACTTGGAGAACGACCCAAACGACGGATGTCTCCCAGAACAACAAAAAAAAGGCGAACAACCAGCAGAAGAAGATCTATGATTGTTCAGAGCAAATTCAGCAAGTGGCAGAAACTCAGACCACCCCTCTTGATTGTCTGCCACAAAACAACGCAAGAACTGCTCAACATCCTGGTTTTTCCTTTCTGTCTGGCCATTAGATTCAGGATGATATCCGGACGAGAACGACAAATGAACTCCCAACCTGTCACAAAAGGCACGCCAAAAACGAGCCACGAACTGAGGACCCCTATCAGAAACAATGTCAGTAGGAACGCCATGAAGTCTGACAATTTCCTTGACAAAGGCCTTAGCGAGAGTTTTAGCGCAGGGCAGTTTGACGAAGGGAACCAAGTGACACATCTTGCTAAAACGGTCCACGACCACCCAGATGACAGTAAAACCCTCAGAGGGGGGAAGGTCAGTTATAAAGTCCATAGCCAAATGTGTCCAAGGAGCACTGGGAACCTCCAAAGGACAAAGCAACCCCGCAGCAGGAGTATGTGAGGACTTAGATCTAGCACATATAGTACATTGACGCACCCACTTAATGACTTCCTTCTGCCATCCAGGCCACCAAAAACTGCGACCCACCAGTCTCTTGGTCTCAGAGATTCCGGGATGACCTGCCAACCGAGATTCGTGACACTCAACAAACAAATCTCTCCTAAAGGTCCTAGGCACAAACAACCTCCCATGAGGAGTGTTAGATGGGGCATTCTCCTGTGCTTTAAGAATCTCATCTTCCAAAACGGAGTCCAAAGCAGCTATCACAACACCTTCTTGTAAAATGTTCTCCTCTTTCTCAGCACCGACTATGGGAGAAAAACTGCGAGACAAGGCATCCGCCTTAACATTCTTAGTACCAGGGATGTAAGTAACGGAGAAATTAAACCGCGAGAAAAACAGTGCCCACCTAGCCTGACGGGCATTCAGGCGCTTGGCAGCATCAAGATATATCAGATTTTTATGATCCGTAAGAACCTGAACGGGAAATTCCGCACCTTCCAAGAAGTGGCACCAGTGTTCAAATGCGAGTTTAATAGCCAATAATTCCCGATTACCAATATCGTAATTCAGTTCAGTCTCCGAAAAATTTTTGGAAAAAAAGGCACAGGGATGTAATCCATCCCCGTTATCCTGAGACAATACTGCGCCAACCCCCACAGAGGAAGCATCAACCTCAACCAAAAACGGCTTAGTCACATCAGGCTGCATAAGGATGGGAGCAGAGGTGAACCTCTCCTTGAGATACACAAAAGCTTCAATGGCCTCAGAAGACCACTGAACCGCATCAGCACCCTTCCTGGTGAGATCGGTCAGAGGTTTGACAATACTAGAAAAATTTTTTATGAATTTTCTGTAATAATTGGCGAAACCTAAAAACCTCTGTATCGATTTCAAACCAATAGGCCTAGGCCATTCCTGTACAGCTTGAACTTTAACCGGGTCCATCTCAAAACCTTCGCTGGAGATAATGTAACCCAAAAAACTAATTCTCTGTACAGCAAACTCACATTTCTCCAGCTTAGCAAAAAGCGAATTGTCCATTAATAACTGTAATACCTCACGTACGCTCCGCCAATGAGACTCCAGATCAGGCGAATAAATCAGAATGTCATCCAAATACACAACCACATTTTTGCCGATCAAAGGTCTAAGGATGTCATTAATAAGATTCTGAAAAAATGCTGGAGCATTAGTAAGACCAAAAGGCATAACCAGATTCTCAAAATGACCCACAGGAGTGTTAAAAGCAGTCTTCCATTCGTCACCCTCCTTCATGCGCAACAGATTGTATGCCCCCTTAAGGTCAATTTTAGAGAACCACTTGGCCCCCATTAACTGGTTAAACAGATCAGGAATCAATGGCAGTGGGTAAGGATTGCGTACAGTAATTTTGTTAATCTCACGAAAATCCAGACAAGGACGTAAACCGCCGTCCTTTTTTTTTACAAAAAAAAATCCAACCGCCACAGGAGACTTAGAGGGCCTAATGTGACCGGCGGCCAAACTTGTCTGTATGTATTCCTCCAAAGCCTTCCTCTCAGGAATAGTAAGGTTAAATAAACGACTTTTAGGAAGAGTCGCTCCAGGGACAAATTCAATAGAACAATCATAGTCTCTATGGGGAGGCAAAACCTGCGATTCCTTCTCAGAAAAAACTCTCCAAAAATCCTGAATAGGAACAGGCAATTCTCCCCTATCCAAAGCTGCAATACGCCCGTTACAACACTTGTCATAACATTTATGGCTCCAGGATTTAATTTCACTGGTAGACCAATCCAGTACAGGATTGTGAAATTTTAACCAGGGCAATCCCAATATTACTGGAGAAGGCAAGTTATTCAAAACTACCAAATCCAATTTCTCATGGTGAACCCCATTAATAGTGAGAGGAAATTCACAGACCTTGAGAGTAATATTCTTCAAAGGGGAACCATCCACAGAAACCACAGCAATGGGAGATGATAAAGGTTCGGGTTTTAAATTGAGTCTTTCCAAGAATCCCCCATCAATTACATTCAGAGTAGAGCCACAATCAACAAACACCCGAAATTCCATTAATTTTTCCTGAGCAATCGTGGAAGCAGCTAAAAATACACCCCTGGAATTTAAACAGGCAATACGGGCATGACTGACCATTTTTTTTTCTTTCTTCATACGAAGCTCACAGCCTTTAATCAAATGACCAGATTTTCCGCAATAGAAACACAAGCCTTCAGAAAATCTACGGTCTTTTTCTTGAGAGCGAGGTGCCACCGATCCAATCTCCATCGGTTCACCACTGTTAGTACACACATTCTCATAACCAGAAACTGACATAGCAGAGGATTTGCTCTCATTAACCCTTGCACGCAGTCTCCTATCCACCCGTATAGCTAATTGCATAGCCTGTTGCAAATCTTCAGGTGTAGGATAAGCAATTAGCAGATCTTTAACCCTTTCATTGAGCCCAGCAAGAAATAGACTTTTCAGAGCAGAATCGTTCCACCCTGTTTGAGTAGACCAACGACGGAAATGAGTACAATATTTTTCCACATTACCTGATCCCTGTTTCAAACGTCTCAACTCAGTCTCAGCTGATGCGACACGGTCAGGATCATCATGTAATAGCCCCAAAGCGGAAAAAAAACTATCCACTGATCTGAAGCATGTATCACTAGGTTGCAAAGAAAAGGCCCACTCCTGAGGCTCTTTGCGCAAAAGTGACATTATGAACCCTATGCACTGGGATTCATCCCCAGAGGACTTGGGTCTCAAACGAAAATACAATAAGCAAGCATTTTTATATGAAAAAAATTCTCGGTGTTCACCAAAAAATAAATCCGACAAACATACCTTAGGCTCCAAGAAATGTGCTCCAGGACAGTTACTCACGTGCTGACGGAGCTCGGCCACCTCCAGAGAGAGTCCCTGCAGGCGATGAGCCAAATCCTGAACCGACACCATGATGGAACAGAAAAATCTTTCCTTAGAGAATTTGCAGGCTGGACTTACTGTTATGTTCTGCTACCAGAGCTAAGGAAAGAGAGGAGATCTGTCCCTACGATAGAACTCAGCTGAATCCCTATGATGTAACAGGGAACCTGATCCTGCGATCAGACCTGCTAAAGTCCTAAGCTAGTCTGTACGGAGACCTATAGATGTGGGGAAGGAATCCCTACAAGTACTAAGGACTGGGAGGAAAATGGGACACCTCCTAACAGAAATAGTAGCAGACAGACGAACAAACAAAATATATAGAACATAGAGGTCCGTAGACCAAGCAAACTAACAGAGTTAGATACAGAGCACAGGCTAGCTAGAAAGTAGTTATACAATGAAGTCCAGCAAAGCCAGAAGGGCGGGGCAGGATTAAATAGGCCAACAAGGTCATGTGACCAGCAAAGGAAAAAACCTAAGAGCAAGGTTCTAACATTTGTAATCTAATTCTGATAACTTATTCGAGGAACGACAAATGAATGACACTTCAGTTGTACTCGACAGCTCAATCTTTGATGATCCTCATTGTACTTTAGACGTCTCACATTGTTTTATTTGGCTGAGATCTTGTGTATAGGCCGTCACAGTACGAATGATAAAGAAAACATACCAAACATAAGCTTCTTGCCTTAGAATAACAAATCTCACCTCTATTGATCTGCGGGAAAGTGTCAAGGGTATTCATATGCGGTGTCTGACTCATGGCTGCTGATAACTGTAACAAGAGCCAGTTTAGCAAGCCCGGAGGGACAGAGGAAGTGAGGGCTATTGTTGAGTGAGCACATCATCTAAAGAGGACACATCAACTCCACATAGGGTATTCAGTTCACACGAGACCTCTTATTTTTTTTTCTACTTTGAAGAATGGGATAATATGGAGCTATATGTTTGTAATGTAGGGAAGGTACATGTGGGCAAAAACTGGATCAAGGATGGGGTCAAATAGGACCATAGTCAATGATGCATCTGAGTTTATGCAAGGGAGTGTATACACACATAGGGATAAGTGTTGGATTGAAAGTAAATAGGTTTTGCATAAATTTTCTCACTCTAAGGTTTACAAGGTTTTTCAACATGACAATTCCAGGTCACATGTTGCTCGTGAGCCGACAGCGCGGCCTATACGTTCTACCATGACTTGTCTCTGACTTGTCTCCCATTGAGCACATCTGGGACATCATTGGTTGAAGATTACAAAGCAGCTGCCAGCAGCAGATCTTGATGATTTGCCCAAATGCATTCAGAACCTTCCTCTGACGACCATTAATAACCTCACTGATAGCAGCCAAGGCTGTAAGTGCTGGGATTTCAACACGTGGCGCTCATACTCCATGCTGAATAAGTCAAGATGTTTTGAAAATGTTGTTTCCATTTTTTCATCATTTGTGTATCATTAACATTTCTATCCATCCTGTGATTTCCATAATTCTACCACTTTTCCTTTTCGGTGCTGTGATTGTAATGATGAGGAATGCAGTATTGGTAAATGGATCATGCCGCTTTTTAACTTTGTTTTCAATTTTGCATGCAATGATATTTGTAAAGTTAAGAGGATCTGTAAGAATTCATTTATGTCATTTGCTGTGGATATGCCAGTAAAAAGACAAAGTTTAATAATATTGATAGACTGAGGTTATATTCAACCTTGAAAGCCATATTTTTCATGGTTAACTCACACCTTCCTTTCCCCCATTTCTCTTCTTCGGAACATAACCACATCCAGTATTGGATTTATATCTCGGGAAATGTTCTTCACAAACGCCTGATGCAATAGACCTTTCCTGTCAACACTCGCACCCAAAATCTAGATGAGAAATCAGATTTTTGAAAATCGTGAGAGGTCACTTCCTTTTGCAAGATCAACATACTCTTCTTCTATTGTCATCATTTCTAAGCAACTGGTTGACTACATTATGTTCTATGCCCACTCGTAATCTAATGGGGGTGCTGTCACTTTGACGCTGTTCACTTTATACAATGATGTGACGATCATCCTTCCCTGGATAAAGGGGTTTCCATAATTCAGTTACCCTTCCCAGTCTTCATTATTAATTCATTACCACACTACTTTTATATCTTCATGGTTGGCTTTGATTTAGAGCTCTTACTACAATGCCGTGTGCATGGAATCTGTATAGTCGTACATTGGGTCATTCCATTTTATGGATTAGTACACAATTAATATACAACTCTACTTGGCTCAGCCGGCAAACTGGACGGCTATGGGTCCAGATCTCAGGACAGAAGTACAAGAAACCTAAGGCCAAACATGGGCAGGAAGCAAAGATGTCACCATGTTTCCTATGACCACTTGACATGAGTACATAGAAAAGAGAACTCCCTGTGGGAAAAAGGAAAAATGATGGCCCATATTGGTACTGGTTTAGGTTATCGCTACCCCTATGGCAGATAGAATTATTTTATTTGTTTCTCTTGCTTTTTTCTGTTGAGGCGCATGATGCTCCTTCACCCATAAAGCGTCTTCACCAAGAGCCATATACAGGTTGGGCTTTTGGTGTGTAGGACCTGTGTGGTCATGCTGGACGTGGTGCCAGAGAAATCCAAGCCCTCATTGGCTTATATCACCGTGAATCTTAATATTAAGCAATTTCTTATATTTGATTGCTGTATGGGGGTACTTTTTGAGCAATATATGGTGGTAGACTACTACTTAGGCACTGTGTATAATGGCGGAGGTTGTTTATCACTGTTATTCAGGCATTTATTATTTGGCAGTGATATTTGGTCACCAGACTATATGGTACTTATAATTAGACACTATATGGTATAGTCAATTGTATTTTTGAATACAGTAAATCCAATGAAGGTGGTGCCAACAGAAGGTACAGCACAGGGTACCATCAAGCCTAAGGCCGATCCTGAACTCATAGCATTGCAAGACTTTCCTATCCTCAGAGTAGATAATAAATGCATGATTGATGGGGGTCTTATCACTGGGACCCTCACCAAATGCAAGACTCCTGCTCCATTGCAATGAGCGACACAGGTTCCCTGTCCTCGTCATCAATGGTGGTTGCAGTGATCATATATTTATTGCCTATCATGTTGTGGCTTCCATGCCAAGAAGGAATCTTGGCATGGAAGCCACAACATACATCTTAAAATATTAACATTTTCTACTAGGAATTGCAAATGAGCAAAGCCGGCTGTTTCTCAGCACTCGCTTTTAATGCTGTGCCCATCATCCGACCTTCCAGAACCTGCCTGACCAGATGAGAACTCCAGCAACTTCTTGAAAATAATGTTTCCACACTGCAGTTAATATTGACAAGCTGTCATAAATCAATCCAAAAATAAAGTGAAGCTCAGGAGAGACATTTTTCTTGGCTATAAACCAGCATTTGATTTTTTGGAGTTTTGACCTGAAGCTAAAAACTACAAAAATATCAATCTTCCTAAATATAGACATGAAAGAGTATCAAGTTATAGTTTGTATCGGTAGTCTGTAATGCTGCAGACGCTTAGATCTCCATACGATAGGGACTTTTTCTCAAAGTTGCATCACTGTTTATTTTAGCTTTTTAATAATATGAGCTTCATAATTTATGCATGAGATTAACTTTACTGGAAACCACAAAACCTATTATTTGTTGAAGGAATATTCCAATTTTATTAAACACTGCAGCGTTTCAGAATAAAGCATAGTTTAATATCTGCTGGGGACTGAGCTGCACAGGAGACTAGTCGGACAGGTGGGTCCCCCGTGGCTTCTCCCTGACCACTGCGCTGGAGTGACAAGTCTCTCCCTGTGCGCTTGTCCAACTAGACTCCCGTGGGGCTCAGTCCCTAGCGTTTTTTAAAGGGAATCTCCCACCAGATTTTAGCCACCTAATCTGAGAGCAGCATGATGTAGAGACAGAGACCCTAATTCCAGCAATGTGTCACTTACTGGGCTGCTTGCTGTAGTTTTGATAAAATCACTGTTCTATCAGCAGGATATTATCACTAGAGGACTAGTAGACCTGCTGCCAGTTAGTCCTCCACATTCATGAGCGCTGTATAATCCCACCACTGATTGCCAGCTTTCTGTGTACACTGTGCATAGGCAGTGGTGTGGGCGGGGTTATACAGAGCTCAGCATTCAGAGAACTGCTACATCGGCAGCTGATAAAACATGGATTTTATCAAAATGACAGCAAGCAGCTCAGTAAGTGACACATTGCTAGAATCAGGGTCTCTTCCTCTAAACTATGCTGCTCTCAGATGGGGTAGAAAAAAATTTGTGACAGATTCCCTTTAAAGAAATCTTTTCTCTGAAATGGTGCAACGTTTCAGAGTGAAACATGCCTAGCTGAGATCTTACAGACAGTGCCTAATACATGCTGCCCGATCCACGGGCAGAAGTATCAACTGTCAGGATCCCTTTAAGTGATTACCTATAACATTAACTACAATATGCCATTGCTTTACCAAAAATCCATAGCTTAATAGGCAGCAGTGTGCTTATCCTGCAGATGCTGACCCTATACTGCTGTACATTGTAATACTTGGTATAGAAGCACTTTGTGATGGAAACACTATGATATAATTCATCCATTAAGTTTATATATCATCTCGTAATCGCAGCAGTTTATACGGTAGTTTACTGTGACCTATTTTCCCTCAAAATCTGTGTTTATTACATAAGTAATTATAGGTTCTCGGTGTCATTGAAATTGAAGAGATGACAGAAACTGAAGCTCAGCTGCCACTTATCACACACTTTACATGGTATTTGTATTAAAATGTTTATGTTATATCTAAACCAAAGCATTCAGCAGCAGCCGCTGTGTGCGCCAAGATGTATGCAAACATGGAATATGTGAAATTCAAACTTCATTACTACAATATAAGAGACACATGAACTTAAGGTACTTAGTGGACAAATAGGCCAATTTATGTGTGTCCACGAGCCATGACAAGGCGACCTTTCTTTTAATGGGAACTTAAAGGGGTTTCCAACAAACAAAATACATTTTAATCAATAGATCTTGGAATAATAATAAGTTTCACAATTGGATGTGTTTAAATACAATGTTCCTGTGCTGAGATAATCTTATACATGTGCCCCTGCTGTGTACTGTGTAATGGCTGTGTCTGACCGTGCAGGGACATGGTCTGATAATACCACAGCTCCTGGGCAGGGGAAGAAGGAAAAGAGTATACAGATTTTACAGTATGGGATCGCAGATGCTGCTTTCTGTGAGGTAAAACATTTTCCAGCCTTTTTAAAAACATATTTTACCTCATGGAAAGAATCAGCAACATGACGCACAGATGACGTGCACCAGCCCTGACAGATCAAACACCGTACAGGAAGGTAAGAGATTTGCAGGCCTCCCATGCAGGTACCACTGCCCTGGACACTGGACCTGAGTCCTACAGATCGATCCACTCATCTCTAGTCCCAGCCGTCCAGGATACAGCGGACAGTCCTGGATTTGAGTCTACCCCCTGTAGTCTCGGGCGTCTGCTGAATGTCCCTCACTGCCACCATAAAAATTATAAGCGAGGGCCACCTGATGACCCTCTAAAAATTATGAGCAAGGGCCGCATGATGATCCTCTAAAAAATTGGAGCAAGGGCTGCATGATGACCCTATTGACATGGTGAAGGAGGAGAAGGATAAGAATAATAAGAAACCATGAACCGTATACCCTTTTTTGGGTGGAAAGGGGTGCACCCGAAAAAAGGAACATCTTGAATTGGCTTTATGTTCTGCTGCTGTCATCCAATGGGGTTGAGAAGTCTGGGCCCTCGGCCTCTGCGTGCACCATCAGCAGCACGTGCACTTCCCCGTCCCTTACCGTACACTTTATGCATTCTAAATTAGATATATATGTCTGCCAACTTTCCAGTATTAGTAGGGAAAATAAAATATGTTGCCCTGAAAATTACTTTTGTTTATGTTGCAGCAGCAGTATACCTATAGAAGGACTGTAAGGCAATAGACCCTGCCTATATGCCTCTTATCCAAAATTATCCCTCCTCCACCAGCTCTCCCTGCACTGAATGCAGGTAGCAGGAGTTTTACTAGAGAAAGGACAGTATGCAGCGCTGAAAAGGAATTTTATTTTAATGGTGCAACAGCAGTATACAAGTACTGCAATAGCAATTAAACACTGTCTATACAGTGGGTACGGAAAGTATTCAGACCCCTTTAAATTTTTCACTCTTTGTTTCATTGTAGCCATTTGGTAAATTGTAAAAAGTCCATTTTTCTTTCATTCAAGTACACTCTGCACCCCATCTTGACTGAAAAAAAGAAATGCAGAAATTTTTGCAAATTTATTAAAAAAGAAACACTGAAATATTACATGGTCATAAGTATTCAGACCCTTTGCTCAGACACTCATATTTAAGTCACATGCTGTCCATTTCCTTGTGATCCTCCTTGAGATGGTTCTACTCCTTCATTGGAGTCCAGCTGTGTTTAATTAAACTGACAGGACTTGATTTGGAAAGGCACACACCTGTCTATATAAGACCTCACAGCTCACAGTGCATGTCAGACCAAATGAGAATCATGAGCTCAAAGGAACTGCCCAAGGATCTCAGAGACAGAATTGTGGCAACTGGCCAAGGGTATAAATGAATCAATGGGTCTTATATAAAACCTGATGACGCTAATTACAGTAATGCCAGTACCCAACATGGCTACGGCATTGCCAGGTATGGCAGGCAATCCCCGCATGTTTATTGGCTGTCAAACAGCTGCTAAACATGTGTGGCGGGAACTTGAGCATGGTGCTCTTGCACCCGCAATACTCCATTTAGTAACGAGCGTACCCGAGCACTCGATGCTCGATCGAGTAACGAGCTTACCTGAGCACCCCAATGCTCGATCGAGTAATGAGTGTTCCCAAGCACCCCGATGCTCGATCGAGTAACGAGCGAACCCGAGCATAACGATGCTCGATCGAGTAACGAGTGTAACTGAGCACCCAGATGCTCAGTCAAGTAACGAGCGTACCCGAGCACAACGATGCTCGATCGAGTAACGAACATTCCCCAGCACCGCGATGCTCGATCGAGTAACGAGCGTACCCAAGCACAACGATGCTCGATCGAGTAACGAACATTCCCCAGCACCGCGATGCTCAATCGAGTAACGAGCGAACCCAAGCACAACGATGTTCGATCGAGTAACGAGTGTACCTGAGCACCCAGATGCTCAGTCGAGTAACGAGCGTACCCGAGCACAACGATGCTTGACCGAGTAACGAGTGTACCCGAGCGCATCCAGATGCTCGATCGAGTATCGAGCAGTGGTGTGAGCACACTCGCTCATCACTAGTCACTGCCTCGCACCAGGGGCTACACTAAAAAACCTAGAAAACAGTTACATAATTCCCCTTTATTTACACGTCAATTCTGCACATAGTTTACTTTTCAATAACCGCTGAGTACTGTTCCCTCAAGAGAAATGATTGTTTCTCATCTGATGAAACAGTGATACTTCATATCTGAGTTCCTATAGTTGTAGCTGATATTACCTGTGAAAAATATATAGAGGGCTGCCCCTAAAGGTGACAACGAGCACCTCAGAAAGTGTGGACTGAAGATTTGGAGATGGCCAAAGCACATAATACTTACACATCGTAGATCGCAAAAAAATGGATAACAATTCAGGAGCACCTTTAGTTAGAACTCTGCATTGCGCCTTCCTTAGTTATTCCTCCTGGAAATGTATACATACACCGTTACCATTCACCATACATAGCTGATAGGTCTCTTTTAGTGCCCAGTGGCTCAGATCACTCACAGTCAGTCCTTGTATGCCTCCTCAGCAAAAATCACCCGTGCCAATTATTTTAAGACCCCCACCCAAAATCTAAAGTTTATGGCACTGTCATGTTCTTGTATGATGTCTGCTGCTGGAAAATGCAAAGATTAGATAGGATGCAACAATGATATATTACAGCCTGGAGAATTCATCACCTATCAACTCTATGGGTGATAAATGCTAGATCTGGGGTGGTCTAACCACTTGGACACCCACTTGAGCACCAGAATTGGTGTTGGCGTGAGTAATATAAATCAGTGTTTCAAGCACCTCATGTAGTCCGTCATATAGTGTATGTGCTTTAAGACTTAATTCTGATTTAAGTCCTTCACCATACCCTTCAGAGATATATCCATGATGGAGAAAGTCAAGATGTGTGGAGCAGGTGGAGGAGCTGAGCCTGCTTCACACCGGTCAGGTGCTGGCTGTATTATACAGCAGGCACAACCTGCCTCTAACTGCTGTGATTGGTGTGATCTCCATTCGATGCTGTTTTTAAGTGTCACGGTCAATCACAGAAAGTGGCATTTAAGTTGTGTGTCCATGTGAACCCCCATCACCCCTGCAATGCAATCATGGGGTTGGCTGTGGGCTGCAATGGCAGCCGGAGGCCGACTGAAGGCACATGTTGTCCGTAATTTTGGAGCTCATTTGAAGCCTATCCACTGACTGGGCATCGCAGGAGATTGTGATTTGTGATTTGTACTAAGTACTGCAATACTATAGTACAAGCCTTCAAAGAGGACAAAAAAATAAAGTGAAAATTTTTTTTTTTTTAAATGTTAGAAAACATAAAAATTCAAATCATCCTGCTTTTCTCAAGTTAAAAATAAAGAAAAAGAAAAACTTGCATATTTAGCATTGTCGTGTCCGTAAAAGTCTGATCTATGAAAATATAAAAATATTTAACCTTTACAATAAATGTTGTAAAGCAAAAAATGGAATGACAAAATTGTCATTTTTACGTTGCCGCACCTCCTGCCAAAAATGCAATAAAAAGCCATCAGAATATTATTTGTAGCCCAAAAATCTAATTATTAAACACTTCAGCTCGTTAAGCAAAAAAATACAAATTTATACAGGTCAATCAAAGGAAAATTTTAAAACGTTAAGTATCTCGGAAAATGCTGATGCAAACAAAAATTTTGTTTGCCAAAGCCCTCATGGATAAATAACAATCTTATGGCTCTAAGAGGAACAGGTGGAAAACAATAAAAATGCTAAAATGAATATTTACTGCATCTTAAAGGGGTTAAGCAATCATAAATATATCTCCTAAATGTGTTAATTCCCCCCACACACTATATTGCCACCCCCTTTATTAGAGGGAAAAATTAAAAAATTCTTCTATTAATAGGGAACGTTTTTGGGGTTCCTTTAATGCTGATCATGGATAAATCTTTTGCAATGTTACATAAAAATTTCTTTTTAGTCTGTTTGGATGAAGTTTTCCTGTTACTGGCAACCTGTATGTAATTCCTTGTATGTAATGGGTTACAGGAAGGCTGTAATTTCAGCCACACCCTGGTGCACTATGGGAATGCAATAACTCCACAGTTGGAATAAGCTGCAATTCCTTTCTCAAGCCCTGTAATTACTGCTTCCCCCATAATAAGAATAGCTTTCAAGTTTATTGCTGTTGCCTAACTCTCAGCATAATACCAGCTCTGCTCCAGTATCTCAGATAATCAATCGCAATACATTTATTGATGAACCGGCTTTGATGTCAGAATGAGTCAAAAGCTTTAGGAGCAGTACGTTTTGGTTTCATGGATACCTCAATCATTTGGCTTGTCGTGTCTGGCTTTGTGTTTGCTGGAATTGCAAATTAAGGGCAAAAGCACAGAGACTACCACCAATATGGCTATTGTAGGACCTATTATGAAGGACCTATGATGTCATGTTGATCACATCCTCTCTACCACCATCAAGGCCACCATAACCCTTGTTGAGAGAAAAACATTAAATCATGTTGGCCACACATTTCTACCACTACTACCATGGTGGTTGAGGTGCGTGTGCAGAGCAGGGTACCAGGTCAGGTTTGGCTTATCTTCTCTTCCATCACAAACTAGGCCATTATAGGGGTAATGGAGAGATAGAATTAAAAGGTCATGTTGGCCACATCGCAGCTAATACATACCCCAATGTTATTGCTATTGGGTCTGTGGAGCGAGGGCTACCAAGTGATGTTGGCCAGATCCTTTCTACTACCACCATGAAGAGAAAGCTAAGAGATGAGGTTCGATACATCCTCTCTACCACCATGAAGTAGGCTACCATTAGTAAACAGAAAGCTAAAAGGTCATGTTGGCCAAATCATGTCTACCATCATCATCATCATTATGTTTCTGCCTATGGATAGCGGGCTACCATGTCTTCTTAGTCACATCCTCTGTATCACTACTATCATGGTTGCTATGGAAGCTATAGAGAGGAGGCTACTAGGTCATGTTGGTCGCATCATCACTATCATCACCATCTTGTTTGCTATGAGACCTGTAGAAAGTGGACTACATGGTCATGTTTGCCACAGTCTATCACCAAGGAGTATCTCTATGAGAATGTGTACAGGTCATTAGGAAATGGAAGTATTTCCTGTAGTTTAAAGGGGTTGTCCAGTAGTTTATATTACCCCCCAAGGTATCCCCCCGGGGCCCCAAAGGATTTTTGTAATTACCTTACGTTGCAGATACTGCCTGTGAGCGGCGCTATCACTGGCCGCTCACAGGCATCACGTGACCGCTGGCTGCAGCCGGCTCTGACGTCCGCTGATGTCACGATAAATGCTGGTAGCAGCCGGGGGTCTGTGTCTTCTATGTTTCACGGTGGATGCCAGCCTGTGGGTGGGGTTACCCCCCTGCATCACACTCGGCATCCACCGTGCGCTCTGCCTCTCCCCACTCATTGGGAAAGCGCGAGGTGGATGCTAGGTGTGACGTGCGGGGTAACCCCACCCACAACCCAGCAGCCACCGCAGGGACCCCAGAGCTGAGTCACGCCTCACTTGTTTTGACGTCAGCGTGGGGTCACGTGATGCCTGTGAGCGGCCAGCGATAGAGCCGCTCAGAGTTTGATCCTGCAACAGAAGGTATTTACAAAAAGTCTTAGGGGTCCCGGGAATATATTGGAGGGTAATATAAAGTACAGGACAACTTCTTTAATGAGTACCTGATCTGTTTGCTTGTTCTTCCTGTAGAGGGCACAAATAAAAAAACACCACTATGCTCACCATGGGTGCCTGTGGAGAGAGGGCTACCATTGCATGTTGGACACATTATCTACACCACCTCCATGACTGTAATTTGGGCTGTGTAGAAATGGATATTTGGTCACATTCTCTCTACCACCATATAGCCACTTTGGGGCACATGGAAAGTGAGCTATCAGGTCTTATAGGCCACATCTTCTTTACCGCCACCACCATCTTTCCTATACTACCTGTGGACAGTTGGGTGACAAGTCTTGTTGGGCATATCTTCTCTTCCAACACAAACTCTGCCATTATTGGGGTAGTGAAGCGATATAACAACAATGTCATGTTGGCCAAATCTTGGATACCACCAACACCAAATTATTGCTATAAGATCTGTGGAAAGAAGTCAACCAAGTGATGTTGCCCACATACCTTCTACTACCTCCATGGCTGCTATGATACTTGGGGAGATGAAGCGGTCAGGTCGGGTTGAGCACATCTTCTCTACCACCAAGGTCTAGGCCACTATGGAGGTAGTGAAGAGCTTTACCAGGTCAGATTGGTCACATCATTTCTACCATCATGATTGCTATTGCCTGTGGAGACAGGTCAACACAGTGCTGTTGGCCACTTCATCTCTAGCACTCTCATGGTCTGTATGAAGGATGTAGAGATGATACTACTATGTCTTGTTGGCCGCATCACTTCTGTAGCTGTGTATCATATTGATTTCATCCTTTCAACTTGAGTTCTGTGAATTTGTACAAGCCACTAGAAGCATGAGGCACTTTTTGTGCTTTCTTGATTACCTGATCAATTGGCTTTTTATTCCTGTTCTCGTTTCTAGTTTCAATCAAAGGGCAAAAAGCAAGAAAGTGGTCTTTATCATGGTCGCTATGGAGCATATGAAGAGAGGGCTATTTTGTTGGTCAGATCTGTATCACCTTTGTAACAGATATGTAGACATTATAGACAGGACTATTAGGTCATGTTGATCATATCTTATTCCCACCATCACAAAATGGGTGTTATCAGTAGAGATGAGCG
The DNA here is from genome assembly GCF_046119375.1 of Phyllobates terribilis. NCBI lineage: Eukaryota > Metazoa > Chordata > Amphibia > Anura > Dendrobatidae > Phyllobates > Phyllobates terribilis. The sequence continues at coordinate 359,035,838 of NW_027362769.1, read as the reverse complement.
TTGTTCTACTCGAACTGTTCGCCAATCTCAAATTCGAGCTGTTTTGGGCGGTGTTCGAGCCGTTCGGCGAACACGAACAATTTGAGAAAAATTCGGCTGTTCGAGGTTATGTTCGATAACTGTTCGTGCACCAAAATCATAACTGGATTTTTTCTCAGTAATGATGAAAATTAATGTTAATACGCAGTTTGAGTGTACAGCGGGGTGGGGGGAGGGGCAGGGGATGGATCTCTGCAGGAACAATGAAGATCTCCATTTTTTTTTCTCTTTCCCGCATTTGCAGTGGGGAGGTGCAATCTGTCAGCCTATCAGCAGCGCACACACGGAGCGAAGTGCTTTTTTTCACACAAGCAAGGGCATGTGTCATTGGCAGTGTATGTCACATGTCCTTGCCCTATAAGACCAAGCCATTTTCCCCGTCGCCACCATTTTCTCACTGTTGCAGCTGCGTGTTAGACGGCACCGCTGTTGCTGTGTGCGCTATACCTTGTTAATTTCAAGCCAATTTTCGCACAAATCTACAGATAGCTTGGGAGTAGGGAATAGTTGTGATTGCAGTCCTTTTAAGGACTAGGTTACAGCATTTCCTACGACTTTTATCAGGCAGGTCTGTGCTCTTAAATAGATAGATTGTGGGAGTAAAGACTAATTGTAATTGGAGTCCTTTTCAGGACTAGGTTACATCAGTTCCTATCAGTTTTTGCCAGGCAGGTCTGTGCCAGTGCTGTGCAAGTTTTTTTCACAGCATTTGGCTGAATCTAGCAAAGCTAATCCTTTTTGGCCTATTGCAGAGTGTGTTAGTCAGTGGAGTAGCCTATCTGTGTTGCAAGATATACCACCTGTGTATAGAATACCAATTTTTTTACTGCACCTAGTGAAGTAAAATCTTTTGGGCATAGCATCATTCTATTAGTCCATCTATACTGACCTCCATCAGGTTGCAAATTGAATATAATTTTTTTCTGCATCTAGCTCTGAAAAAATATTGGGCTTCTAGCTGTGTGTGGGACTTGTTCTATTAATCCATCTATACAGACCTCCATCAGGTTGCAAACTGAATATATTTTTTTCTGCATCTACCTCTGAAAAAATATTGGGCTTCTAGCTGTGTGTGGGACTTGTTCTATTAATCCATCTATACAGACCTCCATCAGGTTGCAAACTGAATATATTTTTTTCTGCATCTACCTCTGAAAAAATATTGGGCTTCTAGCTGTGTGTGGCACTTGTTCTATTAATCCATCTATACAGACCTCCATCAGGTTGCAAACTGAATATATTTTTTTCTGCATCTACCTCTGAAAAAATATTGGGCTTCTAGCTGTGTGTGGGACTTGTTCTATTAATCCATCTATACAGACCTCCATCAGGTTGCAAACTGAATATATTTTTTTCTGCATCTACCTCTGAAAAAATATTGGGCTTCTAGCTGTGTGTGGGACTTGTTCTATTAATCCATCTATACAGACCTCCATCAGGTTGCAAACTGAATATATTTTTTTCTGCATCTACCTCTGAAAAAATATTGGGCTTCTAGCTGTGTGTGGGACTTGTTGTATTAGTCCATCTATACTGACCTCCATCAGATTGCAAACTGAATATATTTTTTTTTGCATCTACCTCTGAAAAAATATTGGGCTTCTAGCTGTTTATGGGACTTGTTCTATTAATCCATCTATACAGACCTCCATCAGGTTGCAAACTGAATATATTTTTTTCTGCATCTACCTCTGAAAAAATATTGGGCTTCTAGCTGTGTGTGGGACTTGTTGTATTAGTCCATCTATACTGACCTCCATCAGGTTGCAAACTGAATATATTTTTTTCTGCATCTACCTCTGAAAAAATATTGGGCTTCTAGCTGTGTGTGGGACTTGTTGTATTAGTCCATCTATACTGACCTCCATCAGGTTGCAAACTGAATATATTTTTTTCTGCATCTACCTCTGAAAAAATATTGGGCTTCTAGCTGTGTGTGGGACTTGTTCTATTAATCCATCTATACAGACCTCCATCAGGTTGCAAACTGAATATATTTTTTTCTGCATCTAGCTCTGAAAAAATATTGGGCTTCTAGCTGTGTGTGGGACTTGTTCTATTAATCTATCTATACAGACCTCCATCAGGTTGCAAACTGAATATATTTTTTTCTGCATCTACCTCTGAAAAAATATTGGGCTTCTAGCTGTGTGTGGGACTTGTTGTATTAGTCCATCTATACTGACCTCCATCAGGTTGCAAACTGAATATATTTTTTTCTGCATCTACCTCTGAAAAAATATTGGGCTTCTAGCTGTGTGTGGGACTTGTTCTATTAATCCATCTATACAGACCTCCATCAGGTTGCAAACTGAATATATTTTTTTCTGCATCTAGCTCTGAAAAAATATTGGGCTTCTAGCTGTGTGTGGGACTTGTTCTATTAATCCATCTATACAGACCTCCATCAGGTTGCAAACTGAATATATTTTTTTCTGCATCTAGCTCTGAAAAAATATTGGGCTTCTAGCTGTGTGTGGGACTTGTTGTATTAGTCCATCTATACTGACCTCCATCAGGTTGCAAACTGAATATATTTTTTTCTGCATTTACCTCTGAAAAAATATTGGGCTTCTAGCTGTGTGTGGGACTTGTTGTATTAGTCCATCTATACTGACCTCCATCAGGTTGCAAACTGAATATATTTTTTTCTGCATCTACCTCTGAAAAAATATTGGGCTTCTAGCTGTGTGTGGGACTTGTTCTATTAATCCATCTATACAGACCTCCATCAGGTTGCAAATTGAATATAATTTTTTTCTGCATCTAACCCAGCCAATAGTTTTGGCCTAATACCACAGTTTGGCCACTCAGCTCTGCTCGGTTCCCATCCATTGTTTTTTTGTGCAAACAACTCCAGAGTTGTGAATTAGATAACCACCAAAATGAGTGGAAAAAGGCCTGCTGCTGGTGGAAAGGGGAATAGGCGTGTTGGGAAGGGGAAAAAAGGTTGTGTCCGTGGGGTAGGTGTTAAAGCATCAGTAACATCTGCAGAAGAAAGACCATCTTCCAGCCAAACTAAAATGTCTACTTCTTTTAGCGGACAATGTGATAAGATCCCTTTCTTACGGCCACGCCAATCGCTACAAATTCCAGATGAGGCACAAAAGCAGCAGGTGCTTCAACGGATATCAAGTGCTCCTTTAAGTGGGCTCTCCTCCACATCAACTTCAACATCACAAATACTCCAGTCCTCAAAGGTGTCACCCCAATCGCACTTGCTTCCTCACAGCTCCCAAATCTCCAGCTGCCCGTCTGAGTATGAGGTAGAACAGATGGTTGAGTCTGCAGAGCTGTTTACTCATACTATAGCCTGGGAATCAGAGGTCGACTCCAGCGCTTCTGTGAATCCAGACGAGGAAATGATCTGCACTGATGCCCAGAATCTTTATGAGTCGGATCCAGGACCAGACGCAGAAGGTTCGGACCATAATGTAGACCCTCATTCCCAAACTGTAAATCCTGTTGGTGGAGACAATGAGGAAGACGATGATAAGACTCAAATACCTGATTGGAGCGACAACTTTAGTTTTTTGTCAGGGCAGGAACAGGTTGGCTCTGAGGACGACGGGTGTGATAACGCACAGGGTGATGATGATGAGGTTGGAGATACCACTTACTGTCAACCCACAGTCAGCCAAGAGATGAGGTCAGCAGAGGAGGTGGAGGAAGATGCTAGTGACGACGAGGTCAGGTTGCGCCTTCCTGGACAGAGACGTAGTACTGGAAGCACGTCAACAACTGCATCCTCAAACACAACTCTGCCTCTCACCACAAGTCGTGGTGGCTCTTCAGGTCGCATGGGTGCTAAGCCTTGCATAGCCTGGGCATTTTTTCAGATCGATAAAGATGACCCAACTCGTGTTATCTGTAACATTTGTCAGCAAAAGCTAAGTAGAGGCCAAAAAATACATAGTTTGAGTACTTCATGCATGAACCGGCACATGGACATGAAGCATAAGTTGCAGTGGGAAGCTCAGTGTGCTACAATGCGGCCTAGCCGGCCGGGCCAACCACCGTCTGCCATATCTTGTGCATCCGCGGCCTCTTCATCCTCTGTGACTGGGGGGACAGCAGTCACACCTGTTTTGGGGAGCAGACCTGCCACCTCTTTACCCGCAACAGCCAGCGTGATTGGCAGGTCATCATTTTCTTTGGAGGTGGTAACACCAGCTGGTGTTGAGCGCTGTCCAACATCGATAGCACCACCTTTGAATCAAGGCAACCTAACATGTCCGCCTGCATCTTCCTCACAGACCGGCAGTTTGCCGGGGACACCCTTATCAACCCCGTCTAAGCACAATAGCCAGCCCTCGGTCCCTAAGATGTGGACAAGTAAAAGACCATTTTCTCCTAGCCATGAGAAAGCTAAGAGGTCGAATTTCACCATCTGCAAGCTGTTGGCTACAGAAATGCTGCCTTTCCGCCTGGTGGACACAGAGGATTTTCGAGACCTTATGTCCGTCGCAGTGCCCCAGTACCAGATGCCCAGTCGGCACTACTTCTCAAAGAAAGGTGTGCCTGCGCTCCACCAGCATGTCGCACACAACATCACCGCTTCTTTGAGAAACTCTGTGTGTGACAGGGTGCATTTCACCACAGACACTTGGACGAGTAGGCATGGACAGGGGCGTTACATGTCGCTGACTGGGCACTGGGTAACTATGGTGACAGCAGGACAAGGGGCTGCTGTCCAAGTCTTGCCATCCCCACGAGTTGTGCGTCAATCCTCTTTATGTCAAAGTTCCTCCACTGCTTCTGCCTCCTCAACCTCCTCTCGGTCTTCCACCTGCACCCAAAGCCTGTCTGGTCATGCCACAAGCTTTCTAACTGCGCAGAAGGGATCCTGCACACCTCCTTACTATGCTGGCAGTAGGGCTCAACGTCATCAGGCGGTTTTTACATTGAAATGTCTGGGAAATGTGAGTCACACAGCTGAGGAGTTGTGGTCAGCTCTGGAGAACCAATTTCATGAATGGTTGTCTCCACTGGACCTGAAACCAGGGAAGGCCGTGTGCGACAATGCTGCAAACCTGGGTGCGGCCCTTCGCCGGGGCAATGTCACACACGTGCCTTGTATGGCTCACGTGTTGAACCTGGTTGTCCAGCAATTTTTAGCCCACTATCCCGGACTAGATGGCCTTCTGCAGAGGGCACGGTCGCTGTGTGCTCACTTCCGCCGTTCGCATCCCGCAGCTCAGCGACTTACATCTCTACAGAAGTCGTTGGGCCTACCACTTCACCGGCTAAAATGCGATGTGCCTACCCGGTGGAATTCAACTCTGCACATGTTGCAGCGACTGTGGCAGCACCGACAAGCCCTGGTGCAATACGTTCTGACGTATAGCCTGGGCCAACGAGATCCAGAGGTGGGGCAAATCACGCTGGAGGAGTGGTCTCAGATCAGGGACCTATGCACCCTTCTGCACAGTTTTGAAATGGCGACGAAGATGTTTAGTGCTGACGATGCCATTATCAGCATGACTATTCCGGTGATTTACATGCTGGAGCACATGTTAAACAGAATTCGGAGTCAGGTGGTGGCACAAGAGGAGGTGGAGGAAGTAGAGGAGGAGGAGTTGTATGCGGAAGGGCTAACATCTGCAAGGTCCAGACGGTCGGCAGCACCAAGGCGGCAGGCATGTGAGGGTGGGGGAGATGGTTTTACCAGGGCGCATGGTAGCAGCCAAACTAGTGAGGAAGGTGCAGGAGCCCAGGAAGAAGTGGAGGACGAACTGATGGAAGACTCATCAGATGAGGGAGACCTTGATCACATTTCTGTTGTGCGAGGTTGGGGGGAGAGGACAGAGGAAGGAAGCATGATTGTTACCTCGCCACCAACACAACAGGGACTTGGTGCTCCTGGATGCGCAACACACATGAGTGCCTTCTTGCTGCACTACCTGCAACATGACCCTCGAATTGTGAGAATTAGAAATAATCCTGACTACTGGGTTGCCACACTGTTAGATCCCCGGTACAAAAGTAAATTTGCAGAAATTATTCCTGCCATAGAAAGGGATGCACGCATGCAGGAGTATTAGCAGAGACTGTTGCAGAATCTTACATGTGCTTTTCCACAAAATACCAGTGGTGCATGTAGTGAATCTCACAGTTCCAACTTGCCAACCGTGGGACCGTCAAGTGTTCAGCACTCAAACCGTAACAGAACCACAGTATCTGCTGGTAACATCAATTTTGCGGAATCATTTCACCACTTTTTTAGCCCATCCTTTGCAAGGCCACAGGAGACAAGAAGTCTGACACATAGTCAACGCCTAGAGACGATGGTACAGGAGTATCTCCAAGTAAACATTGAAGCCACGACTGTGTCACTGGACCCTTGCTCTTTTTGGGCTTCCAATCTGGATAAATGGCCGGAGCTAGCCACTTACGCCTTGGAGATCTTGTCATGCCCCGCAGCCAGCGTTCTGTCTGAACGTGTGTTCAGCGCTGCTGGTGGTGTGCTGACAGATAAGCGCACGCGGCTCTCCACTGATAATGTAGACAGACTCACGTTCATAAAGATGAACAAATCATGGATCCGAAACGACTTTTCTACCCCTGTGTCATCCTGGGGAGAGTAAAAGCTTGATGATTGGTTAAAATCACCCTACCAACCGTTTTAAGCTTTCAAATTACTAATCATGTTTATCTGTATCTTGGCTGGAAAATAATTTGGGCTTTGTAGCAGTGTGCAGCACTGATTCTATTAGGCCATCTATAATAAGCTCCACCAGATTTAAAATTACTAATCATGTTTATCTGTATCTTGACTGGAAAATAATTTGGGCTTTGTAGCAGTGTGCAGCACTGATCCTATTAGGCCATCTATACTAAAGCTTCACCAGATTTAAAATTAATAATAATTTTTAGCTGCATCTAGCCCGGAAAATAATTTTGGGGCTCCGAGATGCGCAAGACACATAAGTGCCTTCTTGCTGCACTACCTGCAGCATGACCCTCATATTGTCAGAATTCGAAGTAATCATGACTACTGGGTTGCCACACTCTTAGATCCCCCAAACTTTTCGATCAACCTTTTCATTTTAATAAAGACCAAAAAAATGGTCATTTTTGAAATTATAAGCATTAGCAGTTTGTTAGAAACTGAAATCAAACAGTTTTCAACTCAAAACTTTATTCTAGGTGATGTTACATTTTCACATAGGACCCCTTGTTCGAAAGGAGCTTCTGAACTCTCTCGTCCATTGAATTTGTCAGGTTTTGGATGGTTTCTGCTTCAATTGTTTTGCATGAGGACAGAATACCCTCCCAGAGCTGTTGCTTAGATGTGAACTGCCTCCCGCCATCATAGACACTCCTTTTAATGATGCTCCAAAGGTTCTGAATGGGGTACAGGTCAGAGGAGCATGGGGGTCACACCATAAGTTTGTCCCCTTTTATGCCCATATCAGACAGAGATGCAGATGTTTTATGTGCAGCATGAGATGGTGCATTATCATGCAGAAAAATGATCTTGCTGTGAAATACACGGTTCTTCTTGAACCATGGCAGGAAGTGCTGTTTGAGAAAATCCACATACATTATGGAGTTCATCTTTAGCGCCTTCAGGGATCCTAAAGGGGCCGACAATCTCTCTCCCCATGATTCCAGCCCAAAACATTACTCCACCTCCTCCTTGTTGGCGCTGTAGCCGTGTTTGCGTGGGGTGTCCATCAACCAGCCATCCTCCACTCCATCCATCTGGACCATCGAGCGCTGCACGGCACTCATCCGTGAACAAAACAGTTTTGAAATCAGTCTTCATGTAATGTTTGGCCCACTGGAGCCGTTTCTGCTTGTGTGAAGTGGATAGAGGAGGTCGACAGGATGGCGTATGCACAGCTGCAAACCTCTGAAGGACCCTGCATCTTGTTGTTCGGGGGACGTTGGAGGCACAAGCAGCTTCAAAAATTTGTCTGCTGCTATGACAAGGCTTTTTTGCCGCTGCTCTTTCAACCTGACGTAATTGCCTGTAGGAAAGAGTCCTCAATTTGCCCTTATCAGCACGCACACGTGTGTACTGTGAATCAGCTACATACTTCTTGATTGCCAAGACACTTCATCCTGATCATCGCACAATGTTGATTGTAGTCATGCCTTGACCTAAACACTCCACAACTTGTTGCTTCTCAGCAGCCGACACATCCTTTTTCTTTCCCATTTTGGCAGAAAATGTAGGCTGCTTAATAATGTGAGACAGCCTTCTTAAGTAGTCTTGGACACACCTGCCAAACTAATTAGCACAGGTGTCTGCAATTGCTTACAGTGATATAAAGAGCCCTGACACACATCACCATCAATGAGTTTAACTGACAAACAAACAAATTCGTCCATTATCACGCCTAAACACTTTTTGCATAATAATTTGGAACGCAGTGTACATGTGCTTTTCCACAAAACACCAGTGGTTCACGTAGTGAATCTTACAGTTCTAACTTGCCAACCGTGGTCTGTATGGAGTTGTTCAATAAAGGGCCCAAAATTAAGATAACATAGATGGGAGAGGTCTCTATGAATAGGAATTCCTAAGTATTTGATACCCTGTGAGGGCCAGGCAAAGGGAAAGTTGGACTGGATGGAATCCTATATGGATTTGGGGAGGGAGACATCGAGGGCCTCAGACTTCGCTGCATTGATTTTAAAATTTGACCATGTAACAAAGTGATCTATTTCAGCCATAACAGCATGGATGGATATATGTGATTGAGTGATATATACTAGGACATCATCAGCAAATAGAGAGCACTTGTACTCGGTGCCTCCCACCTCAATCCACCTAATATTGGGGTTATGGCGAATTGATGAGAGAAGGTGCTTTGTCACTAGGATGTATAAGAGAGGGGACAGAGGACATCCCTGACTTGACCCATTGGTGATTGTGAAAGGTGATGAAAATGTTCTGATGCACCCCCTGGGCCTTGGGACACCCGGAGCCGGACCCTTTTTGGTGGATGCTGGTGGTTGTAGTCTTCGTGGCGGCGACCCGGTTCCGTGGCTCAGGGTGGTCAAACCAGTGGCGGAACTATTTATGTGGTTTTGATGTTTAAATGTCCGACTACGCCACCCGTGGATTGCGGTCAGAGTGAACCGCCGCTGCAGGGCAGACCGCTGAGGCTGGTGTTGTGGGTGCAGCAGAGCGTAGCATAACTCCCCACGGGAGGAGTATAGCCTCAGGGCAGTGTATGCGGAGGATGGGGGTGATGGTGCAGGGCAGCAGCAGTAACGACACGGAGTCAGTGATGCAGTCCAGGGCCTTTACTCACAGTTCTTATTATCCAGACCACGTCTGCAGGTAACGGCTGCCCACGTCGTACTGTGCTCACCAGGTGAGGGGCTCAGACAACTCCCAGATAACTTTGGAGCGCTTCACAGGACCCCCTTTGTGTGTCCTTTGTCTGGCCTTTCTTACCAATCCTTCTGTCCGGCTGCCTCGGGCCTCCTCTTGGTAAACTTGGCGCCAGTTTCCCTGACCCTATGTGGTGCCTTCCTAGCGGGTGTAGCGAGGGGCTGCGCCACATAAAATGTCACAGCCTCCGGTTTCTAGCTGAGGGTCGTTTCCTGCCTCCACTAGTTTCGGGGACCGGTCTCCCCCTTTGGCCTGACCCCTCCATGCAGGTGGATTCGGGCGTGCGGTGGCGACTCGCCTGTCCGCACCCCTGGGATCCCTTCATTCCTCGTTCCTGGAGCCTTCTCCGCTCCTCTTCCTTCCTTCTCCCTCTTCCAGGCCTGGGCCTCTGTTACTAGGCCCGCCTCCGGAGCAGAGCTCATGCAGAGCCCCTGCTCCCTGCCACTTCTGCTCAGACTTCTCTGCACTGAACTAAGATGGTGCCCACCTTTTATACTCCCTTCTCAATGCACCCAGGAACTGCTTCCTCCCTGCTCCTGCACTACAGGGTTCCCCTTCCTCAGTGTTCCCTCCCCCCACTCCAGCCAGGGACAGGGACTGTCGTGCCCATCTCAGAGGCATATTGGTCGCCCTGCCCCACGGCAATGTGGTGTAATGCATGCAGGTGTCGGGTCCTGATCCACACTCCATCCTTACCTGAGAGTGAGATATCACACCTCTGGGTGAGGTGCAATACCTCTGTAGCAACCGAGCCCTCAGGGTGCTACTGTTCCATTTATCTTCAGCCTAGGTGACGTATTGTGATACAGGGCTGTGATTTGGGCTATAAAAGGGTCCCCTAGACCCCTACCCCAAGCTTTTTAAGAGAATCATATATGGCGTGCCAGGAGACTCTATGGAATGCTTTCTCAGCATCCAACGAGAGTATCTAATTACAAATTTTTAACTGCATCTAGCCCAGGAAATACTTTGTGCCTAGTAGCAGTGTCTGCTAGTCAGCGGATTATCCCGGCTGTTAAGCAAGCTACACCACCTGTAGTTTAGACACTTAATTTTTTCAAAGGAAATGCTTTGGGACCATGGGATACTCAGTGAAGAGCATCAGGAGGCACCCCAAGGCATAGGGGCTGGGACTGGCAGTAGGATGCCTTGCGGTGGACAGCGAGCTCGATCCTTATAAAAGCTTTTTAACTGCAGCAGCTTTAGTGGACGCTACTGGAGCTGGAATTACGCGGCTGCTGGCATGAGACTTGCCCTCCAATAGATCCTTGTAAATGGATTTAAAGTGTATTCATTCAAATTAGAGAGACAATTTAAATTAAAAAGCTTAGAGCTGCCTCCACCACAGGGGGGCTCGCTCGACCCACCAGCGGACAGGCACCAGTATTGGGAGAGGGGGGCTGGCCATCAGGGTTCACCGCGGCTCTGGCACAAACCCGGCGACATGGAGGTGGCACTGGCAAGAGCGGACTGGCCGTGTCGGCTTCTCACTTTTTGGATTTTAGAAGGGCATGACATGCCTATATCTGTGTCTCCCCCTCCTTTTACTCCTCCACCTCTTTTATTTTCGCATGACTATATGTACTTGTCACTTTTCCATGTGTTAGTTATGTCTTCTGAGCAGTTTGTCAGCTTTTGGACACCTTTGAAGGTGTTTTCTATGTGTTTCTATGTGTTTTTGTTTGCCTGCCATTGGTTTTAACGGTGTTCGAAGGTGTTCGACGAACAGTTCGACGAACAGTTCGGCGAACACACGGGTGTTCGACGAACCGAACCGAACTCGAACACTACAGGGGTGGCTCAACACTAGTTATGAGGCCTGTGAAGATGTGAAGAAAGGACTACCAGGTCAAGTAGGTTTCATGCTATCAGGGTCGTCTTATCTTGTATTGGGACTGGTTTTCTATAACCGCTGTAACAGATGCAAGGAACTGGACTGAGCTTCATTCCTACACATTAGACACATTAAAACATGAACAAGGGTGAAACAAGTAACCATGACCCCTGAGAGCAAAACTTGAACAAAGGCTTACAATTTTTTGATCTCCACTCAATCTTCTGGGTTCTTTTCCTACTACAAAGCAAATCCATTACAGCAACTGCATTCCAGAAATTTTGTGCATCAAGTGCGCCCCCAGCAGTGCACAGCAATGCTCCGGAGGAATGTCGGCTACCAGAAGAGCCAGGTGAACAAATATCAAAACCCAATTCCCCCAGCATAGACTTTGTTGATTCTTGGCTGGCTTCCTAGCTGCAAGTCACACATATCTAACTTCTTGAAAAGAAAAAAAAAAAAGTTTTGGTGGTATTTATAGTGATTGTAAAATAAAAGTCAGTAAATCTAAAATAAATGTTCCCTTTCTTGTCTAAACGGAACCTGTTTATAATTTGAGTTTTAGAATTTCCAAACTAGTTACATTGCTGAGTTGGGTGGTAAAAGCCAAGGTCATACATACCTTCCAGGCTGAGAAAGTCCACCTTGAATATTTATGTAAATGAGACTACAAGTGCACTGAGGGCGGGCCAATCTCCAACAAGTGCATCGATGATTATTCCCAGTCTACTGATGCCTCCATTTGCCTGATTCACCACAGATTCCCTTATACTGAAGCTGATCATAAGTTTGACCTAGTGGAAAAGAGCTGAAGAGAAGCCAACTGATGAGGATACAAAGAATGAAGGTTCTACACAGAGATAGTCACTGGCTGGAAAAGTGTAGATCCACTTTATTGATTAAGTAATTCCCTCCCTTGTAGAAAGAGTTTTCTTACTTGTTCTAAGTCTACTACAGATACTAGAAGGCCAACTAGTCCAGATACATCCGAGACAAGATACCTTCAAGACTACACTCATGACTGGGTTGTCCAAAATTCTGGGACTTTGTCTTTGAAGGATGTCTCTGAGTGTGATGGGAATGAGCTATAAAAAACTTTTGTTTTAGGAAGAATTAAATGTTTTGGCTTTTTTTTAACTGATTTTTGTCAATTTCTTGGTGTAGCGCCCCGAGGGTTCGGTCGCTACTGAGGTATTGCATCTCACCCAGAGGTGTGATATCTCACTTCCAGGTAAGGATGGAGTATGGCTCAGGACCCTAACACCCACATGCACTACACCACATTTCCGGGGGACAGGGCGACAATGCTCCCGGGTGTGAACACAACTGTCCCTGTCCCTGGCTGGAGTGGGGGGAGGGAACACCTAGAAAGGGGGAACCCGGTAGTGTGTGGGTGGGGAGAGTAGATCCTGGGTGCACTGTATAGAGAGGTATAAAAGGTGGGCACCATCTTAGAGTCAAGTAGAAGAGAAAGAGAAAGTGAAAGAGAGCAGAGAGAGAGAAGGAGGCTGGGAGCAGAGGCTCTGCATGGGCTCTGCTCCGCAGGTAGGCAAAGTCTTAAGACCTGGGCCTGGAGGAGAAGGAAGGAAGGGAGAAGAATGGAGGAAGCTCTAGGAGAAGACTGAAGGGACCCCAGGGGTGCGGACCGGCCAGCCGCCACCGCACGCCCGCCGCTACCAGAGTAGGGGGGTCAGGCCAAGAAAGGGAACCGGATCCCTCATCTAGTGGAGGAGAGCAACTACCCCCAGCTAGTAACCAGAGGCCGTGGCATTGCAAGTGTTACGGCCCCTCACTACACCCGTTAGGAAGGCACCACATAGGACCCAGGGAAGCGGAACATACGTTTGCCTGCCAAGGCCCGAGGCAGCTGGACAGAAACGTGGTCAATTGCGGGGAACGACAGGCCAGAGAAAGGACACACGAAGGGGGTCCTGAAAAGCACCCCAAAGGTACCTGGGAGTTGGCCGAGCCCCTCACCTGGTGAGCACAGCACGACGTGGGCAGCCATCATCTGCAGAAGTGGCTTGGAGTATAAAACTGTGAGTAAAGACCCTGGACTGCATCACGGGACTCTGAGTCATTACTGCTGCTCCCGCGCACCATCACCCCCACCATCTGCACTCACTGCCCTGAAGCTATACTCCTCCCATGGGGAGTTATACTACCCTCTGCTGCGCACACAACATCAGCCTCAGCGGTCTGCCCGCAGCAGCGGTTCTCAGTGACCGCAATCCACGGGTGGCGTAGTCGGACATTTAAGCATTACAAAACCCAAATAAACAGATCCGCCACTGGTTTGACCACCCTGAGCCACAGGACCGGGTCGCCGCCACGGAGACTACAACCCCCAGCGTTACACAGAGACTCGGCTCCGGGTATTTCCCCCACACACACGGCCCAGGGGGCACATCAACTTTGGCGTAGTCGGCAGGATCGAAACCAACCCGTTATCATCGGGTATTGTGTGCCTAGAGACTGTTTCACTCTATTGAATGTGGCGCTCGCCCCAGAAGAATGGACGCCATGATGTGCGCGCCAAAAGACAACAAGAAGCCACCTCCCATCGTGGGCCAGGTCCCAGAATGGCGCCAAAGACGGAGCCCACCCCTAACAGCCGTGAGTGCGGCTGTAGAGATGTCCATCAACGTGGGGGGGCTGCCCCTGAGAGTGATTGTCAGCAGATTGCCCCGGGACCACCCCCAACAGGGGCGGAAGGGAAAGAATACCGAGGGGCAGGGTGTGGTTTGGATCAGTCTTGGCAGACCACACCCGGAGATGGCGGGGAGCGCCAGTCCCAGTGCCCTGACGAGTGGCCTGCTGCAGGCCGAAGCAGCTCCTTGCAGCCTCGCGGAGCTGGTGGCCCAGCTCCCCGGAGAGGACCCTGAATTCCTCGGGGCTGGACTGGAGGAGTTGGACCGGAGGATGGTCCGGGCACAGCGGGACGCCATCGCGGGGTGGAGAGAAGAGATGGGCCGGCGGGTCGCGGCCCTGCAGCAAGTGGCGCTGCAAGCACCCGACGGCATGCCTGCCCCTGAGGACGGAGGAGGACCATCGGAGGCTGAGAGCAGCGCTGCGAAGGGAGCAGGTAAGGGGGACGCCCCTGATACCAGCCAGGACGCCATTAACCTGCCCCTGGACCCCGTCGTGGAACCGATCGCCCCGGAAGTTGCTGCACCTCCTCCGCTCCCGCCGCCTGCACCTAGGCCCAAAGCCCCAAGCGCAACCGCCGGACCACGTCCCACGCCGTGCCCCGTGATCCCGGGTACGGCCGGAAGCGGCCCGCTCCAGGCCCGGTCGCAAGGCCTGATGTCCCAGACGCCTTCCAACAGCGAGCGCCCCCGGTCCCAACACTACCATCCCTAGGGACCGACCTATACAGTCAGCTCGCCGGGCCTGATGGAGAGCCGGTCCCCCTGCCACGCGGATGGGTTCACCCTTGCCACCGGAGGGACCTGTCCGCAGGGGCCGAAGCCCCGCTTGCTCCGCTCCTGCCCACTCCACAGCCAGGCACCATACCCCAGCTTCCGGATGAAGAGGTCCAGATAGAGTGGGACCAGACCAGGGAGGACCTAATGGGGTTTTCACAGGAGACGCGGGCGGACGCAGCTCGCAGGCTGGAATTCTGCCGCCATGAAATAGAGAAACTGGAGAAGGAGAAGCGGGCGCGGCGCCAGAGGCAGGAACAGCTGCAGGCTTGGAGCGCGGAAGAAAAGACCCGGACCCGCCGAGACCCCCAAGCTGCACGCGGTCCCACAGTTACAGGGATCGTGGTCAAGTTCCACCAGGAGAAGGGGTGGGGGTTTATTCGGGACCCGACGACGGACACAGACCTCTTTGTCAACAGGAGGGATGTGGAGAGTCGTCTGCCCGCGGGTCACCCGGAACGGGATCTGTTCCCAGGGGATCGGGTATCATACACCCGACACCGAGGTCTGCGAGGGTGGTACGCTCTCAATGTTCGGAGGGTGGAAGAGCACCGCTACCCTGAACCCTGCAACGCGGAGGACCTGGACGAGCCTGAGGAGGATGAGGCGCAGGGAGACCGCTATTAAAGAACCACAGCAGGACTTGTATATAGTTACCCGCCAGGGTGAAGAAGTTCCGTGACACGCCGTTTGCGGATTACAAAAAGTTTACCCGGTTAGGGGTTGTTGTAAAGTTTATTTGTTTACTAGAAGTTACCCGAAAAGGGTCTGTGAATTATCCGGCTGAGGACTGGGAGCAGCGAAATTTTGTAAATGGTTGCACTTCTTAAAGTGCCCTCTATTGGTTTTATATACACCTACCTCAAAAGATACCTGAAGGTGTTTGTTGCATTTAGTAAAATTGCACCTTGTTGGGTGACATGGACACCTGGTCACGGCAAGGACTGTGACCTGCTAAAGAGACTTCATCGCAAGAATGCTGCTGAGAATAGTTTGTGTTTTCTATTAGAAGAGATGTTTTATATATATATATATATATATATATATATATATATATATATGCCAAGAGTTATATATTTGAAAGAAAATTTTATATCTATTAAAAAGTGAAGTCTAATAATGCTGAAAATAACAGGAAAACTTATCTCCCATAAAGGGAAAAAGAAAATGTTGAATTGCTTTTATATGGTTGCATTTAAAATGTTTTGCCTGTCTTTTGCTCTGTTCCAGCCCGCGGACGTGCTGTGATTTACCAGGGGGGAATGTAGCGCCCCGAGGGTTCGGTCGCTACTGAGGTATTGCATCTCACCCAGAGGTGTGATATCTCACTTCCAGGTAAGGATGGAGTATGGCTCAGGACCCTAACACCCACATGCACTACACCACATTTCCAGGGGACAGGGCGACAATGCTCCCGGGTGTGAGCACAACTGTCCCTGTCCCTGGCTGGAGTGGGGGGAGGGAACACCTAGAAAGGGGGAACCCGGTAGTGTGTGGGTGGGGAGAGTAGATCCTGGGTGCACTGTATAGAGAGGTATAAAAGGTGGGCACCATCTTAGAGTCAAGTAGAAGAGAAAGAGAAAGTGAAAGAGAGCAGAGAGAGAGAAGGAGACTGGGAGCAGAGGCTCTGCATGGGCTCTGCTCCACAGGCAGGCCAAGTCTTAAGGCCTGGACCTGGAGGAGAAGGAAGGAAGGGAGAAGAATGGAGAAAGCTCTAGGAGAAGACTGAAGGGACCCCAGGGGTGCGGACCGGCCAGCTGCCACCGCACGCCCGCCGCTACCAGAGTAGGGGGGTCAGGCCAAGAAAGGGAACCGGATCCCTCATCTAGTGGAGGAGAGCAACTACCCTCAGCTAGTAACCAGAGGCCGTGGCATTGCACGTGTTACGGCCCCTCACTACACCCGTTAGGAAAGCATCACATAGGACCCAGGGAAACGGAACATACGTTTGCCCGCAAAGGCCCGAGGCAGCTGGACAGAAACGTGGTCAATTGTGGGGAACGACAGGCCAGAGAAAGGACACACGAAGGGGGTCCTGAAAAGCACTCCAAAGGTACCTGGGAGTTGGCCGAGCCCCTCACCTGGTGAGCACAGCACGACGTGGGGAGCCATCATCTGCAGAAGTGGCTTGGAGTGTAAAACTGTGAGTAAAGACCCTGGACTGCATCACTGGACTCTGAGTCATTACTGCTGCTCCTGCGCACCATCACCCCCACCATCTGCACTCACTGCCCTGAGGCTATACTCCTCCCGTGGGGAGTTATACTACCCCCTGCTGCGCACACAACATCAGCCTCAGCGGTCTGCCCGCAGCGGCGGTTCTCAGTGACCACAATCCACGGGTGGCGTAGTCTGACATTTAAGCATTACAAAACCCAAATAAACAGATCCGCCACTGGTTTGACCACCCTGAGCCACAGGACCGGGTCGCCGCCACGGAGACTACAAGCCCCAGCATTACACAGAGACTCGGCTCCGGGTATTTCCCCCACACACACGTCATTGGCATACCCAGTCATGACACCAGTAATGCAACTGACTACAACAACCATTTCATAAACGTAATTAGAAGAAAGTTGCATCTTGCTCACCTGCCAGTAGTTTGTAGGACGTCTTTTACTACTTACAGTCTCTCTGTTTTGAAACCTCCAGAAATGGAGAAGGACGGAGATGCAGCTGTAGCTTCTATGTTACATAGTAATAAAGAAACTGCCTCCTTCCCTGTTTTTGGAGATACATAATTATTTAAAGGGGATCAGTCAGCATGTTTTTGCTAAGGAGTCTGATACCAGCATAATGTAGAGACAGAGAGCCAGATTGTATCACTTACTGGATTGCTTGGTGCAGCTTTGATAGAATTCCTTATTTTTCTGCTGTAAATGTAGAATGCTGAGCTGTGTATAACCCCGCCCACACCCCTGATTGGCTCCTTCCTGTGTACACTGTCAGCAAGCTACCAATCAGTGAGGGGGTAGGGTTACACATATAAGGCTAACCTGTGTGCACCTGAGACCTAGTCCTCTAGTGATAATCTGCTGCTGATAAAATGTAAGGGGAAAGGCCGGGGTGTAAGTATTTTCAGAACAAGGGATCCGGAACTGCCGGGGCCATGCCTCTGGTTGCAGGGGGTAGACAGACTGCGAGCACAGGAGTCAGGTGACCGGGAAGCTGGGGGCGTGTACAGAGCCAGAGCTCAGGGGTCAGGTGACCGAAGAGCTGGAAGCGTGTCTAGGAAGAGGGAGAAAAAGGAGTTTTGTGCGGGAAAGCAGGCAGTTGACAGTGGGAGTCAAGCCCGACTGGAGGGAGAAGAGACACAGGGTCCGTGGAGCCGAGCAAGTGAGGTGCAGTGTTATGGACTAGGGGCTCAGCGAGTCAAACCGGAGACCGCCCGCTGCCACCAGAAGACGGAGCATTGTTTAGGCGGGGAAGCCAGAAGAAAACAACACCGGCATCAGCCTTGTTGGGAACAAGAGTCAGCTAAGTGTAAAACTGCTGATTATAACCGTGTCGACTCTGCTACATCTAGCCAAACTGTGAATTGTCGTTTATATTCTGTTACCTGCTACTCCCCTTGAAGTCCCCATATTTCCCCATATTTCCCCTGTTACTACCTGCGTGGAGATTGACCCTGTTACAGTAAATCCCCCTTGTTTATTAACCCTGTACTGACTGCTCTGTGTTTCTGTGTCACAGCATCTAAAGTTCCTGTGTTACATTTGGCGTAGTCGGCAGGATGCAGTCTTTAGACACAGACACTGCAGATCAGTCCCTCCTGGGAGCCCCTGCATCTAGCTCGCCGCTGGGGGCCATGCTCAGCAATCTCCCAAAGTTCACCGGGGACAACATGATGCTGTGGGACTGGGTTGAGGGAGTTAGGAGTATGTTACGTATGCATCCGATGACCCCAGCTATGCAAGCCGAAATAGCCCTACTGGCCCTAGACGGCGAGGCCCGGCACTCCGTGATGTACCGCCCTCCTCATGACCGGGATACTGTAGAAAAAGTGGTGCGGATATTGGAGGAGATGCATGGGGATCCCACCATTGTAGGAGAGCTGAGGATACGGCTGTTTCACCAAGTGCAGCAGGAGGGGGAGACTGTGACGCAGTATGTTAATGCATTTCAGAGGGTGAATGCCTATATCACTAGAAAAGACGACATGGGGAATTTGGGAATGGGCCCCCCTGACGTGATCTTAAGGGACCAATTTGTGGCAGGCCTCAGGGATGTGCAGCTGAAGCAGGCCTTGCGAGAGCGCCTGCACGCTAACCCACGTATGACTTTTCTAGAAGTGGGGGCAGAGGCACATGTGAGAGAGCAGGAGATGGGGGTGACGGCCCTGGCAGGGATGGTCCGGAGTAACGAGGTACCCACCCTGCCTGCAGCTGAACCGGAATGGGCTCGAGAGATGCAAAAGGAGTGTAACATACCTGGCGGCGTCCTTGCATGGTGGTCCATCTCCCACTGTGCAAGAGCGCGCACTTGATCTCCAGTCCAGAATGTCTCTCTGGCTTCCCTCCATGCTGTCTGTTTGTGTCTGTTTCTGCTGCTTAAGGGCGGCGCCCGATCACTTCCTGATTTTTGTACCTGCTGTGGGTCACACCCCTTGTGCGTCCTCAGCCTATTGCTGTCTGTCACCTGGTATATAGCTCAGCTGCTCCCATCTATCCCTGCCTGAGCATAGTGTTTCATTCAGTGTGTGCTTTCACTCTGAAGGTGCCAGGTCCTGTTCTTTGTCTCCTGTCTTGCGGTATCAGTTCCCGTGTCTGAACTGAGTCCTGTCTATGTCTCCTGCCTTGCAGTATCAGTTCCCGTGTCTGAACTGAGTCCTGTCTATGTCTCCTGCCTTGCGGTATCAGTTCCCGTGTCTGAGCTGAGTCCTGTCTTTGTCTCCTGCCTTGCGGTATCAGTTCCCGTGTCTGAACTGAGTCCTGTCTGTGTACTCTTGCCTGCTGCCTTTCCTGGAGGCTGTATTTCCAGGCCTGTCTGAACACGCTCCTAGCCTGTTCCTCCCGCCTTCTAGGGGCCGATTACCTAGATCCGTTCCTGTATCTTGTCTGTCCTGTCTGAACACGCTCCTTGCCTGTTTGTCCTGCCTCTCTGGGGGCCGATTACCCAGACCTGCTCCTGTATCTTGTCTGTCCTGTCTGAACACGCTCCTTGCCTGTTCGTCCCGCCTCTCTGGGGGCCGTATTCCCAGACCCGCTCCTGTGTCGGTCTCCTCCGTACACTCAGTTCCAGTCCGTACTCTCTCCTATCTTTCATCTGTCTTTTCTCTATGTCCGTTCCTTTCCTTTTTCTGCAGAGTCTGAACTCGTACCTAACTCCTGCCTGTTGTCTCTGTACTCCCGTTTGTGAGTTTGTGGTCCACTCGCTACTTCACTGCAAGTACCCTGTGGGTGTCTGGCTCTGCCTTTCCCTTCCTGTCTGTTCCGTGTGAACAGAGCCCTGTCCCCCCTACTCAGCCTTGCCTGCTCTGACTCCTTTGCTCACTGCTCCGGCGGTTCTAGCCTGCTCTGACTCCTTTGCTCACCGCTCCGGCGGTTCTAGCCTGCTCTGACTCCTTTGCTCACCGCTCCGGCGGTTCTAGTCTGCTCTGACTCCTTTGCTTACCGCTCCGGCGGTTCTAGCCTGCTCTGACTCCTTTGCTCGCTGCTCCGGCAGCCTTGCTCCGCTCTGACCCTTTTGCTCGCTGCTCTGGCAGTCTCGCTCCACTCTTGCTCACCGCTCCAGGCGGCCTCGTCCTGCTTTACTCTTGCTCACTGCTCCAGCAGTCTCGCTCAGCTCTGATCCTTTGTTCACCGCTCCTGGCGGCCTTGTCCTGCTCTACTCTTGCTCACCGCTCCAGGTGGCCTTGTCCTGCCCTGTTCTCGCTCACCTCTCTGGGCGGCCTCACTCTGCTGTGTTTGTCCGCCACATCTGTGGTTCTGTTCCTGAGTCCCAGTGTGTACTGGGTCCTATCCCGCCAGTGTCCCTACCTGCTAGTGCCTCCCTGTCTGCACTCTAGCTGTGCTTGCCTGTACCCCTCTGCCTGTATTGTTCCTGAGTCCCAGTGTGTACTGGGTCCTATCCCGCCTGTGTTCCTACCTGCTAGTGCCTCCCTGTCTGCACTCTAGCTGTGCTTGCCTGTACCCCCCTGCCTGCATACCCGCCTGCCTGCATACCAGTCGTGCCTGCCTATACCCACCAGTCTGTGTGCCAGCCTACCAGTCTGTTCCTGTATTCCCCTGTGTGGGTCAACAGCCGTGTCCGGGGTCTGTCCTGGAGTAGCACCTGGTCCCTCTGCTCGGTTCCTCCTTGGTGCACTGGCGTCGTATGCCGTCGTGCGACCCTGGTCGGATCGGGTGAATACCTAGTTAAGCCCCTCCAGGCATTCACTCTCCGGCACGGTCCAGTGGAATCACTACAATCACACGCACACGCCGCTCAGCCCGGGCGTGTGCATAACAAGGAGATACAGGAAATGCGGGGTGAATGGTCCAGTCTCAAGAAGACCCCTGCACTGACACCAGAGATACCCGGATCGATTGCCCCAGTTAGGGAAAGAATTGAATTTAGGCCCTGCCCTGCAGAAGAGATCTGTAGAGAAGTGAGGCAGCCCTACACAGACAGAGACACGACCTGCTGGAAGTACGGAGGCACAGGACATTACGCCAGGGGCTGTGCAAGCCGAGGGCGGCCCCTGTTGCGGCAGCCGTTAAACTAACGGGCTCCGTGTTTGGGGGACACAGCCAGGAGCATAAGGAAGGGGAAAGTAAAAGAGGAAGTCCCAAAGACCTAGTTTCCACCAGCCCGACTGTCTGGGCCGAAATAAGCGGTCGGGCTGTTCACTGCCTGATTGACACGGGATCCCAGGTGACTACGATGACAGAAGCCTACTTTCAACAGCAATTTCCAGAGATAGCGCGGCCTGAATGGGGACCAGTAATTAGACTCACGGCAGCTAATCAATTACCCATCCCGGTCGCAGGAGTGGTATGGATGAAGATCCGAGTGTATGGAAAAGATGTGGGAAAAAAGGGGTCATCTTGGTCGCAGGGGAAACCGGAAGTGGACCCCCGGTGACCCTCGGAATGAATGTGCTGAAAGAGATCGGGCAAATCCTGATTAGTAAGCCGAAGGAGATTCCTCTAGACCGGAGGGACCCACGAACCCCCCAAAGGAGGGTTTTTCAACAATTAATCCGAGCCGCCCAGGCTCAGGAGACGTCGAGTGAAGGGAAGGTCCTGGGGAAAATAATAGTACCAGCAGCTACGGCGCTCACCTTACTGCCAGGACAAACTGTATTCACGTTACCCGCACGGGCCTGCACACCTCTTGAGGGGGTCGAAGTTCAGATAGAACCAACATCGATGGACAAAGTACCCCCATGACTCCTGGTGGCTCGGACACTGGCTACCGTCCAAGGTGGCAATGTTATAGAGCGGTGCGTTAATCTGGGCGAAGGTGATCTCACACTCCCTCCCAGGGTGGAAATAGCCCAGATTCTGGGAATGCCAGAGAAGTTGGTGCGACCTGATGTGGTACAGGTGTCCACTGTACGAGGAGACCCCTGGACTCTGTCACCGTGCCGCCGGAATCCCACCGTGCTAGTGTGAAGGGGGGACGAAGAATCCTAGAACAAATGCGGGCTGAATTGACGGGACTTCCACCTCGACAGGTGCAGCAAGTTGAGGAGGTACTGGAGCGGTACTAGGAAGTCTTTGCTCGCCATGAGGATGATTTTGGTTGCACTGAAGCCATTACCCAGGAGATTCCCACGGGGAGCGCTGCCCCAGTGCGGGAGAGATACCGGCAAATACCTCCCCAGATGTATAAAGAGGTCATGGAAATGCTAGCCCATATGTTACAGAATGGTATTATACGGGAGAGTCAGAGTCCGTGGGCAGCCCCGATTGTCCTGGTCAGGAATAAAGATGGGACCCTGCAGTTCTGTGTGGACTATAGACGACTGAATGCCTGTACAGTACGAGACTCTTACCCACTACCCCGAATCGAAGAGTCCCTGTCGGCCTTAGGGAAGGCAAGATACTTCTCCTCCTTGGATCTGGCCAGCGGGTATTGGCAAGTACCCGTGGTCGAACATGACCGTGCGAAGACGGCGTTCATATTACCCATGGAACTGTTCGAGTTCAGTCGGATGCCGTTCGGCCTGATGGAGAGGTGCCTGGGTGATTTGAACTTCGAGGCGACACTGATTTATCTTGACGACATAATTGTCTATGCCGCCACCTTCGAGGAGCACCTCCAGCGACTGGAGCAAGTACTGAGTCGCCTACAGAGTCATGGCCTAAAGGTGAAGCCCCAGAAGTGCACCTGTTCCACAAACAGACCGAATATCTCGGTCATACTGTGTCCGGTGAAGGAGTCAGGCCCACCCGGGAAAATGTGGCCTGCCGTACAGGAGTGGCCTACCCCGAAGACAGTGAAGGATGTTCGGGCCTTCCTGGGACTTGCCGGGTACTACCGAAGATTCGTGAAGAACTTCACCCGCATAGCCAACCCATTGCTAGAGCTACTTAAGGGAGTGCCGGTGGGCTCCAAGAATCAGGCGATTCGGTGGGGAAGTAGCCAGGAAGAGGCCTTCCGTGCAATAAAAATGGCCCTGACTGAGGCCCCAATACTTGCCTATGCGGATTTCTCCCAACCATTCATACTCCACACTGATGGGAGCCTACATGGTCTGGGAGCCATGTTATCCCAAGTACAGGAGGAGAAAGAGCACGTGATTGCGTACGCCAGTCGCTCCCTTCACGACTCTGAGAGGAACCCAGATAATTATAGCTCTTTCAAATTAGAATTGTTCGCTCTGGTTTGGGCAATGACCGAAAAGTTTGCAGAGTATTTGTCCGGATCCGAAGTACTTGTGAGAACAGATAACAACCCACTGGCTCACCTGGAGAATGCGAAATTGGGGGCCCTGGAGCAGCGATGGGTGGCCCGCATGGCCAGGTACTGGTCTAAGATCGCCTACCGGTCTAAGGCAGAGAATACTCACGCCGACGCCCTCTCCAGAGTGATATATGAACGGCCTGATCATGACCGCGATGAAGATTTGGAGGCGGATGAGGTCCCTAGCTTCCGAAGTTTCGTGGGACCGCTGGTCGCGGCACAGGGACAGATTGGAGAGATGTCAGAAGAACAAGTGCTAGGGCAGCCAAGAGAAAACTAGGTTCGACTTCAACAGACTGACAAAGAAGTTGCCCAATTACGTCAATGGGTGGCTTTGAGACAGGTCCCCAGTCGAAAGAAGAGGAGAACCCTGTCCCCGGGGGCCCTGAATATGCTGGGACAATGGGAGAGACTTTGTTTGCGAGACGGGCTGCTGTACCGATGGGTACAGCTACTGCAAGAGTTCGGGATCACTTGGCAAGTGCTGATCCCAGAGAAGTTGGTCGGAGTAGTGGCTAAGGAGGCTCATGAGCGAGGGGCTCACTTAGGACCAGAGAAGATATTTCAGTGGTTGCAGAGGCTGGTGTATCACCCCCGACTGCGAGCAACAATAGAAGACACTTGTCGAAGATGTCCGAGCTGTGAGCTGGTTAAGCCCCCAGAGCAGCGGGTCCCCATACAAACCATTGTGACTTCTGCACTCTTGGAGGTGCTGATGATCGACTATTTGACTGTTGGACCGGTGCATCTCGGGTATGAACATTGCCTAGTGATGACAGACCACTTCACAAAGTTTGCGGTGGTGACCCCGACCAGAGACCAGACCGCCGAATCTGCTGCTCAGGCCATCTGCCGAGACTTCATTCGGGTGTACGGCTGCCCGAAGAGGATCCATTCTGATCAAGGCGCCTGCTTCCAGGGCCGGGTGATGGAAGAGCTGCACCGGTTGTACAGGATTGAGAAGTCACGGACTACTCCTTACCACCCTCAAGGAAATGGGGCCTGTGAACGCTTTAATCGGACACTGATCCAAATGCTCCGCACGTTGCAGGAAGATCGGAAGGTACGGTGGCCTGAGTTTGTGGCCGAACTGGTGTGGGTCTACAACAACCGAGTGAATAGTACGACGGGGTTCACTCCTTATACCTTACTGTTCAGGCGAAAGGGGTGAGAGATTACCGAGTTAGAGCTGGACCCCGAGGAGGACTACCCACGGACGGGGATGTCTTCCTGGGTCCTGGAACACCGGCATCGACTGCAGACCTTCCGATGGTTGGTACAACAAAAGTTTCGGGAGCTCAAACATCATGAGACATTGCCTCTTCGAGGGACCGCTTTGAGGCCCCGAGAGCAGGTGTTGGTTCGAGACAGGCGGCCCCGAGGAAAATTGAGTAGGCGGTGGGAAAGGACCCCGCACCGAGTGAAGCGCAGGGTTGGCGCTGAAGGACCTGTGTATGAAGTTCAACCCGAGGGGGCTGAAGGAGCCCCTACCAGAGTGGTTCACCATAGTATGTGCGGCCCTATCTGTCTAAAGATGACGAAGATGAAGAAGGATCACCTGCTTCTATAGAGGGTCCTGTCACAGTTGCCCCAAGCCACGATGTGGATGAAGAAGAATTGTTGATTCTACCTCCCAGCCCCAGTACTCGATTACCTGCAGTCCCCAGTGCAGGCGGCGAGGGAACACCATCGGTTGAAGCTACCGGGCAGGCGGAGATTGGGAATCCAAGTGTCCCTGCACCCCCCATCGGTCAAACTGAGTTACGCCGGTCAGAACGGACAACAGCAGTAGTGCCTCCTCACCGTTACGAACAAGATCAATTTATATGGCAACGTATCGTTCAGGAAGTCCAAGAATGTGAGCGTTTGGTGAAGGAACTCTCACCCGTGGAATGGCGAGTTAAAGAAGAGCGGGAGTGTAAGGGGGAAGACCGGGATGTAAGTACTTTCAGAACAAGGGATCCGGAACTGCCGGGGCCGTGCCTCTGGTTGCAGGGGGGAGACAGACTGCGAGCACAGAAGTCAGGTGACCAGGAAGCTGGGGGCGTGTCCAGAGCAAGAGCTCAGGGGTCAGGTGACCGGGAAGCTGGAAGCGTGTCTAGGAAGAGGGAGAAAAAGGAGTTTTGCGTGGGAAAGCAGGCAGTTGACAGTGGGAGTCAAGTCCGACTAGAGGGAGAAGAGACGCAGGGTCTGTTGAGCCGAGCAAGTGAGGTGCTGTGTTATGGACTTGGGGCTCAGCGGGTCAAACCGGAGACCGCCCGCTGCTACCAGAAGACGGAGCATTGTTTAGGCAGGGAAGCCAGAAGAAAACAACACCGGCCTCAGCCAGCATCTGCCTTGTTGGGAACAAGAGTCAGCTAAGTGTAAAACTGACGATTACAACTGTGTCGACTCTGCTACATCTAGCCAAACTGTGAATTGTCGTTTATATTCTGTTACCTGCTACTCCCCTTGTTGTCCCCATATTTTCCCTGTTACTCCCTGCGTGGAGATTGACCCTGTTACCGTAAATCCCCCTTGTTTATTAACCCTGTACTCACTGCATCTAAAGTACCTGTGTTACAAAAACACTGATTGTATTGAAACGACAGCACACAGCCTAATAAGTGACACATCCATGGAATCAGGCTCTCTTGCCCTATATTATGCTGATCTCAAATTAAATAACAAAAACCTGCTGAAAGATTCCCTTCAAGTGAAACAGCATGAAGGGAAGTGGGAACAAGGCAGCAGGGAAAACATGTAATTGGATTAGAGCAAATCATACTAATATAAAACCAGCAAACACAAAGAGAGAAAATATACATTTTCTTATCTGGCTCTTCTATATAACATACATATATACAATTGTTTATGGATGGTTTGTGATTGTGTTTGGAATGTTTATATACACTTCAAATACCAAAATTAAAAAGGCTTTAATTCAACCAGCCTGACATTGACCTTACGCTTACAGTATATCCAGTACAAAGAATTCCCAGACAGAACCAGAACATGAGTCTCCGCTTTCCTGACAATGGTGATGATGTTGCCTTAAATTAGTACATCTGAGTTTGTTTATGTGACACAGGACTTTGATATTAATTACATCAGTCTGAATGGTGCAGCTGTAGGGATTGATGTCACACAACGTATTAGGCTCAGTGGTTAGGTGGATAGACTGGCTTTTCCGGGCATGTTCTGCAGCAGTTCTGTGAATACAAGCGCATTGAAACTTTAATCATTCATTATGTTCAGGGAAATTTGTTTGTTATGTTCAGATTTTATCATCAGTCATTTTAGCTCCTTCCAGAAATAGTTTATTTATTCTGTATATTACTTGATATCCCTATGTATTCTTGAAAGGGGTATTCCATACCCCAAAAATGCTTGCTTGGCTATTTTCAGGGCTCTCATAGAAGTGAATTGAAAGAGCCTGCATGCACAACTACCTCTCCATTCCCAGGTGGCACAAGATGGCACAAGATCGGAGCCCAGGTTCTTGAGATAGTGTTGGGATCAGGGTTGCCAACTATCCAGAAATTCCAGGAAAGTTCGTAAAAATAGGGCACCTATTCGTCCTGTCCTTAAAAAAAATTGAGGAGTCCGTGATGTTTTGAAACTTATACAGATTATTTTGACAGTAATTTATCATTTTACAGTTCCCAGTGAATATCAGAATTATGGGCTGTAGACATGTATCACTTATAATCACAATGCTCACTTATTTCATATAAAGGAATAGGAGTTGTGGACATTTTACATTGGGGCCCAGGACATTCAATTAACATTTTTGGCTACGGGAAAAACATATAAAGCCCTACAATTAATAAATAGTAATGCAAACACTCTAATGTAATCTGAAGTGAGACCAGACCACTAGTCTAATGCATAAAGTCTACACAACTTCCCGTAATGTACAAAGTAACTGTACATTGGGCCTGAAAGCTCTTCTATACAACCACTTGAGTCAAGGGCTCGGTTGGCAGGTGCAGCTGAGCAATAAAAGGAGTAAGAGGATTCCAGACAATCACCTGATGTTTATACCTTTACGTCTGTAAACTCTCTCGTTAATGTAACTCCTAGCTTCCCAACCCGTGATATGTGGACATGCCATGTTACTCGCACTGTATCCTCATGCTATGGGTTATTCCCATACCTTACATTAATGGCATATCCACAGGATAGATGTATAGACGAAGTCTTCCCTTTGTGCCTATTTTGAGATTTGTGCCCTGTCACAAGGTCCCAAAAATTGCATTGTGCATTTTCCAAAGGCTTGGCCAACTCTATGGAAGTGGTTCACCGTCTTGGCTAATGGAGAGGTTTTCAGAGTGGTAGCACCCCTCCCCCTTACATTTGCCCTATGTGATTAACATCGCAAGGCAATCCTTAAAGACTAGCCATGGTTTTAATTTTTATTTCATAAATCAATAGTACATGTGAAAATAAGCAACTTTGTAATATATCTTATAGAGAAATCTGCTTTTTTCTCTTCCCGGATTGATTTTTCACTGTCAATTTATGTTTAAAATTTGTTTTCAGTGAAGACATATTTTCCCATAATTGATATAGGAGATGGCAGTTGGTGCTTTTAAAAGTCTATGGAGAGGGGAGGAGCTAGAGGAATACACAGACATTCTTCTGCAAGTTCTCCTGAAACTGTTACTGTTCTTTATAGAGTTTTATGTGCACTAACTGTCATCTCCTATCTCAGTAATGGGAAACCAATAAATAAAGTTACACTCTGTAGCTCTATAGCATGAAACCATGAAATACATTTAATTTGAATTGCATTTCTGCTCTAGAAAATAGGAAAAAACGAGAATATTGGCCAAGTCATGTGTACCAAGCAGCCACGATAAGGCAATTTCTCATTCTAAGATATATTAGAAAGCTGATAGTTTTCACTCGCACTATTGCTTTATGAAGAATTAAAATTACTGTTAGTCTTTAAATTCATAAAAAATCCAGCTATGATGCTTTCAGATTCCTATTAACATGGCTTTACCTAATGCATAATCTATGGTGCACTTATGTAGGTGATTTCATGTAAATATATGATACAGACTTATTGCTGATTTGGAGAATGTCATTTAGGATATGGAGTGTGAATAGGCAGCCAAGCATATCATTACTGCAAAATCAGCAAATACTTTACATATTATGTGATCTAGTAATTAAGAAGCATGGAAATGTATTATTCATGGACGGTGCTCAGGCTGAATTCATTTACTTATAAATGCATCTGATAACATTCCTTATCCTATAGATACCTGGAATTAATTCATAATCTGTCCATAAGGCATCAATTCCACATCTCACTCATCTAGAACATGGCTTCCTAACCTGTACAGCTAACTAGTCCAGATGCCTCCTAGATCAGCCTCAACCTACTTCTAGACTACACTCATGACTGGTCTACTAATAGGTGCTTCTTACACTGTCCTCCTTTTCTACTCTAGACCATAGCCTTGGGGCTCCTTTGGTATAATATGAGTAGGGGGTACTTGGCCCTACAAACATTGAGAAGGACTGATGGGCCTAGTGTAATCTAAGTGATGGTAATTCCATTGAAATATTTTGATAAGTGAGGACCAAAGGTATTAGATAATTAATTTGCTTTCTATAGATACGCTGTGTTGGAAAAATGTAGAAATTTTGTGTTCTGTGAACCCTTGGAAGATTTAGAGCCACTGTGAGGCCCTTATAATTTATCAAGTGCAAGAGCAAACATACTAAAACCCTACAGTTGCTATAGACAAGGCCTTATTTTAGGGTGGAGCCATACTGGGGTAATGTTATACCAGTTCTAGGCCTTCCTACTAGTGATGGGCGAGGACTAAAATGCTTGGGTGCTCGTTGCTCGGGTCGAGCACATTGGAATACTCGGGTGCTCGACCCGAGCAACGAGCCCACTGTAAGTCTATGGGAAACTCGAGCATTTTTCAGGTGGCTCCCCCCGGAGGTCTGCAGAGGGCCTAAAAATGGCCCAAATTGATGGGAACAGTGCTGAAATGACATGGGAAAGACCCCTGGAAGCATTTCTGACTAACAGGTCACTGCTGTCAGCAACGTGGTCAGAGTATTACGCCACTTTTACGGACTCACAATAAAACATACAAAAACATAAACAAAATGGATTTTCCTGGGAAATATGTTAAGGAACATCCTTTCTTGTATATAAGGTGTAGCGTCGGCGTCCCTGCCTCCTGCTAGGCAGGGACGCTGTTCCCCTCACCTCTCCGCTCCGTGCCCGGCGTCTTCCTCCCGCCCTGCCGTCCTAAGGAGTCCCCGGCCAATGGCCGGAGGACTTCACCATATATAAGGCACCTCCTCCAAAATGGAGGTGCCCGAGCAATGTTGTTGCAAAGCCTTCCCTCTGCTTCAGGCCTCAGGTCCCGTTACCAGTTACCTGCCAGTCACCTGCCAGAATCCTACCTGTTACCTGCCAGTCACCTGCCAGATTCCTGCTTGTTACCTGCCAGTCACCTGCCAGATTCCTGCCTGTTACCTGCCAGTCACCTGCCAGATTCCTGCTTGCAAGCCTGCGGTCCGACGGTCTGCCTTCCGACACCTGTCAGTCTGTCTATGGACCAGCCTGCCCGCTCACCTGGGAGCGCTCATCTGCTACCTGCCTGCTAGCCTACCTGGAGGCTCCGCCGTCACTTGCCGTGACCACCTGCCTGTCCAGAGACTCTTGCCTGCTCACCTGGGAGCGCTCACCTGCTACCTGTCTGCTAGCCTACCTGGAGGCTCTGCCGTCACTTGCCGTGACCACCTGCCCGTCCAGAGACTCTTGCCCGCTCACCTGGGAGCGCTCACCTGCTACCTGCCTGCTAGCCTACCTGGAGGCTCTGCCGTCACTTGCCGTGACCACCTGCCTGTCCAAAGACTCTCGCCCGCTCACCTGGGAGCGCTCACCAGCCACCTGCCTGCTGTCCTTCTACCCAGAGACAGTCCCTGTCACTTGCCGTGAGTACCCGTCCTTCTACTCAGAGACTGTCCCTGTCACTTGCCGTGACTACCTGCCCTTCTACCCAGAGACTGTCCCTGTCACTTGCCGTGACTACCTGCCCTTCTACCCAGAGACTGTCCCTGTCACTTGCCGTGACTACCTGCCCGTCTTCCCTGGGAGCCACCCGCTTACTTACAAGGACCGCCCCCTTGTATAGTTGCTCAGAGGTTCCGCCTCCCAGACCCGTTACAGTTTGCTCGGGCCATGGAACCCGGTGGCACCCAAGCTTCCTCGCTCTCGGATCTATGTCATGAACTGTCCCGTCAGAGGTCCCAACAGGAGTCCATCCTGAGTCACCTGCGGAATGTCAACTCTCGCCTGGACACTCTGACTGCTCCACCAGCTACCACCGCTAGTGTCATGACTCGCAACCCGGCAGCGCCGCTGCCCACCAATACCATGGTATCCTGCCCCGGACCCCGGCTTTCTGCACCTCCTCGCTTCGGAGGTGACTCCGCTCAAGCTCGGTGCTTCATACACCATTGCACCCTGCACTTTGAACTTTTGTCCCAACAGTTTATTTCTGACCGGTCCAAAGTAGCCTTTATCATGTCCCACCTCACGGGGGAGGCTCTGGCTTGGCTAAATCCTCTATGGGAGAGAGGAGACCCCCTGGTGTCCAACCTGCCAGCCTTTCTCACGGCTTTCCGGAAAGTCTTCGACGAACCCGGACGGAAGACCTCATCCGCATCGTCTCTGCTACGCCTCCATCAAGGAAATCTCACCGTAGGCCAATATGCCATAAGGTTCCGTACCCTTGCTTCGGAGCTGGCCTGGGATAACGACGCCCTGGTGTCTGTCTTCTGGGAGGGTCTGTCCGGCCGTATTAAAGATGAACTCGCCGGTCGGGACATTCCTACCACTCTCGACGACTTAATAACACTTGCCACCCGGATTGACATCCGGTTCCCGGAGCGTGCCAAAGAGGTCACCCGTGAGAGGAGGTTTCCACGTCTAGCTCCTACCTTCCAGAAACCCGTCACTCCCTCCGTTACTCCCCAGGCACACTCACCTGAGCCTATGCAGGTCGACCAGACCAAGATGGTCAAAACCCGTCAAGACTTACGCCGTGCCGAGGGGAGCTGCTTCTACTGTTGCAGTAAGGAGCACCGGATCCGTTCCTGCCAAGAGAGGTTGGGAAACGCCTGTGTCTAGGATCGCTCAGAGAGGTCGCCCTAGACAAAAGTAAACCCTCTCCATCCCTGATGCTGTCAGTCTCTATCATCTGCGGAGAGAACCGCTATTTTGAACTGGCTCAACTTGACTAAGGAGCTGCTGGAAATCTCATCTCTCAATCCCTGGTAGAGAAATACCGTATTCCCACCAAACCTCTGGCCGTACCTTTATCTGTCGCCGCCGTGGATGGGGGCCTCTTACCACATCCCATCCAACTCATCACCGAATCTCTAACTCTACAGGTGGGAATGCTGCATTCTGAGAGCATCTCCTTTCATGTTCTGCCTGGACTCTCTCACGCACTCTTGCTAGGCCTACCTTGGCTCCAGAAACATGCACCCGTGCTTGACTGGCAGACCGGAGAAGTCCTTCGCTGGGGACAGGACTGCCATAAGACTTGTCTAGTTCCCGTTCATCCTGCTCGACCTTCTCCTACCCCAGTCAATCTACCCGGTCTACCGGTTCCCTATTGGTCTTATGCGGATGTCTTCAATAAAAAAGAAGCAGAGACATTACCCCCTCATAGACCATACGACTGCCCAATCGACCTGATACCCGGCTCTACTCCTCCCCGTGGGCGTATCTACCCTTTGTCCGCTGCAGAGACCCGGTCCATGTCAGAATATATTGAGGAGAATCTGGCCCGGGGATTTATCCGGAAATCTACCTCCCCGGCGGGAGCAGGCTTCTTCTTCGTCAAAAAGAAGGACAGCTCACTCCGTCCATGTATATATTATAGAGGCCTTAACCAGATTACTGTGAAGAATAAATGCCCCCTCCCGCTCATTCCTGAATTATTTGACCGTCTGAGGGGGGCTAGAATCTTCACCAAACTGGATCTCCGTGGGGCGTATAACCTGGTCCGTATCCGTCAGGGGGATGAGTGGGACGGCCACTATGAGTACCTTGTAATGCCCTTCGGTCTCTGTAATGCTCCTGCCGTCTTTCAAGAGTTGGTCAATGACATCTTCCGTGACCTTCTCTACTCCTGCGTGGTGATGTACCTGGACGACATATTGGTCTTCTCTCCGGACCTTCCTACTCACCGGAGGGATGTTCGTCAGGTCCTGCTCAGGCTCAGGCAGAATCACCTCTACGCTAAATATGAGAAGTGCATCTTTGAACAGACCTCTCTTCCATTTCTGGGCTACATAATCTCTCAGACCGGCCTACAAATGGATCCTGAGAAACTGTCTGCCATCCAGAAGTGGCCCCGACCAGAGGGGTTGAAGGCTATTCAGCGGTTCCTGGGCTTCGCCAACTATTACCGCCTCTTCATACCGCACTTCTCTTCCCGGACTGCCCCTATCTCTGCGCTCACCCGTAAGGGCACTAATCCCAGAAGATGGGCGCCCGAAGCTGAGGAGGCCTTTCTTTCCTTAAAACAGGCTTTCTCCTACGCCCCGGTGCTGCATCGTCTGGACGGCAACAAACAATTCTTCCTAGAAGTTGACACTTCCTCCTCCGGAGCCGGGGCGGTACTTACCCAAAAGTCATCTTCCGGAAGAATGGTAACCTGTGGTTTTTTCTCCAAACTCTTCTCCTCTTCTGAGCGCAATTATTCTATTGGAGACCGAGAATTGTTAGCCATTAAGCTGGCACTGGAGGAGTGGCGTTACCTGCTCGAGGGGGCTCTTCACCCGGTAATAATTTACATGGACCACAAGAACTTGGCTTACCTTCAGAGCGCCCAGAGACTTAACCCGCGCCAAGCCCGGTGGTCCTTGTTTTTTGCCCGCTTTGATTTTGTTCTTCATTTTCGCCCGGCAGACAAAAACATCAAAGCTGACGCCTTGTCCCGATCCTTCCTGGTATCTGATCTAGAGGAGGAACCTAAGCACATCATTGATCCCGCCAGAGTAATGCAAGTGGCCCCCGTGAATCTAAATCGTCTCCCTCCCGGTAAGACGTTCGTAACTGTACCTGATCGGAGGAGGGTCCTACACTGGGGTCACTCGTCTAAGCTAGCTGGCCACGCCGGTCAGAAAATGACCCTCCAGCTCATTACCCGGCATTACTGGTGGCCTACCCTGCACAAGGATGTAATAGACTTTGTTTCTGCCTGTGTGTCTTGCGCCCGCAACAAAGTTCCGAGACACCTGCCAGCCGGTCGCCTCCTTCCTCTTCCAGTACCTGCTGCCCCGTGGCAGCATATAGCTATGGACTTTATAACGGATCTCCCTGTCTCTGCTGGTTGTACGGTCATTTGGGTGGTCACTGATCGCTTTTCCAAGATGGCGCACTTCATTCCCCTGCCGGGCCTCCCGTCTGCACCCGAACTGGCTAAAGACTTTATCCGCCACATCTTCCGTCTCCATGGCCTGCCCCTCCACATCGTGTCAGATCGTGGGGTTCAGTTCACCTCACGCTTCTGGAGAGCCACATGTAAGTTGCTTGACGTCACTCTGGACTTCTCCTCCGCTTACCATCCACAGTCCAATGGTCAAGTGGAGCGGATCAAATCAGAACCTGACCAGTTACCTCCGGCACTTCGTTAATGCCCACCATTCGGACTGGGTGGATCTCCTACCATGGGCCGAGTTCTCTTACAATAATCACGAGAGCGAATCTTCCTCCAAATCCCCGTTTTTTGTAGTCTTCGGTCAGCATCCCGTTTCCCGTCTCCACCTCGGTGGACAATCCGGCTGCGGAATCTCTCGTTAGCGAATTCTCCTCCATTTGGGAGAGTACCCGATCCGCACTCCTTCAGTCGTCCGAGCGGATGAAAAAACACGCTGACAAAAAACGCCTGGATCCTCCACAATTCCGTCCTGGAGATAAAGTCTGACTCTCGTCCAAGTATGTCCGCCTCAAGGTTCCTTCCTACAAGTTAGGGCCTCGGTTCATCGGCCCACAGGAAGTTATCAAACAGATCAATCCGGTGGCCTATAAATTGAAACTCCCGGCCAACCTACGGATCCCTAACTCCTTCCATGTATCTCTCCTCAAGCCCGTGGTACTTAACTCTTTTTCCAAGTCTACAGGTATGCCTCCTGCTCCGGTTTCCACTGAGAACGAGTTTGAGGTAGAGAACATTCTGACCACCTAAAGGGTAAGAGGAAAAAACTTTTTTCTGGTAGATTGGAAGGGGTTTGGTCCTGAGGAGAGAACGTGGGAGCCTCGGGAGAACATCCATGCCCCTCTCATCCTTGATAAATTTCTCTCTGGCCTAAAAAAGGGGGGGCCTAAAGGGGGGGGTACTGTAGCGTCGGCGTCCCTGCCTCCTGCTAGGCAGGGATGCTGTTCCCCTCACCTCTCCGCTCCGTGCCCGGCGTCTTCCTCCCACCCTGCTGGCAGCGCGCGCTGCTTCCCGGCCACGGTGCTTAGGGCGCGCGCTCCCCCTCCCTTAAAGGGGCCGCGCGCGCCGTCCTAAGGAGTCCCCGGCCAATGGCCGGAGGACTTCACCATATATAAGGCACCTCCTCCAAAATGGAGGTGCCCGAGCAATGTTGTTGCAAAGCCTTCACTCTGCTTCAGCCCTCAGGTCCCGTTACCAGTTACCTGCCAGTCACCTGCCAGATTCCTGCTTGTTACCTGCCAGTCACCTGCCAGATTCCTGCTTGTTACCTGCCAGTCACCTGCCAGATTCCTGCCTGTTACCTGCCAGATTCCTGCTTGCAAGCCTGCGGTCCGACGGTCTGCCTTCCGACACCTGTCAGTCTGTCTATGGACCAGCCTGCCCGCTCACCTGGGAGCGCTCATCTGCTACCTGCCTGCTAGCCTACCTGGAGGCTCCGCCGTCACTTGCCGTGACCACCTGCCTGTCCAGAGCCTCTTGCCTGCTCACCTGGGAGCGCTCACCTGCTACCTGTCTGCTAGCCTACCTGGAGGCTCTGCCGCCACTTGCCGTGACCACCTGCCCGTCCAGAGACTCTTGCCCGCTCACCTGGGAGCGCTCACCTGCTACCTGCCTGCTAGCCTACCTGGAGGCTCTGCCGTCACTTGCCGTGACCACCTGCCTGTCCAAAGACTCTCGCCCGCTCACCTGGGAGCGCTCACCAGCCACCTGCCTGCTGTCCTTCTACCCAGAGACTGTCCCTGTTACTTGCCGTGAGTACCCGTCCTTCTACTCAGAGACTGTCCCTGTCACTTGCCGTGACTACCTGCCCTTCTACCCAGAGACTGTCCCTGTCACTTGCCGTGACTACCTGCCCTTCTACCCAGAGACTGTCCCTGTCACTTGCCGTAACTACCTGCCAGTCTTCCCTGGGAGCCACCCGCTTACTTACAAGGACCGCCCCCTTGTATAGTTGCTCAGAGGTTCCGCCTCCCAGACCCGTTACATAAGGCAAAATAAATAACCAAAAACAAAAATACTCCTCCACACCTTGGGCTATGTTTACACGTAGCATTTTTGCTGCGTTTTTGCACTTTTGCATTGCTTTCAACCGTGACCAATGCATTCACCAGGAAATGTAATTTTAACATTTTACAGTCTTATCTGGCCATGTGGTGTGTGACACATCTTCATAAATAAAACAGGATGTGTCTGATGGAGGGACTCTGAAAGTCACAAAGCCTATTTTTATAGGGCCATCCGGTGGCCTTTACTATTCTTAAAGGGCCAGCAGTCGGCCCTCACTATTCTTAGAGAGCCATCAGCTAGCTATGCTTTGTTGCTCCCATTACTAAAGAGTGGGTCTCCTATACTGTTATTGCGTATGCAGTGAGTTGCAGGGCTGGCCAAAATTTGGACGCACCCCAATACCCCTTTAAAAATTTGGACGCACCCCAATACCCCTTTGAAGAGACTTAGAGGAGGGTCTCCTGAAAACAATGTTCCCATTATTAGGAAGTGGGTCTCCCATACTGTTTGCCTATGCAGTGAATGCAAGGGCTGCCTAAAATTGGGAGTCACTTCAATGCCCCTTGGAAGAGACGTAGAGGGCCTCGTGAAAAAATGTTCCCATTATTAGGAAGTGGGTCTCCCATAGTGTTGGCTGATGCAGTGAATGCAAGGGTTGCAAAAAAAATTGGGAGGCACTCCAATGCCCCTTGGAAGAGACGTGGAAGTCAGAGGGCCTCCTGAAAACAATGTTCCCATTATTAGGAAGTGGGTCTCCCATGGTGTTTGCCTATGCAGTGAATGCAAGGGTTGCCAAAAATTTGGAGGCACTCCAATGCCCCTTGGAAGAGACGTGGAAGTCAGAGGGCCTCCTGAAAACAATGTTCCCATTATTAGGAAGTGGGTCTCCCATTGTTTGCCTATGCAGTGAATGCGAGGGTTGCCAAAAATTTGGAGGCATTCCAATGCCCCTTGGAAGAGATGTGGAGGTCAGAGGGCCTCCTGAAAACAATGTTCCCATTATTAGGAAGTGGGTCTTCCAAAGTGTTGGCCTATGCAGTGAATGCAAGGGCTGCCAAAAATTGGGAGGCACTGCAATGCCCCTTGGAAAAGATGTGGAGGAGGGCCTCATAAAAAAAATTTCCCATTAGAAAGGAGCGGGTCTCCTGTACTTGTAATGAATATGCACTAAGTGTATGGGATGACAAACATTTACCCCTGGGGGGTATACATGAACATACTGTATAAAAAAATTTTTTACGGGCATCATAAACACCCTTTAAAAAAATTATGTGGATGTTGCATCACGGACCACGGTCACCCTGGTGATATGGTAGTGGAGGATAAGGATGAGAAGAAGGAGGAGGACAAGAGCGAATAGCCAAAATCAGGAAGCGTATACCCGTGTGTGGGTGTGAAAAGGTGCATGGGGATACACCTCCCAAAAAAAGACACTGGATTTGAGTTTATGTTACGCTGCTATCACTCGGTGGGTTGAGAAGTCTGTCCCAATCCAGCCCTTGTTCATTTTTCTAAGAGTCAGCCTGTCAGCATTTTCAGTTGACAGGCGGATGCACTTATCAGTTATAATTCCACCAGTGGTACTAAAATCCCTCTTTGATAAAACGCTAGCGGCAGGGCAGGCCAGGACCTCCAAGGCATAGAGAGACAGTTCATTCCATGTGTCCAGCTTGGATACCCAATAATTATAAGGCACAGAGGAATCACGGAGGACCTTGGTACGGTCGGCAAGGTACTCCCTCAGCATCTTCCCAAACTTTGCACTCCTTGTGAGAGTGTAGCGCCCCGAGGGTTTGGCCTCTACAGGGGTATTGCACCTCAACCAGAGGTGTGATATTCCACTCCCGGGTAAGGATGAAGTGTGGACCGGGGCTCGGTTAGCTGCATGCATCACAGACACCCCATTTCCGGGGGACAGCTCAACGGTGCTCCCATTAGTACAGTAATGCAGGCACGACAGATCATGTCCCTGGCTGGAGTGGGGAGGGGGGAGGAAAACCCAGTGATGTAGGAGCAGAAGTGGACGGTTTCTGGGCATAGGTAGGAGCCCATTGGTTGCAAATCACCTGGGGTCATACACAGAGAGGGAGGTATATAAGGTGGGCACCATCTTAGTTCTGGGTGCAGAAAGAGGAGAAGTTCAGTCAGGAGGAGTGAGAGAAGGAGTTCAGCCAGAGAGGGCTGACAGGGAGCTGTGGCTCGGTCTGGGCCCAGCTCCACAAGGCAGGCCTAGAGTGAAGGCCGGAGCAGAAGAAAGGAACAGAAACAGAAAGGAACAGAAAGGAAAGTAAGAAGGAACAGAATACTAGGAGAGGCCCAGAGACACGAAGGCAGAAGGAACCCTAAGGACCCAGGAGATTACGGGTGACGGGTTGGCAGAACGGGGTACCGGATCCCAAGTTGGTAGAGGCGATTAATCCTTAACCAAGAACCGGCGGTCGCGATCATTTACTGGTGCGACCCCTCACCACACCTACTAGGAAGGCACACCACATAGGGTCAGGGAAGCGGGCACCCAGCCTCCCAAGAGAAGATCCGAGGCATCTGGACAGGAGTAGTGTCCCTGGTGGGGTACGGCTGACGAAAGGATAGAAGGGAGTCCTGTGCCACACTCCGGAAATACCTGGGGGTTGGCCGAGCCCCCTGCCTGGTGGATGCAGCACGGCTCGGGCGGTCCTACCTGTGCACAAGTGACCTGGATAAGAACTGTGAGTAAAGAACCTGAACTGCAACACCTTGTCTCTGTGCTTTCTCACCGCATACAGCACTACTAGTACTGGGACGCCCCGCATCACAACCACCATCATTGCATCCACATTCCCTGCCCTGAGGCTATACTCTTCCCGTGGGGAGTTATTCCATCCTTTGCTGCGCACACCACACCAGCCTCAGCGGCCTGCCTCGCAGCGGCGGTACACCCTGACCGCAATCCACGGGTGGCGTAGTCAGACATTAAATCATAAAAACCTTATACAAGACTGCCATTGGTCTGACCACCCTGAGCCAATGGACCGGGTCACCGCCACGGAGACTACAACCCCCAGAGACCCGGCTCCGGGTAACCCACACACGTGCGTACACCGGCCCAGGGGGCGCGTCAAGAGTACTCTGCGCCTCAGGGCCTGTGGGATGGAAGTGGCTGAGAAAACTCTACCAGAACTTTGACAGTGTTCCCCTGCCTCTGCTGGATTGGAGTTGTGTCTCTCTCGCCTGTACTCCTTGGTTGTCCAACGAACTGTGACCTCTGCTGTCAGCATTTTCAGATGGGAATTTTTTTAATAGTTCTGCAACAAGGGCCTTCTGGTACAGCCTCATTTTTATATACCTGTCCGCCTCAGGAATAAGAGATAGAAAGTTCTCCTTGTAGCGTGGGTCTAGAAGTGTCACCAACCAATAATGACTGTCTCCCAAAATTTTGAGAATGCAAGGGTCACGGGAAAGGCAGCATAACATAAACTCAGCCATGTGTGCCAGACTGCTAACAGGCAAGACTTCCGTGTCCTCACCAAGAGGACAACTGACCATGCTCTCCTTGTCCTCCTCCTCCCTGTCCTCAGACTATCCATGCTGAACAGACGGCATGACAGTTGTGCAGGTAGTACTAACTACACCCAAAAGTTAAAGATATGATTAGCATTGATTATGATCTGGTATTATCGTATAGGAGACTATGTCCTCATTATGGGTTTAGTGGTGTGATTACTGGTCCTTCAAATAAAGAATGATTATAGAGGGTTAAGGAGTTAAAATGGATTGAAAGGTCTTCAAATCTACAACACCAGAGTCAAAGGGGGATGTTAGCGTTGACTGTAGTGACATCTAAACTTTTTGGTTTGGAGTATAGGAACTAAAAAGAACGAGTTGCGTCCAATGTAAATGTTTCAAGAGTATCTGAGAAGTAGGATGTCTGGAGGAAATTATGAAGGTGGACGAAAATGTGGACTATCTGCTGGCCCCTCAGCTGAAGAACACTATAGTTGATAACTATAGATATCTGCATGGGAAATAAAGGAGAGCTAGACTTTAAGGTCTAATGTCAATTATGGCAGGACCAAGTGTTCAATGTGTAGTGATGTTTAGCTGATGATCATTCGACCTACTGTATGTTGAGGAATGAAGGGTCAATCCTTTGTTCCCCGGAGATAAACCACCACTACAGATATCTGCCAATTGCTTAAGCCCCCATACATATTAGACTAATGTTGGCCAAACCTGCCGATATTGAAGGGTTTGGTTGACAGTCTAATGTATATGGGGGCTTGAGATAATTGATTAATGTCCGATTTCGGACTACCGAACCTTTTGTTCTCCCAGAAATAAATCACTGCCAAAGGGTGGCTTTTTCATAGAGAATGCAGGAACACTTTAGAGCACTCCTATGTATGGGAGACCTGGACGAGATAGCTACCAGCCATATAAAGGGTATGGCGAGCTTAACTCCACTCTCCTTATTAATAAACACATGCAAAGTAGCAGGTTGGAGGGAATAGATTTCGGCCGAACATTTGGTCAACTGTTGTCTTAAGTTTATGGTCACCTTTAGGTCTAATTATCTTCTCTTGTAAACTTCTAGAAAATGCTAGGCACAATAAATAGTACATTGTGGTTGAAGGCAAAACTACCACTGCTAACTATCGGAAGTTTTAACTACTGATGTGCTTCATGACCTCTGTCACCCATGAACAATATGTGAAACTACTTATTTTGTGACACCACCCCTGAGAACTCGGCTTTGTGACACTCAGCGTAAGGCTTTCTCAGATAACTTCTTGGGAAAAAATGTATTGGTCTTGTGTAGCCTATCACTCAGTTTTACAAGTTTACCATTTGGTATAGTTGTGCCCTATTCATCAGAAATGTCTTTCAGAAAAACTTTTCAAAAATCTAGGCTATGTCCCTGACTGTAAGTCAACTGGCCATAGCGGGAGCCCTCCAATACTGGTCTGTCCAGCATAGGTAGACTAGGCAGTTTCATATCTTGTGATAGTTGACACCACAGATGAGTTCTTCACTTAGCGACTTCCAGCTTAAAGCTGTCATTTAATTGCATTGATCAAAAAATCTGAATTTGGAAATACCTCCTTAATTATAGTCTACAATCTGCAAAAATAAGGAAGTGCTTAGCTCATAGTCTTAAACAGGTTCTTGCCATCTAGTAGCAAGAATATGGTACCAACCAGGGCTGGCCCCCTCTATTCTAGGGCTCCATAGTAGTCATATGGATTGCCACTATAACATATATACCCTTTGATTTGGGTAAGCATGTCAACACGGGGCTCAATGTTACTTTACCATGAAGAATGCCGATAATCATCCAGAAAAAAGTTTCCATCGCATTCAGTGGTCAAAATATCAGTTGACTATAACGAAGACTTTGTAGATTGCTCAGCTTTTGACTGAAGGAATCAAAGTTTTTGATTGAAAACTTGAGTATAAGCTAAAAAGAAAAAATCTGATTCTCAGTATAGTATCAGTTTAGCATCTATAGTACATTTATAGG
Source organism: Phyllobates terribilis (assembly GCF_046119375.1). NCBI lineage: Eukaryota > Metazoa > Chordata > Amphibia > Anura > Dendrobatidae > Phyllobates > Phyllobates terribilis. The sequence goes on along the minus strand of NW_027362769.1, from coordinate 358,994,317 downwards.
ATTTACAATGAATAACAATGGAAACATGGATAGGCGTAGACAGGTTGACTCTAAGGCTGTGTGCCCACGTAGCGTTTTTCAAGCGTTTATGCTGCTGAATTTCCGAAGCGTAAACGCTTGGGAAACGCTTGGTGATCCGCTCCCCATGGTCCCCAATGACAAGCCGCAATGTCAATGGCCATCCTGCGGATTTTTCCGCAGTGTTTATGCTGCGCTCAAAAATCCGCAGCATGTCCATTAATTTTGCGGACACGCAGCGTAATCGCCGCCATTGACTTGCATTGAGACGCACATAATCCGTGTCAGTACATTTGTACACATGGATTATATGCGGTTCAATGTGCGGATGGTACCCAGGTCTGGAGGAGAGAAGATTCTCATCCAGACCTGGGTACCATTGTACCTGTGAAAAAAAGAATAAAATAAAAAATAAAGATTATATTTACCTTCTGGCGGCTCGCGGTGTGCTTGTTCTCCTTTGCCGGCAGATCGCGAAGGACTGTAGGACCTGCGCTGACGTCACAGTCATGTGACAGCAGGTCTTTCAGTACAGGGCAACGCGATCTCCCGACAGCCAGCACAGGAGCGCAGAAGACACCGGAGGCCATCGGAAGGTAAGTATAGATTTATTTTCTTATTTTTAAACATTCTTTACAGTCACACTATATAAATCCATGCCGGTTGCGTGGATTTATATAGTGTGACCAAGTTGTCAAGCACTTTTCCAAGTGATGCTAAAATCGCTTGTCAACCCGCATGTGGAAATGCAAGTGAAGAACGCTTCACTTATGCTTGTCGCTGGGAGGAAAAACGCATGTACAATCCGCATGTACAATCTGCATGTTCAATCCGCACGCGTTTTTTCTGCCAGGGAGATGCAGAAATGCTGCAGAAATTTTCTGCTTCATTTCTGCATCGTGGGCACAGTATTTGTCAAACTCTGGCCTGTGGGCCAAATCTGGCCCGCAGGGTGATTATATTTGGCCTGTGACACCAGAACCACCACCCCTATGTGGGGCTCATTATACTGTATGGAGGACTATGTGGGGCCCATTATACTGTATGGAGGACTATGTAGGGCCCATTATTCTGTATGGATGACTATGTGGGGCTCATTATACTGTATGGAGGACTATGTAGGGCCCATTATTCTGTATGGATGACTATGTGGGGCTCATTATACTGTATGGAGGACTATGTGGGGCCCATTATTCTGTATGGAGGACTATGTGGGGCACATTATTCTGTATGGAGGACTATGTAGGGCCCATTATTCTGTATGGAGGACAATGAGGGGCTCATTATACTGTATGGAGGACTATGTGGGGCCCATTATACTGTATGGAGGACTATGTAGGGCCCATTATTCTGTATGGATGACTATGTGGGGCTCATTATACTGTATGGAGGACTATGTAGGGCCCATTATTCTGTATGGATGACTATGTGGGGCTCATTATACTGTATGGAGGACTATGTGGGGCCCATTATTCTGTATGGAGGACTATGTGGGGCACATTATTCTGTATGGAGGACTATGTAGGGCCCATTATTCTGTATGGAGGACTATGAAGGGCTCATTATACTGTATGGAGGACTATGTGGGGCCCATTATTCTGTATGGAGGACTATGTGGGGCCACGATTCTGTATGGAGGACTATGTGGGGCCACTATTCTGTATGGAGGACTATGTGGGGCCCATTACTCTCTATGGAGGACTATGTGGGACCATTATTCTCTATGGAGGACTATGTGGGGCCCATTATACTGTATGGAGGACTATGTGGGGCCATTATTCTATATGGAGGACTATGTGGGACCCATTATTCTGTATGGAGGACTATGTGGGGCCCATTATACTGTATGGAGGACTATGTGGGGCCATTATTCTGTATGGAGGACTATGTGAGGCCCATTATTCTGTATGGAGGACTATGTGGGGCCCATTATTCTGTATGGAAGACTTTGTGGGGCCAATTATTCTGTATGGAGCACTGTGTGGAGCCCATTATTCTGTATGGAGGACTATGTGGGGCCCATTATTCTGTATGGAGGACTATGTGGGGCACAATATTCTGTATGGAGGACTATGTGGGGCCATTACTCTGTATGGAGGACTATGTGAGGCCCATTATTCTGTATGGAGGACTTTGTGGGGCCCATTATTCTGTATGGAGGACTATGTGGGGCCCATTATACTGTATGGAGGACTATGTGGGGCCATTATTCTGTATGGAGGACTATGTGAGGCCCATAATTCTGTATGGAGGACTATGTGGGGTTCATTATTCTGTATGGAGGACTATGTGGGGCCCTTTATTCTGTATGGAGTGTTACGGATCCGGGTGGTGGAACCTCTGTGCTGCGGTGCAAGGAGGGACCAGAGGGGCGTAACTAGGTTTCAACTCGGACCGACCAAGGTCGTACGGTGGCTCAATCCACTCCGTGACCAGGGAAGGACCGAGCAGAGGGACCAGGTGCTACTCTGTGACCGACCTTGTATGAGAGAAGGTGACTCCCACAGGTCAGAAGGCAGGGACTGACCGGTACAGCAGATGAGCACGGCAGGCACGCTGACGGGTGATCCGGGCAGACGGACTGGCAGACACGGCAGGTAACAAGCAGGAGCCTCCAGGTAGGCTGGCTGGTAGGCACGGCAGGTAACAGGCAGGTGCTTCCAGGTAAGCTGGCTGGCAGGCACGGCAGGTAACAGGCAGGAGCCTCCAGGTAGGCTGGCTGGTAGGCACGGAAGGTAACAGGCAGGTGCTTCCAGGTAAGCGGGCTGGCAGGCACGGCAGGTAACAGGCAGGTGCTTCCAGGTAAGCGGGCTGGCAGGCACGGCAGGTAAGCAGGTGGGCAGGGCCCATAGACAGACTGGCGGACTGGACTGTAGACAGGCTGGCGGGCTGGACTGGTAGTCAGGCTAGCAGCAGGGCCTGAATGCTGAAGCAGAGTTTAACACACAAAGCTACAACCTTGCATGGGCACCTCCATTTTGGAGGAGGTGCCTTATGTATGAGAGGTCCTCCGGCCATTGACCAGGGACTCCTTAGGATGGCGCGCGTGGCCCCTTTAAGAGGGAGGGAGCGCGCGCCCTAAGCACAGTGCTAGGGAAGCTGCATGCGCCGGCAGCAGCAGAAGCAGGAGCGCCGGAGGACGCCGGGCGGGGAGCGCGGCGGTAAGAGGGACGGCGTCTCTGCCTGTCAGGGGGCAGAGACGCCGATACTACATGGAGGACTATGTGGGACCCATTATTCTGTATGGAGGACTATGTGGGGCACAATATTCTATATGGAGGACTATGTGGGGCCATTATTATGTATGGAGGACTATGTGAGGCTCATTATTCTGTATGGAGGACTATGTGGGGCCCATTATACTGTATGGAGGACTATGTGAGGCCCATTATCCTGTATTGAGGACTATGTGTGGCCCAATATTCTGTATGGAAGACTTTGTGGGGCCAATTATTCTGTATGGAGAACTGTGTGGGGCCCATTATCCTGTATGGAGGACTATGTGGGGCCCATTATTCTGTATGGAGGACTATGTGGGGCCCATTATTCTGTATGGAGGACTATGTGGGGCACAATATTCTGTATGGAGGACTATGTGGGGCCATTATTCTGTATCGAGGACTATGTGAGACCCATTATTCTGTATGGAGGACTTTGTGGGGCTAATTATTCTGTATGGAGGACTATGTGGGGCCCATTATACTATATGGACGACTATGTGGGGCCATTATTCTGTATGGAGGACTATGTGAGGCCCATTATTTTGTATGGAGGACTATGTGGGGCTCATTATTCTGTATGGAGGACTATGTGGGGCTCATTATTCTGTATGGAGGACTATGTGGGGCTCATTATTCTGTATGGAGGACTATGTGGGGCCCATTATTCTGTATGAAGTGTTACGGATCCGGGTGGTGGAACCTCTGTGCTGCGGTGCAGGGAGGGACCAGAGGGGCGTAACTAGGTATCAACTCGGACCGACCAAAGTCGTACGGCGGCTCAATCGACTCCGTGACCAGGGAAGGACCGAGCAGAGGGACCAGGTGCTACTCTGGGACCAACCTTGTATGAGAGCAGGTGACTCCCACGGGTCAGAAGGACTGACCGGTACAGCAGATGAGCACGGCAGGCAGGCTGACGGGTGATCCGGGCAGACGGACTGGCAGACACGGCAGGTAACAAGCAGGAGCCTCCAGGTAGGCTGGCTCTTAGGCACGGCAGGTAACAGGCAGGTGCTTCCAGGTAAGCGGGCTGGCAGGCATGGCAGGTAACAGGCAGGAGCCTCCAGGTAGGCTGGCTGGTAGGCACGGCAGGTAACAGGCAGGTGCTGCCAGGTAAGCGGGCTGGCAGGCACGGCAGGTAATAGGCAATTGCTTCCAGGTAAGTGGTCTGACAGGCACGGCAGGTAGCAGGCAGGAGCCTCCAGGTAGGCTGGCTGGTAGGCACGGCAGGTAACAGGCAGGTGCTTCCAGGTAAGCGGGCTGGCAGGCACGGCAGGTAACAGGCAGGTGATTCCAGGTAAGCAGGCGGGCAGGCACGGCAGGTAAGCAGGTGGGCAGGGCCCATAGACAGACTGGCGGACTGGACTGTAGACAGGCTGGCGGGCTGGACGGTAGTCAGGCTAGCAGCGGGACCTGAAGGCTGAAGCAGAGTTTAACACACAAAGCTACAACCTTGCACGGGCACCTCCATTTTGGAGGAGGTGCCTTATATATGAGAGGTCCTCCGGCCATTGGCCAGGGACTCCTTAGGACGGCGCGGGCAGCCCCTTTAAGAGGGAGGGAGCGCGCGCGCGCCCTAAGCACAGTGCTAGGGAAGCTGCGTGCGCCAGCAGCAGCAGAAGCAGGAGCGCCGGAGGACGCCGGGCGGGGAGCGCGGCGGTAAGAGGGACGGCGTCTCTGCCTGTCAGGGGGCAGAGACGCCGATACTACATGGAGGACTATGTGGGACCCATTATTCTGTATGGAGGACTATGTGGGGCACAATATTCTATATGGAGGACTATGTGGGGCCATTATTCTGTATGGAGGACTATGTGAGGCTCATTATTCTGTATGGAGGACTATGTGGGGCCCATTATACTGTATGGAGGACTATGTGAGGCCCATTATCCTGTATTGAGGACTATGTGTGGCCCAATATTCTGTATGGAAGACTTTGTGGGGCCAATTATTCTGTATGGAGAACTGTGTGGGGCCCATTATCCTGTATGGAGGACTATGTGGGGCCCATTATTCTGTATGGAGGACTATGTGGGGCCCATTATTCTGTATGGAGGACTATGTGGGGCACAATATTCTGTATGGAGGACTATGTGGGGCCATTATTCTGTATGGAGGACTATGTGAGACCCATTATTCTGTATGGAGGACTTTGTGGGGCTAATTATTCTGTATGGAGGACTATGTGGGGCCCATTATACTATATGGACGACTATGTGGGGCCATTATTCTGTATGGAGGACTATGTGAGGCACATTATTTTGTATGGAGGACTATGTGGGGCTCATTATTCTGTATGGAGGACTATGTGGGGCTCATTATTCTGTATGGAGGACTATGTGGGGCTCATTATTCTGTATGGAGGACTATGTGGGGCCCATTATTCTGTATGAAGTGTTACGGATCCGGGTGGTGGAACCTCTGTGCTGCGGTGCAGGGAGGGACCAGAGGGGCGTAACTAGGTATCAACTCGGACCGACCAAATTCGTACAGCGGCTCAATCGACTCCGTGACCAGGGAAGGACCGAGCAGAGGGACCAGGTGCTACTCTGGGACCAACCTTGTATGAGAGCAGGTGACTCCCACGGGTCAGAAGGCAGGGACTGACCGGTACAGCAGATGAGCACGGCAGGCAGGCTGACGGGTGATCCGGGCAGACGGACTGGCAGACACGGCAGGTAACAAGCAGGAGCCTCCAGGTAGGCTGGCTCTTAGGCACGGCAGGTAACAGGCAGGTGCTTCCAGGTAAGCGGGCTGGCAGGCACGGCAGGTAACAGGCAGGAGCCTCCAGGTAGGCTGGCTGGTAGGCACGGCAGGTAACAGGCAGGTGCTTCCAGGTAAGCGGGCTGGCAGGCACGGCAGGTAATAGGCAAGTGCTTCCAGGTAAGCGATCTGACAGGCATGGCAGGTAACAGGCAGGAGCCTCCAGGTAGGCTGGCTGGTAGGCACGGCAGGTAACAGGCAGGTGCTTCCAGGTAAGCGGGCTGGCAGGCACGGCAGGTAACAGGCAGGTGATTCCAGGTAAGCAGGCGGGCAGGGCCCATAGACAGACTGGCGGACTGGACTGTAGACAGACTGTCGGGCTGGACTAGTAGTCAAGCTGGCGGGCTGGACTGGTAGTCAGGCTAGCAACGGGACCTGAGGGCTGAAGCAGAGTTTAGCACACAAAGCTACAACCTTGCACAGGCACCTCCATTTTGGAGGAGGTGCCTTATATATGAGAGGTCCTCCGGCCATTGGCCGGGGACTCCTTAGGATGGCGCGAAGCCCCTTTAAGAGGGAGGGAGCGCGCGCCCTAAGCACAGTGCCCGGGAAGCTGCACGCGCTTGCAGCAGCAGAAGCAGGAGCGCCGGAGGACGCCGGGCGGGGAGCGCGGCGGTAAGAGGGACGGAGTCTCTGCCTGTCAGAGAACAGAGATGCCGATACTACATGGAGGACTATGTGGGACCCATTATTCTGTATGGAGCACTGTGTGGGGCCCATTATCCTGTATGGAGGACAATGTGGGGCCATTATTCTGTATGGAGGACTATGTGGGGCCATTATTCTATATGGAGGACTATGTGGGACCCATTATTCTGTATGGAGGACTATGTGGGGCCCATTATTCTGTATAGAGGACTATGTGGGGCCATTCTGTATGGAGAACTATGTGGGGCCCATTATTCTGTATGGAGGACTATGTGGAGCCCATTATTCTGTATGGAGGACTATGTGGGGCCCCATTATTCTGTATGGAGGACTATGTAGGGCCCATTATACTGTATGGAGGACTATGTGGGGCCATTATACTGTATGGAGGACTATGTGGAGCCCATTATTCTGTATGGAGGACTTTGTAGGGCCCATTATTCTGTATGGAGGACTATATGGGGCCATTATTCTGTATGGAGGACTATATGGGGCCATTATTCTGTATGGAGGACTATGTGGGGCCATTATTCTGAATGGAGGACTATGTGGGGCCATTATTCAGTATGGAAGACTATGTGGGGCCATTATTCTGTATGGAGGACTATGTGGGTCAATTATTCTGTATGGAGGACTATGTGGGGCCCATTATTCTGTATGGAGGACTATGTGGGGCCCATTATTCTGCATAGAGGACTATATGGGGCCATTGTTCGGTATGGAGGACTATGTGGGGCCATTATTCTGTATGGAGGACTATGTGGGGCCATTATTCAGTATGGAGGACTATGTGGGGCCATTATTCTGTATGGAGGACTATGTGGGTCAATTATTCTATATGGAGGACTATGTGGGGCCCATTATTCTGTATGGAGGATTATGTGGGGCCTATTATTCTGCATGGAGGACTATATGGGGCCATTATTCTGTATGGAGGACTATATGGGGCCATTATTCTGTATGGAGGACTATGTGGGGCCATTATTCTGTATGGAGGACTATGTGGACCATTATTCTGTATGGAGGACTATGTGGGGCCATTATTCAGTATGGAGGACTATGTGGGGCCATTATTCTGTATGGAGGACTATGTGGGTCAATTATTCTATATGGAGGACTATGTGGGGCCCATTATTCTGTATGGAGTATTATGTGGGGCCTATTATTCTGCATGGAGGACTCTATGGGGCCATTATTCTGTATGGAGGACTATGTGGGGCCATTATTCTGTATGGAGGACTATGTGGGGCCATTATTCTGTATGGAGGACTATGTGGGCCATTATTCTGTATGCAGGACTATGTGGGGCCATTATTCTGTATGGAGGACTATGTGGGGCCATTATTCTGTATGGAGGACTATGTGGGCCCACTATTCTGTATGGAGGACTATGTGGGGCCATTCTGTATGGAGAACTATGTGGCGCCATTATTCTGTATGGAGTACTATGTGGGGCCCATTATTCTGTATGGAGGACTATATGGGGCCATTATTCTGTATGGAGGACTATGTGGGGCCTTTATTCTGTATGGAGGACTATATGGGCACATTATTCTGTATGGAGGATTATGTGGGGCCATTATTCTGTATGGAGGACTATGTGGGGCCATTATTCTGTATGGAGCACTATGTGAGGCCCATTAGTCTGTATGGAGGACTGTGTGGGGCCCATAATACTGTATGGAGGACTATGTGGAGCCCATTATTCTGTATGGAGGACTATGTGGAGCCCATTATTCTGTATGGAGGACTATGTGGGGCCCATTATTCTGTATGGAGGACTTTGTGTGGCCCATTATTCTGTATGGAGGACTATGTGTGGCCCATTATACTGTATGGAGGACTATATGGGGCCCATTAAACTGTATGTAGGACTATATGGGCCCATTATTCTGTATGGAGGACTGTGTGGGGCCGTTATTCTGTATGGTGCACTATGTGGGGCCCACTATACTGTATACTGATTGGCCCATGACTTTGTCCAAGTTTTTCATTTTGGCCCTCTATGTGTTTGAGTTTGACATCCCAGCTCTAAGTCATGGTTGGTCTTGGGTAACTTCTTTGTAAAAAAATATATTGGTGCTAACTTTAAAGTATCAGCTCTGCGCCCAAGAGATTATTATTTTGTATCTTTCGGCCTTATTTATGAAAAATCTCAGGCAACTGGCTGCTGCAGGAGCTCTCCCCCCTTGGTCTGTTTATATTGGTAAATCAGTCTATTACGAGTTGAAAATGGAAGCAATCAGGATGAAATTATAGTCTGTTTTTTCTCTACAAGATTTCTCCATATTTTTATTTTTTTTGCAGGAGCTTATACAAAATTCTACACTGAGGTGAATTAATTTCTAGGTTTATTGTTCCTATAATTGCGAATTTGGATACCTGCTCAGGATTTGGCCTCCATTCCCATATCTTATGTTACATTATGACCAAATGTTTTCCACTAATTATCAGCGCGCCAATTAACTCTTGTAATCAGTCATTTCCTGCTAATCATAGGGTTCGCAACGGTCTCTTGTTAATTATTATGTACCGAGAAGTTTTATGTCGCTATGAAACACAAAGTTGGAGACATAATTAAGTTTACATGATATTTGTAAACTCGGTAACGTGTCATTAGCTGTTTTAAGGATCACATAGGATCATATCCTGTAGTTAAGGCTTCTAGAAGGTAACGAAGGAGTTTTTGTAATGAAATTTTATTAATGAGGTAACATGCTTGTTATTATTAGATTCTTATGGGCACTTTTCTTGATGAGTCAAGAAATAAGCAAAAAGTAAACATAGGTGATCCTCAACCAGATCTTAACCAGGGTAGACATTTGTAGTCTTAAAGGGGATGATTAATTAAAGGAGAGCTATCATCAGAAAATAACCTATTGTATAATTGTGTTTTTGCATTATATGTATGTTTTTTTTTCCTTTTAATTTTGCATTTTTTTTCATATTTGATCTTTATTAAAAAAAAATAAATGAATTAAATTCTTGCAATTTTCACACTGACCATTGGGGCTGTTTTGGATTTACACTTCCTGTCTTTTGAGGAAAGGTTTTCAGCAGGCCCCTCCTTATCATCAGAGGCAGGGTTACAATGACCTGTACACAGCTGATAACACAGGATCCACCAATTACAATGGACGATGTCACAGCTGATCCTGCTCTCTTCAGTGACCTTTGCACACACACATTAGATGCTTCAATACAAAGTATAGGGTCAGAATCTGTTCATTGTGGCTAATATTCATGTGCTTCCTTAAATATCAGAAAGTTAAAGGATAAAAAATAACCCGAATGGTCAGTGTGAAAATTGCAACATTTTTTATTTTTAGTTTTCATAAAAATTCCTCTGCATGACATTGCCCAATCATAAGAAGATGTCATGCAAAGGAAAAAGAAAGAACACAACCCTTAGGAAGCTTAGAGCAGGCTTTCTCTTGGGAGACAAGTAATGACACACAGTCCCCCTCTCCTCTGTGATCTGACTGTCAGTAGAGCAGAGCCATCTGTCATTATAGCCTCACAATGATTTATCCAGCATTTCAATTTCACAAAAACGTCCCTACTTCACTATTGACCATGAAATAACTATTTTTAATCTAGATAGACCTTGGGAAATGCAAAGTGGAAGGAGCGAGGAAATGGGTGAGAAGGGTTGTAGTTGCTCAAGACGACATTGCTATGAGCAAGCATGTATCTCAGGCAACCACTACAAAAGTTAGCAAATATGTCATCTGATTACTCTGTGTATTGCTCCTGAAATTCTCTTCTCATTTTCCTTTAGCGGCAAATTCTTAAAAAGGATTCATCTCTTTCCAGAGGTTATTTTTTACTTGGTGTAAATGCCGCTGTTCTCCTAAATCCGGTGTTGTTCTTTTCTCCCTGCGCCTCTCCATTCCCGAGATATGTCCTCCTCTTCCCTGTATGGAAATCTAGACTTGTTAGCCAAGTAGGTGTGACCCTCAGCTCTTCTCTGTGAGCATGTTCAAGACTATAAATTTATGCCTAAAACATACAACTCCGCCCTTCACCTCTCAAAACAAACCTACTTCAACAACCTCATCACCTCACTATCCAATAATCCTAAATGACTCTTTGACACTTTTCACTCTTTCCTCAATCAAACAGTACAGGTCCCTACCACCGATCTCAGCGCTGATGATCTGGCCAATTATTTCAAAGAAACAATTGACCATATCCAACAAGAAATTTTCTCCCAATCCCCTAATGTTATGCATTCGTCTCCCTCCTACATTGCATCTAGCTCACTTTCTGACTTTGAACCAGTCACGCAAGAAGAAGTGATCAGGCTCCTTGCATCTTCTCGCCCTACTACCTGCACCAGTGATCCTATTCCCTCACATCTCCTTCAGTCCCTTTTCCCGGCTGTCACCACTCACCTAACTAAAATATTTAATCTTTCGGTCTCATCTGGTATTTTTCTCTCCTTATTTAAACACGCCAGCATACTTCCATTACTTAAAAAAACATCCCTGGACCAGAAATGCGCTGCTAACTACAGACCTGTCTCCAATCTTCCCTTTATCTCTAAACTCCAGGAATGACTGGTCCACTCCCGTCTGATCCACAATCTCTCCGATAACTCCCTTCTTTACCCTTTACAATCTGGTTTCCGCTCTTTACATTCTACTGAAACTGCTCTCACTAAAGTCTTTAAAGATCTACTAACAGCTAAATCTAATGGTCACTACTCCCTGCTGATTGTCCTGGATCTCTCTGCAGCATTCGACACTGTGGATCACCAGCTCCTCCTCACTATGCTCCGCACTATTGGCCTCAAGGACAATGTTCTCTCTTGGTTCTCCTCCTACCTCTCTGACCGCTCCTTCTCTCTGTGTCTTTTGCTGGCTCCTCCTCCTCTCTCCTTCCCCTTACCATCGGGATTCCTCAAGGATCAGTCCTAGGCCCACTCCTTATCTCCTTGTACACTGCCCCTATTGGACAAACAATCAGTAGATTTGGGTTCCAGTTTCATCTCTATGCTGATGACACCCAATTATACACCTCCTCTCCTGAAATTAACCCTGCATTACTACAAAATACCAGTTATTGTCTTTCCGCTGTCTCTAACACTATGTCCTCCCTCTATCTAAAATGGAATCCGTCAAAAACTGACCTCCTTGTGTTTCCTCCCTCCACTAACCAACCTGTGCCCGATATTGCCATTTCCATTTTTGACTCCACCATTACTCCCCAGCAGCATGCCCATTATCTTGGAGTCATCTTTGATTCAGATCACCTCACATCCGATCACTTGCCCGCTCACGTCATCTGCACCTCAAAAACATCTCTAGAATTAGACCTCTTCTTACCTTTGACTCTGCAAAATCTATTACTGTCGCTCTTATTCATTCTCATCTGGACTATTGCAACTCTTTACTAATTGGTCTCCCTCTTACTAAACTCTCCCCTCTCCAATCCGTCCTGAACGCAGCAGCCAGGATCATATTGCTCTCCAACCGCTACACCGATGCCTCTTCCCTGTGCCAGTCATTGCACTAGTTGCCCATCTGATACAGAGTTCAATATAAACTTATCACTCTTACCCACAAAGCGCTCCATGCTTCAGCACCCCCATACATCTCCTCCCTTGTCTCAGTCTACCACCCTTCCCGTGGTCTCTGTTCTGCTAATAACTTAAAACTAAAATCCTCAATAATCCTAACCTCCCATTCCCGTCTCCAAGACTTCTTTTGTGCTGGGCCAATTCTTTGGAATGCACTACCCAGGACAATTCAATTAATTCCCAATACCCCACAGTTTTAAGTGTGGCCTAAAAATGCATTTCTTTAGACTGGCGTATCACTCCACCTCACTTATCTAACTATCTTTGTTTGGCCCATACAAAATTGTCTTCAAAATCATGTTCATACCCTCCATGCATTTAATAGCCCCCTGTGTCTGTACTGTACACATACTGTCTGGCGACAAGTTCATACAGCGTTATGTGCATACCCTATTAAGTATTTTATGGCTGTATTGTACAATATAAGTACTGTACATTTTACTTTTTGTATCTCCCCTATTTCCTCATAGATTGTAAGCTTGAGAGCAGCGCCCTCACTCCTTTTGAAATCGGAGTTATGCTTATTCTGTAATGTCTTTATTATCTCTACAAGTCCCCCCCTAAAATTGTAAAGTGCTGCAGAATATGTTGGCGCTATAAAAATAAAAAATATTATTATTGTTATTATTATCCCACTCAGTTAGTTAAAAAGATGAGATTTACATACAGGGAAGAAGGAGCCATATCTCAGGAATGGAGAGGTACAGAAACAAAATAAAACCAATGCCGGATTCATGAGAACAGCGGTATTTAAATAAGGTAAAAATATATGTATATATTTATCACAAATGATAGGTCTTCTTTAAGTAGTCCAACAGAACTCGACATACTCAAGAACATGAGTAATGAGGTGATGCACTTAAGCCATGTTCTGTGAATACATGTGTCCTGATAACTTGTAAAGGGCAAAACACCTCTAATTATTTAATGTTTATCTCTATCAATGGAATTCTGAATAGTGAAAATGGAAAATAACTTAATCAATGACTTAGCTTTTTAATAAAATGCATTTTTAAAAGTGAACATTCCCTTTAAATAAAGGGAGTTAAAATATACTAATAACCCAGCATAATGTTTATTGGTAATTTTTATAGTTCTCATATTTGAATTTGCCCAAAATGTCTCTGGACCGTTACAATTTTTAGGGCCATCAAGAGTTGAAAAATAAGGCCATGAATGTCATAAATGACAATTCTAATATATTTGTTCAAAAAAAATCTATCAAGCAAGAACAAACAAAAGTCAAATGCCTGAAGTTTATAGAGTTCATAAAAAAAATTCAAAGTTGCTTGCTCCTTCCTTCACCATATGACTTGATTGTAATCTCAGTTTTAAAATAGTTGTAGACAAATAAAGGCTGATTCACAAAGCAGTTTTCGCCAGTTTTCTGACGTGAAACTACTTTGGAAAGTCACCAAGCTTTTGCACAACTACAAGTAACGCAAAAATATTGTGACTTTTGGCATTTTTATATCAGTCAAGTTTAACTCCAACAACTTTTGAAAAGTGTGTAGACCTTGGATAGAGGGTGCATGGGCGAGCGTTTCCGATACATGAGCGTTCCCGATACATGAGCGTGCCCGATTCAACAAAACATCTGTCTTGATGAATCGGTGCTACAGTTTGATCCCAGTGCTGACAGCCAGTACAACTCCAATCGGACATCCCATTGATTTGTAAGGCACTGTATAACGCTATATTTCACCTGTGGTGGTGACGCGCCCCCTGGGCAGTGGGGTACTCGGTGCCGGGCCGGTCGTTGCTGGGGAGATGTCACTGTGGCGGTGACCCGGTCCATAACCCAGGGCGGTCAATAAAAAGGGGAATATTACAGGGGATTTATAGTTCTTATATAGAGTTCGTGACGCCACCTGTGGTATGCGGCTAGAGAGAGCCGCCGCTTCGGAGCAGGTCCTCTGGAGCTGATGTTAGTGCAGCAGGGTTGGTTTAGCTCTCCACAGGTAGAGCTTAGCTCCAGGGCAGTGTAGATGTTAAAGACGTTGCTGTTATGGTGTAGTGCGGGGGATGGCGCAGTTAATAATCAGTCCACAACTTAATGCCGCTTTCCTCTTATCTTTACTTGCGGTGGTTAGGCAGACCGGGACACGGGTACTAGCGGGTAGTAGAGGTCCGGGCGGCCTGGAAGCAAGTTGGGGGATCCACCTAGCCAGGTGGAGTTGTAGGCCTTCCCTTTGCGCTACCTCTTTGGCCCTGCTGCGTATAGCTATGCTGTGGCCCTCGTCCCGGCGTAAAACGTCTTTGTTCTCACCCGTATGGCAGGCAGCTCGGGCCTTCCTGGAGTGTCGCTCCCACGTGGCGGTGCTGGGCCCTATCGTGTTGCTGAGCCTCCGGGCGTCCGATGGGGCCAGGAGACCTGCAGTCTCCTGCCCTCCGGTTTCTGCTGCTGGGCTTTCGGTGCCCCACAACCTCGGACTCTGGTGTCCGGTTCTTCTGCGCTTCTCTCTGGGGTGAACTGCCGTGCAGCTCCACTCCCCAGGTCTTTCCTCGTCGACCTCCTGACTTCAACTCCTCTCTGCTCTCCTCACACTAACTAACCCCGCCTCCAGATCCCAGTTGCTAAGGGGAGGAGCTCCACTTGCTGGTCTGGTGCCAGGAAAGTGTTGCATGCTAGCAAAACCTGATTAGGGGACCCCTCCTTGCTTCCAGGCATGGCATCACCCCCTTGTGAGGGAGGCAATGCCACAGTGGCGCTACAGGGAAATTAAGGACATCTAGCCATGTTTCTCTGAAGATTACAGCTGATTGCTGGAGCTTGAGGCAAAACCAATTGTAATGGTTGGGAAGTCTACCACATGCACAATTTATGTCTGCATGATAACCCTTGAAAGATGATGTCCATCTCCTCTTCACCCGCCACTGCTGAAGTGTATGCGACTATGGTCAGATGTATCTTTCTTGTGAACAGCTTGTTTCAACATTGTCAATGCTTCCTAAATTGTCACTATATTTTTACTCCATGCTTATAAAAATGCATAGTCTTGCTGCCCTCATACCCCAAATAAGTGAAAGGTGCTTTTAGTGTGGATAGCAGTCTCATAGGTACTGCAACTGCCCCGATTCCCCTACTCTGCAACTTGCCATCCACTCTTCTTGAGCGGATAATCTATCAGCATTTGGCCAGCACTACAGGAGATGACGCTGCCTTTCCTTAACTTCCCCTCATATATTGGGCCTACCTGCCTCTCCGTTATGACTGTATCTAGTTTTACAGAGAAAAGAGCAAGAGCAAATAGATAAAATATAGCCCCCATTTCCAGTAGAGCCAAAGACTTGCACCCTCCAACAGAGAGACAAAGACCTGCTTTCTATGACAAAGACCTGCTCCCACTTCCTGAAATGAGAAAAAGTCCTGCCACCACTTCCTGGAGAGAGACAAATATCCACCCCCACTTCCGGAAGAGAGACAAAGACCTTCCCCCACTTCCTGTAGAGAGAAAAAAATCTGCTCTTACTTTCTGTAGAGAGAAAAAGACCTGCCCCCACTTCCTGTAGAAGGACAAAGACTAGCCGCACTTCCTGTAGAGAGACAAAGTCCCACCCCCACTTACTGTAGAGAGAATAAGACTGCTCCCACTTCCTGTAGAGAGAAAAATACCTGCTCCCACTTCCTGTAGAGAGAAAAAGACCTGCCCCCACTTCCTGCAGAAGGACAAAGACCAGTCCCAAATCCTGTAGAGAGACAAACTCCCACCGCCACTTCCTGTAGAGAGAATAAGACTGCTCCCACTTCCTGTAGAGAGAAAAAGACCTGCTCCTACTTCCTGTAGAGGGAAAAAGACCTGCCCCCAATTCCTGTAGAAGGACAAAGACCAGCTGCACTTCCTGTAGAGAGACAAAGTCCCACCCCCACTTTCTGTAGGGAGAATAAGACTGCTCCCACTTCCTGTAGAGAGAAAAAGACCTGCTCCCACTTCCTGTAGAGAGAAAAAGACCTGCTCCCACTTCCTGTAGAGAGAAGACCTGCTCCCACTTCCTGTAGAGAGAAAAAGACCTGCCCCCACTTACTGTAGAAGGACAAAGACCAGCCGCACTTCCTGTAGAGAGACAAAGTCCCACCCCCACTTCCTGTAGAGAGAATAAGACTGCTCCCACTTCCTGTAGAGAGAAAAAGACCTGCTCCCACTTCCTATAGAGAGAAAAAGACCTGCCCCAACTTCCTGTATAAGGACAAAGACCAGCCCCAATTCCTGTAGAGAGACAAACTCCCACCCCCACTTCTTGTAGAGAGAATAAGACTGCTCCCACTTCCTGTAGAGAGAAAAAGACCTGCTCCCACTTCCTGTAGAGAGAAAAAGACCTGCCCCCACTTCCTGTAGAAGGACAAAGACCAGCTGCACTTCCTGTAGAGAGACAAAGTCCCACCCCCACTTTCTGTAGGGAGAATAAGACTGCTCCCACTTCCTGTAGAGAGAAAAAGACCTGCTGCCACTTCCTGTAGAAGGACAAAGACCAGCCCCAATTCCTGTAGAGAGACAAACTCCCACTCCCACTTCCTGTAGAGAGAATAAGACTGCTCCCACTTCCCGTAGAGAGAAAAAGACCTGCTCCCACTTCCCTTCCTGTAGAGAGAAAAAGACCTGCCCCCACTTCCTGTAGAAGGACAAAGACCAGCCCCAATTCCTGTAGAGAGACAAACTCCCACCCCCACTTCCTGTGGAGAGAATAAGACTGCTCCCACTTCCTGTAGAGAGAAAAAGACCTGCTCCCACTTCCTGTAGAGAGAAAAAGACCTGCCCCACTTCCTGTAGAAGGACAAAGACCAGCTGCACTTCCTGTAGAGAGACAAAGTCCCACCCCCACTTTCTGTATGGACAATAAGACTGCTCCCACTTCCTGTAGAGAGAAGAAGACCTGCTCCCACTTCCTGTAGAGAGAAAAAGACCTGCCCCCACTTCCTGTAGAAGGACAAAGACCAGCTGCACTTCCTGTAGAGAGACAAAGTCCCACCCCCACTTTCTGTAGGGAGAATAAGACTGCTCCCACTTCCTGTAGAGAGAAAAAGACCTGCTCCCACTTCCTGTAGAAGGACAAAGACCAGCCCCAATTCCTGTAGAGAGACAAACTCCCACCCCCACTTCCTGTAGAGAGAATAAGACTGCTCCCACTTCCTGTAGAGAGAAAAAGACCTGCTCCCACTTCCTGTAGAGAGAAAAAGACCTGCCCCCACTTCCTGTAGAAGGACAAAGACCAGCCCCAATTCCTGTAGAGAGATAAACTCCCACCCCCACTTCCTGTGGAGAGAATAAGACTGCTCCCACTTCCTGTAGAGAGAAAAATACCTGCTCCCACTTCCTGTAGAGAGAAAAAGACCTGCCCCCACTTCCTGTAGAAGGACAAAGACCAGCTGCACTTCCTTTAGAGAGACAAAGTCCCACCCCCACTTTCTGTAGGGAGAATAAGACTGCTCCCACTTCCTGTAGAGAGAAAAAGACCGGCTCCCACTTCCTGTAGAGAGAAAAAGACCTGCCCCCACTTCCTGTAGAAGGACAAAGACCAGCTGCACTTCCTGTAGAGAGACAAAGTCCCACCCCCACTTTCTGTAGGGACAATAAGACTGCTCCCACTTCCTGTAGAGAGAAGAAGACCTGCTCCCACTTCCTGTAGAGAGAAAAAGACCTGCCCCCACTTCCTGTAGAAGGACAAAGACCAGCCCCAATTCCTGTAGAGAGACAAAGTCCCACCCCCACTTCCTGAAGAAAGACAAAGACCCGCCCTCATTATCTGTAGAGTGATAAAGACTTGTCCTCACTTCCTGTAAATAAATAAAGAATGCTCCCACTTCCTGGAGAGGGATAAAGATCTGCCCCCACTTCCTGTAGATGGACAAAGAACCATACTCTTTTTCTATGGAGAGACAAACACCCATTTCTATTTTCTGTAATCCATATTGGATGAGCAACTCAAGACATGTAAGGAAATAATATGTTTCCAGAAAAGAAAGACCACTGTAGATGTCATAACACCTGAAAGTGCAGATACATTTCTATTCCAATCAGAATCGGTGCAATATTCACATTCTGATATGAGGACATGATGCCTCATGTCAATCAGACTGAACTTCTGCTACATTCATATACTCCCTTCTAATGACATTCCTTAGCATTCAGTCGTATTTCACTGGCACACTCCTAGTGTTTTTCTCACTCTACCTTTCGTCATATATTATACATTGGATCCTGTTGTTACCATTGGACTTGAACTTGTCTCATTCTGAAGCACTAAGTCATCACATTGGGGGGGTCAGAACTTGAAATTCTGGGGTTTAATTTCCATTGAATAATTCCTTTATCTAATAATCTCAAGGGCATACATACCCCCTTAGAGGGTAAACAGGCAGTTGCATAAAGATCTATGGAGAACACCTTCAATAGCTGTTGGCTCTTCCTCTCAACCTCCACATGCATGTGGTGTGCCCCTTTAAGCAGTATACTCATTAGATACTCCACTCAGGGTGGGTGAAAGTAGTACAGATGGACACCTGTAAAAGATCAAGAGGATTTTACTCACTGGAGGCAACTCACTTGATGGTTACAAAGTCTATTTTTTAGAAAACAGGCTTGAACAGGTAGCAATGGGTTCTCACATGGCTACAGTCTGTGATATTTGTAAGAGGGTAGCGAACCCATTTTCAACCCTTTTATATGTTGCCAGACACTTTTATATCCTGGGCGAACGAAAATATAGGGTGTTGAAAGCCAACAAACCCGAACCTTCTTTCCCACAACATTATCTGATGTAGACAGTCAGGAGGTCCCTATACAAATAAGAGTGCAGATAGGTTCCATCAAAATCGGAGAGTTCGACATTGACTTTGCTAGCAAGCAAAGAAGAACTAGTTTAAAGTTCACCATGTCCTTTTTTTCCAGAGAATACTGTATGGGGGGTACAAGCATTTGGTCTTTCATGAAATAATAAAGGGTTGTCTGGAACTGACATATTATATCGATGACCTATCCAAGATCTTGTTGACCCGGTGTTGAAAAATGTGTAAAAAAAATGGAATAAACACCCATTACTGCTTGACTATTGGCTTAATTGTTGTAATTAACAAATCCCACAATTTATTCTCCTGGGACAACCAGTTTTTTTGCAATGGTTAGACCTATGATTTCCCTTGTAGCTGTACGACTGTGACAAAACTACAACTGCAAGCATGGTCCTACAACCTTCATTTGGCCTGCTTATGTAAAAAGTCTAAAAATTGCCATGGCTTCAAGTTATGTCTGCTGGGAATTTCACTGATTTTTGGACACTGTTGCCTCATAATTCTCTGAATCTCAAATATTGGCCCCTAACTATCACCCGCCAAAATCTATGCCATCACTCACTGAGAAGGGAATACCCTTTTAAGAAAGACCCCAACCAGGTTTTGGTCATGGTATAGACTAAATGTGATGCTGAGTCACTTCTCACGGACAAGCCGTGAGTCAGGATAGTCAAGGAGTCCGAGGTCAAAATCCAGGAGGGTACATCATAAACAGAGGGAAGAGAAAAAGGTGTAGTCAGGTAATGGTTCGAGGTCAATGAACCAGGAGGATAGCAGATCGGAGCAAAGGGGTTAAAAAGACAGAAGGTCAGAATGAGGTCCAAGGTGAGGCATCAAAAGATCATCAAGCTATACACTAGGCACAGAAAAACAACAACCACACTTAGCTGAAGCTATGTCTGGCAGAGGTCTGGGACTAACATCCCAGCCAAGTAGCCGGGCAATCACCTGGGACAATAAACACCTGGAGACAGCCCAGCACCTCCCAGTCTCAAATTGGATGGCTGATCTGCCAATCAAAACACCAACAGCTCAGCATGCCCCCTGCACCAGACTGGACACTGAGCTGTCAATTAAACTGAACCCCAGTCACAATGAGTGGTGGAACCATGACACTAATTATCACCAAGTTGCATATTTGCTGCTATTACAGAACCACAAGCACCAGCATGAACTTATGTAGAAAATGTCTGAGGTCACCACGAGTCCAATGTTTACTTCAACCAATTTGCCTATAGAAATAATTCCATTTGGGTGATTTATGGCTTATCCTGCTATCATCAGCTCTTTAACCACTTGGAGATTAATGCCTTTCATTACCATTTCATATCAGATATCACAATAGACATTTTAGATTATTGATACTCTGACAATTGCACAACATTCCCCGAGAACGACAAATTCAGTGTTACTGAATCAGGTCTGATCTCAACAAACTGGTTACATTCAATTCTTTGTTCACCCTTCCCATGACCCAACCTTCACATTAATACTTGACCTGCTTTTAAGAACATATAGCTTTGGCCTTTATTCCACATAAGAATATTGCCTCATTATGTCTCAGTGACTCATTTATCACAATTAAATTATTCTGATGAATTTGTCTAAAATATCATCCACCATTGTTTTTCCTAATTATTTGCCTTGAGAAATATTATGTAAAAATTAGATTGTAAATCATGTTCATTTCCGCATACTGAAAACTAAAAAGATCGCAGTCATAAATTTTATGCAAAGGTGAGGTGCCTGTTTTGAAACACACATGACAAGGGTTCCTTCCTTCGTCCCTGCAGCAACAAATCATTATGGGTAAGCTGGTTTGATATTTCACTTTGAAATATCACTTAGGGTGTGTTGTAGCGAATGCAAAGATATTCCCATATGATACTAATAAGATTGGTTACGTTCATCAAGATTTATTTGGATTATGTGTGTTCCAACCTCACACAATATTAGTGATTTAATTTAGTCTATTAAATAAACTAGTCAAAGTATTCCATACAAATCACCAAGTGATTTACATCCTCCGCGATTCACCATCAGTGGGTCAACTGAATTGTATCCCTAATAGACTATGGCTATGTGCCCACGATGCAGAAAATATGCAGAAGTTTTCCTGAGCATTTCTGCATCTCCTTGGCAGAAAAAATGCATGCAGATTTACATGAGTTTTTTCTGCCAGGGAGAAGCGCTTTAAGCGTTTTTGGAGCGTTTTTGCATGCATTTCCTCGTGCATTTTTCAAGCGCGTTTCCAAGTGATTTTGAGCATCACTTGGAAAAGTGCTTGACAAGTTGGTCACACAATATAAATCCATGCAACTGGCATGGATTTATAGTGTGTGACCAACTTATGCTGCTTTAAATGCAGCATCAATAGTAAAAAAAAAAATAATTAAAACGTAAAAAATAAAAAAAACATTATACTTACCTCTCTGGTGGCCCCCGGTGTCCTTCTCCGGTGGCATCCTCTGTCCTCGGTGTCCCGCAGTATTCTGAAGGGACCTGCGCTGCCATCATTAAGTCAGCTGACAGGTCATGCGACCGCCCATGTCAGCGGTTGCGTGACCATCACGACTAAATGACGTCACCGCAGGTCCTTTCAGAACACTGCGAGACGCCGAGGACAGAGGACGCCACCGGAGAGGAGACCGGGGGCCGCCGGAGAGGTAAGTATAATGGTTTTTTTTTTATTTTTTACGTTTTATTCTTTTTTTACTAATGGTACCCGGGTCGGATGAGAGTCTCCTCTTCTCCAGACCCGGGTACGATCCGCGCATTGACCCGTATAACATCCGCATGCATACATGTATACATGCGGATGTTATACAGTTCAATGCAAGTCAATGGCGGCGATTTCGCTGCGATTACGCACAAGAAATGGTTGTGCTGCGGATTTTTCCGCAATGATAATCCGCAGCAGAAATTTCCGCAGCATGTGCACAGCACATGCGGATTATCATTGGGAAACATGGCAGACAACTTAACATGTGTTTTTAAGGCATTTTTGCGGCAGAAATGCAGCCGCGGAAACGCTTTCAATCTGCATCGTGAGCAGACAGCCTATTAGTTAGTTTTGTATGTACAGCAAAACCCCACAAATACTCCTTACATATTTATTAAACACAATTATTCTGTCTGCATATCTCTTGGGACTGCGTTGTGGTCTTTTCCTGATCTCACCTCGCATTTTATGTTAATGTATATTTTAGCAAATTGTATTATAATAACATTTCAATAACAATTGCAATTTATTAAAAAAAGTACTCCAAATTTATTTTTTAGGCTGTACAGTATGGGGAGTAAGTGGGGGGATGGGTGCAGACACAGTATGATGAGTGGGACAGTAGGTGCGCACACAGTATAAGTAACCAGGGGAAAAATGTATGCGGACACAGTATGGGGAGCGAGGATGATGGGATGTGTGCGGACACCGTATGAGGAGTGAGGGTGATGGGATGTGTGCAGACACAGTATGGGGAGCAAGGCTGATGGGATGTGTGCAGACACAATATGGGGAGCGAGGGTGATGGGATGTGTGCCAACACAGTATAGGGAGCGAGGGTGATGGGATGTGAGCAGAAACAGTATGGGGAGCGAGGGTGATGGGATGTGTGTAGACACAGTATGGGGAGCAAGGGTGATGGGATGTGAGCAGACACAGTATGGGGAGCGAGGATGATGGGATGTGTGCAGACACAGTATGGGGAGTGAGGGTGTTGGGATGTGTGCAGACACAGTATGGGGAGGAAGGGTGATGGGATGTGTGCAGACACAGTATGAGGAGCGAGGGTGATAGGATGTGTGTGGACACAGTATGGGGAGCGAGGGTGATGGGATGTGTGCAGACACAGTATGGGGAGTGAGAGTGGTGCGATGTGTGCAGACACAGTATGAGGAGCGAGGGTGATAGGATGTGTGTGGACACAGTATGGGGAGCGAGGGTGATGGGATGTGTGCGGACACAGTATGGGGAGTGAGGGTGATGAGATGTGTGCAAACACAATATGAGGAGCGAGGGTGATGGGATGCGAGAAGACACAGTATGGGGAGCGAGGGTGATGGGATGTGTGCGGACACAGTATGGGGAGCGAGGGTGATGGGATTTGTGTGGACACAGTATGGGGAGCGAGGGTGATGGGATGTGTGCAGACACACTATGGGGAGCGAAAATGATGGGATATGTGCCGACACAGTACAGGGAGCTAGGGTGATGGGATGTGTGCGGACACAGTATGGGGA
Organism: Phyllobates terribilis; assembly: GCF_046119375.1. NCBI lineage: Eukaryota > Metazoa > Chordata > Amphibia > Anura > Dendrobatidae > Phyllobates > Phyllobates terribilis. The sequence continues at coordinate 358,971,057 of NW_027362769.1, read as the reverse complement.
GCGAGGGTGATGGGATGTGTGCGGACACAGTATGGGGAGCAAGAGTGATGGGATGTGTGCGGACACAAGATGGGGAGTGAGGGTGATGGGATGTGTGCAGACACAGTATGGGGAGCGAGGGTGATGAGATGTGTGCAAACACAATATGGGGAGCGAGGGTGATGGGATGTGTGCGGACACAGTATGGACAGCAAGGGTGATGGGATATGAGCAGACACAGTATGGGGAGCGAGGGTGATGGAATGTGTGCAGACACAGTATGGACAGCAAGGGTGATGGGATGTGAGCAGACAATATGGGGAGCGAGGGTGATGAGATGTGTGCAAACACAATATGGGGAGCGAGGGTGATGGGATGTGTGCAGACACAGTATGAGGAGCAAGGGTGATAGGATGTGTGTGGATACAGTATGGGGAGCGAGGGTGATGAGATGTGTGCAAACACAATATGGGGAGCGAGGGTGATGGGATGTGTGCGGACACAGTATGCAGAGTGAGGGTGATGGGATGTGAGAAGACACAGTATGGGAAGCGAGGGTGATGGGATGTGTGCGGACACAGTATGGGGAGCGAGGGTGATGAGATGTGTGCAAACACAATATGAGGAGTGAGGGTGATGGGATGTGAGAAGACACAGTATGGGGAGCGAGGGTGATGGGATGTGTGCGGACACAGTATGGGGAGCGAGGGTGATGGGATTTGTGTGGACACAGTATGGGGAGCGAGGGTGATGGGATGTGTGCAGACACACTATGGGGAGCGAAAATGATGGGATATGTGCGGACACAGTACAGGGAGCTAGGGTGATGGGATGTGTGCGGACACAGTATGGGGAGCAAGGGTGATGGGATGTGTGCGGACACAGTTTGGGGAGCGAGAGAGATGGAATGTGTGCGGACACAAGATGGGGAGCGAGGGTGATGGGATGTGTGCAGACACAAGATAGGGAGTGAGGGTGATGGGATGTGAGCAGACACAGTATGGGGAGTGAGGGTGATGAGATGTGTGCAAACACAATATGGGGAGTGAAGGTGATGGGATGTGTGCGGACACAGTATGAGAAGTGAGGGCAATGGGATGTGAGCAGACACAGTAAGGGGAGCGAAGGTGATGGGATGTGTGCGGACACAGTATGGGGAGCGAGGGTGATGAGATGTGTGCAAACACAATATGGAGAGCGAGGGTGATGGGATGTGTGTGGACACTATGGGGAGTGAGAATGATGGGATGTGTGCGGACACAGTATGGGGAGCGAGGGTGATGTCATGTGTGCAGACACAGTATGGGGAGCGAGGGTGATGGAATGTGTGCAGACACAATATGGGGAGCGAGGGTGATGGGATGTGTGCAGACACAATATGGGGAGCGAGAGTGATGGGATGTGTGCGGACACAGTATTGGGAGCGAGGGTGATGGGATGTGAGCAGACACAGTATGGAGAGCGAGTGTGATGAGATGTGTGCAAAAAAAATATTGGGAGCGAGGTTGATGGGATGTGTGCAGACACAGTATGGGGAGCGAGGATGATGGGATGTGTGCAGACACAGTATGAAGAGCGAGGATGATGGGATGTGTGCAGACACAGTGTAACGGGTCTGGGAGGCGGAACCTCTGAGCAACTTATACAAGGGGGCGGTCCTTGTAAGGAAGCGGGTGGCGACCAGGGAAGACAGGCAGGCAGTCACAGCAGGTGACCGGGACAGTCTCTGGGTAAACGGGCAGGAGGTCACGGCAAGTGACCGGGACAGTCTCTGGGTAAACGGGCAGGAGGTCACAGCAAGTGACCGGGACAGTCTCTGGGTAAATGGGCAGGCGGTCACAGCAAGTGACCGGGACAGTCTCTGGGTGAACGGGCAGGAGGTCACGGCAAGTGACCGGGACAGTTTCTGGGTGAATGGGCAGGAGGTCACAGCAAGTGACCGCGGAGCCTCCAGGTAGGCTAACAGGCAGGTAGCAGATGAGCGCTCCCAGGTGAGCGGGCAAGAGTCTCTGGACTGGCAGGTGGTCACGGCACGTGACGGCGGAGCCTCCAGGTAGGCTAACAGGCAGGTAGCAGAAGAGCGCTCCCAGGTGAGCGGGCAAGAGTCTCTGGACTGGCAGGTGGTCACAGCACGTGACGGCGGAGCCTCCAGGTAGGCTAACAGGCAGGTAGCAGATGAGCGCTCCCAGGTGAGCGGGCAAGAGTCTCTGGACTGGCAGGTGGTCACAGCACGTGACGGCGGAGCCTCCAGGTAGGCTAACAGGCAGGTAGCAGATGAGCGCTCCCAGGTGAGCGGGTTAGCTGGTCCATAGACAGACTGACAGGAGTCAGAAGACAGACCGTCGGACCTCAGGCTAGCAAACAGGTAAGCGGATAACAGGCAGGAATCAGACAGCAAACTGGCAGAAAACTGGCAGGAAACTGGCAGGTAACTGGAAACGGGACCTGAGGGCTGAAGCAGAGTAGTGAACAGTGCAACAACATTGCTCGGGCACCTCCATTTTGGAGGAGGTGCCTTATAGATGGAGGGATCCTCCGGCCATTGGCCGGGGACTCCTTAGGGCGACGTGCGCGGCCCCTTTAAGAGAGGGGGAGCGCGCGCGCGCCCTAAGTACAGTGCCCGGGGGAGAGCGGGCGCTGCAAGCAGAGCGGGAGGAAGCCGCCGGGCACGGAGCAGAGAGGTGAGGGGAACAGCGTCCCTGCCTAGCAGGAGGCAGGGACGCCGACGCTACAGTACCCCCCCTTTAGGCCCCCCCTTTTTTAGGCCAGACAGAAATTTAGCAAGGATGAGAGGGGCATGGATGTTCTCCCGGGGCTCCCATGTTCTCTCCTCAGGACCAAACCCCTTCCAATCCACTAGAAAAAAGGTCTTTCCTCTTACCCTTTTGGTGGCCAGAATGTTCTCTACCTCAAACTCGTCTTCAGCAGAAACCGGAGCAGGAGGCGTACCTGTAGACTTGGAAAAGGAGTTAAGTACCACGGGTTTGAGAAGAGATACATGGAAGGAGTTAGGGATCCGTAAGTTGGCCGGGAGTTTCAATTTATAGGCCACCGGGTTGATCTGTTTGATAACCTCCAGTGGGCCGATGAACCGAGGCCCTAACTTATAGGAAGGAATCTTGAGCCGGACATATTTGGATGAGAGCCAGACTTTATCTCCGGGACGAAATTGTGGGGAATCCAGGCGTTTATTGTCGGCGTGTCTCTTCATCCGCTCGGACGACTGAAGGAGTGCGGATCGGGTACTCTCCCAAATGGAGGAAAATTTGCTAACGAGAGATTCCGCGGCCGGGTTGTCCACAGAGGTGGAGACAGGAAAAGGGATCCGAGGATGCTGACCGAAGACTAGAAGAAGATTCGCTCTCGTGATTGTTGTAAGAGAACTCGGCCCATGGTAGGAGATCCACCCAGTCTGAATGGTGGGCATTAACGAAGTGCCGGAGGTAACTGGTCAAATTCTGATTGATCCGCTCCACTTGACCATTGGACTGTGGGTGGTAAGCCGAGGAGAAGTCCAGGGTGACGTCGAGCAGTTTACATGTGGCTCTCCAGAAGCGTGAGGTGAACTGAACCCCACGATCCGACACGATGTGGAGAGGCAGACCATGGAGACGGAAGATGTGGCGGATAAAGTCTTTAGCTAGCTCGGGAGCAGACGGGAGGCCTGGCAGGGGAATAAAATGAGCCATTTTGGAAAAGCGGTCAGCGACCACCCAAATGACCGTACAACCGGCAGAGACGGGGAGATCTGTTATGAAGTCCATAGCTATATGTTGCCACGGGGCAGCAGGCACTGGCAGAAGAAGAAGGCGGCCGGCAGGCAGGTGCCTCGGAATTTTGTTGCGGGCGCAGGACACACAGGCAGAAACAAAGTCAATTACATCCTTGTGCAGGGTAGGCCACCAGTAGTGCCGGGTAATAAGCTGGAGGGTCTTTTTCTGACCGGCGTGCCCAGCTAGCTTAGACGAGTGACCCCAGTGTAGAATCTTCTCCCGATCGGACTCCGTTACGAACGTCTTACCGGAAGGGAGACGATTTAGGCCCACGGGGGCTACCTGCATTACTCTGGCGGGATCGATGATGTGTTTAGGTTCCTCCTCAAGATCAGACACCAGAAAGGATCGGGACAGGGCGTCAGCTTTGATGTTTTTGTCAGCCGGACGAAAATGAAGAATGAAATCAAAGCGGGCAAAAAACAAAGACCACCGGGCTTGGCGCGGGTTAAGTCTCTGGGCGCTCTGGAGATATGCCAAGTTCTTGTGATCAGTGTAAATTATTACCGGGTGGAGAGCCCCCTCGAGCAGGTAACGCCACTCCTCCAGTGCCATCTTAATGGCCAACAATTCTCGGTCTCCTATAGAATAGTTGCGCTCAGAAGAGGAGAAAAGTTTGGAGAAAAAGCCGCAGGTTACCTTTCTTCCGGAAGAAGATTTTTGGGTAAGTACCGCCCCAGCTCCGGAGGAGGAGGCGTCAACTTCTAGGAAGAATTGTTTGTTGCCGTCCGGACGATGCAGCACCGAGGCGGAGAGGAAGGCCTGTTTTAAGGAAAGAAATGCCTCCTCTGCTTCGGGCGGCCATTCTCTGGGGTTCGTACCTTTACGGGTGAGAGCAGAGATAGGGCGGTCCGGGAAGAGAAGTGCGGTATGAACAGGCGGTAATAGTTGGCGAAGCCCAGGAACCGCTGAATAGCCTTCTACCCCTCTGGTCGGGGCCACTTCTGGATGGCAGACAGTTTCTCAGGATCCATTTGTAGACCTGTCTGAGAGATTATGTAGCCCAGAAATGGAAGAGAGGTCTGCTCAAAGATGCACTTCTCATATTTAGCGTAGAGGTGGTTCTGCCTGAGCCTGAGCAGGACCTGACGAACGTCCCTCCGGTGAGTAGGAAGATCCGGAGAGAAGACCAAGATATCGTCCAGGTACACCACCACGCAGGAGTAGAGAAGATCACGGAAGATGTCATTGACCAACTCTTGAAAGACGGCAGAAGCGTTACAGAGACCGAAGGGCATCACAAGGTACTCATAGTGGCCGTCCCGGGTATTGAATGCCGTCTTCCACTCATCCCCCTCACGGATACGGACCAGGTTATACGCCACACGGAGATCCAGTTTGGTGAAGATTCTAGCCCCCCTCAGACGGTCAAATAATTCAGGAATAAGTGGAAGGGGGTATTTATTCTTCACAGTAATCTGGTTTAGGCCTCTATAGTCTATACATGGACGGAGTGAGCCATCCTTCTTTTTGACAAAGAAGAAGCCTGCTCCCGCCGGGGAGGTAGATTTCCGGATAAATCCCCGGGCCAGGTTCTCCTCAATATATTCAGACATGGACCGGGTTTCAGCAGCGGACAAAGGGTAGATTCGCCCACGGGGAGGAGTAGAGCCGGGCATCAGGTCGATTGGGCAGTCGTATGGTCTATGAGGAGGTAAAGTCTCTGCCTCTTTTTTATTGAAGACATCCGCATAAGACCAATAGGGAACCGGAAGACCGGGCAGATTGGCTGGGGTAGGAGAAGGACGGGCAGGACGAACGGGAACTAGACAAGTCTTATGGCAGTCCTGTCCCCAGCGAAGGACCTCTCCGGTCTGCCAGTCAAGCACGGGTGCATGTTTCTGGAGCCAAGGCAGGCCAAGCAATAGTGCGTGAGAGAGTCCAGGCAGAACATGAAAGGAGATGCTCTCAGAATGCAGCATTCCCACCTGTAGAGTCAGAGATTCGGTGATGAGTTGGATGGGATGTGGTAAGAGACCCCCATCCACGGCGGCGACAGATAAAGGTACGGCCAGAGGTTTGGTGGGAATGCGGTATTTTTCTACCAGGGATTGAGAGATGAGATTTCCAGCAGCTCCAGAGTCAAGTTGAGCCAGTTCAAAATAGCGGTTCTCTCCGCAGAAGATAGAAACAGACAGCATCAGGGATGGAGAGGGTTTACTTTTGTCTAGGGCGACCTCTCTGAGCGATCCTAGACACAGGCGTTTCCCGACCTCTCAGGGCAGGAACGGATCCGGTGCTCCTTACTGCCACAGTAGAAACAGCTCCCCTCGGCACGTCGTAAGTCTTGACGGGTCTTGACCATCTTGGTCTGGTCGACCTGCATAGGCTCAGGTGAGTGTGCCTGGGGAGTAACAGAGGGAGTGACGGGTCTCTGGAAGGTAGGGACTAGACGTGGAATCCTCCTCTCACGGGTGACCTCCCTAGCGCGCTCCTGGAACCGGATGTCAATCCGGGTGGCAAGTGTAATCAAGTCGTCGAGAGTGGTAGGAATGTCCCGACCGGCGAGTTCATCTTTAATACGGCCGGACAGACCCTCCCAGAAGACGTACACCAGGGTGTCGTTATCCCAGGCCAGCTCCGAAGCAAGGGTACGGAACCGTATTGCATATTGGCCCACGGTGAGACTCCCTTGACGGAGGCGTAGCAGAGATGAGGCGGATGAGGTCTTCCGTCCGGGTTCGTCGAAGACCTTCCGGAAAGCCGTGAGAAAGGCTGGCAGGTCGGACACCAGAGGGTCTCCTCTCTCCCATAGAGGATTTAGCCAAGCCAGTGCCTCCCCCGTGAGATGGGACATGATGAAGGCTACTTTGGCCCGGTCGGAATTAAACTGGTGGGACTGGTGTTCAAAGTGCAGGGTGCACTGGTTAATGAAGCCCGGAGCTTGAGCGGAGTCGCCTCCGAAGCGAGGAGGTGCAGAAAGCCGGATTCCAGAGCAGGATACTATGGTATTGGTGGGCAGCGGAGCAGCCGGGCTGCGAGTCATGACACTAGCGGTGGTTGCTGGTGGGGCAGTCAAATTGTCCAGGCGAGTATTGACATTCCGCAGGTGACCCAGGATGGACTCCTGTTGGGACCTCTGTCGGTACAGTTCATGACAAAGGTCCGAGAGCGAGGGAGCTTGGGTGCCACCGGGTTCCATGGCCCGAGCAAACTGTAACGGGTCTGGGAGGCGGAACCTCTGAGCAACTTATACAAGGGGGCGGTCCTTGTAAGGAAGCGGGTGGCGACCAGGGAAGACAGGCAGGTAGTCACAGCAGGTGACCGGGTCAGTCTCTGGGTAAACGGGCAGGAGGTCACGGCAAATGACCGGGACAGTCTCTGGGTAAACGGGCAGGAGGTCACAGCAAGTGACCGGGACAGTCTCTGGGTGAACGGGCAGGAGGTCACGGCAAGTGACCGGGACAGTCTCTGGGTGAACGGGCAGGAGGTCACGGCAAGTGACCGGGACAGTCTCTGGGTGAACGGGCAGGAGGTCACAGCAAGTGACCGCGGAGCCTCCAGGTAGGCTAACAGGCAGGTAGCAGATGAGCGCTCCCAGGTGAGCGGGCAAGAGTCTCTGGACTGGCAGGTGGTCACGGCACGTGACTGCGGAGCCTCCAGGTAGGCTAACAGGCAGGTAGCAGAAGAGCGCTCCCAGGTGAGCGGGCAAGAGTCTCTGGACTGGCAGATGGTCACAGCACGTGACGGCGGAGCCTCCAGGTAGGCTAACAGGCAGGTAGCAGATGAGCGCTCCCAGGTGAGCGGGCAAGAGTCTCTGGACTGGCAGGTGGTCACAGCACGTGACGGCGGAGCCTCCAGGTAGGCTAACAGGCAGGTAGCAGATGAGCGCTCCCAGGTGAGCGGGTTAGCTGGTCCATAGACAGACTGACAGGAGTCGGAAGGCAGACCGTCGGACCTCAGGCTAGCAAACAGGTAAGCAGATAACAGGCAGGAATCAGACAGCAAACTGGCAGGAAACTGGCAGGTAACTGGAAATGGGACCTGAGGGCTGAAGCAGAGTAGTGAACAGTGCAACAACATTGCTCGGGCACCTCCATTTTGGAGGAGGTGCCTTATATATGGAGGGATCCTCCGGTCATTGGCCGGGGACTCCTTAGGGCGACGCGCGCGGCCCCTTTAAGAGAGGGGGAGCGCACGCGCGCGCGCCCTAAGCACAGTGACCGTGGGAGAGCGGGCGCTGCAAGCAGAGTGGGAGGAAGCCGCCGGGCACGGAGCAGAGAGGTGAGGGGAACAGCGTCCCTGCCTAGCAGGAGGCAGGGACGCCGACACTACACACAGTATGGGGAGCGAGGGTGTTTGGATGTGTGCAGACACAGTATGAAGAGCGAGGGTAATAGGATGTGTGTGGACACAGTATGGGGAGCGAGGGTGATGGGATGTGTGCAGACACAGTATGGGGAGCGAGGGTGATGGGATGTGTGCAGCCACAGTATGGGGAGTGAGAGTGGTGGGATGTGTGCAGACACAGTATGGGGAGTGAGGGTGATAGAATGTGTGTGGACAAAGTATGCGGAGTGAGGTTGATGGGATGTGTGAGGAGGCAGTATTGAGAGTGATGGGTTAAATAGATGAGGAGACAGTATGGTTAGCAGGAGGGATGTGAGAGGAGACAGTATGAGGAGGTAGGGAGAAATGTGTGAGATGATTAATGAGGGGAATAGTGTGAGGATACAGTATGGAGGAAGAAAAGTATGAGTGGGCACAGACTAGAGACTTAGTATTTTTAAGAGCATCGTGTGGTGATGTGCTGCACAACATCAGAGAAGATGGAATTCTGCAGAGACGAGCTGTGGATGAAAAAACTATCATTGAGTCTGGACAAGATGAAGAAAAGAAAGAGAATGACTCCAGAGACAACATCATCTATCAGGTACCTGGATGCAAATGTTTTTTGTGATACTGACTAATTCTCATATTTTTATTTATGGTAGGAGCATTAAAGGGGTTGTCCAAGTTTGTGGAGACTCGGAGACTGCAGACTTCTGACTTCTCACAGAGCGCACTGCACGCTGTCAGGATTCTCTGTTGCCGGCGATTTGCATACATACGGTCACGTGCCGACTAGACATGCGTGGCCTCACTCAATGAAAATGAATTGAACGAGGCTTGACACGTCTAGTTAGAATGTGGTCGGAAGTATACAATTCGCATACTTAAGCTGACATGACCATCCACTCTTGCCACCGGAAAGGGAGAATAATAAGTGTGCAGTGCATGCGCTGTGAGAATTCAGAAGCCTCCAGTCACATAGAGGGACTGCAGACTTTCATGTCAAACTTAAACAAGCCCTTTGATTATACAATGAGCCCTGTAGCCAATCCTAACAGCGTGTAATATACTTACTGTCTGGATTCAGCTTTTTTTGCTGGTTCCAGCAGTCATCACATGGCCACTTCACTCATATGTGATTTTCATACTTACGATCAAGTGACAACGAGCTTCTCTTCCTTCTTCTCCCAGTTTTTCACTGAACATTGAGAGAATTAGGGAGAGCAGCTCGTCAGCACATGACTTTAAGTGGGCAAATTGCATATGTGCTTGGGGAGAGGGCAACAAACAGAATTCTTGCCCCACGTGCCATAAAACCTAGATACACCTCTGATGACATCATTCACACTTTTGCACGCTTTAGGGATTAAATCCCCCAGCACTTCTCACTGGCCCCATTACGTCTCCAGTTATTTGTGGTATTTTTAGAGCAGGTTCTATACAGGACTCAGATGTAGGATAATCTGTCCCAGCTATGTGATATTTATATATATATATATATATATATATATATATAAATAACTTTGTTCTCATGTCATTTATTCTTTTTATTAGAAGCATGCATAAGATTTTCCATCCGAATTAAGGCTGTGACCTACAGGGGGCAATTGTGAAGATAAAGCTTTTCTTCTGTATCCTTTTGTATAGGAAAATACTGGAGATTATTCTTTCTTATAGCAAATAAAAAGGTGCACAGACTCATGCCTATCATATGCCAAAAGGATATCTTATTACTTAGATGCGTCATCTCTTGTTGTTAGATGGGAACCTCCTAAATGCTGAGCTCCAGGATCACTACTACAGCAGCGTGGTTGGGTCACCTACACCTCATTCATAGGTTAGGGGTGTACCTGGGGAGAAGGGCTGATTAGTCATTTCCCCCTAGACATTAAAGGCATATCCATAAATGTCTAATAGGCCCTTGCTTGACTCCTTCCATAATGGGCCGAGACAACCATGCCGATGTGTAGACGCTTCTCCAATAACTTCCTACAAGTGACAACCATACTAAATGGGACACAGGTCAGGGCTCCCTCTTGCTGATGAAGCCCTGACCTTATTGAGACATGGTGGCCATCCACTACTCCATCCATCTGGACCATCCATGGCTGCACGGCACGCATCAAGACTGTTTTAAAATTAGTCTTAATGTATGTCTGGGCTTACTGCAACCATTTCTGCTTGTGAGCACTGTTTAGGGGTTTCTATACAGTAGATTTAAGCACAAATGCAAGCCTTGAAGGATCCTATACCTTGAGGTTCGCAAGACTTCAAATACCTGTTTGCTGTTTTGTAATGGTATTTTAGCAGCTGCTATCTTAATCCGATGAATTTGTCTGGTAGAAATTCCTCATTATGCCTTTATCTGCATAAACTTGGCTGTGCTCTGTATCAGCCACAAATCTCTTCACAGTAGATGATCACACTTAAAGAGCTATTCCCATCTCCAAGATCCTATCCCAGTGTGCAGTAGGTGTAATAATAATAATAATAATATTAGCAAATACCTCCAATTAGAAATGTAGTATAGTTCTTCTGATTCGCTATGTCGCTTACTCCATGTGCAGGGCATTGCAGTAGCTTAGATATCCATAGCTGTAAAGCAAAAGTGTCACTTTGGAAGTAACTTACAAAGGCTATATGGCACCTAAAAAAATGTGGAATCCTTTTTTTCGTCTTCATATATTGGCAAAAGATGTATATTAGCTCCACAACGGTCAATGTTTAGCCATTGCTCTGGCCTGGCTGAACATTATGTGTGGAATTCAGAGTTAAGGACCACACTCAATGCCTTCAAGAGGTGGTAAGTTGACAACTTAGACATACAATGTGAGGGCATCATCAAAATATGACCAGCTGGGATTACCTTAGAATTGGAAGTGAGTGATATAAGGTAAAATCCTCCTCTATTGTCTTACATCAGTCTCTTCCAGTCCGACGGAAACCCCAACTGGTTATGTTTTGATGATGATTTTGATGTACCCAAAGCCTTTGTTTTTGGAGATCAACTTGCCATGTTTTGATGGCCTCAAATATGGTCTTTAACCAGGTTCAATGCCAAAAGCATAGACATCATTAACACAGGACACATTCAATTAATTTGTCATTGGCTACCATGTTTCCACCCAAGTCAACCAAGACAGTTTGCCAATTGTCCAGTTTCCGAAATGGTTAATTCTTAATAAAGCACTCACATTTGTTCACAACATTTTATTTAAAAAATATTCACATCAATCTATGTTAAATACAGCATCATAAACATATATATCCCATACATGTGTATGAGCTCCACCATAACTCTGTGCGTATACCAACTCTTATGCCCAAGTTGAACCACGCATTGATTGAAACATGGAATACATTCATTTTTCGTTAACCTGAAAGGTACATAGTACATTATTACACAACATATTGATTGACCCCTTCTTCTGTGGCCATAGAACAGGCCAATAATTTTAGTACATAGCAGCATTTTGTGCACAGCACAATTGTCCTATAGAATATCGACAACCGTAAAATATAAAACAAGAATTATTCGGTGGTCGCTCAAAGTTGTCAGGGTTATTTGAAACTCTAGAGGCAGGTAGATAGAAAATGGTGAAAGAGGTGGCTCAACATGAAAACAGGGCGAGGAGGTGTTGACTTTTGATTCTCATTCTAAGCCTGAAGAAGCTTCATACATTCATGAAATCAACATGGTTTTCCTTCTCAAATTGGCAGTAGACTTTTGTTTGTTTTTTTCCATCATCTATACCGGGGTGATCTTGACTGTACAAAAAGCATTAAGCCGCCATGAGACCCTGGGAAAAGTCAGATTAATTCAAATTGGAAGATCGTAAATGCCATTCCTAAGACCTTGATGGACCTTTGGAAAAAAGCTTCTATCAGGATGAAAGTGATGCTAGAATAGAAAACACTTCAATTTACAAAATAGACAATGCTTGAAAAATTCCAGTATGTCCAATACTAACTCCTACCATACAGGTTTATATATATGTTTTTTTTACAATTCTATGACTATTTTCAGAATTTAGATATTAGCTCTAGTTGGCCACGGCGGGACTTAGTAATAGCTTACTTTATACCTTAAAGGCAACGACTGCTGATTGGAAATCCCTTCCAAGGACCAAGATGTGCAAAGATAATCATAGTAATGTACAATCATTTGAGAACATGTGGTCAGTCGACCAAGCTACAATAACAAATGTTGACTTTCTCGTCAACACAGTGCTGGCACATTGTGAGGGATAGAAGACCTTCTAAGAGAACATAGTAAATACCAATCTAGCACCATATATAAAACTTTAGCTACTGGGAATTTTCTTTAAACAGGTCTGGAGTCTTCCAAGGCGTTAAATGTCTCTAGCTTGGTCAACTTTTTAAATGTTTTTTTTCTCTTTTGAACAATGGCTTCTCAACAAAAGTCTGGAGGAGTCTACAAGGAGAAAGTTGGCTTCACATTTGTTCTTCTTCTATTTCATCGCATAAGTCTGTAGGATGCTCTGTGAAATCGGATTGTATGTGAAGAGTCTTGTACAAGGGAGGCGGTGTTCTTGGCACTTGGCAGTGGTCCGCGTGAGGTAGCTGTAGAGCAGTATTAAATGTTGGTGGATCTTCATCCGATAGGCAAGGATTGTCATGGCCAACCATGGTGTCAGGTTGCTGTTCCATGTCTTCTTCTTCTTTACGATTTTTCCACCATTTCACAAACTTCTGTCCCTTCAGACGTAAGACCACCCAAAAAGAGTCAATAAGGAATATCTCTACGATCTCAAGAACGCAGACCATAGAACAGCTCATCCAAAGGCCCAGTTGACCTCCGAAGTTTGCAAGAAGATTTGGAATCTATACATAAAAAAAGAAGGACAGTTAGTACATTCCCTTTTAAAACTGGAGATCTTGTGATTTCTAGTTATATGTCATATTTCAAAAGTAACAGAGCTTGAGAAGCAACAACTGGTGCTTAAGAGGCCCAAAAGTTCCTCCGCCACTTTAGAATACTCAACTGTTAAGAATGACACAAGGTGCCTGAGGGACCTGTTATCAATTTTGCATTGGGACCTAAGAGCTTCAAGTTACATCTTTGGTCAAAGATAAAAGAACAGAGAAAACTTACACTGGAGGCAGGACTTTCAGCAATAGTTCTGAGGTTTAAGTCTTGGTAGAAAATGTCCAGAAGTGCTAGATCGTTCCTAGACAGAAGAGGAATGTTTAGTATTTGAACATTTATAACCAGGAACTATCAACCTAATATTATTTAATACTGGTCCTAGAGTTGAGCAAAAAGTTTTGCAGGATCTTGGTCCAGTAATTAGATTAGCCTATTAATCAGAAGAGATGCCAGGGATGCTGGCAGGTAGAAGGACTTTTACAAGGTTCTGGCCTGGTGACTGTGGACTACCGATGTGGCCGTTGGACTAGGGTCCTGCAAATGTTTTTGCTCAGTTGCTATCTATTGTATATAAATACAAATGGGAATTCTGGGTTTAAGGAATCACTCTGGAGGACCAGCCTTGTCCTTCAGCTTATTGACTTGAATGTCCACTGTGTAATACTTCATCTTCCCCGGGGAGGTGCTGCAGGAAAATTGAACTCTCATATCTTGATATTAGCAGAGATTGCAGCTGATCATTGGGGGCCAGTGTGTCCAAGGAAAACTAAGAAGGAAATCATCTTAAGGTTCCACATATCTACCCTACCACATACATGCACCTAGATCACACATATACCAGGTACTTCCCTGTTTATGTCAATAGTTTTTATTCTAGCCTTCTGAATAAAGATGGATTATTAATCCAATAATTTTATTTCTGGGCAATTAATGAGCAATTATTGCAACCACAACATTAGAACAGTTATTATATATGAAGCCAACAATGTGACAGCAAATGTTTAATTTCTCTGCAGCGCCTCCACAGGAGAAATGAAGCTCTGCAGGTTGAGGTCCTCCAAAATAAGAAATGATCGTTCTAACCCTAGTAAGATCTATTGAACTTAGATTTCATTTTCTGGTTCCTCAGGTTTCTGGAACAATTTACTTAGTCAGGTTTTTATTTATTTTGTTCCCCAGTTCCCAAGACAAAACTCGCAGTGTCCACTCCTGATGGAAAAGACAAAAATAAAGAAGTGAGAATAGTAAGGGTGATTTTTCTACATTAAGACTACTTTTTCTGTAAATATCGACTTCCTTACTTATTTTGTATTATAGATCTGTGTAACTGTATATAAGGCCCATACAGTACCTCCGTGTGCCATGGATATTACACGAAAGCCTACAGAATATACTGTTGCATTATGGAGATATCATCCCTTTAGAAATAATGCTTCAAAGAGTTACCATATGGCAGCACATAAAATGCCTATGGGGCCATAAAAAAAGAACGTAGTGACGCCATGTGCCACACAAGGGCTGTACACATAATAATGGTCTCTAGGATCCGGTGGTTTACTGAAAGGGGGTTGGTTATCACTGTAAATTTGGCTGTTCTAGTAAATACTTGAATACTAAAATAAATATTTTAGAAGAGTTGACCGGTTCTTTAAGGTATAATAATGGTAAGTATCTACAGTATGTTTAGCTCTCAGAAGAACGTCATCGATTCTCAAGGAGCCATGATCGTCTTACCTCAGCACTTAATGAGGGCCACCTAGCCACACTTAAATCCCCCAGCACTTCTCACTGGCCCCATTACGTCTCCAGTTATTTGTGGTATTTTTAGAGCAGGTTCTATACAGGACTCAGATGTAGGATAATCTGTCCCAGCTATGTGATATTTATATATATATATATATATATATATATATATAAATAACTTTGTTCTCATGTCATTTATTCTTTTTATTGGAAGCACGCATAAGATTTTCCATCCGAATGAAGGCTGTGACCTACAGGGGGCAATTGTGAAGATAAAGCTTTTCTTCTGTATCCTTTTGTATAGGAAAATACTGGAGATTATTCTTTCTTATAGCAAATAAAAAGGTGCACAGACTCATGCCTATCATATGCCAAAAGGATATCTTATTACTTAGATGCGTCATCTCTTGTTGTTAGATGGGAACCTCCTAAATGCTGAGCTCCAGGATCACTACTACAGCAGCGTGGTTGGGTCACCTACACCTCATTCATAGGTTAGGGGTGTACCTGGGGAGAAGGGCTGATTAGTCATTTCCCCCTAGACATTAAAGGCATATCCATAAATGTCTAATAGGCCCTTGCTTGACTCCTTCCATAATGGGCCGAGACAACCATGCCGATGTGTAGACGCTTCTCCAATAACTTCCTACAAGTGACAACCATACTAAATGGGACACAGGTCAGGGCTCCCTCTTGCTGATGAAGCCCTGACCTTATTGAGACATGGTGGCCATCCACTACTCCATCCATCTGGACCATCCATGGCTGCACGGCACGCATCAAGACTGTTTTAAAATTAGTCTTAATGTATGTCTGGGCTTACTGCAACCATTTCTGCTTGTGAGCACTGTTTAGGGGTTTCTGTACAGTAGATTTAAGCACAAATGCAAGCCTTGAAGGATCCTATACCTTGAGGTTCGCAAGACTTCAAATACCTGTTTGCTGTTTTGTAATGGTATTTTAGCAGCTGCTATCTTAATCCGATGAATTTGTCTGGTAGAAACCTTCCTCATTATGCCTTTATCTGCATAAACTTGGCTGTGCTCTGTATCAGCCACAAATCTCTTCACAGTAGATGATCACACTTAAAGAGCTATTCCCATCTCCAAGATCCTATCCCAGTGTGCAGTAGGTGTAATAATAATAATAATAATATTAGCAAATATCTCCAATTAGAAATGTAGTATAGTTCTTCTGATTCGCTATGTCGCTTACTCCATGTGCAGGGCATTGCAGTAGCTTAGATATCCATAGCTGTAAAGCAAAAGTGTCACTTTGGAAGTAACTTACAAAGGCTATATGGCACCTAAAAAAATGTAGAATCCTTTTTTTCGTCTTCATATATTGGCAAAAGATGTATATTAGCTCCACAACGGTCAATGTTTAGCCATTGCTCTGGCCTGACTGAACATTATGTGTGGAATTCAGAGTTAAGGACCACACTCAATGCCTTCAAGAAGTGGTAAGTTGACAACCTAGACATACAATGTGAGGGCATCATCAAAATATGACCAGCTGGGATTACCTTAGAATTGGAAGTGAGTGATATAAGGTAAAATCCTCCTCTATTGTCTTACATCAGTCTCTTCCAGTCCGACGGAAACCCCAACTGGTTATGTTTTGATGATGATTTTGATGTACCCAAAGCCTTTGTTTTTGGAGATCAACTTGCCATGTTTTGATGGCCTCAAATATGGTCTTTAACCAGGTTCAATGCCAAAAGCATAGACATCATTAACACAGGACACATTCAATTAATTTGTCATTGGCTACCATGTTTCCACCCAAGTCAACCAAGACAGTTTGCCAATTGTCCAGTTTCCGAAATGGTTAATTCTTAATAAAGCACTCACATTTGTTCACAACATTTTATTTAAAAAAATATTCACATCAATCTATGTTAAATACAGCATCATAAACATATATATCCCATACATGTGTATGAGCTCCACCATAACTCTGTGCGTATACCAACTCTTATGCCCAAGTTGAACCACGCATTGATTGAAACATGGAATACATTCATTTTTCGTTAACCTGAAAGGTACATAGTACATTATTACACAACATATTGATTGACCCCTTCTTCTGTGGCCATAGAACAGGCCAATAATTTTAGTACATAGCAGCATTTTGTGCACAGCACAATTGTCCTATAGAATATCGACAACCGTAAAATATAAAACAAGAATTATTCGGTGGTCGCTCAAAGTTGTCAGGGTTATTTGAAACTCTAGAGGCAGGTAGATAGAAAATGGTGAAAGAGGTGTAAGATGATCTTCGGTTACCATCCAAAATTAAGTTTTTTTTTCATTGGTACATGTTGTGGCAATACCAGTCCATCCTACAGGTAGGTGGCTCAACATGAAAACAGGGCGAGGAGGTGTTGACTTTTGATTCTCATTCTAAGCCTGAAGAAGCTTCATACATTCATGAAATCAACATGGTTTTCCTTCTCAAATTGGCAGTAGACTTTTGTTTGTTTTTTTCCATCATCTATACCGGGGTGATCTTGACTGTACAAAAAGCATTAAGCCGCCATGAGACCCTGGGAAAAGTCAGATTAATTCAAATTGGAAGATCGTAAATGCCATTCCTAAGACCTTGATGGACCTTTGGAAAAAAGCTTCTATCAGGATGAAAGTGATGCTAGAATAGAAAACACTTCAATTTACAAAATAGACAATGCTTGAAAAATTCCAGTATGTCCAATACTAACTCCTACCATACAGGTTTATATATATGTTTTTTTTACAATTCTATGACTATTTTCAGAATTTAGATATTAGCTCTAGTTGGCCACGGCGGGACTTAGTAATAGCTTACTTTATACCTTAAAGGCAACGACTGCTGATTGGAAATCCCTTCCAAGGACCAAGATGTGCAAAGATAATCATAGTAATGTACAATCATTTGAGAACATGTGGTCAGTCGACCAAGCTACAATAACAAATGTTGACTTTCTCGTCAACACAGTGCTGGCACATTGTGAGGGATAGAAGACCTTCTAAGAGAACATAGTAAATACCAATCTAGCACCATATATAAAACTTTAGCTACTGGGAATTTTCTTTAAACAGGTCTGGAGTCTTCCAAGGCGTTAAATGTCTCTAGCTTGGTCAACTTTTTAAATGTTTTTTTTCTCTTTTGAACAATGGCTTCTCAACAAAAGTCTGGAGGAGTCTACAAGGAGAAAGTTGGCTTCACATTTGTTCTTCTTCTATTTCATCGCATAAGTCTGTAGGATGCTCTGTGAAATCGGATTGTATGTGAAGAGTCTTGTACAAGGGAGGCGGTGTTCTTGGCACTTGGCAGTGGTCCGCGTGAGGTAGCTGTAGAGCAGTATTAAATGTTGGTGGATCTTCATCCGATAGGCAAGGATTGTCATGGCCAACCATGGTGTCAGGTTGCTGTTCCATGTCTTCTTCTTCTTTACGATTTTTCCACCATTTCACAAACTTCTGTCCCTTCAGACGTAAGACCACCCAAAAAGAGTCAATAAGGAATATCTCTACGATCTCAAGAACGCAGACCATAGAACAGCTCATCCAAAGGCCCAGTTGACCTCCGAAGTTTGCAAGAAGATTTGGAATCTATACATAAAAAAAGAAGGACAGTTAGTACATTCCCTTTTAAAACTGGAGATCTTGTGATTTCTAGTTATATGTCATATTTCAAAAGTAACAGAGCTTGAGAAGCAACAACTGGTGCTTAAGAGGCCCAAAAGTTCCTCCGCCACTTTAGAATACTCAACTGTTAAGAATGACACAAGGTGCCTGAGGGACCTGTTATCAATTTTGCATTGGGACCTAAGAGCTTCAAGTTACATCTTTGGTCAAAGATAAAAGAACAGAGAAAACTTACACTGGAGGCAGGACTTTCAGCAATAGTTCTGAGGTTTAAGTCTTGGTAGAAAATGTCCAGAAGTGCTAGATCGTTCCTAGACAGAAGAGGAATGTTTAGTATTTGAACATTTATAACCAGGAACTATCAACCTAATATTATTTAATACTGGTCCTAGAGTTGAGCAAAAAGTTTTGCAGGATCTTGGTCCAGTAATTAGATTAGCCTATTAATCAAAAGAGATGCCAGGGATGCTGGCAGGTAGAAGGACTTTTACAAGGTTCTGGCCTGG
This sequence comes from Phyllobates terribilis, assembly GCF_046119375.1. NCBI lineage: Eukaryota > Metazoa > Chordata > Amphibia > Anura > Dendrobatidae > Phyllobates > Phyllobates terribilis. Next base: position 358,952,264 of record NW_027362769.1, on the reverse strand, counting down.
TGACTGTGGACTACCGATGTGGCCGTTGGACTAGGGTCCTGCAAATGTTTTTGCTCAGTTGCTATCTATTGTATATAAATACAAATGGGAATTCTGGGTTTAAGGAATCACTCTGGAGGACCAGCCTTGTCCTTCAGCTTATTGACTTGAATGTCCACTGTGTAATACTTCATCTTCCCCGGGGAGGTGCTGCAGGAAAATTGAACTCTCATATCTTGATATTAGCAGAGATTGCAGCTGATCATTGGGGGCCAGTGTGTCCAAGGAAAACTAAGAAGGAAATCATCTTAAGGTTCCACATATCTACCCTACCACATACATGCACCTAGATCACACATATACCAGGTACTTCCCTGTTTATGTCAATAGTTTTTATTCTAGCCTTCTGAATAAAGATGGATTATTAATCCAATAATTTTATTTCTGGGCAATTAATGAGTAATTATTGCAACCACAACATTAGAACAGTTATTATATATGAAGCCAACAATGTGACAGCAAATGTTTAATTTCTCTGCAGCGCCTCCACAGGAGAAATGAAGCTCTGCAGGTTGAGGTCCTCCAAAATAAGAAATGATCGTTCTAACCCTAGTAAGATCTATTGAACTTAGATTTCATTTTCTGGTTCCTCAGGTTTCTGGAACAACTTACTTAGTCAGGTTTTTATTTATTTTGTTCCCCAGTTCCCAAGACAAAACTCGCAGTGTCCACTCCTGATGGAAAAGACAAAAATAAAGAAGTGAGAATAGTAAGGGTGATTTTTCTACATTAAGACTACTTTTTCTGTAAATATCGACTTCCTTACTTATTTTGTATTATAGATCTGTGTAACTGTATATAAGGCCCATACAGTACCTCCGTGTGCCATGGATATTACACAAAAGCCTACAGAATATACTGTTGCATTATGGAGATATCATCCCTTTAGAAATAATGCTTCAAAGAGTTACCATATGGCAGCACATAAAATGCCTATGGGGCCATAAAAAAAGAACGTAGTGACGCCATGTGCCACACAAGGGCTGTACACATAATAATGGTCTCTAGGATCCGGTGGTTTACTGAAAGGGGGTTGGTTATCACTGTAATTTGGCTGTTCTAGTAAATACTTGAATACTAAAATAAATATTTTAGAAGAGTTGACCGGTTCTTTAAGGAATAATAATGGTAAGTATCTACAGTATGTTTAGCTCTCAGAAGAACGTCATCGATTCTCAAGGAGCCATGATCGTCTTACCTCAGCACTTAATGAGGGCCACCTAGCCACACTTCTTGTAAATGTCCATTCTTTAAAACTAGAAAAAAAAAATATATATATATGTGTTGCTTATAAGAGTATCTAAAAAACAATTTACTAAAGTCCCATGCAAGATGTGGCTTGAGAAGAACAAAAGAGGAACAGTAACTAGAGAAGTCCTGGGGGAGCTGAAAGAGATCAAGAAGGAAACTGGCAAGGTCAGATGGAGCCTTGCGATTGTTCTTGATAATTGCCAAGAGTTAAGACATCTCAAAGTCAAGATGTAGTTCCTCATACCAATTTAAACTTATGGCTGATTAAAAGAGCCCTGTGGAAACACCTAAAACACCATGTTATGCCTCATAAAGATCCTGAGGGGTGGAGCATAACACAAAGACTCTCTCATTGGTGAATCTCTGTTCCATGTTCCGCCCTCTAGGTTCCAATATATTTAAAACATAGTGCACCAGTTTTTCTTAACGTGTTCCTTTAAAAAAAACAGAAACTTAAGAAAGCTCGTCAGCCACCTCTATGGGAATGGCAGTCGGAGATGGCACTGATGTAGATAGAACTGATACGTGGTTAACTTTTCCTTTAATCTCACCTGCAAGACTCACGACAAATTTTCTGACAGCCCAGATCTTCCTGGACAAATTGTCTATGCAGCTTGAAGTAACAATAAACTGGGAAAAAAACAGGAAAAGAATACAAAAAATAAATAAATCAGTCAGTTTTAGAAAACGAGCATCATGATTTACAAAAATATCCGAAATAATAAAAATTACTTTAAATGTTAATATTGGAACTTACTCCAACTTGGGAATTCATCATAATTGCAGTATTTTGCTCCTTCGGGCAATGGCTGGTCATAGTGGGCGCATCCACAGGTCTTCACCATCTCTTTTTGGAAACACGAATACAGGCAGATCTGCAAAAAGGAAGGACAAAGGCAATGTTAAGTCTTGGACACGGACAGTGATCTATATTTTAATACAGTTATATAAACTATGTCTATCTCTCTTTTACCTGAAAGGTATATTTCTTGTTGTACAGGTTGTCCACAGGCACGTCGCTTCCATCGATGGTGCAGTCGCTGTACGGACTGGATAACTTTGAAGATTCCGTCTGGGATAACAATAAAATTATATCAAATTACATTAATTTATTACTCGACGATATTTTCTCCAAATCATTTATAATTTTCTTGTCTATATAATCCAGTCATGGGTTAGAAATAGATGCTGGTCGTATCTGTTTCTTGGGTGAATGTTTACTGCCCCCCAGAGCTAGCGGAACTTGTTGTACCATGAAATTGAGGAGACCAGAACAAGTGGGGTGAGACGACCCCTTTAAACAGAGCATATCTTGGGAAAAGGAATTTCCATGGGGAGAAATATCTCGTATGCTCTGCCTGTGCCTAGAAGCCTTGGAATATTTCCATATCTTTCTGCCATGTCAACTCCCCAAAGCAGCTTTTTTCCAGTGGTCACCAATGCCACTGAGGGTAGACCAAGTAACTTTCTGTACTGTGGGCAAAAGTAAAGGGATCATTTCCAACATTTATGTTGGTAATGTCAGGAATTTTTACCCCCACCTTGGCCATGAAAACCTCCAGCTAGAGATGTTGTGAATCGATTCACAGGACCAGGTCCATCGGACACATCACTAATTTGTGGCCATTGTATGAGAGCCTCGAGAACCTGACAGCATCCGCGGCTCCTCCTTTGATTAGCCGGACCGGCGTGAAGTCACCTCACCAGTCTCATTAACTACAAGGGGTGGTTCTCAGGGCTCCCATCCAATGGCGACAAATTACTAATATGGCTGATGGACTGGGTCCTGTGAATCAACTCTACCTCCAACACCACCCGGAACTAACGGTTTGTGAGAAATTATCCCTTTTTGCCTGAGACAATACTAAATTTGTCTGAGATATTCTGACAAATCTGGGACTGTTGAGAAGTATGGCAGAGGACGTAGTATTTTGACATTTTGTCCTTCACCTCCATTTCATCACTCCTTTCTTGAATTCCATGATTACTAAAAACAGTCTTTTATCACTTACCAGTTGCATCCCAATAGAAGCTTCCATCGCCGTCTCGAGTTCCGTCCCCGATTCTTCGATAAAAGGAAAGTCATTTTGATCATGCACTAGAATCTTAGCACCGGCTGCGGTGACCAAGAATGGGTTGTACTCTTCTTCATCAATGTAGATGACCAACTTCAGTCCTAAGGACAAAAAGCGCCAAAAGTTTTATTATACACAAATATATAATAAGCTGTAGATAAAATCATGGCCAAAAGTTTGGAGACTGGCATACATTTTGATTTCCACTATGTTTTCTGTCTCTGTTTTTCAATCTTTTAACCATATTAGGCAAAAATGTTTTGTCATCAGTCCAGATTGGGCACCAGAAGCTGACATCAAGCTGCCAGGGGGGAGGACAGAAGTCTTGAAAAACAAAGGTCAAAACTAAGAACATTGAGTCTTTACATAAACGTGATTAATTTGTAAAAGTTTAAAATTTATTAAATGCTTATAAACTTTGGCGAAACCCAAAATTTGGGTCAGTCTTGAAACTTTTGGTCACAACTGTAGAGTAGAAAACATGCAACAACTAAAGACATCTTACCAGCCTCGGCACCACCCATGGAGGACTCCAGCAACGGCTCCTGTTTGGCATCATTGAAGGTGTAGCAGTTGCCGTATAGAGAATGGTGGAATAGGGTGAAGTTCCTGCAATGGGAAAGAATATGGTCTTATGGACACATTGAAGATATATTGACCAAACCTTATCTGATCTGTATGGGGGCCTCCAGGACTCTTCCCCAACAGATGATGTTGGAGGAAAGGAGGAACAGACTTGCTGAATTTCAATACCGACCATTTTTTTTTAATAAAGTAGAATTAAGAAGAGCCTGGCAGAAGCTTCCTCCCCTCTCACTTTCGAAAATACATGCATGATCGGTCTCCCTGAGAATACATGGAAGGGTAAGGGTCTTGTCTACTTTGGAAATCCCTACATATTAGAATGTAGAGATTGGCTTTACAATAAGCAAATCACACAGTGTTCCTCTACTAGAACCTCTTGAAGAGACTTTGAAAAAAGTCTGGTGGAAAACTCTCCAAATTAGTCACTGTCCAATCAAAAGCCGACAAACAAAGCTCCAGGAAAAAAAAAAAACTATTCCAAAACTGGGAAAAAAAAAAAACTCCTCCAAAAACTCCCCCCAAGAAAGAGCATTTCCTGAAGCTGTGAACAGAATGTAGCCTTAGGCCTTCATGGACACTAGGAGATGGCTGTCATCATTGTGGACTCATTGTATAACATATTGACATTTCACTTCTGTCCACGAGTAGGGTTAGAATAAGTGGCTCGTGCCTACAGATAAATCATATCCGGCATTGCTTACATGACAATACACGGAATTATCTGGAAATTTACATAATGCTGTTATATGAAATATCTTAATGCTGAGCTGGTGAATGACTAATGTCTGGGCAGACAGCAAAAAAGATTATTTTCCCTTTCATCACGGTTGCTCTACGGTACGTGGTTGGACCATATGTTCTTAAAGGGGCTTTCCTGTTTAGAAACGCCAGCAGTAAATATCATTAGTGGGATGAAGCCTCCTCAATTTCAATCCTCGATCAATCAAATTGAAGATTGGCTATACAAAGAGCATCTCACCCTCTGGAGGACCAGCATCTATGTCAAGGTTAATATAGGACATTCCACCATTTCCAACTTCCAAGCTATGGCTTCTTTGCATACATGGAGTAATGCATAATGAAATAACGTGATCAAGCTCGGGATGGGAATGTTCCTATGACAGCCCATATGTCCTAAGGAAGTTAGGAATGTAATATAGTATAATAAACCAGAACTTACTGAGCGTCACATGGTTTGCCATCAAAAAAGCAGTTGATGAGTAGCTCATTGGCGGAGTAACTCATCTTAATCTTCTCGTCCATGGGTATTGTTGCCAGGATGTTCATATAGTGTAGCCGGTACCACTCCTGGATGGCGCTGATGGCAGAACTAAAAGTAAATATGGTGCAGTCTGTGTTGTTGTTTGGGTCGCACTGTTAGAAGAAAAGAAAGTGAAAATGTCAGATAGTAATATATTGGAAATCAAGAACCGAAAATATAAAGAACGATCAAAGATTGGAGTAAGGTGAAACCATCATCTCTGAGAACCATTGTATCATTAACTATATTTATTACCTATATCTACGTTATCAATTATTCTGGGTGATGATCTTCATGCAAAAACTATGACTTAGCTGTGAGCTCACATTTGTAGCCTACTTTTCCGATTTGTAGGTTTTACACCTACTATTGTACCATAAGGACTTGGGTACGGCATTGAATAGATTTCCTGAGACTTTACTATTGATGGCCCTACTTATTATAAATCCTCAATATCAGATCATTAAAGATATCCATTGATCAGTCAATTATATGAGTGTATTATTATAGATCAGTATAGTCCATGATTCAGCCATACATTTGGGCCATTAGTCAGACTTCAAAGGCTGTGGACGCGTGGAGTTTTTTGAGAAGTTCATGTTCAGTTTCATGGAGAACTTCTTTAGGAAACTCTCCTTTTGGGAAAAGGGGGAAGTTTTTGGAGGAATTTCTCTTTTCTTAAAGAGTTTCCAAAGGCTATGTGCACTCAAAGTTTTTTTACTGAGTTTTCAGATCAGAAACTGAGCAGAAACTCACCGTTTTTGAGGAGTTTTTAGATTTGGAGAGTTTCCACTCAGTTTCTGCTCCAAAAACAATAGTAAAAAACAATAGATTAAAAAATTCCTCATGTGGACAGCAAAATGGTTAGAAATGAAATGGAAGGGTTTTCCAATAGGTGTTGAAACAGTTTTTGAGGAGGATTTTGGAGGGGAAAAAGTCAGTTGAAAAAGCTTAGTGTGCACATAGCCTTAGGCTGGTGTCACTCATATGCCATTCACCGTTGGAGTATGGACCGGCTATGGGTCACTGGACCCAATCTCAGCAGCCTCGTAGACATATACGAGTCCATCTTCAGGCCAAAAATTTCATATGTGTGAAATTGGTTCTTGCCCACTGAGTTTTTTTAGGAGAAGGAACTCAGCTGAAACTCTCCAAATCCTCCTCAAAACACAAACCTCAGTTTCTAGTCCAAAACCTTAGTGAAAAACTCTGTGTGCATATAGCCTAAGAATAAGCCAAAAGGGTCTGTGTTACTCACCAACTTGTAGCCCACAATGTTTTCAATAGCGGTATCCGTGTTCCTTTCCACCATTCTGGCGGCCATTCTGCTCCTTTTCCGTGTGGGAATCTCCTCAGCATCGATCTCGTTGCCATTTACGCTTTTCACCTCAAACAACTGGATCTTTTTGAGATAATCATTCTCCACTTCAGGGACTTCTTGTTGAGTTTCTACATCTCTGCGCCGGCGACTTGTGGGTTCTGTGTATCCATAGATGTCCTTGAGCGCTTTGATAGTGTCCGCTTCCAAACCGGCCACATAAGGTTTGATCGTACTATACCTGCAAAATAAGGCATGTATTGCGTTCAAGTCTAGTGCAATCAGTCTTCGGCAATGTTGTTCATGTACAACTCCCAGCAAGACTTGACAGCTGCAGAATTCTTAAATCTACAGCTGTGTGATACCCAATCCGGCGCCATAAACAAATGCTAAAATGTCCACTGGGTGTATCCAGATCATCTAAGTGTCCTCATTAATCTACATGTAGACCACTATTTATTTTACTCACTTATATAGCGCCATTAATTCTACAGCGCTTTACAGACATTATCATCACTGTCCCCATTGGGGCTCACAATCTAAATTCCCTATCAGTATGTCTTTGGAGTGTGGGAGGAAACCGGAGAACCCGGAGGAAACCCACACAAACACAGAGAGAACATACAAACTCTTGGCCGATGTTGTCCTTGGTGTGATTTGAACCCAGGACCCCTGCGATGCAAGGCTGCAGTGCTAACCACTGAACCACCGTGCTGCCCTACCACTATTAGTCCATTGATTGACTGAGCGCTGAAAACCATCATCTAGGCAGAGTGTTAGTACACATATCCTAATCAAGAACCTACCAGGGTTGGCGCATGTGCAGACCAAGAACTGATCTCTCTGCAAACGCATTGCACATGCGCTGATGCTTGATTTGGTGTAGCCAATGGATTACACTGTTTGCACCATTCATGCCAATCTACAGGCCAATGGTGGACTGGTTAATTGACCTGAACATGTGTCCTTCTCTGGTCTGTTGATCGACAAGGAGCTGAAAACCATCATCTAGGCAAAATGTTAGTACACATATCCAAATCTTGAATTTATCGGGAGCGGCACATGCGCAGACCAAGGATTGATCTCTCTGCAGACACATTGCGCATGCACTGGTCCTTGATTTGGTGTAGCCCATGGATTACACTGTTTGCATCATTCATGTCAATCTACAGGCCAGTGGTGGACTTGACATTAATTGACCCAGTCACAATATGTTATCCTCTGGTCTGTTGATTGACAAGTAGCTAAAAACCATAGAATCATAGAATGGTAGAGTTGGAAGGGACCTCCTGGGTCATCTGGTCCAACCCCCTGCTCAAAGCAGGATTCACTAGATCATCTCCGACAGATGTCTGTCCAGCCTCTGTTTGAAGACGTCCATTGAAGGGGAACTCACCACCTCTCGTGGCAGCCTGTTCCACTCATTAATCACCCTAACTGTCAAAAAGTTTTTTCTAATATCTAATCTGTGTCTCCTCCCATTTAGTTTCATCCCATTGCTTCTAGTCTTTCCTTGTGCAAATGAGAATAAAGATGATCCTTCTACAATGTGACAGCCCTTGACATATTTGTAGACAGCTATTAAGTCTCCTCTCAGTCTTCTTTTTTGCATCATCTAGACAGTCTTATTACATATGTCCTAATCCAGAACTTATCGGCGTTGGCGCATGGGCAGACCAAAAATGGATTTTTCTGCAAACACATTGCGCATGCGCCATCTTTCAGCTCTCCCACGCAAGTGCTTGATTTGGTGCAGCCCATGGGTGACACTGTGTGCACCATTCATATCAATCTACAGGCCAGTGGTGGACTTACGTTACATTAATTGAAATGGACACGATATGTCCTTCTCTGGTCTGTTGATTGACAAGGAGTTGAAAACCATCATCTATGCAAAGTGTTAGTATGCATGTCCTAATCCTAAACTTATCGGGAGCGACGCATGCACGGACAGAGAATTAATTTGTTTGCAAACACATTGCGCATGCACCGGTTTCCGCTCTCCCACGTGCCGGTTTCCATTCTCCCACGCGCCAGCTTCCGCTCTCCCACGCGCCGGCTTCAGCTCTCCCACACAATTGCTTGATTGGGTGTAGCGCATGGATGATGCTGTTTGCACCATTCATGTCAAATTACAGTCTAGTGGCGGATGTGGCATTAATTGACCCAGACATGATACGCCCCTCCCTTTGTCACAGAGCTGAAAACTGACACATACAAAAAGTGTCGGCCCGCATTTGCTGATCCTCAGCTAACTTCCGGAACAGGCGCATCCGCAGATGAATATTGATTGTCTTACCTACCCACACAGTCAGACACTTGGCGCATGCGCCAGTTTTCAGATCTATCATGCAAGCACTGGATTTTGCGCTGCCTGGGGATGTTGTTGTTTGCACTGTTGGCAAGTGATGAACGCAGCATATATTGTCCTGTACACGACATGCCATCACCTGGGTGGGCTGACTGATGGTGACCTGAAACATGTCATACAGACTCCAGATCACTTCCAGGTCTTCAGGTCCAGTATATACACAGACCAAAATGGCTTACTTTCCCTACACAATGGCTAACACTTTTCACAAGCGCCGTTTTTCATCTCTACTTTTCAAGCTCTAGATTCCATGCAGCCTGTGGATGACGTTGCACTATTAATGTCAATGAACAGGCCAAGAGCAGGCAATTTCACAGAGATCCCCTTAAAATTAAAATTGAAAAAAATAGACATTGTGTAGGATTTACCTCTCTAACTTCATATGATCATTGGGTAAAACACATCACAGGCTGAAGGACAGAAGAAGTTGTTCAGTGTATTATGTTATACAATAGCCTGAGGCTGTAGAAACATGAACAATGCACTTCTTCTCCTCTATAACTGTGGATTACATACAACAGTTACAATAATCTGATGTGATTCTAATGTATCTGCGAGGAAGAGACATCAACAACAGATGATACAATGCAGATTCTTATGTGAGCTGTGCTGGAAGCAAAGCATAGAGCCAGCAATAGTTCTGTAATGTCCAGTGTGTGCTCATGTTATAGTTCTGTAATGTCCAGTGTGTGCTCATGTTATAGTTCTGTAATGTCCAGTGTGTGCTCATGTTATAGTTCTGTAATGTCCAGTGTGTGCTCATGTTATAGTTCTGTAATGTCCAGTGTGTGCTCATGTTATAGTTCTGTAATGTCCAGTGTGTGCTCATGTTATAGTTCTGTAATGTCCAGTGTGTGCTCATGTTATAGTTCTGTAATGTCCAGTGTGCGCTCATGTTATAGTTCTGTAATGTCCAGTGTGTGCTCATGTTATAGTTCTGTAATGTCCAGTGTGTGCTCATGTTATAGTTCTGTAATGTCCAGTGTGTGCTCATGTTATAGTTCTGTAATGTCCAGTGTGTGCTCATGTTATAGTTCTGTAATGTCCAGTGTGTGCTCATGTTATAGTTCTGTAATGTCCAGTGTGCGCTCATGTTATAGTTCTGTAATGTCCAGTGTGCGCTCATGTTATAGTTCTGTAATGTCCAGTGTGCGCTCATGTTATAGTTCTGTAATGTCAAGTGTGTGCTCATGTTATAGTTCTGTAATGTCCAGTGTGTGCTCATGTTATAGTTCTGTAATGTCCAGTGTGTGCTCATGTTATAGTTCTGTAATGTCCAGTGTGTGCTCATGTTATAGTTCTGTAATGTCCAGTGTGTGCTCATGTTATAGTTCTGTAATGTCCAGTGTGTGCTCATGTTATAGTTCTGTAATGTCCAGTGTGTGCTCATTTTTATAGTTCTGTAATGTCCAGTGTGTGCTCATGTTATAGTTCTGTAATGTCCAGTGTGCGCTCATGTTATAGTTCTGTAATGTCCAGTGTGCGCTCATGTTATAGTTCTGTAATGTCCAGTGTGTGCTCATGTTATAGTTCTGTAATGTCCAGTGTGTGCTCATGTTACAGTTCTGTAATGTCCAGTGTGTGCTCATGTTATAGTTCTGTAATATCCAGTGTGTGCTCATGTTATATCTGGGATGTAGAAAGTAGGAAGAGAGAAACAAATCAATACCAGATTAGGGGTAATAAGTATGAAACTCAATGTGCTCGTACTCATGGTCACACAGGTCCATAACATCCGTGTACCTCCTAACTTTTAAAGGGTATATCCATCTCTATAGTTCATCTACTGATATTACATTTACACCAGAGCTGCACTCACTATTCTGCTGGTGCAGTCACTGTGTACATACATTACATTACTGATCCTGTACTGATTCTGAGTCACATCCTGTATTATACTCCAGAGCTGCACTCACTATTCTGCTGGTGCGGTCACTGTGTACATACATTACATTACTGATCCTGTACTGATCCTGAATACATCCTGTATTATACTCCAGAGCTGCACTCACTATTCTGCTGGTGCAGTCACTGTGTACATACATTACATTACTGATCCTGTACTGATCCTGAGTTACATCCTGTATTATACTCCAGAGCTGCACTCACTATTCTGCTGGTGTAGTCACTGTGTACATACATTACATTACTGATCCTGTACTGATCCTAAGTTACATCCTGTATTATACTCCAGAGCTGTACTCACTATTCTGCAGGTGCAGTCACTGTGTACATACATTACATTACTGATCCTGTACTGATCCTGAGTTACATCCTGTATTATACTCCAGAGCTGCACTCACTATTCTGCTGGCGGAGTCACTGTGTACATACATTACATTACTGATCCTGTACTGATCCTAAGTTACATCCTGTATTATACTCCAGAGCTGTACTCACTATTCTGCAGGTGCAGTCACTGTGTACATACATTACATTACTGATCCTGTACTGATCCTGAGTTACATCCTGTATTATACTCCAGAGCTGCACTCACTATTCTGCTGGTGGAGTCACTGTGTACATACATTACATTACTGATCCTGTACTGATCCTAAGTTACATCCTGTATTATACTCCAGAGCTGCACTCACTATTCTGCTGGTGCAGTCACTGTGTACATACATTACATTACTGATCCTGTACTGATTCTGAGTTATATCCTGTATTATACTCCAGAGCTGCACTCACTATTCTGCTGGTGCAGTCACTGTGTACATACATTACATTACTGATCCTGTACTGATCCTGAGTTACATCCAGTATTATACTCCAGAGCTGTACTCACTATTCTGCTGGTGGTGTCACTGTGTACATACATTACATTACTGATCCTGAGTCACATCCTGTATTATACTCCAGAGCTGCACTCACTATTCTGCTGGTGCAGTCACTGTGTACATACATTACATTATTGATCCTGAGTTACATCCTGTATTATACTGCAGAGATGCACTCACTATTCTGCTGCTTGAGACTCTTCCCTGATGTGATGGGAGTCTAGCATTAAGTCCCCTGCTCTGATAAGGCCCAGCTCAGCAGTATCATCTGTCTCCATAGTATTTACGCCCTTGTTCACATCGACACTTTTAATTACTATGCTGCTAATTTCAGTTTTTGGGCAGATAACTAACCAGGTGTATGACGTCTCTTTAATTACTGAAGTTGCTTCTGGAAAAGTGAGATCAGCAAACATGTCTGGATACCACGTGGAATCACAATGTGGTGGTGATTCATCGCTTTCACAAGCGAACAATTATGCTCCGAAGTCATAATCACTGCATAAGATAACAATTATTTATTTAAAGCAGAAAATTATTTTTTCTTTTCTTTCTTCTATATCTATATTTATACTATAAGAATCGTCTAAGCACATCAGCAGCCAAAACTGAGACCAGCCAAAAAAGTAGTCACTGTCTGCAGCCTTCAGTTCCTGAAACAGGAAGTAGCTTTCTACTTCCTCTCAGCCATACTAGCTTGTCACAGGGTCACCCAAACATTTCTATAGCTCTTTCTAAAGGTTTCTCCTCCCCTCTTCTTACTGTGCTGTAGACATGTCAAATTAAATGATTTTACCAGGAGTTGTCCCATTTTTAGCCTTGATGATTAAAGGATGGTGCTCATGATCGTTATTCGGGAGCGCACTGCTCCTCTCCCTCCCGGCATCCTGGATGCTGACAGTACGCTCGTGAAGACTGATAGTTTTGACCACTGCAAGTCCGAGCTGTGCAATCCAGCCGGCTTCAAAGCGGCGCTTGCAGCACTCCTCACCTAGGTAACCGGCCACTCTGAAACTGCAGCGGTGGCCGGTAACCTAGACAACGAGCAGAATAGAATTAAAAATCCATCCCATCTTGAGATCAGAGATAATATTTAATAAGAGGTAAAATTGCAAAGTTACTTATTTTTTTACAAACACTTTGCAATTTTAAATTTGTGACAACCCCTTTAATTGTTGCCAGAAAAATATAAAAAAAATATTAGTATGAGGGATCTTGGGTGTGAATACATCTGGGGTTTAGTCTGGTAGCTGATAATAATTGGGGTCAAAATAAATCTACCCCTTAATCGTGACTCCTGTTTTGCACCTACCCACTACTCTAGTATGGCACCAGGTTGGCATTTGTGATGCAGTCATGGCCGATCGGTTGTCCTCTGGCTACGAGCGCTGGCCTTCTATGTGCACATATTGACGTAACATACTATAAAACCTGCTCTCTTGTATTTCTTTAAGTGTTCGGTAGAAGAATGCATTACATTGTGTGGAAAGGATAAACACATATTTCACTCCAGAGGCCCGGACTGGTGGGCTCTCAGATCCTTTGAGCAAAAGGGAAGGAAAAAAAGAAGATAGAATTCTAGATGGTGGCGTAACTCGAAGCCCCCAATGCAAAATCTACAAAAAAGCCACCAATTATCATGGACTTTTCCCATATAAGTCAAGGAGATCTTTAGGGTTATCCTAGTCCCTACGGTCCGAGTGCGACTGCAACCTCTGCACCCACCATAGTCACACCCCTGATTCCAGATCTATAGCGGAGAGGTTCCCCTATGGGGCTTATTCACACCATCACACCAGTATCCTGCGGCTACTTAGGAGAAAACGGCCAAGACAAGTTCACCCTCCAAATGTGGAAGTGTTATATGGCCAAGCTGGGCTCTCTACAAGGGCTCCATAAGAAAAGGGGAGCAAAATCGTGACATTAAGGGCCTATTCACACACAGCGTTTTTTTTTTTCCTAGAAAAATGAATGAGCTTTCTGACATCCCAAACATACACCGATTAATTTTTCCTCGGAAATTTGAATCTTCAACGCGTTTTTTTCAGATCAGTGTCAATTCCTTCAGTATTTTTGCAGCGTTTTTCACCCATTCACATGAATGGGGGAAAAATGCAATTAAAAACTCATTAAAACTGTATGTAAAATGAGGGAAAATGTTGGAAAAAAATATGCTGCAAATACTCAACGTGCAGAAATCCTAATAGGGTTTCTTAAGATCAATCTTCAAGAGCACATCGCTCCTCAGCCTTCTGGCTTTCTGCTTGCCAGGGGGCGGTGCGCTCCTGATGATTGACAGCTTGGCATGCTTGATCTGCTGGTGGGATTTCTTCTGCAGGATTGGAGGAGCACAGGGGGATTAAAGGTGGCCGGATCCAGCAGACCAGGCAGCTTCAGAGCTGTGCTCGCAAGGTCGCTCCTTACTTAGGAGACCGGCCACCTCTGGTAGACTGCAGCAGTGGCAATCAGCAGGAAACTATAGAGTTACAAATCCTTCTGTTCTTGAGAACAATGAGGATTTTTATTAAAAGTAAATTGTTATAGGGACAAAAAAAAACCCTATAAAGAACAATGATAATCCCACTATATCGGGTGCTGACATTCAGGACCCTGCTAAAGTCTGGGATCCCGTCCAAACTCACATCCTTGTGACCTTACTCGTCTGAAATCGTCTCCTTCTGTTCCTGTCACTGTTGTACACTCGGCAGTACAGAGGATACATCATGAATTTATGTTCCAGACGATCCGAAAAAAATCCCAAATCCACGTAGGGAATAAATAGCGTATTATCCTGAGCCACCGCCCTACATATAAAGCTGTACATTCAGCATAAAATCACTGCTTGCTACAAGATATAACAATTCTAAAAAAATATAAAATATAGCATAGCGCATATATATATTAAAAGGCAAAAGTAGTCATTTAAAAGGGGACGATCCGTTCTTTCTAGGACGATTGCCTGAATAGAAGCTAATCACGTGGTGTCATACTGCGGAGACCCCACCAGTGATTACCTGTAATCAGCTAAAGAAACTATTAGTAAGCGTTATCTTCTACTGCAGCGCCCCCGCAGGGGGTATGCAGTACTACAGATTTCTACTTGGACTCTATGGATTATTTGTGTAATACACTGACACGCCATGTCCTCCAGAGTGGGAAATGACTCTGGTAGTCACTCTCGATTCTGGATAACAGATAAGAAGGATTAACCCCTTGAAGGTTTTCAAAGAAGTCCGATCATCACTAAACACTTTGTTCTATGGAAAATGCCAGAGGGAGAGCCAAATCTGTGAGGGCTCCATCAAACAGCTCCTCATATCTTAGCTTCCTGGACTATTGTAAGGGTGAAACAAAGGGTGCACTTATCATAGACGCAAACCATGTAGTGCTCATGTGTCCCTTGTAAAGAGGGGGTGCAGATCTTTGCAACAAACCCTGAAGGACTCCCCTTTTAAGAAGAACTGCTTTTTTTTCATGGGATCCTCATTTCTATGTATGCCACTGATTGGGCCATCAATGATGGTCACCACTACATTTTCAAGCTTATTGATACTAGTAGAAACTATTTTTTTATTTAATTATTCTCAAGACATTGTAAAGTTATACATTTCTGTAACACATTTTATTACCTTGTTTTATTTGCTTCTCTCCTTTAGAAGCTGCTTTCAACTGCTGCTCAACAAAGATCTATATACTATAGCCAGTTTGCGTATGGGAATTTGCCTCTTAATACTTGGGTTAGGAGCAGAGATGATGAAACAGAGTCATTCCTGTACTCTGATGGTTGGAATATAGTGGACAGATCTTTTCTGAGCAGCAGTTAAAAGAAGCTTCTAAAGGAGCATGAACTGAGCAACGAAACAACACTGCAGCATAGGAGAGACAAAATAAAAATAAGGTAATGATGTGTATTATAAATATTCATTACTTTGCAATACCTGGAAGAGAATATAATAATAATAATAATAATAATAATAATAATAATAATAATAATAATAAGATAAAAAAGTAGTGGGTACTAAAATCTACCCACCCCCACAATGAAATTGACCCCAATTTTCTTACTTGTAGGGGTTCATGTTGCAGACAGTGACGGCTGGAAATGTCAATTTCTGGAAGTTCACAGTGATGGACACACTAACGGAGTAATAGGACATAAGCAATAAGGAGCACTGCCAAAAAATCAGAGCCACCGCTATCAAAGTGAGGACAATCCAGATCCATCTCCGTAGACGACCCTTGGACACCACTATCCTCCGGCAGCCGTGAGTGTTGGTGGTCAGGCAATACCATTGCATCAGCTCATACAGAGTTGGAGCTTGAGGACCCGTCACGGGCAGGGTCTTCTTCAGCTTCTGGGTAAGTTTCTTCTTAGGACCGTTAGACATGATGAATCTGGAACATGAGAGATACAAGATACTTCAGTATAGTGCTGTACAGAGATAACCCTTCTTGGCAGCCAGGACTCCTAATATGTGAGACCTGGCAGATCTTTAGCCATTTTCGCTTTTCTAAGCGCACACCTAGTAGACACACATAGTTCCCTTTCTTCAATCATCAAGCCTGGCAGCAACGATGGCTGATGAAGCAGAGCGAAATTTGCCAGTGGGTCAATTCCTAACAGTGGGATGTTATCTTACATAGGACTGCAGGCAACAACAGGATGAACCAGCGTTTAGGACGTCTCACACAGAACATTATTGTCCTATATTCTTGCTCAATACAAACAACCATCTAATTGTAACCAGATCTGATATTAGATAGTTCCATGTGTTCGAGGAACGTTCTGTATTGTGCAGTACAGAAGGACCTGCCGGATAATATGATGGAAAGGGCGAGGAACTATCACAATAAAATTATAGAACAACCTAGTATTGGGCACAGGGTTGTATTGATTCCTAATAGAAAGGTAAAAAATGTACAAAACTTAATAATAAGAACAGAAAATCATTCAAGTCAAGCTGAAAGCAGGAGCACGAGGCTCAGTCCTAGCAGTCAGGAGCTCCGGTCTATATCTGGGATTAAAGTCTGATTTACCTGCTATTATCTATCTATATTATCTATTATCTATCTAGACTATTATCTATCTATCCATCCATTCATCTATCTATATTATCTATCCATCCATTCATCTATCTATATCTATCCATCCATCCATTCATCTATCTATATTATCTATCCATCCATTCATCTATCTATATCTATCCATCCATCCATTCATCTATCTATATTATCTATCCATCTATCTATTAATCCATCTATCATCTATCTATATCCTTCTAAATTATCTATATATATCTATCCCATATCTATATCTATCCCTCTATCTATCTATCCATCAGAAAACTAGTTGCACATTAAAAAAGCAACTTGCAGTAGAAAACCCCCAATCTCCCTAAACATGGGTCCTATAAGCTCCTATAAGGTTTGCTGACCTCACAATGAAGATCTCGACATTGATGAGTAAAAGTAGAGAATAAATTGACGCTAGATGTTTGCGGACCATGAAGCACATGTGGCCACCAGCCTGGAAGCCTTGCAGTATAGCAGCACATATCTCAGCACATGCAAAATTGCAACATAGAAAACTAAATTAAATAAGTGCATAAGAGACATAAAGAATACATCTACAGAAAATATGTGACACATCAATAAATCATCTATTCTGTAATATGCAATCATTTAGACTTGCAATATTAGGGTACAAAGGAGGGGGATATGATGCGACCACCAAGCCACTAGCTAGTCCTCACCTGGAGGGATCTGGTGCGGAGTGTGAGCAGGATCTCTATCTCACCCTCTGATCTCATAAAGATTCTGCAGCTCTGAACTGAATGTTCTTGTCTATGCTCCTGGCCGGGTCTGGTCTGAAGCAGAAAAGACTAGATCCCCTGACAGGTAGAGCCAGTCTGGCCGATGGGAGTCATCCAGATGTGAACTCCATAAAGTCACCTGAGCTATTCATATCCCGGCAGCATGAGGCTCCAGATTCCAGGGCGGTGATGGGATGGGGCAGGAGGGAACATTAGGGAGGACCTGGGATGTCCCCACTGTTCTCCTGGTGGAAGATCAGTATAGGAGCAGCGTGTGCGGCACATGAGCAGTGTACACAGCTATCCACGGTCCATTACACCACAAGCACCGCTGCCACTGCTCAGGGGTCCGAGAGGGAAGGGGGCCACTGTCATCCCAAAAGCAGGTTCCTACTAACTGGGGGGTTGTTAGAGAGAAATAATACAGCTATAAGAGGGGCCCACATACAAAGCCCATTGCAAAGGGGTCCTCCCCTGTCTGAGTCCACCACTGACCCCAGGAATATACATCTACCCAAGAAAACCAGTACAGCCATTATATCCACAAAGTATTCCGTATACTGGATGAATGGATGGATGGACAGATAGATAGATAGATAGATAGATAGATAGATAGATAGATAGATGATAGAAGGATAGATAGAGGGATAAATAGATAGAAGGATAGATAGATAGAAGGATAGATAGAGGGATAAATAGATAGAAGGATAGATAGATAGAAGGATAGATAGATAGAAGGATAGATAGAGGGATAAATAGATAGAAGGATAGATAGATAGAGGGATAAATAGATAGAAGGATAGATAGATAGAAGGATAGATAGATAGAAGGATAGATAGAGGGATAAATAGATAGAAGGATAGATAGATAGAAGGATAGATAGATAGATAGATAGAAGGATAGATAGATAGAAGGATAGATAGATAGATATGGTATAGATAGATAATATATAAAAGGATAATAGATAGATAATATATAAAAGGATAATAGATAGATAATAGATAGATAGCTCAGGATATGAAGCAACACTTTTGGAGCATATCATATTATGTGCACAAATATGAAAAGTTATGTTGGAGTTCCAGGCATTAGGACCTTCTCACTGCCAGGGACTAAAACATTACTGTACATGAAGTGAATAAACCTCTAGATTTTTACATTATTTTGGAGTGTGGCCTCATTTCCTTGGTTGTGGTCTGGTGGTTGGCACCATATCTGTGGATTGGAACATACTCTACTGTGGATCTGTATAATCCGGGGTCTCAGTACTAGGGGTCTATAGTATATACATAATCTGTATAATCCAGGGTCTCGATATCAGTGGTATATACATGATCTGTATAATCCGGGGTCTCGGTATCAGTGGTCTATAGTATATACATGATCTGTATAGTCCGGGGTCTCGGTATTAGTGGTATATGCTGTATACATGATCGGTATAATCCGGGGTCTCAGTTTCAGTGGTATATAGTATATACAGTGGGTATGGAAAGTATTCAGACCCCTTTAAATTTTTCACTCTTTGTTTCATTCCAGCCATTTGGTAAATTCTAAAAAGTTCTTTTTTTTTCTCATTAAAGTACACTCTGCACCCCATCTTGACTGAAAAAAAACAAATGTAGAAATTTTTGCAAATTTATTAAAAAAGAAAAACTGAAATATCACATGGTCATAAGTATTCAGACCCTTTGCTCAGACACTCATATTTAAGTCACATGCTGTCCATTTCCTTGTGATCCTCCTTGAGATGGTTCTACTCCTTCATTGGAGTCCAGCTGTGTTTAATTAAACTGATAGGACTTGATTTGGAAAGGTACACAGCTGTCTATATAAGACATCACAGCTCACAGTGCACGTCAGACCAAATGAGAATCATGAGCTCAAAGGAACTGCCCAAGAAGCTCAGAGACAGAATTGTGGCAAGGCACAGATCTGGCAAAGGTTACAAAAGAATTTCTGCATTACTCCTGGTTCCTAAGAGCACAGTGACCTCCATAATCCTTAATTGGAAGAAGTTTGGGAACACCATAAGTCTTCCTAGACCTGGCCGTCCAGCCAAACTGAGCAATCGTGGGAGAAGAGCTTTGATGAGAGAGGTAAAGAAGAACCCCTAGATCACTGTGGCTGAGCTCCAGAGATGCAGTAGGGAGATGGGAGAAAGTTCCACAAAGTCAACTATCACTGCAGCCCTCCACCAGTCGGGCCTTTATGGCAGAGTGGCCCGACGGAAGCCTCTCCTCAGTGCAAGACTGCAAGACATATGAAAGCCCGCATAGAGTTTGCTCAAAAACACATGAAGGACTCCCAGACTATGAAAAATAAGATTCTCTGGTCTGATGAGACGAAGATAGAACTTTTTGGTGATAATTCTAAGTGGTATGTGTGGAGAAAACCAGGCACTGCTCGTCACCTGCCCAATACAATCCCAACAGTGAAACATGGTGGTGGCAGCATCATGCTATGGGGGTATTTTTCAGCTGCAGGGACAGGACGACTGGTTGCAACTGAAGGAAACATGAATGCAGCTAAGTACAGAGATATACTGGATGAAAACCTCTTCCAGAGTGCTCTGGACCTCAGACTTGGCCGAAGGTTCACCTTCCAACAAGACAATGACCCTAAGCACACAGCTAAAATAACAAAGGAGTGGCTTCAGAACAACTCTGTGACCATTCTTGACTGGCCCAGCCAGAGCCCTGACCTAAACCCTATTGAGCATCTCTGAAGAGACCTGAGAATGGCTGTCCACCAACGTTCACCATCCAACCTGACGGAACTGGAGAGGATCTGCAAGGAAGAATGGCAGAGGATCCCCAAATCCAGGTGTGAAAAACTTGTTGCATCATTCCCAAGAAGACTCATGGCTGTACTAGCTCAAAAGGGGGCTTCTACTCAATACTGAGCAAAGGGTCTGAATACTTATGGCCATGTGATATTTCAGTTTTTCTTTTTTAATAAATTTGCAAAAATTTCTACATTTCTATTTTTTTTTCCAGTCAAGATGGGGTGCAGAGTGTACTTTTATGAGAAAAAAATGAACTTTTTTTTAGAATTTACCAAATGTCTGCAATTAAACAAAGAGTGAAAAACTTAAAGGGGTCTGAATACTTCTTACCCACTGTACATGATCTGTATAATCTGGGGTCTCAGTATTAGTGGTATAGTATATACATGATCTGTATAATCCGGGGTCTCGTATTAGTGGTATATAGTATACATACATGATCTGTATAGACTGGGGTCTCAGTATTAGTGGTATATAGTATATACAGTACAGACCAAAAGTTTGGACACACCTTCTCATTTAAAGATTTTTCTGTATTTTCATGACTATGAAAATTGTACATTCACACTGAAGGCATCAAAACTATGAATTAACAGATATGGAATTATATACTTAACAAAAAAGTGTGAAACAACTGAAAATATGTCTTATATTCTAGGTTCTTCAAAGTAGCCACCTTTTGCTTTGATGACTGCTTTGCACACTCTTGGCATTCTCTTGATGAGCTTCAAGAGGTAGACACTGGAAATGGTCTTCCAACAATCTTGAAGTAGTTCCCAGAGATGCTTAGCACTTGTTGGTCCTTTTGCCTTCACTCTGCGGTCCAGCTCACCCCAAACCATCTCGATTGGGTTCAGGTCTGGTGACTGTGGCGGCTAGATCATCTGGCGTAGCACCCCATCACTCTCCATCTTGGTCAAATAGCCGTTACACTGCCTGGAGGTGTGTTTGGGGTCATTGTCCTGTTGAAAAATAAGTGATGGTCCAACTAAACGCAAACCGGATGGAATAGCATGCCGCTGCAAGATGCTGTGGTAGCCATGCTGGTTCAGCATGCTTTCAATTTTGAATAAATCCCCAACAGTGTCATCAGCAAAGCACCCCCACACCATCACACATCTTCCTCCATGCTTCACGGTGGGAACCAGGCATGTAGAGTCCATCCGTTCACCTTTTCTGCGTCTCACAAAGACACGGTGGTTGGAACCAAAGATCTCAAATTTGGACTCATCAGAGCAAAGCACAGATTTCCACTGATCTAATGTCCATTCCTTGTGTTCTTTAGCCTAAACAAGTCTCTTCTGCTTGTTGCTTGTCCTTAGCAGTGGTTTCCTAGCAGCTATTTTACCATGAAGGCCTGCAGCACAAAGTCTCCTCTTAACAGTTGTTGTAGAGATGTGTCTGCTGCTAGAACTCTGTGTGACATTGACCTGGTCTCTAATCTGAGCTGCTGTTAACCTGCGATTTCTGAGGCTGGTGACTCGGATAAACTTATCCTCAAAAGCAGAGGTGACTCTTGGTCTTCCTTTCCTGGGGCGGTCCTCATGTGAGCCAGTTTCTTTGTAGCGCTTGATGGTTTTTGCAACTGCACTTGGGGACATTTTCAAAGTTTTCCCAATTTTTCGCACTGACTGACCTTTATTTCTTAAAGTAATGATGGCCACTCGTTTTTCTTTACTTAGGTGCTTTTTTCTTGCCATAATACAAATTCTAACAGTCTATTCAGTAGGACTATCAGCTGTGTATCCACCTGACTTCTGCACAACATAACTGATGGTCCCAACCACAATCATAAGGCAAGAAATCCCACTTATTAAACCTGACAGGGCACACCTGTGAAGTGAAAACCATTTCCGGTGACTATCTCTTGAAGCTCATCAAGAGAATGCCCAGAGTGTGCAAAGCAGTCATCAAAGCAAAAGGTGGCTACTTTGAAGAACCTGGAATATAAGACATATTTTCAGTTGTTTCACACTTTTTTGTTAAGTATATAATTCCACATGTGTTAATTCATCGTTTTGATGCCTTCAGTGTGAATGGACAATTTTCATAGTTATGAAAGTACATAAAAATCTTTAAATGAGAAGGTGTTTCCAAACTTTTGGTCTGTACTGTACATGATCTGTATAATCTGGGGTCTCGGTATTAGTGGTATATAGTATATACAAGATCTGTATAGAACGGGGTCTCAGTATTAGTGGTATATAGTATATACATGATCTGTATAATCCAGGGTCTCAGCATCAGTGGTATATAGTATATACATGATCTGTATAATCCTGTGTCTCAGTACTAGTGGTCTATAGTATATACATGATCTGTATAATCCGGGGTCTCGGTATTAGTGGTATATAGTATATACATGATCTGTATAGAATGGGGTCTCAGTATTAGTGGTATATAGTATATACATGATCTGTATAATCCGGGGTCTCAGCATCAGTGGTATATAGTATATACATGATCTGTATAATCCGGGGTCTCGGTATTAGTGGTATATAGTATATACATGATCTGTATAGAATGGGGTCTCAGTATTAGAGGTATATAGTATATACATGATCTGTATAATCCGGGGTCTCAGCATCAGTGGTATATAGTAGATACATAATCTGTATAATCCGGTGTCTCAGTATTAGTGGTATATAGTATATACATGATCTGTATAGACCGGGGTCTCGGTATTAGTGGTATATAGTACATACATGATCTGTATAATCCGGGGTCTCAGCATCAGTGGTATATAGTATATACATGATCTGTATAGACCGGGGTCTCAGTATTAGTGGTATATAGTATATACATGATCTGTATAGAACGGGGTCTCAGTATTAGTGGTATATAGTATATACATGATCTGTATAATCCGGTGTCTCAGTATTAGTGGTATATAGTATATACATGATCTGTATAATCCGGGGTCTCAGTATTAGTGGTATATAGTATATACATGATCTGTATAGAACGGGGTCTTAGTATTAGTGGTATACAGTATATACATGATCTGTATAATCCGGGGTCTCAGCATCAGTGGTATATAGTATATACATGATCTGTATAATCCGGTGTCTCAGTACTAGTGGTCTATAGTATATACATGATCTGTATAATCCGGGGTCTCGGTATTAATGGTATATAGTATATACATGATCTGTATAATCCGGGGTCTCAGTATTAGTGGTATATAGTATGTACATGATCTGTATAGTCCGGGGTCTCAGCATCAGTGGTATATAGTATATACATGATCTGTATAATCTGGGGTCTCAGTACTAGTGGTCTATAGTATATACATGATCTGTATAATCCGGGGTCTCAGTACTAGTGGTCTATAGTATATACATGATCTGTATAGTCCAGGGTCTCAGTATTAGTGGTATATACATGATCTGTATAATCTGGGGTCTCAGTACTAGTGGTCTATAGTATATACATGATCTGTATAGTCCGGGGTCTCAGTATTAGTGGTATATAGTATATACATGATCTGTATAATCCAGGGTCTTGGTATCAGTGGTATATAGTATATAGATGATCTGGATCTCACCTGTCTAGTCCGGGGTCCCAGTACTAGTGGAGGACACTGGTGATCTGGAGTTGTACAGGGAGGTCGCTGCTGGGATTATTTACTCCTTCAGTGCTGGGGATTTTCCATGTGCAGGCGCAGGCTGGGCATCACTGGCTTCTTCCCCGGCAGCTCCAGGTGCTAGCACTGTCTACCTGCTGACTCCATCCCTGGGTTCACTGCCTGCCTCTGGTATCCCTCAGTACAGGATCTCCAACATCACTCAGAAGCAGGGTGCTGTGCTGATGTCAGCCCTGCAGCTCCTCCTAATGGCTGAACTATGGAATTGACATTTTTCTTCTTTTAGTGGTGGAAAATCTGCTTTATCACAAAACTAAGGACACCCAGAGATATACGAGACAATAGCTTCAACAAAGAAGAATTAGTTCCAGAATTGGCACCATAATATAGAGCAATTGCCCTGAGGTCTCCCCTATTTTAGGGCCCCCCCATCCGCCCTGGCCATCCATGAGTTACTTAAAGGGATAATCCAGAATTATAAAAAGTAGAACTATTACCGTCACTGACACAATAACTATTATATACATATTCGGGAAATACTAAATATATGTTTTTTTCAATTATCCCCTTGGAGACTCATCCATTTTTTGTTTTTTTTCCCTTTAACTTTTCCTCCTTGCATACTAAACGCAATAACTTATTTTTTCACTGTAGATTTATTTTTTGGCTGGACAAATCGTGGTTTTTAATGAGCAACATTCATTTAACCATTTAATCTACTGAAAAAGGTGTTAAAAAAATTCCAGGTATATTGAAAACAAAAAATAGAATTAGACTTCCCGGTAATTCGGTTTCTAATAACCCTCCAGGACAGCACCACAGGAGGATGTCACCCCACCCTAATGGGGACAGGAAACACAAAGAGGTCAAATAGCCCCTCCCTCATCCTCCCACCAGTGTTTTGTAAAGGACCACACAAGTATGGATGCTTCAAATTATATTTATTCTTATTCAAATTAAAGTGATTTTTGGCTAGAGAAACCAGGGAGGGAATTACCCGTGCTGTCGTGGTGGGTTATTAGAAACTGATCTACCGGTAAGTCTAATTTCATTTTCTCCAATAACCCTCCACGACAGCACCACAGGAGGAGTACCAGAGAATAATGTTAGGGAGGGACAATTGCCTGGAGAACTTTTCCCCCAAATGCTAAGTCTTTAATGGCCATCAAATTCAGCTTATAATGTTTGGTGAAGGTATGGACGAAGACCAGGGGGCTGCTTTGCAGATCTGCTTGATGGAAGCGCTGGCTTTCTCTGCCCAGTAGATGGATATGGCTCTCACCTCACCTCTCACCTCAAGTTTTTCCGGAGATGAGAGATTCTGGATCTGATATGTTTTTATAATTGCTTTTCTGATCCAACTGGCAATAGTACCTTTTGAGATCTTCTTGCCTTTATTTTGACTGTACAGTTGAATAAACAGATTTTGATCCATCCTCCATGGTTCTGTTTTCTGGAGGTAGTGAAGGACAACTTGTCTTACATCCAAAGAATGGAACTCTTCCTCTTTTTTATTTGTTGGATTTTGGCAGAAGGAAGGTAGGATTATTTCTTGCGATCTATGGAAGTCTGGTACAACCTTTGGTAGAAAAGATGGGTCCAGTTGAAGAACAATTTTGTCATCCAGAACTCTCAAATATGGTTCGTTTATTGAAAGGCCTGGATTTCTCCCACTCTCCTGGCCGTAGTGATTGCTATTAGGAAGTCTGTCTACCAGGATAATTTAGCCAGATATATTGAAGACAAAGGTTCGAATGGTGGTAATGTCAGGCCTTTAAGGACGATATCAAGGTCCCAGGTGGAAACGTGGTTGATTAGGCTGGGACGAAGGCGGGTAGCTGCTGTCATGAACCTTTTTATCCAGTGATGCTTGGCCAGGATCTGGTCAAAGTATGAACTTAAGGCTGCAATCTGAACTTTGAGGGTGCAGGGTTTAAGGCCTTTTTGCAGCCCTTCTTGCAAAAAGTCCAAAATTTGAGCCACATGAGGATGATGAAGGTCTGGTGACCCTGGCTTACAACATGTCAGGAAAGTTTTCCATATTTTGCAGTATATGGAATTTGTCACTTGTTTCCTACTTTTTTGTAGGGTATGAATGACTCGGTCTGAGAGTCCTTTGGCTTTTAAAATCGTGAATTCAGAAGTCAGGCCGCTAGACTCTCCGGATCTGGATGGAGTATTGGACCTTGGTAGAGAAGGTTTCTGATTGTTGGCAGAATCAGGGGGTCCCCTATGCCTAGGCTGTTTAGTGCGCCAAACCAGCTCTTCTTTGGCCATAATGGAACAACCAGAATTATTTTGATATTCTCGGTTCTTATCTTTTGTAGCGTTTTGGATAGCACCGGAATGGGGGGAAAAAGCATATGCTAGTTTGAATCTCCACGGATGGGCGAATGCATCTACGCCTAAGCAGGTATCTTCTCGATTTAGGGAGAAGTATTGATTCACCTTGGCATTTTGTAAAAAGGTCTATTTCTGGATGACCCCATACACTGACTAGCATCTGAAAAATGTCTGAGTTTAGTTCCCATTAGCCTGAATGAATGTTTCTCCTGGTCAGGAAATCGGCCTGGATGTTGGCTGAGCCTTTTATACGTAGACCTGATAGAGAGAGAAGACGTTTTTCGGCCCAGGAGAATATTCTCGCCGAGATGTCTTTTAGGTTCTCGCACCTTGTGCTTCCTTGACGGCAGAGGTGGGCAATTGTAGTCATGTTGTCTGAGTAGACTTTTACATGTCTGTCCCTGATTCTGTTGATGCCCTGAGTGCCTCCTCCACTGCTTTTAGTTCCCTGAAGTTGGAGGATTGTTTGCTGATTTTTTCCGTCTAGAGTCCTTAGAATGAAGTCTGGGCGACTATGGCTCCCCATCCTCTTTTGCTGGCATCCACGGTTACTGTTATTAAAGGATTTTGGATCCAAGGAACTGCGGTCTTTATTTTTTTTTGGATTGAGCCACCAGGTTAACCATGTCTTTACCTGAGGGGGAATTAGAATCTTATTGTTTAAGGAGTTTGGGGATCCGTCCCACTGTGTGAGGTTATAGGTCTGCAGCACTCTGGTGTGTGCTTGGGCCCAAGCTACCGATTGTATGCATGCTGTCATGGAGCCGAAGACAGACATTGCGAATCTTAGGGACACTTTGTTCTGAGACCTTAGGATAGCTATCTTGGATCTTAATAGTATCCGTTTGTCTTCTGGCAAAAAAGAGGTTTGTTACTGGGAGTTTAACAGGACGCCTAGGAACGTCTTTTCTGTAGAGAGAATCAGGTCTGATTTTTGATGATTCACCAACCATCCCAGTGATGTCAGGATCTGGATTGTTTTTTGTAGGTCTTCCAGAAGAGATGATATCGAGGGACCCACTAGTAGGAAGTCATCGAGGTAAGGGATAACGCAAATATTTTCCTTCCTGATGGAGGCTATGATATGCGTCATAATCTTTGTGGAGATTTGTGGCGCTGAAGATATTCCGAACGGTAAGACATTGAACTGATAATGTAGTGTTTGTCTTCCTTGGATTACAGCGAATCTCAAGAATTTCTGGTATTTCGGATGAATAGGGACGTGGTCCTGTAAGTCGATGGTCGCCATCACAAATCCTTGCCCTATCAAGGGGACCGTTGATTTGATGGACTCCATTTTGAATTTCCTGTAGACAATATATTGATTTAGAGGCTTCCGATTTATTATAATCCAGTGGACGCCGTTAGTTTTTTTTATTAGAAAAAGATGGGAATAGTGGCCTCTGTTTTTTTCCGTGTCCGGAACTGGTGAGATTATTCCCGCGGATCATAAGTCCCTTAGACCAGACATCAGAGCGGTTCTTAGTCTTAGTGAGGATAGGTGTGTAAGTCTTACTTGTCGAGGAGGATAGGACGAGAATTCGATTCTTATGCTTTCCTGGACCGATTTTAGGATCCATTGGTTGGAGCAAATCTTTTGCCACTGGGGGAGGTACTTTACGATGTGTCCCCCTACTGTCTTTGCGTCATGGCTTGTGCCGTTGCTGGCTTTGGGAGAAAAAAATATTTCTGCCTCTTCCCCCTTTGGGGTAACTCCACCGACCGGACTTCCTTTTCCCTTTGTACTGAGGGTTTTGTTCCTCAGGGGGACGAAAAGGCCTTTTTCTGTAGTTTTTGAGTTCCGGCAGATTTCTTTTGGTCTGCAACTTTCTCCAGAAGATCATCATCATCATCATGGGCTGGACCAAACATATATTCTCCCTGGAAGGGAATAGAGCAGAGTTTTATCTTTGAGGCTACATCACCACTCCAGGATTTCAGCCAAAGTGCAATTCTGGTAGAATTGGACAGGATTGATGATCTAGCTGCTACCCTCACGGATTCTGCTGATGCGTCCCACAGAAAGTCTGTGGCTTTCTGGAGTATGAGCAAGGATGCCAGTATATCTTCTCTAGGAGTGCCCATGCTAAGATGTTCTTCAAGTTGGTTAAGCCATCTGGACATAGAGAGTGCCACGCATGTTGAAACCACATTTGTTTTCAGTAGAGCCGCTGACGTTTCCAAGGATTTTTTTTAGAAGACTGTCCATTTTACGGTCCAGGGGTTTTTTCAGCTGTGAGGAGTCTTCAAAAGGTCACTTTGTTTTCTTGGCAACTCTTGCTACCTGGATGTCAACCTTGGGTACTTCGGTCCAACATTATGAAGTCTCCTCTTCCACCAGGAACCTGTTCTGCAGGTATATTTAGCAGTTGTAACATACCTGGCGGCGTCCTTGCATAGTGGTCCATCTCCCACTGTGCAAGAGTGCGCACTTGATCTCCAGTCCAGTCTGCTAGCCTGGCTTCCCTCCATGCTGTCTGCTTGCCTGTTTCTGCTGCTTAAGGGCGGCGCCCGATCACTTCCTGCTGCTTGTAGCTGCTGCAGGCACACCCCTTGTGCGTCCTCAGCCTATTGCTGTCTGTCACCTGGTATTTAACCCAGCTCCTCCCTGGAATCCATGCCTGAGCATTGTGTTCTGTCAGTTGGCTTCCAGTCACTGATGTGCCAGGTCTTGTCTATGCTTCCTGCCTTGCGGTATCAGTTCCCGTGTCTGAACTGTGTCCTGTCTGAACTATCTTCTAGCCTGTTGTCTTCTGCCTATCCTGGAGGCTGTATTTCCAGGCCAGTGTGAACACGCTCCTAGCTTGTTCTTTCCGCCTTCTAGGGGCCGCATACCTAGACCCGTTCCTGTATCTTTCCTGTTCCTGTCTGAATACTCTCCTAGCCTGTTACCTGTTTTTCTCTATGTCCGTACCTTCCCTTTTCCTGCAGAATCTGATCCCGTACCTAACTCCTACTCGTTGTCCCTGTACTCCAGTTTGTGAGTTTAGAGTCCACTCGCTACTTCATTGCAAGTATCCTGTGTGTACCTGGTTCTGCCTTTCCCTTCCAGTCTGTTCCGTGTGAACAGAGCCCTGTCCCCTCTACTCTGCCTTGCTCACCGCTCCGGCGGTTCTTGCCTGCTCTGCCTTGCTCGCTGCTCCGGCAGTCTCGCTCTGCTCTGACCTTTTGCTCGCTGCTCCGGCAGTCTCGCTCTGCTCTGACCCTTTGCTCGCTGCTCCGGCAGTCTCGCTCTGCTCTGACCCTTTGCTCGCTGCTCCGGCAGTCTCGCTCTGCTCTGACCCTTTGCTCGCTGCTCCGGCAGTCTTGCTCTGCTCTGACCCTTTGTTCGCTGCTCCGGCAGTCTCGCTCTGCTCTGACCCTTTGCTCGCTGCTCCGGCAGTCTCGCTCTGCTCTGACCCTTTGCTCGCTGCTCCGGCAGTCTCGCTCTGCTCTGACCCTTTGCTCGCTGCTCTGGCAGTCTCGCTCTGCCCTGACCCTTTGCTCGCTGCCCCGGCAGTCTCGCTCTGCTCTGATCCTTTGCTCACTGCTCCGGCAGTCTCGCTCTGCTCTCACCCTTTGCTTGCTGCTTCGGCAGTCTCGTCCTGCTCCTCTCTCGCTCACCGCTCCAGGCGGCCTTGTCCTGCTCTTCTCTCGCTCACCGCTCCAGGTGGTCTCGTCTTGTTCTGCTCTTGCTCGCCGCTCTGGGCGGCCTCACTCTGCTGTTTGTCCACCGCATCTGCAGTTCTGTTCCTGAGTCCCAGTACTGGGTCCTATCCACTCGGTGCTCCAACCTGTCGTACCTGCCAGTACCTCCCTGCCTGCATACCAGTCGTGCTTACCAGCATCCGCCAGTCTGCATACCAGCCGTGTCTGCCTATACCCAGCAGTCTGTGTGCCAGCCTAACCTGCCTGTTCCTGTATTCCCCTGTGTGGGTCAACAGCCGTGTCCGGGGTCTGTCCTGGAGTAGCACCTGGTCCCTCTGCTCGGTTCCTCCTTGGTGCACTGGCGTCGTATGCCGTCGTGCGACCCTGGTCGGATCGGGAGGATACTTAGTTACGCCCCTCCAGGCATTCACTCTCCGGCACGGTCCAGTGGAATCACTACATATACACGCACACGCCACTCAGCCCGGGCGTGTGCATTACAGCAGTCTCTCCGGGGTTTCCCATTCGTCCAAGATCAAATCTTGAATATTCTTATGTATAGGGAAGACAATCTTTTTCTTCGACCAGATACCACCAAACATTTCTTCTTGGACTGCTTTAGTGTTTTTTTCTTCCTCCACCTCCATCGTCCTCCTTACAGCCGTGAGGAGTTCCTCCATAAACTCAGAAGAGAAATAGTATTTTTATTTTCTTGGCCTTCTTCACCTTCCTCTAGGAAGTTTTCTTGAAGGCACATCTCAACCTGAGAATCTGATTCTTTCCCTTCTTCATGGGAAATTACCCTTTTCTTAGCCCTTAGAGGTGAACTGGAGGTGGATAGGGAAAAGGAGGCCATGGAGGATTGAACTTCCTGGCGGACTATTACCTTCATTTCATCTATTAGAGATGGTTGTTCTTCTCTGATGATTCTCTCAGTACATTTCTGGCACATATTTTTTGCTTGATGATGATAGCTTTTTTGCGCACTTGTGGCAAATTTTGCTCCTTGCCCCCCTGAAAGAGAGGGAGAAGGAAAACTAATAGTATATAATCTACCTGCACCTAGGAAAGGACCCCCAATGCCAGATACTTACTGGGACTGGAACAGGTCTGGGCTCTGCAGAAGTGGAGCGGGAAGAATCTAAACCCTCCATGTGCAAATCACAAAAAAGGTTTGGTCTTACCTTAGGGCGTCTTCTGTCTACGGCCTTTATATTGGCGGCTGGACCCAGCGCCTTCCTCTTTCTGGAGGAAACTCCTCCCCCTTTGTCCAGGTGTGAGGCAGGGTAAATCTGCGGTCACTGGCGGTCATATCCCCACCATTTTTCATTTCCCGGCCTTTTTTCTTTATTATGTGCTCCAGTGTGGAATGCAGGCCGGAAGTGACGTAAAGGACCTGTCCTTGGCGTCCCACGTTATCTCTCGGCCTTTGAATTGATCTTGCGTTCCAGGGTGGAACGCAGACCGGAAATGAGGTCACCGGTCTGCGTTCCGGCGTCAGACGTCACTTCCGGTGCCCGGGGAGCGCGTCTCCCATGCTGAGAGGACCCGGAAGCGAGGATACCGCAGCTTCCGTTGTCCGCATGAGGAGGGGAAGGAGTCAGGCTGTAGAGCTCTAGGAGGCCTCCAGCCTAATACCCACCAGACCTTACCCGCGGGCGCGGACTAGATGGGGAGTCCTGAGTCCCGGAGGAGACAGGAGCAGCATCAGGGAGGAGAGGCATGCAATCGGTCCCAGTTGCCCGGCTTTGAGGTATTGTGTAGTGTCTGCCGCCGACACAGAGCACCACAGAATGACCTCTTCATCCTAATAGGGACAGAAAAAAAAACACTGGAGGGAGGGGCTATTTGACCTCTTTGTGTTTCCTGTTCCTATTAGGGTGGGGTGACATCCTCCTGTGGTGTTGTCATGGGGGGTTATTGGAGAAAACAGCAATTCTGCCATTGTTTTATTGGGGTGCTTTTTACAATCTTCACGTTGTTGTAAAAACGGTCTGGTAACTCTTTGTTCCATGGGACAGTACAACTATGGTGGTATCAAACATAACTAGATTTTTTTTTACCACTTAAAAAAAACAACAAAAAAACAACAATTTGGCTTCAATTGCCAAATATTAAGAATCAGAACCTTTTAATTTTTCGGTCAATGTAGTTGTATCAGGGCTCGTTTTGTTTTTACGGGTACCATTTTGAGATCCATATGGCATTTTGTTCTCTTTTTATTCCTTTTTGTATTGTATGACCATGAATAATCTACATATATAATCGTCTTACCCCGTCTGTCTTTCTGTCTGTCCTGGAAATCCCAAGTCGCTCATTGGTCCTGCAGCGGCCAATCAGCGCCGCGGGATTTCTGAAAAAAGATGGCGGCCGTTAGCGGCTCATCTGCGGGACGGAGCTCAGCGGCGATGCAGCCGGGAGATGACCGGCGCAAGGCGCTCATCTCCCGGCCGGTACCAGCAGAAGGACCTCGACCGCCGGACCCATCTGCGGGACGGAGATGCAGCCAGGAGATGAGCGGAACGAGGCGCTCATCTCCCGGCCGGTAGCAGCGGAAGGACCGCCGGCGCCGCTGACCTCCATGCGGAAGGGAGGACCGAGGAGCGGCGCTGAGGGTCGGGATACTTCTGCTGCGAGCGCCCGCTCATGTCCCGGGTTCTCGCAGCGGAAGTACCCGCACAGGCAGCGCCGCTCCCCGGTCCTCACCAAGACGATTCGATGATTGGTCGCGGTCTTCGGACCCGACCAATCACTGATCTTACCGCAAAAGTTAAACACCGCTGTGCTGATTTTTAACACAAATGTCCGGACCTTTGTAACACCATGCGGGTACTGTGGGGACATCAGTGGCTAGCGTGTCAAGGGAGGACCGGGGAGTGGCGCTGCGGGTCGGGATACTTCTGCTGCGAGCAGTCGCTCATGTCCCGGCTTCTCGCAGCGGAAGTATCCGCACAGGCAGTGGCACTCCCCGATCCTCACCAATACGATTCCGCTCCCCAGTCCTCACCAATACGATTAGCTGAGTGGTTGCGCTCTCCGCCCACGACCAATCAGTGATCTTGGCGCTAAAGTTAAACACCGCTCTGCTGATTGGTCGCGGCCGCTGCCTGCGACCAATCACCGATTTGGGCGCCACATTTAAATAGCGGCCGCGACCAATCACCGATCTTGCCGCCACATTTAAACACTGCTGTGCTGATTGGTCGCGGACGCCAGACGCGACCAATCAGCGAGATTGGCGCCAAATTTAAACAACGCTCTGCTGATTGGTCGCGGACGCCAGACGCGACCAATCAGCGAGATTGGCGCCAATTTAAACAACACTCTGCTGATTGGTCGCAGATGGCAGCCGACCGCGACCAATCAGCAAGATTAGCGCAAAATTTAAACAACGCTCTATTGATTGGTCGCGGCCGCCAGCAAACCGCGACCAATCAGCGAGATTCGCGCCTAATTTAAACAGCGCTATGATCTCCCGACGGCAAGTGTGAACGGAGGACCGAGGAGCGGCGCCGCCGGTCGGGATGCTTCTGCTGCGAGCAGCCGCTCATCTCCCAGCTGCTCGCAGCGGAAGTACCCGCACAGGCAGCACTGCTCCCCGGTCCTCACTAATACGACGCTGATTGGTTGCGGCCGCCGGCCCCGAACAATCATCGATATGGGCGGCAAATTTAAACCCCGCTCTGCTGATTGGTCGCGGTGGCCGGCCCCGACCAATCAGCGATTTTGGTGGCAAATTGAAACACCGCTCTGCTGATTGGTCGCTACCGCCAGCCGCGACCAATCAGCGATTTTGGCGCAAAATTTAAACAACGCTCTGCTGATTGGTCGCGGTCGCCGGCCGCGACCAATCAGCAATTTTGGTGCCAAATTTAAACACCGCTCTGCTGATCGGTCACGAATAACCAGCATTATTGGCGACAAATTTAAATACCGCTCTGCTGATTGGTCGCGACCGCCAGCCGCAAACAATCAGCATTATTGCTGCCAAATTTAAACCCCGTTCTGCTGATGGGTCGCGTTCGCTGGCCGCGACCAATCAGCATTATTGGCGCCAAATTTAAACCCAGCTCTGATTAGTCGCGACCTTCGGCCGTGACCAATCTGCGATATAGGCGCCAAATTTTAACACCGCTTTGCTGATTGGTCGCGGTTGCCGGCTCCCAACTTCCTGTAGATAAAGACCCACCCCCAATTCCTCTAAAGACTCGTCCCATTCTTGTACATAAAGCCCCGCTCCCCACTTCCTGCAAAGACCTGCCCCCACTTCCTGAAGATAAAGACCCGCTCCCCACAGATAAAGCCCCGCTCCTCACTTTCTGTAGATAAAGACCCGCCTCCAATTCCTGTAGATATGCTCACCCACAATTCCTTTAGATAAAGCCCCATTCCCCACTTTTTTTTAAAGCCATGCCCCCAATTCCTGTAGATAAAGCCCAGCTCCGCAAATCCTGTAGATTAAGCCCCGCTCCCCACTTCCTGTAGATAAAGACCCTCCCCCACTTCCTGTAGATAAAGACCCTCCCCCACTTCTTGTAGATAAAGACCCTCCCCCACTTCTTGTAGATAAAGACCCTCCCCCACTTCCTGTAGAGCCCCGCTCCCCAATTCCTGTAGATAAAGCCCAGTCCCCCACTTCTTCTGTTACGGGTCCGGGTGGTGGAACCTCTGTGCTTAGGTGCAAGGAGGGACCAGAGGGGCATGACTAAGTGCCTACACGGCAAGACCAAGGTCACACGGCGGCTTAGTCGACTCCGTGAACCAGGGAGGAACCGGGCAGGTGGACAAGGTGCCACTCTGGGACCGACCTTGTGTGAGAACAGGTGACTCCCACGGGTCAGATAGGGGGGTAACATTGGCGTGCACTCTGTCACAGGTTGAGGTGCAGATGTAATGGGCCAGTAAGCCCAAGTTGAGTATAGTAGAGTTAATACATCGCACTCTCGTATAGATGCAAAGTGTGGTTTATTAAAACAGCATAAGTAGAAATACTTAAACCAGACCAGTGGTAGAAGGCGACAATACAAAGAATATAGCGAACAGTGAAGATGTTTCGGCCCACTCGGCCTTATTCAATTCAGTCGCTATTTCTACTGGTTAGTATATGTATAGAAATGATAGCTGTGTATTCAGGTAGGTAGGGTTCTTTAGAAGCTAGACTCTTAGTCCAGGTAAGCATGTAGGGACTGGTAAAACATCCGGTTATAGGCTGTCAGGTAATGCTGGATAGCGGTGCTGCCAGCACCTTGCTCTGTGGATCAGCTGAATTGAATTGAATAAGCCCGAGTGGGCCGAAACGTCTTCACCGTTCGCTATATTCTTTGTATTGTCGCCGGTATTTCTACTTATGCTGTTTTAATAAACCACAATTTGCATCTATACGAGAGTGCGATGTATTAACTCTACTATTCCCACGAGTCAGATGGCAGGAACAGACCAGTACAGCGGATAAGCATGGCAGGAAGGCTGACGGTGGACCGGGTAGACAAGCAGGCTGGTTCGGCAGATAGCCAGATGGGTGCTCCGGGTAGGCGAGCAGGTGGGCACGGCAGGTGCTTCGGGTAGACTGGCTGGCGGGCACGACAGGTAACAGGCAGATGCTCCAGGTAGGCAGACTGGCGGGCATGGCAGGTTACAGACAGGTGCTCCAGGTAAGCAGGCTAGCGGGCACAACTGTAGACAGACTGGAGAACAGAACTGTTAGACAGGCTGGCGGGCTTGACTGACAGGCAGCGGGACCTGAGGGCTGGAGCAAATGTTTAGCACACGGAAGAACAACCTTGCACAGGCACCTCCATATTGGAGGTGCCTAATATAGGGGAAGTCCTCCGGCCATACGCCGGGGACTCTATAGGGCGGCGCGCGCAGCCCCTTTAAGAGGGAGGGAGCACGCGCGCCCTAAGCAAAGAGCCCGGGAAGCTGCGCGTAGAGCATGCCACAGCAGCAAGGGAGCGGGAGGACGCAGGACCAGGACCGCGGCGGTGAGGGGAACGGCATCTTTGCCCGGCTGGAGGCAGAGATGCCGATGCTACATCTTCCACTTCCTGTAGATAAAGACCCATCCCCACTTCCTGTAGATAAAGACCTGCTCCCTGTTTTCTGCAGATAAAGACCCACCCCCCAATTTCTGTAAAGACCTGCCTCCACTTCCTGTAGATAAAGACTCGCTCCCCATTTCCTGTAAAGACCCGCCCCCAATTCCTGTAAAGACCCACTCCTAATTACTTTAGATAAAGCCCCATTCCCCACTATCTGTAAAGTCACGCCCCCAATTCCTGTAGATAAATCTCAGCTCACCAATTTCTTCACTTCCTGTAGATAAAGCCCTGCCCCCACTTCCTGTAAAGCTCCGCTTCCCAATTCCTGCAGATAAAGCCCCGCTCCCCACTTTCTGTAAAGACCCGCCCCCAATTCCTGTAGATAAAGAACTGCCCCCACTTCCTGTAGATAAAGAACTGCCCCCACTTCCTGTAGATAAAGAACTGCCCCCACTTCCTGTAGATAAAGAACTGCCCCCACTTCCTGTAGATAAAGACCTACTCTCCACTTCCTGTAGATAAAGCCCGGCTTCCCAATTCCTGTAGATAAAGCCTCACTCCCCTATTCCTGTAAAGACCCGCCCCCAATTCCAGCAGATAAAGACCCACCCCCAATTCATGTAAAGCACCGCTCCTCAATTCCTGTAGATAAAGCCCTGCTCCCCACTTCCTGTAGATAAAGACCCACTTCCTGTAGATAAAGACCTACTCCCTACTTCCTGCAGATAAAGCCCCGCCTCCACTTCCTGTAGCTAAAGACCCGACCCACTTCCTGTTTAAACCTGCCCCTACTTCCTGTAGATAAAGACCCGCCCTCAATTCATTTAGACAAAGTCCCACCCCCAATTCCTGTAGATAAAGCCCTGCTCCCCAATTCCGGCAGCTAAAGCCCCGCTCCCCAATTCCTGTAGCTAAAGCACTGCCCCCAATTCCTGTAAAGCCCCGCTCCCAAATTCCTGTATCTAAAGCCCCGCGCCTCACTTCCTGTAAAGCCATGCCCACAAATCCTGTAGATAAAGCCCCGCTTCCCAATTCCCGTAAACTCGCCCACACTTCCTGTAGATAAAGCCCAGCCCCCACTTTCTGCAGATAAAGACCCGCCCCAATTCCTGTAGATAGACTCACCCTCAATTCCTTTAGATAAAGCCCCATTTCCCATTTTTTTTAAAGCCACGCCTCTAATTTCTGTAGCTACAGCCCAGCTCCCCACTTCCTGTAGATTAAGCCCCGCTCCCCACTTCCTGTAGATAAAGACCCTCCCCCACTTCCTGTAGATAAAGACCCTCCCCCACGTCTTGTAGATAAAGACCCTCCCCCACTTCCTGTAAAGACCCAGCCCCACTTCCTGTAGATAAGGACCTCCCCCACACTTCCTGTAGAGACCCGCTCCCAAATTCCTGTAGCTAAAGCCCAGCTCCCCACTTCTTCCATTTCCTGTATAAAAAGACCCATCCCCACTTCATGTAGATAAAGCCCCGCTCCCCACTTCCTGCATATAAAGAACCACCCCAAATTCCTCTAGATAAAGACCCGCCCCAATTCTTGTAGTGCCCCGATCTCCACTTCCTGTAAAGACCCAACCCCAATTCCTGTAAATCTCCGTTCCCCAATCCTGGGATAAAGCCCCGCCCCCAATTCCTGTAAAGCCCCACTCCCTATTTCCTGTAGATAAAGCCCCGCTCCCCAATTCCTGCAGATAAAGACCAGCCCCCACTTCTTGCAGATAAAGACCCGCTCCCCTATTCTTGTAAAAACCCGCCCCCACTTCCGGTAGATAAAGACCCACTCCCCACTTCCTGCAGATAAAGCCCCACTC
This sequence comes from Phyllobates terribilis, assembly GCF_046119375.1. Lineage (NCBI taxonomy): Eukaryota > Metazoa > Chordata > Amphibia > Anura > Dendrobatidae > Phyllobates > Phyllobates terribilis. Next base: position 358,914,576 of record NW_027362769.1, on the reverse strand, counting down.
ACCAATTTCTGTAAAGACCTGCCTTCACTTCCTGTAGATAAAGACCAGCTCCCCACTTCCTGTAAAGACCCACTCCTAATTCCTTTAGATAAAGCCCCATTCCCCACTACCTGTAAAGCCACGCCCCCAATTCCTGTAGATAAAGACCCACTCCCACTTCCTGTAGATTAAGCCCGCTCCCCACTTCCTGTAGATAAAGACCCTCCCCCACTTCCTGTAGATAAAGACCCTCCCCCACTTCTTGTAGATAAAGACCCTCCCCCACTTCTTGTAGATAAAGACCCTCCCCCACTTCTTGTAGATAAAGACCCACTCCTTACTTCCTGCAGATAAAGTCCCGCACCCACTTCCTGTAGATAAAGACCCAACCCCACTTCCTGTAGATAAAGACCCGACCCCACTTCCTGTAGATAAAGACCCGACCCCACTTCCTGTAGATAAAGCCCTGCTCCCCACTTCCTGCAGCTAAAGCCCAGCTCCCCAATTCCTGTAGATAAAGCACTGCCCCCAATTAATGTAGATAGAGACATATTCCACACTTCCTGTAAAGCCACGCCCCCAAATCCTGTAGATAAGGGCCCGCTCCCCAAATCCTGTAAAGCCCTTGCAGCCACTTACGCACACGCACTGAGGAGCCCCTGCAGCCACACTTACGCACACGCACTGAGGAGCCCCTGCAGCCACACTTACGCACACACGGAGGATCCCCTGCAGCCACACACGCACTCACGAAGGATCCCCTGCAGCCACACACGCACGCACGGAGGAGCCCCTGCAGCCACACACGCACGCACGGAGGAGCCCCTGCAGCCACACACGCACTCACGAAGGATCCCCTGCAGCCACGCACGCACGCACGCACGCACGGAGGAGCCCCTGCAGCGCCACACACACACACACACACACACACACACACACACGAGCCCCTGCAGCCACGCACACAAACGGAGGAGCCCCTGCCGCCACGCACACATACGGAGGAGCCCCTGCAGCCACGCACACACACGGAGGAGCCCCTGCAGCCAAGCACGCACACGGAGGGGCCCCTGCAGCCAAGCACGCACACGAAGGAGCCCCTGCAGCCACGCACGCACACGGAGGAGCCCCTGCAGCCACGCACGCACACGGAGGAGCCCCTGCAGCCACGCACGCACACGGAGGAGCCCCTGCAGCCACGCACGCACACGGAGGAGCCCCTGCAGCCACGCACGCACACGGAGGGGCCCCTGCAGCCACGCACGCACACGGAGGGGCCCCCGCAGCCAAGCACGCACACGGAGGGGCCCCCGCAGCCAAGCACGCACACGGAGGGGCCCCCGCAGCCAAGCACGCACACGGAGGGGCCCCCGCAGCCACACACACACACACACACACACACGGAGGAGCCCCTGCGGATAGATAGACACATATGGAGAAACCCCTTCAGACTCACACACACACGAGCCCCCGCTGCCACACACACGGAGGAGCACACAACACACATGCGTTCCACTGAAGAGGAAGACAACACACAGGTCATGTGACCGGTCTGTGCCCATGTGACACCTACGTCATCAGCCTTTCCAGGAGCATCTGAGATCTGGTCCCGGCCGCTCTGGGGGGACAGTTTTGCAGGGTGCCCCCCGACCGGAAGTGAGCGCTGCACCTCCCTGTGACTGGCAGCCCCGGGGCCCGGAGGGGAATGCTCCCATGTCGCAGGTGGCGGGTGCAGCCCCGGCGGCGGCCGGTGGCGGGAAGGAGAAGAAGGTCTCCTTGGGGAAGAAGCTGTTCTGGCGGCGCGGCGGGTTAGTGAGCCGCTTCCTGCGGACGCTCAGCGCCTTGTCCCACCTCAGCAATGAACAAGAGGATGCCGCCGCCGCCACCACAGCCACCGCCGCCCGGGACAAGAGCGGCTCCCCCGCCCGCCCCCAGCCGCAGACCCCCGAGTCCCCGCACCTGCAGCCTCCGCCGCCGCTCCCCTGCCCGAGCCCCAGCCGCATGCCCGGCCTGTCCGGCCTCAAGAACCACGGGAACACCTGCTTCATGAACGCCGTGCTGCAGTGTCTCAGCAACACCGACCTGTTCGCCGAGTTCCTGGGGCTGGAGCAGTACAAGGAGAGCGAGGCCTCGGGGAGCCCCCTGCCCAGCCCGGGGACCCCGGACCGCGGGGAGGTGACTGAGCAGCTGGCCAAACTGCTGCGCTCCCTGTGGACCATGGAGTACACCCCGCAGCACAGCCGGGAGTTCAAGGTAAGAGGCTACAGGTGCTGCGGGGACTACTGCTCCCAGCATGGCCGCCCCTGCTGTTGCGGGGACTACTGCTCCCAGCATGGCCACCCCTGCTGTTGCGGGGACTATTGCTCCCAGCATGGCCACCCCTGCTGTTGCGGGGACTATTGCTCCCAGCATGGCCACCCCTGCTGTTGCGGGGACTATTGTTCCCAGCATGGCCACCCCTGCTGTTGCGGGGACTATTGCTCCCAGCATGGCCACCCCTGCTGTTGCGGGGACTATTGTTCCCAGCATGGCCACCCCTGCTGTTGCGGGGACTACTGCTCCCAGCATGGCCACCCCTGCTGTTGCGGGGACTACTGCTCCCAGCATGGCCACCCCTGCTGTTGCGGGGACTACTGCTCCCAGCATGGCCACCCCTGCTGTTGCGGGGACTACTGCTCCCAGCATGGCCACCCCTGCTGCTGCGGGGACTACTGCTCCCAGCATGGCCACCCCTGCTGCTGCGGGGACTACTGCTCCCAGCATGGCCACCCCTGCTGCTGCGGGGACTACTGCTCCCAGCATGGCCACTACTGCTCCTAGCATGGCCACTCCTGCTGCTGCAGACACTGAGTGCAAGCCCAGCATCAGTACCATGGCGATCACCGCCAGCGCCACTGCGATCCCCGACATCACCGCCAGCGCCACTGCGATCCCCGACATCACCGCCAGCGCCACTGCGATCCCCGACATCCCCGCCAGCGCCACTGCGATCCCCGACATCCCCGCCAGCGCCACTGCGATCCCCGACATCCCCGCCAGCGCCACTGCGATCCCCGACATCCCCGCCAGCGCCACTGCGATCCCCGCCATCCCCGCCAGCGCCACTGCGATCACCGCCAGCACCACTGCGATCACCGACCTCATCACCATCACCACCACTGCGATCCCCATCATTTCCAACCAATGTCACTACAAACCCCATCATTGCCACTGCGAGCCCATATGTCGTCGCAACCAGTCGTCGCCACCCAACGTCACCACTGCAAGCCCCAACATCATAAACCTCTGAGGTTTAAAAGTTAGTGGTGCGGCCTCTGCCGTCTGTCCTCGGGGTGGTCAGGGCAGAGCTATGAAGTGGATAAAGTGCTGAATGTGTGATACGGCCGCTTCAATTTCAGACCTAAAGTGATGGCACTTTCTAGTGATCTCTCTGTGAAGCAGGAATGCCCTGTGTTACTTCAGCCTGTTACAGGCTATGGATGCCTTATAAATGGGAGTAATGATGTGTAAATAATGTTAGTAATCTTACAACAATCTGAATTCCTTCATTCGTTTTCAGCCCCCCCTGATATGTAACTTGCTCCATGTCCCATTCAGTAATACGTGCTGGATATGAGGTATGTGTGTCCTGGATGCTGTTGCCTTCACTAGCTCACATCTGTCAGCACAGCTTCATGTCTGCACGGATTTCCCCACCTCTACAGCCGTTGAGAGATCTCCTCTCCCTTGTGCTGACACAGTGATGGTGCGGTGTGTGTGTGTTTCCTCACCCTGAAGTCTTCGATGGGTTCGCCCCTCTGTCTGCTCACTGATATACACCCTGTGTGATCCATTCTTCCCCTCTACAGCCTTCTCTGAACACTTGAATGTTTCTCCCACTCCGATCGGCCATGTACAACCTGTCCCGCTCCCTTCTGGTATCTCTGAGGTTATGGGCACTCAAGAGGTTTTTTTGGGATGTTTTTTTGGAGTGGATCTGCACCAAAATCTTTTGAAATGAATTTACAAAACTGATTGGAGAACTTCCTTTTAACTTCTTTGAGAAATCCACTTTGCTGTTCTTAGGAGTTTTTTTTCTAGTGTATTTTTTTTCCTGAAGATAAATACCTAGTGCAAGAAAATATAGAGTGTATATTATTTGTTTGAAGCGGATCCAGATGGAATCCACTCCAAACTAGGTACTGTCCAGTCAGAAAAGAAAAACTCCTCCAAAAACTTTCCGAAATATGAATTTCTTAAAGTGTTTTTTGTTTGAAAAATGTGTCCTTTTTTAATGCTTTAAACTCTTGCATGAATATAGTCTGACACTGAGAAAGGGGGGAGAAGAGCGAGCAGTCAAAACCCTGAGCCGTGATCTGTCGGATCTATGTTGGTGCAGCACTTACAGTGACCCTTGGGATATGTGCACACTTATTCTGTCTGACAAAGTGCCGCTAAAAATGAACATAATGCACAGCAGTGTACAAAACGACATTGCTGCGCACATGTTCATTGTTTGCTTGTGTCTTTTAAGGGTTCGAAAATCGTGAAGTGGTTAAAAGAAGTAACATTTATTCTTCAGGCAGCTTGAAAAGACTGAACATACCGTATGCACAAGTTGTTTTGACATTGCTTTGTATATGTTTATTATATTTAACATTTATTGAGCGTCATGACACCTTGGGCTTGCTCATGTCCTAAACAAGGGTATTTTGGGAGCAAAGTTAAGAAAAATATCAGTGAAAAGTTTGACAGATTACTGATGGAATATTCAGGGCAAGACTAACAGGTACTGCACTGAGCGGCACAAGGTGTAGAAATATCCCAGAATCCTGCAGATGCAGTATCAGCTAACGCTACTCCCGAAATGCGTGTGGCTCATCCCCTTTATACAGCTGGCACTGCGCTGTGCCCATCCTGCTCGGGGGATTTGTCCTGACCTGATGTCGGTTCCTGTGAATTAATGAGGAATGTGCTCTGTGCGGAGGAAGAAACAAAACCTGCGCCCTGCCTGCTGCCGCTTCCTGCAGAAACCATAATCGTACAGTGTAGTGAGTCTGGGAGCCAGCGGGGCTCATGCTCCAGCTTGCTGACTGTCGCCTCGGGCTACTTGTATACTGGGTGTAACCTAGCATGTGATTATTACCGAGAAGTTCTAGTGATGGAGGCAGCAGGAATGTGGCCTGATACAGATCGCATACATATCACCGCATACGTATTCATAGACGGTGATTCTGTGCATTGTGTGCAGAGCATCAGCTGAGTGGAGCAATGTCCATCCAGGCTCTGCACAGAGGGATTATAGTATGACACTGGATATTATTTTCTGTAAAGAACTCGCTCCTGCAATTGTTGCCGGTCACGGCTTCCCTGCAGCAAGGGTTTAACAGATGTTGATCTGCTGTAACTTTACAAACGCTGACGGTTGAAGTAATTATTATTTTGTAGTGAAAATTGCACATGTAAATAGGTGGGGATGTGATGTAAATAGGTGGGGATGTATTAAAAGCACATGAACAGTCAAGATCTTGCGTTGGAGCAAGCATAAGGATTTGAGTGACTGACAAGGACAAAATTGTGATGATTGGACCAGAGCGTCTATTTTTATTTATCATGCTTATATAGCGCCAACATATCCCACAGAGGTTTACTGACTTTATCATTACAATCTAAGCTCCCTATCAGTATGTGTTTAGAGTGGGGGAGGGAACCGGAGAATCTGGAAGAAACCCACACAAACCCCTTGCAGATGTTGTCCTTGATGGGATTTGAACTCAGGACCCCAGCGCTGCAAAGCAACAGTGCAAGGCTATGTTCACACACATTGTGTTTTGCTGCTTATTTTGCAGCAGATTTTTATGCAAATTTTCAGCTGCGTCTAGCAGTACCTGCAAAGTCCGAGAAACCAGAATTCTCTGTTCACACATGTTGCTTTTTATTTGCTGCGTGTCTTCTGCTTTGCTTTTGTATTTGGAAAATAGAGCATGTCACTTCTTTTAGCGTTTCTGCAGCAGAAAACGCACCTGCGTCTTTGCTTCGTATTTTCTGCGTTTTTTCACTTCTAAGAAGTAATGGTGGTCAAAAATACACAGCAAAAAACACAACAAATACACAGCAAATAGGCACATTTTTTACGTAGCTGTTTTCCTGCCAGAGAAAAATTAGTAGCGGATTTGCAGCAGAAAAAAGCACAATGTGTGTGAACATAGCCTTAACCACTGAGCAGTTCTTGTGTGCGTTTCCAGGCATACGTCCCTTAGGCGTGGTTCCCGGAAACTTGCAGCTATTGTGCGCCATTCCCAGCATCTTGAGGCTCTTGGGCGCGCCATTTCCAGCATCTGGTGGCTCTTCGGCGCGCCGTTCCTGCCATCCGGCAGCACTTGGGCGCGCCGTTCCTGCCATCCGGCAGCACTTGGGCGCGCCGTTCCTGCCATCCGGCAGCACTTGGGCGCGCCGTTCCTGCCATCCGGCGGCACTTGGGCGCGCCGTTCCTGCCATCCGGCGGCACTTGGGCGCACCGATCCCGCCATCCGGCGGCCCTTGGGCGCACCGTTCCCGGCGGCCCTTGGGCGCGCCATTCCCGGCTTCAGGTGGCCCTTGGGCGAGCCAATCCACGGAGACTTCATCCTGGAACTTATAGTCCTGATGCCAGAGGACTCCTTCCCGGGTCTTGTGGAGTCCGGGCCTCAGTGGGTCAGAGCTGTTTTGGTGGGATGGAGAGGATCTATTCATTATTAGATCAGTTTTATAGAAATCCTCAGGATGGTAAGAGGATGCTGGGGGTTGTAATTTAGCGACAGCTGGAGAGCACAGGTTGGAGACTACTACTCCAGTGAGTTACTATGGTGAAACCTTCTTGTAATGCATCTAGTTCATTCCTGAAAAGTCATAACAGATGACGAAGCAACGATTGTGACGTCTTGGCTGTCAGACTTTCCCTGCTGTAATACATTGGACAGGTGCTGAGCGAACAATTTATTTGCATCGTTCTGCTGTCATCTCACGGTACAGGCACCATTAATAATCCCCTGGGTGAGGGTTGCATGTGAGGTCCTGCGGTGCCGGGTGTGACACTAGACATTTGTATTATCCACACGATACACCTGAAAATGTAGGTGCGTGTCTGTCACAATCCGGTTCTTCTTCCTCGTCCCATCGGATTAAGTTACCTATATGACATATATTTTATTGCCACTATCAGGCACCCACAGCTTATAGTCACATCCTTTTAATGGTAACATAAAAAACCTATTGAGAAGCCCACGATGAGACTGGTGAGAGAGCGAAGCTAAAGGTCATTTCTAGCATACGTCCGAAATGGACACGCTCAGCGCGTATTTCAGGAGTCTTTCTCTGCAAAATGTGCCATGATCAGGGCTTGCATTTAGCATATACGTCGGGGAAGCTCCTTATGTACACGCTTAACATTTCCATAGGGCTCTTATGTTAGACTAGATGGTGGCCCGATTCTAACGCATCGGGTATTCTAGAATATGTATGCGGCCGACCGGGCGCAATCAGCAGAGCTGTGTTGAAATTTGGCGACTATATCGCTGATTGGTCACGGCCAGCGGCCGTGACCATTCAGCAGAGCTGTGTTTAAATTTTGCGCCAATAATGCTGATTAGTCGCGGCCGGCAATTTGGCGCCAATAATGCTGATTGGTCGCAATCGCCGGCCTCGACCAATCAGCAGAGCGGTGTTTAAATTTGGCGCCAATCTCGCTGATTGGTCGCGGACGCCAGACGCATCCAATCAGCACAGCAGTGTTTAAATGTGGCGGCAAGATCGGTGACTGGTCGCGGCCGCTATTTAAATTTGGCGCCCAAATCGGTGATTGGTCGCGGACGCTGCCCGCGACCAATCAGCACAGTAGTGTTTAACTTTTGCGGCAAGATCAGTGATTGGTCGCGGGCCAAGACCGCGACCAATCACCGATTTGTGCGGCACATTTAAATAGCGTCGGCGACCAATCAGCGATTTTTAACACAAATGTCCAGACCTTTGTAACCCCATGCGGATACTGTGGGGACATCAGCGGCTAGGGTGTCAAGGGAGGACCGGGGAGCGGCTCTGCGGGTCGGGATACTTCTGCTAAGAGCGCCAGCTCATGTCCCGGGTTCTCGCAGCGGAAGTATCCGCACAGGCAGCGCCGCTGACATCCATGCGCCTAGGGTGTGAAGGGAAGACCGGGGAGCGGCGCTGACATCCAATTGGTCGCGGCCGCTATTTAAATGTGCCGCACAAATCGGTGATTGGTCGCGGTCTTGGCCCGCAACCAATCACTGATCTTGCCGCAAAAGTTAAACACTACTGTGCTGATTGGTCGCGGACGCTGCCCGCGACCAATCACCGATTTGGGCGCCAAATTTAAATATCGGCCGCGACCAATCGCCGATCTTGGCTCCACATTTAAACACCGCTGTGCTGATTGGTCGCGGACGCTATTTAAATGTGGCGACAAAATCGGTGATTGGTCGCGGCCGATATTTAAATTTGGCGCCCAAATCGGTGATTGGTCGCGGGCAGCGTCCGCGACCAATCAGCACAGTAGTGTTTAACTTTTGCGGTAAGATCAGTGATTGGTCGCGGTCTTCGGACCCGACCAATCATCGAATTGTCTTGGTGAGGACCGGGGAGCGGCGCTGCCTGTGCGGGTACTTCCGCAGCGAGAACCCGGGACATGAGCGGTTCTCGCAGCAGAAGTATCCCGACCCGCAGCGCCGGTCCTCCCTTCCGCATGGAGGTCAGCGACGCCGGCGGTCCTTCCGCTGCTACTGGCCGGGAGATGAGAAGCCTCGCGCCGGTCATCTCCCGACTGCATCTCCGTCCCGCAGATGGGTCCGGCGGTCGAGGTCCTTCTGCTGTTACCGGCTGGGAGATGAGCAACTCGTGGCGCTCATCTCCCGGCTGCATCGCCGCTGAGCTCCGTCCTGCAGATGAGCCGCTAACGGCCGCCATCTTTTTTCAGAAATCCCGCGGCGCTGATTGGCCGCTGCCGGACCAATGAGCGATGCGGGATTTCCAAGACGGGCGGACGGGATAAGACGATTATATAGTAGATGGAGGTCTTTTAGTCTGTCTGCCCGGGATATATTTGTATACCATAAAAAAAAGAAGTATGAAATAACGCAGTAGATTCCACTCTGAAAAATGTAAAAGAAAAAAGTTCAAAACCAAACATAAGTTGCAGGTATTTGTTTAATGGATACATCATGAGGGTTGCTATTAAATGGTTCGTCCGGTCCGAACCGATAAGTTTACAGTCACTGTGTGTAAGTCTGCAGACTTATGAACCCCCCCCACCCCCCAGCGCACGCACTGTGGGTATTTGCCGGTTTCAGACCGGGAACGGAGGGTATGTATGAGTTATACATACTCTCGGCCAGTGTATGGAGTGAGGCCACATGCACTGGCTGTGAGTATGTATAACTCGTACGTACCCTCCGTTCCCGGGTCTGAAACCGGCAAATACCCACAGTGCGTGCGCTGGGGGGATTCATAAGTCTGCAGTCGCACACTATGACTGCAGACTTATCGGTTCGGACTGGACGACCCCTTTAAGGGATGGCTGACGGACTCGTTAAACCGCAACATCTTGGTAGAAGTTTGCGGCATAGAGTTATTGCGAACGCATAATAGAAGACATGGTGGTTTGTTTTCTTTGAATAAGAACCATTATGGCTACTTAGAGCGGTCCATATCTGAATCTTCCTATCTTTACAAAGACTGACCCAATCCATGTCGTAATGGAGAAGGTGACCATGGAGAGGGCATCCCTCCTCCGGACTGGACTTGTAAAGTATGAGGTTAAAGGGAATTTGTCAGCAGGCTTTTGCTAGCTCGTCTGAGAGCATCATAATGTAGGAAAAGTGACCCTGCATCCAGCGATGTATCACTTAGATTATTGAGTGCAGCAGTTCTGACAGAGTTTTTAGGTTTAGCTTAAAGCAGAGCTGAGAAAGCTAATCCCACCCACACCAGGCTCTATAGACAAGTGCTTCTCACTAAATTAGAATATCATCAAAAAGTTAATTTATTTCAGTTCTTCAATACAAGAAGTGAAACTCCTATATTATATAGAGTCATTACAAATAGAGTGATCTATTTCAAGTGTTTATTTCTGTTAATGTTGATGATTATGGCTTACAGCCAATGAAAACACAAAAGTCATTATCTCAGTAAATTAAAATAATTACCAAAAAACACCTACAATGGCTTCCTAAGCGTTTATAAAGGTCTCATAGTCTGTTTCAGTAGTCTTCACAATCATGGGAATGACTGCTGACTTGACAGATGTCCAGAAGGCAGTCATTGACACACTCCACAAGGAGGGTAAGCCAGAAAAGGTCATTGCTAAAGAAGCTGGAAAACAAAAACAGTAGGAGCGCCAATGGTGAAGAGCCTGAGGTTTGGGGGGGGGGGGGGGAATGAAGGGGGAGGATGTTGTGACCACTCACCTGGTCCTGTTGTGCAAAGGAGCCCCGCACAACAAGGGAAAACGCTTCCAGGTGGGAGTCTGTAAGATGACCACAACTTAGCAGGAACTGCTGTAGGGAGCTTCTGTCTGCTTCAGCGGTCACATGACCAGGACCGTGTGACCGAAGTGGGCTTTCCACAATGACATCACGGCAGGTCCTGTAGTAGGCTAGTTGTAAACAGAGCAGCTTCCACCGCTCTCCACAGGGGAGATTAGCAATCAAGAAAGAAGGAATTTCCTCAGGTAGAATCTACCTGAGGAAGATAGCGTCTGCTATCGAAACGCGTCGTGGCGTTAGAGAGCGTACTAAACAATAAAAGGTTTGTGTGTTATAACCTAATCCCCTGTCTAGCTGTTCTAGCTCTTCACTAACACCGCACAATTCCTTCTTTCTTGATTGCTAAAGAAGCTGGCTGTTCACAGAGTGCTGTATCCCAGCATATTAATGGAAAGTTGAGTGGAAGGAAAAAGTGTGATAGGAAAAGGTGCACAAGCAACCGGGATAACCGCAGCCTTGAAAGGATTGTTAAGAAAAGGCCATTCAAAAATTTGGGGGAGATTCACAAGGAGTGGACTGCTGCTGGAGTCATTGCTTCAAGAGCCACCACACACAGACGTATCCAGGACATGGGCTACAAGTGTCACATTCCTTGTGTCAAGCCACTCATGACCAATAGACAACGCCAGAAGCGTCTTACCTGGGCCAAGGAGAAAAAGACCTGGACTGTTGCTCAGTGGTCCAAGGTGTTGTTTTCAGATGAAAGTAAATTTTGCATTTCATTTGGAAATCAAGGTCCCAGAGTCTGGAGGAAGAGTGGAGAGGCCACAATCCAAGCTGCTGGAGGTCTAGTGTGAAGTTTCCACAATCGGTGATGGTTTGGGGAGCCATGTCATCTGCTGGTGTAGGTCCACTGTGTTTTATCAAGACCAAAGTCAACGCAGCCGTCTACCAGGAAATTTTAGAGCACTTCATGCTTCCCTCTGCCGACAAGCTTTTTGGAGATGGAAATGTCATTCTCCAGCAGGACTTGGCCCCTGTCCACACTGCCAAAAGTACCAATACCTGGTTTAAAAACAACGGTGTCACTGTGCTTGATTGGCAGCAAACTCGCCTGACCTTAACCCCATAGAGAATCTATGGAGTATTGTCAAGAGGAAGATGAGAGACCCCAGACCCAACAATGCAGACGAGCTGGAGGCTGCTATCAAAGCCACCTGGGCTTCCATAACACCTCAGCAGTGCCACAGGCTGATCGCCTCCATGCCACATTGCCGCATTGATGCAGTAATTGATGAAAAAGGAGCCGGACCAAGAATTGAGGGCATTTACTGAGCATGCATTTCAGTAGGACAACATTTTGGATTTTAAAAACATTGCTCAAGCTGTTGTTATAAAGTATTCTAATTTACTGAGATAATGAGTCTTGTGTTTTCATTGGCTGTAAGCCATAATCATCAACATTAACAGAAATAGACACTTGAAATAGATCACTCTGCTTGTAATGACTCTATATAATGAGTTTCACTTTTTGTATTGAAGAACTGAAATAAATTAACTTTTTGATGATATTCTAATTTAGTGAGAAGCACCTGTATACAATTTCTATAGACAGCGAGCTGCTTATCACAGGAGGGGCGGAGTTGGACTGCCAGGCGCAATGATGAGCTCCTCCATTGCAAGTAAACCACAGCACAGAGCTTGATAGAAGAGGCATTGCTGAAATCTGTGTTTTAACCCCTGCAGCATGCTGCAAAAACTTGCTGACAGATTCCCTTTAATTAGCAGTCGCTCTGACTACGGGGAATGTGATTTAACAAAGGATGTCCATTATTTTATGTACCAGCGGAATATCTGGCTAGCTCTGACGACTCCTATGGGAAGAGTTGCCCCTGTAAGACAGTCCCCTGAATATTCATCTGGATATGGGAAGTCTGGCTGCGGTACCTCCCTGCTCAGGACAATCCGCTGCTTGCAGCTGTCACTGATCCTGACGTGTCTGTTTTAGTAAATGTGCACAATCCCAGTAATCTTAACGATTCAAAAAACTCTGTTGTAGGATTGTGTGAATAAACCCACAACTGGGCTTCGCCCGTTCTTGATAAAGGGGCTTGCCCTTGCATAGGCTGATACCGTTAGAACGAATTGGATGGTAGGGGACACACCGCTAATGGAAGTGCCCAATTGTCAACTCATTCATGACATATCTAGGAAGGGTATATAACTAAATAGATTTATAAGTAAAGATTCTCCGGAATTGCTATTTATTAAAACTGCTTAGAGAAGGTCTTTCCTATATTCTCTACTTCAGTGCTATTACCATGTCTCTGGGGATAGACCCCCTCATCTCTACGCTTCATGTGACGCTGCCTTTTATGACGTTCCTGGACGTCTTGAGAACATTCCTACGGTAGAGGTCGATCTCTTGACTTTCCCTGATTACTTTGTTCAGAAACTGATTGTCCAGTAATCACCTCTGATTGCTCTAATTAAAGCCGCGACCTCCGAGGAGAAAGAGATCCACAGGACCCAGCAGCAATGTCTACGGGAACGCGAGCCCCCCCCCCGCACCCACTACCACTTCTTACAACACGAAGGGCATTTACATCTATTGAAAGGAAAAAAAAAGCGCATGTTGTAAGCTGCCGTTTTTCTGCCAAGTTACACATTATTAGTGCAGAAGCTTCCATTGCAAATACTCCACGTGCGAACATATCCAAGGATGGAGATCTTTGCACATATAGCAGTGACAATCATATATGTGGAGGTCATTATATGGCTTTTTCGGGACTGTTGCAGTCAATCGCTACCTTCAGTTGTCCCTTGCGGGTCATGTGGAGTCCTTTGCTGTATTGGATCAGGGGAAATGTAAAACTTGACCACGGCGATTGCCCCTGACGCGGGAATCTGTGATCGCGCAGCAATTGAGCCGTTAAGTGCCGCCGGCAACGCAGGCCGTGGGATGTTTGCTGTTAAAAGCATTTGGCTGCAAAGGACATGGCAGTCGGACACCACACTGACAACCCACAATTACCGTCTCAGAAGGGCCCTTCCTTTCTGATGCCAGTGTGAACACTGCCGGGCAGAGCTTCGTTGCCATGGAAACGGGGATAAGACTCATTTAAGATTCTCATGGGTCCTCTACACTTCTATCTCCAGCTAATCATTCCCATTCTCAAGCTCTTGGAGAGCGATGCAGCCACTTTGTATGTTTGTCATTTATTTATGTTTATTTAATGTGGTTTTGCTACTTTGCTTGTGCCAGGCCGGGCTGTGTGTGCGAATAGGGGCGAAGCCTTCTGTATCCACATCATCAAGTGTAAAGTGCTCTCCCCATCAGACCGAGGTGCGCTATTAGTCTGCTATTAAATGGGAAGGAGTGCCCAGAATATTAATGAATAACCAGATGCTTTCCGGCTACAGTTAGTTACATTAAGATATGGCGTGTAACAAGATTATTGTAATTGTTCTTGTTTGTATACCCCTTTTTCACATGGAAAGCGCCATGGAATAAATGGTGCTATAATAATAAATAATAATAATAACAGGTTAGAGATCACCGCTTTATGTAGCAGACCTCTTTGTTGCTTGCTTGCTCTTATGCTTATTTCCTTTTTCTTGCTCTTTCTCGTGCGCCCTCTTGACCCTCCCCTGCGCCGTCTTGACCCCCCGCGCCCTCTCAACCTCCAATGCTTCATTCATTGACTGTTTTCCTTTGCCCTCAGACGGTGGTATCCAGGAACGCCCTGCAGTATCGGGGCACCTCCCAGCACGATGCCCAGGAGTTTCTGCTGTGGCTTCTGGATAGGGTGCATGAAGACCTGAACATCCTCGTGAAGCACAAGCCTCGGGTGTGTAATTTCTGCCATCTTTAGCAAATGTGCTGTATATAATAATTATATCTGCTACAAGATATAGAAAATCATCAGCTTTGAAGGTCTAGATCCCCAGGAGATGTGTAATGGCCGATTACATGTACTGTACGAGAGGCTGCAGATATCCTAAAGCACTTTTCTCGTTAATAGCTTAGGGGGACACAACACTGTGGGATATTGCCCCTACCAGTAGGAAGCTCAGCGTTTTTCTTTATCGCTTCATTGGGGGACACAGGACCATGGGTGCATGCTGCAGTCGCTAGGAGGTTGACACTATGCAAAAAAAAGGGAAAATAGCTCCTCCTCCGCAGTATGCACCCGCCTACAGGCACCAAGCTCACCAGTTTAAGCTTAGTGTCTGTAGGAGGTAGACCTGGATCTTTACAGATCCAACCCTGTTGTGTTTATTAACCTTTCTTTTTTCTTTTTCAGATACTGCTCTTACAGGCTAACAGGGCACATTTCGTCCCCTGTTAACCCACTAGCGACCGAGAGAGCAATGTGGCTACCCCCACATCGCCCACTCTCGGACCCGCTGGGCAGGACTTATCCCCTGTCACCTTAGGGTGTCTCAGGGTGATATCGGTGGCCAGTCCTAGCCTGTTCCTCTCCTCGGAGCGGCCTGGGAGGGAGACGGTGGTCCCTGCGGGGGACCTTCCCCCAGTTTTCTGGGGTTGACACCATCTCCTACACTGTCCAGGACCGGACCGTGCGGGAAGGAGGAAAAGCCAGGATCCCCCCCTATCCAAGAAGGCATCCTGAGACCATACTCAGAAGGAGAAAGGAAGGGACGGTTCCCGGAGCCGCTAAGACAGGTACTTCCCTGCCTTCTAGCTGCAGGTCCCACTCCCCCGGCGTTACCCGCCTCCCTCCCCCTCTCACCAAACAATAGCGCTTCCCTGGGCCACTTCCTCCTTCTCCCTAATAATGCGCGACAAATCTGCCGCGCTTTCTCTGTCGGGGGGGGGGGGGGGGGCGGTCCCGCTCCGATGGCTATATTCCCCCTCCTTTTTGACCAACCAGGGCCGAGGAGCATAGTGACGCTTCCGTCACGCCCCCGTGCCTTCTGCGGACCTATCACGGCGGGCCTCTCAAGCCCGCCCCCCTTCCCATCTACCTATCAGAGCCTCGTCGCGCTCCGTCATCAACTCTGCGTCCTCTGCACCGACGCCATCTCTCTGCCGCACGCAGCTCCCCGCTCCGTCGGTACCTATCGACCCGCTACAGCCTCACCTTCGGAGCCTTCAGGGGGACACGGGACCGCTTCTCTACAGGATCGCGTAGGCTCTGCCCTGACACCGACCCCCCCCCCCCCCGCTCACAGCGGTCCCCTCTGCAGTATCCCTGGTCAGGCACATATGCCCAAACCCAGGGAGCCCTCAGTCCGTCTCTCTCACATCGTCACATACTACACCTGTACTCTTTGCGGTACTAAGTGGCCCGCGGGTCTCGCTACAGCCTTCTACTCGACCTGCAAACCTCCCGCCATGCTGGCACCCCAAGATCCCCCCGCCGCTCAGGACGTGGTAACCCCCTCCCCTCCGGAGTGGGCTGTTGCTGTGTCATAGTCTGTCTCTGACCTCACCAAGGTTTCTCAATCTCTGGTGCAGGTCTTAGAACGCTTGCCAGAACGTTTGCCTATGTTATCCACGGCCACCAGCGCTCCGAACGTCCCCACAGACGATTCGCAGGCACCCCTGCCCCCTCCTCACAGGGGCAGACTGACGGCACGTTCTCAGAAACGGACCCACGCAAGCTCATCCTCCAGCTCTCCGGACTCCAAGATGCTCCCTGCGTCTCACACCTCTTCCCCAGAGGTTGCCCAGGGATCTAACTCTGCTTCAGATTCAGACTCTGGTTCTGACTCAGACCAGTATTCCAAGGTTCAGGACATGATAGACAGCCTTATAACCGCTGTCAATCAGACTCTGCTTGTTACAGAAGACGAGAGCCCTTCCCAGGACTACTCAGTTTCCTTCAAAAAGATTAAGTGTCTTGCACGCACTTTTTCTAACAATGCAGAATTTGACAACGTTTTACAAAAGCAGTGGGAGCATCCAGGAAAGCGCTTTACAGGAAAGAAGCAGTTAAACATCCTATACCCCTTTAACCATGACCTTGTCAGCAAATGGACGGAGTCCCCATCTGTGGATCCTCCCGTCTCTCGCCTTTCCGCCAAGACGGTACTGTCTCTTCTGGATGGTTCCTCCCTTAAGGATACCACGGATAGACAGGTTGAGGCCCTCACTAAGTCAGCCTTTGAGGCTGCGGGCACCTCCCTCTGCCCTTCCTTCGCCTCAACCTGGGTATAAAAAGCGGTGTCCGCCTGGGCCAAACAGCTCAGACAGGGCATCCTAGCAGGCGCCTCCCCGGACGATCTGGCTGACTTAGCTGATCAGATCGGCCATGCCGGAAAATATCTACTTACGGCGTCCCTCGACTCCGCTGCATGCTCAGCCCGGGTTTCCAGTAATCTCGTTTCCTTACGTAAAATTCTTTGGCTTAAAGCCTGGAACGCCGACCCGGCTTCCAAAAGATCTCGAACTAATCTTCCTTTTCAAGGTTCCAGGCTGTTTGGTTCCAAGCTAGATCAGATCATCTCCGATGCTACTGGGGGTGAGAGCACCTCTCTCCCCCGGCCCAGACCCAAATGCCCTTTTCCTAGGAGACGCCCCCTTCAATTCCGGTCCTTTCGTCAGTTCGCTCAACCGAACCCCTCCTCTCAACAGGACCGTACTCCAGCACAGCGGGACAGTCGTAGACCTTCCTTTAGGCCCACGCCTAACTGGCGCCCAAAGAGTCGCTCCTCAAAGTCCTCTGGATCACGATCACGATCCAACAGGTTTTCCTCAACATGACGGGTCACTCCCACCTGGGACTTCTCTCAGGGTGAGCGGCCGTCTCCTTCTGTTCACAGATTCTTGGCTCCCGGCAATAGAAGATGCCTGAGTAAAAGAAATTGTGACTTCCGGCTACAAAATAGAGTTCGATTCCCGCCCACGATCACGCTTTCTCAGGTCCCGCCCCCCACAACCATCTCTGCTTCCCGGTTTCCTCCAAGCCATCACCTCTCTTCTGCGCTCAGGAGTCATAGTCCCGGTTCCCGTTCAGGAAAGGTTTTCTGGTTTTTACTCAAATCTCTTCGTCGTCCCAAAAAAGGACGGCTCACTACGTCCGATTCTGGACCTCAAACAGCTAAACCGACATGTAAGCATCCGACAGTTCAGGATGGAGTCCCTCAGGTCGGTAATCGCCTCGATGGAGGCCGGGGAATATCTATGTTCAGTGGACATTCAGGATGCATACCTTCACATCCCAATCTGCGCGTCACATCAGAAGTTCCCTTTCCTTTTCCTTCAAGAACGCGCATTACCAGTTCACTGCCCTCCCCTTCGGCCTCGCCACAGCCCCGAGGGTTTTCACGAAGGTGATGGCGACCGTTATGGCCATTCTTCGAACAAGGGGAATTGTAATCATCCACTACCTCGACGACCTGTTAATCAAAGGCCCCACGTTCAAGGACTGTCTCCACAGCCTACAGATCACCTTGAACACTCTCCCAGTTAGGCTGGCTGATCAACTCGGACAAATCCTCCCTGGTCCCATGCCAACGCCTAACCTTCCTAGGGATGCAGTTCGACACGACCCGTGCTCGGGTCCTCCTTCCGAGGGAAAAGATAAACTCCCTACGATAAGCAATCCACATCCTCTCCGACCCAGGTCCACACTCCCTTCGCCTATGCATGAGTGTCCTGGGAAAGATGGTAGCGGCCATGGAGGCAGTTCCTTTTGCCCAGTTCCATACCCGGTCCCTTCAACTAGCCCTTCTCTCAGCTTGGGACAAGAATCCGTCATCTCTAGATCGACGCATCAAGTTACCTCCTCAAGTAAGACGGTCTCTAACCTGGTGGTCCCGCCCTTCTTCCTTCAGACCCGGGAGATCATTTCTTCCGCTTCGCTGGCAGGTGGTCACGACCGATGCCAGCCTCATCGGTTGGGGGGCAGTTTTCCTACAACACACGGTCCAGGGCCGGTGGAGTCCCCACGAAGTCTCCCTTCCAATCAACATTCTGGAGATAAGGGCGATTTACCTTGCGTTGCGTCACTGGCAGAAGATCCTGGCAGGGTCCCCAGTCCGGGTACAATCGGACAATGCCACAGCCGTGGCATACATAAACCATCAGGGAGGAACGCGTGGCAAGAGTGCTACTTTGGGCCGAGAAAATGGTCCCGGCAATCTCAGCAGTCCACATTCCAGGGGTCGACAATTGGGCGGCCGACTTCCTCAGTCGGCAGGGCCTCGCCTCAGGAGAATGGTCTCTCCATCCCGAGGTGTTTCACCAAATCTGCTTGCGGTGGGGCTTGCCGGACGTCGACCTCATGGCATCACGGTTAAACCACAAGGTCCCGTCCTTTGTAGCTCGGTCCCGCGATCCACTAGCAATCGCTCAGGACGCGCTAGTCATATCATGGTCACAGTTCCAACTGCCCTATCTCTTTCCCCCTCTACCTTTGATCCCTCGAGTCATCAAAAAGGTCAAGATAGAGGGAGTACCGGTTCTCCTAGTAGCCCCAGATTGGCCCAGACGCTTCTGGTATGCAGATCTGGTAAATCTGCTTGTCGACTCCCCCTGGAGACTACCAGACCGTCCGGACCTCCTCTCTCAGGGTCCTATTCTTCATCAGAGTTCTCGTTCTCTGAATTTAATGGTATGGCCGTTGAGGCCGCGGTGTTGAAGACGGCGGGCTTTACTGACAATGTCATACAGACCCTAATTAACGCCAGAAAACCCGCTACCTCGCGCATATACCACAGAACTTGGAGAGCCTTTTTTCGTCACTGGCAACAAGATCAACTGACTCCTATGTCCTTTTCTTTGCCAGTCATTTTGGCTTTTCTTCAGTCTGGCCTAGAGGCGGGACTATCTCTCAGCACTCTCAAGGGCCAAGTTTCGGCCTTGTCCATTCTATTCCAACGTAGCTTATCTAGCCGTCCTCACATCAGGACCTTTCTACAATGGGTGGCCCACCTGGCGCCCCCCTATCGCCCTCCAGTGGAACCATGGGACCTTAATATGGTCCTATGCGTCCTACAACAGCCTCTTTTTGAACCCATTCAGGACATTCCAGCCTCTCTTCTTTCCTGGAAGGTGGCTTTTCTGGTGGCTGTTACCTCTATTAGAAGGGTCGCAGAACTCTCAGCCCTCTCTTGTCGGTCGCCTTTTCTAGTATTCCATCAAGACAAGGTAGTGCTCAGGCCGGTGCCTTCTTTTTTGCCAAAAGTGGTTTCCGCTTTTCACATTGAGGACATCGTCTTGCCTTCCTTTTGCCCTGCTCCAGTGCATCCACGGGAGAGTTCTCTGCACAAACTGGACCTGGTCAGAGCTCTACGTGTGTACCTTTCCAGAACGGCCACCCTTCGGCGCTCGGATGCCTTTTTGTGATCCCTGAGGGGCATCGCAAGGGTCTCCCTGCTTCCAAGTCAACCATCGCCCGTTTGATACATTCGACCATCTTGGAGCCACATCGCATCTCGGGCAAACCTCCCCCTCCTGGAGTAAGGGCTCACTCCACCAGGGCCGTGGGGGCCTCTTGGGCAGTTCGCCATCAGGCTTCGGCCTCTCAAATCTGCAAAGCCGCAGCGTGGTCTTCTCTTCACACCTTTTCAAGGTTTTACAAGGTCCACACTTATTCTTCGGCTGATGCCAGTCTTGGACTGAAGGTCCTGCAGGCGGCAGTTGCCGAAGTCTGACCTAGTCTGTGAGTATCTTCTGTTCTCCCACTCAAGGGACTGCTTTGGGACGTCCCATGGTCCTGTGTCCCCCAATGAAGCGATAAAGAAAGAGGGATTTTTGGGTACTCACCGTAAAATCTTTCTTGGATCCTTCATTGGGGGGACACAGCACCCTCCCTGTGTTTGGACCTATGTCCTGTTGGCCCTGTTGGGCATCTCATTTAGTTTTTCACGGTTGTGCCCCGTTGGGCATTACATAGTTGGTTATTTTGTGCTTCTCCTACTGCTCTAGCCACTAACTGGTGAGCTTGGTGCCTGTAGGCGGGTGCATACTGTGGAGGAGGAGCTATTTTTCCTTTTTTTTGCATAGTGTCAACCTCCTAGCGACAGCAGCATACACCCATGGTCCTGTGTCCCCCAATGAAGGCTCCCAGAAAGAGATTGTACGGTGAGTACCAAAAATCCCTCTTTTTTTTGTTTTCATTTAATTTTTTTATCTGCTCAGTGGCAGGACATATACCACAGTCCTCTGTCCCCCAATGAACTCAACGAGAAAGGAATTTTACCATAAGTACAAAATTCCAATGATTGACATCTGTGAGACTGTCCTGTACCTACATATGCCAAATCCGTGCATCCCACATGCGGCCTCCGATGATGAGTCCACATGTTTTGTGCACATGACTGCTGATCTGATCATGTGCCCTTAACAGCCGCTGGTAGAATCATGATCCATCCCCGGCTGTTAACATGTTAAATGCTCCTGTCCATCTCCGACAGCCGCATTTAACATGGCCACGCCGGAAACGTGTCATAAGACCCACTCATCAGCGCACCCGTCACATGATCGCAGGGCGCCAATTTGTTGGCATGACAACCCGGGGTCTACAGGAGACCCCTGTGGTTGTCATAGCCGATCTGCTTTGAGCGCCACCCAGTGGCCAGCACTCATAGCATATGAGCATTTCTGCTACACGTAGCAGGCTGCAGCCCTGCTATGTGTAGCACAGGCGATCAGATGATTGCAGCTGCAAGTCTCCTATGGAGACTATTAAAGCAAGTAGAAAGTAGAATTATAGATATATATATATATATATATATATATATATATATATATATATATATTTAATTCTACTTGCTTTAATAGTCTCCATAGGAGACTTGCATATGTGTGTGTGTGTGTGTGTGTATATATATGTATATATATGTATATATATATATATATATATATATATATATATATATATATATATATATATATATATATATATATATATATATATATATATATATATATATATATATATATATATATATATATATATGTGTGTGTGTGTTCAAATCTCCACCTATTTGAACCAATCAAAGCAATTTTAAAATAAGTCAAAAATACACATATTTGGTATCGCTGCTTTCAGAATCCCTCAATCTGTTAAAATATAAAAAGAATTATTCTGGTCGGTAAACTGCATAACGAGAAAAAAAATCAAAACAGCAGAATTACGTTTTCTTGGTCGCCACAACCTGTCAATAAAATGCAATAACGAGTGATCAAAACAATGTATCTATCCCAAAATGGTATCAATAAAAATGTCAGCTTGGTGCGTAAAAAATAAGCCATCACCCGGCTCCTGTTCCTGAAAAATGGAGACTCTACGGGTCTCAGAAAATGGTGCTATTTTTTTTTCTTTTAACAATCTTTGGATTTTTTTTCACCACTCAAATAAAAAAGAACCTATACATGTTTGGTACCGATGAACTCGTAATGACCTGGGGAATCATAATGGCAGGTCATTTTTAACATTTAGTGAACATGGTAAAAAAAAATTGTGGAATTGCACTTTCTTTGCAATTTCACCCCACTTTGAATTTTTTCCCCGTTTTCCAGTACACGATATGGTAAGAC
Source organism: Phyllobates terribilis (assembly GCF_046119375.1). Classification (NCBI taxonomy): domain Eukaryota; kingdom Metazoa; phylum Chordata; class Amphibia; order Anura; family Dendrobatidae; genus Phyllobates; species Phyllobates terribilis. The sequence goes on along the minus strand of NW_027362769.1, from coordinate 358,892,628 downwards.
CAGTGATGGCATTTAAAAGTACAACTTGTCCTGCAAATAATAAACCCTCACACAGCCATATTGACCGAAAAATAAAATAGTTATGGCTCTGGGAAGAAGAGAAGCAAAAAAAAAAAAAGCAAACATGGAAAATCCCAAGGTCATGAAGGGGTTAATAAAGATATTCCTGTGGATTTCCCTGCAATTTCTGAACTGCATTTTGAAGCAGATTTTCTATCCCATTTACGCTACGTGTAGATTCTATAGAAATACTGCTTCTGGGAGAGGAAAAAACGATGCTGTAATATAAAATCACATGGAGATGCCATGCAACATCACAAGGAGTGCATGTAGTGTCATTGCAACTGCTACCATACAGGCCGTATAGTCTCCATACACACTGCTCCTGTGTGTGCATGGGATTGTACAATGTTAGAGATTGGGATGACACCCGATTAGAATGATTAAAGTAAATCTTCATGCTGATTTAAATGCATTTATTTTTTTGCAGCCACCCCTGGAAGAAGATCTGACCGGAGAGGGGCCTCCTTTCCCAACCAGCGGGACCTTTGTCCAGGAGCTCTTCCAGGCGCAGTATAGGTATTGGACAGCGCAGAGTCTCTCCAGTTTCCTCCCTATAACAAGTGTTTCTATATGTTATAACCTCCTATGTGTGTAATATGTTATACTCCTATCTCCTCCTTTTAATGCATCGTCTATTGCTTTCACTGTTAACTCTTTCCTTGTAGGTCCTCCTTGACGTGCCCACATTGTCAGAAACAGAGTAACACTTTTGACCCTTTCCTCTGCATCTCTCTACCCATCCCCTTGCCTCATACACGGTAAGAATAAGCTTATAATGTATGCCCGGGTGCTGGCACTACATCACTAGGGGCAGGACTGGTCCCCACTTGCCCTCCTTGTATTGTTGTTATCCTATATTGCCGGCATATATATCTGTAGGGTGGGCCGTAGGGAACCATTCTGTGCCACTTTGTGTCTTCATCACATCACATCATAGTAAATTACAGAGGTATTGCTTTATGGGCATATACACTGTATAGGCTTCTTGTTTGCCTCTCTGCAGTTTAAAGAGGTCCCTCAAGCCTCCATAATCTCCATCCTAATTATCACTTTAGGATCCCTCTTTATTGTCCCAATGCAACCTTAATATTCTTGCCTAAACCACTTTTATCTCGTAAATTGCCATGTGCAAATGACCTAGGATGACGTCAGTTGGGCTCAGCTTATCCCCAGACTAATCCAACTTTAAAGGGTTGCAATAGGTTTTACAAAATAAATGCATACTTACTGGTGATATACAGACTAAGCCAAGAATAAAGTGTTTTTTTTTTTTGTTTTTTTTTATTATGCCTCTGCTCCATCCAGCTTTACATTAGCAGCGCTGTGGCTCAGTGGTTAGCACTGTAACCCTGCAGCACTGGAGTCCTTGGGTTCCACTAAGGACAACATCTGCAAGGAGTTTGTATGTTCTCCCCGTGTTTGCGTGGGTTTCCTCCGGGTTCTCCGTTTTCCTCCCACACTTCAAAGACATACTGATAGGGAATGTAGAGTGTGATCCCCAATGGGGACTGTGTCTGTAAGATGCTGTGGAATTAATGGCGCTATATAAGTGAGTAAAATAAATTAAACATTATTGAACAGGCCATCCTATTCTTATCTGCCAATACTATATTTCCCAGCAGCCCTTGTTTCTCCTCAATGCCCCTGACTAGCCCCATTCTCTGAGTAATCTATAAGCTAATCCAAGTGTAGCATTCACCTTCTGCTCATGTGCATGGTCTGCTCCTCTGCCATCTACATTAGTGCAGCAGCAGGGGGCTTTATATCATTAGGTGGTTGTAGCAGAGGTCATCTCTGGTGCTCCTTCACAATGGAGCATCTAACTGTTAGGCAATGCAGAGCTTTGCTTGCTGTCCGCTGCTGACAGATCTGATTTGTGACACTGCAAATGCCGCTCTGTTGATGGATATGATGGAAAATAATCTGCCTAATGCGGCATTGCAGTTTCACATCACTGTTCTCTCATTGGCAGTCATCAAACAGTGCGACTTTGCTCAGCCCCTCTTTATACAGCCCCATCTTACAGTATATTCCTTCCTTCAGCCCCACCATAAATAGACCCATCCTGCAGCATATCACTCCTCACAGCCCCTTTATATCCAGCCCCATCCTACAGTGTATCATTCCTTTCAGTCCCCCTATACAGCCCCATCCTGCAGTATCACTCCTCTCAGGCCCCTATATACATTCCCATCCTGCAGTATATCACGCCTCTCAGCCCCTCTATATACAGCCCCATTCTGCAATGTATCATTACTTTCAGTCCTTCTATATGTAGCCCCATTCTGCTGTATATCTCTCCTCTCAACTCCTCTATAGACACATCCTACAGTAGATCACTCCTCTCAGCCCCCTATATACTTTCCCATCCTGCAGTATATCAGCCCTCTTAGCCTCTCAATATACAGCCCCATCGTGCAGTATATCACTCCTCTCAACTCCCCTATATATAGCCCCATCCTGCAGTATATCACTCCTCTCAGCCCCCTATATGCTTTCCCATCCTGCAGAATATCACTCCTCTCAGCCTCTCAATATACAGCCCCATAGTGCAGTATATCACTCCTCTCAGCTTCCCTATTTATAACCCCATTTTGCAGTATATCACTCCTCTCAACTCCCCTATATATAGACCCATCCTGCAGTATATCACTCCTCTCAGCTCCCCTATTTATAGCTCCATCTTGCAGTATATCACTCCTCTCAGCTCCCCTATTTATAGCCCCACATGGAATGACTTGGACAGCTGGGAAGGAGGTCAATCACACCAGGGGACATCATTACAACCACTGAAGCTAGACTGGTCCTAGGTGATTGGCAAGGAAAAAGTGGTTTTGGCATATGTATAAATGGTTGGCCGGTGGTAAAAAGGACATCACTAGTATGCAGAAGGAGGGCTACGGTGCGATAGTTGTAGTGTTGGATGCTTGGGGAGACCTGACGAGTTCCCCTTAACTATTGGAGGACACGTAACTAATAAAACCCCATATATTCTGCCCCTCGCCATATTCTGTAAACGTGCGTACAAGTGTAAACTCCCCTGGAGTCGTCGTTGGATCAGTCCTGGAATAATTCCCGGAATCACTCGATATTTTGGAGCTCAGTTTCAAAGATTAGATCAGCGTTAAAGACGTCTGTAATTCTGGTATTAACCTAATGGCTGAGGTCGAGACATTGTATTTTCTTGCTATATCGCTGATTTAAGCCGATTACATCTATTCTTCCTGCTTCCACCTGGTATGGATCTAGCAGCCGCGCTCTCCTCTGTGCCGCCCCCATGTCTCTAGTATTGAGCTCCGCACCGTATAGGATGGAAGCACCATACGGCCGGCTGCCCCACATCAGGCAGGGATATGTCATCTGATTCAGCAGCAGGCTTTTATTTTCCCCGGCTGATTCTTTTGCAGACAGTTTGCACTTGTGGGTCAGCCACTCAGTACTGAATGTGTGTGAGTGTGATCAAACCGAATGTGCAGATCCTGTTTTACTAAATGCTCACACCTTTTCTTTGCATTGTGCTGTTGCTCCTCCTGCAAAAGCATACAACTTAGAGATGCCATTCTGTTGGTATTATCTTTCCATAATGTGTTAGTAAATTTTGCCTTTCCCCCCTCTGCTCATTCATAGGCCTCTCTACGTGACTGTGGTCTATCAGGGGAAGTGCTCGCACTGCATGCGCATTGGTGTCGCCGTTCCCTTGTCCGGAAATGTGGCACGTTTACGGGAAGCCATATCGATGGAGACAAAGATTCCAACAGATCAGGTAAATGGTTTATGGCCTGATCAACCCTTTCCCAACATATGTCGTACTACTACGTCGTATTTCAGGTACCCTTCTTTTATTATTTGTACTTTTACATGTCAATACATGACCCCCATACTAATACATTACTTCTTTGAGCAGTGTATGGAGCAGGCTCAAAAAACGAAGCCCACTCCATATTGGGCAGGTGTGGGCTGTATTATACGCCTCTAACAGCAGCAACCGGAAGGGGCTCTGATCGCTGCTGTTTCACCATTTAGATGTCACTGTCAGTCACTGACAGCAGCATTTAAATAGTTTAGTACTGTCTGTGTGTCCAATGTGGAAAAAAAAAAAACACATGAAAATTTGAATTGCCATCTTTTTCCAATTTATAAATATATAATATTTTAAATAGATTATATTGAATATATTATATATATATATATATATTTTACTATATACTTAATAAATGTGTGTATATATATTATATTGACATGTTCAGCAGAAACGTTGCCACAGCTCCTGCTGAGAAAATAAATCCTCTATTTTTGGAGTGCTGTCTCTACTATTTTTTCGATATCTATCTATCTATCCATGCAAAAATGGAGGCAGCACGCCATATGGGCTATTAAATCTTATCACTTTTTTCTATTCTGTGTGCTGCCTCCATTTTTGCATGGATATCTAAAGGACTGGTATGTACCTGGGGGGCTTTTGCACCAAAAATATTTTTTGTGCTGTTTCATTTTTTTTATCGAAATATATACAGTACAGACCAAAAGTTTGGACACACCTTCTCTCATTTAAAGATTTTTCTGTATTTTCATGACTATGAAAATTGTACATTCACACTGACTGCATCAAAACTATGAATTAACACATGTGGAATTATATACTTAACAAAAAAGTGTGAAACAACTGAAAATATGTCTTATATTCTAGGTTCTTCAAAGTAGCCACCTTTTGCTTTGATGACTGCTTTGCACACTCTTGGCATTCTCTTGATGAGCTTCAAGAGGTAGTCACTGGAAATGGTCTTCCAACAATCTTGAAGGAGTTCCCAGAGATGCTTAGCACTTGTTGGCCCTTTTGCCTTCACTCTGTGGTCCAGCTCACCCCAAACCATCTCGATTGGGTTCAGGTCTGGTGATTGTGGACGCCAGGTCATCTGGCGTAGCACCCCATCACTCTCCTTCTTGGTAAATAGCCCTTACACAGCCTGGAGGTGTGTTTGGGGGTCATTGTCCTGTTGAAAACTAAATGATGGTCCAACTAAACGCAAACCGGATGGAATAGCATGCCGCTGCAAGATGCTGTGGTAGCCATGCTGGTTCAGTATGCCTTCAATTTTTAATAAATCCCCAACAGTGTCACCAGCAAAGCACCCCCACACCATCACACCTCCTCCTCCATGCTTCACGGTGGGAACCAGGCATGTAGAGTCCATCCGTTCACCTTTTCTGCGTCGCACAAAGACACGGTGGTTGGAACCAAAGATCTCAAATTTGGATTCAGCAGACCAAAGCACAGATTTCCACTGGTCTAATGTCCATTCCTTGTGTTCTTTAGCCCAAACAAGTCTCTTCTGCCTGTTGCTTGTCCTTAGGAGTGGTTTCCTAGCAGCTATTTTACCATGAAGGCCTGCTGCACAAAGTCTCCTCTTAACAGTTGTTGTAGAGATGTGTCTGCTGCTAGAACTCTGTGTGGCATTGACCTGGTCTCTAATCTGAGCTGCTGTTAACCTGCGATTTCTGAGGCTGGTGACTCGGATAAACTTATCCTCAGAAGCAGAGGTGACTCTTGGTCTTCCTTTCCTGGGGTGGTCCTCATGTGAGCCAGTTTCTTTGTAGCGCTTGATGGTTTTTGCAACTGTACTTGGAGACACATTGAAAGTTTGCCCAATTTTTCGGACTGACTGACCTTCATTTCTTAAAATAATGATGGCCACTCGTTTTTCTTTTCTTAGCTGTTTTTTTCTTGCCATAATACAAATTCTAACAGTCTATTCAGTAGGACTATCAGCTGTGTATCCACCTGACTTCTGCACAACAGAACTGATGGTCCCAACCCCATTTATAAGGCAAGAAATCCCACTTATTAAACCTGTCAGGGCACACCTGTGAAGTGAAAACCATTTCCGGTGACTACCTCTTGAAGCTCATCAAGAGAATGCCAAGAGTGTGCAAAGCAGTCATCAAAGCAAAAGGTGGCTACTTTGAAGAACCTAGAATATAAGACATATTTTCAGTTGTTTCACACTTTTTTGTTAAGTATATAATTCCACATGTGTTAATTCATAGTTTTGATGCCTTCAGTGTGAATGTACAATTTTCATAGCCATGAAAATACAGAGAAATCTTTAAATGAGAATGTGTGTCCAAACTTTTGGTCTGTACTGTATATATAGATAGATAGATATAGATATTTTAAACATGCATATAAATAATATATGCCGGTAATATATTTATGTATGTATTTGGTATTATAACGAAGTCCCATCGGTCAATCTAAAGAAAAAATAAAGAAATTGTCGACAATGCTGTTTTTCCATCACCACATAGCCACCAAAAAATCCAGTAAAAACATATATACCCAAAACTCTCAATAAAAAAGGTCTACGAAGTTATGATTTTTTTTTTTTTTTAAACTTTTTTCTCTCCCCTTTTTTCAGTCTACCACATGGTAAAATCAATGGTGTCATCTCACAACTACAACTCCGCCTGCAAAAAAAAAAATCTCATAGGTTATGGCTCTTGGAGGAAGGAAGTAATGAGCTCGCAAAAGCAAATGTCAGAACTTTGAAAGCTAAAAACATAGAAGTGATTCTATTTTCTTATGTAATGTGCTGCAGTAATGACTGGAGCTGGGAAGGGGCACTGAGTCTCTTTACTGTGTGTTGTTACCGGTCTCCATCTTACATTTTTGTTTCTTTTCTTTTTTTTTTTTGTCTCTTACTCCAGATAGTAATAACTGAAATGTATTTTGATGGCTTCCATCGCTCCTTCTCCGACACAGATGATTTGGATACTATCCAGGAGAGCGACTGTATATTTGCATTCGAGACCCCAGAGATCTTCACGTCTGATGGAATCATAGGCCAGAGAGGTAACGGTTGTGTAGACTCGGGCAGGACATCCCACAGTACTGCGTAAACTATTTTCGCAATTAAGGAAAATTGTTGCAAAGTAAGAATTCTTTCAAAAATAGTAATGTTTCATATTTTTATTTATTAACAAAATGCAAAGTGAATGGGACAAAATCAAAATTATTTGGGTTGCTATGTTCAAAACTGCATCAATTCTTCTAGGCACCTACACAAAGTCAGAGATTTTGTAGGGTTATAATCAGGTGTATGAGAAACCAATTATATCAAACAGGTGATAATGATCATCATTTTCATATATAGATTGAAACACAGTAACTGAAAGAGAAACAGCTGTGACGGAGGCTTAAAACTGGGTGAGAAATAGCCATACTCTGCTACAAAGGTGAGGTTGTGGAAGACATGTCACAGGTTATACACTATGGCAAGACTGAGCACAGCAACAATACACAAGGTAGTTATACTGCATCAGCAAGGTCTTTCCCAAGCAAAGATTTCACAGCAGACTGGGGTTTTGAGATGGGCTGTTCAAGCTCTTTTGAACAATGTTGAAGAGCATAGACACAGCGGGCAGCAGATGAAAGACACGTCATGTTTACCTCCAGCAGTGACATCAGCTCAGGACTGGAGGACCCAGTGGGACCCAGCTACACCCATATACTGTTCGGAGACGTCAGGCCAGAAATGTTCTTCATGGAAGAATTGCAGCCAAAAGACATACTTTTCACATGAAAACAAGAGCAAGTAACTCAATAATGCATGACAATATAGGAACGGGTGCAGAAAAATTGCAGCATCTCGACTGATGAGACAAAATGTGAAATATTTGGCTGTAACGGAAGGCAGATTGGTCACCAACAGGCTGAAGGGCAATCCCATAATGAGTTTGCAGGAACAGTGAAGCACAGTGGAGGGTCCTGCAAGTTTGGGGCTTTAGCTTTACAAATAAACTAATAACATTTCTATCTTTGAAATGATTCTTACTTTGCAGTATTTTTTTCTACACCTGCCTAAAAGTTTTGCACAGCACTGTAAATCATGACTGCTCTGTTCTGGGTGTAGATGTGTGCCCTGGGTTTATTTTTTTTTGATGATTTAGGCCGAATTCACACTTCATTTTGCAGCATCCTATGGCCGCACGTGTTTAGAAAGCGCCTAGCATACATCAAATGTTTCTATAGGCCTCTATTCACTAATTCTCGTGTGACTTCCAGCCATAAGTTGGGTGCCATGGGAGTCCATGATTATTGTGATCTATCTATTTGCCATCACTGATCTATCAAAATGTAAAATGAAACCGATTTAATAAATGCTGTAAATAAAAATATTTAAAAAAAATCTAAACTCCAGAATTGATTTTTTTTCTTTTCCGGTCGTTGCCACAACTAAAAACAAATACAGTAAGAAGCAATAAAAAAAAATCTAACCCATTGGGGTATTACTAAAAACATCTGGTGGTCACACAAAAAAAGACCCCTCACAGCTCCATTGATGGGAAAATAAAAATGTTATGGTTCTTGGAAAATGATGAAACAAGCAATTATTTTTTAACAACGTTCAACAATTTTTAAGCCACTAAAATATATAAAAATAAATAAACGTGTTGGATATCCCCATAATCAAACTGACCTGAAGAATAGCTTTGTCTGGTCATTTTCATTATACAATTGATGCCATTAAAATAAAACCCAAAATACAGTCCCTTAGGGAACTTTAAAAAAAAGAAAATAAAAAGTAAATTGTAATAAAAAATAAGTTTTTATAAAAATCTGGAAAAAATATCCAGAAATTTTTGAATCGCCCTTCTTTTCCCAATTAGTAATAAAATAAACAAATGTGGTATCGTGCAATAATAAATAAGGTTATGACTCTTTGAATATGAGAGCTAAAAACAGTGAAAAAATCAACAATCGCCTTGTCAGGTAATATATTTTTATGTTACTTGGATCTTTGTTTTTGTGATACAGAACTCCAAATCCACTGCATGTACATAGTGATATATGACAGCATTCTGGTGCTTGCAGCCACCACTAGAGGGAGCTTTCTGTATGCATTTGTATTGTGCTCAGTGGATAACAGTAAGCATTAAGCTCTTGAGCTACCTCTAATGGTGGCTGCAGACATTTCGACAAAAAAATTCTCTGTCTGGGAGCAGCTAGTCAGTCCTTTTTCCTCTGTTACAGGAGTCTGTGTGAACAATAACCAGAATTATATAAGGAATGGGATTGATCAGCATCGGTCGTCCCACTACTCTTCTAGCTCCACGCGGCTTACCATGAACAGGTTGGGAATAGGAGATCGCATTGTAATCCTGGTGTGTAACAGGTCCTACAGCGGGCAGCATGGCAAGAGGTAAGCACGCCGGGCAGGCCGGACCCATTACCACTACTTCTGTAGGACAACATCCTTACCATTTATTTTGTCATCCCCATAGGTTCGGTCAGCCATTTGTTCTGCAGTTAGAGAGAAACATCACCTGGGATATTCTGCAAAAAGAGATCTTGGAGAAAATGCAGTATTCCTTGCGGCCCTCAGTCTGTGTTCAGGTGAGCAGTACCTTATAAAAGGGGGTAGATTATTTTAAAAAAAAAAGAGTCAACTTTTTGCCCCAGAAATGGAGTCAGTCTATCTGCCATACTGCAGCTGAGACCTATTTTATTGAAATGCGTCTGAGCCGCAGTACCAAACATGGCCTGTGGACAGGAGTGGAGCATATCTTTTTTTTTTATTTCTAATTTTTGAAAATGCCAACTGGTCTTTATGCCACATGGTATTATGGGCTATTCAGATAGCACCCATCCCAGTTTAGCAGGTAGTGGTCTCTCATTAGGGAAATTGGTTTTGGGTTCCCATAAATTACTTTTTAGAGCCTTAAAGGGATATTCCCATCTCCAAGATCCTATCCCAATATGTGGTAGGTGTAATAATATTAGCAAATACCTCCAATTAGAAATGTTATATAGTTATTCTGATTGGCTATGTCTCTTACCCCACATGCAGGGCATTACAGTAGCTTAGGTATCCATGGTTACGACCACTAAGAACTATCTGTCACTATATGAGTAGTTGTAACCATGGATACCTAAGCTACTTTAATGCCCTGCAGATGTGGCTAATCTGAAGAACTATACTACATTTCTTATTGGAGGTATTCGCTAATATTATTATTACACCTACTACATATTGGGATAGGATCTTGGAGATAGGAATACCTCTTTAAGTGTAGGGAGACACACCACACTACATTACAGGCCATTACAGACCTTTATGAGGGGTGCAGTTTTAAATATATACATAGTGTCATATAAAATGTCTGATGGGCTTGTTATACCCGGCGTTCACGCCCGGCTGATGTTTTATGTCTGCTTTCAATGCTAGGTGTGTCCATTCAGCCTTCGGGTGGTTACGGCTGTCGGAATAACTTACCTCTTACCTCAGGAAGAAAAACCTCTGTGCCACCCCACAGTCGAAAGGTAAATCCTGACACTTCCCCAACCCCCAAGATAGAGAAGCACTGTGTGTTATAGCAGCCTGGAAAACATGGGAGCGAGTGTCTGCAAGACTCGCACATACATATATACCATTGCTCTCCGACTAAGAAGGAAAAAAATAAAGGGCAAAAATTAAAATTGGCCCCTTTTGATTAGTTACATAAGTATATCACGATGACCTTCTCATTGGTTATCCCCACTTCTCTGAGGACTCAACATGTCTAGTGCTTACTATATATTAAGGCTATGTTCACACAAGGCTTTTTTTTTATGCTTTTTTTATGCAAATTTTCAGCTGCATTTTACAGTACCAGCAAAGTCTATGAGATTCCAGAAATCACATGCACACAGTTTTTTGTTTTTTTTTTGTTTGTTTTTTGTCCTCAGTATTTTGTGCTTTGCATGTTTTTTTTTGCACAATAGAGCATGTCACTTCTTTCAGCGTTTTTTCAGCTAGTCACCTAGTGTGAACGTGTTGCTGCATTTTTAGTGAAAATAGCAAGTACAGCAGTATGTGAAACCCATTTATTTTTGTGATTTTCCCAAGTTTACCGTCTTTGTCATCTGAGATGGCAGTTAGGATTAGTACAGTTTAATTATATTAGTGATGTGTACAGTGTAAACATTGGCTGACATACAGTACAGACCAAAAGTTTGGACACACCTTCTCATTTAAAGATTTTTCTGTATTTTCATGACTATGAAAATTGTACATTCACACTGAAGGCATCAAAACTATGAATTAACACATGTGGAATTATATACTTAACAAAAAAGTGTGAAACAACTGAAAATATGTCTTATATTCTAGGTTCTTCAAAGTAGCCACCTTTTGCTTTGATGACTGCTTTGCACACTCTTGGCATTCTCTTAATGAGCTTCAAGAGGAAATGGTCTTCCAACAATCTTGAAGGAGTTCCCAGAGATGCTTAGCACTTGTTGGCCCTTTTGCCTTCACTCTGCGGTCCAGCTCACCCCAAACCATCTCGATTGGGTTCAGGCCTGGTGACTGTGGAGGCCAGGTCATCTGGCGTAGCACCCCATCACTCTCCTTCTTGGTCAAATAGCCCTTACACAGCCTGGAGGTGTGTTTGGGGTCATTGTCCTGTTGAAAAATAAATGATGGTCCAACTAAACACAAACCGGATGGAATAGCATGCTGCTGCAAGATGCTGTGGTAGCCATGCTGGTTCAGTATGCCTTCAATTTTGAATAAATCCCCAACAGTGTCACCAGCAAAGCACCCCCACACCATCACACCTCCTCCTCCATGCTTCACGGTGGGAACCAGGCATGTAGAGTCCATCCGTTCACCTTTTCTGCGTCGCACAAAGACACGGTGGTTGGAACCAAAAATCTCAAATTGGGACTCATCAGACCAAAGCACAGATTTCCACTGGTCTAATGTCCATTCCTTGTGTTCTTTAGCCCAAACAAGTCTCTTCTGCTTGTTGCCTGTCCTTAGCAGTGGTTTCCTAGCAGCTATTTTACCATGAAGGCCTGCAGCACAAAGTCTCCTCTTAACAGTTGTTGTAGAGATGTGTCTGCTGCTAGAACTCTGTGTGGCATTGACCTGGTCTCTAATCTGAGCTGCTGTTAACCTGCGATTTCTGAGGCTGGTGACTCGGATAAACTTATCCTCAGAAGCAGAGGAGGCTCTTGGTCTTCCTTTCCTGGGGCGGTCCTCATGTGAGCCAGTTTCTTTGTAGCGCTTGATGGTTTTTGCCACTGCACTTGGGGACACTTTCAAAGTTTTCCCAATTTTTTGCACTGACTGACCTTCATTTTTTAAAGTAATGATGGCCACTCGTTTTTCTTTACTTAGCTGCTTTTTTCTTTCCATAATACAAATTCTAACAGTCTATTCAGTAGGACTATCAGCTGTGTATCCACCAGACTTCCGCAAAACACAACTGATGGTCCCAATCCCATTTATAAGGCAAGAAATGCCACTTATTAAACCTGATAGGGCACACCTGTGAAGTGAAAACCATTTCCGGTGACTACCTCTTGAAGCTCATCAAGAGAATGCCAAGAGTGTGCAAAGCAGTCATCAAAGCAAAAGGTGGCTACTCTGAAGAACCTAGAATATAAGACATATTTTCAGTTGTTTCACACTTTTTTGTTAAGTATATAATTCCACATGTGTTAATTCATAGTTTTGATGCCTTCAGTGTGAATGTACAATTTTCATAGTCATGAAAATACAGAAAATTCTTTAAATGAGAAGGTGTGTCCAAACTTTTGGTCTGTACTGTAGGTGTTAGATTGAACAATGCCTGTGGCCAACCAAGGTGTGAGATTGAACAATGTCTGAGCAACTCAATGGCAGACCAAGATTTGAGTAGCGTTTTTTTTTGGGGGGGGGGGGAGTAACATGGCCATTTGAGGGCTTATTTTTTGCAGGACAAGTTGTACTTTTAAATGCCATCACTGGTTTTACCATATTGTGTACTGGAAAACGGGGAAAAAAATTCCAAGTGCGGTGAAATTGCAAAAAAAAAAGTACAATTCCACAGTTGTTTTTTGTTTTTTTACCACGTTCACTGGATGCTAAAACTGACCTGCCATTATTATTCTCCAGGTCATTACGAGTTTGTGGACACCAAACATGTCATGTATAGGTTCTTTTTTAAGTGGTGAAAAAAAAATCCAAAGTTTGCTAAAAAAAAAAAAAAAAAAGCCTTATTCTGAGACCCTTAGCGTCTCCATTTTTTGGGATCTGGGGCCAGGTGAGGGCTTATTTTTTGCGTGCCGGGCTGATGTTTTTATTGATACCATTTTGGGGTAGATCCGATGTTTTGATCGCCCGTTATTGCATTTTATTGCACTGTTTCAGTGACCAAAAAAAAACCATAATTCTGGCGTTTAGATTTTTTTTTCTCGTTACTCCATTTACCGATCGGATTAATTATTTTTTTATACTGATAGATCAGGCGTTTCTGAACGCGGTGATACCAAATATGTGTATGTGGGGGTGTTTTTTATTATTTTATTTTGAATAGGGCGAAAGGGGGGTGATTTAAACTTTTATATTTTTTTTATTTTTAAAAACATTTTTTTTACACTTTCTGCATGCTTCAATAGTCTCCATAGGGGACTAGAAGCAACACTTGTCTGATTGCTTCTACTGCATACAGGCGATCTGCTTACTGCCTGTGCTATGAGCGCCGACCACTAGGTGGCGCTCATAGCAATCTTTACATGACAACCACAGGGGTCTGCTGTAGACCCCGGGTTGTCATGCCCATGCATCGGTGACCCGCAGTCATGTGACGGGGTCACCGATGGGCGTGGCTAATTCCGCGCTTCCAGCGTGGCGATGTTAAATGCTGCTGTCAAAGATGTTCTGTTTCTATATACATTGTAATTTTTTCATTTATGTTTTTTAGGGCTCTCAAATCGTGTGGCATTGGTGGGGCAGCTCATGTAAAGCTTGTGGTGGAATGGGACCGAGAAACTAAAGAATAGTGAGTTCACAGATTCACATTTGAGCTTTGTTTTTATGTTTTTTAGGTAAATTAAAGCATTATTCCCAACATTTGTTGTTTTCTCATATCCAAAGGATAGGCACTAAAGAGAATCTGTCAACAAGTTTTGTTATATAATCTGAGAGACGCCTGATATAGGGAAAGAGACCCTGACTCCAGCTATGTGTAACTTACCAGATTGTGTGCTGTTGTTTCAATAAAATGAGTGTTTTATCAGCAGGAGATCATCACTGCAAAAGTAGGTGTCTCGTGCCTCCTGGTCAAACTCCGCTCCCACAACTGTTAAGCAGCTTTCTGCCTATGCACAGTGTACACATAAAGCAGCCAATCCGTGGTGTGGGCGGGGTTTTATGAAGCTCAGCATTCCCGAGCTCTGCTAGATCTACATCAGAGAAAACTGTGGTTGTATGAAAATGACTGCACACAGACCAGCAAGTGACACATCCCTGGAATCAGGGTCTCTGCCCCTACATTAGGCTGCTGTCAAATTACATGGCAAAAGCCTGGAGACGGATTTCCTTAAACTTTCGCATCAGTGGGTATGTGACAGATTCAGAGAATAGTATTCTTAGATACCCACTAGATGGAGCGATGTCCTCACATGTGCACCACTGTACCATTCTTTCTCTGAGAATGCTGGGAGTAGTGGTGCGGAAGATGTGCTCATCACTCCATTCTGATGGGGCATTTCTGAGACCTATTCCTGGCATAGGTGTGAGGTGGGGGAGGGGTTGTCACAGTGATGAGACGCTCGCCGATCCACACGTTATCTATCCTCTGAATCCATCTATCTTCAATCTGCAATCACCAGCTGGAATGTCTGTATACTCTTTTGCGTCCTCCCCTGCCCAGGAGATGTGGTATGATCAGACCATGTTCCTGCACGGTCAGACACAGACATTACACAGGGACACATTTATAAGATTATCTCAGCACAGGAACATTTTATTTAAATATATTCAATTGTGGAACTTATTATTATTCCAAGAACTGTTCAGTAAAATGAACTTTTGTTTGTGGGAAAACCCCTTTAACCCCTTAACAACATTTGCCGTACTAATACGCGTCTGTGCCCTGGGACTTAAGAGCCAGACCCGTATTAGTACGTCATGGCGATCGCGCGCGCACACAGGCTGTGCGGGCGCGATCGCCGCCGGTTGTCAGTTGATTGTTACAGCTGACACCCGGTACTATGTGCAGGGAGCGGTCCTGCACCGCTCCCAGCACATTAACCCCTGCGATGCTGCGATCGAAGTCGATCACGGCATTGCGGGGGCAAGGGGAGGTGATAGCCGATACTCACCTCCTCTTCCGGCTTCCAGCGCAGTCTGCAAAGGCTTCCCGGGTGTTGCCATGACGACCCGATGTCGTCATGACAACATCCGGGTCACCAGACAGCAGGAAGATTGCTTGGACATGCGCAGTGCATCTCCAAGCAATCTTCACATTTCTGACCGCTTGCATAGCACAGGGATGGTGCTGCATTCCTGTGCCATGCAGGCGATCAGAGAAAAAAAAGTGAAAGTCCCAGAGTGGGACAAAGTAATAAAGTGTATAAACTGTGTGAAAGTGGGAAAAAAAATAAAAAAAAAAATTTGCAAAAATAAAAAAAATAATCCACCAAAAATAAAAATATAATGTACCCATCAATAAATATTATTATAAAAAAAAAAAACAAAACAATAAAAGTACACATATTTGGTATCGCCGCGTCCGGAACAACCTGACCTATAAAACTGTCCCACTAGTTAACCCCTTCAGTGAACACGGTAAAAAAAAAAAAAACGAAGCAAAAAACAATGCTTTATCACCATACCGCCAAACAAAAAGTGGAATAACACGCGATCAAAAAGACGCATATAAATAAAAATGATACCGCTGAAAACATCATCTCGTCCCGCAAAAAACAAGCCGCCATACAGCTCTATCAGCCGAAAAATAAAAAAGTTATAGCTCTCAGAATAAAGCGATGCTAAAAAATATTTTTTTCTATAAAATAGCTTTTATTGTGTATAAGCGCCAAAACATAGAAAAATGATAAAAATGTGGTACCGCTGTAAACGTACTGACCCGAAGAATAAAGCTACCTCATCAATTTTACCACACGCGGAACAGAATTAAAAAAAAAAAAAAAAAAAAAAACAATTCCTGAATTGTTGGTTTTTGTTTATTCTGCCTCCCAAAAATCGGAATAGAAAGCGATCAAAAAATGTCACGTGCCTGAAAATGGCACCAATAACAACGTCAAGTCATCCCGCAAAAAACGAGCCGTCACATGACTGTCTGCCAAAATCTGGAAAAATTATAGCTCTCAAAATATGGCGATGCAAAAACTAGATTTTACAAAAAATGCGTCTTTTAGTGTGTGACAGCTGTCAGTCATAAAAACCCCATATGATTCTGGCATTGCTGTAATCACACCGACCCGAAGAATAAAGTCGTCTAATCACTTATACCGCACAAGGAACAGCGTCAAAAATAAACTCTTGGGTTAGGGCTGGGTTTGGGGTTAGGGCTGGGTTTGGGGCTAGGGCTGTGCTGGGGCTAGGGCTGTGCTGGGGCTAGGGCTGGGCTGGGGCTAGGGCTGGGCTGGGGCTAGGGCTGGGCTGGGGCTAGGGCTGGGCTGGGGTTGGGATTTTTTTCAAAAGTAAGAAAAAAAGATGACGATATGGCGACTAGTGTTGAGAGCAAGTGCTCGCTACTTGAGTTTGCATCGGGTGCTCTGGTATGCATTGAGTATCGTGGGTATTTGAGTGACATGCTCGAGTCTCTGCCCCATATGCTTCGCGGCCAAAAAACTTTACGGGGATTGCCTGCCATGCACGAGCGATCCCCGCATGTTTTTTTTTGGGTGTCTAATAACCGTGAAACATGCGGAGCAGGGACTCGAGCATGTCACTCGAGCACACGCTGTACATGGTGCATACCTGAGTACCCGATGCAAACTCAAGTAGCGAGCACTTGCGCTCAAGAATAATGACAACTTATTCAATATGATGACCTAATGTAAACAAATTCTGTGCCGTACCTCTGGGTTCAAAATGTTCACTATACACCTTAATAAAATCCTTGAGGGGTATAGTTTCCAAAATGGGGACACTTGTGGGGGAGCTCCACTGTTTAGGCACATCACGGGCTCTCCAAACGCGACATGGTGTCCGCTAACAAATTGAATGGAAACTCGGCTCAAATTGTTAGCGGACGCCATGTTGCGTTTGGAGAGCCCCTGTGTGCCCAAACATTGGAGCTCCCCCACAAGTGACCCCATTTTGGAAACTAGACCTCCCAAGGCAACTATCTAGATGCATAGTGAGCACTTGGAACCCCTAGGTGCTTCACAAATTGATTCGTAAAAATGAAAAAGTGTTTTTTTTTTAACTTTTTCATTTTTACGAATCAATTTGTGAAGCACCTGGGGGTTCCAAGTGCTCACTATGCATCTATAAAGGTGCCTTGGGGGGTCTAGTTTCCAAAATGGGGTCACTTGTGGGGGAGCTCCAAAGTTTGGGCACAGAGGGGCTCTCCAAACGCAATGTGGTGTCCGCTAACAATTTGAGCCGATTTTCCATTCAATTTGTTAGCGGATACCATGTTGCATTTAGAGAGTCCCTGTGTGCCCAAACATTGGAGCTCCCCCACAAGTGACCCCATTTTGGAAACTAGACCCCCCAAGGCACCTATCTAGATGCATAGTGAGCACTTGGAACCCCTAGGTGCTTCACAAATTGATTCGTAAAAATGAAAAAGTGTTTTTTTTTTTCACTTTTTCATTTTTACGAATCAATTTGTGAAGCACCTGGGGGTTCCAAGTGCTCACTATGCATCTATAAAGGTGCCTTGGGGGGTCTAATTTCCAAAATGGGGTCACTTGTGGGGGAGCTCCAAAGTTTGGGCACAGAGGGGCTCTCCAAACGCAATGTGGTGTCCGCTAACAAATTGAATGGAAAATCGGCTCAAATTGTTAGCGGACACCACGTTGCGTTTGGAGAGCCCCTCTGTGCCCAAACTTTGGAACTCCCCCACAAGTGACCCCATTTTGGAAACTACACCCCCCAAGGCACCTATCTAGATTCATAGTGAGCACTTGGAACCCCAGGTGCTTCTCAAATTGATTCATAAAAATGAAAAAGTGTTTTTTTTTTTTCACTTTTTCATTTTTACGAATCAATTTGTGAAGCACGTGGGGGTTCCAAGTGCTCACTATGCATCTAGAAAGGTGCCTTGGGGGGTCTAGTTTCCAAAATGGGGTCACTTGTGGGGGAGCTCCAAAGTTTGGGCACAGATGGGCTCTCCAAACGCAATGTGGTGTCCGCTAACAATTTGAGCCGATTTTCCATTCAATTTGTTAGCGGATACCATGTTGCATTTAGAGAGTCCCTGTGTGCCCAAACATTGGAGCTCCCCCACAAGTGACCCCATTTTGGAAACTAGACCCCCCAAGGCACCTATCTAGATGCATAGTGAGCACTTGGAACCCCTAGGTGCTTCACAAATTGATTCGTAAAAATGAAAAAGTGTTTTTTTTTTTCACTTTTTCATTTTTACGAATCAATTTGTGAAGCACCTGGGGGTTCCAAGTGCTCACTATGCATCTAGAAAGGTGCCTTGGGGGGTCTAGTTTCCAAAATGGGGTCACTTGTGGGGGAGCTCCAAAGTTTGGGCACACAGGGGCTCTCCAAACACAACATGGCATCCGCTAATTATTCAAGCAAATTTTACAATCAAAAAGTCAAATGGCGCTCCTTCCCTTCCGAGCCCTGCCGTGCGCCCAAACAGTATTTTTTCCCCAAATATTGGGTATCTGCGTGCCCAGGGGAAATTGCACAACACATTTTGGCGTCCATTTTTTCTTGTTACCCCTGTGAAAATAAAAAAAATTGGGTCTAAAGTAACATTTTTGTGAAAAAAGTTAAATGTTCATTTTTTTCTTCCACATTCAAAAAATTCCTGTGAAGCACCTGAAGGGTTAATAAAGTTCTTGAATGTGGTTTTGAGCACCTTGAGGGGTGCAGTTTTTAGAATGGTGTTACTTTTGGGTATTTTCTGTCATAAAGACCCCTCAAAGTGACTTCAAATGTGATGTGGTCCCTAAAAAAATGGTTTTGTAAATTTTGTTGGAAAAATGAGAAATCGCTGGTCAACTTTTAACCCTTATAGCTCCCTAACAAAAAAAAATTTTGGTTCCAAAATTGTGCTGATGTAAAGTAGACATGTGGGAAATGTTATTTATTAACTCTTTTGTGTGACATATCGCTCTGATTTCAGGGCTTAAAAATTCAAATTTTGAAAATTGCAAAATTTTCGCCAAATTTCCGTTTTTTTTCACAAATAAACGCAAGTGATATCGAAGAAATTTTTCCACAATCATGAAGTACAATATGTCACGAAAAAACAATCTCAGAATCAGGGGGATCCGTTGAAGCGTTCCAGAGTAATTACCTCATAAAGTGACAGTGGTCAGAATTGTAAAAATTGGCCCGGTCATTAACGTGCAAACCACCCGCGGGGCTTAAGGGGTTAAATATTCGGAATAACCATAAAAAGACAGCCACTTTCCATAAACTGTATCTGGGCTGTATGGACAGTCCTCACAGAGGTTGAGGGTCACTCTTCCTTGCACTTAAAGGGAATTTGTCTAAGCTGCTTGTATGGGCATGCAGGTCATAGGAAGCGGAGTAATATGGTACCTTATATCTGTGATCTGATGTCTTATTCCATAGAAATCCACGCTTTTCTTGTATGTAAATGACCTCTTCTATGGGACGGGCATTGCTGGAAGATAACACCCCATCCATGGGCTTATTTTATATAAAAGGTGATTTATCCACAACAAGGCATCTGATATGAGGCATACAGGGATCACGCTCCTCAGCAGTCTATACCATGTATGCCCATGACGTATTAATACGCGTCTGTGCACTGGGCTTTAAGAGCCTGACCCATATTAATACGTCATGGCGGTCGCACGCCCACACAGGCTGTGCGGGCGTGATCGCCGCCAGGTGTCAGCTGATTGTCACAGCTGACACCCGGTACTACTCTGTGTTCCAAATTATTATGCAAATAATATTTTCTCAGATTTTCCCAAATTACCTATATGAATTGCAGTCATTTTAATTTTCCAGTCCGTGACTGTCCAGCTGTCCATGCATGAAAATGATCTTGCTGCGGAATGCACGTTCTTCTTCTTGAACCATGGAAGGAAGTGCTGTTTGAGAAACTCAACATACATTATGGCGTTCATCTTTACCCCTTCAGGGATCCTAAAAGGGCCAACAATCTCTCTCCCCATGATTTCAGCCCAAAACATTTCTCCACCTCCTCCTTGTTGGCGCTGTAGCCGTGTTTGCATGGGGTGTCCATCAACCAGCCATCCTCCACTCCATCCATCTGGACCATCGAGATCATTTCATGCATGATAATGCCCCGTTTCATGCTGCACATAACACATCTGCATCTCTGGCTGCTATGGGCATAAAAGGGGACAAACTTATGGTGTGGCACCCATGCTCCCCTGACCTCAACCCCATTCAGAACCTCTGGAGCATCATCAAAAGGAGTGTCTATGATGGCGGGAGACAGTTCACATCTAAGCAACAGCTCTGGGAGGGTATTCTGTCCTCATGCAAAACAATTAAAGCAGAAACCTTCCAAAACCAGACAAATTCAATGGACGAGATAGTTCAGAAGCTCCTTTCGAACAAGCGGTCCTATGTGCAAATGTAACATCACCTAGAATAAAGTTTTGAGTTGAAAACTGTTTGATTTCAGTTTCTAATAACCTGCTAATGCTTATAATTTCAAAAATGACCATTTTTTTGTTCTTTATTAAAATGAAAAGGTTGAAAATTCTGCTGTGCATAATAATTTGGAACATGCATTTAGAGTGCAGTTTGAGTTTTTTATTTTTTTTAAAAATATACTGTTATCATAGGCAGTTTGTACAACAACCTTTCAATTGTACTCTAATAGTTATTTGACTGGAAAATGACAATGACTGCAATTCATATAGGTAATTTGGGAAAATCTGAGAAAATATTATTTGCATAATAATTTGGAACACAGTGTACGTGCAGGGAGCGGTCCCGCACCGCTCCCAGCACGTTAACCCCCGCAATGCTGCCATCGAAGTCGATCGCATTATTGCGGTGGCTAAGGGGAGGTGATCGCAATACTTACCTCCTCTTCCGGCCTCCAGCGCTGTCTGCCGCGGCTTCCCGGATGTTGCCATGATGACCCGATGTCGTCATGACAACATCCGGGTCACCAGACAACAGGAGGATTTTTTGGTCATGCGCAGTGCATGACCAAACTATCTTCTCACTGTGCAGCGCTGACAGCCTGCATGGCACAGGGATGGTGCTCCATCCCTATGCTATGCAGGCGATCAGAATAAAAAAAGTGAAAGTCCCATAGTGGGACAAAGTATAAAAATAAAAAAACTGTCAGAAAGTGGAGAAAAAAAAAATTGTAAAAATATATATAAAAAAAAAAAATAGTAATCCACCAAAATAAAAATATAATGTACCCATCAATAAATATTATTATGCAAAAAATCAAACAAACAATAGAAGTACACATATTTGGTATCGCCGCGTCCGGAACGACCTGACCTATAAAATTGTCCCACTAGTTAACCCCTTCAGTGAACACGGTAAAAAAAAAAAAAAAACGAAGCAAAAAACAATGCTTTCTCATCATACCGCCAAACAAAAAATGGAATAACACGCGATCAAAAAGACGAAAGTAAATAAAAATGGTACCGCTGAAAACGTCATCTCGTCCCACAAAAAAACAAGCCGCCATACAGCTCTATCATCCGAAAAATCAAAAAGTTATAGCTCAGAATAAAGCGATGCAAAAAAATAATTTTTTCTATAAAATGGCTATTATTGTGTAAAAGCGCCAAAACATAGAAAAGCAATATAAATGCAGTACCGCTGTAAACGTACTGACCCGAAGAATAAAGCTGCCTTATCAATTTTATCACACGCGGAGCAGAATAAAAAATGTAAAAAAAGACAATTCCTGAATTGTTGGTTTTTGTTTATTCTGCCTCCCAAAAATCGGAATAGAAAGCGATCAAAAAATGTCACGTGCCTGAAAATGGCACCAATAACAACGTCAACTCATCCCGCAAAAAACAAGCCATCACATGACTCTGTAGGCCAAAATATGGAAAACTTATAGCTCTCAAAATATGGCGATGCAAAAACTAGATTTTACAAAAAAATGCGTCTTTTAGTGTGTGACAGCTGTCAGTCATAAAAACCAGATATGATTCTGGTATCTCTGTAATCGCACCGACCCGAAGAATAAAGTCGTCTAATCACTTATACTGCACTAGGAACAGCGTAAAAAATAAATGCTGAGGTTGGGGTTAGGGTTGTGCTAGGGTTAGGGTTGTTTTTTTTTTTTTTCAAAAGTAAAAAAATAATAATAAAAAAAAAGATGACTATATGGCAACTAGTGTTGAGCGCAAGTGATCGTTATTTGAGTTTGCATCGGGTGCTCAGGTATGCACTAGTATCGCGGGTGCTCGAGTGACATGCTCGAGTCTCCGCCCCATATGCTTCGTGGCCAAAAAAACCTTGCGGGGATTGCCTGCCATGCACGAGCGATCCCCGCATGTTTTTTTTTGGGTGTCTAATAACCATGAAACATGCGAGCGGGGACTCGAGCATGTCACTCGAGCACCCGCGATACATGGTGCATACCTGAGTACCCGATGCAAACTCAAGTAGCGAGCACTTGCACTCAAGACTAATGAGAACTTATTCAATATGATGACCTAATGTTATCAAATTCTGTGTCGTACCTCTGTTCACTATACCCCTTGATAAAATCCTTGAGGGGTGCAGTTTCCAAAATGGGTTCACTTGTGGGGGGGTTTCCACTATTTAGGCACATCAGGGGCTCTCCAAACGCGACATGGCATCCGCTCTAGATTCCAGCCGATTTTGCGTTCAAAAAGTCACACAGTGCTCCTTCCCTTCTGAACTCTGCTATGCGCCCAAACACTGTATTTTCCCCACATATGGGGTATTGGCGTACTCAGGAGAAATTGCACAAAATTTTTTGGGGTCTATTTTCTCCTCTTACCCTTGTGAAAATAAAAAAAAATTGGGGCTAAAAAATCATTTTTGTGGAAAAGTTTGATTTTTTTTTATTTTCACGGCTCCATGTTATAAACTTCTGTAAAGGACTTGGGGGTTCAAGGTGCTCAACATACATCTAGATAAGTCTAGTTTCCAAAATGGTGTCACTTGTAGGGGGCTTCCACTGTTTAGGCACATCAGGGGCACATCTGCTAATTATTCAAGCAAATTTTACAATCAAAAAGTCAAATGGCGCTCCTTCCCTTTCGAACCCTGCCGTGCGCCCAAACAGTGGTTTTCCCCCACATATGGGGTATCTGCTTACTCAGGAGAAATTGCACAACAAATTGCATGGTGCAATTTCTCCTGTTACCCTTATGAAAATGCAAAAGTGGGGGCTGAAAAAAACATTTTTGTGGGAAAAATGTGAAAATTTTATTTTTACGGCTCAATGTTATAAACTTCTGTGAAGCACCTGGGGGTTCAAGGTGCTCACCACACATTTAGAGAAGTTCCCTGAGGGGTCTAGTTTCCAAAATGGTGTCACTTGTGGGGGGTTTCCACTGTTTAGGCACATCCGGGGCTCCCCAAATGCAACATGGCGTCCGCTAATTATTCAAGCAAATTTTACAATCAAAAAGTCAAATGGCGCTCTTTCCTTTCCGAACCCTTCCGTGCGCCCAAACAGTGGTTTTTCCCCAAATATTGGGTATCTACGTGCCCAGGGGAAATTGCACAACAAATTTTGGGGTCCATTTTTTCCTGTTACCCCTGCGAAAATAAAAAAAATTGGGTCTAAAGTAACATTTTTGTCAAAAAAGTTAAATGTTCATTTTTTTCTTCTACATTCCAAAAATTCCTGTGAAGCACCTGAAGGGTTAATAAAGTTCTTGAATGTGGTTTTGAGCACCTTGAGGGGTGCAGTTTTTAGAATGGTGTCACTTTTGGCTATTTTCTGTCATAAAGACCCCTCAAAGTCACTTCAAATGTGATGTGGTCCCTAAAAAAATGGTTTTGTAAATTTTGTTGGAAAAATGAGAAATCGCTGGTCAACTTTTAACCCTTATAGCTCCCCAATAAAAAAAAAAAGTTTTGGTTCCAAAATTGTGCTGATGTAAAGTAGACATGTGGGAAATGTTATTTATTAACTCTTTTGTGTGACATATCGCTCTGATTTAAGGGCATAAAAATTCCAATTTTGAAAATTGCAAAATATTCAAAATTTTCGCCAAATTTCCATTTTTTTCACAAATAAACGCAAGAGATATCGAAGAAATGTTACCACAATCATGAAGTACAATATGTCACGAAAAAAACAATCTCAGAAACAGGGGAATACGTAAAAGCTTTTCAGAGTAATTACCTCATAAAGTGACAGTGGTCAGAATTGTAAAAATTGGCCTGGTCATTAACGCGCAAACCACCCTCGGGGGTAAAGGGGTTAATAGGTCAGATGTGGTGACCGCTTTTCTTTAAATATGATCCAAAGTGGAGATCCGCTAACAAAGGTTTATATCTGGCTCGCTTGGCCCCGCCATGATTGACAGTACGTTTGCACGGTCTCCTACTTTTTTGTAAATATTTTAGCTTCTTGATATCGTAGGATTATGACAATATGAATATTAGCATATATAATAAGTTATGGATCCCGTTTCACCAAAGCTTTTGCAACAACATTTTTGGTGTAAAAAGATTTGAAATCACAAAATATTTACGCGAGGCAGAGCAAAAATGTTGTGACTTTAGTCGTTTCAGTGGGCGGCACAGGAGTGGGACCCCCACTTGTCAAATTCATGAGGAACAGCAACTTTATGCCAGAAGTCTTACTCCAGTCCCTGATGACTGGAGTAAGTGTTGCGAGGAGCACGCCACTTTGTGTATCGCATGATTCATTAAGAGGTGATTGCTTCTTAAGGAACCAGGCGCCTCGCACCCCACCCACTCAATCATCTTGATGAATTGGGACCTAAATATTTTCTTTCCGCTGTTTATAGCATCTCCTGTTCTTTCCCCCATTTAGGCTATGTGCCCACGTTGCATTTATGAAGCAGAAAATTTCTGCTTCATTTCTGCAAGTCCTCTCCCGGAAAAACGCATGCGGAATTCCGCACGCGTTTATCGTGCATTTTTCGCGCGTTTATCACGCGTTTTCCACATGCGGAATTGCCTTGCGTTTTTTATGCATTGGACAAAGGCAATTCTGCATGCGGAAACGCAAAATTAAATGACATGCTGCGGATTTTTGAACGCAGCATAAACGCTGCGGAAAAATCCGCAGCATGTGCATAGAACTTGCGGAATCCCATTGGGGACCATGGGGTGCGGGTTACCAAGCGTTTTACAAGCGTTTCCGCTGCGGAAATTCCGCATCAAAAACGCTTGAAAAACGCTACGTGGGCACACAGCCTTACTCCTTTTTTTTTTTTTTTTTTTTTTTTTTTTATGGTTTTGACCATAAATGAACCTTTTTCTGGGCACGATATAAGTAATCACGTCCAGCATGATAGTAGAACCTCCCTTTCCACATCCCATATAGTCCAGTTTGCTCCCTGTAAAGAATGGTGGTAAATGCACTGGTGCAGCTCCGTGACTGTCCAGCTGTTGCTTAACTACAGCTGCCAGCATGCTTGACTAAAGGAGAAAAAAAATAGAAAAAGAATGATCTATGATCTCCGTCAGGCATTATCCCATTAGAACACATTACACTGTGTTCCAAATTATTATACAAATAATATTTTCTCAGATTTTCCCAAATTACCTATATGAATTGCAGTCATTGTAATTTTCCAGTCAAATAACTATTAGAGTACAATTGAAAGGTTTTTGTACAAACTGCCTATGATAACAGTATATTTTTTAATAAATAAAACACTCAAACTGCACTCAAAATGCATGTCCCAAATTATTATGCACAGCAGAGTTTTCAACCTTTTCATTTTAATAAAGAACAAAAAAATGGTCATTTTTGAAATTATAAGCAGTAGCAGGTTATTACACACTGAAATTAAACAGTTTTCAACTCAAAACTTTATTCTAGGTGATGTTACATTTTCACATAGGACCCTTTATTTGAAAGGAGCTTCTGAACTCTCTCGTCCATTGAATTTGTCAGGTTTTGGATGGTTTCTGCTGCAATTGTTTTGCATGAGGACAGAATACCCTCCCAGAGCTGTTGCTTAGATGTGAACTGCCTCCCGCCATCATAGACACTCCTTTTGATGATGCTCCAGAGGTTCTGAATGGGGTAGAGGTCAGGGAAGCATGGGGGTCACACCATAAGTTTGTCCCCTTTTATGCCCATATCAGCCAGAGATGCAGATGTGTTATGTGCAGCATGAGACGGGGCATTATCATGCATGAAATGATCTCGATGGTCCAGATGGATGGAGTGGAGGATGGCTGGTTGATGGACACCCCATGCAAACACGGCTACGGCGCTAACAAGGAGGAGGTGGAGTAATGTTTTGGGCTGGAATCATGGGGAGAGAGATTGTCGGCCCTTTTAGGATCCCTGAAGGGGTAAAGATGAACGCCATAATGTATGTTGAGTTTCTCAAACAGCACTTCCTTCCATGGTTCAAGAAGAAGAACGTGCATTCCGCAGCAAGATCATTTTCATGCATGGACAGCTGGACAGTCACGGACTGGAAAATTAAAATGACTGCAATTCATATAGGTAATTTGGGAAAATCTGAGAAAATATTATTTGCATAATAATTTGGAACAGTGTATTTGTCTTTCTAAGCGGCTGATAACAGAAAACAGGAGAGCGCAGATCTTTTTGCATGGCTGCAACTTCACAAAGCTCAAAACCTAATGGAACAGATGAAAATTGAGTGGAATCGTGATTAACCGTTTGCACCCAGGATCCTTACGTCGCCTCGTCGTGTTTGATAGCTCAGCTGTTGCGGGTTACACCTGTCTGGTTTTATCACGCTGCGTCTGAAGGATGTCTACCAACCTGTGATGTTCAGCACCGCTCTGTAATTGCCTCCGTGACAAGCTTGTCTGAACACTGTCGAGGCAGGATCGACTTTCCGCTCTTCCCTATGAGGCACCACGAGGCGCTCAGCTGCTGCTGTCTGGAATGAGACATGTTTTGAGCACAGACAGCACTCAGCGCCGATCTGCGCGTCAAAACCAAGGCGCTCCGTCATCAGTCACTAGAGCTGTGCCCAATTAACCCCTTCCCAGCATAAGCTGTATAGAGAGGATTCAGGTGCCCCATACACGGCAGGTGACAGATGTGTGTTATACCAGCTCCCGATCACTTCTGATTAACCACTTAATTGCCACTGTCAATCTCCAACAACGGCACTTAAGTGGAGCAATCGCAGGCTTGGCTTTAAAGGAGGTTGTCATTTTTTCTATATAGTGCTTTATTATAGAAAAAATATATAACTGATCGCAGGTTCAAATCCCTTAAATATTATTTTTTTAAATCACAAAAATTGAAATAAAAAAAATAAAGACTTATAATATAAGTTAAGAAATAATGTGTGTGTGTGTGTGTGTGTGTGTGTATTATGTATATGTGTATATGTATATAATATGTGTGTGTGTATATACACTGCTCAAAAAATTAAAAGGGAACACTCTAATGACCTCCAGCAGGCCACAAATGTGCATGTGTCTGCACAAACGGTTAGAAACCGACTCCATGAGGGTGGTATGAGGGCCCGACGTTCACAGATGGGGGTTGTGCTCACAGCCTAGCACCGTGCAGGACGCTTGGCATTTGCCACAGAACACCAGTATTGGCAAAGTCGCCACTGGCGCCCTGTGCTCTTCACAGATGAAAGCAGGTTCACACTGAGCACATGTGACAGACGTGACAGAGTCTGGAGACGTGGAGAGCGATCTGCTGCCTGCAACATCCTTCAGCATGACCGGTTTGGCAGTGGGTCAGTAATGGTGTGGGGTAGCATTTCTTTGGAGGTCCGCACAGCCCTCCATGTGCTCGTCACAGGTAGCCTGACTGCCATTAGGTACCGAGATGAGATCCTCAGACCCCTTGTGAGACCATATGCTGGTGTGGTTTGCCCTGGGTTCCTCCTAATGCAGGATAATGCCAGACCTCATGTGGCTGTAGTGTGTCAGCAGTTCCTGCAAGATGAAGGCATTGAAGCTATGGACTGGCCGGCCCGTTCCCCAGACCTGAATCCGATTGAGCACATCTGGGACATCATGTCTCACTCCATCCACCAACGTCACGTTGCACCACAGACTGTCCAGGAGTTGGCTGATGCTTTAGTCCAGGTCTGGGAGGAGATCCCACAGGAGACCATCCACAACCTCATCAGGAGCATGCCCAGGCGTTGTAGGGAGGTCATACAGGCACGTGGAGGCCACACAATACTGAGACTCATTTTGACTTGTTTTAACGACATTACATCAGAGTTGGATCAGCCTGTAGTGTGTTTTTCCACTTTAATTTTGGGGGTGACTCCAAATCCAGGCCCCCATTGGTTAATAAATTTGATTTCCATTGATGATTTTTGTGTGATTTTGTTGTCAGCACATTCAACTTTGTACAGAACAAAGTATTCAATGAGAATATTTCATTAATTCAGATCTAGGATGTGTTATTTGAGTGTTCCCTTTATTTTTTGAGCAGTGTGAGTTTATGTGTATATGTGTGTTTTATATATATATAAATTACAGTACAGGCCAAAAGTTTGGACACACCTTCTCATTTAAAGATTTTTCTGTATTTTCATGACTTTGAAAATTGTACATTCACACTGAAGGCATCAAAACTATGAATTAACACATGTGGAATTATATACTTAACAAAAAAGTGTGAAACAACTGAAAATATGTCTTATATTCTAGGTTCTTCAAAGTAGCCACCTTTTGCTTTGATGACTGCTTTGCACACTCTTGGCATTCTCTTGATGAGCTTCAAGAGGTAGTCACTGGAAATGGTCTTCCAACAATCTTGAAGGAGTTCCCAGAGATGCTTAGCACTTGTTGGCCCTTTTGCCTTCACTCTGCGGTCCAGCTCACCCCAAACCATCTCGATTGGGTTCCGGTCTGGTGACTGTGGAGGCCAGGTCATCTGGCGTAGCACCCCATCACTCTCCTCCTTGGTCAAATAGCCCTTACACAGCCTGGAGGTGTGTTTGGGGTCATTGTCCTGTTGAAAAATAAATGATGGTCCAACTAAACGCAAACCGGATGGAATAGCATGCAGCTGCAAGATACTGTGGTAGCCGTGCTGGTTCAGTATGCCTTCAGTTTTGAATAAATCCCCAACAGTGTCACCAGCAAAGCACCCCCACACCATCACACCTCCTCCTCCATGCTTCACGGTGGGAACCAGGCATGTAGAGTCCATCTGTTCACCTTTTCTGCGTCGCACAAAGACACTGTGGTTGGAGCCAAAAATCTCAAATTTGGACTCATCAGACCAAAGCACAGATTTCCACTGGTCTAATGTCCATTCCTTGTGTTCTTTAGCCCAAACAAGTCTCTTCTGCTTGTTGCCTGTCCTTAGCAGTGGTTTCCTAGCAGCTATTTTACCATGAAGGCCTGCTACACAAAGTCTCCTCTTAACAGTTGTTGTAGAGATGTGTCTGCTGCTAGAACTCTGTGTGGCATTGACCTGGTCTCTAATCTGAGCTGCTGTTAACCTGCGATTTCTGAGGCTGGTGACTCGGATAAACTTATCCTCAGAAGCAGAGGTGACTCTTGGTCTTCCTTTCCTGGGGCGGTCCTCATGTGAGCCAGTTTCTTTGTTGCGCTTGATGGTTTTTGCAACTGCACTTGGGGACACTTTCAAAGTTTGCCCAATTTTTCGGACTGACTGACCTTCATTTCTTAAAGTAATGATGGCCACTCGTTTTTCTTTACTTAGCTGCTTTTTTCTTACCATAATACAAGTCTAACAGTCTATTCAGTAGGACTATCAGCTGTGTATCCACCTGACTTCTGCACAACACAACTGATGGTCCCAACCTCATTTATAAGGCAAGAAATCCCACTTATTAAACCTGACAGGGCACACCTGTGAAGTGAAAACCATTTCCGGTGACTACCTCTTGAAGCTCATCAAGAGAATGCCAAGAGTGTGCAAAGCAGTCATCAAAGCAAAAGGTGGCTACTTTGAAGAACCTAGAATATAAGACATATTTTCAGTTGTTTCACACTTTTTTGTTAAGTATATAATTCCACATGTGTTAATTCATAGTTTTGATGCCTTCAGTGTGAATGTACAATTTTCATAGTCATGAAAATACAGAAAAATCTTTAAATGAGGTGTGTCCAAACTTTTGGTCTGTACTGTGTATAAAATATATATATATATTTTATATAACACACATAAACATATATACAGTCTGTACTGTGTGTGTAAAATATATATATATATATTATATTTTTTTATTATATTGTTTTTTTATTTTTGTAACTTTTTTTTTACTCCATGTTTTCATTTACATTTTTGTGATTATATAAAAAACATTTTTTAAAAGAGATTTGAATCTGCAAATCGATATTGCAGCATCCCTAAAATTTTAATCTCTGCATATACAAAATTAATCCACCACACAAAAATGAAAGGATGTAAATTGAAAAGCCAGAATTGCCATTTTTCTGTTGGCGGTACCCAAAAATGCAATGAAAAGTGATCAATATGTCATCTGTACCCTAAAATGGTTTAAAAAAAAAAATGGCCACGCAAAAACTACAAAACTCCATAGACAGAAGAGTGAAAAAAAATAAATAAATTTACTTATCTCAGAAAATGATGACACAAACCTATTTTATTTTATGAAGTAGTGAATTTTTTTCTACCACTGAAAGAAAATAGAAAAAGAAATATGTAAGTTTGGTATCGCCGTAATCGTACTGACCTGGAGAATAAAGCTGTTAGGTAATTTATTCGGCATAATGAACACTGTAAAAATTAAACTCCTAAAGCAATGGCGGAATTGTATTTTTTTTTTTTTTCCCACCATTTCATCACACTTGGAGGTTTTTTTTACCCCCTCTTTTCCCTACATTATATGGTGTAAATGAATTGTTTTATTCAGTGCTACAACTTGTCCCACAATGAACAAATTCTAATACGTCTATGCCGATGGAAGAATAATCAGAACCAAAGAACAAAAGCGAAAAATTGCTCTGTCATTAAGTGGATACTTTTACGGAGCAGCTTTATTATGATTTTTCGAGTCTTCTGGAAAATTGTGCAACCTTTTAATTTGCAGCCTTATCCTCGTTCGTCGTTCTACTTTCTGTAGTATTGGTCCTTATTTTACATTCTTGCATTTTGAGCTTACAGTTGCTGTGCTGGAAAAAAACCACATTATTACAATACATTTAAACGACGACATTTTACAGCTTATGCAAATATCTTTATTGCACTGCTTATCATACAGCCTGTATTATAGCCTAGAGCTGCGCCGCTCTCCTCCCAATGTGTAAATGAGCTGCGCCATACAACCCTTTTTAAGTGATCAAACAAGGAATGCTGGCTGAGTTCAGCTCTGAAGCTTCAAGAATTGTGAATTCAGCTCCAAAGTATAAGAAAAGCAATAATCCAGCGTCAAAGTGGGGGTTGTCGGTACCCGGCAAGCACAACTACTGTTTAAGGAGAGTGTGGCGGTCAGGGTGCTTAGTTTTCCAGCCGGAAGCTTTCTTTACTGCATTATCTGCGAATCTGAGTCGCCGCCATAAATACTGATTGGTTGTTAAACAGCTGGTTCTTCAGTATATTTGTTAGCTCTCTCTAAATGCACGCACTCTCGCTCCATGCTGCGAGTGCAGAGCATTCACATGAACGATGTGTCACGTTCCCGTCACACTTTGCTGCAAGCGGCAGAATGATTTGGCGGCACACAGGGAGAAGTCAGGAGAAAACATTTAGACTCCACGCGAGTGCGGCCTGACAGCTCGCAGCACGAATCAGCCCACCGCTTCCTATTTATCCCTCCTCATTTACAGCATTACCCGGAGTAATGACATGCTTGCGGGAAATCGCATCTCATCAGCTGCTCTAATCCCCTTCACTAAGAACCAATTCTAGTGCTCACAGGCCCAGCAATGACAATCTGCAGGCATTTGCTTTTTAAGACGTCACGTGTGACTGTGGCGGGAAAGCTTAGACCGCAGCAATTCCTTCGCACTGTGTATTTTTCCCCGAATAGCAGTTTGTGCCGTGCAGATGAATATCCTGTAGGGTCACACTCGTAAGCACTGAGTCGCCGTATGATTTAACACTTCTGCTGTCGGGTTTGCGAACAGTTTTCGCACTTTTGATATGCAGAAATAAAACCTGAATTCTCGACTGGCTCGGCTCTCACAGAGGCAGACACAGGAAACACTTCTTGAGTTAACTTCCTGCAGGTTTATTAATATACGGCATAAACCACGTTAGGGTTCCGCAAAATAAACACGGCCTCTCCAGGATAACGGGAAACAAAAAAGTAAAGTATAACACAGTTCATAGATGAGCGGGTTTCGCCCGCTCTCAGTAACACAAAACATTTCAGCAAAGACCTTCTGTGGAGCTCTGTGGCTTCCTCTCAGTCTGGAGACTTCCTTCTCCACATCACGCCAGAGAAAAAAAAAAAGTGACTGAGCATTTAACTTCCCCAGCCACACCCTTGAGGTGGAGATATGGTGAATGACATCCCTCCCGCACTAAAGTCATTCACAAAGAACCAGACCCATGATGGCTGATTAACTTCCCATCCTAACCACCTAACATGCTGAAGAAACTTATATATATATACAGGGTGGTCCAAAAGTAGGTGGACTGAAAGTGTAATAAGATTATGAAGGGGGAGATTTATCAAGCAAAATCCAGTAATTTTAGATAACATTATGTGGAGTGATGAATCTTGTTTAAAATTATCCGGTCATATTAACAGACATAATTGTATTTACTGGTATAATCAGAACATGCATTTAACATTAGAGCAACAACTGAATGAGCCTGGTGTCAATGTTCGGGGTGGTATTTCAAGTTTTGGTGTTTTAGGACCAATATTTTTTGATGGAACAGTCACAGGAGATAAATATCTCGAAATTCTAGTGAATCAAGTTGTTCACCAGTTACAGCAACAGCCTAATTCAAATGACCTTTATTTCCAGCAAGATGGGGCCCCTCCACATTATTCAAGAGTGGTCCGCGAGTATCTTGATGAAACATTTCCTAATAAATGGCCAAAGAGGCCCACTTGATTGGCCGGCACGGTCACCAGACTTGACCCCAATGGATTTTCTCTTTTGGGGAGTACTCAAGGACAAAGTTTATAGTCGTAAACCAAAAAGTGTCAGTGATTTGAAAAATTACATAAGAGATGCATTTCAAGAAATTAATACCCAAAGAGACTTGTGCAAAAAAGTTTGTTGAAGCGTAAGAGGCGACTTCAAAGCTGTGCAAATTGTAATGGAAAACAGTTTGAGCCCCTGCGTTGATAAAATTTAAGGGCTTTTGTATTATTGTTCAGAATAAAATTTAATTGTCAATGTTATGCTTGTGCTAGTAAATATAATTTTATATATAAATCAAAATAAAGGTTATTATTTTCTGTCCACCTACTTTTGGACAACCCTGTGTGTATGTATATGTATGTGTGTGTATACATACATACATACATACATGCATACATATACACACACACACCTGAAATCTTCACAGAAGTCATCAACAGAAAAGCGTGATCGGCTTTGGTCCGATCACACGATTATAGCACCACTGAACATATGAAGGCTGTGAGCCGTAGACTCCAGTTCCATTCTCCTTTTTCTGATTGTTTTGGAGATTGTGGATTTAAGGATGATTGATTGGCGATTACACGATGGTCTCAGCCGCCGCTCTCTGCTTGATCTTGCAGCCTTTTTGGGAACACAGAAGAGGAATACGTCCCCGATTCGGAGAGCGTTCGCCTGCAGCGGGAGCTCCATTATCAGCCGCAGTGCTGCAGCCTGTCCCAGTGTTTTCAGCTGTATACCAAAGAGGAGCAGGTTAGTGGTCCTTATGGCACCATTAGAGCCTGATTGCTAGAAGTTTGTGTTCTCTGGTGGTATTTGAAAAGTGGCATTGCGCATTTGTACAGTTTTTGCCACCCGTGCTGTGTATTTTGTGCCTGTAAATACATCTGCCTGACCCGCTTGTGCCGCCTATTTGCAGCTGGCTCCCGGCAATGCCTGGCGCTGTCCTCACTGTAAACAGCTTCAACAGGGCAGCATAAAACTCAGCCTGTGGACCCTGCCCGATGTGCTCATACTACATCTGAAGCGATTCCGGCAGGTAAGATGGCGTCCGCTCTGCTTATCTAATGCTCACCATAAGACCATTTGCCTCCTATGTGGTTCCTCTGGAAAAGCTTTACTAACCTCCCGATCCTCCGCTGGTGCAACTACTGACCGAAAATCTGATGTACAAATACTAACCGGCTAGTTCATGCTCACGTAAAGGGCTCCTCTAGCTCAGAAAACCCATATTTTTCTGAATTGATTGAGGGTAACGGGTTCCAGATTTGGGACCTCCACCCGTTATCTGCTGTGGCGAAAATTGGAGGACCCACAGCAGTTGACTTCATACTGAATTTTTTTCCCCTATGGTGGCGCTGCAGGAGAATTGAAGACTTGCTTGCAGGTTCCTTTACAGATTATAGCTTGTGTCTGTGGTCTTGGTGGAAGGATACCCCATAAATGTGTGACTTACTTAGGGGGGGGGGGGGATGTGGTCGCTGGTGTCTGTAACCATCTTCTCCCCGCACAGGATGGAGATCGGAGGCTGAAGTTGCAGAACATGGTCCGCTTCCCATTAGTAGGGTTGGATATGACGCCCCACGTAGTCAAGCGCAGTCAGAGTTCCTGGAGCCTCCCATCACACTGGTCACCATGGAGACGACCCTACGGCCTGGGTCGTGACCCTGAAGACTTCATATATGACCTTTATGCCGTGTGCAACCACCATGGGACCATGCAGGGGGGACACTATACAGGTATATAGTATGGAAGCAGTGATGCCGCAGGTGCTTTAGAGCTTGCAGGAGCCATGTTGTACCATGGCCTGTCATAACCTCCATTGCAGCATACTGCACTGCTGTGCTTGTCAGTAGGTAATGGAAACCCAATAGGAAGGAAATAATGCAGTGTTGAAAAGGGACTGAAAGGGGTAAGCCAAGGAATAG
The DNA here is from genome assembly GCF_046119375.1 of Phyllobates terribilis. Taxonomy (NCBI): domain Eukaryota; kingdom Metazoa; phylum Chordata; class Amphibia; order Anura; family Dendrobatidae; genus Phyllobates; species Phyllobates terribilis. Next base: position 358,857,485 of record NW_027362769.1, on the reverse strand, counting down.
TAAGTGATGGCCTAGTGCTACGATATGTCATCACTTAAAGGATTATTTCCTTCTTGATAGATGGGTATTGTCGGATAGGACTTGTAAATACAACCACTTTTGTAATTTTCTGCTTATTATAATTTGCAGTCGTTCTTGAGATGCAAACACTTTTTTTCTTTTGTTTACAGCTTGTTGCCTAGGACACCGACCACCGCTGCTGTCTAGCTTGTAAGTGCTGCGCTGAAGTTGGTTGGGAATTGAAGGTAACAACGAACCCAGCCAGCTTCAAAACACATCCTACAAGCTCGATAGATTGTCAGCACTGCGCATGTGCTGCTGTCTGGCAGCGGTGGTCGGTCTCCAAGGCAATAAACTGTAAACAAAAGAAAAGTGTTGTAATCGGGAAAATGTTAATAAGCAGAAAATGGCATAATTGCTCGTATTTACAAGCACTCTCTGATAATACTCGTGTGAAAATTAGATTAACCCTGTAAGGATCTTTGGGATACCCACAGATCCTGAGAATGAAGGAGGTGCCACACTGCTTTGGTGCTACCTCTTCACTTTTTTTTTTCCTGCACAGCGGTGCTCTTAGCCACTGAGCCGTGCAGGGAGGTGAAGCCAGCCCCATTTACTTGAATAGAGTGGGTGTTTGGCAGCGTCCTTGTGAATTTTCAGGATTTCATTAAAAAGGCACATTGCTACATATCAGTTGATGTGACATTACTACCCCGCTCTCACCCCCAATGTGCTCGTGATTAGAGCAGGAATACCCCCCTCATTGGTGCCATACCCTAGCCATGTGCCATCACTTACTGAGTTATGTGTAGATAGTTATATAAATTGGCACTGAGTGCACAGAAAAGTCTGAGAATATATGACGCCCCCCCCATATTCTCCGGTGTGAGAACTGTCCCGGACTCTTGGAGTAACCAGCTGTTTGTGTCTCAGCGTACTGTAAGAACTCTGTGGACGGCTTGTGGTACTGCTTCGACGACAGCGATGTGCAGGCCCTCGCGGAGGACGAAGTGTGCAAACCAACGGCCTACATCCTCTTCTACCAGCGCAGAGCGGCTGTGCCGTCCTGGTCTGCGAACAGTTCTGTGGCAGGTACGATCCAGCAGAGTTTCTCTTCTGTTATGCAGGAAAGTAGAAGTTCTATGCATTCAGGATTGTGCTTCTTCTACGTAGGATCCACGAGCTCCTCCTTATGTGATCATTGGATCTCAAGACTACCCGGCAGCCGACAACCCAGTATTGCATCTGCAGCCTCTTCCAGGCGAACATCTCTGGCATCACTGGCGGAGTCCGTGGAGCTGACGGGAGAGAGGAGCGAGGACGATGGTGAGAAATAAAACTTGTTGCTGTTATTTGAGATATTGTGATGGCGGCTTTCAGATGTCTGTAAATCTGCTCCTACAAATGAGATAACTATCAGGTCGGCAGACAGCGATCTCTTTTGACTTCCCTATACACAAGGGCACACAATGCGAGCTGGAAAGAGAGGAGAAAGCTGCTGGCGACAGATTACTTCAATATATATATCGAGGAGGATCCCTTTAAAATATAACTTTTAATAACAATAGTAAAATCACATAACCATAAATAGTCAACAATTAAGACCCATAGGAGGTCCCACTGAAACTATGATCTATAAAGTAGGACATATCACGTATAAAGTGTCATTGTGCATAAAAGATAGAGAGAAGTGTAGATCTCACCCATTTGAGCTGTAGGGATGTAAAACTTAAAGGGGTTCCATCAGCAGTGGAAAAGCTTATCCAACCTTTCTACCCTGTCGTGCCCTTTCTGTTTTCTCCCACCCTAACAAGGGCAGTACCCAAATGTAGCTCTCATGATGTATACCCCATGAAAAATCCCACACAACGCGTTTCGTTCTCAGTAAAGAGAAGTCATCAGGGAAGTGTACTTGTCAAGTGGAAAAGGCACAGACAAAATAAGGCCCAGATTGCTCCAACAAACATACATCAAAAAGTGTCTCGGTTTTCATAAAGTGCCTAGTGTCCAAAAAAGAAAAAACAAAGAATAATAAAAAATGAAAGACCCACAGTGGTGGGTATTCTTGCTGGAGGTGCAGAGTGCTGTCACCTCCCTGTAAGATTACTTCCCCTAAACACAAACGGATCAGGCATTGAAATTTCGACTGCCCGATGTTCTCGGGACGCTCACATGCACATCAGATGATTGTCCCGGTCCTGCCGAAATCAGTGTTCAGCCAGCTTTCTTCAAATGTGTACAGAGGCCTGTCTACACTAATGACGTGGTCTCTCCTCTGGTCCAAACTGTGCTGTTTCCGACACTGCTAGCAGACGCAGCTTTGCCCCATCGGAAGAGCACAGGGGCCGGATCCAGCGATCTTGAAATCAGCGCTTGCAAGTTCTACAGCAAAGAGCCTGAAAGCACTGTACTTCCTGCCTAGGCAACCGGCCACCTCTGAAAGACTGCATTGGTGACCAGTAACCAAGGCAATGAGCAGTAAACTTTGGAATTTCTTTTTCGAGAACTGAGAGGATTTTTAATAACAAACTGAACAAATTGCAAAGTGGCTTGTTATTACAAGCAGTTTGCAATTTTAGCCATTTATCATGTTGAGACAAACCCTTTGAAAAAAGACCATGAAACCCCTTTAACTAAACTTAGGTCTCCATTGTACCTTAGTATGGTTAGTCTGACGTAGTAAAACTGTGGGACAATCCAATTATTGCAGCCATAATCCAGTAATGGTTTAAACCTCTGAGAGTTGATCCTTTTTTTTTTTTGCTACCAATCTACTCCACCTTTTCGTGACGGACGGTTAAGCTTATCATTCAGAAGACTGGAGAGCTGGTGACCGCCCCTGTATTTGTAGCTTAGTTTTCTTTAGTGTTTGTATATTGAATGCATTTTATTTGCTGATTTTGTACTTTGCATACACGGACTTGTAATCTATTCCTCCTTCCTTAGGTGGCTTCTCTTCCCGGCCGTTTGTCCGCAGTGTCCAACGTCAAAGCTCTGGCCGAGCTTCTGTCACCAGTCCCCTGGTCTCCAATGAGAATGGTTTTAGGCCATCATGGTCCCTAGCAGCAAAACTCCACCTGCGTGCAGCCACTTCTTGCCGTCACCCTTCAGACTCGCCCATACACGGGTCTTCCCTCGGCAAGATCGGTGAGGCCGATGACCACGTGTCAACATCCTGTTTCGGAAGCCTTCGAAATCTGTCCGGCAGCCTCCATGATCACCTTGAGGGGGTTCGACGTGAGCATCGTGCATCATGCCGGGCACCATTGGCGGTAGCTGAGTGCGGTGCTCAGAAAGATCCAGTGGTTAAGAAAATTGTGCCTGCAGAGACCCCCGCAAAGACTGCGGCAGAGCTGGTGAGCAGTAACCCGCTGGATCCTATAGATAACAATAACCACATCGCCTTTGTTGATCAGAGTGATTCTGTGAGTTCATCCCCCGTCCGCGAGTCGCCACAGAGCGAGGAAGTGCAGACGAAGAGACCAGTGACCAGTAAGGTGTCAACCGGGCAGGAGAAGACAACACGGACCCCAGAAAAAGAGAGTACTAAGACCACATCCTCTGCACCTAGCAGCAGTGGGAAACCGGTCTCCAAAACCAAGAGGAGTGAGGTCAAAACTCCTACACGTCGTTCATCCACACAGCAGAAGAAAGATGCCGGGAAGCCACAGGAACCCTCCACCCCGGTGTCTCAGCCGAGGCCTAAATCCTCAACTCCTGCACATGTAAACACCTCGTCTCCAGCACCGAAAAAACCTGCTCCCTCTTCTAGAACCTCTTCTATATCCAGCTCCTCCAGTAAGCATCGAGCACCCGAAAAGACTCTCAGCAGGGAGGCATCTAAAGTAAGCCTGGGCTCAGACAAAGCCTGCGCCACCAAACTCAACAACACTACCCGTGTTACAAATCCCAAGAGCAACGATACTCCAGCAGATAGTCGGACTGTACGAAGTTCCTCCATGGCTAGCCTCCGCACACCTCAGACCGCAGCACGGTCTAGTCTAAAGCGGGACAGCAAGTCGGAGGAAAAGGGACTGAGTTTCTTTAAGTCTGCTCTAAGGCAGAAGGAGAACAGGCGGTCAGCAGACTTGGGGAAGACGAGCCTATTATCTAAAAAAACGTTGGGAACCAAGAGCGTAGGTCAGGAGAAACCGGAAACTGCGCCATTGTCGCCAACTGCTGAGGTCACCCCAAGTCCTAAAAAGCATTCTGCCTTACCTCAAAACAAAGCCAAGTCTTCCCCTGATGAAAGACAAGCCCAGTCATCGCCTGGTGGGAAAAAGACTTCTGATAAGTACCTTAAAAAATTCCCTTCTTCAACAAAGCCATTGCCTAAAGCCCAGTGACCCAGGGTGCAGGGGCAGCCGCACCACAAGCCCTGACTGCAGATACCTGCAGGAGAAGCTGTCCCTGCCTACGCTGGTGTATGGGAATGTATGCACTTTTTTTATTTTTAATCTTTTGTGGGATAAGGGTCTTGTCCTTGTATTCTCCCAGCATCGCTTGCGCATGGAAGTTGACTTTTGTTGCGTCGACCCTGCTGGAGTGAGCCATGCCCCTTACCAGCAGCTGAACTGTTTGACTCTGCCAGTCCTGCTGAACTTTGCCCGCTTGTCCTAATTCTCAAGGGAAGAGGAGGAAACACTTTGATTTCTCTTCTGCCAACAGAATGCTGCTCTTTATCTCTCCCTTATCTTCCTTACCAAAGCCCGGCTGTGACTCTTGGCACAGAGAGGAGTAGGACCATGGTTGGGCGACTTCTCTGGCTACGGAGGGTAACGTTCCTTGAAGTTCCACATTGCTTACCCTTTCTGGAAGTCAGCAGAGCACTTTCTCTCCATCAAGCTCTTCTTCATTATCTCGTTATATCACCTGCATATAGGTAATCTGCCGCCATGTTGACTTCTCATATCCCGCTCTTAATAATATCATATTAGTGGTGTTACTCTACGTCTAGATATAGAGGTTAATTCTGTAAGCTAACTAATGCCTGGTCAGCTGTTAGACCGCCCGGGTGTTACCTTTCCCCCATAGTAGCGGTGGTTTTTGCCCCGTGTGATAGCGTACCGCTTTGCGCCCCCTCATGTTATCGTCATGCCTCCAGCCTATGCAGTACCATTGCACTGTATAATACTACTACTATAAAGCGTCGGTAAGCACAGGAGGGGTCGGACTGTAAATCCTCACCGCCATTCCACGCTCCATATACACCCGATATTAACGAGCTCTGAAGCTGCTTTAATAAATGCTGCCCTGCAAGACTGACGGCTTGTGCTCTCTCTGCAAAACACGCTTTGGGCCTACGGTAATATGACATACGGTTTTATTTTATTTTTTTATTGGCTGAGGGTTTATCATAACCTATTAACAACATATTTCTTCTTCTCTCTTGCACCATCCCCAGTGTTTTTTGTTTTTCTAACCACATGTTTGACCTCAGGAAGGAATTGTGATATCCCAGGGCAGCTTTTGTAGCAGTATTGGATATTCCACAGTCATTCGTCAAAGAGGAAGATTTTATGATACATTTCGTGTACAGCAACTGACATTCCTAAAAGGTTGGCTTTTTAGCGCGGACCACCATATCTGCCATTTCTGATTTGCCAATCACATGGTGCTCCCCCCTTTCATTAGTTTAGCAATGAACGTGACGAGTACAATATAGTAGAACACTAAAAATTCCCAGTGGACACAAAGGATGAATAGTTTTTTGTTTTATGTTTGTTTTTTATTCATTTGTTGTATGTTTTCATTGCTGCTCAGGCAAGAAGAAATATAGTGAAATAGTACGTGTGTACTTTTTTTTCTTTTTCCCGTTTTTACAGCACAGGCTGTCACACTACTGGACGCATGGCCGGACCTCTCCTTAGTCTTCTGTCCCTTCGGCCGGGCCTCTCCTTAGTCTTCTGTCCCTTCGGCCGGGCCTCTCCTTAGTCTTCTGTCCCCTCGGCCGGGCCTCTCCTTAGTCTTCTGTCCCTTCGGCCGGGCCTCTCCTTAGTCTTCTGTCCCTTCGGCCAGGCCTCTCCTTAGTCTTCTGTCCCTTCGGCCGGGCCTCTCCTTAGTCTTCTGTCCCCTCGGCCGGGCCTCTCCTTAGTCTTCTGTCCCTTCGGCCGGACCTCTCCTTAGTCTTCTGTCCCTTCGGCCAGGCCTCTCCTTAGTCTTCTGTCCCTTCGGCCGGGCCTCTCCTTAGTCTTCTGTCCCCTCGGCCGGGCCTCTCCTTAGTCTTCTGTCCCTTCGGCCGGGCCTCTCCTTAGTCTTCTGTCCCTTCAGCCGGGCCTCTCCTTAGTCTTCTGTCCCTTCGGCCGGGCCTCTCCTTAGTCTTCTGTCCCTTCGGCCGGGCCTCTCCTTAGTCTTCTGTCCCTTCGGCCGGGCCTCTCCTTAGTCTTCTGTCCCTTCGGCCGGGCCTCTCCTTAGTCTTTTGTCCCTTCGGCCGGGCCTCTCCTTAGTCTTTTGTCCCTTCGGCCGGGCCTCTCCTTAGTCTTCTGTCCCTTCGGCCGGGCCTCTCCTTAGTCTTCTGTCCCTTCGGCCGGGCCTCTCCTTAGTCTTCTGTCCCTTCGGCCGGGCCTCTCCTTAGTCTTCTGTCCCTTCGGCCGGGCCTCTCCTTAGTCTTCTGTCCCTTCGGCCGGGCCTCTCCTTAGTCTTCTGTCCCTTCGGCCGGGCCTCTCCTTAGTCTTCTGTCCCTTCGGCCGGGCCTCTCCTTAGTCTTCTGTCCCTTCGGCCGGGCCTCTCCTTAGTCTTCTGTCCCTTCGGCCGGGCCTCTCCTTAGTCTTCTGTCCCTTCGGCCGGGCCTCTCCTTAGTCTTCTGTCCCTTCGGCCGGGCCTCTCCTTAGTCTTCTGTCCCCTCGGCCGGGCCTCTCCTTAGTCTTCTGTCCCTTCGGCCGGGCCTCTCCTTAGTCTTCTGTCCCCTCGGCCGGGCCTCTCCTTAGTCTTCTGTCCCTTTTGCTCAGGCACTTTTTTTTATTTTTTTTGCATGGCAGTGTTTGAATGTGCACGCACTTGTAACCTATGCAAACAAATAGTGGCAATTTACTCGGTGCTCTCACCTCTCCGCAAGTGTCCCAACATCTCTTCCCGTGTGTGTGGATCGTTATGGCCGCAAGGTGGTAGCTTTTATGTGTGTGGATCGTTATGGCCGCAAGGTGGTAGCTTTTATGTTTTATTGCTTGGCATCACTGGTTATTGTTGGTTTTTTGTTTTTATGTACAGATGTTATTGCAGCCATTTTTGAGGCTGAAGTCTACTAAGGTCGTTTATATTCCCCCTACGGACGTAACAGGGCGATTTCTTATGTCGGTTTTTACACTATGGACACATAGAGGTATTTTTTTTTTTTTTTGAGGAGAAACTCTCCATATCTCAAAAACTTGGAGTTTCTGCTCCACAACTCTCTGTGCTCATATTAAGTCGATTTGCATTGGAGTAAAATAGGCCTCGTTTATTAAAAGGTGCACGCCACTTGTAAATTGAGCTGGTCTTTCAGCCTGAGAATGAAATCTACTCTTGCTATCAGCAGGCATCAGTTTCTATATTTTTTGAGCTTCTAACATATCTATGGCCACAGCCACCAGTTATCAAAAGTGCCAAAAAAAGTAGCAAATTGTAGTGCAAATATGGCATGCATTACAATTTGCTATATTTCCATAACATAAGCGCTGCAAAACACTTAGGAAAAATTTGCCTCTGATCACTCCGGCTGGTTAGTAACGTCTGTCTTTTTGCTTGTCATGGTTGTTGTCATAGTTGGCCTATCTTTCAGGACGAAGGGGAACTGAGCTCTCAGATTCTGTTAGGTACTCAACTCATATCATGCAGTAAGTTCTTGTGTTGTACGGTTGTACTACGCGGGGGAAAATGTTTGAGTATTCCACTCTGTTTGCGTCACTGCGATTGGATCCCCAACAGCAGAGATGAACTTTATACAAAGGGCTCCTCGTAGCTCGTATGGCAGAACGGGAGGAAATCCAGATGGCCTCCGTGCTCTGCCATACTAGCTACATGTCCAAGTGGCTCTGCTTTTACATTTTAAGATCTTTGCTTTCTTGCAGTGAATGGTAATACTTACGTCTGTACTCGGAGGGTTCTGATGCAATATAATGAGCCATGCATCTGCTTTTTAGTTAAAAGGCGAGTCTTTCAGATGAAATAAGAATGTTTCTCGGTTGCTTCATTGGGGGACACAGGAACCATGGGTTAATATGCTGCCATCGGGAGGCTGACACCTAAGCTTACATCTAGCTGACTTTCCCACCAGCGTAGACCAAAGCAGCTGACACGCAATTATTCAGTTTAGCGTAGTGTCATTTGGAGGCAGACATGTTCCTGGGGCCACCGACACCCAGTTATTCAGTTTAGCTTAGTGTCATTTGGAGGCAGACATGGGTCTGAGTTTCAGACCTGTCTTAGCCTTGGTTGGGTTCTTTCTTTTTAATTTTTGCTGTACTGGCATTAGTTTTCCCACCCCAGGGACAGCTTTATAGTTCCGGGGTCCCCAACGAAGCAATGAAGATCTTTGATACTAACCGTAAAATCTGTCTCGTAGCCTTCATTGGGGGACACTGCACCCCTCCTGCTTTTACACTAACTGAATAACTGGGTGTTTGCTGCCCAGATGTAGTCCAGTGGGGAGGATTCCACTTTTTTTCTAAGATGTATTCTTAGTGTAAGCCTCCAGGTGGCAGTATATTAACCAAGAATCTTCCATTTTTATTCACTGAAAGCAAGCAGAGACATAAAGATGCTCAGAAAATAGCAATTTTAATGAAAAACCAACTTTTTCCGGAAACTTTATGGTCTCGCTCAATATCTGTCGCGCTTTTCCATTTTCTCTACGTTGCTCCACATTTCTTCAGCGCATACATTAGAGCCCGGTTGGAAGGCTGGAGAAGCTCTGAGCTGCCAAATGCAAATATTATGCAAATCTGCAAAGAAAAAAAATCCGAAAATCCTCCACACTATAGACCGGTCCCGAAAGGTTAAAGAGAATTTCACGTTTTAATAGGCTCCTCTAAATGTTACGCAGTCTCCTTCGCATAGCGCGGTCTCATTTTCATTGTCCTTTGACTTTTGGCAGCGTAATGTCTGACTTTTTTTCTTTTTTTTCTGGCTTGCGATCATTGCTCTGCCCCAGGCTTTCAAAGTCAGTGTGTCGTGCCAGCTGTACAAGGTCGCGTTTTCCAAGACCTTATCGATCTAATAACTGGCGGCAGAAACTTGGGATGGGAAGCAGAGTGTGAAATTCTCTCCACTGTTTAGGTTGTAGCGGTTCTTGTATCCCTGGGTCATTTTATTGTCCAGCCGTTTTATACCACGCACTTCACATTGGATTAATATCTCAGACTTGACCCTTATTTTAATGATGTGTTTAAAAGTGAATCTCCACCTTTTTATCATTGCGTTTTTTTTTTCTAGGTCAAAAATCTTGTCCTGATTTCTTAATCTAGATTTACAGCTGCCAATAGTTAATTATTCTCATACAGAGCTCCAAATTCCCTGCAAAGAAAAATATTTATTTTTGCTCCCTGTAGCCACCACAAGAGGGAGCTTATGAGCTTACTCCATACTGTTAATACATAGAGCCACATAATAAAACAATATGCAGTGAGCTCCCTCTAGTGGCAGATACATGCAGCCAGAATTTCACTAATTATCTCTGCAGGAAGGGAATTACATCAATGCAACTTTTTTTTTATTTATTTATTTTTTGTTTGTTTTTTAAGGCCTAAGGTCTTTTTTTTCTATCCTAAAAGGTACATGTATGGTGTACACCATACTTTTTGACTTTTCTACACCATAAAAAATGGCTTAAAGCCTTTCATCTACCCCTCTTACATCTATGCTTGGGATTTGGTGCTCTGAACATGATGGTATTGAAAAATGGACATTCACTTTAGGCCGAAAACCTTTTATAAAGGTTTTTTTTTTAATGTTTTTGTATACTTTTAAAGCATGTTGGCCTTGTAACAAAGATGGGAATGCTGCTTGCAAATTATTTGGTGAGGTGCATTTTATAGAATTATCTTTAAACCCTTTTTTATGTTTTTAAAGGCCCAGAATACTACGATTTTATGAACATGTGACATTCAAAGAAGAGGTAGCGATGAGCAATTTGATTTGCCCTGTCCTGGTCCCACTTTGTCCAGGCTGCCATGGCAGCCTGACGTCACCTCTGCACCTCTTGTGCTTGTTATTCCCTGAGAATAGAGTTTGTGCGAATAAATTTGCAGAACGCCGTCCATCAGCCTCCTCTATAATACGTGGCCATTGGACTGGAGTCCTGAGGAACGCATCCATGGCTCTTCTTTTGATTAGCCGGTCTGACACAACGCCACAGTGATCACATCACGACATATCCGCTGACCGAAAGAGGAGCTGGGGGATGCCGTCTAGCAGGAGGTGGTTCTCAGGACTCCAAGGGCCACAGATTACTACAGAGTCCTGCAAATTGATTTCCAACTCGTACCTGAAATGGGATGATGTTACATAAGGCCTCGTCGCTAGACCGGTCATGCCAGTGTGATTTGGGTATGGCCACCATGGCAAATGCTGCCAGGCCTAGTAAGCGGCCATTGGCCTTGGCATCCTTTCCACAGTTACGCTGGCCATACACATTAGATGGGTTTTTGGAAGGGGCTGGCCGACCATCTAATATCCTGTTTAATGATGCCAAATTTGATTCAATACCTGTTCACAGGACATTTGTTTTCCAGATCTCCTCTAGACCACATATTTGCTTTCTGCTTTAATACACTTAGAACGAGTAGATATATACAGCCCAGATCTATTCTTGTACCACCCTTGACCACAAAGCCGTGTGCAGTTACTCCAGCTCAGTCCTTGTTCTCTTGAATGGATCTGAGCTGCAATACCAGACACCACTGTTGGACAAGAGTGGCGCTGTTTCATGCAAACGAGAAAAAACAAAAACTCAAATTAGAATAATGAAAATTGAATGAATTTGAAGTGGTGCAGTCTGTAGTGTCATCTTTATTCCCCTTTTATCTGGCTGCCAAATATTAGGAAACATTTATATCATGTATGTTTATTTTTTTTTATTTTTTGTTGTGGTTTTTTTTTTTTTTTTTGCTGCTTAAAAAATGGATCTACATTCCCTTCCAATGAGCAAAATGGCTTGCTGCCTCCGTTTAGTCTTCCTGTTCAAGCTCTGGCGTGTCACTGACCACTTTGTGCTGGCCATTCACAGTCTGGTCTCATGGCGGTTAGAGTGCAACCTTTTGGTCTAGTTCTCCGCCATGATAGACCGTCATGCACACGTCGGTGATGACCAGAGCAAGGCTCCTCAATGGTTTTACCCCTTGCCTTCCCGTCTGGAAAATGGGACAAAACGGAGATTGCAACCTTTACGACACACTACATAATTGCCCCTTCCATGGTGAGGACCACCGGCCTCGGAGGGATGTGAGTTCTTATACCTCCTGTCGAGAGCAATTATGGGTTTCTTGGACTTCTCTCCGCCTTTCCACCTTCTTTCGAGGACATCTTGTATCTACGACCCTTCTGGGTTACACTGGATTCGTCAATGGCTGTGACCGGCTTTGTTTCTATATTTTCTTTGTTTCACTGTGTCATTACCAATTTGCCTTCTCATTGATGCAGTATGTTATAATTTGTGTGTTTTTTTAATGTTTCTTTTGTTTTGGGTTGTACATATGATAAAATTGCTACCTGTGAGGTTGGGAGAGGGTGATTGATGGACACTTATCGCTCGCCTTCCCATACCTCTCCTACTCTGCTCTTTGGGAACACTGGTTCTAATAATGTCGGGCCTGGTGCATGACGGTGTAACAATGCCTTTTTATTTATTTTTATGTTTTATTATGCCAGGTGTATGCACTTTTAATATGCAGAATTTATATTTTTTACGTTCAAGAATGCTTCTTTGTGAGAGACGCGTTTGATAACCTGTAGTTGAGAATATTATAATGCGGTATTTAAAAGCATTGAAATAAACAAAAATAACCCAAACTCGAGAGTTGTCTTTATTTCGAGCTCTGCGCGCTGCTTCAGTTTCCCTCTAGAGGGCGGTAATGAGTCGCACTGTTGTACAGTGTGTAGCTGGTGTTCACCTTCCTCCTCATTTGCTTTCCTTTTCTTTCATAGTGTAGAGCGCTATATCAATCGCAACTTACAAAATAATTTCATTTTTTATGATATAAAAATATTAAAAATCTGTTTATGCAAAACTCCCTAGACCAAGTCGAAAGAATGTCATCTAAAGTATGTCCATCTCCCGCTGATTAATCTCTTGATATTTCTTTTATATCAGTGTTTGCTTTTTTTTAAATGCAGAACCCCAGGATAGGATTAAGGGCCCAATTCATCATCTGAGGGGTTAAAATAATTTTTTTTTGTATTCGTTGATTTTTTATTTTTTTTTTTTGCACCAAATTCTTCAAAATGCCGCACTTCCATTCATGAGTTATGCACAAAATCAAAAATGCTTTTTATCTTTTGTCTCATGCATTTTGCGACCTTTTTTAACCCAAAAAGGCATTTTCTGCTAAAACGTCACTAAATTTGTGCAGAAATTTTGGACGTACATAAATTCACTCCAAAAAATTTGACTACAGTATGCAAAAAAAAATTTGCAATATTTTAAAAAGTCACTGTTGAATTTGGCCCAAAACACCTAAAAATCTAAAACTCTGTCCACAATGGCAAATTAAAAAAAAAAAAATAAGGCGAACCTATGTAAAAGGCTTTAAAAAAAGGCACAAGGTAAATGAAAAATAAGGCACAGATAAAGAAACAGGCGAAAAACATGCAACTGCACAAATGAATCAGGCTTTTAGTCCCAGTCTGTAAAGGGTATATGACAGCTGAGCTACCTGTCTGTATGTAGCATGGTCGGAACAACCATGTTATAGAGGAGTCAACTTGTATCTGAGTTTGAACAGCCAACCTGCAGTGGAACAAAGAAACAAGGAATGACAACTACCTGAAAACTCAGGCAATGTCCTGCCACCTGAGCCAGGTTGCATGAGCAGGCGCAATGACGTCGTTGGGTGCAGAAGACAAGAATGTACCGACTGGAGAAGATGCATGAAACAGCACTCAGCACACATATACACAAGATGTAAATCCTGCCTGTGGAGAGTAACTGATTGGGGTAGTGAGTTCCAGAATATGCGGGATGCAGAGAAGGAATCTTGAAATGATTGTGCGAGTAGCATAAAAAAAGGTTATTTTGTGTACGAGAAGGAAGAGGAGCAAAGTAGGGAAAGGTGGATTACCTGGACAGCAGAGTTGAGGTTGGAGGGGCACAAGACTTGTATGGGAAGTCATAGAGCAAAATGTTACAGTAGTCTAGGTGGGAGGTGATGAGGGCAATCACTAGCATTTTATAGACCTTATTCAAGAAATTGGTGGATATTCACAACAAAAATTGATATGTTGCAGAATTAGAAATTGCCACAGGTCAATCTCCGTGGTGAAAAATTAACAAATCTACACAGATTTTGAGCCCTTGGGTACATAAAGGGCGCATACGGGACCATTCAGTGGGAACAAATCCACCTTGTAGCTCAGTCTTACCTGCGTATCTTGGTTCTTCCGGTGACATTACTCCCTGTACAACATTCTAGGTTGTAGAAATAATTACACCGAGCGTCTTGTGGCCACGCTGTTACATCTCGTGTTAATTTCCGTACCTTTAAGATGTTGCCTTGCTTCATGGAGTTTATTTGATTTTCATTAAGGTCCTCAATCTTGACACCGCGGGTTCCATTTTTAGAATGTGCTTTATAACCTAAAATTATTTTTGAAAGCTTTTATCAGACTAATTCCAGAAATATGATAGACTGCAGTGCGCCTTTTTCCTCTACCCTTTTGTGCTGCTTCTAACCTAATCTAATGCTCCAGAGACGAATCAAACACAGGCTTTTTCTTTCGCGTTCGTACGGGTAAAGATAAGCAATATTACGCCCCACTGCTGCACTCTTTTATTTATGTTTCTTTCTCAAACGCATTAACTGATAGATTTAAATGAAGTTTTATAATGAAGGAAAGTCGAGATTAAAGCTTTATGAGTTTTGTCAGTAATGCGCACAATAATCTGAGCACTCAAAATTCTTGGGTAATTTCCCATCACTGACTGGTTGTGGGATTGCATATTAATATGTGAACCCAATCAAGGTTAGTTCATTCAGGAAATGTATGTTTTCAAATGGAATTTGACTGAGAATTTCATGGAATGGTCTCTGAACTTTTCAAATCACTTGGTTTAAAAATGTCTCATCCATAAAAAAAATCTCTCAAGTGAAGGCCACTGGGTCTAATCTCTGTCTAACGTTCTGTCCACTGCCTGTTGTCAAGCGTAATCCACCTCTAGCAGCAGAGACACCGAGACAGATTACAGGAAGTGGAGGTGGATCTTTGTCTCTCTACAGGAAGTGGGGGCCGGTCTTTCTCTACAGGAAGTGGGTCTTTGTTCCTCCACAGGAAGTGGGCGTGGATCTGTCTCCACAGAAAGTGGGGGCAGGTCTTTGTCTCTACAGGAAGTGGAGGTGGGTCTTTCTTTTTCTACAGGAAGTGGAGGTGAGGCTTTGTTTCTCTACAGGAAGTGGGGGTGTGGCTTTGTTTCTCTACAGGAAGTGGGGGTGGGGCTTTGTTTCTCTACAGGAAGTGGGGGCTGGGCTTTATCTGTCTTCAAGAAGTGGGGAGGGGCTCTCTGCAGGCATAACAGAGAGGTGACCTTTTAGTTAAGGGAAAGCAAGCTATTGGGAAATGGGAGTAGCTGAGCTTGGTAAGTCTAAAAATGGAAGTTCCAGCTCCTAGAGTGCTGGTAAAATGCTGATAATGAAGAACCACTCAAAAAGAGTAGCTGAAAAGTTCCACAGTATGAGTGTCCCTGCACATATTAAACTAGTATGTGCACCAAAAGCAATTTACCTTGGGGATGAGGGCACCAAGATCATACTTTTCTACAGGTGTTATGTAAAAGAACATGTATGCTTTAATAGACAATTATGTAAAATGGACTTTTCAACAACCCAAGCCACTGTAAATGTTATATTAAGCAATATGGATAGTCTGGTGTAAAGTGAATGTCCATCCCCGGACAATATAATTTTTTTTCCCCCAGCTCTCATGGTCATCTATTTGTGCCCCACGATTGCTTTGCGGGTAGTGGACGGGCGGCGGTGCATGCGCACTGGCAATGATGTGATTTATGTGCCACATTCCGATATAGAATGCGGCATCTAACAGGTTATCAGCCTCCTGTTAGAGACAGATGAAGGCTGTGCAATATAGTCGGCATCTACTGTGTGCGGAGCTAGCTCCCCTCCTGAGCCCCCTCCACAGTGGTGGACCCCAGTGCAGGACGTACTGTCACATAGTAACGTAGGTTGAATAAAGACCTAGGTCCATCACGTTCAGCCCTGCATAAACACATGGAGATATTTCTCTAATCAGAAATAACAGTGGGGTCAAGGGGAATGTTAATACCCAGTTTGTAAAGGGATATTACCCGGTTCGGAGTCTCGCCTCTCATGAGAAGGGATGCTCACTTCAGAGCCCTGTTTTCAGGACTGGTAAGGGTCCTAGTAGTTAATATCCCCCTTCCATCAGCACGTTATCAATTCTGTAGATAGGTGATAACTTGCCAACTTAGGACAACCCGGACTGGCTGCATAAAAATCAAAAATACTTCCTCCTTACAAAAGATGAGTCCTGGCATGGAGTGAAGAGATCAATGGAAGCTTCTTCCCGCTGCCTCCACTTGAATGATGGACCTTTCCCTACTTGTTTATCGGTAGACCTGTCAATCAAGCGAAACTGGGCGGGGAGGAACTGAAGGATGCCACCAACTGGCTTTTCTCCGCACCCGGACTCATTTTACCAGCTATGCCATCAGTGGTTTCTATAAATTAAGGAGTCTGTCTGCCTTTGGTGCAGACAGAGTGGAATAGATGACAGTTTCCCTTTAATTTCGTTACACATTTCAAGGAGGAATAACAGAGGAGCGTCACAATGTAACATCTGTAAATATTTACTCTAAAATGTATAACTTTTATACCCAAACAATAAGCTGTTTCTGCTTTGGTTACTGAATGGCATATTTGTACACGGTAAAGATACCACCGAGAACTTCCCGAAAGGAAAGAAGACGATAAACTGTATTTCCCTGTGATAAATGATGGCTAAGTAAATGTCACTCTCCCTAATGCTCTTTGTAAGCTCGTTCGTTTTATTCCAGCCGCCATACATATTAGCAGCTCCTTGATCCTTTGGGGAATAGTCTGGAAAGAGAGGATTTCTTGGGGTCGGTCTTGTCTTCTTGAGCATCCTCATCCCTGTAAACACAACACGTTAGAAGAAATTAGAAAACCACAAATCTCTTAGCCGCTCTGAGCCTCCCCCTGCAAGCTGCAGCCGATCAGACGGATAATCTCTTGAGAAAGGAATTACTGTCCCATGAACACCAATCTGATTAACAACTGCAAGCATGAATTACTTGTGACAAAGCTGGAACCGCTTCCCACTCAGGCAATACCCAAGCTCACAGGGCTGGTAATAATCCATTGTGGCAAACCGCCTTTAATGTAGTGCTGATAGAGAGGACTCACGCCAGTTATATGGAAGGAATGGATCATCCACTCGGACTGTAGCTGCCGTCTACGAAGAACCAGTTCACACAATGCTAAGGCAGCCTGGTCTGGGGGGTGGTGAAGGCAACGCTTGGTTAATCGGCCAACTACGTGCTATGCATAAATGTGGATGTGTCTAATAAAGCTGCAATAAAGGCAATAGGAGGCCTGAACTTTATATGAAGGGTCATAAAGGTAAAACTGGAAACTGCTCCGACAGAGAAAGCCCACGACGGTCTCATAATGGCTTTATCGAGTTTGTTTGCAAAACCTCTTTGCACTAATCTAGATAAAAACCTTGCCCCCTGCTGCTGGGCATTTATTCCTTGAGTTGCTCCCTCTTTTGTATTTGATGCTTCCTTCTCAACAAAAGTAAATGGGGATAAGATGCAATGTCATATACACTGCTCAAAAAAAATAAAGGGAACACTCAAATAACACATCCTAGATCTGAATGAATGAAATATTCTCATTGAATACTTTGTTCTGTACAAAGTTGAATGTGCTGACAGCAAAATCACACAAAAATCATCCATGGAGATCAAATTTATTAACCAATGGAGGCCTGGATTTAGAGTCACCCCAAAATGAAAATAGAAAAACACACTACAGGCTGATCCAACTTTGATGTAATGTTCTTAAAACAAGTCAAAATGAGGCTCAGTATTGTGTGTGGCCTCCACGTGCCTGTATGACCTCCCTACAACGCCTAGGCATGCTCCTGATGAGGTTGCGGATGGTCTCCTGTGGGATCTCCTCCTCTTCTGTCACATGTGCTCAGTGTGAACCTGTTTTCATCTGTGAAGAGCACAGGGCGCCAGTGGCGACTTTGCCAATCCTGGTGTTCTGTGGCAAATGCCAAGCGTCCTGCACGGTGTTGGGCTGTGAGCACAACCCCCATCTGTGGATGTCGGGCCCTCATACCACCCTCATGGAGTCGGTTTCTAACCGTTTGTGCAGACACATGCACATTTGTGGCCTGCTGGAGGTAATTTTGCAGGGCTCTGGCAGTGCTCCTCCTGTTCCTTCTTGCACAAAGGCAGAGGTAGCAGTCCCGCTGCTGGGTTGTTGCCCTCCTATGGTCCCCTCCACGTCTCCTGGTGTACTGGCCTGTCTCCTGGTAGCGCCTCCAGCCTCTGAACACTACGCTGACGGACACAGCAAACCTTCTTGCTACAGCTCGCATTGATGTGCCATCCTGGATGAGCTGCACTACCTGAGCAACTTCTGTGGGTTGTAGAGTCCGTCTCATGCTACCACGAGTGTGAAAGCACAACCAACATTCAAAAGTGACCAAAACATCAGCCAGAAAGCATTGGTACTGAGATGTGGTCTGTGGTCCCCACCTGCAGAACCACTCCTTTATTGAGGGTGTCTTGATAATTGTCAATAATTTCCATCTATTGTCTATTCCATTTGCACAACAGCATGTGAAATTGATTGTCAATCAGTGTTGCTTCCTAAGTGGACAGTTTGATTTCACAGAAGTTTGATTTACTTGGAGTTATATTCTATTGTTTAAGTGTTCCCTTTATTTTTTTGAGCAGTGTATATAATCTCCTAGAAGTGGCGCTTATTAATTCTTACACTGTACATTTGTATAAGGCTATGTGCCCACGATGCAGAAATGCTCTGGATTTTTTCCTGAGCGTTTCTGCATCTCCCTGGCTGAAAAAAACGCATGCTGATTGTACATGCGGATTGTACATGCGTTTTCCTGCCAGGGACAAGCGAAAGTGAAGCGTTCTTCACATGCATTTCCGCATGCAGGTTGACAAGCGCTTTCCAAGTGATTTTAGCATCATTTGGAAAGTGCTTGTCAACTTGGTCACACTATATAAATCCAAGAAAACAGCATGGATTTATATAGTGTGACCCGAGAGAATGTCAAAAAATAAAAAAATAAATATATACTTACCCTCCGATGGCCCGCGCTGTCTTGCTTCACCGTCCCGGCTGCTGGCAGCGGTAGACTGAAGGATCTGCCAACGTCAGTGTCGCGTGACCCATCACATGACTCTGACGTCAGCGCAGGTCCTTCATTCCATCGCGAACTGCCGGCAAGCAAGAAGGAGCGCACCGCGGGCCGCCAGAAGGTAAGTATATATTTATTTTTTATTTTATTCTCTTTTTTACAGTATTCTATGGAACCCAGGTCCGGAGGAGAGTCTCCTCTCCTCTAGACCTGGGTACCATCCGCACATTAGAACGCATGGAATGCGCATCTACATATGCAGTGATGCGCAATCCATGCTGTCTAATGCAAGTCAATGGCGGCGAAAACGCAGCACTTCCGCAAAATAATTGGTAGTGCTGCGTTTTTTTCCGCAATGGTAATCCGCAGCGGAAATTTCCGCAGCACAAAGCTTAAAAAACGCACACAGCCTAAAAAGGGTCTACATTTTTTATCTAGCCGTAGGAGAAATAATACAGTAGTGTCTTCAAAAACATGAGTTAAGCACAAAATCTTTATACTAGTTTTTATTTCCATGCACTGGGAACATTGCACACTGTTTTCTAATTCAAAACATGAAGAGAAATGTATATAATTTTTACATTTACAGAAAATAACAAAACATGAACATTGGGCTGTTCTAAAAAATAGCAGTGTCTGCATTTGTGTTTACAAACTCACAATATGTACTCTTCTTTTTTTTTTTGAGGATTTAGCATTCCTGTGAATCACTAATCTAATATTTAGTTGTATACCCACAGTTATTTAGAACTGCTTCACATCTATGTTGCATAGAGTCAACCAACTTCTGGCTCCTGTCAGCTGTTGTTCCAGCCCAGGATGCTTTGACACATCCCACAATTTTTGGGCATTTGCTGGCTTTGCCTCAGAAACGGCATTTTTGATGTTACCCCACAAGTGTTCTATTGGATTAAGGTCCGGGGATTGGGCTGGCCACTCCATAACCTCAATTTTGTTGGACTGGAACCAAGATTTTGCTAGTTTACTGGTGTGTTTAGGGTCGTTGCCTTGTTGAAACACCCATTTCAAGGGCATATCCTCTTCAAGTATTTTAATATATGCAAACTGGTCCATGATCCCTGGTATGCGGTAAATAGATCCGGCACCATAGTAAGAGAAACATGCCCATATTATGATGCTTGCACCACCATGCTTCACTGTCTTCAGAGTGTACTGTGGCTTGAATGCAGAGTTTGGGGGTTGTCTGAACTGTCTGTGGCCCTTGGACCCAAAAAGAACAATTTTACTTTCATCAGTCCACAAAATATTTCTCTTTAGGCCAGTTGATGTGTTCTTTGGCAAATTGTATCCGCTTCAGTACATGTCTTTTTTTTTAACAGTGGGACTTTGCGGGGACTTCTTGCTAAGAGATTAGCTTCACACAGGTATCTTCTAACTGTCACAGTACTCACAGGTAACTTGAGACTGTCTTTGATCATCCTGGAGCTGATCATTGGCTGAGCCTTTGCCATTCTGGCTATTCTTCGATCCATTCGAATGGTAGCCTTCCGTTTTCTTCCACGTCTCTCTGTTTTTTCTTTCCATTTTAAAGCATTGGAGATCATTTTAGCTGAACAGCCTATCATTGTCTGCACTTCTTTATAAGTTTTACCCTCTCCAATCAAATTTGTAATCAAAGTGAGCTATTCTTCTGAACAATGTCTCAATCTATACATATTTCTCAGGCTTTCAAGGAGAAATGCATGTACAACATGTGCTGGTTTCACCATTAAATAAGGGCCATCTGATTCATAGCTGTTTTTTCACAAAATGATTGACTTCACTAATCGAACTCCACACTGCTATTATTTTGAACACTCCTCCTTACAATTAATTATTCAAATACACAAACTCAAAAATCTCCATAGCATTATGATAACCTAGTTTAATAAATTGTGTAATAAATATGCATATTGCCTGGATATACTCTCCATTTGCAGAATTCCATTATATCTGTGTATATGTTGTACATACAGTATACAATGTGTACATACCTCTACACAATAGGTAAATAGTTTTCAGGTCGTGACTATTAGTGATGATAATTTTATTAATTACTTTAATATAATCACAAGATAGCAGAGGATGAAAAGGCGGCATGTACTACAAACATGAGTGTCGGCCCCCGGAGAGTCGCTGTCAATGTATTCACGGTCGGAACGTTCCCGAAAGTCATGAAATAATAACGGGGGAATATTTATTAGCTGTGATCCTCTGAGTCCTGTCACTGCTCTCCTGCTGAATGCACAAACTACTTAGCGCTAATGGGACCTATATGGGATCATTACAGCCCTGTTCGGGTTATAGCCAGGCCGTGCCATATGCTTTTGTGCACCGAGGAAGACGAGACGTAGAAATGAACATTTGCAATATGTTGGTCTCGAAGGTTTAACTTGAAGGTCTTGAGGCTGAAATAAAAAAAATAAGTCCACTATCATGTGCCATCTATAATACTGACATCTTCCTAAGTGGCCTTCGTCTTTACGCCACTCGGACCGCTGCTACCTTGGCACCCCTATAACTAAACCCCTCTCTTTGTCCCAATCCAATGTCCTGTGTTGTCTAATTACAGAAAAGGTCCATTAGCACAATTTTATTGGGGTTTTCCCAAGATCCTATCTTCAGGAGCGCACTACTCCTCTGCCTCCCGGCTTCCTGCTTGCCCGGGGGCGGTGTGCTCCTGAAGACTGACAGGTCAGATCAGCGGCACAGTCAAGCTTTTCCTGTGTAGCATCAGAGGAGCACAGGAGGACTGAAGCTGGCGGTAAGCAGTGATCCTGCCAGCTTCAGAGCAGCTGTATAGCAAAGAGCTTCCTTGCATAGGAAACTGGCCACCTAAGTGGTGGCCGATAACCTAGGCAACTATCCGTAAAGGATAAAATTAAAAATTCCTCAGTTATTGAGAACAGAAAATACGAGGTAATTTTTAAAGTTGCTAATTTTTTACAAGAATTTTTCAATTTTGATAAAATGAGACAACCCTTTTTAACAAAACCAGATTATGAAATATTGTGGATTACAATCTGGACATAGAGAAGCATTTGAACCCCAAGTACTCTGGTAAAGAATATTCAGAAAGATCAAGATATAGTATGTCATTCATAGTGACTTTTTGAATTGGCCTTATGGCAGTCTCCATTGCGCAGAATGGATTTCTTATTTTTCATGTAATCACCCCCCATTTTATAGACCACATCCCCCACCCACAGACCCTTTTCCTGCCTTTGAATGTAGGTTTGAGCACAGAGGAAGCCTTCAGGGGCTTCTGTTACTGGGGGGTTGCAGAAGGCTTCTGACCTGCCCAAAAGATTTACCAACTCTTCTGGGAGATCTTCAACTTTTCCCAGGAGCCTCTTAGATGTCCTGGAAGAACTGGCAAGTAAGAGACATATTACACCAATTTTGGCTAAGGCCATGTTCACACGTTCATTATTTTGTCAGTATTTTCCATCAGTATTTGTAAGCCAAAACCAAGAGTGGAACAATCAGAGAAAATGTATAATAGAAACACGTCACCATTTCTGTATTTTTCACCCAGAAATACAGATGTAAAATACTGACCGAATACTGAACATGTGAATGTGAGGAAATTCCATACATATTGGGGTTCCTAGCTAGAAATCAGTGACGAATTATTTGATTTTTTGATGGATTATCGGATTCTGGAGTAAAAGAATTGACATCAACACCAAAACAGTTTGATTATGTTGGACATTTTTCTCTAATCACAAGGTTGTTTGTAGGCTAGAGATATACCTCGTTATGGCATCCTCTCTAGGGATGAGAGGACCAGTGGAAGTTTGGGGTTTTGGTGCCTGACCTGAACTTTATTCCAAAGTTCAGTTTGGGTACCAGAATTATATCCGACCTTGAACTAGAACCCGAACTCCATTGGAGACAATGGAGGCCCAAACTTTGGGTCTTGGTAAGAAAAAAAAAATCTCTCTTCCCCCGGAACGCCGAACATTGCAACGAACTATGGGGGAAAGTCCGCATTCGGCATTTAACACCATATACTAACTTTTACGTTCGGATTCGCTCATCTCTAGTCCTCACGGTAAAATCATAGGATTACCATGATCATTCTGCAACTTTGTTCCTTTATGGGAAGAAAGTCTCCAGCCACCTTATACCCATCGTGAAATTCGTCCATGTCAAGGACATTTTTCAACTTTTGTTTTTTCCAAAAGAAATGCTGATATTGCAACAAGGTTTATCCACTGGCAGGACTGAAGTCTTGGTGCAGTTGCAGCAATTGGACAATTCTACATGGATTTCATGAGCACAATGTAATAGAAGAAATGGACAAGATTTTCATGGTGTTTCGCCCCTTTTGTAGATGTTCACGTGCTGCAGAGTACAGTGCGGCGTTCCTCTGTGGACCGCGGATCCCGCACGTATCCGACTTGTCTCTTGTTAAACAGATATATTTTTATTGGTTGGTGAGGACGGTTTCTGAAGAGTCTTTCAGCTGCTGTTCGGAGGCATCTTGAAACTCAGGAAGTGGATCGATAAGAATTGATTTTGCTCAGGACCTGGGGAGCACGTTTAATAATCTCGTTTAGAGGTTGCGAAAAACATTTGATTCAAAGACCAGAAGAAAGAGGTGTATGGAAAAAGCAGGTACAACAATGCTGGGGGCTAATGCATATATCTTAGAAAAATACCAAAATCAAGGCAAATATCACAAGCAGGATCACATGAAGCGCTCCAGATACTGAGAACAACCACGTTCTATCAGGAGAGGTTTCCAAGTACAACGATCAAAGCAGTAACAAGACACTTGGCCAGCCAGAATAACTCCTCTCCTTATGTCTCATTAGGGTTCATGACTTTCATAGAGGTATTTCAGTTCTGGGGACTCCCGAGTACAGCGTGGTACGTTCTCTAATGCACTCACCATAACCAATGAGTGGTCATAGGGACTTGAAGGGGCCCATTATTCTTAATAGGTGATGTCACAGCTCATCTCCTCCCCATCCTGTACAGTGACTGATAACACCTCTATATACAGTAGATAACACAGGATCCACCATTCACAATAGGTGATATCACAGCTCTCCTCCTCCCCTCCTGTATAATGACTGATAACACCTCTATATACAGTAGATAACACAGGATCCACCATTCACAATAGGTGATGTCACAGCTCACTTCCCCCTCCTGTACAATGGCTGATAACACCTCTATATACAGTAGATAACACAGGATACACCATTCACAATAGGTGATGTCACATCTCACCTCCTCCTCCTGTACAATCTATATATATAATCGTCTTATCCCGTCTGTCTGTCCAGGAAATCCCGCGTCGCTCATTGGTCCGGCAGCGGCCAATCAGCGCCGCGGGATTTCTGAAAAAAGATGGCGGCCGTTAGCGGCTCATCTGCGGGACGGAGCTGAGCGGCGATGCAGCCGGGAGATGAGCGCCGCGAGGTGCTCATCTCCCGGCCGGTAGCAGCGGAAGGACCACCGGCGTCACTGACCTCCATGCGGAAGAGAGGACCGGGGAGCGGCGCTGCGGGTCGGGATACTTCTGCTGCGAGCGCCCGCTCATGTCCCGGGTTCTCGCAGCAGAAGTACCCGGACAGGCAGCGCCGCTCCCCGGTGCTCACCAAGACGATTCGATGATTGGTCGCGGTCTTCGGACCCGACCAATCACTGATCTTACCGCAAAAGTTAAACCCCGCTGTGCTGATTGGTCGCGGACACTGCCCCCGACCAATCACCGATTTGGGCGCCACATTTAAATTTCGGCCGCGACCAATCAGCACAGCGGTGTTTAAATGTGGAGCCAAGATCGGTGATTGGTCGCGGCCGATATTTAAACTTGGCGCCCAAATCGGTGATTGGTCGCGGGCAGCGCCCGCGACCAATCAGCGGTTTTTAACACAAATGTCCGGACCTTTGTAACACCATGCGGATACTGTGGGGACATCAGCGGCTAGGGTGTCAAGGGAGGACCGGGGAGCGGCGCTGCGGGTCGGGATACTTCTGCTGCGAGCAGTCGCTCATGTCCCGGCTTCTCGCAGCGGAAGTAGCCGCACAGGCAGCCCCGCTCCCCGGTCCTCACTAATATGATTCCGCTCCCCGCTCCTCACCAATACGATTCGCTGATTGGTCGCGCTCTCCTGCCCGCGACCAATCACCGATTTGGGCGGCACATTTAAATAGCTGCCGCGACCAATCACCAATTTTGACGCCACATTTAAACACTGCTGTGCTAATTGGTCGCGGACACCAGCCACGACCAATCAGCGAGCTTGGCGCCAAATTTAAACAACGCTCTGCTGATTGGTCGTGGATGCCAGACGCGTCCAATCTGCGAGATTGGCGCCAAATTTAAACAACGCTCTGCTGCTTGGTCGCGGCGGCAGGCTACCGCGACCAATCAGCGAGATGGGCGGCAAATTTAAACGCCGCTCTGCTGATTCGTCGCAGCCGGCCACCGTAACCAATCAGCGAGATGGCCGGCAAATTTAAACGCCGCTCTGCTGATTGGTCGCGGTGGCCGGCCGCAACCAATCAGCGAGATGGGCGGCAAATTTAAACGCCGCTCTGCTGATTAATCGCGGCCGGCCACCGCGACCAATCAGCGAGATTGGCGGCAAATTTAAACGCCGCTCTGCTGATTGGTCGCAGTGGCCGGCCGCGACCAATCAGCGATATAGGCTGCAAATTTAAACGCAGCTCTGCTGATTGGTCGCGGCCGCCGGCCGACCGCGACCAATCAGCGAGATTGGCGCCAAATGTAAACACCGCTGTGCTGATTGGTCGCGGCCGCCAGCGACCGCTACCAATCAGCGATTTTGGCGCCAAATTTAAACACCGCTCTGCTCATTGGTCCCGGCCGCCGGCCGGCGGAGACCAATCAGCGAGATTGCCACCAAATTTAAACAACGCTCTGCTGATTGGTCGATTTTATCGCCAAATTTAAACAAGCTCTCCGGTCCTCACTAACACAGTTCGCTGATTGGTCGCGGCCGCCACCCGTGACCAATCACCGATCTTGCCGCCAAATTTAAACACCGTTTTGCTGATTGTGCCCGGTCGGCCACATACATATTCTAGAATACCCGATGGATTAGAATCGGGCCACCATCTAGTGACTAATAACCACTCTATATATAGCAGATCACACAGGATCAACCATTCACAATAGGTGATAGCACAGCTCCCCACCTCCTCCTCCTGTACAATGCCAGTTAACACCTCTGTATACAGTGGATAATACAGGGTCCACCATTCACAATAGGTGATGTCACAGCTCACCTCCTCTTCCTGTACAATGACTGATAACATCTCTATATACAGTATATAACACAGGATCAACCATTCACAATAGGTGATATCACAGCTCCCCGCCTCCTCCTCCTGTACAATAACTTATTACACCTCTGTATACAGTAGATAACACAGGATCCCCTATTCTCAATAACTGATTTTACAGCTCACCTCCTCTCCCTTCCTGCACAATGACCTTTGCCCACATGAGAGCGTCCTTACCTATTGCACTTATATATACAAATAGGGTCTGAATCAGTCTATTGCTAATTAGAAGTAGGAGCCTAATATTATGCCTAGTGTCCAGTTTGAAAATTGACAGATATTTAACATCTTTTTTCATATATGAAAAACAAAATAAATTAAAAATTTAAATTAAAAACTTGATTTAAACAATAAGTCATTTTCTGATGACAACACTCCTTTAAACTCATTCTCATGCTCAGATCTTGACATAAAGGAGATGAAGATGACTAGATCATGGCAGGCGAAGAAAAATGAAAGATTAAAGACTGGATGTGAAAACCAGATATGGATCATATTTAAGGGAACTGTCAATGGTAAAGACGATGTGAGAGATATAATCTAGGAGAAAATTCATAGTAACATAATCCCATCGGGCTGCAGAAGACATGACTAAGTCTTTAGTTTAATCATATAATAATAAATCAAAGCTGGGAATATAATTACATTTTACACCAAAAATATCAAATATTTAGTAAAGGGAAGAAATGTACACACTGTTCACACAGTGACCAATGAATGGCACATGATGGGGGTTGTGTTATTTTTCATTAAATATGGCTATGTAAGTGCTTGTCTTTTGTGGGACCAGTTGTACTTTTGAATGACTCCATTGATTTTACCATATAGTGTACTGGTAACTGGAAAAAAAATTCCAAGTGCGATGAAATTGCAAAAAATGTGCAATTCCACAATTGTTTTTTTGAGTTTTTTATTTACCATGTTCACTATATGGTAAAACTGACCTGGCAATATGATTCTCCAGGATAGTACGAGTACACAGATACCAAACATGTCTAGTTTATTTTTCAATGGGGCAAAAGGAGGGTGATTTGAACTTTTGTGGTTTTTTTGTTAATTTTTTCATATTTTTAAAAACTTTTTTTTTCACTTTTTACTGTCTTCAATTGTCCCCTTAGGAGACTTAAAGCTGCGATTATCCGATCACCTGTGCTACATATAGAAGTGCTTCAGCACTGCTATATATAGCAAAAGTACCGATCTCCTTTGAACGCCGGCCACAAACCGGCGTTCACAGGAGATTCAAAATGCCAGGCACGGGGGTCTTCTGTAGACTCCCGGCTCTAATGACAATCCATCAGCGCCCTCTGATCACGTGACAGGGGCACCGAGGGGCGGTACTTGTGGTGCTCTTCCGGGTGGTGCTTGTTAAATCCTGCTGTCAAAGATGTTAAATCCGACTGTTAAAGGCACATGACAGCTGATTAAATCAACTGTCATGTGCGGGGAAAGATGCGGGTGCATTGCCAGAGCCTGCATCAAAGTCAGGGACGCGACATATGACGTAAATATGCATCATATGTTGTGAAGGGGTTAAAGGATTTGGAAACCTTTAGGGTAATTTGATTTGACATAAATACACGTATGTTGGGTTAAAAAAATATTTTTGCAATTGGATTACATTAAAAATTTTGCACCGTTTGGCTTTTAGAAGCTCCTTGTTTCTCTGCACACTAAAAGCTGCAAAATGAGTTAAATTATAATTTGGCAGTGAGTTAGTTCTGATGGGGAGTTTGTAGCTTTTTTATATCTTTTTTTTAGCTTTTTGTAAAAAATCAGAGCAGAGGAGTTCAGAAGAAAGCACACAAAAGAGGTACAACCTCTCCTATCAGAGCGAGCTCACTGATAATTTCTCTGTTAACTCCTTCTGCAGTCAGCCAGATGCAGAGAGATAAAGAGTCTATAAAAACCAAATGGTGCAACATTTTTAATGAAATCCAGTAGCAAAAATAACTTTTATCCGAAAATAAATGCAAATTAAGAAGCCAAAAATATTCCTAAAGGTGTTTATAATCGTGAAGACCTGGGGGGTCTTCCGTGGGCGAAACACTACTCAGATAACACAGGGTAATGGTAAAGCAGCGTGGCATTACTTTATTGAACCACAAAACGGGCTATAAACACACAGAACAGTCCCAGCAAATACCCAAGATGGTACAACATTACACAGTCTCACCCTTCTGCTCCGCCCGCCTGAGATAGAACAGCTACACCTTTGGGACTTCCAGGGACAACTACCTTAACCAGTGGCCCTCCGCTTCTCGCAGGCCCCCACAGAGAGAAGGTATCAGCAAGCTTAGGAAGCCGACAGTTCATCGAGGTACAAGGCCAGGGGACCCGAGGGTCCCACCCTGGTCTCTCCGAGAGTTTCCATGGGGCCAGATGACCGACTGATCCCAATCTGGCTTCTCCCAATGTCTCCATGGGTTCCAGGCAACGGGAGGGTCCCATCTTGCAACCCCAAGCAACATATCTATGGGGCCAGGTGACATAATTGTCCCAACCTGGTCTCCCCAAATGTATCCATGGTGTCTCTGATGGTTAATGGAGCAGATCCGTATCTTTCCAGTCAGGGCTATATACCATTAGATTAGAATCATGTAGAATCCAAATCTGTGTCTCTTTAGGTAAAGCCATGCTTCCAAGCTGATGGTGTGATAGAGTCTGAACCTTGACTTTCACTTTAAAGTCTCTTTCTAATTTCTGTTCCAAGTCTCCCCTGCTAAAGAAGCACATGCCTTTTTAAGTATCCATCCACAGGTTGGGGGAAGGGCAGCCTCATGTCTCATTGTTTGAGCATTTAATGAATTTGCTTAGTGTGTCCTCCTGTCTTGTGAGTCAATAAGCCACAGGGACGACAAAGGTTAATCAACATAATTAGCAAACATACATTGTTCCACAGACCAATAGAAGTCAACACAAAAATAATAGTGTATTTCTCTTGGATTAACAAATCTAAACGTCTGGCTGATAAAGATTTTAAGCTGTATCATCATAATAATCTTTA
The DNA here is from genome assembly GCF_046119375.1 of Phyllobates terribilis. Classification (NCBI taxonomy): domain Eukaryota; kingdom Metazoa; phylum Chordata; class Amphibia; order Anura; family Dendrobatidae; genus Phyllobates; species Phyllobates terribilis. The sequence continues at coordinate 358,828,567 of NW_027362769.1, read as the reverse complement.
AAGGGGTTTTCCATTGATGGCATATCCTTACCAGAAAACAGATTCCAAATGTAGGTTGGGTAAAATCTTATTGATGATACGTGATGGAGTTCATGTTTCAGTTCATGTTTAGTAATAATTTATAGGGATTATAATATTTCTCCTTTTGAGCCATTATTTTGGCATCTTCTGGTCCACATGCATAGAGAAATAGATAATTTAAGATTAATGGAGGTGACTCAGGCCCAATTATTGGACCTGGACCCTATATGACCCTTTTTTACAGCTATGTATAAGAGAGGTGTCCAAGCATTGCTATGTGCATAAAAGTAGACACAATTTCCTTAGACTTCAAAAGAAAGACCACCATGGGTGCATGGCCATCTCTTCTTGGTTGATTAGGACTGCTGAACATCCATCAGAGAACATTTGTTTTCCTGAAAGGTAGATTCCAGAAGTAAGCATAGGAACATTGATTGAATTGGGCCTTCTCTCCCAAAATGACCAGGAGGATCCCAAGAAAAATTGTAGACCACCTGGACTCCCGGAGGTGCTTTCAGGTATCTTGGGCATTTTAGAAGACTCTTCAAAATCAGAATAAGAGTGTTCCCTGTGCTTGGCACTGGGATGCTACATCATCAGATTCCCAAACACAAGTCCAGGGGGCGGGAATGGGTTTAAAGGGTGGTGGTCTTTCAAAAGGGGCAGTTTTATGGAAAAAAAATCAGTAGTGCACAGAAAGTAGTTTCAAAAAGTATGGTGGGTCTCGAAAATGCAGATAAAGGAAGAACTGGGTTTAGCCAGTGTTGGTGGGAGTTGGATTGCTTTCAAACTGGGGTGCTGTCAAATGCAGTCAACTGTAGGTAAAGTGTTCCAGACAGAGAAAGCATTACAGGGAATCCTCGAATAAATGTAAAAAGATGTTTCATCTCTAGTTCTCTACCATTCGAGGGGAAGCGGGGACAGTAATTTGTATCCAGTAATGACTTGTAGCCAACAGGGGAGTAAAAAAAATGAAATCTTAAAATTCCACTTAAAGAGAACAGGGGTGTACATAGAAATCATAGGCCCCATAACAAAAATCTGTGTTGATACCCCCACCCCCTGCAAAAAAAATATGGCAAAGAAGACATAGTCAAGGTACATAACCGCATTCACATGGCGGTTAATCCCTCCCAACTTTTAAACACGGGGGAAAAGGACATACAGTCATATGAAAAAGTTTGGGCACCCCTATTAATCTTAAGCTTAATGTTCTATAAAAGTTGGTGTTTTTGCAACAGCTATTTCAGTTTGATATATGTAATAACTGTTGGATACAGTAATGTTTCTGCCTTGAAATGAGGTTCATTGTACTAACAGAAAATGTGCAATCTGCATTCAAACAAAATTTGACAGGTGCATAAGTATGGGCACCTCACCAGAAAAGTGACATTAATAGTTAGTAGATCCTCCTTTTGCAAAAATAACAGCCTCTAGTCGCTTCCTGTAGCTTTTAATGAGTTCCTGGATCCTGGATGAAGGTATTTTTGACCATTCCTCTTTACAAAACAATTCCAGTTCAGTTAAGTTTGATGGTCGCCGAGCATGGACAGCCCTCTTCAAATGATCCCACAGATGTTCAATGATATTCAGGTCTGGGGACTGGGATGGCCATTCCAGAACATTGTAATTGTTCCTCTGCATGAATGCCTGAGTAGATTTGGAGCGGTGTTTTGGATCATTGTCTTGCTGAAAGATCCATCCACTTTGTAACTTCATATTTATCACTGATTCTTGAACACTATTGTCAAGAATCTGCTGATACTGAGTGGAATCCATGCGTCCCTCAACTTTAACAAGATTCCCAGTGCCAGCATTGACCACACAGCCCCAAAGCATGATGGAACCTCCACCAAATTTTACTGTGGGTAGCAAGTGTTTTTCTTGGAATGCTGTGTTTTTTTGCCACCATGCATAACGCCTTTTTGTATGACCAAATAACTCAATCTTGATTTCATCAGTCCACAGGACCTTCTTCCAAAAAGAAATTGGCTTCTCCAAATGTGCTTTTGCATACCTCAGCCAACTCTGTTTGTGGCGTGCTTGCAGAAACGGCTTCTTTCGCATCACTCTCCCATACAGCTTCTCCTTGTGCAAAGTGCCTTGTATAGTTGACCGATGCACAATGACACCATCTGCAGCAAGTTGATGCTGCAGCTCTCTGGAGGTGGTCTGAGGATTGTCCTTGACTGATCTCACCATTCTTCTTCTCTGCCTTTCTGATGTTTTTCTTGGCCTGCCACTTCTGGCCTTAACAAGAACTGTCCCTGTGTTCTTCCATTTCCTTACTATGTTCCTCACAATGGAAACTGACAGGTTAAATCTCTGAGACAGCTTTTTGTATGCTTCCCCTGAACAACTATGTTGAATAATCTTTGTTTTCAGATCATTTGACAGTTGTTTTGAGGAGCACATGATGCCACTCTTCAGAGGAGATTCAAACAGGAGAACAACTTGCAAGTGGCCACTTTAAGTAGCTTTTCTCATGATTGCATAAACCTGGCTATAAAGTTCAAAGCTCCATGAGGTTACAAAACCAAAAAAAGTGCTTTAGTAAGTCAGTAAAAAGTAGGTAGGAGTATTTAAAACAAGAAAATGATAAGGGTGCCCATACTTATGCACCTTTCAAATTTTGTTTGAATGCAGATTGCACATTTTCTGTTAGTACAATAAACCTCATTTCAAGGCAGAAACATTACTGTGTCCAACAGTTATTACATATATCAAACTGAAATAGCTGTTGCAAAAACACCAATTTTTATAAAACATTAAGCTTAAGATTAATAGGGGTGCCCAAACTTTTTCATATGACTGTATATTCCTGCATATAGACAAAAATAAAGCCCCTAATGAAGCCCCTTAGTGTTCTTACTCAATATTCTACCCTTTTATGGCCTCCATACAGTATGATGCCTCCCAAATTACCCCCCGCGCACACACACACACGGTATACTCCAGTGTGGATCGCCCAACACAGTTTGCCTCCCACAGTACCCCCAAATGCACATTGTGATGACTCCACAGTCCCACCCACAGTGCAATGCCCCCACAGTGACCCCCACAGTGTGAAACCCCCCAAAAATTCCTCCCCACACAGTATACTCCAGAGTGAATTGCCCCATACAATTTTTCCCCCACAATACCCCTGCACATTGTGAAAACTCCACAGTCCCACCATCACCGACAGTGCAATTCCCCCACAGTAACCCCCCACAGTATGATGCCCCCAGAGTTCCAACCCCATATGATATTACACCCACAGTGCCACACCCACAGTGTAATTCCCAGTGTAATTCCCCCACAGTGCCCCCCCAGAGCATGATGCACCCAGAGTTCCAACCTCATATTACCCCTACATTGAGCCCCCACAGTATGATGCCCCTAGAGTTCCAAACCCATATTATATTGACCTTACAGTGCCACCCCACAGTGCAATCCCCCACAGTATGATGCCCCTAGAGTTCCAACCCCATATTATATTGACCTTACAGTGCCACCCCCACAGTGTAATGTCCCCACAGTGATCCCTCCACAGTATGATGCCCCTCAAATTCCTCCCCCACACAGTATACTCCAGAGTGAATCGCCCCACACAGTTTTGACCCCCACAGTACCCCTGCACATTGTGATAACTCCACAGTCCCACCCACAGTGCAATGTCCCCACAGTTCCAACTCCATATAATATTGCTCCCACAGTGCCATTCCCAAAGTGTGATGCCCCCACAGTGACCCCCACAGTATGATGCCCCCAGAGTTCAAACCCCATATTACATTACCCCCTCAGTGCCACTACCACAGTGTAATGCCCCCACAGTGAACCCCCCACAGCATGATGCCCTAGAGTTCCAACCCACCCCATATTATATTACCCCCTCAGTGCAATGCCCTTACAGTGACCCCCACAGTATGGTGCTTATATCGTTCCCCACACATACTATGATGTCCCCCGAGTTCCTCCACACATAGTACACTGCTACCACAGTGGACACCCTCCCCCACCCTGCGCCATATCACGCCCTTTAGTTTATGGATACAGAAATCAATTAATCACCACCTCGGTCAAAAAATCTTTACCAATACATTTTTTTATTTTATTTTTCCAAGCTCTATACGCTTTGAGATTCTTATTAGGGTGTCATTAATGTAACTTTTTGGATTATGTGATGACTGGAGTTTCCCTTTCCCTTATGGTTTATACATATGAAAGTAAGCACATGTGAGAACCATGGATTCCTATGGTTAGTATGCTTTATCTTCATTGTAAAGTCAGTGTTCCTCATCTTCGCTGTTGCAGTGCGGTTTCTACATTGTAACAACATTGTAGCTGTTTTGTAAACAACACAACATGTGTTACAACCCACACCCTGTATACTAGGGAATTTATATCCCTCACTATAGCTCTGTCATGGATATAGCCGACGCAGCAGAGTTATTTTGTAAATTCCACTATCCAAAGTAAAGGACCGTTCTCTAAAATTCAGCCTGAGACCGCTCAGAGCCCCTCTCTGACTTATCTCATGATGAGTGAAGTCATAAGACTCGTACAGTAAGTCATTTCACGCCTACCTGCATTGCATTTCTGGGGTGCGCAGATTTTATCCGGAACACAGGCAGAACTCATTATCACGGGAAGACTATTATTTACAATGCACAAGTCACTCTGCTCCGGTATCTTTCCCTGCAGATGCCAGACATATATATTGTATTCAGTAATGGCTAATATGGAGCCAACCTTCTCCCGAGCCGGATCTTAAGATCAACGAGAAGAAGCTATGATTAATACACGTTCATGTGTCGGAAGAGAATACAACAATCACATTATCATCTGCAGCCGACGAGCCGACAGAACGTGGTGGATGATGGTCGTATTGGTCTCTTGCCATGTATAAATATTAAATCCATTTATTACCGCAAATAAATAATCTCGCTCCAAACTTAGTTATTTAAGTGGGAAACTAACCATAAACTATAGGATTAAATAGACTTCAAGACCGGGTCAATCCCATAAGACCTCAGTCGTATCAGCAAACTGAAAGACAGTAATAAAGTCCATTTAACTTTACCAACTACATTTTCCCTGCATTTGCCGCTGCAGAGACAGTAGAAAACTGTTCGCCAGGCATGTTGAGAAGTAAATCAATGGCGCCTTTAGTATTAAAAAGGTTGTCTGCTTTGAGACAATGCTTTAAAGGAAACCTGTCAGGTCCCCCATGCCCTACAACCCAGCAGCATATGTATATTTATTGCTAAATTCCCTGCCTAACCTGCCCTTTATCCTGTTAGTTAGGTATTTATAAGCTCCATTATTCTTGCGCAAATTACTCCTTTAATGAGTCAAAGGAGCGTTAGTTTCCCCAGACTAGCGGTCCCTCTTTGAATGCTAGCATGCGTGCGGCTTTCTTTAGTTCTTCAGGCAAATCATAGCACTTCTGAAGCCTGGTATATGCTTCCCAGCTTCAGAGGTGCACTGCGCATGGCCAAAAGTGCAGAAAATGTAGCTGAGCCATCTTCTGCACTTCCGGTCATGTGAAGTGCAGTGCAGACAAGATGGTGTGGTAGGACATATATACTAAAAAATAGAAGAAATTGCTTATATGTCTGACAAGATGGTGTGGTATGTGGTCCTGGTTCCCCAACGTTCGTTTCACTCTTGTTTCATCAGGGGGGCGTGTTGGAGAAGGAGCAAAGAGGTGGGTATATAAAGGTAAGTGTGTATACTAATTAACCAATGATGGCTGAATTTTTTTTGTGTGTGTATGAAATGGACCAATCACAAGAGCCTTATACGTTATGTCATCTAACTTCTACAAATCCCATCATATGTACTATATATATATATCTATCCTAACAGGCTATGAGGATGTCCGCAGCATGAATGTGTAAGTACACTCCCCATTAGTGTGTCACCATCCATCACCCTATCCTTCATTATGTCTCAAGGATATATGAGCGCGCAGCCTATTATGCGTGTTGTAGCATTATTGCTACAGAACTCCAATCCTCCACCTCCAATCCTGGAGGAAGCAGCACGCTATGTTAATGACACATCCCTAAAACGACCAGCACCGCGTCATACTGGGTAATGCTGTGTCAGGCTTACAGGAATCCATTTGATGGCGCATGCACAGACAGCACCCCACCCTGCCAGGATTCACCCAATGCCAGGATTGCCATCAAAGCGAGCGGTGTCTCTCAGATAACAGGATAAAGGGCTGGTTAGGCAGGGAATTTAGCAATAAATACACAAATGCTGGTGGGTTGGTGGGCATGGGGTACCTAACAGGTTTCCTTTAAAGCATTGTCTCCCTTTAACTAACTCTGCCCCTTCCCCCCAAAAGATTTAACGAATGAAACACAACACTATTTCCCACTTTCCCACACATACATTATTAATATACAACATATCACACATACAGTTGAATCCAGTAGTTTCCATACGCTATATAAAAAGACACATCTGTATGTTTTACTCTATATCTGACATGAAATCAGAATAAACCTTTCCTGATTTAGGTCAATTAGGATTTCCATAATGTTTAATATTTGCCAAATGCCAGAATAATGAGACAGAGAGAATGTTTTAAGGCATTTTTATTTCTTAGTGCAAAGTCAAAAGTCTACATATATTTCATTAGTATTTGGTACCATTGCCCTTAAACTGAATGACTTGGGTGAAACGTTTGGGATATCCTTCCACAAGCTTCTCACAATAGTTGGCTGGAATTTGGGCCCATTCCTCCTGACAAAACTGGTGTAACTGATCCAGGTTTGTAGGTCGCCTTGCTCGCACCTGCCTTTTCAGCTTTACCCATAAATTTTCAATAGGATTGAGATCAGTGCTTTCTGATGGCCACTCCAAAACATTGACTTTGTTACCATTTTGGCAGTATGCTTCAGATCATTGTCCATTTGGAAGACCCATTTCTGCCCAAGCTTTAACTTCCTGGCTGATGTCTTGAGATGTTGCTTCAGTATTGCCACATAATCTTCTTTTCTCATAAAGCAATCTGTTTTGTGAAGTGCACCAGTCCCTCCTGCAGCAAAACAACCCTACAACATGATGCTGCCACCCCTGTGTTTCACAGTTGGGATGGTGTTCTTATGCTTCCAAGCTTCTCTGTTTTTCCTCCAAACGTAACGAAGGTCATTAGGCACGAAAAGTTAAATTTTAGTTTCATCAGACCAAAGGACATGTCTCCAAATATTAAGGTCTTTGTTCCTGTGTGCATTTGCAAACATTAATCTGGCTATTTTATGTTTCTTTTGGAGTAATGGCTTCTTCCTGGCAGAGTGGCCTTTCAGCCCATGTTGATACTGAACTCGTTTCACTGTGGATATTGACACAATCTTACCAGCTATTGCCATCATCTTTACAAGGTCTTTTGCTTTTATCTTTGGGTTGATATGCACATGTCGGACCAAAGCACGTTCATCTCTGGGACATAGAACCCGTCTCCTTCCTGAGCGGTATGATGGCTAAACATTCCCATCTTGTTTATACTTGCGTATAATTGTTCGTGCAGATGAACAAGGCACCTTCAAGTATCTTGAAATTTTACCCAAGGATGAGCCAGACTTGTGCAAGTCCACAGTTCTCTTCCTGATATCTTGGCTGAATTCTTTAGACTTTCCCATGATGCTACACAAAGAAGCAGTGTGTAACATACCTGGTGGCGTACTTGCATAGTGCACCATCTCCCACTATGCAAGATCGCAATCTTAGCCTTCAGTCCAGTTTGTAAGCCGTGCTCCTGTTCTTACTGTGTTCATGCTCTGGTCTGACTGCTTAGGGCGGCGGCCCAGTTGCTTCCTGCTTCTTATACCTGCTGTGGGCGCACCCCTAATGCGTCTCCAGCCTATTGCTGTGAGTCCCTGGATATTTAAACCCCCTTCACCCAGTAGGAGGCGCCTGAGCAACACCTTCACTCAGTTTGTCTTTGCATTCTGTATTGCCATGTCCTGTCCTGTTACCTCTGTCTTCTAGTCTGTTTCTGCCACTCGGGGGACTGTATTCCCAGACTGGTTCATTTATCCCTTGCAGTAGCAGTTCCTGTCTGAACTGTACCTTAGCCTGTTACCTGTTTTGTTGCTCTGTCCGTACCCTCCCTTTCCTGCATTGTCTGAACCTGCACCTAGCTCCAATTTGTTGTCTCTGTACTTCTGTTTGTGAGTTTTGTGTCCACTCGCTACTTCATTGTAAGTACCTTGTGTGTATCTGGTTCTGTTTGTCTCTTTTCCCTTCCTCTGTATCTCCCTTCTGTGTTCTAGCCATTTTACTGTATTTTCTTATCTGTTCCATGTGAACAGAGCCCTGTCCTTTCTGCTTGCACTGTCAGTCCCGTTCTGCTCTATTTTGTCCACCGCGCTTGCTGTTCTGCTCCGCTCTGTCTGTTCACTGCGCTTGCGGTTCTGCTCCGCTTTGTCTGTTCACCGAGCTTGCGGTGTTTGCTCCTCTCTGCTTGTTCTCCACACCTGTGGTTTTGCTTCGCTCTACTTGTTCACCGCATCTGCGGTTTAGTTCTGCTCTGCTTGCTCACCGCTTCGGCGGTTCCCCTTTGCTCTGTCTAGTCCACCGCTCCGGCGGTTCCTTTCTGCTTTGCCTGTTTACCACTAATGCGGCTTTGTTCCTGTCTCCCAGTCTGTACTGGCCTCTATCCAGTCTGCGCTCCAACCTGCTAGTGCCTCCCTGTTGGCACTCCAGCCGTGCCGGCCAGTACCCCCTCCTGCCTACATACCAGCCGTACTTGCCAGTGCCCACCTGCCAGCATACCAGCCGTACTTGCCAATACCCACTTGCCTGTGTGCCAGCCTACCTGCCTGTTGTTATGATCTGCTACGGAACTAAGGAAAGACAGGAGAACTGTCCCTACAATAGAACTAAACTAGATCCCTACGATGTAACGGGAAACCTGATCCTGCGATCAGACCCGCTAAAGTCCTCGGCTAGTCTGAACGAAGACCTATAGATGTGAGGGAGGGATCCCTACAAGAACTAGGGACTGGGATAAGTTGGACACCTCCTAGCAGAAATAGTAGCAGTCAAAGACAAACACACAACAAAAAGCATAGAGGTCAGAAGACCTAGCAAAACTAACAGAGAACGGCAACAGAGCACCAAGCTAGCTCAAGAGTAGTAAATACAATGAAGTCCAGCAAGACCAGGAGGGCGGAGCCGAATTAAATAGGCAAAAATGGTCATGTGACCAGCAAACTAAAAAAAAACTAACAGGAGAGTTCTAACAGTACCCCCTCTTCTAAGAGGATCCTCCGGATCCCCTAGGCCCAGGCTTACCAGGAAACCTCCTGTGAAACGCTCTGACAAGTCTGGAAGCATAAACATCATCCGCCCTCACCCATGAGTTATCCTCAGGTCCGAAACCCTTCCAAGCGACGAGATACTGCAAACTCCCTCTATACCGTCTAGAATTTAGGATGCGGGAAATTTCATATTCCCCGTCCTCCACCACCGGAGGAACAGTGGCAGAGGCGTCACCATCAGACACATCAGCTTTTTTCAACAGAGAAACATGAAACACCGGGTTAATCTTCCAGGACGTAGGAACCTCCAACCTAACAGCAGATTGGTTAACTATCTGAAGCACCTTAAAGGGCCCTACGAACTTGGGACCCAATTTTTTAGAAGGAATCCTCAATCGCAGATTCTTAGAGGACAACCAAACCATGTCACCAACAGCAAACAAAACCTCTTGCCGTTTCCTATCAAAGTACCTCTTAGATTTTTTGTTAGCCTCCTGAAGATTACCACGCACATCCGTCCAAACTCTCTCCAAATCACCGGAAAAACTCTCCTCCTCAGGCACAGCCGAAACCAATTTGGAGAATGACCCAAAAGACGGATGTCTCCCAGAACAACAAAAAAAAGGCGAACACCCAGCAGAAGAGGATGTATGGTTGTTAAGAGCAAATTCAGCAAGTGGCAGAAACTCAGACCACCCCTCTTGATTGTCTGCCACAAAACAACGCAAGAACTGCTCAACATCCTGGTTCTTCCTTTCTGTCTGGCCATTAGACTCAGGATGATATCCAGATGAAAATGACAAATGTACTCCCAACCTGTCACAAAAGGCACGCCAAAAACGAGCCACGAACTGAGGTCCCCTATCAGAAACAATGTCAGTAGGAACACCATGTAGTCTGACAATTTCCTTGACAAAGGCCTTAGCGAGTGTCTTAGCGCAAGGCAGTTTGATGAAGGGAACCAAGTGACACATCTTGCTAAAACGGTCCACGACCACCCAGATGACCGTGAAACCTTCAGAGGGGGGAAGGTCAGCAATAAAGTCCATAGCCAGATGTGTCCAAGGTGCACTAGGAACCTCCAGAGGGCAAAGCAACCCCGCAGCAGGAGCATGCGAAGACTTGGATCTAGCACACACAGTACATTGGCGCACCCACTTAATGACTTCCTTCTGCCATCCAGGCCACCAAAAACTGCGACCCACAAGTCTCTTGGTCTCAGAAATTCCTGGATGACCTGCCAACCGAGACTCATGACACTCAACAAACAAATCTCTCCTAAAGGTCCTAGGCACAAACAACCTCCCATGGGGAGTGTTAGATGGGGCATTCTCCTGAGCTTTAAGAATCTCATCCTCCAAAATGGAGTCCAAAGCAGCAATCACAACACCTTCTTGTAAAATGCTCTCCTCTTCCTCCTCAACACCGACCATGGGAGAAAAGCTGCGAGACAAAGCATCCGCTTTAACATTCTTGGTACCCGGGATGTAAGTAACGGAAAAATTAAACTGCGAGAAAAAAAGTGCCCACCTAGCCTGACGGGCATTCAAGCGCTTGGCAGCATCAAGATAGATCAGATTTTTATGATCAGTGAAAACCTGAATGGGAAATTCAGCACCTTCCAAGAGGTGACGCCAGTGTTCAAATGCGAGTTTAATCGCCAGCAATTCCCGATTACCAATATCGTAATTAAGTTCAGTCTCAGAAAATTTTTTTGAAAAAAAGGCACAGGGATGTACTCCATCCTTGTTTTCCTGAGACAACACCGCACCGACCCCCACCGAAGAAGCATCAACCTCAACCAAAAACGGCTTAGTCACATCAGGCTGCATAAGGATGGGAGCAGAGGTGAACCTCTCCTTTAGAAACACAAAAGCTTCAATGGCCTCAGAAGTCCACTGAACCGCATTAGCACCTTTCCTGGTGAGATCGGTCAGCGGTTTGACAATAATAGAAATTTTTTTTATGAATTTTCTGTAATAATTGGCGAAACCCAAAAACCTCTGTATCGATTTCAAACCAATAGGCCTAGGCCATTCCTGCACAGCTTGAACTTTAACCGGGTCCATCTCAAAACCTTCACTGGAGATAATGTAGCCCAAAAAACTAATTCTCTGTACAGCAAACTCACATTTCTCCAGCTTAGCAAAAAGCGAATTGTCCATTAATAACTGTAATACCTCATGTACGCTCCGCCAATGAGACTCCAGATCAGGCAAATAAATCAGAATGTCATCCAAATACACAACCACATTTTTGCCGATTAAAGGTCTAAGGATGTCATTAATAAGATTCTGAAAAAATGCTGGAGCATTGGTAAGACCAAAAGGCATAACCAGATTCTCAAAATGACTCACAGGAGTGTTAAAAGCAGTCTTCCATTCATCACCCTCCTTCATGCGCAACAGATTGTATGCCCTCCGGAGATCAATTTTAGAGAACCACTTGGCCCCCACTAACTGGTTAAATAAATCAGGAATCAATGGCAGTGGGTAAGGATTGCGTACAGTAATTTTATTAATCTCACGAAAGTCCAGACAAGGACGTAAACCGCCATCTTTTTTTTTTACAAAAAAAAATTCAACAGCCACAGGAGACTTGGAAGGCCTAATGTGACCGGCGGCCAAGCTTGTCTGTATGTATTCCTCCAAAGCCTTTCTCTCAGGAATAGTAAGATTAAATAAACGACTTTTAGGAAGAGTCGCTCCAGGGACAAATTCAATGGTACAATCATAGTCTCTATGGGGAGGCAAAATTTGTGACTCCTCCTCAGAAAAAACTCTCCAAAAATCCTGAATAGGTACAGGCAATTCCCCTTTATCCACAGCGGCAATACGTCCGTTACAACACTTGTCATAACACTTAGGGCTCCAGGACTTAATTTCATTGGTAGACCAATCCAGTACAGGATTGTGCAATTTTAACCAGTGTAACCCCAATATTACTGGAGAAGGCAAATTATCCAATACCACCAAATCCAAATTTTCTTGGTGAATACCATTAATAGTGAGGGGAAATTCACAGACCTTATGAGTAACACTCTTCAAGGGAGAGCCATCAACAGAAACCACAGCAATAGGGGATGACAAAGTTTTAGGTTCTAATCTAAGTTTTTCCAAGAATCCCCCATCAATCACATTCAGAGTAGAACCACAATCCACAAATACCCGAAATTCAATTAACTCATCCTGAGCAGCAGTAGTGGCAGATAGGAATACTCCCTTAGAATTTAAACAGGCAATACGGGCATAACTGACCATTTTTTTTTCTTTCTTCATACGAAGCACACAGTTCTTAATGAAATGACCAGAATTTCCGCAATAGAAGCACAAGCCTTCAGAAAGCCTGCGATCTTTTTCCTGAGAGCGGGGTGCCATCGCCCCAATCTCCATCGGCTCTCCATTGTCAGCACAGACCCTCTCAAGACTCGGAGCTGACATAGCAGAGGATTTGCTCTCATTAACCCTTGCACGCAGTCTCCTGTCCACCCGTATAGCTAATTGCATTGCCTCCTGCAAGTTTCCAGGTGTGGGATAAGCAATCAGTAAATCCTTAACCCTTTCACCTAGCCCTGCAAGAAACAAGCTTTTCAAAGCTGAATCGTTCCACCCCACCTGGGCAGACCACCGACGGAAGTGAAAACAATATTTTTCCACATTACCTGATCCCTGCCTCAAACGTCTCAATTCAGACTCAGCAGATGAGACACGATCAGGATCATCATACAACAAACCCAAAGCAGAAAAAAAACTATCCACTGATCTAAAGCACGGATCACTAGGTTGGAGAGAGAAGGCCCATCCCTGAGGATCTTTGCTCAAAAGTGACATTATGAACCCTATGCGCTGTGATTCATCACCAGAGGATCCGGGTCTCAAACGAAAATACAATAAACAAGCATTTTTAAAAGAAAAAAAATATTGTTGTTCGCCAAAAAATAAATCAGGCAGACGTACTTTTGGTTCCACAAAATGTGCTCCAGAACAGCTACTCACGTGTTGTTGGAGCTTGGTCACCTCCAGAGAGAGTCCCTGCAAGTGTTGAGCCAAATCTTGAACCGAGACCATGAAGGAAAACTGGAGGTCTTTCCTTAGAGAAAATTTTTTTTTTTTTTCTTTTAAGGCTGGACTTACTGTTATGATCTGCTACGGAACTAAGGAAAGACAGGAGAACTGTCCCTACAATAGAACTAAACTAGATCCCTACGATGTAACGGGGAACCTGATCCTGCGATCAGACCCGCTAAAGTCCTCGGCTAGTCTGAACGAAGACCTATAGATGTGAGGGAGGGATCCCTACAAGAACTAGGGACTGGGATAAGTTGGACACCTCCTAGCAGAAATAGTAGCAGTCAAAGACAAACACACAACAAAAAGCATAGAGGTCAGAAGACCTAGCAAAACTAACAGAGAACGGCAACAGAGCACCAAGCTAGCTCAAGAGTAGTAAATACAATGAAGTCCAGCAAAACCAGGAGGGCGGAGCCGGATTAAATAGGCAAAAATGGTCATGTGACCAGCAAACTAAAAAAAACCTAACAGGAGAGTTCTAACACCTGTTCCTGCATTCCCCGGTGTGGGTCAACAACTGTGACCGGGGTCTGACCTGGAGTCGCACCTGGTCCCTCTGCTCGGTTCCTCCTTGGTTCACGGAGTCGTTAGCCGCCGTGCGACCTTGGTCGGATCGGGTAGATACTTAGTTACGCCCCTCCAGGCACTCCCCGGTTCATGGTACAGTGGGATCACTAATCATGCTCACGCCAGTTAGTCCGGGCGCGAGCGTAACAGTTTGCTCAGGCCATGGTTCCCGTTGAGCCCCACAGCCTTTCGCTCTCAGAGACATTTTGAATCCTTGTCTGGCGAATACGTACACCAAGAAAATGTTTTTTTTCTCAAGCTATGGCCCAGGTGATTTAGGCACCAGCCCAAATGGATCTATCAGCACTTGTTCCTGCGGATCCACCACGGTACTATGGGGATCCAAAACGAAGCCGTGCGTTTGTGGAGCAATGCATGCTGCATTTCAAGTTCTATGCTCACTATTTTCCTACCGATCAGGTTAAAGTGGCATTTATGATGTCCTACCTAGCGAGTGATGCCTTGAAATGGATCACCCCCCTATGGGAAGCATGGGATCCTATCGTCTTTGACCTGCAGGCCTTCCTGGTGGCCTTTCTAATGGTCTTCGATTACCCTAACCCTGAAGCCTCTGCTAAAGCTTCCCTTCCCAATATCCCGGAGCAGCCCCGATGGGTAATGTGTGTAGGCAGCCTACCAGTCCTCCTGCCCGAAGAGACTGCTGCCCACCCAGAATCCACACAGGATGACTATGCTCCACAGAATACTTCTCTTCCCAACCTCAAGAGGCAGTCCAGACGTGCAAGGCGTAGAGGTAAACCGTCACGCCAGGTTCTGTCCTCCCAAAGACCTCCTGTATCCCAGCCTGTAGAGGCAGTTTTCCGCACAGAATCCATGAAGGATGACTATGTTCGTCAGGCAAAGCAGAAGCCAGAACTCAGTCACAAAATCGGATTGCGGTCAAGCTGCGGTTGTTTGGGACCCCCTGACGGTCTTTGTCCAGCGAAGGTTGGAGAATCCCTAGACATTAGGCCTGTAGGAGAGGCTGCCCTTGGTGTTAGTGTTTCCTCTCCACAGATGACCATGACTGTCTCCGTGGCAAGTGAAGGCCTCGGATTAACCGGAAGTTTCGGGCTTAAAACCTTGAAGAGTCGGTGTCTGATTCCCGTCCGACAACTTCAGAAGCCGGTTTGGGCATTGTCAGCTGAAGGACGAGCCCTACTCAAAAACAGTCAAAATATGTCTGTACAAATTAAGCTCCAGATTGGAGCATTACTCATGAAGAAGTTCACATTCCAGGTGCTGACTGTCTTACCCACAGGTCGTCCGGAGCCGAGACTTCTAGTACCCGCTCAGGTCTGGAGATCCTGCATGATGTATCCTGGGGGACTGCTAAGGTACAAGGGGGGTCCAGTCCCCATATCTTCAGGACAGTCAGCAGTTTCTTCTTCACCAGATCTGCTAGTCGCTGACTCGCTGTGCGCTGAAGTCTCCGAAGGAAGAGAAGCGGAGGCGATGTCCCCACACAGTCTCGACGATTGTACCAATGATCTGGCTTCAGGTACCGCCCCGCCTCACAGACATGTCATCCCTGAAACCAGATTGAAGATGGTCCCAAAGCCAGGACCCTCCATCTCTAATAAATCTGGTCTCAAGTCCATAAAGGCGGCACCTACCTCCAAGTCTCTGCCGCCCTCCAACTAGGCGGAGGAACCCCAGTTGCCTCCTGAATTCCCCGGAGTGCTACCTGATAAATGGAGAGAGACTTCTCTACACCCGTTACCTGGTACGCCGCCCATCTCTTCCAGTAAGCTTGGCAAAGTGTATGTCATGGCGGTGGTAACCCCCGAGTCTCTGCACCCCTCCAACCAGGCAGAGGACCTCCAGTTGTCTCCTGAATCCACCAGGGTGCTTCCTGATAACAAATGGAGAGAGACTTTCCTTTGTGCTGTTCCTGGTACTTCTCCCACTTCATCTGTTACTGAGGATGGCTCAATGGGAGGAAGCATCCTAGTCACCAAGATGATGAGACCAGTTTCGTTTCCTCTAGTGGACAGAAGAAGTAATCCTCTTGAAGAGAAGGATTGGCCTCCTAATTCTCTACAGATGACCCTTGCAGGCTTGAAGAAATTGGGACGTAAGGGGGGGGTACTGTAACATACCTGGCGGCGTACTTGCATAGTGCACCATCTCCCACTATGCAAGATCGCAATCTTAGCCTTCAGTCCAGTTTGTAAGCCGTGCTCCTGTTCTTACTGTGTTCATGCTCTGGTCTGACTGCTTAGGGCGGCGGCCTGGTTACTTCCTGCTTCTTATAGCTGCTGTGGGCGCACCCCTAATGCGTCTCCTGCCTATTGCTGTGAGTCCCTGGATATTTAAACCCCCTTCACCCAGTAGGAGGCGCCTGAGCAACACCTTCACTCAGTTTGTCTTTGCTTTCTGTATTGCCAGGTCCTGTCCTGTTACCTCTGTCTTCTAGTCTGTTTCTGCCACTCTGGGGACTGTATTCCCAGACTGGTTCATTTATCCCTTGCAGTAGCAGTTCCTGTCTGAACTGTACCCTAGCCTGTCAGTCCGCCATTCTGGGGGCCGTATACCCAGACTCGCTCCTGTATTTCTTGCAGTAGCAGTTCCTGTCTGAACTGTACTTTAGCCTGTTACCTGTTTTGTTTCTATGTCCGTACCCTCCCTTTCCTGCATTGTCTGAACCTGCACCTAGCACCAATTTGTTGTCTCTGTACTTCTGTTTGTGAGTTTTGTGTCCACTCGCTACTTCATTGTAAGTACCTTGTGTGTATCTGGTTCTGTTTGTCTCTTTTCCCTTCCTCTGTATCTCCCTTCTGTGTTCTAGCCATTTTACTGTATTTTCTTATCTGTTCCATGTGAACAGAGCCCAGGCCTTTCTGCTTGCACTGTCAGTCCTGTTCTGCTCTATTTTGTCCACCGCGCTTGCGGTTCTGCTCCGCTTTGTCTGTTCACCGAGCTTGCGGTTTTTGCTCCTCTCTGCTTGTTCTCCACACCTGTGGCTTTGCTTCGCTCTACTTGTTCACCGCGATTGCGGTTTTGCTTCGCTCTGCTTGTTCTCCGTGCCTGCGGTTTTGCTCTGCTCTGCTTGTTCTCCGCACCTGCGGTTTTGCTCTGCTCAGCTAGTCTACCGCGTCTGCGGTTTTGCTCTGCTCAGCTTGTCTCCGCATCTGCGAGTTTTGCTCTGCTCAGCTTGTCTACCGCATCTGCGGGTTTTGCTCTGCTCAGCTTGTCTACCGCATCTGCGGGTTTTGCTCTGCTCAAGCTTGTCTACCGCATCTGCAGGTTTTGCTCTGCTTAGCTTATCTACCGCATCTGCGGGTTTTGCTTTGCTCAGCTTGTTACCGCTCCGGCGGTTCCTTTCTGCTCTGCCTTGTTCGCCGCATCTGCGGTTTAGTTCTGCTCTGCTTGCTCACCGCTTCGGCGGTTCCCCTTTGCTCTGTCTAGTCCACCACTCCGGCGGTTCCTTTCTGCTTTGCCTGTCTACCACTAATGCGGCTTTGTTCCTGTCTCCCAGTCTGTACTGGCCTCTATCCAGTCTGCGCTCCAACCTGCTAGTGCCTCCCTGTTGGCACTCCAGCCGTGCCGGCCAGTACCCCCTCCTGTCTACATACCAGCCGTACTTGCCAGTGCCCACCTGCCAGCATACCAGCCGTACTTGCCAATACCCACCTGCCTGTGTGCCAGCCTACCTGCCTGTTCCTGCATTCCCCGGTGTGGGTCAACAACTGTGACCGGGGTCTGACCTGGAGTCGCACCTGGTCCCTCTGCTCGGTTCCTCCTTGGTTCACGGAGTCGTTAGCCGCCGTGCGACCTTGGTCGGATCGGGTAGATACTTAGTTACGCCCCTCCAGGCACTCCCCGGTTCATGGTACAGTGGGATCACTAATCATGCTCATGCCAGTTAGTCCGGGCGCGAGCGTAACAGTTTGCTCAGGCCATGGTTCCCGTTGAGCCCCACAGCCTTTCGCTCTCAGAGACATTTTGAATCCTTGTCTGGCGAATACGTATACCAAGAAATTTTTTTTTTTCTCAAGCTATGGCCCAGGTGATTTAGGCACCAGCCCAAATGGACCTATCAGCACTTGTTCCTGCGGATCCACCACGGTACTATGGGGAACCAAAACGAAGCCGTGCGTTTGTGGAGCAATGCATGCTGCATTTCAAGTTCTATGCTCACTATTTTCCTACCGATCATGTTAAATTGGCATTTATGATGTCCTACCTAGCGAGTGATGCCTTGAAATGGATCACCCCCCTATGGGAAGCATGGGATCCTATCGTCTTTGACCCGCAGGCCTTCCTGGTGGCCTTTCTAATGGTCTTCGATGACCCTAACCCTGAAGCCTCTGCTAAAGCTTCCCTTCCCAATATCCCGGAGCAGCCCCGATGGGTAATGTGTGTAGGCAGCCTACCAGTCCTCCTGCCCGAAGAGACTGCTGCCCACCCAGAATCCAGACAGGATGACTATGCTCCACAGAATACTTCTCTTCCCAACCTCAAGAGGCAGTCCAGACGAGCAAGGCGTAGAGGTAAACCGTCACGCCAGGTTCTGTCCTCCCAAAGACCTCCTGTATCCCAGCCTGTAGAGGCAGTTTTCCGCACAGAATCCATGAAGGATGACTATGTTCGTCAGGCAAAGCAGAAGCCAGAACTCAGTCACAAAATCGGATTGCGGTCCCGCTGCGGTTGTTTGGGACCCCCTGACGGTCTTTGTCCAGTGAAGGTTGGAGAATCCCTAGACATTAGGCCTGTAGGAGAGGCTGCCCTTGGTGTTAGTGTTTCCTCTCCACAGATGACCATGACTGTCTCCGTGGCAAGTGAAGGCCTCGGATTAACCGGAAGTTTCGGGCTTAAAACCTTGAAGAGTCGGTGTCTGATTCCCGTCCGACAACTTCAGAAGCCGGTTTGGGCATTGTCAGCTGAAGGACGAGCCCTACTCAAAAACAGTCAAAATATGTCTGTACAAATTAAGCTCCAGATTGGAGCATTACTCATGAAGAAGTTCACATTCCAGGTGCTGACTGGCTTACCCACAGGTCGTCCGGAACGGAGACTTCTAGTACCCGCTCAGATCTGGAGATCCTGCATGGTGTATCCTGGGGGACTGCTAAAGTACAAGGGGTGTCCAGTCCCCATATCTTCAGGACAGTCAGCAGTTTCTTCTTCACCAGATCTGCTAGTCGCTGACTCGCTGTGCGCTGAAGTCTCCAAAGGAAGAGAAGCGGAGGCGATGTCCCCACACAGTCTCGACGATTGTACCAATGATCTGGCTTCAGGTACCGCCCCGCCTCACAGACATGTCATCCCTGAAACCAGATTGAAGATGGTCCCAAAGCCAGGACCCTCCATCTCTAATAAATCTGGTCTCAAGTCCATAAAGGCGGCACCTACCTCCAAGTCTCTGCCGCCCTCCAACTAGGCGGAGGAACCCCAGTTGCCTCCTGAATTCCCCGGGGTGCTACCTGATAAACGGAGAGAGACTTCTCTACACCCGGTACCTGGTACGACGCCCATCTCTTCCAGTAAGCTTGGCAAAGTGTATGTCATGGCGGTGGTAACCCCCGAGTCTCTGCACCCCTCCAACCAGGCAGAGGACCTCCAGTTGTCTCCTGAATCCACCAGGGTGCTTCCTGATAACAAATGGAGAGAGACTTTCCTTTGTGCTGTTACTGGTACTTCTCCCACTTCATCTGTTAGTGAGGATGGCTCGATGGGAGGAAGCATCCTAGTCACCAAGATGATGAGACCAGTTTCGTTTCCTCTAGTGGACAGAAGAAGTAATCCTCTTGAAGAGAAGGATTGGCCTCCTAATTCTCTACAGATGACCCTTGCAGGCTTGAAGAAATTGGGGCGTAAGGGGGGGGGGGTACTGTAACATACCTGGCGGCGTACTTGCATAGTGCACCATCTCCCACTATGCAAGATCGCAATCTTAGCCTTCAGTCCAGTTTGTAAGCCGTGCTCCTGTTCTTACTGTGTTCATGCTCTGGTCTGACTGCTTAGGGCGGCGGCCCGGTTACTTCCTGCTTCTTATAGCTGCTGTGGGCACACCCCTAATATGTCTCCTGCCTATTGCTGTGAGTCCCTGGATATTTAAACCCCCTTCACCCAGTAGGAGGCGCCTGAGCAACATCTTCACTCAGTTTGTCTTTGCATTCTGTATTGCCAGGTCCTGTCCTGTTACCTCTGTCTTCTAGTCTGTTTCTGCCACTCTGGGGACTGTATTCCCAGACTGGTTCATTTATCCCTTGCAGTAGCAGTTCCTGTCTGAACTGTACCCTAGCCTGTCAGTCCGCCATTCTGGGGGCCGTATACCCAGACTCGCTCCTGTATTTCTTGCAGTAGCAGTTCCTGTCTGAACTGTACCTTAGCCTGTTACCTGTTTTGTTTCTATGTCCGTACCCTCCCTTTCCTGCATTGTCTGAACCTGCACCTAGCTCCAATTTGTTGTCTCTGTACTTCTGTTTGTGAGTTTTGTGTCCACTCGCTACTTCATTGTAAGTACCTTGTGTGTATCTGGTTCTGTTTGTCTCTTTTCCCTTCCTCTGTATCTCCCTTCTGTGTTCTAGCCATTTTACTGTATTTTCTTATCTGTGCCATGTGAACAGAGCCCAGGCCTTTCTGCTTGCACTGTCAGTCCTGCTCTGCTCTATTTTGTCCACCGCGCTTGCGGTTCTGCTCCGCTTTGTCTGTTCACCGAGCTTGCGGTTTTTGCTCCTCTCTGCTTGTTCTCCACACCTGTGGCTTTGCTTCGCTCTACTTGTTCACCGCGATTGCGGTTTTGCTTCGCTCTGCTTGTTCTCCGCGCCTGCGGTTTTGCTCTGCTCTGCTTGTTCTCCGCACCTGCGGTTTTGCTCTGCTCAGCTAGTCTACCGCGTCTGCGGTTTTGCTCTGCTCAGCTTGTCTACCGCATCTGCGAGTTTTGCTCTGCTCAGCTTGTCTACCGCATCTGCGGGTTTTGCTCTGCTCAGCTTGTCTACCGCATCTGCGGGTTTTGCTCTGCTCAAGCTTGTCTACCGCATCTGCAGTTTTGCTCTGCTCAGCTAGTCTACCGCGTCTGCGGTTTTGCTCTGCTCAGCTTTTCTACCGCATCTGCGGGTTTTGCTCTGCTCAGCTTGTCTACCGCATCTGCGGGTTTTGCTCTGCTCAAGCTTGTCTACCGCATCTGCAGGTTTTGCTCTGCTTAGCTTGTCTACCGCATCTGCGGGTTTTGCTTTGCTCATCTTGTTACCGCTCCGGCGGTTCCTTTCTGCTCTGCCTTGTTCGCCGCATCTGCAGTTTAGTTCTGCTCTGCTTGCTCACCGCTTCGGCGGTTCCCCTTTGCTCTGTCTAGTCCACCGCTCCGGCGGTTCCTTTCTGCTTTGCCTGTCTACGGCTAATGCGGCTTTGTTCCTGTCTCCCAGTCTGTACTGGCCTCTATCCAGTCTGCGCTCCAACCTGCTAGTGCCTCCCTGTTGGCACTCCAGCCGAGCCGGCCAGTACCCCCTCCTGCCTACATACCAGCCGTGCTTGCCAGTGCCCACCTGCTAGCATACCAGCCGTACTTGCCAATACCCACCTGCCTGTGTGCCAGCCTACCTGCCTGTTCCTGCATTCCCCGGTGTGGGTCAACAACTGTGACCGGGGTCTGACCTGGAGTCGCACCTGGTCCCTCTGCTCGGTTCCTCCTTATTTCACGGAGTCGTTAGCCGCCGTGCGACCTTGGTCGGATCGGGTAGATACTTAGTTACGCCCCTCCAGGCACTCCCCAGTTCATGGTACAGTGGGATCACTAATCATGCTCACGCCAGTTAGTCCGGGCGCGAGCGTAACACAGTGTGTTTTAGGTGTGCATTAAAATACACCCACAGGTGTGTCTCTAATTAACTGAGATGTTGCCAAAAACCTATCAGAAGCTTCCAAACACATGACATCATCATATGGGCAGTCCAGAATTGTTTAAAGGCATAGTAATCTTTGTGTATATAAACCTTTTGTAGCGTCGGCGTCCCTGCCCTCTGCTAGGCAGGGACGCTGTTCCCCTCACCTCTCTGCTCCGAGCCCGGCGTCCTCCTCCCGCTCTGCTGGCAGCGCGCGCTCCTTCCCGGCCACTGTGCTTAGGGCGCGCGCGCGCTCCCTCCCTCTTAGAGGGGCCGCGCGCGCCGTCCTAAGGAGTCCCCGGCCAATGGCCGGAGGACTTCACCATATATAAGGCACCTCCTCCAAAATGGAGGTACCCGAGCAATGTTGTTGCACTGTTCACTACTCTGCTTCAGCCCTCAGGTCCCGTTGCCAGTTACCTGCCAGTTACCTGCCTGATTCCTGCCAGAGTCCTGCCAGTTTGCTGTCTGTTTCCTGCCTGATATTCCTGCTACCTGCTTGCTAGCCTGAGGTCCGACGGTCTGCCTTCCTACTCCTGTCAGTCTGTCTATGGACCAGCTTGCCCGCTCACCTGGGAGCGCTCCTCTGCTACCTGCCTGCTAGCCTACCTGGAGGCTCCGCCGTCACGTGCTGTGACCACCTGCTATTCCAGAGACTCTTGCCCGCTCACCTGGGAGCGCTCCTCCGCTACCTGCCTGCTTGCCTACCTGGAGGCTCCGCCGTCACGTGCTGTGACCACCTGCTATTCCAGAGACTCTTGCCCGCTCACCTGGGAGCGCTCCTCCGCTACCTGCCTGCTTGCCTACCTGGAGGCTCTGCCGTCACGTGCTGTGACCACCTGCTTTTCCAGAGACTCTCGCCTGCTCACCTGGGAGCACTCATCTGTCATCCGCCTGCTAGCCTACCTGGAGGCTCAGCCGTCACAGGTCGTACCTACCCTATACCCAGAGACTGTCCCGGTCACTTGCTGTGACCTCCTGCCCGTCCACCCAGAGACTGCCCCGGTCACTTGCTGTGACCTCCTGCCCGTTCACCCAGAGACTGCCCCAGTCACTTGCTGTGACCTCCTGCCCGTTTACCCAGAGACTGTCCCGGTCACTTGCCGTGACCTCCTGCCCGTTCACCCAGAGACTGTCCCGGTCACCTGCTGTGACTGCCTGCCCGTCTTCCCTGGTCGCCACCCGCTCCCTTACAAGGACCGCCCCCTTGTATAGTAGCTCAGAGGTTCCGCCTACCAGACCCGTTACAGTTTGCTCGGGCCATGGAACCCGGTGGCACCCAAGCTCCCTCGCTCTCGGACCTCTGTCATGAACTGTCCCGTCAGAGGTCCCAACAGGAGTCCATCCTGGGTCACCTGCGGAATGTCAATTCTCGTCTGGACACTCTGACTGCTCCACCAGCAACCACCGCCAGTGCCATGACTCGCAACCCGGCAGCTCCGCTGCCCACCAATACCATGGTATCCTACCCCGGACCCCGGCTTTCTGCACCTCCTCGCTTCGGAGGCGACTCCGCTCAGGCTCGGGGCTTCATAAATCAGTGCACCCTGCACTTTGAACTCCTGTCCCACCAGTTTAACTCCGACCGGGCCAAAATTGCCTTCATCATGTCCCATCTCACCGGGGAGGCCCTGGCCTGGCTAAATCCTCTTTGGGAGAGAGGAGACCCCCTGGTGTCCGATTTGCCTGCCTTTCTCACGGCTTTCCGGAAAGTCTTCGACGAACCCGGACGGAAGACCTCATCCGCATCATCTCTGCTACGCCTCCACCAGCGAAATCTCACCGTGGGCCAATATGCCATACGGTTCCGTACCCTTGCCTCGGAGCTGGCTTGGGATAACGACGCTCTGGTATCTGTCTTCTGGGAGGGTCTGTCCGGCCGTATTAAAGATGAACTCGCCGGTCGGGACATTCCAACCACTCTCGATGACTTAATAACCCTTGCCACCCGGATTGACCTACGGTTCCAGGAGCGTGCCAAAGAGGTCACCCGTGAGAGGAGGTTTCCACGTCTAGCTCCTACTTTTCAGAAACCCGTCACTCCCTCCGTTTCTCCCCAGGTACACTCTCCTGAGCCTATGCAGGTCGACCAGGGAGCTGCTTCTACTGTGGCAGTAAGGAGCACCGGATCCGTACCTGCCAGGAGAGGTCGGGAAACGCCTGTGTCTAGGTTCGCTCAGAGAGGTCCACCTAGACAAGAATAAATCCTCTCCATCTCTGCTACTGTCAGTCTCTATTATCTGCGGGGAGAATCGTTATTTCGAACTAGCCCAACTTGACTCTGGAGCGGCCGGGAATCTTATTTCACAGTCCCTGGTAGAAAAATACCGCATTCCCACCAAACCTCTGGCTGTACCATTATCTGTCGCTGCTGTGGATGGGGGCCTCTTACCACGTCCCATCCAACTCATCACCGAATCCATAACTCTGCAGGTGGGAATGCTGCATTCTGAGAGCATCTCTTTTCATGTTCTGCCTGGACTCTCTCACGCCCTTTTACTAGGTCTACCTTGGCTCCAGAGACATGCACCCGTGCTTGACTGGCAGACCGGAGAAGTCCTTCGCTGGGGACAGGACTGTCATAAGACTTGTTTGGTTCCTGTTCGTCCCGTCCGTCCTTCTCCTACCCCAACTAATCTACCTGGACTTCCGATTCCCTATTGGTCATTTGCTGATGTCTTTAATAAAAAGGAGGCAGAGACATTACCACCTCATAGACCATACGACTGTCCTATCGACCTGTTACCCGGTACTACTCCTCCCCGTGGGCGTATTTACCCATTGTCCGCTGCTGAGACCCGGTCGATGTCCGAATATATTGAGGAGAATTTGGCCAGGGGATTCATCCGGAAATCTACCTCCCCGGCGGGAGCAGGCTTCTTCTTCGTAAAAAAGAAGGACGGCTCTCTCCGTCCCTGTATAGACTATAGAGGCCTTAACCAGATCACGGTGAAGAATAAGTACCCCCTTCCGCTCATTCCAGAATTATTTGATCGCCTGAGGGGGGCTAGAGTCTTCACCAAACTGGACCTCCGTGGGGCGTACAACCTGGTCCGTATCCGTCAAGGGGATGAATGGAAGACTGCATTCAACACCCGGGACGGCCACTATGAATATCTGGTAATGCCCTTTGGTCTCTGTAACGCTCCTGCCGTCTTTCAAGAGTTGGTCAATGACATCTTCTGGGACCTTCTCTACTCCTGCGTTGTGGTGTACCTGGACGACATCTTGGTCTTCTCTCCGGATCTCCAGACTCACCGGAGGGACGTTCGTCAGGTCCTGCTCAGGCTCAGGCAGAATCACCTCTTCGCTAAATATGAGAAGTGCCTCTTTGAGCAGACCTCGCTTCCGTTTTTGGGCTACATTATTTCTCAGACCGGCCTACGAATGGATCCAGAGAAACTGTCTGCCATCGAGAAATGGCCCCGACTGGAGGGGTTGAAGGCCATTCAGCGGTTCCTGGGCTTCGCCAACTACTACCGCCTCTTCATACCACACTTCTCTTCCCGGACTGCCCCAATTTCCGCGCTCACCCGTAAGGGTACTAATCCCAAGGAGTGGCCGTCCGAAGCAGAGGAGGCCTTTCTTTCATTAAAACAGGCCTTCTCTTCCGCCCCGGTGCTGCATCGTCCGGACGGCAACAAGCAGTTCTTCCTGGAGGTTGACGCCTCCTCCTCTGGAGCTGGAGCTGTACTTACTCAAAAATCATCTTCCGGGAGAATGGTAACCTGTGGCTTTTTCTCCAAACTCTTCTCCTCTTCTGAGCGCAATTATTCCATAGGAGACCGAGAGTTATTGGCCATCAAGCTGGCATTGGAGGAGTGGCGTTACCTACTCGAGGGGGCTCTTCATCCGGTAATAATTTACACTGACCACAAGAACTTGGCTTACCTCCAGCATGCCCAGAGACTTAACCCGCGCCAAGCCCGGTGGTCCTTGTTTTTTGCTCGCTTTGATTTTGTTCTACATTTTCGCCCGGCTTACAAGAACATCAAAGCGGACGCCTTGTCCCGATCCTTTCTGGTATCTGACCTCGAGGAGGAACCTAAACATATCATCGATCCCGCCAGAGTAATGCAGGTGGCTCCCGTGAGTCTAAATCGTCTCCCTCCCGGTAAGACGTTCGTATCGGTACCTGATCGGGAGAAGATCCTACACTGGGGTCATTCATCTAAACTAGCTGGCCACGCCGGTCAGAAAAAGACCCTCCAGCTTATTACCTGGCACTACTGGTGGCCTAACCTGCACAAGGATGTAATAGACTTTGTTTCTGCCTGTGTGTCCTGCGCCCGCAACAAAGTTCCGAGACACCTGCCAGCCGGTCGCCTCCTTCCTCTGCCAGTACCTGCTGCCCCCTGGCAGCATATAGCGATGGACTTCATAACTGATCTTCCCGTCTCTGCCGGTTGTACGGTCATTTGGGTGGTAGCTGACCGCTTTTCCAAGATGGCTCACTTCATTCCCCTGCCAGGCCTCCCGTCTGCACCCGAGCTGGCTAAAGACTTTATCCGCCACATCTTCCGTCTTCATGGCCTGCCCCGTCACATCGTGTCGGATCGTGGGGTACAGTTCACTTCTCGTTTCTGGAGAGCCACTTGTAAATTGCTAGACGTCACCCTGGACTTCTCCTCCGCTTACCACCCACAGTCTAATGGTCAAGTGGAGCGGATCAATCAGATCCTGACCAGTTACCTCCGGCACTTCGTTAATGCCCACCATTCTGACTGGGTGGATCTCCTGCCATGGGCCAAATTCTCGTACAACAATCACGAGAGCGAATCCTCCTCCAAATCCCCGTTTTTTGTAGTCTTCGGTCAGCATCCTCGGATCCCGTTTCCCGTCTCCACCTCGGTGGACAATCCGGCTGCGGAATCTCTTGTTAACAAATTTTCCTCCATATGGGAGAGTACCCGGTCCGCACTCCTTCTGTCATCCGAGCGTATGAAAAGACATGCTGACAAAAAACGTCTGGATCCTCCTCAATTCCGTCCAGGGGATAAGGTCTGGCTCTCGTCCAAGTATGTCCGGCTCAAGATTCCTTCCTATAAGTTAGGGCCTCGGTTCATCGGTCCTCTGGAGGTCATCAGTCAGATCAACCCGGTGGCCTATAAATTGAAACTCCCGGCCAACTTGCGGATCCCTAACTCCTTCCATGTATCTCTCCTCAAACCTGTGGTACTTAACTCTTTTTCCAAGTCTACAGGCACGCCTCCTGCTCTGGTTTCCGCTGAAAACGAATTTGAGGTAGAGAACATTCTGGCCACCAAAAGGGTAAGAGGGAAGACCTTTTTTCTAGTAGATTGGAAGGGGTTTGGTCCTGAAGAGAGAACGTGGGAGCCCCGAGAGAACATCCATGCCCCTCTCATCCTTGCTAAATTTCTGTCTGGCCTAAAAAAGGGGGGGCCTAAAGGGGGGGGTACTGTAGCGTCGGCGTCCCTGCCCTCTGCTAGGCAGGGACGCTGTTCCCCTCACCTCTCTGCTCCGAGCCCGGCGTCCTCCTCCCGCTCTGCTGGCAGCGCGCGCTCCTTCCCGGCCACTGTGCTTAGGGCGCGCGCGCGCTCCCTCCCTCTTAGAGGGGCCGCTCGCGCCGTCCTAAGGAGTCCCCGGCCAATGGCCGGAGGACTTCACCATATATAAGGCACCTCCTCCAAAATGGAGGTACCCGAGCAATGTTGTTGCACTGTTCACTACTCTGCTTCAGCCCTCAGGTCCCGTTGCCAGTTACCTGCCAGTTACCTGCCTGATTCCTGCCAGAGTCCTGCCAGTTTGCTGTCTGTTTCCTGCCTGATATTCCTGCTACCTGCTTGCTAGCCTGAGGTCCGACGGTCTGCCTTCCTACTCCTGTCAGTCTGTCTATGGACCAGCTTGCCCGCTCACCTGGGAGCGCTCCTCTGCTACCTGCCTGCTAGCCTACCTGGAGGCTCCGCCGTCACGTGCTGTGACCACCTGCTATTCCAGAGACTCTTGCCCGCTCACCTGGGAGCGCTCCTCCGCTACCTGCCTGCTTGCCTACCTGGAGGCTCCGACGTCACGTGCTGTGACCACCTGCTATTCCAGAGACTCTTGCCCGCTCACCTGGGAGCGCTCCTCCGCTACCTGCCTGCTTGCCTACCTGGAGGCTCTGCCGTCACGTGCTGTGACCACCTGCTTTTCCAGAGACTCTCGCCTGCTCACCTGGGAGCACTCATCTGTCATCCGCCTGCTAGCCTACCTGGAGGCTCAGCCGTCACAGGTCGTACCTACCCTATACCCAGAGACTGTCCCGGTCACTTGCTGTGACCTCCTGCCCGTCCACCCAGAGACTGCCCCGGTCACTTGCTGTGACCTCCTGCCCGTTCACCCAGAGACTGCCCCAGTCACTTGCTGTGACCTCCTGCCCGTTTACCCAGAGACTGTCCCAGTCACTTGCCGTGACCTCCTGCCCGTTCACCCAGAGACTGTCCCGGTCACCTGCTGTGACTGCCTGCCCGTCTTCCCTGGTCGCCACCCGCTCCCTTACAAGGACCGCCCCCTTGTATAGTAGCTCAGAGGTTCCGCCTACCAGACCCGTTACACCTTTGACTTTGCAGTAAGTAATAAAAATGCCTTAAAACATTCTCTCTCTCTCATTATTCTGGCATTTGGCAAATATTAAAAATTGTGGTAATTCTAATTGACCTAAAACAGGAAAGGTTTATTTTGATTTCATGTCAGATATTGAAAAAAACATGCAGATGTGTCTTTTTATATACTGTATGGAAACTTCTGGTTTCAACTGTACATATCACATAAACACATAGGAAACATACACATTACACACATACATTAACACACATTATACACATACTGTATACTTACATTTCACCTACTTACCTTTCCAGTCACATCTCAGCATTGGAGAGCAGCCTCTTTGTACCCCCTCTCCTTCTGTCCCTTCTATGAGAGCTGCCTGATTTACATTCAGGCAGGAGAGTAAGTTAGATGGAAGGATTTTGAAACTCCATCATCTTGCGTCGTCCTCCACCTTGTTACCGAACTACTTTCAGTTTTTTTTTTGGATAGGCTGTTTTGTTAGAAAGGAGCCCACATTACAATGGATGTCATTCTGTACCTCTAAAATTCAGCTGTAAACTCTGATGGAGCTTAGCACCAACTGTTACATTCTACACTCTACAGCGCCACCACAGGGTAAATAAAGTATTACACAGTCAACATAAAAAGTGGTATATCTATGTTTTGCATGAAGGTTATTGGTCTTCTAGAGCAAGAGTCAATGTAATGGTTACATGAGCATACTAACCTAATATTGTTTTACAAAATGTGATTTATAAACTAGACAACCCCTTCAAAAGGCAGATACTGACAACTTTAAGATTATTTGGATCTTGTACTATAAAGAGGTCAATATTTGTGGATTTCATTACGTTCGAACATATGGTTAACAATTTATTTCATGTTGTGTGGTTTTACGAGGGGGTTGTAGACCTACTCTAATAACCAGGTGTGAAGAACATTGAACCTTTTATGCTCCATTGTGCGGTCTACTACCTGGCAGACAGTATGCAATTTGTGGAATCAATGCTGACCAGAAAGATCCCTTGGCACAGCGTCTTAATGGTGCACAGCATTATGGGTATGTCAAGGCAGGAAGAGATTAAATGCCGCACATCTACAGAACATCACACACTGGTTTTATTGGATTTAGTTGTTTCGTAATATGCCGAAGCCTCTTGACAAACAAGGCTCCTTACTCCAAAGTTTAATTTCTTCTGAGCAAAGATTTTCAAGACCAGGAAGGATTTTTGTAAATGATCTGGAACGGAGCCTCAAAGAAGTCTTATCTCTATAATCACAATGCTAATCCTCCAGATCATGGGAACTACAGAAGATATTAACCTTTTGGGAAAGCAGATAAAATAGCCAAGTTGGTGTTTTTCTCCTTCACTATATTAGAAGCAGATACTTTGCTGACTACAAGGATGAAATAAAAAATGACCCATACCTCACTGATATTATTGTGTGCTGATATGTAAAATATTCTCTAAGTATAGAATATACAACTCAACATGGCCAAAAGTAACTTTCAAACCCTGAAAACTGCTCCTCACATCCAATGCTACCATTACAGGAGTATTCTCAGCCACAGTATATGCCATAACGTCTGACAGATTCTGGTCTCTGAAACGGGAAGGGTGCCCTAACCCGTCTGGTAGGGTGGCTACCCGAAAGGTTGGGAAGCCCAAATTGTCCACATAGTAATGGAATCCACATCTGGCAAACATTCATGGCATATTTTGTGGATATGCAAAAAGTGTCCCTACACATAAACACATACAAAAATATGAAACATAACCAAAGCCGCTGATTTTTGTTCTTTGGGTTATAGAAGATGAGAAAGAAAAGATCAGGCATGTTGAATTTTGACTACAGATGAATAGAGAATCAGTTCAATGTTAATTTAATTTGAGTCATGGCGAATTCGAACAATATCAGATTTGATTTGTGTGAATTTTTAAAAAATTTTAGCTTCCATTTAACACATTGGAGAAGATTGCATTAGTTACAGAAGCCTCAAGTGACCTCAGACAGGCCACATCACACAGTAAATTGCAGCCAATCACCAGGGGCTGTCATAGCCTGTATAAAAGCCAAGTTGGGGAATGCAGCAACTATTTTAGGGTGATTTAGGATAGTGAGAGGACACTAAAGCTTAAATTCAGCAAAATAAATAGTAGGGAAAAGCCCTAAAACATTTTACAAATACTCCAGATAGTATTGTGTTGTATAACTATAGCAGTAAAGAAAACAAGTGTAGTAATCTACGAATAATACAAAGATTTAGTTTGAAGGGGAAGAAAGAGATAGGAGGGATGCAAGCAGTAGTGCCAGACTCAGTGTAATGATTGATCAGTGATATGGTGTAGCTACATCTGTCTTGTTGCATATAAATTACAATTACACATTTTCTCTTGGTTCTTAATGCACTAGAAAGCAGCAACTAGGCAACACAATATTTAAAATATATACAATATATATATATATATATATATATATATATATATATAACATTAGTGTCAGACTAAGACAGTGTGCTTGCTTTTCTGAAGTAACTGCGCTGAGTTTTTTCATTTCTTTCTTCGATTTTGTGGAAGGGAAATAATTGATTTAAAAAATACAAAAGAAAATTACCCCAAATCCAGACATGTAACAACAACTGTCTTATGTAGCCTACAAAGTGTGCATGTTGCAAACAATTTTTTTCTCACATCTATTTTATTAGTCAAATGTTACAACTGTACATGTTTCATCTATACAGCACCCTGTTGCAGTTACTGGCTTTTTAGACTTGTACCTACCAAGCATTTCTAATCATGTTATTTTTGGGAAGGGGGTTGAATTTTGTTAAATAGAAATAAAAAAAAATGTAGACATTTAGCTGTGGATGTTTTTGAACACCTGTTTTACAAGTCCAACTTGAGAACCGTACATACTAAACCAATACAGTTGTCTGCTGCCACATTTGTTTTCTATATGTGTAGCTACCTACATAATGTATTTCTTGGCAAGGGCTGAAAAATTGTGATTGAAAAGATTGTAAAAAGTTAATGGTGTTGCATAAAATGTGTAAAAGAAAAAGTAGCAATGACAATGGATTAGGTAGTGCAAAAAGAAATATAGTACAGTCCAAAAGTTTGAACACACCATGTCATTTAAAGATTTTTCTGTATTTTCATGACTATGAAAATTGTACATTCACACTGAAGGCATCAAAACTATGAATTAACACATGTGGAATTATATACTTAACAAAAAAGTGTGAAAGAACTGAAAATATGTCTTATATTCTAGGTTCTTCAAAGTAGCCACCTTTTTCTTTAATGACTGCTTTGCACACTCTTGACATTCTCTTGATGAGCTTCAAGAGGTAGTCACCGGAAATGGTTTTCACTTCACAGGTGTGCCCTGTCAGGTTTAATAAGTGGGATTTCTTGCCTTATAAATGGGGTTGGGACCATCAGTGTTGTTGTGCAGAAGTCTGGTGGATACACAGCTGATAGTCCTACTGAATAGACTGTTAGAATTTGTATTATGCAAAGAAAAAAGCAGCTAAGTAAAGAAAACCGAGTGGCCATCATTACTTTAAGAAATGAAGGTCAGTCAGTCAGAAAAATTGGGCAAACTTTGAAACTGTCCCCAAGTGCAGTTGCAAAAACCATCAAGCGCTACAAAGAAACTGGCTAACATGAGGACTGCCCCAGGAAAGGAAGACCAAGAGTCACCTCTGCTTCTGAGGATAAGTTTATCCGAGTCACCAGCCTCAGAAATCGCAAGTTAACAGCAGCTCAGATTAAAGACCAGGTCAATGCCACACAGAGTTCTAGCAGCAGACACATCTCTTCAACAACTGTTAAAAGGAGACTTTGTGCAGCAGGGCTTCATGGTAAAATAGCTGCTAGGAAGTCAGTGCTAAGGACAGGCAAGAAGCAGAAGAGACTTGTTTGGGCTAAAGAACACAAGGAATGGACATTAGACCAGTGGAAATCTGTGCTTTGGTCTGATGAGTCCAAATTTGAGATCTTTGGTTCCAACCACCGTGTCTTTGTGCGACGCAGAAAAGGTGAGCGGATGGACTCTACATGCCTGGTTCCCACCGTGAAGCATGGAGGAGGAGGTGTGATGGTGTGGGGGTGCTTTGCTGGTGACACTGTTGGGGATTTATTCAAAATTGAAGGCATACTAAACCAGCATGGCTACCACAGCATCTTGCAGTGGCATGCTATTCCATCCGGTTTGCGTTTAGTTGGACCATCATTTATTTTTCAACAGGACAATGACCCCAAACACACCTCCAGGCTGTGTAAGGGCTATTTGACCAAGAAGGAAAGTGATGGGGTGCTATGCCAGATGACCTGGCCTCCACAGTCACCAGGCCTGAACCCAACCGAGACGGTTTGGGGTGAGTTGGACCGCAGAGTGAAGGCAAAAGGGCCAACAAGTGCTAAGCATCTCTGGGAACTCCTTCAAGATTGTTGGAAGACCATTTCCGGTGACTACCTCTTGAAGCTCATCAAGAGAATGCCAAGAGTATGCAAAGCAGTTATCAAAGCAAAAGGTGGCTACTTTGAAGAACCTAGAATATAAGACATATTTTCAGTTGTTTCACACTTTTTTGTTAAGTATATAATTCCACATGTGTTAATTCATAGTTTTGATGCCTTCAAAGTGAATGTACAATTTTCATGGTCATGAAAATACAGAAAAATCTTTAAATAAAAAAATGTGTCCAAATTTTTGGTCTGTACTATATATATATATATATACAGGGGCGGAACTACCGACCGTGCAGCCGGTTCATTGAACGGGGGCCCCGAGGGAGAGGGGGCCCCTCCAGCCTCCAGCAGGGCCGCCATCAGGGCATGACTGCCCTGACTCCAGTATGGGGCCCGGCCGGTAGGGGCCCCCTCGGAGCCCCCCCTCTTGTGCGTCTCTCTCCTCATGGGGCCTCCGGCCCCATGCTAAGCGCCGGGTCCGGGACATCAGCGCTGCGCTGCTCTGCTGCGGCAGCGCCTTTATGATTCCCCTGACTTCCGGTCATGTGACCGCGCCGTCACATGACCGGAAGTCAGGAGAACCTGGTGTCAGCGATTTGGACGAGCGCCAGGATTCTGCAGGGATCGCATGGGGGTAAGTATAACAAGTTTTATTTTTTTTTTTTAAATACAATTAACTAGGAGTGGGGGGAAATGGGAGATGCACATGGGGGGGAAGGGGAATGGGAGATGCACATATGGGGGGGGGGATGGGAGATGCACATGGGGGGGAAGGGGAATGGGAGATGCACATATGGGGGGGGGAAATGGGAGATGCACATATGGGGGGGGGAAATGGGAGATGCACATATGGGGGGGGGAAATGGGAGATGCACATATGGGGGGGTGAAATGGGAGATGCACATATGGAGGGGGGGGGGAAATGGGAGATGCACATATGGGGGGGGAATGGGAGATGAACATGGGGGGGAATGGGAGATGCACATGGGGGTAGGGGGATGAGAGAGGTGCACATGGGGGGGGAATGGGAGATGCACATGGGGGGAGGGGGATGAGAGGTGCACATGTGGGGGAGGGGGATGAGAGAGGTGCACATGTGGGGGAGGGGGATGAGAGAGGTGCACATGTGGGGGATGAGAGAGCTGCACATGGGGGGGGTGGTGAGAGCTGCACATGTGGGGGGATGAGAGATGCACATGGGGAGGGGGATGAGAGCTGCACATGGGGGAATTGGGAGAAAATGAGCTGCACATGGGGGAATTGGGAGTAGGGGGATAATGAGCTGCACTTAATGAATGTGGGGTGGGGGAGAGTAAATGATGATGGGGTGGGGAGAGCACGGACATGATATAATGAATTGGGGCAGGGGGTGCATGTAAATAATGAATGCGGGGAGCAGGAAGTATAGAGTAGGGGGCGTTGCGGATGCAGGAGTGTAACTGGTAACAAATTGGTGGAAAGAGTAGAGGTTCTAATTAAATTATATATTAAGTGCCTATTTACAGTTAATGGAGGCACCGTGGTGGATTACAATTTATATTTGGAATGGTGGGTGGCATAATAACTATATATTAATGGTGGGTGCACGTCTGTATTCAGCTGCGTAATGTAGAAGTTGGGGAATGTGCTCTAGATAACTGTGTTATTTTATGCAGAGACGAGTCCTGGCTGGAAGACGTGATGGCGGTCTGTGCTGGATGAAGGAGAAAAGCGTAGCTGAAGGACTTCACCTAGAGACGTCACCAGTGAGTCAGTGTATTACATGTACACTTACACTATATACTATGTACCGGGCTCCTGTGTATAATGTCACTGGTGATCACTGTATTACCTGTACACTGACACTATATACAGAGCTCCTGTGTATAATGTCACTGGTGATCACTGTATTACCTGTACACTGACACTATATACAGAGCTCCTGTGTATAATGTCACTGGTGATCACTAGATTACCTGGACACTTAAATTATACATACCATGTATAGAGCTCCCGTGTATAATGACACTTATGGTAATATTAGTAATGTGGTGGTAATATGTGGTCTGGTCATGGTGTGGCAGTTTTTCTTCCTTCTGTGTGGTATTATTCGGTCACTATGTTGTGGTAATATGTGGTCTGGTCATGGTGTGGCGGTATTCCCTGTATGTGGTATTATTGGTCATTTAAAAAAAAATGTATATAACACATTCCCTTAAAGAAAACGAAATAAAAATATATCTAAAAAGAGTATTGGATGTTTTAAGAAAATTTTAATAGGTTAGAGTAGGGCCCGGCCAGAAGAGTCTACCTTATCGTGGTGGCGGCTTTAAAAATCTTTTGGCCAAAACAAAAGCTGCTGGCTATGTATGTGCCGCCGTCACATGGCCGAACGTCAGGAGAACCTGGTGGCAGCGACGTGGACGAGTGCCAGGATTCTGCAGGGATCGCATGGGGGTAAGTATAACAAGTTTTATTTTTTTTAAATACAATTAATTAACTAGGAACGGGGGGGATGAGATGCACGGGGGGGATGAGAGATGCACATGGGGGGGGTGAGAGATGCACATGGGGGGGGGTGAGAGATGCACATGGGGGGGGTGAGAGATGCACATGGGGGGGGATGAGAGATGCACATGGGGGGGATGAGAGATGCACATGGGGGGCGATGAAAGATGCACATGGGGGGCGATGAAAGATGCACATGGGGGGGGATGAGAGATGCACATGGGGGGGTTATGTTTACATAACTTTGTTGCCTTATGAAGGGCAGGGGGGGGCCCCAAAAATTTCTTGCACAGGGGCCCACTACAGTCTGTGTCCGCCCCTGTATATATATATATATATATATATATATACATATATACATATACACTGTGTTCCCACAGTGCCCCGTCTCATGCTGCACATAACACATCTGCATCTCTGGCTGCTATGGGCATAAAAGGGGACAAACTTATGGTGTGGCACCCATGCTCCCCTGACCTCAACCCCATTGAGAACCTCTGGAGCATCATCAAAAGGAGTGTCTATGATGGTGGGAGGCAGATCACATCTAAGCAACAGCTCTGGGAGGGTATTCTGTCCTCATGCAAAACAATTGAAGCAGAAACCATCCAAAACCTGACAAATTCAATGGACGAGATAGTTCAGAAGCTCCTTTCGAACAAGGGGTCCTATGTGCAAATGTAACATCACCTAGAATAAAGTTTTGAGTTGAAAACTGTTTGATTTCAATTTGTAATAACCTGCTAATGCTTATAATTTAAAAAATGACCATTGTTTTGTTCTTTATTAAAATGAAAAGGTTGAAAACTCTGCTGTGCATAATAATTTGGAACATGCATTTTGAGTGCAGTTTGAGTGTTTTATTTTTTTAAAAATATACTGTTATCATAGGCAGTTTGTCCAAAAACCTTTCAATTGTACTCTAATAGTTATTTGACTGGAAAATTACAATGACTGCAATTCATATAGGTAATTTGGGAAAATCTGAGAAAATATTATTTGCATAATAATTTGGAACACAGTATATATATATATATATATATATATATATATATCACTGATAAAAATGTGAGATCCACTAGCAGCAGAAGAAGTATCATTACCACCACTGGCAGCAGCGGTCCTGGCAGTAGTACTACTAAATGTAAGTCACAATTGACTTTTTTTTTGCCTAGAGTTAGTGGGGAGGAAAGGAAGTAGGAGGTTGGAATTCATGGCACATCACTCATCTTAATCACAGCATGATAATGTTACCTCTGACAGTGACACTATCAGTTTGAGTCAGTGTTCTGCACAGAGTGGTTTTCCTAATCACAAATAACTAAAAGGGATAATTTTTGGACAGTTTTTAATTTAAAAAGTAACATACAAAGTCTGTCAGTGAGCTTTATTATTAAATTGGCTGTTGGTTACTACCAGGTTACAATCCATTTCTATAGTGAGGTCACTTTGATATTACTAAGGCTGAGTTTGTGTTAAAAACTTGGAAGGGGTTGGATAAAGTCTTAAGATCTCATAGACTGTTCCATATGTCTTTATAGAGCAATTGGAGGCTTTGCAATGTTGCAATTTGCGGCAAAATGAAATGTTTGGAAAATTTGTCAAACCTGGCAAATTGGAGTTTCAAAATATTTGATCATCTCTAATTTTGACAATTTTTTGTTCCAGTAGGAGACAAGTGGCTGCAAGAGGTCTTATTCTCCACTTCAAAGTAAAAAAAAAATACATGCATACTTCACCAAGCACGGTGGAGTACGCAGACAGAGATTGAGGTTTATTGAACTATTTGATAAGTATGCTTAGAGTCTGGCCAATTTTAGGTACAGCTGTTATGAATGGTAGTGCATCTCATAAGTTTTCTGGTATTTTTGGGTATCAGAAATTTTTATCTGTGACTTTCAATGGTACATATGTGACGCCTCTCTAGATGGTAGAAAGAAAGCCCTACCCTGGGAAGATGGGGTACTCAGAGACGGGTTCTGTGTGGTAGATGGGGTGCAGCCATGGTCCGGACCCGTCCCGTGCCCAGGGCCGTCACATAAAAATAATGGGCTTGCAGGGTTGAGTGGTTTCTATCGACTACGCCACCTGTGGTACCTGGTGAAGGCCACCAGCGCTGCTGCAGTCCTCTGAGGCGGGATGTTGTGGCAGCTGTCGTTGTTACTACTCCCCACAGGCGGAGCAGGACCTCAGGGCAGAGGGACAGGATGGAGGGGGTAGTAGTCTAGGACGTCTGGTGCTGCGTAGTACAGTGTAATGCAGAATAAAAGTCCGGAGGCCATAGGGGGTAACTTCCAGGGTTTTTACTCACGATGTAGAGTACAGCTGCAAGGCTTCTCCATGCTCCTGCGGTCACCAGGAACGAGGGTCCGACAACCTCCGAGTAAGTCCAGCGTTAAATCAGGACCCCACACCAGAGTGTTCCTAAACTTCAGACCAGATCCTTTCCTGTCTGTGTGTGTAAATAGGCCGGGTCTCCCTCTGAACTTCTCTCAGAAAAAGGGTACGGGTGGCAGCTCTGCTCTTTCCGTTACCCGATGGGATCCTCAGGGCCTACCGGGCTTTCCCGACCAGGACGTGGAGTAGCAAGGTCGGGTGTCGGGGGCCGGTACCCCTCTTGCAGCCGGAATCCCTCTGAATAGATCAGCATAGCGAGGACAGGTGGCGTACACTGCTCCGTCTGCATCCTCCCCTGGGATCCATTTGCGGTGGAGCTACACTCTTAAGCTCCAGGTCTTCTTGGTCATGGTCCTTGACCAGGCTGAGACACTCATTATCTACAACCTGCCTCTCGACCCAAGGCCGGGGTACGAAGGCCGTGTCTCCATCCTCTGCAGGTCCACACAGGATCCACGCTCAGGGAGGAAGGTCACGATCAAAGAACCAAAGACAAAAGACCAAAGACCAAGATGGCTGTGTATTAAATATGAAATATTAAGTGTCACATAATGTGAGTCCTCCACCCTCACCCACTAATTGGTTCCCCTATCTCTTGGTTCCCCAGTCTCCCAGATGCCAGGAGGGGCAGCACCTAGTGCATTCTAGCCCCCTCTGGTGGAGAAGTGTGGTGGTGGATGTGGAGGTAGGGTCCTGACCATCGCAATGTTCTTACCTCAGAGGAGGAACACTACACTCCATTAGAGAAGTGCAGCATCCCTGTGGCGGTCGAACCCTCAGGGGCGCCACACATACAATACAATGTTAAGTTTATTGGTTAATCGTTGACTATGATGTGGGGGCCTTCTCCAATTGCTAGAATGATTTTGCTTGGACAGCATGTTCCTTCAGCTTAATGTAATGTCTCTGTGTAAAACTGGTTGAAAATGTAATAAACAAAATAAGACTGTAATATTTCTCCATTACAAAAATACTTATTTGCAAATAGATACAGTACAGACCAAAAGTTTGGACACACCTTCTCAATTAAAGATTTTTCTGTATTTTGATGACTTTGAAAATTGTACATTCACACTGAAGGCATCAAAACTATGAATTAACACATGTGGAATTATATACTTAACAAAAAAGTGTGAAACAACTGAAAATATGTGTTATATTCTAGCTTCTTCAAAGTAGCCACCTTTTGCTTTGATGACTGCTTTGCACACTCTTGGCATTCTCTTGATGAACTTCAAGAGGTAATCACCGGAAATGATTTTCACTTCACAGGTATGCCCTGTCAGGTTTAATAAGTGTCATTTCTTGCCTTATAAATGGGGTTGGGACCATCAGTTGTGTTGTGCAGAAGTCTGGTGGATAAACAGCTGATAGTCCTACTGAATAGACTGTTAGAATTTGTATTATGGCAAGAAAAAAGCAGCTAAGTAAAGAAAAACGAGTGGCCATTATTACTTTAAGAAATAAAGGTCAGTCAGTCCGAAAAATTGGGAAAACTTTGAAAGTGTCCCCAAGTGCAGCTACAAAAACCATCAAGCGCTACAAAGAAACTGGCTCACATGAGGACCGCCCCAGGAAAGGAAGACCAAGAGTCACCTCTGCTTCTGAGCATACGTTTATCCGAGTCACCAGTCTCAAAAATCGCAGGTTAACAGCGGCTCAGATTAGAGAACAGGTCAATGCCACACAGAGTTCTAGCAGCAGACACATCTCTATAACAACTGTTAAGAGGAGACTTTGTGCAGCAGGCCTTCATGATAAAGTAGCTGCTAGGAAACCACTGCTAAGGACAGGCAACAAGCAGAAGAGACTTGTTTGGGCTAAAGAACACAAGGAATGGGCATTAGACCAGTGTAAATCTGTGCTTTGGTCTGATGAGTCCAAATTTGAGATCTTTGGTTCCAACCACCGTGTCTTTGTGCGACGCTGAAAAGGTGAACGGATGGACTCTACATGCCTGGTTACCACCGTAAAGCATGGTTTAGAAGGTGTGATGGTGTGGGGGTGCTTTGCTGGTGACACTGTTGGGGATTTATTCAAAATTGAAGGCATACTGAAACAGCATGGCTACCACAGCATCTTGCAGCAGCATGCTATTCCATCTGGTTTGCGTTTAGTTGGACCATCATTTATTTCTCCACCGGACAATGACCCCAAACACACCTCCAGGCTGTGTAAGGGCTATTTGACCAAGAAGGAGAGTGATGGGGTGCTACGCCAGATGACCTGGCCTGCACAGTCACCAGACCTGAACCCAACGAGATGGTTTGGGGTGAGCTGGACCACAGAGTGAAGGCAAAAGGGCCAACAAGTGCTAAGCATCTCTGGGAACTTCTTCAAGATTGTTGGAAGACCATTTCCGGTGACTACCTCTTGAAGCTCATCAAAAGAATGCCAAGAGTGTGCAAAGCAGTCATCAAAGCAAAAGGTGGCTACTTTGAAGAACCTAGAATATAAGACATATTTTCAGTTGTTTCACACTTTTTTGTTAAGCATATAATTCCACATGTGTTAATTCATAGTTGTGATGCCTTCAGTGTGAATGTACAATTTTCTTATTCATGAAAATACAGAAAAATCTTTAAATGAGAAGGTGTGTCCAAACTTTTGGTCTGTACTGTATGTAAGTGATCAACTCTGAACATTACTGGGGTTTCTATTATTAGTGTTTTAAGTTGTTCAGAAAACACTAAAAACATAAAGCTGTAATGTAGCATCCCGAGGGCTCGGCTGCTACAGGGGTATTGCACCTCAAACCAGAGGTGTGATATTCCACTCCCGGGTAAGGATGGAGTGTGGACTAGGGCTCGGTAGGCTGCATGCACCACACACACCCCATTTCCGAGGGACAGCTCAACGGTGCTCCCACTAGACAGAAGTGCAGGCACGACAGCATCTGTCCCTGGCTGGAGTGGGGCGGGGGGTGGAATACCCAGTGGTGTAGGAGCAGATAGGGGTGGGTCTCTGGGCAAAGGTAGGAGTCCATTGGTTGCTAGTCATCTGGGCTCACACATAGAGGGAGGTATATAAGGTGGGCACCATCTTAGGACAGTCAGTCAGTTGAGCCAGTTCAGAGAGGAGTTCAGCCAGAGAGGGCTGACAGGGAGCTGTGGCTCAGTCTGGGCCCAGCTCCAGAGGCAGGCCTGGAGTGGAGGCCAGAAACAGCAGAAAGAGAGAGAGGAGAAGGAACGGAAAGGAAAGTAAGAAAGGAACTGGAACAGAGGAGAAAGGAAGCAAGGAACACAGAGAAAGGCCCAGAGACACGGGGACAGAAGGAACCCCATATGCCCAGGAGATACAGGGTGAAGGGTTGGCAGAACAGGGTACCGGAACCCAAATTGGTGGAGGCAACAGATTCCTCAGCCAAAGACCGGAGGTTGTTACCACATCTTGGTGCGACCCCTCACTACATCCACCAGGAAGGCATACCATATAGGGTCAGGGACGCAGAGATCAGCTTGCCCAGAGAAGGCCCGAGGGAGCTGGACAAAGGTGGGTCACTGGTGGGGACGGCCAGAGAAAGGAAAGGAAGGGAGCCCTGTGCCACGCTCTGGAATTGCCTGGGAGTTGGTCGAGTCCCTTGCCTGGTGAACGCAGCACGGCTCAGGCGGTCCCTCATGTGCACAAGTGACCAGAATAACAACCGTGAGTAAAGCTTTGGAAACTGCAATTACAAGTCTCTGTGTTTCATCGCCGCACCAGCACCATCAGTACTGGGACACTCACACCATCACTCCCATCATCCACATTAGCTGCCCTGAGGCAATACTTCTCCCGTGGGGAGTTATCCCATACTCGGCTGCGCAAACAACATCAGCCTCAGCGGTCGGCAGCGCAGCGTTGGTCGCCACTGACCGCAATCCACGGGTGGCGTAGTCGGACACTTGTTACAACATTAAGACTGCCACTGGTTTGACCGCCCTGGGCACGGACCGGGTCACCGCCACACGGAGACTACAACCCCCAGCATCTTAGAGAAGGCCCGGCTCCGGGTATCCCCTGCGCAGCACAGGCCCAGGGGGCGCGTCAGTAATACTCCAGAAAAGGGGAGACCTTCCAGACACCTGGAATAGTAGGGAAGTCTCCTGGTTATACACATTTTCTGCAAGGCAACGAACACCCCAAGATTTCATTTCCTATGACTCTAGAAAGCTATGTAATCGTCTCTTGGGTCAGGAAATTCAAATGGCGAGTTTGGGGAATTACCTTTTTACGACGGGGTTGATGAAACTAGTTTTTAGCTTCATGAAATGGAGGAGATCCAACTTATTAACAGCTTGCAAAGTCAAGAAAAACAAGAGAGTGGTATTTTAAGCATGCTTACCAAGGTTCTGGACCAAAATTACACCTCACTTTAGGCACTGCAGAGTTAGACCACAAAATCTCTAGAATTCTAAAAAAAAACATTCAATAAATATTAACCCGAAGAAAGAGAAAATTCAAAGTAATTTTCTATAATGATGCCCAAATCTTGGTCATTCATTTTATTAGAACTGGATCTTTAAATAATATCTTTATTTTATGATTACAATATTTTACATAAAACTTTTTTTGCTGAGATTTTCTCAATAGGTTAGAGCGTTTTTTTGGAGAAGATCATTGAGGGACCAGATCCCAACATAGAAGAATACTTTATCATGTCTCATGTCCTGGAACCTTTTAGTTCTAATGCTTTCAGCTTCATCTACAAACCATGTTCTCTGGTACTTTCATTGGAAGAGCAAAGTGCACCGTGCTTCATGTCCTCTTGATATGTGGGACAAGTCTATCCATGAAGGTTTAAGATTTCAGTGATGCTGAGATTGTTAGATTTTTTTTAGATTTGTTTTGACTCAGAAAATCCCAAGGATCTCCTATTTTCATAAGATTTAAGCCTACATCACTTGGTGTCCTCTTTGTCCACAGGATAAAACATTTCCATTACCCTGTGTTCTTTTTAATCATATTTTCCCTTGTCCCATGGCTTTTGATTGATATCCTACTCCCAGTGAAAGTCCTGCCCAACAGTTTCATAGAACTTAATGTTATGGGGTCTATAGAATTCTCGTAACTGTTCTATATCCTCAGTGTTGATCTGTACATGAGCCCGACCCTTAGATTTACCCAAGCAACGAGGTGCTCCTCCACCACCAGGCTTTTTGAGACATGGAAAACCCTTAGTCTTGTTGAAGTAGAAATGTTTCTCTGAAACCAGCCGTTTGAGACCAAGAAAGTCCTGTACTCTTGCCATCTCCCCGGCTGGATCTGTGATCAGTCGTTCTCCACTTACAAAGTGCATTTGGGATATTGGGAAATGATTAAGCCAGGGCTGCAGATGTAAAGCATAGAGTCCAATCCGAATGGCATTCCAAGAAGTATCCACCTCCCCACTTGTCCTATTAAGAAAAGCCAACTCGCTGAAGCTGGGGATGTCTGGTTTCTTGGATAGAGTCTGAGTATAATCAGAGATTGCCCGAGTGACAGGATTACGGACTACCACAATCAGTTTCACTCTGGGTGACATGTGTGAAATCCGATGAGGGGCTTCCCTTGTCACAAAGTAGCTGGGGGTCTTCTCCACTGTAATCTGTTGATCCAGTGATCGGGGCATCAGATTTCTGTGTGTAAGGAGAAGAAAAATTGAAATATTAAAAATATTAATTATTCCTTACAATTTAAACCCACTTTAGAAAAACCCTTGAATATTTGAACATAATTTGTAGAATTAGATATACAAATTATGTTTCCATTTGTCCCATCACCTAAAGACATTGAAGTAGGGAGATCTTGGGTCTCTCTACCTTACACAGTAAATACCAAAGCTGATTTCATTGGGATTTCCTCATCTTTTAGTTGGGGAACAATAGTACCAGGTAGAGAGCACCCTGACAGTAGTCTATCTTAGCATGAGCCTAAAGATTGAATGTCTTGAAGGACACCAGATCTCCATCTAAAATGATTTTGCATTTTGTTTTGATTTTATTTGACCTATTTGACAAAAGTTTTACAACCTTGGGAAAGATACCATGAACTATGATAATTTAAAGGATTATTTCAAGCTGGGCAAGTTATTATTCGTCCACACTTGCATATTACTAGAGCCTGAGAACTGGGAGCTAATCCAAGGGTGAGGACTCTCAAATTGCATATCTTCAGCAGTTAAAGAGACAATTTGGGGTGGTGGCATGCATACTCTATTCTAATGGGCAATTCAGAACCCCGTTCTTGGGATCAATGGGGATCCCAATGGTCAGAGCCCAAGTGATCAGCAAGAGAACAATTTTCACAGTTGGAAAAAACCCTCTAACACATTTTTCACTGTGTGTAAACCATGAAGTGCTGTCCCTATGGATATTATTTTCAGTTCAGAGAAGACTGTAGAACTTTGAAAGGTTCATGCACCGACAGAGTCCAGAGCCTGACTGGCAGCAGGTCATGGAGACTGTATGGCTACCTAGTGCAAAACTGCAGGCCGCCATGTTCTGCCATAGAGAGATTGTTGGGCACTGTATCTACCAAAATAGAAATAGTGCATGTAAAGAAAATATCTCTGTTGAATCAAGTAGATTTATACATAAAAAATACAACAAAAATCTTTTTGTATGAATTCAAGGGTACGGTAATGCCCCATACACCTTGAAGGAAGCCCTATTAACGGTCAGTACAAAACCAGGCTATCAATTTGGGTCTAGCAGTTTCGTCATCGGTTGGTTTTCCAATCACACAACCAGTCGTTGTTGGTGCAACCATGAGTGCAACCTGGAGGCTTAAGAGTTAAGAGCGTCAACTTCTAACTCCAAAGTAAGTGGAATTGTGCATTATGAATATG
The DNA here is from genome assembly GCF_046119375.1 of Phyllobates terribilis. Taxonomy (NCBI): domain Eukaryota; kingdom Metazoa; phylum Chordata; class Amphibia; order Anura; family Dendrobatidae; genus Phyllobates; species Phyllobates terribilis. The sequence continues at coordinate 358,784,101 of NW_027362769.1, read as the reverse complement.
ATGAATGCAAAGAGCCCAAAAAATATTCTTGCACAGGGGCCTTCTTCTGTCTGTGTCCGCCCCTGACGTGCATGAAATTTATGTAGTACGTTGCATTGAGCTTAACAGGTTAATGGGAAAAAATTCAGATTTTCAAGGGTCCAGATCCATGCTGTACTCAGACACAACATAAGACTGTCAAAGCTATTGTTCCCGGCAGTGACAGCTGCTTCGCTCCCATGACTTGGGCTAGTCCTAATTAATCAACATGCTGCCAGTCTGCCACCCGAGAAGCAGAATTTAAATACATAAAGCCCTCTTTGCACCCGACGGAGCTAGAAATCATTAAAACAGACAGAGTATCCACTATAGATGTATGTGCGCTGCCATCTACTACCCCGGTCTCTGCTTTACGTAGACAGGCATTTATGCACAGTTAATTTGACTCAAAGTAATTAATCTGAGGTGAAATTCCAACCTAGATAAAGCAAGCTACATTCATTAAAAAACCTCATAATAAGCTACAGCTGCTGCAATTATTTCCTAATCAAAAGCTTGTCGGGATGAAGATTTATCCATGTATTGCGCATCCGCACTGTGCAAGAAGCAGACTGGAAATTACTGCAGCCGCTCATGTGAAGCCATCAGTTAGGGCGATATTTGCTTTCTCTGCTTGAGTGGCACTATAAACAGGGATTTTTCTTCAGCAATGAGGGGGTTGACTAAATAAGCCAGATAGCTCTTTTCTCCTTCCCCACGGACTACCAGCCCACTGCAATATATTAAACACACTGCAATAAAACTCAAGTCAAAGTCAACGGTCAGCAAGGGTTTTATAAAGAAAAAGCATCTCTGCATAGCATGGATTGGAATGGCTCTCTGCTACTCTTAAAGAAGAGTAGGTCGCCAGGTCAAAGGAGTCCAGATTCTGCTCTTATTCTGCTCTTATTCTCTTATTCTCTTCCCCTGAGTACTCTGTTATTTTATTTTATTTAAATTCAGCATACAGTTCCAGAAATATGGACTTTTCTATTTAATACAATTTTTGGTGGTCTTTATCAAGGAGGCGTGGCTCACAGGATCCTCTGGGGCGTGACTCCCAGGATCCTCTGAGGCGTGACTCACAGGATCCTCTGGGGTGTGGCTCACAGGATCGTCTGTGGCATCATGGCTCACAGGATCCTCTGGGATGTGGCTCACAGGATCCTCTGGGATGTGATTCACAGGATCCTCTGGGGTGTGGCTCACAGGATCCTTTGGGGCATCCTGATCTCACAGGATCCTCTGGGGCATCCTGGCTCACAGGATCCTCTGGGGAGTAGCTCATAGGTCCTCTTGGGCATGGCTCACAGAATCCTTTGGGACGTGGCTCACAGAATCCTCTGGGGCGTGGCTCACATGATCCTCTGGGGCGAAGCTCACAGGATCCTCTGGGGCGAGGCTCACAGGATCCTCTGGGGTGTGTCTTTATTCTGCTCTGCATTATTACCCTGTCAGCACCGCCCCTTTTGTAAACACCATGAAAATTAGCACTAGATATAAAGGCTCATATTTTTGGAACCATATGGCTGATTTTAAAAGGAAAAAAAGTGGAATATTTAGTGGAGCGGTGGGAATAAAACAAGGGCAAAAATTGGCTGCTTTTGATCTGGTGACAGATACTCTTTAATAGGTGTGCTGTGCCATAGTTTCTGTGAACACCTCTCCCTATCATGTCATACCCACAAAAAACACTGTTGAATCAGGTGTAGAATTGGCTGTGTAAGGCCCAGTTGCCCACACCTAGACCCTTCAGTAGTGACAGGTGGTAGCACACCCATGGGTCCAGGCCATTGACCCTTGTATAATGTTAGTCTTGGTGTACTGAATTTTGTATCCTTGTGTATTGTATTTAAATCTGCCATAATTAAAAAATATATTTTATTTTTATTTTTTGTAGGGGAGGGACATGCGGCTTGGAGCTTGTGCCCCTAGTCTTTAGGGGCCCTATCAATGCCACTGCTGTTCACAGATTGCAATGCATTGTGGGAGCTCAGTTATATAGTTGGAGGGAATGTACTGTAGATATACCATAAAAATTTTGTAAGTAACGACAAGCTAAATTTCTGTTCTTCGTTTGCATATGTATGGAGGATAAGCAGGCTTTCAGGGTAAAATATGCAGAAACTCTGCAAAAGATGAAAAGAAAACTGTCTCAATAATACAAAATAGATATATCTAAAACACGTCTTTGGTTAGTTGGTATCTAAATGATGCCTCAAAGTAAATTTCATTCTTTTAATCTAAATATATTGCAAATTTTGTACTCATTGATTCCCTAATAAATGTAATCTACTGAAAACTGAAATGCTAGAATTCAGAGATTGTCTGCCCACAGTTGCCACTAGACGGCGCTTCCTGCATACAGTGTTATGATTCAATGATAGGTCATAATTAAAGGACACTTGTCATGTCGCATAATGCTAAAAACCTACAGATATGGGGTTAATCCACAGATTAATAGCGTTCTAAAGCTGCCAGGCCACCATTACGAAAAGTGCGGCACCCGGGAGAAAATTAACTCTATTCCTCCCGGGAGCTTTCAGTCATACTGCTAACTAGACTGTAACCGGTGGATGTAAGCACCCCCGGAGGTTTGACTGACAAGTGGCTCTGAACTGATGCATTGTAGAGCTGGCTGCCAGTCAAAGTGCCTGGGACTGCTCATAGCCAACGTCCTAAGTGCTGTGAGCAGTGTAACTGTAATTGCTCGAGTGACTGAAAGCCGGTGACTCTCAGAAGGAATAAAGTTCATCTTCTCCTGGGTGCCGCACTTTCGTTACAGCAGCCGGTCACATTCCTAACATTCTTAACTTGCAGATTAACCCTATATCTGTAGGTTAAGAGTATTACTTGACCTGATGAGTTCCCTTTAAAACTACCTGCCTAAAATTGTGTAGACCAAAACATCCATGACCTATTGAGGCATGGTAAATTGTAAGGTGCAACCTCCATGGATCTGTCTCTGTTTTTCCAGCATATCCTACAAATGCACGGTTAGATTGAGATCTGGGGAATATGCAGACAAGTCATCACCTTGAACTCTGTCATGTTCCTCACACCATTCCTGAACATTAATTGAAGTGTGGCAACAGCATTATCCTGCTAAAAGAATGCACTGTTAACAGGAAATCCTGCTGTCACAAAGGGGGTACCTTGTTTAGTGCCAGTTTAGGCAGGTGTCACATACCACATCCACATGAAGCCAGGACACAAGATTTCTCAGCAAGACATTATTCAGACCCAATTCTCTACAGTATGATGTAAATAAGTCACCCATAAGTGGCACTGTTTATTTTGTCCTGGAGAAAAAACATTTATAAAGGGCCTTTCACCAAATTTTTCATGTTGAACTGGACACACAATGTAATAGTGGCTGAAGAGCAGAATAAAAATTATTATTTTTTTTTTAACCTGTTCGTTGCGGAGATACAGTGGTGTGAAAAAGTGTTTGCCCCTCTTCATGATTTCTTATTCATTTGCATGTTTGTCACACTTAAATATTTCAGATCACAAAACAAATTTAAATATTAGACAAAGATAACACAAGTAAACACAAAATGCAGTTTTAAATGAAGGTCTTTATTATTAAGGGAAAAAGAAATCCAAACCTACAGGGCCCTGTGTGAAAAAGTGATTGCACCCCCTAAAACATAAATTAACTGTGGCTTATCACATCTTTGGGAAGCTGAGTTCAATTTGTTCTCAATCAAGAAATCACTTAAATAGGACCTGCCTGACAAAGTGAAGTCGACCAAAAGATGTCCAAAAGCTAGAAATCATGCTGCGATCCAGAGAAATTCAGGAACAAATGAGAAACAAGGTAGTTGAAATCTCTCAGTGTGAAAAGGGTTATAAAGCCATTTCTAACACTTTGGGACTCCGGCAAACCACAGTGAAAGACATTATTCACCAATGGCAAAAACATGGGACAGTGGTGAACTTTCCCAGGAGTGGCTGGCTGACTAAAATTACCCCAAGAGTGCAGCGACGACTCATCCAAAAGGTCACAAAAGACCCCACAACAACATCCAAAGAACTGGAGGCCTCACTTGCCTCAGTTAAGGTCAGTGTTCATGACTCCACCATAAGAAAGAGACTGAGCAAAATGGTATGCATGGCAGACTTCCAAGACGAAATCCACTGATGAGCAAAAAGAACATAAAGGTTCATCTCAGTTTTGCCAGAAAACATCTTGATGATCGCCAATACTTTTGGGAGAATACTCTGTGGACTGACGAGACAAAAGTTGAACTTTTTGGAAGCTGTATGTCCCATTACATCTGAAGAATGGAAATAACACAGCATTTCAGAAAAGGAACATCAAATCAACAGTAAAATATGGTGGTGGTAGTGTTGGTCTGAGGTTGTTTTGCTGCTTCAGGACCTGGAAGACTTGCTATGGTAAATGGAGCAATGAACTCTGCTGTCTACCAAAAAAACCTAAAGAAGAATGTCCGGCCATCTGTTCGTGACCTCAAGCTTAAGCCCACTTGGGTTATGCAGCAGGACGATGATCCAAAATACACCAGCAAGTCCACCTCTGAATGGCTTAAGAAAAATAAAATTAAGACTTTGGAGTGGCCTAGTCAAAGTCCTGACCTTAATCCGATTGAGGTGCTGTGGCATGACCTTAAAAAGGCTCTTTATGCTCGGAAATCCTCCAATTTGACTATATTACAACAATTTTCCAAAGATGAGTGGCCAAAATTCCTCCAGAGCGTTGTAAAAGACTCATTGCCAGTTATCGCAAATGCTTGATTGCAGTTGTTGCTGCTAAGGGTGGCCCAACCAGTCATTAGCTTTCGAGGGCAATCACTTTTTCACACAGGGTCCTGTAGGTTTGGATTTCTTTTTCCCTTAATAATAAAGACCTTCATTTAAAAACTGCATTTTGTGATTACTTGTGTTATCTTTGTCTAATCTTTAAACTTGTTTTGTGATCTGAAACATTTAAGTGTGACAAACATGCAAAACAATAAGAAACCAGGAAGGGGGCAAACACTTTTTCACACCACTGTATTAGCAATCAAAGTATTTGGCAGTTTATTTGGCAGCTAATGAGTTAATTTATGTTACGTCCAAGTGGGTATTATGAGACAGGTTAAAGGGTTCAAATCCTTGAGCCTGTACCTTGTGGTCGGCTTCTCTGTATGCCGAGCCACAGAATACACACCTTTTCTCTGGGTGTTTAGGTTCTGTTATCCTTGCTTCAGTCTTTTTAGGGTGACAGGTGTTTTCATTAACTCATTTGTCTGCCCTATCACCTTTTGGGTGCGGTTTTATATTTTTTTCCCCCTGTTGGTATTTCCTGCTGGTGATAGTCTCATTTGGATGTCCAGCCATACTGCTGTAGTTTAATATCAGTCAGTAAAAGACCAGCTAGGGTTTATCTCTCTGCTGTTTATGTTCTTTACCCTGCACTTAACTTCTGTTTCTTTTTAGGAAGTATGTGGCGTATTCTATAAAAATACGTATTTAATCTTTTACTTTGTATTTTATGGTTTGTTTTACTCACTCTGGGATCTTTTTCTATTTCAGCACACTTTCCCTTCTGTAGGTAATTTGCACTCTGCTCTGCCCTCCAGTTCTTTAGGAGGAATGTGAAGCGCTCAATGGCCTTTCAGGCAGCATTGGTCCGAGTTGCCATAGTCTAGTCTGTGGTTAGGGCTATCTCCGCTCACGCAGGAACCACTAGGGACTGCGACGTCAGGATCTCTAGTCTGTACAGGAACCGGCAGGGTCAGTTGTAGTTTTTAGTGTGTTTGTTAGAACCTTGCTGTTAGGTTTTTTTTCCTTTGCTGGTCACATGACCTTGTTGGCCTATTTAATCCTGCTCCGCCCTTCTGGCTTTGCTGGACTTCATTGTATATCTACTTTCTAGCTAGCCTGTGCTCTGTATCTAACTCTGTTAGTTTGCTTGGTCTACGGACCTCTATGTTCTATCTATTTTGTTTGTTCGTCTGTCTGCTATTATTTCTGTTAGGAGGTGTCCCATATTCCTCCCAGTCCTTAGTACTTGTAGGGATTCCCTCCTCACATCTATAGGTCTCCGTACAGACTAGATTAGGACTTTAGCAGGTCTGATCGCAGGATCAGGTTCCCTGTTACATCGTAGGGATTCAGCTGAGTCTTATAGTAGGGACAGATCTCCTCTCTTTCCTTAGCTTTGGTAGCAGAACTTAACAGTAAGTCCAGCCTGCAAATTCTCTAAGGAAAGATTTTTTTTTTTTTTTTTTTTTTTGTTCCATCATGGTGTCGGTTCAGGATTTGGCTAAACACCTGCAGGGACTCTCTCTGGAAGTGGCCGAGCTCCGTCAGCACGTGAGTAACTGTCCTGGAGCATATTTCTTGGAGCCTAAGGTATGTTTGCCGGATTTATTTTTTGGTGAACATCGAGAATTTTTTTCATTTAAAAATGCTTGCTTATTGTATTTTCATTTGAGACCCAAGTCCTCTGGGGATGAATCCCAGCGCGTAGGGTTCATAATGTCACTTTTGCGCAAAGAGCCTCAGGAGTGGGCCTTTTCTTTGCAACCTAGTGATACATGCTTCAGATCAGTGGATAGTTTTTTTTCTGCTTTAGGACTATTATATGATGATCCTGACCGTGTGGCATCAGCTGAGACTGAGTTGAGACGTTTAAAACAAGGATCAGGTAATGTCGAAAAATATTGTACTCATTTTCGTCGTTGGTCCACTCAAACAGGGTGGAACGATTCTGCTCTGAAAAGTCTATTTCTTGCTGGGCTCAGTGAAAGGGTTAAAGACCTGCTAATTGCTTATCCTACACCTGAGGATTTGCAACAGGCTATGCAATTAGCTATACGGGTGGATAGAAGACTGCGTGCTAGGGTTAATGAGAGCAAATCCTCTGCTATGTCAGTTTCTGGTTATGATAATGTGTGTACTAACAGTGGTGAACCGATGGAGATTGGATCGGTGGCACCTCGCTCTCAAGAAAAAGACCGTCGTTTTTCAGAAGGCTTGTGTTTCTATTGCGGAAAATCTGGTCATTTGATTAAAGGCTGTGAGCTTCGTATGAAGAAAGAAAAAAAAATGGTCAGTCACGCCCGTATTGCCTGTTTAAATTCCAAGGGTATATTTTTAGCTGCTTCCACGATTGCTCAGGAAAAATTAATGGAATTTCGGGTGTTTGTTGATTGCGGGTCTACACTGAATGTAATTGATGGGGGATTCGTGGAAAAACTCAATTTAAAACCTGAACCTTTATCATCCCCCATTGCTGTGGTTTCTGTGGATGGCTCCCCTTTGAAGAATATTACTCTTAAGGTCAGTGAATTTCCTCTCACTATTAATGGTGTTCACCATGAGAAATTGGATTTGGTAGTGTTGAATAACTTGCCTTCTCCAGTAATATTGGGATTGCCCTGGTTAAAATTTCACAATCCTGTACTGGATTGGTCTACCAGTGAAATTAAATCCTGGAGCCATAAATGTTATGACAAGTGTTGTAACGGGCGTATTGCAGCTTTGGATAGGGGAGAATTGCCTGTTCCTATTCAGGATTTTTGGAGAGTTTTTTCTGAGAAGGAATCGCAGGTTTTGCCTCCCCATAGAGACTATGATTGTTCTATTGAATTTGTCCCTGGAGCGACTCTTCCTAAAAGTCGTTTATTTAACCTTACCATTCCTGAGAGGAAGGCTTTGGAGGAATACATACAGACAAGTTTGGCCGCCGGTCACATTAGGCCCTCTAAGTCTCCTGTGGCGGTTGGATTTTTTTTTGTAAAAAAAAAGGACGGCGGTTTACGTCCTTGTCTGGATTTTCGTGAGATTAACAAAATTACGGTACGCAATCCTTACCCACTGCCATTGATTCCTGATCTGTTTAACCAGTTATTGGGGGCCAAGTGGTTCTCTAAAATTGACCTTAAGGGGGCATACAATCTGTTGCGCATGAAGGAGGGTGATGAATGGAAGACTGCTTTTAACACTCCTGTGGGTCATTTTGAGAATCTGGTTATGCCTTTTGGTCTTACTAATGCTCCTGCATTTTTTCAGAATCTGATTAATGACATCCTTAGACCTTTGATCGGTAAAAATGTGGTTGTGTATTTGGATGACATTTTGATTTATTCGCCAGATCTGGAGTCTCATTGGCGGAGCGTGCGTGAGGTATTACAGTTATTAATGGACAATTCGCTTTTTGCTAAGCTGGAGAAATGTGAGTTCGCTGTACAGAGAATTAGTTTTTTGGGCTACATTATCTCCAGCAAAGGTTTTGAGATGGATCCGGTTAAGGTTCAGGCTGTGCAGGAATGGCCTAGGCCTATTGGTTTGAAATCGATACAGAGGTTTTTGGGTTTCGCCAATTACTACAGAAAATTCATAAAAAATTTTTCTAGTATTGTCAAACCTCTGACTGATCTCACCAGGAAAGGTGCTGATGCGGTTCAGTGGTCTTCTGAGGCCATTGAAGCTTTTGTGTATCTCAAGGAGAGGTTCACCTCTGCTCCCATCCTTATGCAGCCTGATGTTACTAGGCCGTTTTTGGTTGAGGTTGATGCTTCCTCTGTGGGGGTTGGCGCAGTATTGTCTCAGGATAACGGGGATGGATTACATCCCTGTGCCTTTTTTTCAAAAAAATTTTCGGAGACTGAACTGAATTACGATATTGGTAATCGGGAATTATTGGCTATTAAACTCGCATTTGAACACTGGCGCCACTTCTTGGAAGGTGCGGAATTTCCCATTCAGGTTCTTACGGATCATAAAAATCTGATATATCTTGATGCTGCCAAGCGCCTGAATGCCCGTCAGGCTAGGTGGGCACTGTTTTTCTCGCGGTTTAATTTCTCCGTTACTTACATCCCTGGTACTAAGAATGTTAAGGCGGATGCCTTGTCTCGCAGTTTTTCTCCCATAGTCGGTGCTGAGAAAGAGGAAAACATTTTACAAGAAGGTGTTGTGATAGCTGCTTTAGACTCCGTTTTGGAAGATGAGATTCTTAAAGCACAGGAGAATGCCCCTTCTAACACTCCTCATGGGAGGTTGTTTGTGCCTGGGACCTTTAGGAGAGATTTGTTTGTTGAGTGTCACGAATCTCGGTTGGCAGGTCATCCCGGAATCTCTGAGACCAAGAGACTGGTGGGTCGCAGTTTTTGGTGGCCTGGATGGCAGAAGGAAGTCATTAAGTGGGTGCGCCAATGTACTATATGTGCTAGATCTAAGTCCTCACATACTCCTGCTGCGGGGTTGCTTTGTCCTTTGGAGGTCCCCAGTGCTCCTTGGACACATTTGGCTATGGACTTTATAACTGACCTTCCCTCCTCTGAGGGTTTTACTGTCATCTGGGTGGTCGTGGACCGTTTTAGCAAGATGTGTCACTTGGTTCCCTTCGTCAAACTGCCCTGCGCTAAAACTCTCGCTAAGGCCTTTGTCAAGGAAATTGTCAGACTTCATGGCGTTCCTACTGACATTGTTTCTGATAGGGGTCCTCAGTTCGTGGCTTGTTTTTGGCGTGCCTTTTGTGACAGGTTGGGAATTCATTTGTCGTTTTCGTCCGGATATCATCCTGAATCTAATGGCCAGACAGAAAGGAAAAACCAGGATGTTGAGCAGTTCTTGCGTTGTTTTGTGGCAGACAATCAAGAGGGGTGGTCTGAGTTTCTGCCACTTGCCGAATTTGCTCTGAACAATCATACATCTTCTTCTGCTGGTTGTTCGCCTTTTTTTTGTTGTTCTGGGAGACATCCGTCGTTTGGGTCGTTCTCCAAGTTGGGATCTGCCGTGCCTGAGGAGGAGAATTTTTCCGGTAATTTGGAAAGAGTTTGGACGGATTTGCGTGGTAATCTTCAGGAGGCCAACAGAAAATCTAAAGACTACTTTGATAGGAAACGACAGGAGGTTTTGTTCGCTGTTGGTGACATGGTTTGGTTGTCCTCTAGGAATCTGCGGTTGAGGATTCCTTCTAAGAAATTGGGTCCCAAGTTTGTAGGGCCCTTTAAGGTGCTTCAGGTTGTCAACCAATCTGCTGTTAGGTTGGAGGTTCCTACCTCCTGGAGAATTAATCCGGTCTTTCATGTCTCTCTCTTAAAAAAAGCTGTTGTGTCGGATGGTGACGCCTCTGCCTCTGTTCCTCCGGTGGTGGAGGACGGGGAATATGAAATTTCTCGCATCCTTGACTCTAGACGGTATAGAGGTAGTTTGCAGTATCTTGTGGCCTGGAAAGGTTTCGGACCCGAGGATAACTCTTGGGTGAGGTCAGATGATGTTTCCGCGTCCAGACTTATCAGAGCGTTTCACAGGAGATTTCCTGATAAGCCTGGTCCTAGGGGATCCGGAGGATCCTCTTAGAAGGGGGGGTACTGTTAGAACCTTGCTGTTAGGTTTTTTTTCCTTTGCTGGTCACATGACCTTGTTGGCCTATTTAATCCTGCTCCGCCCTTCTGGCTTTGCTGGACTTCATTGTATATCTACTTTCTAGCTAGCCTGTGCTCTGTATCTAACTCTGTTAGTTTGCTTGGTCTACGGACCTCTATGTTCTATCTATTTTGTTTGTTCGTCTGTCTGCTACTATTTCTGTTAGGAGGTGTCCCATATTCCTCCCAGTCCTTAGTACTTGTAGGGATTCCCTCCTCACATCTATAGGTCTCCGTACAGACTAGATTAGGACTTTAGCAGGTCTGATCGCAGGATCAGGTTCCCTGTTACATCGTAGGGATTCAGCTGAGTCTTATAGTAGGGACAGATCTCCTCTCTTTCCTTAGCTTTGGTAGCAGAACTTAACAGTGTTACCTATTTTCCCAATCATAACAATGGCTTATACTGGGGGTGTGAACTTTTTCTTCCTGAATATTGTTGCCCAATCATAAACAGACGTAAACACATAGCAGAAAAAGAACATGCCCCCCCATAGCTTAAAGCAGGTTTCTCTGTCTGTGAGACGTATGTCAGACAGCTCTGATATCCTGGTGTAATCTTCTGCATGATTAGAAAGTGCTGGTAATAGAGCACAGATGACTTAACACCTTTCAGATAAGGTCATAGCAGTCAGTGTGGGGCGAGTGGCAGCACAGCTGAGTTTAGCTGTGTCACATTGCAAACCCTTCTATCAGCTGTTCTGTCATAGCACTGTCACCTCTGCTGAGCTGACCCTCCTCCACACTGCCTGCCCAGAGCTGAGAATGTAAAGGTGTCAGTAATCACACTTATGTCTGCTGTGCTCAAGGCAACTTGCATTCACTCAGCAGTGAGATCTTTTATTACATCTCACAAAGAATTAACCTGATTGCTCTTAGCTACTCCTGTGTGAGATATAATAACACCCTGCTCTGATCTCACTGCAGAGTGAGTACAAGTTGCTGTAAGCACAACAGACATACAGTACATGTGATTACTGAGATATCTCTGGACAGGCAGTATTGATGGAGGGGCAGTACAGCAGAGGTGACAGGTTACTGTACAGGGGGAGGAGGAGAGCGGTGACATCACCTATTGTGAATGGTGTATTCTGTGTTATCTACTATATAGAGAGGTTTTATCAGTCATTACACAGGAGGAGGAGGTGATCTGTGCTATCACCTATTGTGAATGGTGGATCCTGTATTATCTTCTATATAGAGGTGTTATTAGTCAGGGTACAGAAGGGGGTGATCTGTGACATCACCTATTGTGAATGGTGGATCCTCTGTTATCTACTGAACACAGAGGTGTTATCAGTAATTGTACAGGAGGAGGAGGAGGAGGAGGAGGTGAGCTGTGATATCACCTATTATGAATGGTGGATCCTGTGCTATCAACTTTGTATAGTGGCCAGAGTGAAAATCACAAGATTTCTGATTATTTTTTAAGTATAATCATAACTAAAATTGAAAAAAAATCGAATATTTAAAAAAATGCATTTACGGTAACTTAAAAACCTGATTTGACCAATAAATAATTTTTTGATTACACATTCCTTTTAAAGAGCTATAGCAAAAAAAAAAAACCACACAGAAACAATGGAATATATTTCTGATATCCAGTTGCATTTTACTATGATTTCTTTCTGCATAGCACTGTATGGAACAATCCCTGAGGGATGATTGAGCTTGAGCGGTGGATCTTATAATGGTATAAACCACATTGTTACTATAAATGAGGCAAAAAGAGTATGACCCAAGGGAGATCCTCTTATAGATTCCCACCCTTGTGCAAAATAAGCCAGGCCTATACCAGTACGTTCATCCGTCTATCTCATCCCAGCTTGATATTAACCCTGTTGTAACATGCTGGTATTATTTCCAAAAATATTTCTCTGACTCCCAGACAGTGGTATATTTACAATGGTGGCAGATGACGTGACTGCATAGGGCACATATTAGGGAGGTAGCCTGATGCTGAACGGTTTTGCCCACTGCCTGGCGTCTGCGCATTTCTCCCGACATCCACCATATGAATGGCACAAGAATTTGTATTGAGCTCGGACTGGCTATTTTCACATTGAGCCCAGCAGTGTAACCCCTTATATGCTATGGCGGACATCAACCATAGAGCTTACGTGGTTACATGGCGGGACCCTCTGCCCTCTGGGTGCTGGAAACCTGATGAGTTGTTCCATTACAAGTGGGACTCATTGAGAGCCCAAATTTGGACCTTTATCCTGGAGCCTCTGTATTTATATACTGTTTATATACATTATATATATATATATATATATATATATATATATATACACATATCAGACTGGCCCTTATGGCATTTGCCAGAATTGCCAGATGGCCAGTCCGGCCCTGCATATATGTCCCTGCTCCCAGATTTTGGCTTGCAGTCAATAGAGAAATACACTGCTCAATAAAATAAAGGGAACACTTAAACAACACAATGTAACTCCAAGTCAATAACACTTCTGTGAAATCTAACTGTCCAGTTATGAAGCAACACTGATTGTGAATCAATTTCTCCTGCTGTTGTGCAAATGGAACAGACAGCTGGTAGAAATGATCGGCAATTAGCAAGATACCCCCTATAAAGGAGTGTTTCTTCAGGTGGTGACCACAGAACATTTCTCTGCTCTCATCCTTTTTGGCTGTTGTTTTGATCACTTTTTCATTTTGCCATTGCTCTCACCTCTAGAGGTACAGTAGCATGAGGTGGTGTCTACAGTACAACCCACAGAAGTTGCTCAGGTAGTGCAGTTCATCCAGGAAGGCACATCAGTGCGAGCGGTGGCAAGAAGGGTAGCTGTGTCTGTCAGCACAGTGTCCAGAGCATGGAGCAGATACCAGGAGACGTGGAGGGGGCCATAGGAGGGCAACAACTCAGCAGCAGGACCATTACCTCCTCCTTTGTGCAAGGAGGAACAGGAGGAGCACTGCCAGAGCCCTGCAAAATGACTCATGCAGGCCACAAATGTGCATGTGTCTGCACAAATGGTTAGAAACCGACTCCATGAGGGTGGTATGAGGGCCCGACATCCACAGATGGGAGTTGTGCTCACAGCCCAACACCGTGCAGGACGCTTGGCATTTGCCACAGAACACCAGTATTGGCAAAGTCACCACTGGCGCCCTGTGCTCTTCACAGATGAAAGCAGGTTCACACTGAGCACATGTGACAGACGTGACAGAGTCTGGAGACGCCGTGGAGAGTGATCTGCTGCCTGCAACATCCTTCAGCATGACCGGTTTGGCAGCGGGTCAGTAATGGTGTGAGGTGGCATTTCTTTGGAGGGCCGCACAGCCCTCCATGTGCTCGCCAGAGGTAGCCTGTCTGCCATTAGGTACCGAGATGAGATCCTCAGACCCCTTGTGAGACCATATGCTGGTGCAGTTGGCCCTGGGTTCCTCCTAATGCAGGACAATGCCAAACCTCATGTGGCTGGAGTGTGCCAGCAGTTCCTGCAAGATGAAGGCATTGAAGCTATGGACTGGCCCGTCCGTTCCCCAGACCTGAATCCGATTGAGCACATCTGGGACATCATGTCTCGCTCCATCCACCAACGTCACGTTGCACCACAGACTGTCCAGTAGTTGGCGGATGCTTTAGTCCAGGTCTGGGAGGAGATCCCACAGGAGACCATCCGCAACCTCATCAGGACCATGCCCAGACATTGTAGGGAGGTCATACAGGCACGTGGAGGCCACACACAATACTGAGCCTCATTTTTACTTGTTTTAAGGACATTACATCCCAGTTGGATCAGCCTGTAGTGTGTTTTTCCACTTTAATTTTGGGGATGACTCCAAATCCAGGCCTCCATTGGTTAATAAATTTGATTTCCATTGATGATTTTTGCGTGATTTTGTTGTCAGCACATTCAACTTTGTACAGAACAAAGTATTCAATGAGAATATTTAATTCATTCAGATCTAGGATGTGTTATTTGAGTGTTCCCTTTATTTTTTTGAGCAGTGTATTAACCACCCTATATACACTGTATGTTTTTTGCCCCTTTAATCTTTAGTATTTTTTCAGGCAGCATGTGGCATTTTTTCCTATATGCCTCCATTGTTTCATTTTTCCTCCGGTATAAAACTCACATGATAATGTGTATTACGTTTATTCAGTGGCGGACTGGCCCACCGGAAGATCGGTGGGCCCGAATCCCGATGGACACGCCCCAAAGCCCCGCCCCCCCTACTCCCCTGGGCCCTGTACAGAGAACAGAGAGCCCCCCCGGTTCGCTAATCATATCGGCAGCACTGATGGGCCCTCTGCAGCGGCAAAGAAGGGAGAGCGATCTCCCTGCTCTGCCTGCTGCTGTAGCGCCCATCTGTCTCCTCTGCGCAGTGTGATACTGCCGGCGTCTGCGCAGGAGGTCAGTCTCAGGGCGATGATGTCATCGCCATGGGACTGCTTCATGTGCGCACGGTGGAGGACGGACCCGGATTCGCCCCAGGCAGCGGCAGCAGAATCTATGGGCTCCTACCAGGTATATATTATTGGAGGCAGCAAAATCTATGGGCTCCTGTCAGGTATATATTATTGGAGGCAGCAGAATCTATGGGCTCCTGTCAGGTATATATTATTGGAGGCAGCAGAATGTATGGGCTCCTGTCAGGTATATATTATTGGAGGCAGCAGAATGTATGGCTCCTGTCAGGTATATATTATTGGAGGCAGGAGAATGTATGGGCTCCTGTCAGGTATATATTATTGGAAGCAGCAGAATCTATAGGCTCCTGTCAGGTATATATTATTGGAGGCAGCAGAATGTATGGGCTCCTCTCAGGTATATATTATTGGAGGCAGCAGAATGTATGGCTCCTGTCAGGTATATATTATTGGAGCCAGCAGAATCTATAGGCTCCTGTCAGGTATATATTATTGGAGGAAGGAGAATGTATGGGCTCCTGTCAGGTATATATTATTGGAGGCAGCAGAATCTATGGGCTCCTGTCAGGTATATATTATTAGAGGCAGCAGAATGTATGGGCTCCTCTCAGGTATATATTATTGGAGGAAGGAGAATGTATGGGCTCCTCTCAGGTATATATTATTGGAGGCAGCAGAATGTATGGGCTCCTGTCAGGTATATATTATTGGAGGCAGCAGAATGTATGGCTCTTGTCAGGTATATATTATTGGAGCCAGCAGAATCTATAGGCTCCTGTCAGGTATATATTATTGGAGGCAGCAGAATCTATGGGCTCCTGTCAGGTATATATTATTGGAGGCAGCAAAATCTATGGGCTCCTGTCAGGTATATATTATTGGAGGCAGCAGAATCTATGGGCTCCTGTCAGGTATATATTATTGGAGGCAGCAGAATCTATGGGCTCCTGTCAGGTATATATTATTGGAGGCAGCAGAAAGTATGGGCTCCTGTCAGGTATATATTATTGGAGGCAGCAGAATCTATGGGCTCCTGTCAGGTATATATTATTGGAGGCAGCAGAATCTATGGGCTCCTGTCAGGTATATATTATATGAGGCAGAAGAATCTATGGGCTCCTGTCAGGTATATATTATTGGAGGCAGCAGAAAGTATGGGCTCCTGTCAGGTATATATTATTGGAGGCAGCAGAATCTATGGGCTCCTGTCAGGTATATATTATTGGAGGCAGCAGAATCTATGGGCTCCTGTCAGGTATATATTATATGAGGCAGAAGAATCTATGGGCTCCTGTCAGGTATATATTATTGGAGGCAGCAGAAAGTATGGGCTCCTGTCAGGTATATATTATTGGAGGCAGCAGAATCTATGGGCTCCTGTCAGGTATATATTATTGGAGGCAGCAGAATCTATGGGCTCCTGTCAGGTATATATTATTGGAGGCAGCAGAATCTATGGGCTCCTGTCAGGTATATATTATTGGAGGCAGCAGAAAGTATGGGCTCCTGTCAGGTATATATTATTGGAGGCAGCAGAATCTATGGGCTCCTGTCAGGTATATATTATTGGAGGCAGCAGAATCTATGGGCTCCTGTCAGGTATATATTATTGGAGGCAGCAGAATCTATGGGCTCCTACAGGTATATATTATTGGAGGCAGGAGAATCTATGGGCTCCTGTCAGGTATATATTATTGGAGGCAGGAGAATGTATGGGCTCCTGTCAGGTATATATTATTGTAGGCAGCAGAAAGTATGGGCTCCTGTCAGGTATATATTATTGGAGGCAGCAGAAAGTATGGGCTCCTGTCAGGTATATATTATTGGAGGCAGCAGAATCTATGGGCTCCTGTCAGGTGTATATTATTGGAGGCAGCAGAATGTATGAGCTCCTGTCAGGTATATATTATTGGAGGCAGGAGAATGTATGGACTCCTGTCAGGTATATATTATTGGAGGCAGCAGAATCTATGGGCTCCTGTCAGGTATATATTATTGGAGGCAGCAGGATGTATGGGCTCCTGTCAGGAATATATTATTGGAGGCAGCAGAAAATATGGGCTCCAGTCAGGTAAATATTATTGGAGGCAGCAGAATCTATGGGCTCCAGTCAGGTATATATTATTGGAGGCAGCAGAATCTATGGGCTCCTGTCAGGTATATATTATTGGAGGCAGCAGAATGTATGGGCTCCTGTCAGGTATATATTATTGGAGGCAGCAGAATGTATGGGCTCCTGTCAGGTATATATTATTGGAGGCAGCAGAATCTATGGGCTCCTACCAGGTATATATTATTGGAGGCAGCAGAATGTATGGGCTCCTGTCAGGTATATATTATTGGAGGCAGGAGAATGTATGGGCTCCTGTCAGGTATATATTATTGGAGGCAGGAGAATGTATGGGCTCCTGTCAGGTATATATAATTGGAGGCAGCAGAATCTATGGGCTCCTGTCAGGTATATATTATTGGAGGCAGCAGAATCTATGGGCTCCTGTCAGGTATATATATTTGGAGGCAGCAGAATCTATGGGCTCCTGTCAGGTATATATTATTGGAGGCAGGAGAATCTATGGGCTCCTGTCAGGTATATATTATTGGAGGCAGGAGAATGTATGGGCTCCTACCAGGTATATATTATTGGAGGCAGCAGGATGTATGGGCTCCTGTCAGGTATATATTATTGGAGGCAGCAGAATCTATGGGCTCCAGTCAGGTAAATATTATTGGAGGCAGCAGAATCTATGGGCTCCAGTCAGGTATATATTATTGGAGGCAGCAGAATCTATGGGCTCCTGTCTGGTATATATTATTGGAGGCAGCAGAATGTATGAGCTCCTGTCAGGTATATATTATTGGAGGCAGGAGAATGTATGGGCTCCTGTCAGGTATATATTATTGGAGGCAGCAGAATGTATGGGCTCCTGTCAGGTATATATTATTGGAGGCAGGAGAATGTATGGGCTCCTGTCAGGTATATATTATTGGAGGCAGGAGAATGTATGGGCTCCTACCAGGTATATATTATTGGAGGCAGCAGAATCTATGGGCTCCTACCAGGTATATATTATTGGAGGCAGCAGAATGTATGGGCTCCTGTCAGGTATATATTATTGTAGCCAGCAGAATGTATGGGCTCCTGTCAGGTATATATTATTGGAGGCAGCAGAATCTATGGGCTCCTACCAGGTATATATTATTGGAGGCAGGAGAATGTGTGGGCTCCTGTCAGGTATATATTATTGGAGGCAGGAGAATGTATGGGCTCCTGTCAGGTATATATTATTGGAGGCAGGAGAATGTATGGGCTCCTGTCAGGTATATATTATTGGAGGCAGGAGAATGTATGGGCTCCTGTCAGGTATATATTATTGGAGCCAGCAGAATGTATGGGCTCCTGTCAGGTATATATTATTGGAGGCAGCAGAATGTATGGGCTCCTGTCAGGTATATATTATTGGAGGCAGCAGAATCTATGGACTCCTGTCAGGTATATATTATTGGAGGCAGCAGAATGTATGGGCTCCTGTCAGGTATATTTTATTGGAGGCAGGAGAATGTATGGGCTCCTGTCAGGTATATATTATTGGAGGCAGCAGAATCTATGGGCTCCTGTCAGGTATATATTATTGGAGGCAGCAGAATCTATGGGCTCCTGTCAGGTATATATTATTGGAGGCAGCAGAATCTATGGGCACCTGTCAGGTATATATTATTGGAGGCAGGAGAATCTATGCGCTCCTGTCAGGTATATATTATTGGAGGCAGGAGAATCTATGGGCTCCTACCAGGTATATATTAATGGAGGCAGGAGAATGTATGGGCTCCAGCAGATATATATTATTGGAGGCAGGAGAATCTATGGGCTCCTGTCAGATATATATTATTGGAGACAGCAGAATGTATGGGTCCTGTCAGGTATATATTATTGGAGGCAGTAGAATGTATGGGTCTTGTCAGGTATATATTATTGGAGGCAGCAGAATGTATGGGTCTTGTCAGATATATATTATTGGAGACAGCAGAATGTATGGGTCCTGTCAGGTATATATTATTGGAGGCAGTAGAATGTATGGGATCCTGTCAGATATATATTATTGGAGGCAGCAGAATGTATGGGTCTTGTCAGGTATATATTATTGGAGGCAGCAGAATGTAGGGGCTCCTGTCAGGTATATATTATTGGAGGCAGTAGAATGTATGGGATCCTGTCAGATATATATTATTGGAGGCAGCAGAATGTATGAGTCTTGTCAGGTATATATTATTGGAGGCAGCAGAATGTATGGGCTACTGTCAGGTATATATTATTGGAGGCAGCCGAATCTATGGGCTTCTGTCAGGTATATATTATTGGAGGCAGGAGAATGTATGGGCTCCTGTCAGGTATATATTATTGAAGGCAGGAGAATGTATGGGCTCCTGTCAGGTATATATTATTGGAGGTAGCAGAATCTATGGGCTCCTACCAGGTATATATTATTGGAGGCAGCAGAATCTATGGGCTCCAGTGAGGTATATATTATTGGAGGCAGGAGAATGTATGGGCTCCTACCAGGTATATATTATTGGAGGCAGGAGAATCTATGGGCTTCTGTCAGGTATACATTATTAGAGGCAGCAGAATCTATGGGCTCCTACCAGGTATATATTATTGGAGGCAGGAGAATGTATGGGCTCCTGTCAGGTATATATTTTTGGAGGTAGGAGAATGTATGGGCTCCTGTCAGGTATATATTATTGGAGACAGGAGAATGTATGGGCTTCTGTCAGGTATATATTATTGGAGGCAGCAGAATCTATGGGCTCCTGTCAGGTATATATTATTGGAGGCAGCAGAATGTATGGGCTCCTGTCAGGTATATATTATTGGAGGCAGCAGAATGTATGGGCTCCTGTCAGGTAAATATTATTGGAGGCAGCAGAATCTATGGGCTCCTGTCAGGTATATATTACTGGAGGCAGGAGAATGTATGGGCTCCTGTCAGGTAAATATTATTGGAGGCAGGAGAATGTATGGGCTCCTGTCAGGTATATAATATTGGAGGTAGCAGAATCTATGGGCTCCTACCAGGTATATATTATTGGAGGCAGCAGAATCTATGGGCTCCAGTGAGGTATATATTATTGGAGGCAGCAGAATCTATGGGCTCCTGTCAGGTATATATTATTGGAGGCAGCAGAATGTATGGGCTCCTGTCAGGTATATATTATTGGAGGCAACAGAATGTATGGGCTCCTGTCAGGTATATATTATTGGAGGCAGTAGAATGTATGGGCTCCTGTCAGGTATATATTATTGGAGGCAGCAGAATGTATGGGCTCCTGTCAGGTATATATTATTGGAGGCAGCAGAATCTATGGGCTCCTACCAGGTATATATTATTGGAGGCAGCAGAATCTATGGGCTCCTGTCAGCTATATATTATTGGAGGCAGGAGAATGTATGGGCTCCTACCAGGTATATATTATTGGAGGCAGCAGAATGTATGGGCTCCTGTCAGGTATATATTATTGGAGGCAGGAGAATCTATGGGCTCCTGTCAGGTATATATTATTGGAGGCAGGAGAATGTATGGGCTCCTGTCAGTTATATATTATTGGAGGCAGGATAATGTATGGGCTCCTGTCAGGTATATATTATTGGAGGCAGGAGAATCTATGGGCTCCTGTCAGGTATATGTGGCACCCCAGGGGTCTGGTTACCACAGTAATAGAAATATTATGTCTGAGAGCAAGTGGGAGGTCTCTCCGGTCAGGAGCCCTAAGCATGCAACACGGCCCACCCAGACCTGGGAGGGGAGGACTCTGCCCTTATAAACTGGGTCTGGGGCGGGATTAAAGAGTGCAGTCCCAGACACAGGGAGAGTTACAACAGGAGCTCTGTAGGAGCAGGAGCGAGTGACAGAGGCTGGAAACTAGAAAGCTCACCTTGGCTGAAGACACTAAACCCGGACACGGAGTCCGAGGCTGTGGGGACATCCAGGTCCAGCAGCAGAATCCAACCGGCAGGGGATTCCATGTCCTCTGGCCTTAGAAGCCCGGAGGCACGGTCACAAGCAAGGGACCAGCACCGCCATCGTGAAGCGGAGGCTATCGGAAGGCCCCAAGTCACCGGCCATACGGGTGAGCACCACACGGTATACTCAGGGACGTGGGCTACTTCTACCCGCATAGAGCAAGGTAGCCAGGAAAGAGTGCAGATAGTCGGGGAGGCCTACAACTCCACCTGGCCAGGGGAGATCCTACTTGCTTACAGACTAACCAGGCCCCTACTGCTAACCAGTACTCCCGGGAGGGTCTGCTTTATACCATCAGTAAAGACCCTGAACTGCACCACACGTCTCTGTGTTTCATCGCCGCACCAGCACCATTACTTCTGGGACGCTCACACCATCACTCCCATCATTCACTCTAGCTGCCCTGAGGCAATACTTCTCCCGTGGGGAGTTATCCCATACTCGGTTGCGCAAACAACATCAGCCTCAGCGGTCTGCAGCGCAGTGGCAGTCCCCCACTTACCGCAATCCACGGGTGGCGTAGTCGGACAATTACAATACCAATAGACTGCCACTGGTTTGACCGCCCTGGGCACGGACCGGGTCACCGCCACGGAGAACTACAACTCCCAGCGATCCGGCTCCGGGTATCCCCCTGCACAGCACAGGCCCAGGGGGCGCGTCAACTTTGGCGTAGTCGGCAGGATTTCGTTCCCGCAACCACCGGGTACTGCGTGCCTGAAAAAGAGACTTTTATACTTACCTGTGGTGAAGTTTCCCGCCGTCCGGAGCCGATTCCCGCCATCAGACGCCATCTTGGACCGTTTCCCGCCGTCTTCTGCCTTCTTCCCGCCATCCGCAGCTGCTTCCCGCCTTCGGACGCCATCTTCGGGACGCCGCACAGGAAGAAGAGGGGCGTGGACGCCGAAAGCGCGCGAGATCCGAAGCTCCGCCCCACGCCCCGCCCCACGCTCTGACGCTGCGCAAGGTCCTGGAAGGGAGGAAGAGTTACACTGACGTCATCGGAGCGCGACGCCAGGTCCTCAACACCGACGATCAACTGCGGAGCCGCGGCCTACGGAAGAAGAGCATCGCAAGGTAGGCCACGGTCCAAAAGGGGGGAAGGAGGATGCCGGACACCGAGGGGAGCTCCACTGCCACAGCCACCGCCAGCGCAATTGCTGCAGCAGTCATGCCATTCACCATGCCCTATATCCCGGGGGCAACCTGACTACCCCAGTACTCAGGGGAGTCACATACTCTAAATGACTTTAGAGAAAGACTGGATAGCCTCTTCCAGGTGTACCCCCTCACAGAAGAGCAAAAAGTGAGCATCCTGGTGGCCCAATTAATCGGGGCAGCCCAAAGGGAGGTAAAGTCCTGGCCTCCTGGGAGGAAGAGGACTGTCAGAGAAATACTAGCCCGGCTGAAAGACACATTTGACACCCGCACCTCAGCTGAGATAAAACTAAGATTTTATGGGTGCAAACAGCGGGCACATGAAAGTATAAGAGACTATGCTCTAAACCTACAAGAGGCCCTGAGAGCCATTAAGCAGGCAGACCCTGACAGTGTGGGAAATGAAGATAAGCTGTTGACTGAACAATTTATTGAGGGTCTACTGTGCAATGCCCACCGAACCCAGTTGCGGGCAATGGCCTTACAGGACCCTGACCTGGACTTTGCACAGTTCAAGGACAGAGCCATCCGGGTGCTCCGAGAACCGGCACCAGGTGGCGCTGTGACCCACAGGCGCCCTGCTATCACTTACCACCAGGAGACGGCGCCCTTGTCTGCAGGGCCTGTGGGAGCTGATGCGCAGGCTTTAAACAGTGACCCGGCTACAGACCTGCACCATCAGGTCCAAGAGCTGACTAAGAGCGTTGCCACGCTAACCAGAACTGTGCAGTCTTTACAGGTCTCTTCTCCAGGAAAGATCCAGCTGGCATCCGGACCGGAGGACGTCCCGTGGCGCCGACTGAGGAGGACCCCACCAGCCAGAGGAAGACCCAGCGACAGATACAACGAGGACGGACGACCCCTCTGCCGCCGCTGCAATCAACCCGGACATGTGGCAAGGTACTGTCATTTAAACGGGCACAACCTGGGGTAGAGGGCCAACCCCCAGGCATAAGACCATCAGGCCCATCAAACTGGCGTGATAAATACGTAGGGGGACGTCCAATCTTGCCTGTGGTACTGGATGGCATTCCTATGAGTGCCCTACTAGACACTGGGTCACAGGTGACCACCATCCCGTACGTGCTCTTTAAACAGTACTGGAATGACTCGGACATAACCCGCTACCCAGATGATGACCTGAGTATCATCCCCAGCAATGGTCAGCCCGTGCCGCAGGTGGGATTCAAAGAGGTGACCATTAAGATCGGTAAAGTCGAACTGGCGGCACAAGGACTGATTATAGTGGACATAGACCGTCATGAGAGTCACCCTAGAATAACCTTGGGAACTAATGTGATTGAAAATTGTCTTGCAGAGGTGATTCTCATTTTACAGCAGGTTGCCAAGAACGCCAGTTCCGGCCAGCAGCGTGTGCTCCAAAAAGAGATCCGGGCACTGATGAAGCGGCAACAGGTGGAACTATCTGGTGGTGAGATAGGTAGCGTGAGAATGTGTGACCCGTTCCCTATTGCCATGCCCCCAAAAAGTGAGATGATGATTTGGTGCCGGGCAGCTATTGGTCTAAGAGGTAGAGACTACCAAGCAATGGTAGAACCCGTCTACTCAGACAGTAGGCCCACCATTTTGACAGCACGGGGGGTGGTCGATGTACGCCATGGGAGGGTGCCCGTTTGCATCATAAATATCGGGGAGAGAGAAGTATACCTGCCCCGGTATGCCACGCTAGCCAAATTGTTCACCATAAACCAGAATTCTGTACAGGCCGTGGAACCCTTGCCTCCATCTCAACCAGAGGAAGGTAACGGCTCTAAGAAACCAATGGAGGACTGGTGTCAGCAACTGCATTTGGGTACTGACTCCACTCCCTCACACCAGAAACAGGGAGTCTATCGGGTGGTTCGAGAGTACGAGAGAGTGTTTAGTAAACACCCACTAGACTTCGGGCGAGTAAAGGGGGTAGAACACCACATCCCCACGGGAGACCATCCTCCCATAAAGGAGAGATACCGACCCGTAACCCCGGCACACTGCCAACACGCCAAGGGGACGCTTAGAGACATGAAGGAGGCTGGGGTAATCAGGGACAGCTGTAGCCCCTGGGCAGCTCCACTAGTCTTAGTGAAAAAGAAAGACAACACCATGAGAATGTGTGTAGACTACAGGAAGGTCAACCGTATCACACACAAAGATGCGTACCCGTTACCAAGGATAGAAGAGTCCTTAGCTGCATTAAAATCTGCTAACTTCTTCTCTACTTTGGATCTCACTAGCGGGTACTGGCAGGTTCCTGTAGCAGAGGCGGACCGGGAGATGACCGCATTCACCACCCCGATGGGTCTCAGCGAATTTAACTGTATGCCGTTCGGGCTCTGCAACGCACCAGGAACCTTCCAACGGTTGATGGAATGCTGTCTGGGACACCGGAACTTCGAGACGGTCCTTTTATACCTGGACGATGTCATCGACTATTCCAAGACCTACGAGGACCACCTGAAACACCTGGCGGAAGTGTTCGAAGCTCTGGCAAACTACGGCCTAAAGGTGAAACCCTCCAAGTGTCACCTCCTGAAACCAAAGGTGCAATACCTAGGACACGTGGTGAGTGCTGACGGAGTGGCTCCTGACCCTGATAAGATCACCGTGATTAAGGACTGGCCAAGACCCTCCAGCATAAAGGAAGTGCGGCAATTCCTCGGGTTGGTAGGCTACTACCGAAGATTCATTCCCGGTTTCACCAAAATGGCAGCCCCTATGCAGGACCTCCTGATAGGTCAATCTCGGAAAGCCAAAAACCAGAAGCCGCCCTTTAGGTGGGAAAAGCTGGAAGAGGAGTCCTTCTGCCAGCTGAAGATGGCCCTCACGGGGGATGAAATCCTGGCATATCCAGACTACAGCCAGCCCTTTATCCTCCACACGGACGCAAGCAACATCGGGCTAGGAGCCGTACTGTCCCAGATCCAGCAAGGGAAAGAACGGGTAATCGCTTACGCCAGCCGAAAGCTACTGTTATGTTCTGCTACCAAAGCTAAGGAAAGAGAGGAGATCTGTCCCTACTATAAGACTCAGCTGAATCCCTACGATGTAACAGGGAACCTGATCCTGCGATCAGACCTGCTAAAGTCCTAATCTAGTCTGTACGGAGACCTATAGATGTGAGGAGGGAATCCCTACAAGTACTAAGGACTGGGAGGAATATGGGACACCTCCTAACAGAAATAGTAGCAGACAGACGAACAAACAAAATAGATAGAACATAGAGGTCCGTAGACCAAGCAAACTAACAGAGTTAGATACAGAGCACAGGCTAGCTAGAAAGTAGATATACAATGAAGTCCAGCAAAGCCAGAAGGGCGGAGCAGGATTAAATAGGCCAACAAGGTCATGTGACCAGCAAAGGAAAAAAAACCTAACAGCAAGGTTCTAACAGCTACGGCCCACGGAGAGGAACCCTGAGAATTATAGCTCATTCAAGCTGGAGTTCCTGGCAGTAGTGTGGGCAGTGACCGAACGTTTCAAGCATTACCTTGCCTCCTCCAAATTCACCGTGTACACGGATAACAACCCGTTGACACACCTGGACACTGCAAGGCTCGGTGCCCTGGAACAGAGATGGATGGCCCGCCTGTCCAACTTTGAATTCACCATCAAATACCGGGCAGGACGCTCAAATGCCAACGCGGATGCCCTGTCTAGAATGCCGAACTTACCGGACGTAGGGGAAGATCCAGAAGATCTGGAAGAAGTTGAGCTCCCTGCGTTCCACCGTCATGGGATTACCCTGTATTCCCACCGTGTGAAAGACAGGCGCTCCGTGACGTTCAATCCCTTGCCCCACTACAACTGGGCGGAGACGCAAGACAGTGATCCCGCAGTCCATTTGGTGAAGGAAATGCTGACCCAGGCCGATGCCCGTCTTGACCCAGATGCTCCGGAGGAGACCAAGCAACTGTGGAAGGAGAAAAGTAAGCTGTTCCTCTACAGGGAGAAGCTGTGCCGGAGAATGGTTAACTCTCGAACACATGAGTTGACCTGGCAGGTAGTGGTCCCAAGACGAGACGCGGCTATGGTTCTGGAGGCATACCACAACGGAGCAGGGCATTTCGGATGGAAGAAGCTGGAGTTCTTGTTGCGTGAACGGTTCTACTGGGTAGGCATGAGAGGAGCCATCGAGAGGTGGTGCAGAGACTGTGGCCCGTGCCACCTGAGAAGAAAAGACCGAGCCAGCCAGAAGACTCCCCTGCAGCCCATCATCACCAGACAGCCACTGGAACTGGTAGCCCTGGACCATGTGAAACTGGCTCCAAGCAGATCTGGGTATGTCTACGCTCTCACAATCGTAGATCATTACTCCCGGTTCCTGGTGGTGGTCCCGGTCAAGGACTTAACGGCTCAAACAGCAGCTAGAGCCTTCCAGCAGCACTTCTGCCGTCCACACGGGTACCCGGACCAAGTGTTGACAGACCAAGGACCAGCCTTCGAAGCGGAGGTCTTCCAGGAGTTCTGCAACCTGTATGGCTGCAAGAAGATAAGAACAACGCCCTATCACCCTCAAACCAATGGACTCTGCGAGAAGATGAACCAGGTGGTGATAGATCTGCTAAAAACATTGCCCCTGGAAGAACGCAGTCTGTGGCCTGAGAAACTGCCCGATCTGGTGGACCTGTATAACCACATCCCTGTAGGTTCCACCAACTGTACCCCGGCTTACCTAATGAGAGCAAGACCTGGTAAGCTGCCTATTGACCTGGATATGGGAGTCCTGACGCCTGAGGACACCTCGCCAGAGGCAGACTGGGATACAGAACGGCAGCAGCAGTATCGGAAAGTACAGGAGAGCGTCGAGCGAAGTCTGTCTCAAGCTAGAGAAAGGCAAGAGAAGGCTTATAACCAGTATGCTCCCACTGTTCCCCTGGTACCTGGAGAGCAGGTCTTGAAGAGGAAGAGGCGGCTCCACAAGTTGGACGACCAGTGGGAGAAGGACCCGTACACCGTACTGCCATCAAGCCATGAGAACCCAAAAATCTGCGTAATCAGTAAGGATGGAGGAGAAACCAGAGCCATTGTCTCCAGAGACCACCTGAAGAAGTGTCCCGAGCAGCTGCAAAGCCCTGAAGAAGATCAAGAAAACCCTCAACCCGCAGAGGAAAGGGAAGAAATGATCAGTACCATACTCAGAGACTTCCCCCGGTCTTGGACACTAGTAAACGGCGCTGTTGTGGTACCCGTCCTCACCTTTCTCCAGCCAGCCCCGCAAGTGCCTACAGAGGAACCGGTAGAGCTGGAAGAGCAGCCGGCCCAAGAGGCAGAAGAGTCCACACCAACAGTACAGGAGGATCAACCCTCTGCTAGTAGTGAGCCTGCCGTGCCCCTAGTGAGCCAAAGAGTGCGCAGACAGCTGCCCAGCTTACCTATAACATCCCCTACACCCTGTAGTGCAGAACCAGTTAGTGAGCTCCGTAGGTCCACTAGAGTCACTAGAGGTCAGATGCCCGCTCGCTGGAGAATCTAAACTAATGCACTGTGAATTTATCTGTTAACTGTTTATGGTTTATGTTTGTTGCCTGTTATTAATTATGTTTCTCAGTTACCCTGCAGATTTTTATGGACTAACAGGTTATGGACGTTGGATAACCGGAACAGTTTTGTAGATAGTTGCACCTTGGTGCCTCTTGCGAAGACGGCCGCGGAAGAGAAAACCTGTCTGGCGTGGCCTCCTTGCGGCCCAAAGTAGTTAGTCTACCCTTGCAGCCACGCCCAAGGCCAACGCAAGGGGTTTGCTTTGGACAGGTCCCCTACTTCGCTTAAAGGTTCACCTTGGGTGACATGGACTCCCTCTTGTTTCAAAAACTTCACCTTGGGTGATATGGACACCCGGTTGCGGACACGCCATGATCTTTAAAGAACTAAAGCTTCTTGTAAATATGTTATTGTGTTATTATTATACCCTGTATTTATGTTTCTTTAAAAAAAATGTGTTTAGTCCCGGAGTACTAAAATTTACTAGGGGGGAATGTGGCACCCCAGGGGTCTGGTTACCACAGTAATAGAAATATTATGTCTGAGAGCAAGTGGGAGGTCTCTCCGGTCAGGAGCCCTAAGCATGCAACACGGCCCACCCAGACCTGGGAGGGGAGGAATCTGCCCTTATAAACTGGGTCTGGGGCGGGATTAAAGAGTGAAGTCCCAGACACAGGGAGAGTTACAACAGGAGCTCTGTAGGAGCAGGAGCGAGTGCCAGAGGCTGGAAACTAGAAAGCTCGCCTTGGCTGAAGACACTAAACCTGGACACGGAGTCCGAGGCTGTGGGGACATCCAGATCCAGCAGCAGAATCCAACCGGCAGGGGATTCCATGTCCTCTGGCCTTAGAAGCCCGGAGGCACGGTCACAAGCAAGGGACCAGCACCGCCATCGTGAAGCGGAGGCTAACGGAAGACCCCAAGTCACCGGCCATACGGGTGAGCACCACACGGTATACTCAGGGACGTGGGCTACTTCTACCCGCATAGAGCAAGGTAGCCAGGAAAGAGTGCAGATAGTCGGGGAGGCCTACAACTCCACCTGGCCAGAGGAGATCCTACTTGCTTACAGACTAACCAGGCCCCTACTGCGAACCAGTACTCCCGGGAGGGTCTGCTTTATACCATCAGTAAAGACCCTGAACTGCACCACACGTCTCTGTGTTTCATCGCCGCACCAGCACAATTACTTCTGGGACGCTCACACCATCACTCCCATCATTCACTCTAGCTGCCCTGAGGCAATACTTCTCCCGTGGGGAGTTATCCCATACTCGGTTGCGCAAACAACATCAGCCTCAGAGGTCTGCAGCGCAGCGGCGGTCCCCCACTGACCGAAATCCACGGGTGGCGTAGTCGGACAATTACAATACCAATAGACTGCCACTGGGTTGACCGCCCTGGGCACGGACCGGGTCACCGCCACGGAGAACTACAACTCCCAGCGATCCGGCTCCGGGTATCCCCCTGCACAGCACAGGCCCAGGGGGCGCGTCATATATATTATTGGAGGCAGGAGAATGTATGGGCTCCTGTCAGGTATATATTATTGGAGGCAGGAGAATCTATGGGCTCCTGTCAGGTATATATTATTGGAGGCAGGAGAATGTATGGGCTCCTGTCAGGTATATATTATTGGAGGCAGGATAATGTATGGGCTCCTGTCAGGTATATATTATTGGAGGCAGCAGAATCTATGGGCTCCTGTCAGGTATATATTATTGAAGGCAGCAGAATCTATGGGCACCTGTCAGGTATATATTATTGGAGGCAGCAGAATCTATTGGCTCCTGTCAGGTATATATTATTGGAGGCAGCAGAATCTATGGGCTCCTGTCAGGTATATATTATTGGAGGCAGGAGAATGTATTGGCTCCTGTCAGGTATATATTATTGGAGGCAGGAGAATCTATGGGCTCCTGTCAGGTATATATTATTGGAGACAGCAGAATCTATGGGCTCCTGTCAGGTATATATTATTGGAGGCAGCAGAATCTATGGGCTCCTCTCAGGTATATATTATTGGAGGCAGCAGAATGTATGGGCTCCTGTCAGGTATATATTATTGGAGGCAGCAGAATCTATGGGCTCCTGTCAGGTATATATTATTGAAGGCAGCAGAATGTATGGGCTCCTGTCAGGTATATATTATTGGAGGCAGCAGAATGTATGGGCTCCTGTCAGGTATATATTATTGGAGGCAGGAGAATGTATGGGCTCCTGTCAGGTATATTTTATTGGAGGCACGAGAATGTATGGGCTCCTGTCAGGTATATATTATTGGAGGCAGGAGAATGTATGGGCTCCTGTCAGGTATATATAATTGGAGGCAGCAGAATCTATGGGCTCCTGTCAGGTATATATTATTGGAGCCAGCAGAATCTATGGGCTCCTGTCAGGTATATATATTTGGAGGCAGCAGAATCTATGGGCTCCTGTCAGGTATATATTGTTGGAGCCAGAAGAATCTATGGACTCCTTTCAGGTATATATTATTGGAGGCAGTAGAATGTATGGGCTCCTGTCAGGTATATTTTATTGGAGGCTAGAGAATCTATGGGCTCCTGTCAGGTATATATTATTGGAGCCAGAAGAATCTATGGACTCCTGTCAGGTATATATTATTGGAGGCAGCAGAATCTATGGGCTCCTGTCAGGTATATATTATTGGAGGTAGCAGAATCTATGGGCTCCTGTCAGGTATATATTATTGGAGGCAGCAGAATCTATGGGCTCCTGTCAGGTATATATTATTGGAGCCAGAAGAATCTATGGACTCCTGTCAGGTATATATTATTGGAGGCAGTAGAATGTATGGGCTCCTGTCAGGTGTATATTATTGGAGGCAGCAGAATGTAT
Organism: Phyllobates terribilis; assembly: GCF_046119375.1. Classification (NCBI taxonomy): domain Eukaryota; kingdom Metazoa; phylum Chordata; class Amphibia; order Anura; family Dendrobatidae; genus Phyllobates; species Phyllobates terribilis. The sequence continues at coordinate 358,753,784 of NW_027362769.1, read as the reverse complement.
GGGCTCCTGTCAGGTATATTTTATTGGAGGCAGCAGAATGTATGGGCTCCTGTCAGGTATATATTATTGGAGCCAGCAGAATGTGTGGGCTCCTGTCAGGTATATATTATTGGAGGCAGTAGACTCTATGGGCTCCTGTCAGGTATATATTATTGGAGGCAGGAGAATGTATGGGCTCCTACCAGGTATATATTATTGGAGGCAGCAGAATCTATGGGCTTCTTTCAGGTATATATTAATGGAGGCAGGAGAATGTATGGGCTCCTACCAGGTATATATTATTGGAGGCAGCAGAATCTATGGGCTCCTACCAGGTATATATTAATGGAGGCAGGAGAATGTATGGGCTCCTACCAAGTATATATTATTGGAGGCAGGAGAATCTATGGGCTCCTACCAGGTATATATTATTGGAGGCAGCAGAATATAAGGGCTCCTACCAGATATATATTATTGGAGGCAGCAGAATGTATGGGCTTCTGTCAGGTATATATTATTGGAGGCAGGAGAATGTATGGGCTCCTGTCAGGTATATATTATTGGAGCCAGCAGAATCTATGGACTCCTGTCAGGTATATATTATTGGATGCAGCAGAATCTATGGGCTCCTGTCAGGTATATATTATTGGAGATAGGAGAATGTATGGGCTTCTGTCAGGTATATATTATTGGAGGCAGGAGAATGTATGGGCTCCTGTCAGGTATATATTATTGGAGGCAGCAGAATCTATGGGCTCCTGTCAGGTATATATTATTGGAGGCAGCAGAATCTATGGGCTCCTGTCAGGTATATATTATTGGAGGCAGCAGAATCTATGGGCTCCTGTCAGGTATATATTATTGGAGGCAGGAGAATGTATGGGCTCCTGTCAGGTATATATTATTGAAGGCAGGAGAATGTATGGGCTCCTGTCAGGTAAATATTATTGGAGGCAGCAGAATCTTTGGGCTCCTGTCAGGTATATATTATTGGAGGCAGGAGAATGTATGGGCTCCTGTCAGGTAAATATTATTGGAGGCAGGAAAATGTATGGGCTCCTGTCAGGTATATATTATTGGAGGCAGCAGAATCTATGAGCTCCTGTCAGGTATATGACGCACCCCTGGGCCTGTGTCGCACAGCGTTGCGCATGCAGGAGCTTACCCGGAGCCGGATCTGTTGAGGGTTGTAGTCTCGTGGCGGTGACCCGGTCCGTGCCCAGGGAGTCAGACTAAGTGGCGTTGTATTAGCGGTAGATGTTGGACGACTACGCCACCCATTGAATGCAGCGAAGGAGCTGCCGCTGCAGGGCAGACCGCTGAGGCCGGTGGTAGGATTGCGCAGCGTGATAGTATCACCCCCAACGGGAGGGGTATGGCCTCAGGGCAGCCGACGTGGATGATGGGGGTAGCAGGAATCACTCAGAGACGATGCGGTGTAGTTCAGGGTCTTTACTGGTGATAAAGATAGACCCTCCCGGAGTACTGGCTAGCGATCGGGGCCTGGTCAGTCCTTGAGCAGATGGGATCTCCCCTGGCCAGGCGGAGTTGTAGGCCTCCCAAACTGACTGTACTCTTCTGGCTACCTTGCTAGAGGCGGGTATAAGTAGCCCACGTCCCTGAGTGGACCGTGTGGTGCTCACCCGTATGGCCGGTCACTCGGGGCCTTCTAGTGGGCATCCGCTCCACGACGGCGGTGCTGGTCCCACGCGTGTGACCGTGCCTTCGGGTTTCTTGGCCAGAGGACCTGAAATCCCCTGCCGAGCGGTTTCTGCTGCTGGGTAAAGATTAGTCCCCACAGCCTCGGACTCCGGGTCCGGTGAGAGCTTCTCAGTCAGGGCGAGCTCTGCAGCTGCCAGCCCCTGACTCCTTATAGCACTGCTCCCACAGAGCTCCTGATGTTCTTTTCCTATATCTGCTTCTCTTCTCTGTCTCTACTTCTTCTCTACACACTAACCCTGCCTCAGCCCTAGGTTTATATAGGGGAAGTCCTTCCCCTCCCAGGACTGGGCAAGAGGTGTGGCATGCATAGGATCCCTGACCAAGAGACCTCCCACCTGCTCTCAGACATAACATAGCTGTTACTGTGGAAACCAGACCCCTGGGGTGCCACATTCCCCCCTAGTGAAATTTAGTACTCCGGGACTAAACATATTTTTAGAAAAACATAACAAGGTATAAACAATAATAATACAATAAGAAAAACACATAAAGATGGTTACGGCGTGTCCGCAACCGGGTGCAGTTTTGAAGAAAAGCAAGGTGTCCATTTCACCAAAACAGGGAGACGTAACCAGGTAGGGGTCTGTCCTGCCCCGTGTCCTTAACAGTCTTTAGTCCATTCCTAGGTTACGCTCCAACCAATTGTACAAGGATTCCCGGTAAATCCACCAAGGACTCCTAAAAATAACTAGAAACACATAATTATTTACAAGTAACAGACAGGTGGCCACAAATAAAACAATTTAAACACTTCAAATCCTCCAACGTGCAGGTAACTGGCCTCTAGTGGCCCTAGTGGACCTACGGAGCTGACTGTCTGACCCTGAACTACAGGGTGTAGGAGCTGTCAAGGGTAAACTGGGCAGCTGTCTACGGGCTCTTTGGCTCACTAGGGGTACGGCAGGCTCACTATGAGCAGAGGGTTGATCCTCCTGTTCTGCTTGTGTGGAGTCTGCTGCCTCCTGGACCGGCTGCTCTTCCAGCTCTACCTGTTGCTCCGTAGGCACTTGGGATGCTGGTTGGAGGAACGTGAGGACGGGTACCACAACTGCACCATTGACTTGAGTCCAGGACCGAGGGAAGTCTCCGAGCACAGTACTAACCATATCTTCCCTTTCCTCTACGGGTCGAGGGTCTTCTTGCTCTCCTTCTGGGTTCCGTAGCTGTTCGGGACACTTCTTCAGGTGATCCCGGGATACAATGGCTGTGGTTTCCCCTCCGTCTTTACTGATGGTACAAACCTTTGGGTTGTCGTGGCTTGAGGGCAGTACGGTGTACGGGTCCTTCTCCCACTGGTCGTCCAACTTGTGGAGCCGTCTCTTCCTCTTCAAGACCTGCTCTCCGGGTACCAGGGGAACAGCGGGAGCATACTGGTTGTAAGTTTTCTCTTGTCTTTCCCTAGCGAGACAGAGACTTCGCTCCACGCTCTCCTGTACTTTCCGGTACTGCTGCTGCCTCTCTGTGTCCCAGTCTGCTTCCGGTGAAGTGTCCTCGGGTGTCAGGACTCCCATCTCCAGGTCAACAGGTAGCTTACCAGGCCTTGCCCTCATTAGGTAAGCCGGGGTACAGTTGGTGGAACCTACAGGGATGTAGTTGTATAGGTCCACCAGGTCGGGCAGCTTCTCAGGCCACAGACTGCGTTCTTCCAGGGGCAACGTTTTCAGAAGATCCATTACCACCTGGTTCATTTTCTCACAAAGTCCATTAGTTTGCGGATGATAGGGTGTCGTCCTTATCTTCCAGCAGCCATACAGATTGCAGAATTCCTGGAAGACCTCCGCTTCAAAGGCAGGTCCCTGGTCCATCAGCACTTGGTCCGGGTACCCGTGTGGACGGCAGAAGTGCTGCTGGAAGGCTCTAGCTGCTGTTTGAGCTGTTAAGTCCATAACGGGGACGACAACCAAGAACCGGGAGTAATGATCCACAATGGTTAACGCGTAGACGTAGCCACTTCTGCTTGGGGTCAGTTTTACATGATCCAAGGCTACCAGTTCCAACGGCTGCTTGGTGACGATGGACTGAAGGGGGGTCTTCTGGCTGGCACGGTCCTTCCTTCTTAGGTTGCACGGGCCACAGTCTCTGCACCACCTCTCGATGGTTCCCCTCATGCCTACCCAGTGGAACCGCTCGCGCAGCAGGAACTCCAGCTTCTTCCATCCGAAGTGTCCAGCCCCGTCGTGGTATGCCTCCATCACCATGGCTGCGTCTCTTCGTGGCACCACTACTTGCCAGATTAGTTCATGCGTCCGGGAGTTAACCATTCTGCGGCACAACTTCCCCTTGTAAAGGAACAGTCGACTCTTCTCAGCCCACAGTTGTTTGGCTTCCTCCGGAGCGTCTGGGTCAAGGCGAGCCTCTGGCCGAGTCAGCATCTCCTTCACCAGTCGGACGGCAGGGTCACTGTCTTGCGTTTCCTCCCAGTTGTAGTGAGGCAAGGGGTTAAACGTAGCGGCTTGCTTACTCCTTACCCGATGGGAATACTGGATAGTCCCATGACGGTGGAACGCGGGGAGTTCGACTTCTTCCAGTCCCTCTGGATCTTCTCCTACGTCCGGTAGGTTTGGCATCCTGGACAGGGCGTCCGCGTTGGTATTGGAGCGTCCTGCCCGGTATTTGATTGTGAACTCGTAGTTGGACAGACGGGCCATCCATCTCTGCTCTAGGGCACCGAGTCTTGCCGTGTCCAGGTGTGTCAACGGGTTGTTATCCGTGTACACGGTGAACCGGGAAGAAGCGAGGTAGTGCTTAAAGCGTTCGGTGACTGCCCACACCACTGCCAGGAACTCTAGCTTAAATGAGCTGTAATTCTCAGGGTTTCTTTCGGTGGGTCGCAGTTTTCGACTGGCGTAAGCGATTACTCGTTCTTTCCCCTGCTGGATCTGGGACAGTACGGCTCCTAGCCCGATGTTACTTGCGTCGGTGTAGAGGATAAAGGGCTGGCTGTAATCAGGGTACGCCAGGATTTCATCCCCCGTGAGGGCCATCTTCAGCTGGCGGAAGGACTCTTCTCCTAACTTCTCCCATTTGAAGGGCGGCTTCTGGTTCTTGGCCTTCCGGGACTGGCCTATCAGGAGGTCCTGCATAGGAGCTGCCTTTTTGGTGAAACCGGGGATGAATCTGCGGTAATAGCCTACCAACCCGAGGAACTGCCGCACTTCCTTTACACTGGAGGGACTTGGCCATTCCTTAATTGCGGTGATCTTATCAGGGTCGGGAGCCACTCCGTCAGCGCTCACCACGTGTCCCAGGTACTGCACCTTTGGTTTTAGGAGGTGACACTTGGAGGGTTTTACCTTTAGGCCGTAGTTTGCCAGAGCTTCGAACACTTCCGCCAGGTGTTTCAGGTGGTCCTCATAAGTCTTGGAATATACGATGACATCGTCCAGGTACAACAGGACCGTTTCGAAGTTTCTGTGGCCCAGACAGCACTCCATTAATCGTTGAAAGGTTCCTGGTGCGTTACAGAGTCCGAACGGCATGCAGGTAAACTCGCTAAGTCCCATCGGGGTGGTGAATGCGGTCTTCTCCCGGTCCGCCTCTGCTACAGGAACCTGCCAGTACCCGCTAGTGAGATCCAAGGTAGAGAAGAAGTTAGCAGATCTTAAAGCAGCCAAAGACTCCTCTATCCTTGGTAAGGGGTACGCATCCTTGTGTGTGATACGGTTGATTTTCCGGTAATCTACACACATCCTCATGGTGTTGTCTTTCTTTTTGACTAAGACTAGTGGAGCTGCCCAGGGGCTACAGCTATCCCTGATCACCCCAGCCTCCTTCATGTCCCTAAGCATCCCCTTGGCGTGTTGGTAGTGTGCAGGGGGTACGGGTCGATACCTCTCTTTTATGGGAAGATGGTCTCCCGTGGGGATGTGGTGTTCTACCCCCTTGACTCGCCCGAAGTCTAACGGGTGTTTACTAAACACTCTCTCGTACTCTTGAACCACCCGATAGACTCCCTGTCTCTGGTGTGAGGGAGTGGAGTCAGTACCCAAATGTAGTTGCTGACACCAGTCCTCCATTGTTTCCTTAGAGCCGTTACCTTCCTCCGGGGAAGATGGAGGCAAGGGTTCTACGGACTGTATGGAATTTTGATTGATGGTATACAATTTGGCTAGCGTGGCATACCGGGGCAGGTACACTTCCCTCTTCCCGATATTTATTATGCGAACGGGCACCCTCCCATGGCGTACATTGACCACCCCCCGTGCTGTCAAAATGGTGGGCCTACTGTCTGAGTAAACTGGTTCTACCATTGCCTGGTAATCTCTACCTCTCAGACCAATAGCTGCCCGGCACCAAATCATCATTTCACTTTTTGGGGGCATGGCAATAGGAAAAGGGTCACACATTCTTACGCTACCAATCTCACCACCGGAGAGTTCTATCTGTTGCCGTCGCATCAGTGCCCGGATCTCTTTCTGGAGCACTCGCTGCTGGCCGGAGCTGGCGTTCTTGGCAACCTGCTGTAAAAGGAAAATCACCTCTGCAAGACAATTTTCAATTACATTAGTTCCTAGAGTTATCTTTGGGTGACTCTCGTGCTTGTCAATGTCTACAATGATCAGTCCCTGTGCCGCCAATTCGACTCTACCGATTTTAATGGTCACCTCTTTAAATCCAATCTGTGGCACGGGCTGACCATTGCTGGCGATGATACTCAAGTCGTCGTCAGGGTAGCGGGTGATATCCGAGTCATTCCAGTACTGCTTGAAGAGCACGTACGGGATAGTGGTAACCTGTGACCCGGTGTCCAGTAGGGCACTCATGGGGATGCCATCCAGTACCACAGGCAAGACTGGACGTCCTCCCACATATTTGTTGCGCCAGTTCGATGGGCCTGATGATCTTTTTCCTGGGGTTTGGCCCTCTACCCCAGGTTGTGCCAGTTTAAAGGACAGTACCTTGCCATATGTCCGGGTTGATTGCAGCGGCGGCAGATGGGTTGTCCGTCCTCGTTGTATCGGTCGCTGGGTCTTCCTCTGGCCGGTGGGGTCCTCCTTGGTCGACGCCACGGGATGTCCTCCGGTCCGGATGCCAGCTGGATCTTCCCTGGAGTGGAAACCTGTAAAGACCGCACAGTTCGGGTTAGCGCGGCAACGCTTTTAGCTAGCTCTTGGACCTGATGGTGCAGGTCTGGAGCCGGGTCATTGTTCAAAGCCTGCGCATCAGCTCCCACAGGCCCTGCCGACAAGGGTGCCGCCTCCTGGTGGTAGTGGGGCGTCTGTGGGTCACAACGCCACCTGGTGCCGGTTCTCGGAGCACCCGGATGGCTCTGTCCTTGAACTGTGCAAATCCCAGATGAGGGTCCTGTAAGGCCATTGCCCGCAACTGGGTTCGGTGGGCATTGCAATATAAACCCTCTATAAATTGTTCAGTCAACAGCCTATCCTCGTCTCCCACGCCGTCAGGGTCGGTCTGCTTAATGGCTCTCAGGGCCTCTTGTAGGTTCAGGGCATAGTCCCTTATACTCTCGTGTGCTCGCTGCTTGCACCCGTAGAATCTAAGCTTGATCTCGGCTGAGGTGCGGGTATCAAAGGTGTCCCTCAGCCGGGTTAGTATCCCTGCAACAGTCCTCCCGCCAGGTGGCCAGGACTTTACCTCCCTTTGGGCTGCCCCGGTTAATTGGGCCACCAGGATGCTCACTTTTTGCTCTTCTGTGAGGGGATACACCTGGAAGAGGCTATCCAGCTTTTCTCTAAAGTCATGCAGGGTATGTGACTCCCCTGAGTACTGGGGTAGCCAGGCCGCTCCCGGGATATAGGGCATGGTGAAAGGCATGACTGCAGCAGCGGTGGCGCTGGCGGGGGTTGAGGCAGTGAAGCTCTCCTCCGTATCCGACATCTTCCTCCCCCCTAGTGGACCGTGGCCTACCTTGCGATGATCCTCTTCCGTAGGCCGCGGCTCCGCATTGGATCGTCAGGGTTGAGGACCTTCCGTCGCGCTCCTGTGACGTCGGCGTCTGCTGGGCTCCTTCCAGGACCTTACGCAACGTCCGGACGTGAGGCGGGGCTTCAGTTCTCGCGCGCTTTCGGAGTCCACGCCCCTCTTCTTCCCGCGCGACGTCTTCAAGATGGCGTCCAACGGCGGGAAAACTCCACGGATGGCGGGAAGAAGGCAGAAGATGGCGCCGGATGGCGGGAAAACTTCGCGGATGGCGGGAAGAAGGTAGAAGATGGCGCCGGATGGCGGGAAACCTCCACGGATGGCGGGAATCTTCACCACTGGTAAGTTTGAACAGTCTTTTTCAGGCACGCAGTACCCGGTGGTTGCGGGCACGAGATCCTGCCGACTACGCCAAAAGTTGACGCACCCCTGGGCCTGTGTCGCACAGCGTTGCGCATGCAGGAGCTTACCCGGAGCCGGATCTGTTGAGGGTTGTAGTCTCGTGGCGGTGACCCGGTCCGTGCCCAGGGAGTCAGACTAAGTGGCGTTGTATTAGCGGTAGATGTTGGACGACTACGCCACCCGTTGAATGCAGCGAAGGAGCTGCCGCTGCAGGGCAGACCGCTGAGGCCGGTGGTAGGATTGCGCAGCGTGATAGTATCACCCCCAACGGGAGGGGTATGGCCTCAGGGCAGCCGACGTGGATGATGGGGGTAGCAGGAATCACTCAGAGACGATGCGGTGTAGTTCAGGGTCTTTACTGGTGATAAAGATAGACCCTCCCGGAGTACTGGCTAGCGATCGGGGCCTGGTCAGTCCTTGAGCAGATGGGATCTCCCCTGGCCAGGCGGAGTTGTAGGCCTCCCAAACTGACTGTACTCTTCTGGCTACCTTGCTAGAGGCGGGTATAAGTAGCCCACGTCCCTGAGTGGACCGTGTGGTGCTCACCCGTATGGCCGGTGGCTCGGGGCCTTCTAGTGGGCATCCGCTCCACGACGGCGGTGCTGGTCCCACGCGTGTGACCGTGCCTTCGGGTTTCTTGGCCAGAGGACCTGAAATCCCCTGCCGAGCGGTTTCTGCTGCTGGGTAAAGATTAGTCCCCACAGCCTCGGACTCCGGGTCCGGTGAGAGCTTCTCAGTCAGGGCGAGCTCTGCAGCTGCCAGCCCCTGACTCCTTATAGCACTGCTCCCACAGAGCTCCTGATGTTCTTTTACTATATCTGCTTCTCTTCTCTGTCTCTACTTCTTCTCTACACACTAACCCTGCCTCAGCCCTAGGTTTATATAGGGGAAGTCCTTCCCCTCCCAGGACTGGGCAGGAGGTGTGGCATGCATAGGATCCCTGACCAAGAGACCTCCCACCTGCTCTCAGACATAACATAGCTGTTACTGTGGAAACCAGACCCCTGGGGTGCCACATATATATTATTGGAGGCAACAGAATCTATGGGCTCCTGTCAGGTATATATTATTGGAGGCAGGAGAATCTATGGACTCCTGTCAGGTATATATTATTGGAGGTAGCAGAATCTATGGGCTCCTGTCAGGTATATATTATTGGAGGCAGCAGAATCTATGGGCTCCAGTGAGGTATATATTATTGGAGGCAGGAGAATGTATGGGCTCCTACCAGGTATATATTATTGGAGGCAGCAGAATCTATGGGCTTCTGTCAGGTATATATTATTGGAGGCAGCAGAATCTATGGGCTCCTACCAGGTATATATTAACGGAGACAGGAGAATGTATGGGCTCCTACCAGGTATATATTATTGGAGGCAGTAGAATGTATGGGCTCCTACCAGGTATATATTATTGGAGGCAGTAGAATGTATGGGTCCTGTCAGATATATATTATTGGAGGCAGCAGAATGTATGGGTCCTGTCAGGTATATATTATTGGAGGCAGTAGAATGTATGGGATCCTGTCAGATATATATTATTGGAGGCAGCAGAATGTATGGGTCTTGTCAGGTATATATTATTGGAGGCAGCAGAATGTATGGGTCCTGTCAGGTATATATTATTGGAGGCAGTAGAATGTATGGGATCCTGTCAGATATATATTATTGGAGGCAGCAGAATGTATGGGCTTCTGTCAGGTATATATTATTGGAGGCAGGAGAATGTATGGGCTCCTGTCAGGTATATATTATGGGAGGCAGCAGAGTGTATGGGCTTCTGTCAGGTATATATTATTGGAGGCAGCGGAATCTATGGGCTCCTGTCAGGTATATATTATTGGAGGCAGGAGAATGTATGGGCTCCTGTCAGGTATATATTATTGGAGGCAGGAGAATCTATGGGCTCCTGTCAGGTATATATTATTGGAGGCAGCAGAATCTATGGGCTCCTCTCAGGTATATATTATTGAAGGCAGGAGAATGTATGGGCTTCTGTCAGGTATATATTATTGGAGGTAGCAGAATCTATGGGCTCCTGTCAGGTATATATTATTGGAGGCAGCAGAATGTATGGGCTCCTGTCAGGTATATATTATTGAAGGCAGAAGAATGTATGGGCTTCTGTCAGGTATATATTATTGGAGGTAGCAGAATCTATGGGCTCCAGTGAGGTATATATTATTGGAGGCAGGAGAATGTATGGGCTCCTACCAGGTATATATTATTGGAGGCAGGAGAATCTATGGGCTCCTGTCAGGTATATATTAATGGAGGCAGGAGAATGTATGGGCTCCTACCAGGTATATATTATTGGAGGCAGCAGAATCTATGGGCTCCTACCAGGTATATATTATTGGAGGCAGCAGAATCTATGGGCTCCTACCAGGTATATATTATTGGAGGCAGCAAAATGTATGGGCTCCTGTCAGGTATATATTATTGGAGGCAGGAGAATGTATGGGCTCCTGTCAGGTATATATTATTGGAGGCAGCATAATCTATGGGCTCCTGTCAGGTATATATTATTGGAGGCAGCAGAATGTATGGGCTTCTGTCAGGTATATATTATTGGAGGCAGCAGAATCTATGGGCTCCTGTCAGGTATATATTATTGGAGGCACCAGAATGTATGGGCTCCTGTCAGGTATATATTATTGGAGGCAGGAGAATGTATGGGCTCCTGTCAGGTATATATTATTGGAGGCAGCATAATCTATGGGCTCCTGTCAGGTATATATTATTGGAGGCAGCAGAATGTATGGGCTTCTGTCAGGTATATATTAGTGGAGGCAGCAGAATCTATGGGCTCCTGTCAGGTATATATTATTGGAGGTAGGAGAATGTATGGGCTCCTGTCAGGTATATATTATTGGAGGCAGCAGAATGTATGGGCTTCTGTCAGGTATATATTATTGGAGGCAGCAGAATCTATGGGCTCCTGTCAGGTATATATTATTGGAGGCAGCAGAATCTATGGGCTCCTGTCAGGTATATATTATTGTTGGCAGCAGAATGTATGGGCTTCTGTCAGGTATATATTATTGGAGGCAGCAGAATCTATGGGCTCCTACCAGGTATATATTATTGGAGGCAGCAGAATGTATGGGCTCCTGTCAGGTATATATTATTGGAGGCAGGAGAATGTATGGGCTCCTGTCAGGTATATATTATTGGAGGCAGCATAATCTATGGGCTCCTGTCAGGTATATATTATTGGAGGCAGCATAATCTATGGGCTCCTATAAGGTATATATTATTGGAGGCAGCAGAATGTATGAGCTTCTGTCAGGTATATATTATTGGAGGCAGCAGAATCTATGGGCTCCTACCAGGTATATATTATTGGAGGCAGCAGAATGTATGGGCTCCTGTCAGGTATATATTATTGGAGGCAGGAGAATGTATGGGCTCCTGTCAGGTATATATTATTGGAGGCAGCAGAATCTATGGGCTCCTGTCAGGTATATATTATTGGAGGCAGCAGAATCTATGGGCTCCTGTCAGGTATATATTATTGGAGACAGCAGAATGTATGGGCTCCTGTCAGGTATATATTATTGGAGGCAGCAGAATCTATGGGCTCCTGTCAGGTATATATTATTGGAGGCAGCAGAATGTATGGGCTCCTGTCAGGTAAATATTATTGGAGGCAGGAGAATGTATGGGCTCCTGTCAGGTATATATTATTGGAGGCAGGAGAATGTATGGGCTCCTGTCAGGTAAATATTATTGGAGGCAGGAGAATGTATGGGCTCCTGTCAGGTATATATTATTGGAGGCAGGAGAATGTATGTGCTCCTGTCAGGTATATATTATTGGAGTCAGGAGAATCTATGGGCTCCTGTCAGGTATATATTATTGGAGGCAGCAGAATGTATGGGCTCCTGTCAGGTATATATTATTGGAGGCAGCAGAATCTATGGGCTCCTACCAGGTATATATTATTGGAGGCAGGAGAATGTATGGGCTCCTACCAGGTATATATTATTGGAGGCAGCAGAATGTATGGGCTCCTGTCAGGTATATATTATTGGAGTCAGGAGAATCTATGGGCTCCTGTCAGGTATATATTATTGGAGGCAGGATAATGTATGGGCTCCTGTCAGGTATATATTATTGGAGGCAGGAGAATGTATGGGCTCCTGTCAGGTATATATTATTGGAGGCAGGAGAATGTATGGGCTCCTGTCAGGTATATATTATTGGAGGCAGGATAATGTATGGGCTCCTGTCAGGTATATATTATTGGAGGCAGCAGAATCTATGGGCTCCTGTCAGGTATATATTATTGGAGGCAGCAGAATCTATGGTCTCCTGTCAGGTATATATTATTGGAGGCAGCAGAATCTATGGGCACCTGTCAGGTATATATTATTGGAGGCAGCAGAATCTATTGGTTCCTACCAGGTATATATTATTGGAGGCAGCAGAATCTATGGGCTCCTGTCAGGTATATATTATTGGAGGCAGAAGAATGTATGGGCTCCTGTCAGGTATATATTATTGGAGGCAGGAGAATGTATGTGCTCCTGTCAGGTATATATTATTGGAGGCAGCAGAAACTATGGGCTCCTACCAGGTATATATTATTGGAGGCAGGAGAATGTATGGGCTCCTACCAGGTATATATTATTGGAGGCAGCAGAATGTATGGGCTCCTGTCAGGTATATATTATTGGAGGCAGGAGAATCTATGGGCTCCTGTCAGGTATATATTATTGGAGGCAGGAGAATGCATGGGCTCCTGTCAGGTATATATTATTGGAGGCAGGATAATGTATGGGCTCCTGTCAGGTATATATTATTGGAGGCAGGAGAATCTATGGGCTCCTGTCAGGTATATATTATTGGAGGCAGCAGAATGTATGGGCTCCTGTAAGGGATATATTATTGGAGGCAGCAGAATGTATGGGCTCCTACCAGGTATATATTATTGGAGCCAGCAGAATCTATGGGCTCCTGTCAGGTATATATTATTGGAGCCAGCAGAATCTATGGGCTCCTGTCAGGTATATATTATTGGAGGCAGGAGAATGTATGGGCTCCTGTCAGGTATATATTATTGGAGGCAGGAGAATCTATGGGCTCCTGTCAGGTATATATTATTGGAGGCAGGAGAATGTATGGGCTCCTGTCAGGTATATATTATTGGAGGCAGCAGAATCTATGGGCTCCTGTCAGGTATATATTATTGGAGGCAGCAGAATCTATGGGCACCTGTCAGGTATATATTATTGGAGGCAGCAGAAAGTATGGGCTCCTGTCAGGTATATATTATTGGAGGCAGCAGAATCTATGGGCTCCTGTCAGGTATATATTATTGGAGGCAGCAGAATCTATGGGCTCCTACAGGTATATATTATTGGAGGCAGCAGAAAGTATGGGCTCCTGTCAGGTATATATTATTGGAGGCAGCAGAATGTATGGGCTCGTGTCAGGTGTATATTATTGGAGGCAGCAGAATGTATGGGCTCCTGTCAGTTATACATTATTCGAGGCAGCAGAATGTATGGGCTCCTGTCAGGTATATATTATTGGAGGCAGCAGAATCTATGGGCTCCTGTCAGGTATATATTATTGGAGGCAGCAGAATCTATGGTCTCCTGTCAGGTATATATTATTGGAGGCAGCAGAATCTATGGGCTCCTACCAGGTATATATTATTGGAGGCAGGAGAATGTATGGGCACCTACCAGGTATATATTATTGGAGGGAGCAGAATGTATGGGCTCCTGTCAGGTATATATTATTGGAGGCAGGAGAATCTATGGGCTGCTGTCAGGTATATATTATTGGAGGCAGGAGAATGTATGGGCTCCTGTCAGGTATATATTATTGGAGGCAGGATAATGTATAGGCTCCTGTCAGGTATATATTATTGGAGGCAGGAGAATCTATGGGCTCCTGTCAGGTATATATTATTGGAGGTAGGAGAATGTATGGGCTCCTGTCAGGTATATATTATTGGAGGCAGGATAATGTATGGGCTCCTGTCAGGTATATATTATTGGAGGCAGGAGAATGTATGGGCTCCTGTCAGGTATATATTATTGGAGGCAGGAGAATGTATGGGCTCCTGTCAGGTATATGTTATTGGAGGCAGGAGAATGTATGGGCTCCTGTCAGGTATATATTATTGGAGGCTGGAGAATGTATGGGCTCCTGTCAGGTATATATTATTGGAGGCAGGAGAATGTATGGGCTCCTGTCAGGTATATATTATTTTAGGCAGGAGAATGTATGGGCTCCTGTCAGGTATATATTATTGGAGGCAGCAGAATCTATGGGCTCCTGTCAGGTATATATTATTGGAGGCAGCAGAATCTATGGGCACCTGTCAGGTATATATTATTGGAGGCAGCAGAAAGTATGGGCTCCTGTCAGGTATATATTATTGGAGGCAGCAGAATCTATGGGCTCCTGTCAGGTATATATTATTGGAGGCAGCAGAATCTATGGGCTCCTACAGGTATATATGATTGGAGGCAGCAGAAAGTATGGGCTCCTGTCAGGTATATATTATTGGAGGCAGCAGAAAGTATGGGCTCCTGTCAGGTATATATTATTGGAGGCAGCAGAATCTATGGGCTCCTGTCAGGTATATATTATTGGAGTCAGCAGAATCTATGGGCTCCTGTCAGGTATATATTATTGGAGGCAGCAGAATCTATGGGCTCCTGTCAGGTATATATATTTGGAGGCAGCAGAATCTATGGGTTCCTGTCAGGTATATTTTATTGGAGCCAGCAGAATCTATGGGCTCCTGTCAGGTATATATTATTGGAGCCAGCAGAATCTATGGGCTCCTGTCATGTATAAATATTTGGAGGCAGCAGAATCTATGGGCTCCTGTCAGGTATATATTATTGGAGCCAGCAGAATGTGTGGGCTCCTGTCAGGTATATATTATTGGAGCCAGCAGAATCTATGGGCTCCTGTCAGGTATATATTATTGGAGGCAGGAGAATGTATGGGCTCCTCTCAGGTATATATTATTGGAGGCAGCAGAATCTATGGGCTCCTGTCAGGTATATATTATTGGAGGCAGCAGAATCTATGGGCTCCTGTCAGGTATATATTATTGGAGGCAGGAGAATGTATGGGCTCCTCTCAGGTATATATTATTGGAGGCAGCAGAATCTATGGGCTCCTGTCAGGTATATATTATTGGAGGCAGCAGAATCTATGGGCTCCTGTCAGGTATATATTATTGGAGGCAGCAGAATCTATGGGCTCCTGTCAGGTATATATTATTGGAGGCAGGAGAATGTATGGGCTCCTACCAGGTATATATTATTGGAGGCAGGAGAATGTATGGGCTCCTGTCAGGCATATATTATTCGAGGCAGTAGAATGTATTGGCTCCTGTCAGGTATATATTATTGGAGGCAGCAGAATCCATGGGCTCCTGTCAGGTATATATTATTGGAGCCAGCAGAATGTGTGGGCTCCTGTCAGGTATATATTATTGGAGCCAGCAGAATGTATGAGTCCTGTCAGGTATATATTATTGGAGCCAGCAGAATCTATGGGCTCCTGTCAGGTATATATTATTGGAGGCAGGAGAATGTATGGGCTCCTGTCAGGTATATATTATTGGAGGCAGGAGAATCTATGGGCTCCTGTCAGGTATATATTATTGGAGGCAGGAGAATGTATGGGCTCCTGTCAGGTATATATTATTGGAGGCAGGATAATGTATGGGCTCCTGTCAGGTATATATTATTGGAGGCAGGAGAATGTATGGGCTCCTGTCAGGTATATATTATTGGAGGCAGCAGAATCTATGGGCTCCTGTCAGGTATATATTATTGGAGGCAGCAGAATCTATGGGCACCTGTCAGGTATATATTATTGGAGGCAGCAGAAAGTATGGGCTCCTGTCAGGTATATATTATTGGAGGCAGCAGAATCTATGGGCTCCTGTCAGGTATATATTATTGGAGGCAGCAGAATCTATGGGCTCCTACAGGTATATATTATTGGAGGCAGCAGAAAGTATGGGCTCCTGTCAGGTATATATTATTGGAGGCAGCAGAATGTATGGGCTCGTGTCAGGTGTATATTATTGGAGGCAGCAGAATGTATGGGCTCCTGTGAGTTATACATTATTCGAGGCAGCAGAATGTATGGGCTCCTGTCAGGTATATATTATTGGAGGCAGCAGAATCTATGGGCTCCTGTCAGGTATATATTATTGGAGGCAGCAGAATCTATGGTCTCCTGTCAGGTATATATTATTGGAGGCAGCAGAATCTATGGGCTCCTACCAGGTATATATTATTGGAGGCAGGAGAATGTATGGGCACCTACCAGGTATATATTATTGGAGGGAGTAGAATGTATGGGCTCCTGTCAGGTATATATTATTGGAGGCAGGAGAATCTATGGGCTACTGTCAGGTATATATTATTGGAGGCAGGAGAATGTATGGGCTCCTGTCAGGTATATATTATTGGAGGCAGGATAATGTATAGGCTCCTGTCAGGTATATATTATTGGAGGCAGCAGAATCTATGGGCTCCTGTCAGGTATATATTATTGGAGGCAGCAGAATCTATGGGCTCCTGTCAGGTATATATTATTGGAGGTAGGAGAATGTATGGGCTCCTGTCAGGTATATATAATTCGAGGCAGGATAATGTATGGGCTCCTGTCAGGTATATATTATTGGAGGCAGGAGAATGTATGGGCTCCTGTCAGGTATATATTATTGGAGGCAGGAGAATGTATGGGCTCCTGTCAGGTATATGTTATTGGAGGCAGGAGAATGTATGGGCTCCTGTCAGGTATATATTATTGGAGGCAGGAGAATGTATGGGCTCATGTCAGGTATATATTATTGGAGGCAGGAGAATGTATGGGCTCCTGTCAGGTATATATTATTTTAGGCAGGATAATGTATGGGCTCCTGTCAGGTATATATTATTGGAGGCAGCAAAATCTATGGGCTCCTGTCAGGTATATATTATTGGAGGCAGCAGAATCTATGGGCATCTGTCAGGTATATATTATTGGAGGCAGCAGAAAGTATGGGCTCCTGTCAGGTATATATTATTGGAGGCAGCAGAATCTATGGGCTCCTGTCAGGTATATATTATTGGAGGCAGCAGAATCTATGGGCTCCTACAGGTATATATGATTGGAGGCAGCAGAAAGTATGGGCTCCTGTTAGGTATATATTATTGGAGGCAGCAGAATCTATGGGCTCCTGTCAGGTATATATTATTGGAGTCAGCAGAATCTATGGGCTCCTGTCAGGTATATATTATTGGAGGCAGCAGAACCTAAGGGCTCCTTTCAGGTATATATATTTGGAGGCAGCAGAATCTATGGGTTCCTGTCAGGTATATTTTATTGGAGCCAGCAGAATCTATGGGCTCCTGTCAGGTATATATTATTGGAGGCAGCAGAATCTATGGGCTCCTTTCAGGTATATATATTTGGAGGCAGCAGAATCTATGGGTTCCTGTCAGGTATATTTTATTGGAGCCAGCAGAATCTATGGGCTCCTGTCAGGTATATATTATTGGAGCCAGCAGAATCTATGGGCTCCTGTCAGGTATAAATATTTGGAGGCAGCAGAATCTATGGGCTCCTGTCAGGTATATATTATTGGAGCCAGCAGAATGTGTGGGCTCCTGTCAGGTATATATTATTGGAGCCAGCAGAATCTATGGGCTCCTGTCAGGTATATATTATTGGAGGCAGGAGAATGTATGGGCTCCTCTCAGGTATATATTATTGGAGGCAGCAGAATCTATGGGCTCCTGTCAGGTATATATTATTGGAGGCAGCAGAATCTATGGGTTCCTGTCAGGTATATATTATTGGAGGCAGGAGAATGTATGGGCTCCTCTCAGGTATATATTATTGGAGGCAGCAGAATCTATGGGCTCCTGTCAGGTATATATTATTGGAGGCAGCAGAATCTATGGGCTCCTGTCAGGTATATATTATTGGAGGCAGCAGAATCTATGGGCTCCTGTCAGGTATATATTATTGGAGGCAGGAGAATGTATGGGCTCCTGTCAGGTATATATTATTGGAGGCAGCAGAATGTATGGGCTCCTGTCAGGTATATATTATTGGAGGCAGGAGAATGTATGGGCTCCTGTCAGGCATATATTATTCGAGGCAGTAGAATGTATTGGCTCCTGTCAGGTATATATTATTGGAGCCAGCAGAATGTGTGGGCTCCTGTCAGGTATATATTATTGGAGCCAGCAGAATGTATGGGTCCTGTCAGGTATATATTATTGGAGGCAGGAGAATGTATGGGCTCCTACCAGGTATATATTATTGGAGGCAGCAGAATCTATGGGCTCCTGTCAGGTATATATTATTGGTGCAAGCAGAATGCATGGGCTCCTGTCAGGTATATATTATTGGAGGCAGGAGAATCTAGGGGCTCCTGTGAGGTATATATTATTGGAGGCAGCAGAATCTATGGGCTCCTACCAGGTATATATTATTGGAGGCAGCAGAGTGTATGGGTCCTGTCAGGTATACATTATTGGAGGCAGCAGAATCTATGGCCTCCTGTCAGGTATATATTATTGGAGGCAGCAGAATCTATGGGCTCCTACCAGGTATATATTATTGGAGGCAGCAGAGTGTATGGGTCCTGTCAGGTATATATTATTGGAGCCAGCAGAATCTATGGGCTCCAGTCAGGAATATATTATTGGAGGCAGCAGAATCTATGTGCTCCTGTCAGGTATATATTAATGGAGGCAGCAGAATCTATGGGCTCCTGTCAGGTATATATTATTGGAGGCAGCAGAATCTATGGGCTCCTGTCAGGTATATATTATTGGAGGCAGGAGAATGTATGGGCTCCTCTCAGGTATATATTATTGGAGGCAGGAGAATGTATGGGCTCTTGTCAGGTATATATTATTGGAGGCAGCAGAATCTATGGGCTCCTGTCAGGTATATATTATTGGAGGCAGCAGAATCTATGGGCTCCTGTCAGGTATATATTATTGGAGGCAGCAGAATCTATGGGCTCCTATCAAGTATATATTATTGGAGGCAGCAGAATCTATGGGCTCCTGTCAGGTATATATTATTGGAGGCAGCAGAATCTATGGGCTCCTGTCAGGTATATATTATTGGAGGCAGCAGAATGTATGGGCTCCTGTCAGGTATATATTATTGCAGGCAGGAAAATGTATGGGCTCCTGTCAGGTATATATTATTGGAGGTAGCAGAATCTATGGGCTCCTACCAGGTATATATTATTGGAGGTAGGAGAATGTATGAGCTCCTGTCAGGTATATATTATTGGAGGCAGAAGAATGTATGGGCTCCTGTCAGGTATATATTATTGGAGGCCGGAGAGTGTTTGGGCTCCTCTCAGGTATATATTATTGGAGGCAGGAGAATCTATGGGCTCCTGTCAGGTATATGTTATTGGAGCCAGCAGAATGTATGGGCTCCTGTCAGGTATATATTATTGGAGGCAGCAGAATCTATGGGCTTCTACCAGGTATATATTATTGGAGCCAGCAGAATGTATGGGCTCCTGTCAGGTATATATTATTGGAGGCAGCAGAATCTATGGGCTCCTGTCAGGTATATATTATTGGAGCCCGCAGAATCTATGGGCTTCTGTCAGGTATATATTATTGGAGGCAGCAGAATCTATGGGCTCCTGTCAGCTATATATTATTGGAGGCAGGAGAATGTATGGGCTCCTGTCAGGTATATATTATTGGAGGTAGCAGAATGTATGGCTCCTGTCAGGCATATATTATTGGAGGCAGCAGAATCTATGGGCTCCTGTCAGCTATATATTATTGGAGGCAGGAGAATCTATGGGCTCCTGTCAGGTATATATTATTGGAGGTAGCAGAATGTATGGCTCCTGTCAGGTATATATTATTGGAGGCAGCAGAATCTATAGGCTCCTGTCAGGTATATATTATTGGAGGCAGCAGAATCTATTGGCTCCTACCAGGTATATATTATTGGAGGCAGCAGAATCTATGGGCTCCTGTCAGCTATATATTATTGGAGGAAGCAGAATCTATGGGCTCCTGTCAGGTATATATTATTGAAGGCAGCAGAATGTATGGGCTCCTGTCAGGTATATATTATTGGAGGCAGGAGAATGTATGGGCTCCTGTCAGTTATATATTATTGAAGGCAGCAGAATGTATGGACTCCTGTCAGGTATATATTATTGAAGGCAGCAGAATGTATGGACTCCTGTCAGGTATATATTATTGGAGGCAGGAGAATGTATGGACTCCTGTCAGTTATATATTACTGGAGGCAGCAGAATGTATGGGCTCCTGTCAGGTATATATTGTTGGAGGCAGGAGAATGTATGGGCTCCTGTCAGGTATATAATATTGGAGGCAGCAGAATCTATGGGCTCCTGTCAGGTATATATTATTGGAGGCAGCAGAATCTATGGGCTCCTGTCAGGTATATATTATTGGAGGCAGCAGAATGTATGGGCTCCTGTCAGGTATATATTATTGGAGGCAGGAGAATGTATGGGCTCCTGTCAGGTATATATTATTGGAGGCAGGAGAATGTATGGGCTCCTGTCAGGTATATATTATTGGAGGCAGGAGAATGTATGGGCTCCTGTCAGGTATATATTATTGGAGGCAGGAGAATGTATGGGCTCTTGTCAGGTATATATTATTGGAGGCAGCAGAATCTATGGGTTCCTGTCAGGTATATATTATTGGAGGCAGGAGAATGTATGGGCTCCTGTCAGGTATATATTATTGGAAGCAGCAGAATGTATGGGCTCATGTCAGGTATATATTATTGGAGCCAGCAGAATGTATGGGCTCCTGTCAGGTATATATTATTGGAGGCAGCAGAATCTATGGGCTCCTGTCAGGTATATATTATTGGAGGCAGCAGAATCTATGGGCTCCTGTCAGGTATATATTATTGGAGGCAGGAGAATGTATGGGCTCCTGTCAGGTATATATTATTGGAGGCAGCAGAATCTATGGGCTCCTGTCAGGTATATATTATTGGAGGCAGCAGAATCTATGGGCTCCTGTCAGGTATATATTATTGGAGGCAGGAGAATGTATGGGCTCCTGTCAGGTATATATTATTGGAGGCAGAAGAATGTATGGGCTCCTGTCAGGTATATATTATTGGAGGCAGAAGAATGTATGGGCTCCTGTCAGGTATATATTATTGAAGGCAGCAGAATGTATGGACTCCTGTCAGGTATATATTATTGGAGGCAGGAGAATCTATGGGCTCCTGTCAGGTATATATTATTGGAGGCAGGAGAATGTATGGGCTCCTGTCAGGTATATATTATTGGAGGCAGCAGAATGTATGGGCTCCTGTCAGGTATATATTATTGGAGACAGGAGAATATATGGGCTCCTGTCAGGTATATATTATTGGAGGCAGGAGAATCTATGGGCTCCTGTCAGTTATATATTATTGGAGGTAGCAGAATCTATGGGCTCTTACCAGTTATATATTATTGGAGGTAGGAGAATGTATGGGCTCCTGTCAGGTATATATTATTGGAGGCAGGAGAATGTATGGGTTCCTGTCAGGTATATTTTATTGGAGCCAGCAGAATCTATGGGCTCCTGTCAGGTATATATTATTGGAGCCAGCAGAATCTATGGGCTCCTGTCAGGTATAAATATTTGGAGGCAGCAGAATCTATGGGTTCCTGTCAGGTATATATTATTGGAGCCAGCAGAATGTGTGGGCTCCTGTCAGGTATATATTATTGGAGCCAGCAGAATCTATGGGCTCCTGTCAGGTATATATTATTGGAGGCAGGAGAATGTATGGGCTCCTCTCAGGTATATATTATTGGAGGCAGCAGAATCTATGGGCTCCTCTCAGGTATATATTATTGGAGGCAGCAGAATCTATGGGCTCCTCTCAGGTATATATTATTGGAAGCAGCAGAATCTATGGGCTCCTCTCAGGTATATATTATTGGAGGCAGCAGAATCTATGGGCTCCTGTCAGGTATATATTATTGGAGGCAGCAGAATCTATGGGCTCCTGTCAGGTATATATTATTGGAGGCAGCAGAATCTATGGGCTCCTGTCAGGTATATATTATTGGAGGCAGGAGAATGTATGGGCTCCTGTCAGGTATATATTATTCGAGGCAGTAGAATGTATTGGCTCCTGTCAGGTATATATTATTGGAGGCAGCAGAATCTATGGGCTCCTGTCAGGTATATATTATTGGAGCCAGCAGAATGTATGGGTCCTGTCAGGTATATATTATTGGAGGCAGGAGAATGTATGGGCTCCTACCAGGTATATATTATTGGAGGCAGCAGAATCTATGGGCTACTGTCAGGTATATATTATTGGAGCCAGCAGAATGCATGGGCTCCTGTCAGGTATATATTATTGGAGGCAGGAGAATCTAGGGGCTCCTGTCAGGTATATATTATTGGAGGCAGCAGAATCTATGGGCTTCTACCAGGTATATATTATTGGAGGCAGCAGAGTGTATGGGTCCTGTCAGGTATATATTATTGGAGGCAGCAGAATCTATGGCCTCCTGTCAGGTATATATTATTGGAGGCAGCAGAATCTATGGGCTCCTACCAGGTATATATTATTGGAGGCAGCAGAGTGTATGGGTCCTGTCAGGTATATATTATTGGAGCCAGCAGAATCTATGTGCTCCTGTCAGGTATATATTAATGGAGGCAGCAGAATCTATGGGCTCCTGTCAGGTATATATTATTGGAGGCAGCAGAATCTATGAGCTCCTGTCAGGTATATATTATTGGAGGCAGGAGAATGTATGGGCTCCTCTCAGGTATATATTATTGGAGGCAGGAGAATGTATGGGCTCTTGTCAGGTATATATTATTGGAGGCAGCAGAATCTATGGGCTCCTGTCAGGTATATATTATTGGAGGCAGCAGAATCTATGGGCTCCTGTCAGGTATATATTATTGGAGGCAGCAGAATCTATGGGCTCCTATCAAGTATATATTATTGGAGGCAGCAGAATCTATGGGCTCCTGTCAGGTACATATTATTGGAGGCAGCAGAATCTATGGGCTCCTGTCAGGTATATATTATTGGAGGCAGCAAAATGTATGGACTCCTGTCAGGTATATATTATTTGAGGCAGTACAATGTATGGGCTCCTGTCAGGTATATATTATTGGAGGCAGGAGAATGTATGGGCTCCTGTCAGGTATATATTATTGGAGGTAGCAGAATCTATGGGCTCCTACCAGGTATATATTATTGGAGGCAGCAGAATGTATGGGCTCCTGTCAGGTATATATTATTGGAGGCAGAAGAATGTATGGGCTCCTGTCAGGTATATATTATTGGAGGCCGGAGAGTGTATGGGCTCCTGTCAGGTATATATTATTGGAGGCAGGAGAATCTATGGGCTCCTGTCAGGTATATGTTATTGGAGCCAGCAGAATGTATGGGCTCCTGTCAGGTATATATTATTGGAAGCAGCAGAATCTATGGGCTCCTCTCAGGTATATATTATTGGAGGCAGCAGAATCTATGGGCTCCTGTCAGGTATATATTATTGGAGGCAGCAGAATCTATGGGCTCCTGTCAGGTATATATTATTGGAGGCAGCAGAATCTATGGGCTCCTGTCAGGTATATATTATTGGAGGCAGGAGAATGTATGGGCTCCTACAAGGTATATATTATTGGAGGCAGGAGAATGTATGGGCTCCTGTCAGGTATATATTATTCGAGGCAGTAGAATGTATTGGCTCCTGTCAGGTATATATTATTGGAGGCAGCAGAATCTATGGGCTCCTGTCAGGTATATATTATTGGAGCCAGCAGAATGTATGGGTCCTGTCAGGTATATATTATTGGAGGCAGGAGAATGTATGGGCTCCTACCAGGTATATATTATTGGAGGCAGCAGAATCTATGGGCTCCTGTCAGGTATATATTATTGGAGCCAGCAGAATGCATGGGCTCCTGTCATGTATATATTATTGGAGGTAGGAGAATCTAGGGGCTCCTGTCAGTTATATATCATTGGAGGCAGCAGAATCTATGGGCTTCTACCAGGTATATATTATTGGAGGCAGCAGAGTGTATGGGTCCTGTCAGGTATATATTATTGGAGCCAGCAGAATCTATGGGTTCCTGTCAGGAATATATTATTGGAGGCAGCAGAATCTATGTGCTCCTGTCAGGTATATATTAATGGAGGCAGCAGAATCTATGGGCTCCTGTCAGGTATATATTATTGGAGGCAGCAGAATCTATGGGCTCCTGTCAGGTATATATTATTGGAGGCAGGAGAATGTATGGCCTCCTGTCAGGTATATATTATTGGAGGCAGCAGAATCTATGGGCTCCTACCAGGTATATATTATTGGAGGCAGCAGAATCTATGGGCTCCTGTCAGGTATATATTATTGGAGCCAGCAGAATGCATGGGCTCCTGTCATGTATATATTATTGGAGGTAGGAGAATCTAGGGGCTCCTGTCAGGTATATATCATTGGAGGCAGCAGAATCTATGGGCTTCTACCAGGTATATATTATTGGAGGCAGCAGAGTGTATGGGTCCTGTCAGGTATATATTATTGGAGCCAGCAGAATCTATGGGTTCCTGTCAGGAATATATTATTGGAGGCAGCAGAATCTATGTGCTCCTGTCAGGTATATATTAATGGAGGCAGCAGAATCTATGGGCTCCTGTCAGGTATATATTATTGGAGGCAGCAGAATCTATGGGCTCCTGTCAGGTATATATTATTGGAGGCAGGAGAATGTATGGCCTCCTGTCAGGTATATATTATTGGAGGCAGCAGAATCTATGGGCTCCTACCAGGTATATATTATTGGAGGCAGCAGAGTGTATGGGTCCTGTCAGGTATATATTATTGGAGGCAGCAGAATCTATGGCCTCCTGTCAGGTATATATTATTGGAGGCAGCAGAATCTATGTGCTCCTGTCAGGTATATATTAATGGAGGCAGCAGAATCTATGGGCTCCTGTCAGGTATATATTAATGGAGGCAGCAGAATCTATGTGCTCCTGTCAGGTATATATTAATGGAGGCAGCAGAATCTATGGGCTCCTGTCAGGTATATATTATTGGAGGCAGCAGAATCTATGGGCTCCTGTCAGGTATATATTATTGGAGGCAGGAGAATGTATGGGCTCCTCTCAGGTATATATTATTGGAGGCAGGAGAATGTATGGGCTCTTGTCAGGTATATATTATTGGAGGCAGCAGAATCTATGGGCTCCTGTCAGGTATATATTATTGGAGGCAGCAGAATCTATGGGCTCCTGTCAGGTATATATTATTGGAGGCAGCAGAATCTATGGGCTCCTATCAAGTATATATTATTGGAGGCAGCAGAATCTATGGGCTCCTGTCAGGTACATATTATTGGAGGCAGCAGAATCTATGGGCTCCTGTCAGGTATATATTATTGGAGGCAGCAAAATGTATGGACTCCTGTCAGGTATATATTATTTGAGGCAGTACAATGTATGGGCTCCTGTCAGGTATATATTATTGGAGGCAGGAGAATGTATGGGCTCCTGTCAGGTATATATTATTGGAGGTAGCAGAATCTATGGGCTCCTACCAGGTATATATTATTGGAGGCAGCAGAATGTATGGGCTCCTGTCAGGTATATATTATTGGAGGCAGAAGAATGTATGGGCTCCTGTCAGGTATATATTATTGGAGGCCGGAGAGTGTATGGGCTCCTGTCAGATATATATTATTGGAGGCAGGAGAATCTATGGGCTCCTGTCAGGTATATATTATTGGAGCCAGCAGAATGTATGGGCTCCTGTCAGGTATATATTATTGGAGCCAGCAGAATGTATGGGCTCCTGTCAGGTATATATTATTGGAGCCAGCAGAATCTATGGGCTTCTGTCAGGTATATATTATTGGAGGCAGCAGAATCTATGGGCTCCTGTCAGGTATATATTATTGGAGCCAGCAGAATGTATGGGCTCCTGTCAGGTATATATTATTGGAGGCAGCAGAATCTATGGGCTCCTGTCAGGTATATATTATTGGAGCCCGCAGAATCTATGGGCTTCTGTCAGGTATATATTATTGGAGGCAGCAGAATCTATGGGCTCCTGTCAGGTATATATTATTGGAGGCAGGAGAATGTATGGGCTCCTGTCAGGTATATATTATTGGAGGCAGCAGAATCTATTACCTATACACACACACTGACACTATATACAGAGCTCCTGTGTGTAATATCACTGGTGATCACTGTATTACCTATACACACACACTGACACTATATACAGAGCTCCTGTGTGTAATGTCACTGGTTATCACTGTATTACCTATACACACACACTGACACTATATACAGAGCTCCTGTGCATAATGTCACTGGTGATCACTGTATTACCTATACACACACACTGGCACTATATACAGAGCTCCTGTGTGTAATGTCACTGGTGATCACTGTATTACCTATACACACACACTGACACTATATACAGAGCTCCTGTGCATAATGTCACTGGTGATCACTGTATTACCTATACACACACACTGACACTATACACAGAGCTCCTGTGTGTAATGTCACTGGTTATCACTGTATTACCTATACACACACACTGACACTATATACAGAGCTCCTGTGCATAATGTCACTGGTGATCACTGTATTACCTATACGCACACACTGACACTATATACAGAGCTCCTGTGTGTAATGTCACTGGTGATCACTGTATTACCTGTACACTATACGTATACAGTGCTCCTGTGCATAATGTCACTGATAATCTCTACATTATCTGTAGACTGACTCTATATACAGAGCTTTTTTACATTTTCAGTCACTATCTGGTGCCATTATGTGCCATGGTCATGGCGTGTGCGGTATTTGTCCCTTGTATGTGGTATTATTTGGACAGTCACTATGTGGTGGTAATATGTGGTCTTCTGATGGTGTGGCAGTATATATACCTTGCACTTGGTAGTATTTGATCACTATGTGGTGGTATGTGTTCTGGTCATGGTGTGGCGGTATTTCTTCTATATGGTATTATTAGTCTAGGTATAGTGGATTGTTGTCAGTCATTTGTTTTTTCGGATATTAAGAATGGGAACATTCTTTATTTGCAATACATATTAAATACTTGGATGTTTAATCTCTCCCTGTGTTGTGACTACTACACAGCAGCAGAGATGCACGTCAGCTCAAGACGCAAAAAATAAGCCGTCACACAGCCCCAGATCCAAAAAAATGAGAACACTACGGTGCGCAGAACATTGCGCGAAAAGTGTGATTTTTTTTTTTCAAACTTGTGAATTTGTTTTCACCACTTAGATACCAGTAAAGGTATACATGTTTGGTATCTACGAACTCGTACTGACCCGAGGCATGACACTGTCACGTTGGTTTTACCATATAGTGAACATGGTGACTAAAAAACCCAATAAACAAACGTGTAATTGCACTTTTTTTTTTGCCATTTTACTGCGCTTGAAATTTTTGTTGCCATTTCCCTGTACACTATATGGTAAAATAAATGATTGCATCTGAAAGTACAACTCGTCCCGCAAAAAAACTGTCTTTCCTGCTGCTACAGACTTTTATATGACTGCAATTTACATTCTGCTGCTTACACAAACATTTTTGCAGTTTACAAGACACTTTTTACACTTGCTTGCACCCAGGTTTCATGTGAAAGAGTGTTCTCAAAGCTGAAAATTGTAAAAAATCGTCTGAGGTCTTCGATTGGACAGGAACTTTTAGAGTCACTCCTTCTGTTTAACATTGAGTATGACATTTCAAGGAACTTAGACTATGATACATTATTAATACGCATGCAATGTCATCTTCTGTTCTGAAAAAAAACTTTTGTAATTTTGCTGCTGAATGACTGTTAGTGTGTGTTTATTTGTTATTTTGGGCCTTTCACTAACAATTGAATGGTACTGTATTATAGAGGAGAGGAAAACGTGCAATACAAACTTCCAAAATGCTTACAGAATTCTTTAAGTTTTCCCAGTGGGCCAAGTTTGGTGCTGCTACAATGATGCTGGCAGCTGGGTTGCTAGATAGATGCAGGTTCAATTTGTGGCACTCATACTTTAAGAGAATGTACCTTGAAAGTATTTATTGTTATTGTTCTGTTATGGCACTTTATCACACACTGATGTGAATAAGATAACATTGTTCCTCTTTTGCCAGGAGTGTTTCTTTAGTTTGTTATTTATTCATTATATTGGTTATTTATTGGTTAATAAAGTTGATTCATTTTGAAAGAGTTTGTGGACTTATGTTATTCTTATATACGGTAACTGCATTAATAAATGTTAAAAAGAATGAATATATAAACTGCAAAAAAGGTTTGCTGGGCTTATGTTTAGTCTTATGAACTTCTTTATATTTCCAAAGAAGATGAGAAGTTAAAAGAAGTGACGTGACCATTCTTCCAAGGAAGCCGCTTACTATTTTATATACACAAGTTAAAAGAAAAATACCGGCAGCAAAGCCGACACAAAAAACGGATGCAAAGAAGACAAAAAAAAGCGCCTCAGGAAAAACACCAGCCTGCATGAAAAACTTGCCGATAGAGGACGTCGTGTACACATACCCTGATATACAGTATGCATCCTACTGCACTGACGGACACAGACAGAAAAGGGCCCCTGTGCAAGAACAATATACGGGCCCTTTGCAGCCCAAGAGCTCCTAAAATGCAAAATGCACCTGCTGTGGAGGTAGAAATGGACCCCCGCACCTCTTGGGCCCCTGTGCGGCCTAACAGGTTGCACCAATGATTTGTCCACCACTGTCCTACTGGTCTTAGAAGCAGCTGATTGACATTGAGCTCTTATTTAGTTTTGAGACATCTGTATGACGTCTATCTCTCCTGAACCCTACCTCTTGAAGCTCATCAAGAGAATGCCAAGAGTGTGCAAAGCAGTCATCAAAGCAAAAGGTGGCTACTTTGAAGAACCTAGAATATAAGACATATTTCAGTTGTTTCACACTTTTTTGTTAAGTATATAATTCTGCATGTGTTAATTCATAGTTTTGATGCCTTCAGTGTGAATGTACAATTTTCATAGTTATGAAAATACAGAAGTTTTTTTTACATGAGAAGGTGTGTCCAAACTTTTGGTCTATACTGTATGTGTATATATATATATATATATATATATATATATATATATATACTAGATGGTGGCCCGATTCGAACGCATCGGGTATTCTAGAATAGCTATGCGGCTGACGGGGCGCAATTAGCAGAGCGGCATTTAAATTTGGCGCCCAAATTGCTGATTGGTCGCATTAGGCAACCGCGATCAATCAGCAAAGTGGTGTTTAAATTTGGTGCCAATACTGCTGATTGGTCGCGGCCGCCAACCGCGACCAATTAGCAGAGCAATACAGAGCGGGGTTTAAATTTGGCACCAAAATCGCTGATTGGTCGAGGCTGCGACCAATCAGCGATTTTGGCGCAAAATTTAAACAACGCTCTGCTGATTGGTCGCGGCCGTCAGACGCGACTAATCAGCGATTTTGGGGCCAAATTTAAACCCCGCTCTGCATCGCTCTGCTGATTGGTCGCGGTCGCCGGCCTCGACCGATCAGCAGAGCGTTGTTTAAATTTGGCGCAATCTCGCTGATTGGTTGCGGCCGCCATCCGCGACCAATCAGCAGAGCGTTGTTTAAATTTGGCGCAATCTCGCTGATTGGTTGCGGCCGCCATCCGCGACCAATCAGCAGAGCGGTGTTTAAATTTGGCGCCAAAATCGTTGAGTGGTCGCGGCCGCCGCCCGCGACCAATCAGCGAACCGTGTTAGTGAGGAATGGAGAGCGTGTTTAAATTTGGCACCAAAATTGCTGATTAGTCGCGACCACGATCAATCAGCAAAGAGGTGTTTAAATTTGGAGACAATACTGCTGATTGGTCGCGGCCGGTGACCACGACCAACCAGCAGAGCAATGCAGAGCGGGGTTTAAATTTGGCGCCAAAATCGCTGATTGTTCGCGGCCGGCGACCAATCAGCAGAGCGGTGTTTAAATTTGGCGCCAAAATCGCTGATTAGTCGCGGCTGACGGCCGCGACCAATCAGCAGAGCGTTGTTTAAATTTTGCGCCAATACTGCTGATTGATCTCGGCCAGCGACCGCGATCAATCAGCAGAGCGTTGTTTAAATTTGGCGCCAATCTCGCTTATTGGACGCGTCTGGCGTCCGCGACCAATCAGCAGAGCATTGTTTAAATTTGGCGCCAAGCTCGCTGATTGGTCGCGGCTGGCGTCCGCAACCAATTAGCACAGCAGTGTTTAAATGTGGCGGCAAGATCGGTGATTGGTCGCGGCCGCTATTTAAATGTGTCGCCCAAATCGGTGATTGGTCGCGGGCAGCGGCCGCGACCAATCAGCAGAGTGGTGTTTAACTTTAGCGCCAAGATCACTGATTGGTTGCGTGCGGAGAGCGCGACCAATCAGCGAATCGTATTGGAGAGGAGCGGTGAGCGGAATTGTATTAGTGAGGACCGGGGAGCGCCGCTGCCTGTGCGGATACTTCCGCTGCGAGAACCCAGGACATGAGCGACTGCTCGCAGCAGAAGTATCCCGACCTGCAGCGCCGCTCCCCGGTCTTCCCTTCACAGCCTAGCCGCTGATCTCCCCACAGTATCCGCATGGTGTTACAAAGGTCCGGACATTTGTGTTAAAAATCGCTGATTAGTCGCTGGCGCTGCCCGCGACCAATCACCGATTTGGGTGCCAAATTTAAATATCAGCCGCGACCAATCACCGATCTTGGCTCCACATTTAAACACCGCTGTGCTGATTGGTCGCCGACGCTGGGCGCGACCAATCACCGATTTT
The DNA here is from genome assembly GCF_046119375.1 of Phyllobates terribilis. Taxonomy (NCBI): domain Eukaryota; kingdom Metazoa; phylum Chordata; class Amphibia; order Anura; family Dendrobatidae; genus Phyllobates; species Phyllobates terribilis. Next base: position 358,722,953 of record NW_027362769.1, on the reverse strand, counting down.
GGCGCCACATTTAAATAGCGTCCGCGACCAATCAGTACAGCGGTGTTTAAATGTGGAGCCAAGATCGGTGAGTGGTCGCGGCCGATATTTAAATTCGGCGCCCAAATCGGTGATTGGTCGCGGGCAGCGCCCGCGACCAATCAGCGGTTTTTAACACAAATGTCTGGACCTTTGTAACACCATGCTGATACTGTGGGGACATCAGCGGCTAGGGTGTGAAGGGAGGACCGGGGAGCGACGCTGCAGGTCGGGATACTTCTGCTGCGAGCGCCCGCTCATGTCCCGGGTTCTCGCAGCGGAAGTATCCGCACAGGCAGCGCCGCTCCCCGGTCCTCCCTTCACACCCTAGCCGCTGATGTCCCCACAGTATCCGCATGGTGTTACTAAGGTCCGGACATTTGTGTTAAAAACCGCTCATTTCCCGGGTTCTCGTAGCGGAAGGCGCCGCTGACATCCATGCGGCAAGGGTGTGAAGGGAGGACCGGGGAGCGGCGCTGACATCCAATTGGTCGCGGCCGCTATTTAAATGTGCCGCACAAATCGGTGATTGGTCGCGGTCTTGGCCCACGACCAATCACTGATCTTGCGGCTAAAGTTAACCACTACTGTGCTGATTGGTCGCGGCCGATATTTAAATTTGGCGCCCAAATCGGTGATTGGTCGCGGGCAGCGTCCGCGACCAATCAGCACAGCGGTATTTAACTTTTGCGCTAAGAGCAGTGATTGGTCGGGTCCGAAGACCGCAACCAATCATCGAATCGTCTTGGTGAGGACTGGGGAGCGGCGCTGCCTGTGCGGCTACTTCCGGTGCGGCGCTCATCTCCCGGCTGCAACGCCGCTGAGCTCCGTCCCGCAGATGAGCCGCTAACGGCCGCCATCTTTTTTCTGAAATCCCGCGGCGCTGATTGGCCGCTGCCGGACCAATGAGCGACGCGGGATTTCCTGGACAGACAGACAGACAGACAGACGGGATAAGACAATTATATAGTAGATATATATATATATATATATATATATATATATATATATATATATATATATATATATATATTAACATTTGCTTTTCTTGCTTTTTTTCATATTTTCATTTTTGCTATATGGATGCATTAAAAATGTAACCCTGTTTGGCTTTTACGGGCTCTTTTTTTTTTTTGCACATTCAATCTTGATGGGATCTGTGGTCATAAATCATCTGAGAGGAGCTCAAGAAAAGACAGAAAAAACTATAAACTCTCCTCTGTTAACTCATTCTGCTGCCAGCAATTGACAGTGCTACACAAAGGCTAAAGAAATCAAACAATGGAAAAATGTAATGAAATCCAACTGCAAAAATTATTTTAGTCCTAAATACATGCATTTAAATAAAAAAAAAGATGTTCACAAAGGTAGACAACCCCTTTTTAATTAATAAAAAAAATACATACTTGGCCACAGATGTGTAATATCTGTTGGCAGAACCAACTACTTTTGTCAGAGACCAAAACAAAATCTTTTGTCTATGATCAACTTTACCAATTACCAAGGCCAATCCTACTCACAACAACAGGACAATTCCTCATTGGACTCTCAATACTTTCATAGAGTCCATAACATTGTCAGTGACCAAGTATCTGTTCCCTTCTGAAGCGCCTTAGTAGCTCACAGTCCCAAGATTTCCTGGGAAAAATGGGCCAGAAAGGGTCTGAGTTTATATAGACACAGTCCAAAAGTGTGTATTCCAGAGTGAGGACATTAGCTGGAGGAATAGCAATGGGTTGAAACAAGACTTATAGGGGTTATCTGGGATTAAAAATAATAAATACAAGAGAAGTCTCTATAAATAATATCCTAATTACTTTCAATTAGCTAATCATAATTGTTTTGTCTAGGGAGGTAATAGCTTGTCCTAGAATGTTAAGACAGGAGCCTGTGAGCATGTGAAATAGGAAGCTACGCTGGAGTGACCTAGACATAACATATACAATGTAATATCGTTCAGATACACAGGGTAGACAGCAGTGTGAGCAGCCTCTTCTTATCTCAGCTCCCCTGGTATCTTCAGTTTTGGATAAGATAGACAAGGTGGTCATAAGTGTGAGAAGCCTCTTCTTGCATCATCACCCCTGGAATCTCCAGTATTAGATCAGATAGATAGAATAGTCAGCAATGTGAGCAGCCTCTTCTTACCACAACATTCCTGGTATCTCCAGTATTAGATCAGATACACAGGATGGAGCAGTGTGAGCAGCCTCTTCTTACCTAAGCGCCTCTAGTATTTCCAGTGTTAGCTCAGATAAACAGGGTGGACAGTAGTGTGAGAAGCCTCTTCTTATCTTAGCTCCCCTGGTATCTCCAGTATTAGATGAGAGAGATATGATGGACAGCAGTGTAAGCAGCCTTTTCTTACTGCAGCATTCTTGGTATCCCCAGAATTAAGTTAGATGGACAGGGTGAGAAGCTTTGTGAGCAGCTTTTTCTTACCACAACACCCCTGGTATTTCCATAAATAGACCAGAAAGACAGGGTGGACAACAGTGTGAGTGGCCTCTTCTTACCTAAGCACTCCTAGTATTTCTAGTATTAGATCATATAGACATGGTGGATAGCAATGTGAGTGGCCTCTTCTTGCCTCAACACTACTGGCATCTCCAGTATTAGATCAGATAGAAATGGTGGACAGCAGTGTGAGCAGCCTCTTCTTACCTCAGTACTGCTGGTATCTCCAGTATTAGATCAGATAGACAGGGAGGACAGTAGTGTGAGCAACTTCTCCTTACCTCAGCACTCCTTATATCTCTAGTATTAAATCATATAGACATGGTGGACAGCAGTGTGAGGAGCCTTTTCTTACCGCAGCAATCCTGGTATCCACAATGAGCATATCTTCCACAAGAAGGCGTAGATTCCTACTACACATGCTCAAAGGCTCCTGTTCTCACATTCTAGGACAGATTTTTTTCAGTGTAACAAAATGATGGCCATTTTCATTTTATAGTTATTCACTTCCTAGACAAAAAGATTGTGATTCATAAGAAAATTTATTTAGGAATTTACAGTATATATAATGACATCTCCTTTTGTTATTCTTTTCTGTTCCCAGAGAAACCCTTTAAGCCTCCAGCGAAATGTTGGCACCCATGAAGCACAATCTGATAGGCATGAGCCAACCCGCTGGTGGCCAAAATATCTTCTCTGTGGTGACCTAGTGGTGCATTGTCCTGTCCCTGGTGGTGGCCAAGTGGTATAGTTCTAACAAGTCACATACCATATTCCTCTTAAAATACTTAAGTTCTCTATGAAAACATGAAAAAAAAAATCCCTTCAAGCTTCTTGTATGTAATTTTAATGATACAAAAATTTATTTTGTTTCATAACAATGTTTTTTAAAATATTCATTCATCATTTTGCACTAACTCCTCAAGAACGCAGAATGTGATGGCATCAGGGACTTTGAAAGCTATTAAAATAACTACTATGCAATGTGATATGAGCAGGAAATGGACTGTACAGAGAGAATATTACTATTCAGGTGCTGCACAATTCATGTTTACCAGAAGAGAACCTTTACATAACCGTATAACATATCGTATGCTGAAGAAATGAAGTCACTTTCTTTTATATTCTTGCCGATATATACAGACCTACAAGAAAATACCAAGGAATGAATAATGTTGAAAGGAAAGTGAAGTCTCCCATGGACCACGTTGATTTTTATTTAATTATTTATAACGTACATCTTGACTAGTAAATGTACATAATGTGCTACAGAGACTTGGAAGTTTGCAGATTCTTGAATCAGGCTCTCCTGGCACCGCTTACAGCCACCCTCCCAGATGAAGCTTAGGCTGGCACAATCATTGTGGAGAAATGCCAACGTAGCTTGCAGACATAACATGTATGTACACAATACTAACTCCATAGGTTATGCTGCCAGCTTGTGCGGTAAGGTATTCGACTGATCATTAAGACTTCTCGAACAAACTACAAAGGATGGACCTCAGGCTTAAAATTCTTCTGTAGACTCCACAGTTTAAAAATATAGCTAAATCCACTAGTTTTTATGGCATACTTAGAACTGGTCATAATCTTATACTGAGCAGAGGATGTAGAAATTCACAAGAACCTCTAAAGTTTTTCGGTTCAGAATCATGGCCGGGTGGAAGACCCTACATTATTAAGAGTTGTCAAGGCAATTGAAATAATTAGACCTGAGGCTTAACATTCTTATTTATACCTTTTATAGCCTCCAAAATATTACTAAATCTAGTGTTGTCTTTTTTTAGAACTGGAAATGTCAATTAAGTTCTTAAACTGAGGTGAGATGGTAAGAGAGCGTGCCAACTTTTTAGGTATGAGATCATTGTCAAGTGGAGAACCTACAAGACAACAATCTAATGTACTTTTCCTTGGTTGACTACATGAGTGGTCCAAATACAAGGATCACACATGATGATGGTAACTTTTTTATACCTTTCTGCCATTTCATACATTTTGTCAACTTTCTTCTACATGTTGTGCGCTGTGAACGTATATTAACGACTTGTCAATGGGGCCACCACCATGTGACATAATAAATTTGCAAGGCATAGCATGTCGGAGAAGGTGGGAAAATGTGTCTCTTTTACTGGACTACACAAGCCTATGCCAACTCCTTCTGTCTTCTGATGGCTTTACCCCTAAACAGTGATAGCAGCATGTTTCCATCGACCTCAATGACAATCGTGTACCCTATTAGGAGATACAAGAAGAGGTTCTCCAGATGGGTAAACTACTCTAAATTAATGATCGTAAAGTAGTACTCCGTTTCCTGGAGCAAGCATTTATGTAGAGGATAGACAATTTTTAGGTCTTTCCTTGACCCAAATATTGCAGTTTACAGACATTTTTTTTTACTCTAGAGACCCCTTAAAAACTATCATAAGAGTTCAAAGGCAAGACAATTACTTTAAGGGTATAGTGTCCTATAGTGATATTATTGGACAGGGCCGCATCAATTCTGGGGTCCCCTCGGCCCTGATTTTCATTGATAACATCTACCATACACTACAAGCACGAAGCGAGCTCAGGAGCAGTGTCATAAACATTACTTGGCACAATTGCTGTTTTTTTGGCACTTCACCTCCCAAAAAAATAGAATATAAAGAGAGCAGAAAGTTATGTGGACCCCAAAATGCTAATGATAAAAAATAAAGCTCGTACCATAAAAACTAGTCATACAACTCTACTGACCAATAAATTAAAATGTTATAGCTCTTGGAAGGCGATGAGTAAAAATCAGAAGCAAAGAGGAGTCCACTGGGACTCTCTTGCCTTATGTCCAACATAAACTTTGAGCTGGTGTAAGGGTGGTGGACTTTCTTGTGGTGTTCCTACTCCTGAAAACACCAATCGAGTCATGTGTATTGTATGATGTGTATTATGTCACGTGTCTTTCTATATATCTTGTCATGGGAATTGTGTAGTAGTGTTATAAGTAATGTCCAATGTAGGATGTGATAGTGTATAGCTTAGTGTATTGCTTAGGTAATGACATTAGGGTAAGATAGGGTTAATGTTTGGAACTAGACCATAGTGGGAAGGGTTTAGTGTTAGGACAAGTGACGGCTTCCTGTAGTTAGTGAGATAGGGTTTGGAGAGTGAAGAGAGCAGTGCTGCCATGGGGTGATCTAGGGTAAAAGGAGACCTAAGGACAGGGATAGCGAGATCCTGAGGAGAAGTGACTGACTAGTCATAGTGGCCTTCCGGAGAAGGGTCAATGGATAGAACTCCGAACCACGCAACCCCAGAGCTTGCAATGCCGAAGGTAATGGGCCTAAGCAGAACTGAGTTTCGTGGAACTAGTGGGAGTCCCAAGTGGTAGATCCAGGGTGCCAGTAGTGGAAAAAATAGAAAGTGGAATCGCTGAGCGAGTAGAGAGACTTGCTGATCAGGACTCTGGTGTTTAAGCTACGTTGTGGTGAAGTAGGGCGAAACAGTGTGCCTCACTAGCCCTGGAGTGTACTAGAGAGGAAGGATACTGTGTGAAAGAAAATGGTGTATACTTTAGAGGAAACGACTATAAGACTTTGTACCCGCTATCCTATGTACATAACCGTTCTCAAGTTATCGTTCAGTAAATATTCTGTGTTCGAAAGACAATCTCCTTTATTGAACTGTGGACCCTATGGTCCTGGCCGGCCCACATCATTGGCCAGACACAACCTGCACGGGGGTAATGCCTTCTCAGCACAAGTCCACACACCCAGCCAGGATCCACACTTTTATGTAGCACGCTGGGGCATACAGGGAGATGAGTGCCTTGACCGTGGCTACCCCCTGCGCCGCGCTACACTGGCACTGTTACTAAGGATGAGCCATGCATTAAAATTGCTGGCCGCTTGACCGTTGAGACTTAGGGAATGAAGGGACTGGGATCTTGTTGGTATTTCCCAACACAGAGGCGCCACAGTCCATCTGCTGTGCCCTATACAAGTAAATGGGGTTGTGTTGTATTTTATGAGACTGGGCATGTGCAATTCAAGGAAAATCACACATCTAACACTGTGGTCCCCAAGGGGTCCGTCAGTTAGAGCCAATTTTTCTAAGACCACATTCTGATACAAATAGAAGTGCCCCTAGATTTACCAAAATACTGGCAAAGTAGATTTTGAAAGTTTCGCTCCACTCTAATTATAAGCTATTTCCATTGATGGGGCCAAACTACTGGAAAGACCATTTGGCAGGAATATTCTGAACGCTGCACAGATATTAATCACTGGCACATTAGTCAGGAAGCCTGAGGACAGCACAAATGAGATCCAGTGCTGGCAGTGTACTCTCCCCGAGCTATGCTAATATCCGCTCTTCAGAGGCCTATGTCAGCGTATTCCCACACTAAGAGTACCTTCCAAATACCATCATCTTGGCTGATGCAGCTCCCAGCTGACCCATTCCGTATATCCTAGGTCCGCGGAGCACCTATCCGCCACATCGAAAATATAAATCAACGGACAAACCTAGGAGTCAGAGAAATCCTCGCTGCTGCCAGAATCTAATCACGGCCCGTCATAGATTTTCCCATTATACCTCTGATCACAACTATTGATCCGTTTGGAGGACAGTCTATTAATTACCAGCCAGATGGTTACATTTCCATACTCTTAATTTTGCCACTGATCAACTCATATCAACAACAAGCAAGAAGAAATTGCACTTGTTGGATCTAAGGAGGAGAAAACATCTTGAATATTAGAGGAAAGAATGGGTACGACTATGAAATTGCAAAAATGTTGGATTCGGAAATTACAAAATTAAATCAGTCACCTAATTTGTGGGGAATTTTAGAGGGACTAGTCACTTTTTACAATGTCATTTCAAAAAGAAATCGCATGAAAATATGCCGATTAATTGGTTTTCCTGCTATCTGAATCTAAAGTTATCAGCTAGAGTGTGTAAGAAAACCCGGTAGTAAGTCTTTGATTTCCCTACAGCTCCTCCACAGGAGAGATAAGGTATTACACAGATTGCTTTGAAATCAATATATATTATGCATGGACATGTCAGGTCCTCTGGGATAGGAAGTGAGAGACCCTGAGTAATTCAATATTCCCTAATAAACTATTTTGGGGCAAACATAGAAACCAAGGGGTCTCATAGCAAAATATCAAATAGGCCTTATTGTTAACACCACCAAATGTACTATGCTTTCTTATTGCCTACAGTTCCATTTTTAGGCCCTAAAATTAGTTTAGAACATTTTATGGACCTTTCCGAATTCCGAAAATTCTGGATAAATGCCGCCACCACTGGGGAAAGATAACTGTATATGGATTTATAAAATTAATATTGCACTCAATTTGAGCTGTATACACCAGTCTGCAGTGAGCTCCACCTATTGGTGACTGCAGGTAGCCATTATGATATTGTCACTGGTTCATGTCCTGACTGGCTCCCACCATGGGCCACTCTTGGAGTTGTGAGTCCTCTTTTTTTCGTACTTATACTACTAAGGATATTTGAAAATTTGTCTTCGAAGCCAATATGCTATAGATTTGCTGCAGTTTGCTTTTCTATAATTTAGTTTATTAACTGCCAGGTAGGGGCCCATGAGTTTGCAATGGGCCCCATGATTTTAGTGAGGTCCCTAGTGGTAATACAGCGACAACCTGCATCACAAAACATTTTGCTGTGACTCAGAGAGTTTAGCTGTTATAACACACAGGAGTCCAAGTCCTCACGTGCCCTCCCTTCACCGTTCTTTACAACAGAATTTGGGAGGCAGCCAAGACAACCACTTCTGATTCTACGTAGAAATCTATACTTTTAGATATTGTTTTTTTTACCTTGAAAGGAGTCAAAAAATGAACTCAAGTCTTCAAAGGAGGTTGCATAATAAAAAGGTAAAGGAAAAGTTTCAGTGTATAGACACGTGACATCTCATACTAGAGAATTGCATTGTCAGGAGTTTCTTAATATAAAGTTTGACATATCTTACACCAGAAAGGAATCCTGAAAGCTGTGTCTCTATACAAATCTAGTTTGCTGGGCCTGGATAGGTAGTGGGGTAATGGGACCTGCCACTCCCTCTCCTTCCAGTGTGGGTTTTGAGCCTTTATTAAAGAGAACAAATTACTTGCCATAAATATGTCCTTTTTTAACCTGATGTAAATGTCGCTGTTCTCCTGAATCCGGCAATGATTTTCTTTTGTTCCTGCGCCTCTCCGTTCCTGAGATAGAGCCCTTTCTTCCCTATTTATAAATCTAGTCTTTTAGCCACTTGGGCGTGGTCATCAAAAAGAAACTCCCAGAGAAGAGTTATTGTCCACTCCCACTCCCAAAGACTAGATTTATATACACGAAAAAGAGGGTTATACAGTGGGGAAAAAAAGTATTTAGTCAGCTACCAATTGTGCAAGTTCTCCCACTTAAAAAGATGAGAGAGGCCTGTAATTGACATCATAGATAGACCTCAACTATGAGAGACAAAAGGAGAAAACAAATCCTGAAAATCACATTGTCTGATTTGGGAAGAATTTTTTTTCAAATTTTGGTGGAAAATAAGTATTTGGTCAATTACAAACAAGCAAAATTTCTGGCTCTCACAGACCTGTAACTTCTTCTTTAAGAGGCTCCTCTGTCCTCCGCTCATTACCTGTAGCACTGGCAGCTGTTAGAACTTGTTATCAGTATAAAAGACACCTGTCCGCAACCTCAAACAGTCACACTCCAAACTCCACTATGGTGAAGACCAAAGAGCTGTCGAAGGACACTAGAAACAAAATTATAGCCCTGCACCAGGCTGGGAAGACTGAATCTGCAATAGGCAAGAAACTTGGTGTAAAGAAATCAACTGTGGGAGCAATAATTAGAAAATGGAAGACATACAGGACCACTGATAATCTCCCTCGATCTGGGGCTCCACACAAGATCTCACCCCGTGGGGTCAAAATGATCTCAAGAACGGTGAGCAAAAATCCCAGAACCACACGGGTGGACCTAGTGAATGACCTGCAGAGAGCTGGGACCAATGTTACACAGACTACCATCAGTAACACACTACGCTGGCAGGGACTCAGATCCTGCAGTGCCAGACGTGTCCCCCTGCTTAAGCCATTATATGTCCAGGCCCATCTGAAGCTTGCTAGAGAGCATTTGAATGATCCAGAAGAATATTGGGAGAATGTCATATGGTCAGATGAAACCAAAGTAGAACTGTGTGGTAGAAACACAACTCGTCGTGTTTGGAGGAGAAAGAATGCTGAGTTGCATCCAAAGAACACCATACCTACTGTGAAGCATGGGGGTGGCAACATCATGCTCTTGGGCTGTTTCTCTGCCAACGGGACCAGGACGACTGATCCATGTACAACAAAGAATGAATGGGGCCATGTATCGTGAGATTTTGAGTGCAAACCTCCTTCCATCAGCAAGGGTATTGAAAATGAAACGCGGCTGGGTCTTTCAGCATGACAATGATCCCAAGCACATCGCCAGGGCAACGAAGGAGTGGCTTCGTAAGAAGCATTTCAAGGTCCTGGAGTGGCCAAGCCAGTCTCCAGATCTAAACCCTATAGAAAACCTTTGGAGGGAGTTGAAAGTCCGTGTTGCCCAGCGACAGCCCCAAAACATCACTGCTCTAGAGGAGATCTGCATGGAGGAATGGGCCAACATACCAGCAACAGTGTGTGTCAACCTTGTGAAGACTTACAGAAAACGTTTGACCTCTGTCATTGCCAACAAAGGATATATAACAAAGTATTGAGATGAACTTTTGTAATTGACCAAATACTTATTTTCCACCAAAATTTAAAAAAAGTTTCTTTCCAAATCAGACAATGTGATTTTCAGGATTTGTTTTCTCCTTTTGTCTCTCATAGTTGAGGTCTACCTATAATGTCAATTACAGGCCTCTCTCATCTTTTTAAGTGGGAGAACTTGCACAATTGGTGGCTGACTAAATACTTTTTTTCCCCACTGTAACTTATGATTGGAGAGTCGTAGGAATAACAGAAAAACAATGCCAGATTTAGGAGAACAACGGCATTTACACCAGGTAAATCAAATTACATATTTATGGCAAGTGACAGATCCCCTTTAAGTTCAAGAAAATCTGTGGAGCTAATATGGAACTAATACAGGATGATAATTTTGTAATTCTGGCATTTTTTTTTTTTTTTACGATTTTATCTTGGGTTAAATAATTGTATATAATGATAAATCGGGTTTTGCGGATGCAGTAATACCAATGTAAATATATTATTGTTTTAATTTCTAGATTTTTGTATTTGGAACAGCACCATACACCCGCACCCAACATTTGCTTTACTTATATGGTGGACATGTGTAGCGCCCCGAGGGTTCGCCGCTACAGGGGTATTGCACCTCTGCCAGAGGTGTGATATTCCACTCCCGGGTAAGGATGGAGTATGGACCAGGGCTCAGTTAGCTGCATGCATCACACACACCCCATTTCCGAGGGACAGTTCAATGGTGCTCCCATTAGACAGAAATGCAGGCACGACAGACCATGTCCCTGGCTGGAGTGGGGAGGAATACCCAGTGGTGTAGGAGCAGATAGGGGTTGGTTTCTGAGCATAGGAAGGAGCCCATTGGTTGCTGGTCACCTGGGCTCATACACGGAGAGGGAGGTATATAAGGTGGGCACCATCTTAGCTCAGGGTCTGTTCAGTGAGAGGAGAAGACAGGGAGTAGAGGCTCTGGAGGAGCTCTACTCAGGAGAGGGCCTAGTGAGAGGCCGAGGAGGAGAGTGGAGTGGAGAGAGAGGAGAGGTGAAGGGGAGCTGTGGTTCCTTCTCAGCCCAGCTCCACGAGAAAGGAGAAGAAGAAGGAGCAGAAAAGGAAAGGAAGAGAGAGAGGAACAGAGGGGCTCAGGAACAAGAAGGTGGAAGGGACCCTAAGAACCCACGAGAATACAGGGTGAAGGGTCAGGCAGATTAAGGGTACTGGATCCCAAGTTGGTGGAGGAGAAACTACCCTCAGCCAAAGACCGGAGGTCGTGATCATTTATTGGTGCGACACCTCATCAAACCTGCTAGGAAGGCTCCATATAGGACAGTGGGGAACGGGGCCCACGTTTACCCGCGCAGATCCGCGGCAGCTGGACAAAAGTGGGTCACTGGTGAGGCAGGCCAGAGAAAAGGGGGTCCTGAGCCAGACTTCTGAATTGCCTGGGAGTTGACCGATCCCCACACCTGGTGGACGCAGCACGGCTCGGGCGGTCACTACTGGTGCCGAAGTGACCCGGAGCACATGAACTGTGAGTAAAAGACATTGGACTGCAGTACGTTGTCTGTGTACTTTCTCGCTCCTCCAGCACCACCGGTACTGGGACTCCCTGCACCATCACCCCCACCATCCACTACACTGCCCTGGGGCTGCACTCTTCCCGTGGGAAGTTACACTATCTTAGCTGCATACACCATCAGCCCCAGCGGTCTGCCTTGCAGCGGAGGTTCATAATAGCCGCAATCCACGGGTGGCGTAGTCGGACATCACTTAAAACTCATAAAGGGACTACCACTGGTCTGACCACCCTGAGCCACGGAACCGGGTAGCCACTACTACCCCCATCGTTTCCCTATTGCCCGGATCCGAGTGCCCCACGGCCCAGGGGGAGAGTCACATGCTTCACAAGTGATATAGGATAAACCTTGGCATCTCCATTGAAAGTGATCACATTAATTTGTTAGGCTGGTACATGGCCCCCATCTACCAGGCTGGATTGAACCAAAATCACAAGGTTACCATAGTGCAAGTAAGCCTTGACATGATAGGACAGTTGTTTGCAAAACAATTTCAGACCTGAGGCTTTTCTGTCTTTTTTTTGTTTTTCTTTTTAGGTTTTGGTGGTTTTTGCCTGTTTCTCATTTGCACCTTATTTTTATTTAAATTTCGCACCTCTTTAAAGTGTATTCTGCATGTGTTTTTTAATGTTTGTTATTTTGGGGGCAAGGTTTGGGGTCTCTAGATGTTTTGGCTTATTTATCAATTGCGACTTTTTAAAAACTCACATTTTTGTGCAAATGTACCGCAGTTCCCCTTTGAAATGATTTCATGTACTGTACGTCTAAAATTTTTGATAACATTTCTACAATTTTAGCAGTGCCTTTTTACACCAAAAATTTGCAAAAAATGTCAAAGGCAAAAAATAAAGAGCATTTTTTCATTTTGCGCAAAATTCATTTTTCATTTTTGGCACGAAAAACATCAGAGAATGCCACAAGACAAGAAAAGAAAAATGACTTAAAAGAAAAGGAAATGATGAATAGTGCTCAATAGGTTCAGCAAATAATAACTGACACGCTCCAAGGGTCAAGAGGGCGATTGACAGACTTATGTCCCAGGTCATAGCATCTCTAGCACTGGAATAATCCTGGTCTCCTTGGCAGGAAGTCGTTTGTAAGGATACATTACCACTCCTGTAGAAGTTTCAGGAGTAGTCCATTTTCTGGAATCTTTTTTCAATAAATGGGTTCCCCCAAAACAACATTTTATTTTTCCTCTGTGAGACCTGCAGCGATCACAAGAAATGGAGGTCCAGCACTCTTCTGAAGATAAAAGATTTATGGCTTTATTGTCCACAAATTATTATTATTATTATTTATTATTATAGCGCCATTTATTCCATGGTGCTTTACATGTGAGAAATGGGTATACAAAGCGAAAACAACTACAATAATCTTGAACAAAACTTGACGGCGACTGGTACAGAAGAGGAGAGGACCCTGCTCGTGAGGGCTCACAATCTACAAGGGATGGGTGAGGGTACAGTAGGTGAGGGTAGAGCTGGTCATGCAGCAGTGTGGTGGAGCGGTGGTTACTGCAGGTTGTAGGCTTGTCGGAAGAGGTGGGTCTTCAGGTTCCTTTTGGAGGTTTCCACGGTAGGCGAGAGGCTAGTATGTTGGGCTAGAGAGATCCAGAGTAGGGGGGATGCACGGGAGAAATCTTGTATGTGATTGTGGGAAGAGGAGATAAGAGGGGAGTAGAGAAGGAGATCTTGTGAGGATCGGAGGTTGCGTGCAGGTATGTACTGGGAGACTAGGTCAGAGATATATGGAGGAGACAGGTTGTGAATGGCTTTGTATACCATGGTTAGGGTTTTGAACTGGAGTCTCTGGGTAATGGGGAGCCAGTGAAGAGACTGACCGAGAGGAGAGACAATTAAAATCCAGCTCAGACCAGCAAGAGATTCGTCCGACATGTTTGGAACAAACAAATGTTGATTAAGAACATTTGTTTGGTCGAAACGCATCTGTAGCACCCTGAGGATTCGGCTGCTACAGGGGTATTGCACCTCAACCCAGAGGTGTGATATTCCACTCCCGGGTAAGGATGGAGTGTGGAACTGAGCTCGGTAGGCTGCATGCACTACACACATCCCATTTCCGAGGAGCAGACCAACGGTACTCCCACTTAGAAATGTGCAGGTACGACCGAGTCTGTTCCTGGCTGGAGTGGGAGGGGGGTGGTATATCCCAGTAGTGTAGGGGCAGATAGGGGGAGCAGCCTGGGTAAAGATAGGAGCTCATTGGGTGCTGGTCACCTGAGCTCACACATAGAGGGAGTATATAAGGTGGGCACCATCTTAGATCAGGGTCAGTCTGTCAGAGTCAGTAAGAAGCAGAGGTCCAGATGAGCCTGCAGAGAGAGAGTGGAGCAGAGAAAGAAAGACCCAGAGGGGACAAAGAGAGGACTCTGAGAACCCAAATTCAATCCCCGGGTGAAGAGTCGGCATTAGGGTACCGGATCCCAAACTGGTGGGGGAAAAAGCACACCCTAGCCAGAGACCGGAGGCCGTGGGCAGCGTCTGCCACGGCCACCCACCACATCCACCCCGAAGGCAAACCACGTGGAGGGTCAGGGAACCCAAGGCCAAGGGTCTCCCAACAGAAGGCCCGAGGGAGCTGGACCTAGGTGGATCACTAGTGGGGACGGCCAGAGGAAAGGACAGAAGGAGAGCTCAGGGTCACGCTCCGGACTTGTTTGGGGGTTTGCTGAATCCAGGACCTGGTGGACGCAGCACGGCTCGGGTGGTCACTTGAAGCTGGAGTGACCGGAACATCAGCAGTGAGTAAATACCCTAAACTGCACAACCCGACTCTGTCTTCACTTAACATCTATGCTGCACCACCACAACCCCCATCCTCTGCACCTGACCCCCTGAGGCTATACCCCACCCGTTGGGGGTTATACTACCAAAAGCTGCACCAACACCATCAGCCTCAGCGGACCCTGCTGCAGCGGCGGCCGTAGTGACCGCAATACAACGGGTGGCGTAGTCGACATTAAGAACTTTATAACATCTGTAGGACTGCCACATACTCTGAGCTTGACACCCTGGGCACGGACCGGGTCACAGCCACTCGGAAGACTACAACCCCCATCTGATCCGGCTCCGGGTATTCCCCTAAAGAATATGGCCCAGGGGGCGCGTCAACTTTGGCGTAGTCGGCAGTATTACGTGCCCGCAACACCCGGGTACTGCGTGCCTGAAGAAAAGAACGAGTTTACCTCAAAAAGAAGTCTCCTGCCGGTTCCGGAGGGTCCCCGCCATGGGACTCCGTCACAGATCGATTCCCGCCGGTTGTCCGCCATTAACAGCTTTTTCCCGCCATCTGCAGAGTTTCCCGCCACTGGGAGACGATTCCCGCCATTTCCAAAGGTTTCCCGCCTTGGAAGAGCGGACGCCATTATGGGCGTGCCAGAGGGTGGCAAGAGGCCACCTCCCATCGTGGGCCAGGACCGAAAATGGCGCCAAAAGTGGAAACCGCCCCCACCAACAGAGACTGTGATGCTAGAGG
Organism: Phyllobates terribilis; assembly: GCF_046119375.1. Classification (NCBI taxonomy): domain Eukaryota; kingdom Metazoa; phylum Chordata; class Amphibia; order Anura; family Dendrobatidae; genus Phyllobates; species Phyllobates terribilis. The sequence goes on along the minus strand of NW_027362769.1, from coordinate 358,707,676 downwards.
TGTCTGTCAGCGTGAAGGAACTGCCCCTGGAGCTGACAGTCACCAAGTGGCCCCGGGACCGCCCTCGAAGTGGGAGGACTAAGAAGGAGAGAGCAAAGATGGGTGTCGCTTGGAGGAGTCTGGAGCGAGCGCACCCGGAGGCAAGAAGCCTGGAGAAGAGTATCGGAGGAGCTTACCCGGAGATGGCGAGAAAGCAGAGCAGCACCGGCCCGTTGGCCAGGAGCCTGCTAGAAACAGAGGAGGGAGAGCAGAGCAGCACCGGCCCGCTGGCCAGGAGCCTGCTGGAGACAACAGGAGGAGAGCAGAGCAGCACCGACCCGTTGGTCAGGAGCCTGCTGGAAGCAACGACCCCACTAGGCCTAGTGGAGGTCCTAGCACAGCTCCCCCGAGATCGGGAGTGTGCGCAGACCGCTCTGGAGGGCCTCGCAAGGAGGATGGCCCGGGTGCAGCGAGAGACGTTGGCGGAGTGGAGCCGAGAGATGGCCCAGCAGACCGAGACTCGTCAGCGGAGCACGCCACCCGAGACGAGGAGACAGACCGCCTCTGAGGATGGCGCAGGAGGACCGAAGGCCAGAGACGGCGCCGAGAAGGGAGCCGAACGAAAGGAGGCAGGTAAAGGGGACGTCTATACCCCAAACCGGGAAACCGCGTACCTGCCCCAGCTCCCCGTCGCAGAGCCCGAAGTCTATCCTGCCGTGCCTGTCGCTGCAACGTCACCGCCGCAGACTAGGCCTCAAACGGGAGCCGCGACCCCTGTGACGTCACACGCCTCGACCCCGAGCGTGACCAAGCAGGAAGTACCACCAGCCTGGTCGCAAGGCCTAGTACCCCCGGGCGCCGCAATACCAACAGCGCCCCCTACCTCCGCGGAGCCCCCGGCCTGGTCGCAGGGCCAAGTAGCCCAGGGCGCCGCCGTCCTTACGGTGCCCTTCACCTTCCAGATACCCCAGGCCTGGCCGCAAGGCCCGGGCAACCCGGGCGCTAACACCACCGCGCCCATAAGACCAAGAGTGCCGCATCTGGGAGAAGATCTGTTCGCCCAACACACATGGCCGGACGGGCAGCCCTTTGTCTGGCCCAGGGAGTACTACGAACAAGAGCTCCAAAAGAGGGCAAGGCCCATGTGTGAACCCCTGATTCCGGTTCCAAAGCCCGTAAAAAGGATCTCGCCCCCGCTAGAGGAAGCACAGTTTGAGTGGGACCCCACCGGAGAAGATCTCATGGGGTTCACTCAGGAGACTCGGGCAGCTGCAGCGGAGCGTGCTGAGTGCTGCCGCCAACAACTCGAGGTCTTTGAGAGGGAGCGGAGAGAGAGGCGGGTCCGGGAACAGCAAGCTCAAATAAGGAGCGCGGAGCAGAAGAGCCGGGCCAGGAGAGATCCCCGTGCAGCGCATAGTCCCAGCACCACCGGGACTGTGATCAAGTTTAACATGCAGCATGGGTGGGGCTTCATCCGAGATCACCGCACCCCAGGCGACGTCTTCGTGACCAGGAGAGACGTTGAGTCCCACCTACCGGAGGGACACAGAGGTCGTGACCTTTACATCGGGGCACAGTGAACTGTTGCTAATATAGTCCCCGTTGGGACCAGCATGTGTGAACTGTTACCCGTATTTCCCTTAATTCCCACTGATCGAGGACTGAGAGCGGTCATCCCTATTCCCATTACCTGGCCGAGGACTGAGAGTGGCCATATCCCTGTATATAGTTGCGCGTCCTAAAGCGCCCCCTACCGGTTTTATAGGAAAACCATTTTTCAAGAAAAGACGGTCGCACTTTACCCGGTCACGCGTTGCACAGTGACCGGAGGAGGAGATAGAAGCGAAGAAAAGTCTACAAGAATGTTTTATATGAAAAGTTTTATTGATATATATATATATAATGTTTTGTAAGATGTTTTATATGTTTATGCAAAAATTTGTATGTTTTGTGGTGTTTTGTTCTTACAGCCCGAGGACGTGCTGTGATTTACCAGGGGGGAATGTAGCACCCTGAGGATTCGGCTGCTACAGGGGTATTGCACCTCAACCCAGAGGTGTGATATTCCACTCCCGGGTAAGGATGGAGTGTGGAACTGAGCTCGGTAGGCTGCATGCACTACACACATCCCATTTCCGAGGAGCAGACCAACGGTACTCCCACTTAGAAATGTGCAGGTACGACCGAGTCTGTTCCTGGCTGGAGTGGGAGGGGGGTGGTACATCCCAGTAGTGTAGGGGCAGATAGGGGGAGCAGCCTGGGTAAAGATAGGAGCTCATTGGGTGCTGGTCACCTGAGCTCACACATAGAGGGAGTATATAAGGTGGGCACCATCTTAGATCAGGGTCAGTCTGTCAGAGTCAGTAAGAAGCAGAGGTCCAGATGAGCCTGCAGAGAGAGAGTGGAGCAGAGAAGGAAAGACCCAGAGGGGACAAAGAGAGGACTCTGAGAACCCAAATTCAATCCCCGGGTGAAGAGTCGGCATTAGGGTACCGGATCCCAAACTGGTGGGGGCAAAAGCACACCCTAGCCAGAGACCGGAGGCCGTGGGCAGCGTCTGCCACGGCCACCCACCACATCCACCCCGAAGGCAAACCACGTGGAGGGTCAGGGAACCCAAGGCCAAGGGTCTCCCAACAGAAGGCCCGAGGGAGCTGGACCTAGGTGGATCACTAGTGGGGACGGCCAGAGGAAAGGACAGAAGGAGAGCTCAGGGTCACGCTCCGGACTTGTTTGGGGGTTTGCTGAATCCAGGACCTGGTGGACGCAGCACGGCTCGGGTGGTCACTTGAAGCTGGAGTGACCGGAACATCAGCAGTGAGTAAATACCCTAAACTGCACAACCCGACTCTGTCTTCACTTAACATCTATGCTGCACCACCACAACCCCCATCCTCTGCACCTGACCCCCTGAGGCTATACCCCACCCGTTGGGGGTTATACTACCAAAAGCTGCACCAACACCATCAGCCTCAGCGGACCCTGCTGCAGCGGCGGCCGTAGTGACCGCAATACAACGGGTGGCGTAGTCGACATTAAGAACTTTATAACATCTGTAGGACTGCCACATACTCTGAGCTTGACACCCTGGGCACGGACCGGGTCACAGCCACTCGGAAGACTACAACCCCCATCTGATACGGCTCCGGGTATTCCCCTAAAGAATATGGCCCAGGGGGCGCGTCACATCAATGAATCTCTTGCTGGTCTAAGCTGGATTTTAGTTTGTGGACAATAAAACCATAAATCTTTTGTCTTCAGAAGAGTGCTGGACCTCCTTTTCCAAGGGTGAGCTGTTTTTTTCCGAATTAATCCTGCAACGATCAGTTACAATTGTCGCCGGTGGGATAGCTTTCATACTATTTTTGATCAAAAACAGTGTTACTAAGAACCCTATTTTATTTAAATGCACTTGCTTTTTATTTATTTTACAGCAGGGTTTATTTTCATTTTGCTTCTTGTAGGTTTTTCTGATTCATAGCCATTGTGAAACATGCACTTATGTGCAGCTTGTATACCATTTTAAACCAAGCTCAAATTTTGTGTTTTGATCAGTTACAATCTGTGGGAAAACCTGGTAACAAGTGGTCAGTTTTCCTACAGTGCCGCCAAGGAGAAATGAATGAATGAATCTCTAATTATGGGCTGTATGTGTGATACATGGCCATGGTGGATCCTCCAGATCTCTGTTATAACTAGTAGATGAAGGTCCTGTTTTTCATATGGGAAGTAATAGAATAGACACCCCTTTAAGGAAAAATACTGAAATATTCATGACTATTGAAATACTTGTTTAAACAGAAGCCGCCTCTGAAGGACATTTTTGTAGACGGCTCACTGATACTGAATTGATCTAGCGACGTGTCCCGCAGTGCTGTTCAGAGTCAGGATTATGCGGGGTAATTATTATAATTACATCATTAATGAAATCATTTAAACAAACAAGATACAATAGGCACAAGAGCCCTGCTAAAAATGAGTTTATAATCTACAGGAATAAGAATGTGGAATCAAGTTGTGAAGAGACCCGGAAGGTGACAGGACGTGCATTTTAAGTCAGCTCTGAGACGTGATCCAATCTATTGGGTTATAGACCATAGCTTTTCTTAAAGAAGCCCTCCTCCTCCCATCAAACTTTAATATATTGCATTTATCATATTATATATCACTGTGTATTTACAATTGCTCATTTTGTCCTTTCTACCTAGAAAATTCTTCTCTTTCCCATTAGGTCTATGACATCACATGATTAAAAACTGACTAGCTGAACCCTTCTAACTATGGAAACAGGAAGACTATTTTCCCTGTATGAGTCATAAGTCACTGCAAAAGTCCCTGGCAGGGGGAGGAGGGAGCAGCTGGGTCAGGAGTTGAAGAGGAGAATGATTCATTGGGGGGAAAAGAGACATAGAGCAGAGAAAAGAGAGGAATTAAATGGGTAGAAAGGCAAAATGAGCAATTGTAAGTGCACAGTGCTGTATAATATGATGATTGCAATATATTAAGAGGATAAAAACTTTGATGGGAGGAGGAGGAGTGCTTCTTTAATCCCTTCACGCCATGGCTATTTTTCAATTTTTCATTTTCGTTTTTTCCTTCCCTTCTTCCAAGAGTCATAACTTTTTTATATTTCTGTCATTACGAGGACGAGGGCGAGTTGTACTTTTGAATGACGCCATTCATTTTACCATATAGTGTACTGGAAAATGGTAAAAAAAATCCAGCTGCGATGAAATTGCAAAAAAAAAGTGCAATTCCACAATTGTTTTTTGGGTTTTTATTTACCATGTTCAATATATAGTAAAACCGACGAGGTAATATGATTCCCGGGTCAGTATGAGTACGCAGATACCAAACATGTATAGTTTAATTTTTATTTAAGTGGTGAAAAAAATGAACAAAAAATTCGGAAATTCGTATGAAAATAGTTTTTGTGTTTGTCGCAATTACCCGAGACCTGTAGCGTCTCCATTTTTCGGGATCTGGTACTGGCTGATTTCTTATTTTTTGTGCCCTGAACTGACATTTTTATTGATACTGTTTTGGGGTAGATACAATGTTTTGATTGCCTTTTATTGCATTTTATTGCAGGGGCCAAAAAAACGTAATTCTGGCATTTTTATTTTTTTCTCGTTATGCAGTTTACCGATCGGATTAATTTATTTTATATTTTGATAGATCAGTCATTTCCAAAGCAGTAATACCAGACATGTATTTTTTTTTAGATTGTTTTATCTTCAATGGGGCAAAAGTTGGGTGATTTGAACTTTTATGTTTTTTTTTTACTTTTTTCATGTTTTTAAAAACTTTTTTTTTAACTTTATTTATTAGTCCCCTTAGGAGACCTGAAGCTGCGATCATCCAATCACCTGTGCTATATATTGCAGGGCTTCAGCACTGGATAGCAGAAATCACTATCTCCTATGAATGCCGGCCACAAGCCGGCGTTCACAGGAGGATTGTAATGACAGGTGCATGATATCTGCCACCCGCACATGCGAGCTGGCAGATATCGACATTACATCATCGGTCCTGCTCACCTCCTGATGTGAACAGAGCCAGATTACTCCTTAAACATAGGCTAAGAAGGAGGCCTCTGACCTGAGAGTCTCCTCAGCCCATTAGATGCTGGGAGTTCCAGCTTTACAGCAGCTGGAGAGCCATAGTTTGGAAACCATTGGACTACAAAGTTCTAATGGAGGTCAGAGAACTTTACATTTAAGAGGTGGTCTTCATTCTGAGGCTCTCGATCTGTTGCATGCTTGAACCTGGTGGACAACAATTCCAATTTTTCTGGGGCTGTCTTGATTTTTCTTAAAAGCAATCTCAGCAAATTAGAGATGTCTTGGACCAGAAGGGAATACCTATCCAAAATCCAGTCTGCGGTGTTCCCGGGTGGATTAGGTGGCAAGACAGGGCATGGGGACTTATTTTATGCTGGGAGATATAGTTTTGCAAGAGCTACAGGTTGGCAACCACTAGCAGAAGATATTAGTGTTGTCCAGACAGGGCTATAGATTGGGACATGTGATTAAAGTTGACGTATCTGTACCCTACACCCATCCCTGATACGCTGATTATATATATATATATATAGTGAATGTACTGTACAGTATGGCCACCTCTCTTCTGAGCACAAGCTTTCATAGTTGCAATGCAGTGCCAAGTAGGCTCATGTGTCATGCATCCATGCCATGAATCATATATCTTTCTGCTTCTATAGACTATGTGAGCTAGAAAAGTTTAATGTTTTTTCTAGACTTTTAATAGACAATGTATAGCAATTAGCCACACTTTGCGCCCATTTGTTCCGCTTTTAGTAGAAATTTAGCTACAGATTCCATTAAAAAGATATTTAACAACTTTCTAACTATGACCAAAGTCATGTGGCAGTACCAGGGAGAAGGTGCAGCTCAAGAGAAAACTTGAAAGAATTCTAGACTCCCTAGAAGTAGTGAAAACATACAAGGTTGTAAAGGACATATCGATATTCATGCTATAGTTACTTTTATAGTTACTTCATTTCTGTTGCTTGCTCCTAAAATCATGTTATTATTACCCCTTGCATAGCATACATTCTTTTATTCTTTTCGTCTGCTTCACATGCAATTTTCTCACAGGAACCTTTTCTCTCAAGAACATTCTATGAAGCACCCTGCTCCTGTTATCTAACTAGTCTGAGCCAGGATGTATAACCTTGTAACTTTCCATCATGTGCCGAACTAACGATAATATGACCATATGTGTGTTTCCGTAATAATTGTACTAACATTGGTTTAAGCCTGTAGCATGGCTGTAGGTGATTGGCTATTGATATACTCAAAACAATATATAATGCTAAGTAGAATAAACGGGGGTTAGAGATTCTCCGGATCCTCCCATACAGAGCTCTGTCTCCGTCTGGCTTTCTGTTGAATTGCGCAATCAACCTTGTAACATAATAATTTGACACTCACTTGGTCAACCGTGAAGGGTCATTGCTGCCCTCTCTCAACAAGGTGAGCTACTAAAGGATAGATAAAGGGATATTCCCACCTTCATAAAAGGGTATTATCTGAGAGTACTTGTGAATACATTCAGTTTTGCTTATTAAATTTTCAGTCGTTCTTCAGGTATTAACACATATCTTTACTTTACAGTTTATTGCCTTGGACACCGTCCACCTCTGTTAAACAGCACAACATGAGAAGTGCTTACAAGATCTTTGCTACCAAGCTTGTAAGCACTGTTTGGAAACCACAGCTGTTACCTTGGCCAGCTTCAGTGCAGCGCTTACAATCAAGATAGCAGCGGTGGTCGGTCTCCTAGACAACAAGATGTAAAGAAAAGTGTTACTATCTCACGAACGGTTGCAAGTTTTAATAAGCAGCAAATCGCAAATGTGCTTGTTTTTACAAGCTCTTTCCAACAATATCCATTTATGAAGATGAGAATAACCTCTCTCCTTCCTGCTAGTCTCGTGACTTAAGTGAAGGGGCAGAATTACGATTAAATGCAGATCACAAAGTTGAACCACGACCTAAGTGTTGCTTCTTGGGCACCATTTCAATTAAACTTGTATGATGAGGTCTGATGTGCCAATTGAGAGCTCCCGAATCCAACAGCTGACATTATAAAGGAATATTAAACACAAAAATGCAGGAAATAATTAAAACATTCCTCAGCAATTCATCTCCAAACTCCTTTAATTTATTATTATTTTGTCTTACATTACAATTAAATTGAGAAATATATACAGTACAGACCAAAAGTTTGGACACACCTTCTCATTTAACCACTTCGCGTCAGAGCCTGTTTTTGCCTTTGTGACCAGGCCAATTTTTTCAATTCTGACCACTGCCAGTTTATGAAGTAATTACCCTGGAACGCTTCAACGTATTCCCCTGATTCTGAGAATGTTTTTTCGTGACATATTGTACTTCATGATAGTGGTAAAATTTCTTCGATATCACTTGCGTTTATTTGTGAAAAAATCGGAAATTTGGCGAAAATTTTGAAAATTTTGCAATTTTCAAACTTTGAATTTTCATGCCCTTAAATCAGAGAGATATGTCACACAAAATAGTTAATAAATAACATTTCCCACATGTCTACTTTACATCAGCACAATTTTGGAACCCAAATTTTTTTTTGTTAGGGAGCTATAAGGGTTAAAAGTTGACCAGCGATTTCTCATTTTTCCAACAAAATTTGCAAAAACATTTTTTTAGGGACCACATCTTATTTGAAGTCACTTTGAGGGGTCTTTATGACAGAAAATACCCAAAAGTGACACCATTCTAAAAACTGCACCCCTCAAGGTGCTCAAAACCACATTCAAGAACTTTATTAACCCTTCAGGTGCTTCACAGGAATTTTTGGAATGTGGAAGAAAAAAATTAACATTTAACTTTTTTCACAAAAATGTTACTTTAGACCCAATTTTTTTATTTTCACAGGGGTAACATGAAAAAATGGACCCCAAATTTTTTTGTGCAATTTCTCTTGAGCGTGCTGATACCCCATATGTGAGGGAAAACCACTGTTTGGGCGCACGGCAGGGTTCGGAAGGGAAGGAGCGCCATTAGACTTTTTGAATGTAAAATTTGTCTGAATAATTAGCGGACGCCATGTTGCGTTTGGAGAGCTCCTGATGTGCCTAAACAGTGGAAACCCCCCACAAGTGACACCATTTTGGAAACTAGACCCCTTAGGGAACTTATCTAGATGTGTGGTGAGCACCTTGAACCCCAAGGTGCTTCACAGAAGTTTATAATATTGAGCTGTAAAAATAAAATTTTCACATTTTTCCCACAAAACCGTTTTTCATCCCTTAATTTTGCATTATCATAAGGGTAATAGGATAAATTGCACCATGAAATTTGTTATGCAATTTCTCCTGAACACGCTGATACCCCATATGTGGAGGTAAATTACTGTTTGGGCACATGGCAGGGTTTGAAAGGGAAGGAGCGCCATTTGACTTTTTGAATGTAAAATTTGTTTGAATAATTAGCGGACGCCATGTCACATTTGGGGAGCCCCTAATGTGCCTAAACAGTGGAAACCCCCTACAAGTGCCACCATTTTGGAAACTAGACCCCTTAGGGAACTTATCTAGATGTGTGGTGAGCACCTTGCACCCCCAGCTGCTTCACAGAAGTTTATAATATTGAGCCGTAAAAATAAAATTTTCACATTTTTCCCATAAAAAATGTTTTTCATTCCCTAATTTTGCATTATCATAAGGGTAACAGGATAAATTGCACCATGAAATTTGTTGTACAATTTCTCCTGAGTACGCCGATACCCCATATGTGGGGGAAAACCACTGCTTTGGTGTACGGCAGGGTTCGGAAGAGAAAGAAGCGCTATGTTGGCTGGGATAGGCAGCAGACACCATGTCACATTTGAAGAGTCGCTGACATGCCAAAACAGCAGAAACCCCCACAAGTGACCCCATTTTGTAAACTACACCTCTCAAGGAATTCATCTAGGGAAGTAGTGAGCATTTTTTAATTTTTAAATTTATACCATTGGGCAGTGAAAAAAGCCTAATTATATTTTTACCACAAAAAAATGTTTTACCCTCAGATTTTACATTTTCACACAGGGCAATGGGTAAAAATGGTGCCGAAATGTGTCACACAATTTCTTCTAAAAGTGTCAATACCCCATATGTGGCTGTATCGTACCACTTAGCCATACGGTGAGATCTGGGGGGGACGGAGCGCTATTTGACAATTGGAGAACAAATTATTGTAGAATAGGCATTTGGATTTGGGAGCACAAAATTTTCTGAATTTCTTTTGGGGGGCAAGGACCATTTTGCTTTTCCAGAGCCTTTCTGCTACCAGTAACTTGGAAGTCCCTTATATTTTTAACAGATGATGGACCTGAGTGGGGACCAGCTTTTTTTGAGGACTGAGTTGAAGCTTTTATTGGGAACATTTTACGTAACATTTATCCGGCGCTCTAGGCTGAGCACTTACATCGGGGTTTCCATCTAATTTTCCAAGTGATGTAATTCAGATGAAACCCCTGCAGGATCCATTCACTGTAATGAGGCAGCAGAGTTATTCTGGACTCCGTCTGGCCTCTGTTTAGTGGTGTCCTTTTTTTCAGAAGTGCACAAAACTGTGGCCAACCGCACTTTTATGCACGCCTAAAACAAATGACACCGTGGGATCCCAGGCTAGACGGCATCCACAGTGGCCTATATCTGCCTCATTACAGGGAATCTTCCATCATGGGTTCTGGCTGAATCACGTATTTCAGAGATTTACACGGAAACTCTGGTGTAAGTGCTCAGCGCAGAGCACAGGATAAATGTGAGCAGAGCCTTACTGGGATCTTTGGGAGACATAATAAACAAATCAGTAGCAGGTGAATAATATTTGTTTTATTTATTTTTTATGCCGTTCCTAGTGTGATATAACTGATTAGATTACTTTATTCTTCGGGTCGGTGCGATTACAGAGATACCAGATTGATATCGGGTTTTTATGACTGACAGCTGTCACACACTAAAATACGCTTTTTTTTGCAAAATCTAGTTTTTGCATCACCATATTTTGAGAGCTATAATTTTTCCATATTTCGGCCGATAGAGTCATGTGACGGCTTGTTTTTTGCGGGACGAGTTGAAATTTTTATTGGAACCATTTTTGGGCACGTGACATTTTTTGATCGCTTTCTATTCCGTTTTTTGGGAGGTAAAGTTAACAAAAACAAACACTTCAGGAATTGTTTTTTGAGTTTTTTTTTATGCCGTTCTGCGTGTGGTAAAAGTGATCAGGCAGCGTTATTCTTCGGGTCAGTACGTTTACAGCGATACTACACTTACTGTATTTTTTTTATGTTTTGGCGCTTTTACACAATAAAACAATTTTATAGAAAAAAAAATATTTTTTTTGCATTGCTTTATTCTGAGCGCTATAACTTTTTTATTTTTTGGCTGATGGAGCTGTATGGCGGCTTTTTTTTGCGGAACAAGATGACGTTTTCAGTGGTACCATTTTTATTTCTATTCTGCTTTTTGATCGCATTTTTTTCCACTTTTTGTTTGGCGATATGATGAAAAAGCATATTTTTTTGCTCCGTTTTTTATTTATTTTTATTACGGTGTGCACAGAAGGAGTTAATTAGTGTGACAGTTTTATAGCTCGGGTTGTTTCGGACACGGCGATACCAAATATGTGTACTTTTTTTGGTTTTGTAATAATTTACGGATTTATTGGTTTAATATTTTATTTATTTATTTTTATTTATTTTGTGATTTTTTTTTTTAATAGTTTAAAAACTTTTTTTTTACTTTTTTTTACATTTTTACTTAGTCCCTGTATGGGACATTAATTTTTATTTTTCTGATCACTGATCTCATGTAATGTAATACACATATATTACATTATATGAGATCTTCACTGACTGTTTCAGTCAGAGTCTCCTGTCTGACTTCAGCTACATACAGGCTGAAGTCAGACAGGAAGGACACCATATATGGCAGAGCTGGAGGCGGTCATGTGACCTCCAGCTGCCATAGCAACCCCAGGTCCTCAAACGAAACGGAGGTCTTCGGAGGTAAGTGGACGACCCCCTCTCTTCCTGCTGTCTCCTATATGCCGCGATCACTAAAGATCACAGCATATAGAAGACAGCAAAGGGTTAACATCACTGGGACCTGATCTAATCAGGTCCCGATGATGTACCCTGTCAGAGCTAACGCTCTGCACCGGAATCGCAGTGCTTGCAGGACCCTGGGGGTCCTGAGCACTGCGAGACCACCCACCGTTTTTAAACGTCGGCACTGCACAGAGCCCGGCAAGCGCCGACGTTTATCTACAGTGGGCGGTCGGGAACCGGTTAAAGATTTTTCTGTATTTTCATGACTATGAAAATTGTACATTCACACTGAAGGCATCAAAACTATGAATTAACACATGTGGAATTATATACTTAACAAAAAAGTGTGAAACAGCTGAAAATATGTCTTATATTCTAGGGTCTTCAAAGTAGCCACCTTTTGCTTTGATGACTGCTTTGCACACTCTTGGCATTCTCTTGATGAGGTTCAAGAGGTAGTCACTGGAAATGGTCTTCCAACAATCTTGAAGGAGTTCCCAGAGATGCTTAGCACTTGTTGGCCCTTTTGCCTTCACTCTGCGGTCCTGCTCACCCCAAACCATCTCGATTGGGTTCAGGTCTGGTGACTGTGGAGGCCAGGTCATCTGGCGTAGCACCCCATCACTCTCCTTCTTGGTCAAATAGCCCTTACACAGCCTGGAGGTGTGTTTGGGGTCATTGTCCTGTTGAAAAATAAATGATGGTCCAACTAAACGCAAACCGGATGGAATAGCATGCCGCTGCAAGATGCTGTGGTAGCCATGCTGGTTCAGTATGCCTTAAATTTTGAATAAATCCCCAACAGTGTCACCAGCAAAGCACCCCCACACCATCACACCTCCTCCTCCATGCTTCACGGAGGGAACCAGGCATGTAGAGTCCATCCGTTTACCTTTTCTGCGTCGCACAAAGACACGGTGATTGGAACCAAAGATCTCAAATTTGAACTCATCAGACCAAAGCACAGATTTCCACTGGTCTAATGTCCATTCCTTGTGTTCTTTAGCCCAAACAAGTCTGTTCTGCTTGTTGCCTGTCCTTAGCAGTGGTTTCCTAGCAGCTATTTTACCATGAAGGTCTGCTGCACAAAGTCTCCTCTTAACATTTGTTGAAGAGATGTGTCTGCTGCTAGAACTCTGTGTGGCATTGACCTAGTCTCTAATCTGAGCTGCTGTCAACCTGCGATTTCTGAGGCTGGTGACTCGGATAAACTTATCCTCAGAAGCAGTGGTGACTCTTGGTCTTCCTTTCCTGGGGCGGTCCTCATGTGAGCAAGTTTCTTTGTAGCGCTTGATGGTTTTTGCAACTGCACTTGGGGATACTTTCAAAGTTTTCCCAATTTTTCGCACCGACTGACCTTCATTTCTTAAAGTAATGATGGCCACTCGTTTTTCTTTACTTAACTGCTTTTTTCTTGCCATAATACAAATTTTAACAGCCTATTCAGTAGGACTATCAGCTGTGTATCCATTAGAGTTCTGCACAACACAACTGATGGTCCCAACCCCATTTATAAGGCAAGAAATCCCACTTGTTAAACCTGACAGGGCACACCTGTGAAGTGAAAACCATTTCCGGTGACTACCTCTTGAAGCTCATCAAGAGAATGCCAAGAGTGTGCAAAGCAGTCATCAAAGCAAAAGGTGGCTACTTTGAAGAACCTAGAATATAAGACATATTTTTAGTTGTTTCACACTTTTTTGTTAAGTATATAATTCCACATGTGTTAATTCATAGTTTTGATGCCTTCAGTGTGAATGTACAATTTTCATAGTCATGAAAATACAGAAAAATCTTTCAATGAGAAGGTGTGTCCAAACTTTTGGTCTGTACTGTATATATTTCTCAATATATTTCTCTATATATGTATCTAAATTCTTCTCTGTGTGTCACAGGAAATCAGCCATGTCCTGTCTTCTCCTCCCTCTCCTGTGGCTGTGAGACAACTAGCTGCAGCAGGAGCCTTCCCCCTTTACAATGACTGCAGTAGAGTTAAAGATTATTAAACTTTGCCCCCCTGGCTAGAGGGTATATGTTCAGTCAGTCAATGTAAGAACTGAACTGATTAGCAGGAAATCAATCTATTGCGATTCCTCTGCTCCTTGTGTCTTGGACGTGGTGACTGATAGTTCGGTAACCCAATCTGGTGCAGGGGTGTGCTGAGCTATCGGTATTTTGATGGATAACTCAGCTGCCCAATCTGAGTCTGGGAGGTGCTGAGCTTCTTTCAGGTGTTCCCTGTTCCAGGTGATTAACCTGCTACTTAGATAAGTTGTCAGTCCCATATCTCTGCCAGATGTAGCATCTGCTCAGTGGTTTGCCTTGCATTTTTGTGCTCTGTTTTTTTGATCTTTTGCTGCTTTACCTTGGACCTCATTCTGACCATCCGTTTGCCTAGCCCCTTTGCTCTGATTCACTATCTTTCTGGTATTCTGACCTCGGAACATGACCTGACTTCGCCTTTGCCTTTTTAGTTTACTACATGCTCTCATGGTTTCTGACACATTTGGTTTTTTTACTTGAAAAAGACGCCGGTACAGCATTGAAACGCGCTGTTAATAAAAAGCCTTTTCATCATCATCATCATCATCATCATCTCTGAAGAATTGATTTACTTCAGCAGCGCAGCCCACTTACGTGTTCATCCAACTGGATCCTATGGAAAAGAGTGGCGCTGTTTTTGAAAATAAATAAATTAAAAAAATAGTAGACACATATTTTTATAACCTCATACATTTTTATCAGAACGGTAAATACTGAAAATATTCCCCCCAATATGTTGGTTGATTCTACCCTTATGACATCATGAACAGCCCCATGCAGGGGCATATATAGGAATCCAAGGGCCCCCTATACACTGATAAACCCTCCATTGCCAATAAACAACCTATTGGGTTCCCGTGATGGTGTCTCAGGAGCCCAAAGTGGCTGAGAGAGAACTCGTCTTTCTAACCACTTAGATGCCATCGTAGCTTTCACCACTGCACCTAAGGGGTAAACTGCTGTGATCAGAGCTGGCTCCTATTGCACCAGTTACTGGTGGGTGTGTGCTGTGTAAAACAGCCAGCACCCACCAGGTATGGCTCAGCCAAACAAATCCTCCAGACCTTTGCCATATATATATATATATATATATATATATATATATATATATATATACGACGGTTGTGGAGAGAACCGGCCCCCCAGTTCCTTCACCTGGGGCCATTGACCCTATAATCGTGAAATCAGGACAGTTGTCTATATAACTTATCTAAAAGGGTTCATGGGGTCTCATTAAGTGCATTAGATCACAGGTTGGTTCCATTTCTGCAAAAAAATGTATCAGACCGGTAGAAATATGTGCAGTGGCAAACGTCTGCAGTTAAAGGGGTTTTCCAGTTTAAAAATTAAGCCAAGAGCAAGGAATGGGTTAAAAAACCCTCCATACATAACACTTTAATCTGCTGCAAGTAAGTCCTAGTTATTTCTTTCCTACAGTGATCATGTGACCACTAAAGACAGTGATTGGCTGCTGCGATCATGCGACCACTAAGGCCAGTGATTGGCTGCAGCGATCATGTGATGTGAATGATATATGACATGTAATAGCTGCAGGTAGTAAGCAGGAAACTTGGGGAGCAGCAGGGGATATAAAACGTGAAAATACTTTTTTTTTAACCCATTTACTGCTGATAGACAAATTTTGATAAATTCTGGAAAACCCCTTTAATTAATTGAGAAAATTGAATGTGGAGCAAACCCCGAATAAATTACAGGGTCCATAAAAAAAATAAAATCTATACACTGATAGGGCTATTAGGTTTTGTTATTAGCTCTGGTTGAGTTATGTCCACCATAGAAAGGCTGTCCATTAGAAAACCGAGCCTGCTTATTACTATAAATATCGCCACCCTTAGGTTATCTATGGTATAGCAGCTTAAATTCAATCAAATCAATAGTGTAATACCAGACACAACCTATGGACTGGAGTGGCGCTGTTTGACTTTTTTGTCTAATTCGAGACAACTCATGGAAATAAGTCCTTCGCCGTCCACTAATGAATATATTATCAACAAAAACGGAAGCAAGACATGAGAATTTATAAGAAGTAGGTGAGTTCTCTCTGGTGCCATCACGAATAGTAACTGGAATATAAAGGACTCCACTTTTCCACTTGAGTTGTCTTCTACAGCATCTGCGTCTACATGATAAATATGGCCCCCGGCGGGGTCTGTGGCCCTCTCGTACATTGTAACCTCTGTCTCTCTTTTGATGTTGCTGAAGGGAAGTTTTTCCAGAAGAATGAATCCTTGTTGTACGTGATATCAGCCATTATTAGGAGGAAGTGATCGCTGTCCACTCAGGAGAGATCACGGAGAATCTCAGACATTAGGATACGGCCACACGATAATTGTACGAGGTTGTCCACTTTGGACAATCCCTGTTGTCAGAAAGATCCCTCAATGATAAGATGATGAAGAGTGGAGTCATAATGTGTGATTAGTCTCCCTGCAGCGCCACCTTAGGACAAGTTAAGCATTACACCATTTGATCTAACGCACAAACATGCTGGGACCTCCAGAAGAGGGAGAGACCCTCTCTCTAGACAATGTTGTTCATAGATGAGGAACCTTAAAGATGATACGTCACCAAGTCAAAACTTGTACGTTTGTCTCTTATTTTCGTCCTGCCGTTCTTTTGAGTATTCAGGGTTTTTTAATACATGATACGTTCCAGACTTTTTTATTTAGTGCTAGCTTTATGTTTAGTTTTTTTTACCAAGGGGGCGCCGCTCACACAGAGCAGCCTATAGACTCGTCCCCAGAGAGTCCTGTCAGCCACACCCCATTGAAAGCACCATAAAGATTAGCAATAAATAAAAAGGTCCATATCTCTGGATCTCTGATGGATTTTTTTAATTAAGAAAAAATAGGAATAAAAATAGGAGCAAAAAATGGACACTTTTGACTTGATGACATGTCTTCTTTAAGGGGAGATCCGCTCTAGTAACGGGATATCAGAAAATGGCTTTTTCAAAGTAACCAATCACTTTCTTAACGATTTTAAAAGGGTTCCAGAATTAAAAAATATATTGCTAATAGTAATAGTGCCACACCTGTTCAATGGTTGTGAATGGTATTGCAGGGTAGCTGTATTTATTTATTTATTTTACTCACTTATATAGCGCCATTAATTCCACAGACATTATGGGCACTGTCCCCATTGGGGCTCACAATCTATATTCCCTATCAGTATGTCTTTGCAGTGTGGGAGGAAACCCACACATTCATGGGGAGAACGTACAAACTCCTTGCAGATGTTGTCCTTCGTGGGATAAGAACCCATGACCCCAGCGCTGCAAGGCTGTTGTGCTAACCACTGAGCCACCATGCTATATTTACATTAATTGATCTATATCATATCTATCAATCTATCTATCCGTCTATCTATCTATCTATCTATCTATCTATCTATTATCTATTCATATATCTACTGTATCTATTATCTATCTATCTTTCTATCTATCTATCTATCCGTATATCTATCTATCTATATATTTATATTATCTATCATCTATCTATCTATATATATTATCTATCATCTATCTATCCGTATATCTATCTATCTATCATCTATCTATCTATCCGTATATCTAGCTATCATCTATTACCTATCTATCATCTATCTATCTATCTATATATCCATATATCTATCTATCTATAATGTTTATCTATCTCATATCTATCTATCTATCTATCTATCTTTCTATCCATCATTTACCTATCTAATCCTTTTATCTATTGTCCAATAATTTTATTTAAAGGTCTTCGGCGTAGTGGTGAGAAAATCTGTATATAGATCCTCATAAAGTGTAATAATAACTTTTTTCAGAACATCTATAACCTATAAATCCTTATCTATCTATCTATCTATCTATCTATCTATCTATCTATCTATCTATCATCTATTATCTATCTACCTATCTATTATCTATCTATATCTATCTATCTATCTATCTATCTATCCATCTATCTCTATCTATCTATCTATCCATCTATCTATATTGTCTATCTATCTCATATCTATCTATTATCTATCATATATCTATCCTTCTACCCATCTTCTATCTATGTGACATTTTAGCCCAGTGTTCGGCTCCTCTGCACATCTCTCCTGACATCTCAGCAGTATATCCCATCCGCACTATGTTTCGAGTCAGGAAACTATTGCCAAAACCCATAAACCCTCACCATAATCTGACTGACGCATATCATAAAAATGAAGTCAATGGTCTACAGATGACTGACTGACAAGCAGGCTTACGACAGCGATGGGCAATTACTACTGGGTAAATCCAAGGCAGGGAGAGGGTTAATGTGCTGCTGTAGAGCAGGGAGGACATGGTAATTAATGCCTGTATGGTCACTCCAGTGCTGGAACAAATCTGCGCCCCCCTGGGATCACACTGAGTGTCTCTAGATTTTCTTTCTACACTGATTCAATTATCTAAGAAATTGGTTCTCCATCTCCATGTGTCCATGAGCAGGACCTGGAGTGATCCCAGCTCCTTGGCCTGATGGGTGCTGGGATCCTCCAGTCTGCTGGAATCTTCAGGGTGAAGCCCCCGCAGGGATGCTGCTCTCCAGTGAACATTATACAATGTTGGAAGCCATCTGTCATGGTCACCTTGCTGGCAGGATTTGTGCAGTCCTTGCAATGCTTCTAGGTAACTGCGCTCAATCATTCTCAATGACTCCAGCTTGAGATGTAAAGTTTCAAGAATTAGAAATGATTTGACTCCTAAAATGGTGAAAATGGCAATGCTATCCCCATGTGACAGCGCAGATAGGCACAGAACTAGTGCTAACTTTATCTGTGCCATTGGAAACTGATTTAAAGGGGAAGTGTCATTTTTTTAAAAAAATATACCCTCCTGTTAGAGAGTCAATAAAATTAATAGGGGTCTTATATTTTTCTATACAAAAGTGAAAAAAAAAACTGACATGAGTAGAGAACTCTGATTGGTTACTCAGAATTTTTATTTATTTATATTATTATTTTCGTTACTATTTTTATTTATTTATTTTGATTTCCCCTTAATTAATTATTACGGTTATGGCATGCTAATGTTAACCCTATAGATAAGGGGATTGTAGAGGTAGGGGGAGGTAATGGCTACTTTTACTTGCTACTTTTCAATGTATTTTGAGTTACATTGGATTTTTGCATAATCAGGACCTTCCTTTTATTTCTCCACCGATCGTAGTGTGATAACTCAGCCTACTAGGGATATTAATTGCACTAAAATCATTAAAATAGGGTTAAAGACATCGCACAATTATATGCAACCAGGTGACTTCTGCCATGTCAATGTAATGGAAAAGATAGATATTTTACTTTTGATCGTAATCAAAATTTTAGGACGATCGGTAATAATGACGATTGTTACATGCCTTTTAAATAATCATGCCGGCAATGAAATTTCCACTTACCTGTACCAGTCCAACCCTCTCTCATAGTTCCTGTCAAAGAAGTGGGGTTCAGTGCCCATAGCTCTCACTTCTGGGTGCACCCTAATAAATTCCAGGACTGCTCTAGTGCCCCCCTTCTTGACCCCCACAATGATCGCCTGGGGGAGCCTCTTGTGCCCATATCTGAATGCAGCGGTGCTATTCCCGATGAGGTGCCCCTGGTGCTCGGTGGGTTTTTCTGGGAACCCCATTTTTTCAGGGGGTTCACTTTGATTTTTGCCACTCCAGTCGGTGTAAGGAGATAGATCCGTGCTGGAGAAAGCGAGTGCAGCTCCGGAGTGTGGGCACAGGAGCACCTTCTGCAGTAGTTTCTTGCCCCCCAATACTGGAGGGCAGCTGAGGTGCTGATAGTCAGGGATGTGCATGTTGGGGTGCCCACCCCGCAGGGTGAGGTTGTAGCAGAGCAGGGTGCAGGACAAGCACAGGGTGCACAGGAAGAAATATCTGCGGGCATTGCGGGGGCTCAGTCTGGGTGCCATGACTCCATGCACAGGGGCCACATTGTGGCCCCCTGGGCTCCTGCATGTGTGACTGTCCCGGTAAAGCTGCACACAGATGCCGGCACTGGTGGCTGGCACACACCCCCTGTCTGAGATCAGCTGGTGAAGGAGGGCTCTCAGATCCCCCACCCTTCTGTCTTAACCCACCCTGTGCTAAAACAGGGCAGAGAAGCATTACACAACGCTTAACCCCTGCCAGACTGCAACAAATCCAAGCCCCTGTCCTAGCAGCAGCAGCAGCAGCAGCCGGCATCCAGCGCTAGAAATGTCTGGAGTGTTACCTGGGAATCTGCCATCACTTATCACATCTAGATCGCAGACTTTACAATATTCCTCTGATACCACATCAGATTTTCCTCTAACTATCCTTTTCCTTTTTTTTTATGCAATTGGAATTCTGATACAGAAAGAGACAAAGGAGCTAATATTTCCTATGAAAAATCATTTTCTAGTGTAAATGTATTGAAAATATTGAAAAGCTTTGAAAGTTATCTTGTTTAAAAAGCATTTTTTTTGTGGAGTCCAAAAAAATGGAGAGGATGTCTGAGGCCAACTCTGATTAGTCAGTGTTCACATCTCTTCCTCTGTTTAGGCTCTGTTCACATCTCCTCTTCTGTTTAGGCTGTATTCACATTTTCCCCTCTATTTAGGCTGTGTTCACATGTCCTCCTCTGTTTATGCTGTGTTCACATTTCCAACTCTGTTTAGATTGCATTCACATTTCTGCTTCTGTATAGGCTGTGTTCACATCTCCTCCTGTTTAGGCTGTGTTCATATCTCCCTCTCTGTTTAGTATGTGTTCACATGTCTCCCCCTGTTTAGCTTGTGTTCACCTGTCTCCCTCTGTTAAGACTGTGTTCATATCTCTTTCTTTGTTTAGGCTGTGTTCACATCTCCTCCTTTGTTTAGGCTGTGTTCACATCGCTTCCTCTGTTTAGTTTGTGTTCATATGTCTTGCTCTGTTTAGGTTGTGTTCACATCTCCTCCTCTGTTTAGGCTCTGTTCACATATCTTCATCTGTTTAGGCTGTGTTCATATCTCTCCCTCTGTTTCGACTGTGTTCACATCTCCTTCTCTGCTTAGGCTGTGTTCTCATGTTTCCCTCTGTTTAGACTGTTCATATCTCCTTCTCTGTTTAGGCTGTGTTCACATCTCCTCCTTTGCTTAGGCTGTGTTCACATCTCCTCTTCTGTTTAGGCTGTATTCACATTTCCCCCTCTATTTAGGCTGTGTTCACATTTCTGCTTCTGTTTAGGCTGTGTTCACATCTCCTCCTCTGTTTAGGCTGTGTTCACATCTCTTCCTCTGTTTAGGCTGTGTTCATATCTCCCTCTCTGTTTAGGATGTGTTCATATGTCTCCCTCTGTTTAGGTTGTGTTCACATGTTTCCCTCTGTTTAGGCTGTGTTCATATCTCCTCCTTTGTTTAGGTTGTGTTCACATCACTTCCTCTGTTTAGGTTGTGTTCATACGTCTTGCTCTGTTTAGGTTGTGTTCACATCTCCTCCTCTGTTTATGTTGTGTTCACATATCTTCCACTGTTTAGGCTGAGTTCATATCTCTCCAACTCTTTAGACTGTGTTCACATCTCCTTCTCTGTTTAGGTTGTGTTCACATGTTTCCCTATGTTTAGACTGTGTTCATATCTCCTTCTCTGTTTAGGCTGTGTTCACATCTCCTCCTTTGCTTAGGCTGTGCTCACATCTCTTCCGCTGTTTAAGAAGTGTGCACATGTCTCACTCTGTTTAAGTTGAGTTCACATGTCTCCTTCTGTTTAGGCTGTGTTCACATCTCCTTCTCTGTTCAGACTGTGTTCACATCTCCTCTTCTGTTTAGGCTGTATTCACATTTCCCCCTCTATTTAGGCTGTGTTCACATCCCCTCCTCTGTTTAGGCTGTGCTCACATCTCTTCCTCTGTTTAGGCTGTGTTTATACCTCCCTCTCTGTTTTGGATGTGTTCATATGTCTCCCTCTGTTTAGGTTGTGTTCACATGTCTCCCTCTGCTATGTGTTCATATCTCCTTCTTTGTTTAGGCCTTGTTCACATCTCCTTCTCTGTTTAGGTTGTGTTCACATGTTTCCCTCTGTTTAGGCTGTGTTCATATCTCTTTCTCTGTTTAGGCTGTGTTCACATCTCCGCCTTTGTTTAGGTTGTGTTCACATCACTTCCTCTGTTTAGGTTGTGTTCATTTGTCTTGCTCTGTTTAGGTTGTGTTCACATCTCCTCCTCTGTTTATGTTGTGTTCACATATCTTCCTCTGTTTAGGCTGTGTTCATATCTCTCCAACTCTTTAGACTGTGTTCACATCTCCTTCTCTGTTTAGGTTGTGTGCACATGTTTCCCTCTGTTTAGACTGTGTTCATATCTCCTTCTCTGTTTAGGCTGTGTTCACATCTCCTTCTTTGCTTAGGCTGTGTTCACATCTCTTCCTCTGTTTAGGCTGTGTTCATATCTCCTCTGTTTAGGAAGTGTGCACATGTCTCACTCTGTTTAAGTTGAGTTCACATGTCTCTTTCTGTTTAGGCTGTGTTCACATCTCCTTCTCTGTTCAGCCTGTGCTCACATCTCCTTCTCTGTTTAGGTTGTGTTCACATCTCCTTCTCTGTTTAGGCTGTGTTCTAATGTCTCCCACTGTTTAGGCTGTGTTCACATCTCCTCTGTTTAGGCTGTGTACACATGACTTTCTCTGCTTAGGCTGTGTTAACTTTTCCTTCTCTGTTTAGGTTGTGTTCACATGTCTCCCTCTGTTTAGGCTGTGTTCACATCTCTTACTTTGTTTCAGATGTGTTCACATGTCTCCCTCTGTATAGGCTGTATTTACATCTCCTTCTCTGTTAAGGCTATGTTCACATGCCACTTCTGCTTAGGCTGTGTTCACATCTTTCCCTTTATTTAGACAATGTTAACACACCCTCCTCGTCCTCTATTTAGTGAGTGCTCACATCTTCCTATCTATTTAATCTGTGTTCACAGATTTTTTCATATTTGATGGAAAGAAGAGCGTAGCATTCATTTTTAAAGCCTCATCAGTGAATATTTAATTTGCCTTACTTTAATATGGCTATAGACTCTATAGGGTTCTGTTACATCAGCACTGCATGGCATTATAGTAAATGTCCATTCTAAGTAACTTTTATGTTGGCTTTGAATACTGTTATTGTGTACCTACTGTATAACACTCGAGTCTTAGCTGTTTATTGGATGGCACTACACTGTGTTCCAAATTATTATGCAAATAATATTTTCTCAGATTTTCCCAAATTACCTATATGAATTGCAGTCATTGTAATTTTCCAGTCAAATAACTATTAGAGTACAATTGAAAGGTTTTTGTACAAACTGCCTATGATAACAGTATATTTTTAAAAAAATAAAAAACTCAAACTGCACTCAAAATGCATGTTCCAAATTATTATGCACAGCAGAGTTTTCAACCTTTTCATTTTAATAAAGAACAAAAAAATGGTCATTTCTGAAATTATAAGCATTAGCAGGTTATTACAAACTGAAATCAAACAGTTTTCAACTCAAAACTTTATTCTAGGTGATGTTACATTTGCACATAGGACCCCTTGTTCGAAAGGAGCTTCTGAACTCTCTCGTCCATTGAATTTGTCAGGTTTTGGATGGTTTCTGCTTCAATTGTTTTGCATGAGGACAGAATACCCTCCCAGAGCTGTTGCTTAGATGTGAACTGCCTCCCGCCATCATAGACACTCCTTTTGATGATGCTCCAGAGGTTCTCAATGGGGTTGAGGTCAGGGGAGCATGGGGGCCACACCATAAGTTTGTCCCCTTTTATGCCCATATCAGCCAGAGATGCAGATGTGTTATGTGCAGCATGAGACGGGGCATTATCATGCATGAAAATGATCTTGCTGCGGAATGCACGGTTCTTCTTCTTGAACCATGGAAGGAAGTGCTGTTTGAGAAACTCAACATACATTATGGAGTTCATCTTTACCCCTTCAGGGTTCCTAAAAGGGCCGACAATCTCTCTCCCCATGATTCCAGCCCAAAACATTACTCCACCTCCTCCTTGTTAGCGCCGTAGCCGTGTTTGCATGGGGTGTCCATCAACCAGCCATCCTCCACTCCATCCATCTGGACCATCGAGATCATTTCATGCATGATAATGCCCCGTCTCATGCTGCACATAACACATCTGCATCTCTGGCTGCTATGGGCATAAAAGGGGTCAAACTTATGGTGTGGCACCCATGCTCCCCTGACCTCAACCCCATTGAGAACCTCTGGAGCATCATCAAAAGGAGTGTCTATGATGGCGGGAGGCAGTTCACATCTAAGCAACAGCTCTGGGAGGGTATTCTGTCCTCATGCAAAACAATTGAAGCAGAAACCATCCAAAACCAGACAAATTCAATGGACGAGAGAGTTCAGAAGCTCCTTTGGAACAAGGGGTCCTATGTGCAAATGTAACATCACCTAGAATAAAGTTTTGAGTTGAAAACTGTTTGATTTCAGTTTGTAATAACCTGCTACTGCTTATAATTTCAAAAATGACCATTTTTTTGTTCTTTATTAAAATGAAAAGGTTGAAAACTCTGCTGTGCATAATAATTTGGAACATGCATTTTGAGTGCAGTTTGAGTTTTTTATTTTTTTTAAAAATATATTGTTATCATAGGCAGTTTGTACAAAAACCTTTCAATTGTACGCTAATAGTTATTTGACTGGACAATTACAATGACTGCAATTCATATAGGTAATTTGGGAAAATCTGAGAAAATATTATTTGCATAATAATTTGGAACACAGTGTATATTCCTTTATTTTTTGGGCACTTTATGATAGTTTTACGGAAACACTTTATGGCAGTTTTATGTAGGCACTCTACATGGCAGTATTAATTGGGCACTGTATGGTAGTATTATGGAAGCACTATATGGCTATGTTATGTGAGCACTGTACATAGCAACTTCATTTGGGCGCTTGGCACTTTACGGAAGTATTTTGAAAGCATTATATGGAAATGTTATGTGAGTACTGCATATAGGAGTATTATATGGACACTCTTTTGCAGATTTCTGACTAACAACACCTTAAAAAGTCTCAACATTTTTGTGCAACTAAAAGTTAAGCTAAAATATTGTAACTTTTGGCGTTTTCACTTCAGTCCCAGCTAGCTATACCAATACGGCCAGGACATGGACGGGACAGGTTGTGACTATGCCTGCCCATCAAATTTATGAAAAGTGACATCACTAACTGACTTCAGAGATCTACTCCAGTCCCTGGCGGAGACATATGCCACTTAAGCGATGTGACTAATTCATTAAGTGGCGTGCACCTCTTAATGAATTAGTCGCATCTTACTTCAGCAATTCCGTTCATTAAGCCTGGCATGTGCAACACCATTCTTAATGAATCAGCCTCTACATGTCAGTGTGTTATGTAGGCACCGTACAAAAGTATTCTGGAAGCACTATATGGCAGAATTATATGAAGACTATATTGCAGTGTTATTTGGCACTGCATGGATGTAATATAAAAGTGCTATATGGCAGTATTATTTGGGCAATGTATTATCAAAGTGTTACATGTCAGTTTTATTTGTGAACTTTATATGGTAGTATTATTTAGGCGATGCATGGAAGTATTAATAAAACACTATATGGCAATATCATGTAGGCACTGCTTTGAAAGATTCTGAAAGCACTGTATAGCAGTGTTATGTAAGCACTATGTGGCAGTATTATTTGCCACTGCATGGAAGTATTATGAAAGTGCTATATAGCAGTGTATAGGGCAGTATTATTAGATCACTCTATTAAAGTATTATAAAAGTGCTACATGGCAGCCTTATGGCACTGTATAAGACTCTCACATAAGCAATACCTGGAAGATTATTTAGGTAAAATAGTACCACTAAATGAAAATTTATATGTACAATCTTCATCATATATAAAACACTGGGTGGTCTCAGGGGAGAGGCGGGTGGGTTTGATGAGTGTCTAATTTACAAAGCCTCTGAACAGTCTCTAAATAGCACCAGATTTGCATGTTTGAAAACACATATTAGCTTGGCCACTCGATTATATATATATACAAAACAGGAGGAAAAAGGCGTTCAGAAAAGCTCAATAAAAATACAATCTTTTATTTCAATAAATTAAAAACAAATAATGAGGTTCAAAAATTTGGTCACTGATGAAAGACATTTCTGACTGGGGTGCTATACAGTAGTATCTCTCAATTAATATAATATATATAGTCTTATGCTCGGGCTATTTACCATAATTGTTTACCATATATTAGTATTTGCAATCTTATATTCAAATGATATATTGAAAAATATTACATCAGTCATATATAGTGTATTAACAGTTTCAAACTCCTAGGGGTAGGTTAATATTTATCTACTTTTTTATATATATTGTCTCCAATAATCCCAGACATATATAAATTATGACCACATCAATTCCTATAGGTGAGTACCTCATATATCTCATCAGCATGTACAGTACAGACCAAAAGTTTGGACACACCTTCTCATTTAAAGATTTTTCTGTATTTTCATGACTATGAAAATTGTACATTCACACTGAAGGCATCAAAACTATGAATTACCACATGTGGAATTATATACTTAACAAAAAAGTGTGAAACAACTGAAAATATGTCTTATATTCCAGGTTCTTCAAAGTAGCCACCTTTTGCTTTGATGACTGCTTTGCACACTCTTGGCATTTTCTTGATGAGGTTCAAGAGGTAGTCACCGGAAATGGTCTTCCAACAATCTTGAAGGAGTTCCCAGAGATGCTTAGCACTTGTTGGCCCTTTTGCCTTCACTCTGTGGTCCAGCTCACCCCAAACCATCTCGATTGGGTTCAGGTCTGGTGACTGTGGAGGCCAGGTCATCTGGCGTAGCACCCCATCACTCTCCTTCTTGGTCAAATAGCCCTTACACTGCCTGGAGGTGTGTTTGGGGTCATTGTCCTGTTGAAAAATAAATGATGGTCCAACTAAACACAAACCGAATGGAACAGCATGCCGCTGCAAGATGCTGTGGTAGCCATGCTGGTTCAGTATGCCTTCAATTTTGAATAAATCCCCAACAGTGTCACCAGCAAAGCACCCCCACACCATCACACCTCCTCCTCCATGTTTCACGGTGGGAACCAGGCATGTAGAGTCCATCCGTTCACCTTTTCTGCGTCGCACAAAGACACGGTGGTTAGAACCAAAGATCTCAAATTTGGACTCATCAGACCAAAGCACAGATTTCCACTGGTCTAATGTCCATTCCTTGTGTTCTTTAGCCCAAACAAGTCTCTTCTGCTTGTTGCCTGTCCTTAGCAGTGGTTTCCTAGCAGCTATTTTACCATGAAGGCCTGCTGCACAAAGTCTCCTCTTAACAGTTGTTGTAGAGATGTGTCTGCTGCTAGAACTCTGTGTGGCATTGACCTGGTCTCTAATCTGAGCTGTTAACCTGCGATTTCTAAGGCTGGTGACTCGGATAAACTTATCCTCAGAAGCAGAGGTGACTCTTGGTCTTCCTTTCCTGGGGCGGTCCTCATGTGAGCCAGTTTCTTTGTAGCGCTTGATGGTTTTTGCAACTGCACTTGGGGACACTTTCAAAGTGTGCCCAATTTTTCGGACTGACTGACTTTCATTTCTTAAAGTAATGATGGCCACTCGTTTTTCTTTACTTAGCTGCTTTTTTCTTTCCATAGTACAAATTCTAACAGTCTATTCAGTAGGACTCTTAGCTGTGCATCCACCTGACTTCTGCACAACACAACTGATGGTCCCAACCCTATTCATAAGGCAAGAAATCCCACTTATTAAACCTGACAGGGACACCCGTGAAGTGAAAACCATTTAAGGTGACTACCTCTTGAAGCTCATCAAGAGAATGCCAAGAGTGTGCAAAGCAGTCATCAAAGCAAAAGGTGGCTACTTTGAAGAACCTAGAATATAAGACATATTTTCAGTTGTTTCACACTTTTTTGTTAAGTATATAATTCCACATGTGTTAATGTGACGCTCGCAGCCCTCCCAGGGAAATGGGGTACTCGGAGCCGGGTCAGATGTTGGGGAGGCAATCGTGGCCTGGACCCGTTCCGTGCCCAGTGCCGTCACATGAAAGTAATGGGCTATCAGGGTTGAGTGGTATTATCGACTACGCCACCTGTGGTGTCTGGTGATGCGCCACCAGCGCTGCTAGCAATCCTCTGAGGCTGGATGTAGTGGCTGCAGGCGATGTTATAACTCCCCACAGACGGAGCAGGGCCTCAGGGCAGATGTGACAGGAGGATGGGGAGAGTAGTCCTGGGTCACTCAGGTGTTGTGTGGTGCAGTGCAGAAATGAAGGAACCAGAGGCCACAGGGATAGTCTTCCAGGTCTTTTACTCACAGTTCTTCTAAGCCGCGGCAAGGCTTCTCCCTGCTCCTCACGGATCACTGCGGCCACCAGGGATGAGGGCTCAGCGCACCCAAGGAATTCAGGTACATCGATCAGGACCCTCCGAGTGTTCCTAACAGTCCCCTTTGAACCTCTCCTGTGTGTGTGCGTGCAAAGGCTGGGTCCCACTGGATAAACGCAGGTAGAGGGGTACAGGTGGCGTAGGCCGCTCCGTCTGTATCCCTCCCGGGATCCACTAAGCCTCCGGGCTTCTCTGACAGAGACGTGAAGTGGCAAAGTCAGATGTCGGGGGCCGGTACCCCTCTTGCAGCAGGAGTCCCTCTGGCAGGGCCAGAATGGAGAGTACAGGTGGCGTATGCCGCTCCGTCCGTGCTCCCTGGGATCCGTTTGCTTGTGGAGCTGTCACTAAAGCTCCCGACCTTCTCAAGCAAGGGAACTTGACCGGGGTAGAGACTCTGTTAACTCCTTCCCGCTCCTCGTGTCAAGGTCAGAGCACGAGGACCATGCATCTTCAGCACACTGCAGGCTCCTACACAAGGCCACTGTCAGCTGCAAAGACCACAATCAAAGAACCTTGTGCTTAAGATGGCTGGGTAATATATATAAAACTATGTGTGTAACTAAAAGTGTGTTCTACCCTTCACCCACTACATGGTTCCCCTAACTTTTGGTTCCTCCCACTCGTGATCCTGCTGAGGCAGCACTATGGTGCATACTTGCCTCCCATAGGTCAGGAGTGTGTAGTGTTGAATGTAGATTCAGGGTCCTGACCAGTGCACCTTCCTTACCTGGGTGAGGAGACACTACACCTGCTGACAGGCTGCAGTATCCCCCCTTGTGGCGACCGAACCCTCAGGGGCGCCACATTAATTCATAGATTTGATGCCTTCAGTGTGAATGTACAATTTTCAAAGTCATGAAAATACAGAAAAATCTTTAAATGAGAAGGTGTGTCCAAACTTTTGGTCTGTACTGTATGTTAAACAATAATATCTCTGTAGAAACAGCACTCTATTTGTTCATATATCTCATCAGCATATATTTAGTTTTTTAATACGCACATAATAGCTGTAATCTGTTTATTCACATATACAGTGGGTATGGAAAGTATTCAGACCTCTTTAATTTTTCACACTTTGTTTCATTGCAGCCATTTGGTAAATTCTAAAATGTTCATTTTTTTTTCTCATTAAAGTACACTCAGCACCCCATCTTGACTGAAAAAAAACAGAAATGCAGAAATCTTTGCAAATTTATTGAAAAATAAAAACTGAAATATCACATGGTCATTAGTGATGAGCGAGAATGCTCGCTACTGCTCGGTGCTCGCCCGCGCATCTCACTGCTCGACATGCTCGGCGCTCGCTGAGTATTTCCGGGGTTGACGGCTGGACCTCAGGTCCCCTCCCTGCATGTTTGGCTCTCTTAAGAGCGACAATCTGCATGCAGGGATTGCCTGCCACTCATTGTAATGCCGCAGCCATGGTGGTTGTGGGCATTACAGTGATTGGCTGGCCGCACAGCGTCATCAGGTGTATATCAGACCTGTGGCGCCGCCATGCTTGTCACAGTCACTCCAGATCAGACAGTGTAGGGAGAGGTGCTGCTGTGTCAAGGAGAGATTTAATCGTGTATTAGGTAGTGTAGGGAGAAAAACCGTACATTACACATATCCATCTTAACAAACAGTCCTTCTGAGGATTAATCCATCTGCAGAGATATCAGGCAGGCAGTGTATATAGGCAGGCAGGGTATATAACAGACTGCAGTGCACATAGGACAAGAGGCTCCATTCCAATTCTGCCTTCTGCTGCTGTTATATTTCTAGAAATAGGCCCAGGTCTCAGGGGCAAGGAATACTTTTTTTTGGATCTTAATCCTTATTATTTGCTTAAAAAGCAATCCAGAGAACACCGTTTATCTGAGCCATTTGCTTGTTGGCACTGCAGAATACGGCCAGGTCCTTTCCATATTACAGCGCTAGAAATCCAGCTATTTAAAACTGTGTTTTCTCCGTCACACGGATCACATATACGTTTTCAGAAAATACTGCCATTTCTGGCCTCCATTAAAAATTTGTTTCAGTGTGTCAGTGAAGCAATTCACAGCAGTTTTCTATTCAAACTACTTACCTACAGGCCAGGTTTTTTAAAACTCTGTTTTCTCTGTTCTCTGTCACACGGATCACATATAAGTTCGCTCCAAACTCAGTCATTTGTAGTGAGCGTGGAAGATTCTGTCCTCCATTTAAAATGGGCAAGGCACGTGGAAAGGGACGGGGAACTGGACGTGATGGTGATGATGCATGCAGAGGCCGAGGACAAGGCCGTGGGCAAGCTGAAATTGTGCCACAACAAACACCCACATCTTCTCGCCTGACCTTCCTGTCCCAATTCCTAGGGGACCACAGCACACCACTATTGAACCCAGAGCTGTGTCAAAAGGTTGTTGGTTGGATAGCGGATAATGCTTCCAGTCACTTAGCCACCACCACCACCACCACCCTGTCTTCCACACGGTCAAGTCTCAGTAGCCGTGAGTCTGGACCGCTTATTCCTCACCCTGATCCTCCTTCCTCCCACCATGCCGAGTACCCGGAGACAACTGATCCCACACTTGGACACTCTGAAGAGCTGTTCACTTTTCCATTTATAGATTCGGGCCTCTCGCCCGCTCCACTTGAAGCAGGGCAAGGGGAGATTGCGTGTAGTGATGCCCAAATATTTGAGCAGCCACGGTCACACGAAGGCGACGGTGGGAAAGTGTCACAAGAGGTGGACGATATTGAGACACAATTGCCAGAAAGTCAGGAAGAAGACCAGGGTGCAGAAGTGGAAGACAAGGTGGTGGATGATATAGTAACTAGAGATGAGCGTTGTTCGACTCGAACTGTTCGCCAATCTCAAATTCGAGCTGTTTTGGGCGGTGTTCGAGCCGTTCGGCGAACACGAACGATTTGAGAAAAATTCGGCTGTTCGAGGTCATGTTCGATAACTGTTCGTGCACCAAAATCATAACTGGATTTTTTCTCAGTAATGATGAAAATTAATGTTAATACGCAGTTTGAGTGTACAGCGGGGCGAGGGGAGGGGCAGGGGATGGATCTCTGCAGGAATAAAGAAGATCTCCATTTTTTTTTCTCTTTCCCGCATTTACAGTGGGGAGGTGCAATCTGTCAGCCTATCAGCAGCGCACACACGGAGCGAAGTGCTTTTTTTCACACAAGCAAGGGCATGTGTCATTGGCAGTGTATGTCACATGTCCTTGCCCTATAAGACCCAGCCATTTTCCCTGTCGCCACCATTTTCTCACTGCTGCAGCTGCGTGTTAGACGGCACCGCTGTTGCTGTGTGCGCTATACCTTGCTAATTTCAAGCCAATTTTCGCACAAATCTACAGATAGCTTGGGAGTAGGGAATAGTTGTGATTGCAGTCCTTTTAAGGACGAGGTTACAGCATTTCCTACGACTTTTATCAGGCTGGTCTGTGCTCTTAAATAGATAGGTTGGGAGTAAAGACTAATTGTAATTGCAGTGCTTTTCAGGACTAAGTTACATCAGTTCCTATCAGTTTTTGCCAGGCAGGTCTGTACCAGTGCTGTGCAAGTTTTTTTCACAGCATTTGGCTGAATCTAGCAAAGCTAATCCTTTTTGGCCTATTGCAGAGTGTGTTAGTCAGTGGAGTAGCCTATCTGTGTTGCAAGATATACCACCTGTGTATAGAATACCAATTTTTTTTACTGCACCTAGTGAAGTAAAACCTTTTGGGCATAGCATCATTCTATTAGTCCATCTATACTGACCTCCATAAGGTTGCAAATTGAATATAATTTTTTTCTGCATCTAGCTCTGAAAAAATATTTGGGCTTCTAGCAGTGTGTGGGACTTGTTTTATTAGTCCATCTATACTGACCTCCATCAGGTTGCAAATTAAAAATAATTTTTATCTGCATCTAGCTCTGAAAAAAATATTTGGCCTTCTAGCAGTGTGTGGGACTTGTTCTATTAGTCCATCTATACTGACCTCCATCAGGTTGCAAATTGAATATAATTTTTTTCTGCATCTAGCTCTGAAAAAATATTTGTCCTTCTAGCAGTGTGTGGGACTTGTTCTATTAGTCCATCTATACTGACCTCCATCAGGTTGCAAATTCAAAATAATTTTTTTTCTGCATCTACCTCTGAAAAAATATTTGGGCTTCTAGCAGTGTGTGGGACTTGTTCTATTAGCCCATCTATACTGACCTCCATCAGGTTGCAAACCGAATATAATTTTTTTCTGCATCTACCTCTGAAAAAATATTTGGGCTTCTAACAGTGTGTGGGACTTGTTCTATTAGTCCATCTATACTGACCTCCATCAGGTTGCAAATTAAAAATATTTTTTTTTCTGCATCTAGCTCTGAAAAAATATTTGGCCTTCTAGCAGTGTGTGGGACTTGGTCTATTAGTCCATCTATACTGACCTCCATCAGGTTGCAAATTGAATATAATTTTTTTCTGCATCTAGCTCTGAAAAAATATTTGTCCTTCTAGCAGTGTGTGGGACTTGTTCTACTAGTCCATCTATACTGACCTCCATCAGGTTGCAAATTCAAAATAATTTTTGGTCTGCATCTAGCTCTGAAAAAATATTTGGCCTTCTAGCAGTGTGTGGGACTTGTTCTATTGGTCCATCTATACTGACCTCCATCAGGTTGCAAATTGAATATAATTTTTTTCTGCATCTAGCTCTGAAAAAATATTTGTCCTTGTAGCATCGGCGTCTCTGCCCCGTACTAGGCAGAGACGCCGTCCCTCTCACCTCCCCGCTCCTGGCGCGGCGTCCTCCAGCACTTCTCTCCCCGCTGCTTCCGGCACACGCTCCTTCCCCGGCAGTGTGCTTAGGGCGTGCGCGCGCGTGCTCCCCCTCTCTTAAAGGGACCGCGCGCGCCGTCCTAAGGAGTCCCCGGCTAATTGCCGGAGGACCTCCCATATATAAGGCACCTCCTCCAAAATGGAGGTGCCCGAGCAATGTTGTAGCATAGTTCATCACTCTGCTTCAGCCCTCAGGTCCCGTTTCCAGTTACCTGCCAGTTACCTGCCAGCTACCTGCCAGTTTCCTGTCTGATACCTGCCTGACTCGTGTCTATCTGCTGTTATTCCTGCGGTCCGACAGTCTGCCTACCAGCCCTGCCAGTCTGTCTATGGATCCGTCTGCCCGCTCACCTGGGAGCGCTCACCTGCTACCTGCCTGCTAGCCTACCTGGAGGCTCTGCCGTCACGTGCTGTGACCACCTGCCCGTCCAGTGTCTCTTGCCCGCTCACCTGGGAGCGCTCACCTGCTACCTGCCTGCTAGCCTACCTGCAGGCTCTGCCGTCACGTGCTGTGACCACCTGCCCGTCCAGAGACTCTTACCCGCTCACCTGGGAGCGTCCACCTGTTACCTGCCTGTTAGCCTACCTGGAGGCTCAGCCTTCACTTGCTGTGACCACCCGCTTGTCCAGAGACTCTCGCCCGCTCACCTGGGAGCGTCCACCTGCTACCTGCCTGCTGGCCTACCTGGAGACTGTCCCCATCACTTGCCGTGACCACCCGCCTGTCAAGAGACTGTCCCCGTCACTTGCCGTGACCTCCTGCCGTCTTACCCAGAGACTGTCCCCGTCACTAGCCGTGACTGCCTGCCTGCCTTCCCTGGGTGTCACCCGCTTCCTTACAAGGACTGCCCCTTTGTATAGTTGCTCTGTGGTTCCACCTCCCAGACCCGTTACAGTTTGCTCGGGCCATGGAACCCGGTGTCACCCAAGCTCCCTCGCTCTCGGACCTATGTCATGAACTGTCCCGTCAGAGGTCCCAACAGGAGTCCATCCTGAGTCACCTGCGGAATGTCAACTCTCGCCTGGACACTCTGACTGCTCCACCGGCAACCACCGCTAGTGTCATGTCTCGCAACTCGGCAGTGCCGCTGCCCACCAATACCATGGTATCCTGCCCCGGACCCCGGCTTTCTGCACCTCCTCGCTTCGGAGGCGACCCCGCTCAAGCTCGGGGCTTCATAAACCAGTGCACCCTGCACTTTGAACTCCTGTCCCACCAGTTTATCTCTGACCGGGCCAAAGTAGCCTTCATCATGTCCCATCTCACTGGGGAGGCACTGGCATGGCTAAATCCCCTGTGGGAGAGAGGGGATCCCCTGGTGTCCGACCTGCCGTCTTTCCTCGCTGCTTTCCGGAAAGTCTTCGATGAACCTGGCCGGAAAACCTCTTCTGCCTCCTCTCTGCTACGTCTCCGCCAAGGGAGTCTCACCGTGGGCCAATATGCCATACGGTTCCGCACCCTCGCTTCTGAGCTTGCCTGGGAAAATGAGGCTCTGGTGTCCGTCTTCTGGGAGGGTCTTTCCGGTCGGATTAAGGACGAGTTAGCTGGTCGGGACATTCCTACCACTCTGGATGACCTGGTGTCACTAGCTACCCGGATTGGCATCCGGTTCCAAGAACGTGCCAAAGAGACTGCCTGGGAGAAAGACTTTTCTTGCTCTGCTCCTACTTCCCTGAGACCTGCCTCTCAACCAGTCACTCCGCGGGCGCACTCGCCTGAACCTATGCAGATCGACCAGACCAAGATGGTCAGATCTCGCCAAGAATGTCGCCGAGCCGAGGGAAGCTGTTTCTATTGTGGCAGTATGGAGCACTTAATCCGTTCCTGCCCGGAAAAGCTGGGAAACGCCAGTGTCTAGGACCGCTCGGAGAGGTCGTCCTAGACAAAAGTAAGCCCTCTCCGTCTCTGACTTTACCGGTCTCTATTGCTTGGGGAGAAAACCATCACTTTGAACTCGCCCACCTGGATTCTGGAGCTGCTGGAAACCTCATCTCCCAGTCTCTGGTAGAGAGATACTGTATTCCCACCAAGTCCCTGGCTGAACCATTGTCAGTCGCCTCCGTGGATGGAAGACTTCTCTCGGAGACCATCCTGCTCGTCACTGAACCCATAACTCTGCAGGTGGAATGCTGCACTCTGAGGAAATCTCATTCCATGTGCTGTCCGGACTTTCTCACTCCCTGTTGCTAGGTCTACCTTGGCTCCAGACACACGAACTCGTATTGAACTGGTGATCCGGTGAAGTACTTGGATGGGGTCCAGACTGCCATAGGACCTGCCTGGTTCCGGTCTGCCCAGCTCGCCCTCCACCTACTCCAGCTAATTTACCAGGTCTCCCGGCTCCTTACTGGCCCTATGCGGACGTCTTCGGTAAGAAGGAAGCAGAGACGTTGCCACACCATAGGCCATATGACTGCCCGATCGACCTGGTACCTGGCACCACTCCTCCCCGTGGGCGTATCTACCCGTTGTCTGCAGCCGAGACCCGGGCCATGTCTGAGGACATTGAAGAGAATCTGGCTAGGGGATTTATCCGAAAATCTACCTCCCCGGCTGGAGCCGGATTCTTCTTTGTCAAAAAGAAAGACGGCTCGCTACGTCCTTGTATTGACTACAGAGGACTCAATCTCATCACAGTAAAAAACAAATACCCCCTACCGCTCATCTCCGAATTGTTTGACCATCTCAAGGGCGCCAGGATCTTCTCCAAGCTGGATCTACGAGGAGCATATAACCTGGTCCGTATCCGTCAAGGAGACGAGTGGAAGACGGCATTCAATACCCGGGACGGTCACTATGAGTACCTTGTGATGCCCTTCGGTCTCTGTAATGCTCCCGCTGTCTTTCAAGAACTAGTCAACGACATCTTCCGTGACCTCCTGTACTCCTGCGTAGTGGTATACCTGGACGATATCTTGGTCTTCTCTCCGGATCTCCCCACACACCGAAGGGATGTTCGTCAGGTCCTGCTTAGGCTTCGGCAGAACCACCTCTATGCCAAATACGAGAAGTGCCTCTTTGACTGGACCTCCCTACCGTTCTTGGGCTATGTCATCTCCCAGACAGGTCTGCAAATGGATCCCGAGAAGCTCTCTTCCGTTCTAAAATGGCCTCGTCCTGAAGGTTTGAAGGCGATGCAGTGATTCCTGGGCTTCGCTAATTACTATCGTCTTTTCATCCAACACTTCTCGTCTCGGACTGCTCCCATATCTGCACTTACCCGTAAGGGGGCTTATCCCAGGACATGGTCGCCTGAAGCCGAGGAGGCCTTCATTTCGTTAAAGAAAGCCTTCGCCTCTGCTCCCGTCCTGCACCGTCCGGACTGTAATAAATAATTCTACCTGGAGGTTGATGCCTCCTCCTCTGGAGCCGGAGCGGTACTCACCCAAAAATCTTCTACCAGGAGAATGGTAACCTGCGGCTTCTTCTCCAAAATCTTCTCCTCGTCTGAGCGCAACTACTCCATAGGAGACCGTGAATTGTTAGCCATCAAATTGGCACTGGGAGAGTGGCGCTATCTGCTTGAAGGGGCTCTGTACCCAGTAATTATCTACACGGATCACAAAAACCTGGCATATCTCCAAAATGCCCAGAGACTCAATCCTCGCCAGGCCCGGTGGTCGTTGTTTTTTGTCCGCTTCGACTTTATTCTTCATTTCCGTCCGGCGGACAAGAACGTCAAAGCTGATGCCTTGTCCCGGTCCTTCCTGTCCTCCGATCAAGAGGAGGAGCCTACGCACATCATCGACTCCTCCAAGGTGATGAATGTGGCCCCCTTGGATCTGACTCGTCTCCCACCCGGTAAGACGTTTGTAGCTGTACCAGATCGGGAGAGAGTTCTTCCCTGGGGACATTCTTCTAAACTAGCTGGCCATGCTGGCCAAAAGAAGACCTTCCAACTCATTACCCGGCATTACTGGTGGCCTACCCTGCGTAAGGACGTGGTAGACTTTGTCGCGGCCTGCTCATCCTGTGCCCGTAACAAAGTTCCCAGACATCTACCAGCCGGCCATCTCCTGCCCCTTCCCGTACCTGCTGCTCCTTGGCAGCACATTGCTATGGACTTTATCACCGATCTTCCTATTTCTCCCGGTTGTACAGTCATTTGGGTTGTCGCTGACCGCTTTTCTAAGATGGCCCACTTCATTCCCCTGCCTGGTCTCCCATCTGCACCCGAGCTGGCTAAAGACTTTATCCGCCACATCTTCTGTCTCCATGGCCTGCCCCTCCACATCGTGTCGGATCGTGGGGTTCAGTTCACCTCACGCTTCTGGAGAGCTACATGTAAGCTGCTAGACATCACCCTGGACTTCTCCTCCGCTTACCACCCACAGTCCAATGGTCAAGTGGAGCGGATCAATCAGATCCTGACCAGTTACCTCCGGCACTTCGTTAATACACACCATTCGGACTGGGTGGATCTCCTACCATGGGCCGAGATCTCTTACAATAACCATGAGAGCGAATCCTCTTCCAAATCCCCGTTCTTTATAGTCGGTGGCCAACATCCCCGGATTCCACTTCCTGTCTCCGTTTCTGTGGACAACCCTGCTGCGGAGTCTCTTGTCAGCGAATTTTCTACTATTTGGGAGAGTACCAGGTCCGCTCTTCTTCTGTCCTCTGAGCGGATGAAGAGATATGCTGATAAGAGACGTCTGGATCCGCCTCAATTCCGTCCGGGAGACAAGGTTTGGCTCTCGTCCAAACATGTGCGGCTCAAAGTACCCTCCTTCAAGTTGGGCCCTCGATTCATCGGTCCCTTCGAAGTCCTCAGGCAAATTAACCCCGTGGCCTACAAATTAAAACTCCCGGCCACCCTACGGATTCCCAACTCCTTCCACGTATCTCTCCTCAAACCCGTTGTCTTTAACTCTTTTTCCAATAATCCAGGTGCCCCTCCTGCTCCGGTTTCCGCTGATGACGTCTTTGAGGTAGAGAGTATTCTGGCCTCCAAGAGGGTAAGAGGAAAGACCTTTTTTCTGGTAGATTGGAAGGGGTTTGGTCCTGAGGAGAGAACTTGGGAACCCAGGGAGAACATCAACGCCCCGCTTCTCCTTGAAAAATTTCTTTCTGGCCAAAAAAAGAGGGGGCCTAAAGGGGGGGGGTACTGTAGCATCGCGTCTCTGCCCCGTACTAGGCAGAGACGCCGTCCCTCTCACCTCCCCGCTCCTGGCGCGGCGTCCTCCAGCGCTTCTCTCCCCGCTGCTTCCGGCACGCGCTCCTTCCCCGGCAGTGTGATTAGGGCGCGCGCGCGCTCCCCCTCTCTTAAGGGGACCGCGCGCGCTGTCCTAAGGAGTTCCCGGCTAATTGCCGGAGGACCTCCCAAATATAAGGCACCTCCTCCAAAATGGAGGTGCCCGAGCAATGTTGTAGCATAGTTCATCACTCTGCTTCAGCCCTCAGGTCCCGTTTCCAGTTACCTGCCAGCTACCTGCCAGTTTCCTGTCTGATACCTGCCTAACTCGTGTCTATCTGTTGTTATTCCTGCGGTCCGACAGTCTGCCTACCAGCCCTGCCCGTCTGTCTATGGATCCGTCTGCCCGCTCACCTGGAAGCGCTCACCTGCTACCTGCCTGCTAGCCTACCTGGAGGCTCTGCCGTCACGTGCTGTGACCACCTGCCCGTCCAGTGTCTCTTGCCCGCTCACCTGGGAGCGCTCACCTGCTACCTGCCTGCTAGCCTACCTGCAGGCTCTGCCGTCACGTGCTGTGACCACCTGCCCGTCCAGAGACTCTTACCCGCTCACCTGGGAGCGTCCACCTGTTACCTGCCTGTTAGCCTACCTGGAGGCTCAGCCTTCACTTGCTGTGACCACCCGCTTGTCCAGAGACTCTCGCCCGCTCACCTGGGAGCGTCCACCTGCTACCTGCCTGCTGGCCTACCTGGAGACTGTCCCCATCACTTGCCGTGACCACCCGCCTGTCAAGAGACTGTCCCCGTCACTTGCCGTGACCTTCTGCCGTCTTACCCAGAGACTGTCCCCGTCACTAGCCATGACTGCCTGCCTGCCTTCCCTGGGTGTCACCCGCTTCCTTACAAGGACTGCCCCTTTGTATAATTGCTCTGTGGTTCCACCTCCAAGACCCGTTACAGTCCTTCTAGCAGTGTGTGGGACTTGTTCTACTAGTCCATCTATACTGACCTCCATCAGGTTGCAAATTAAAAATGATTTTTATCTGCATCTTGCTCTGAAAAAATATTTGTCCTTCTAGCAGTGTGTGGGACTTGTTCTACTAGTCCATCTATACTGACCTCCATCAGGTTGCAAACTGAATATAATTTTTTTCTGCATCTACCTCTGAAAAAATAATTGGCCTTCTAGCAGTGTGTGGGACTTGTTTTATTAGTCCATCTATACTGACCTCCATCAGGTTGCAAATTAAAAATAATTTTTATCTGCATCTAGCTCTGAAAAAATATTTGGCCTTCAAGCAGTGTGTGGGACTTGTTCTATTAGTCCATCTATACTGACCTCCATCAGGTTGCAAATTAAAAATAATTTTTTGTCTGCATCTAGCTCTGAAAAAATATTTGACCTTCTAGCAGTGTGTGTGACTTGTTCTATTAGTCCATCTATACTGACCTCCATCAGGTTGCAAATTAAAAATAATTTTTATCTGCATCTAGCTCTGAAAAAATATTTGTCCTTCTAGCAGTGTCTGGGACTTGTTCTACTAGTCCATCTATACTGACCTCCATCAGGTTGCAAACTGAATATAATTTTTTTCTGCATCTACCTCTGAAATAATATTTGGCCTTCTAGCAGTGTGTGGGACTTGTTTTATTAGTCCATCTATACTGACCTCCATCAGGTTGCAAATTAAAAATAATTTTTATCTGCATCTAGCTCTGAAAAAATATTTGGCCTTCTAGCAGTGTGTGGGACTTGTTCTATTAGTCCATCTATACTGACCTCCATCAGGTTGCAAACCGAATATAATTTTTTTCTGCATCTACCTCTGAAAAAATATTTGGGCTTCTAGCAGTGTGTGGGACTTGTTCTATTAGTCCATATATACTGGCCTCCATCAGGTTGCAAATTGAATATAATTTTTTTCTGCATCTAGCTCTGAAAAAATATTTGTCCTTCTAGCAGTGTGTGGGACTTGTTCTATTAGTCCATCTATACTGACCTCCATCAGGTTGCAAACTGAATATAATTTTTTTCTGCATCTAGCTCTGAAAAAATATTTGTCCTTCTAGCAGTATGTGGGACTTGTTCTATTAGTCCATCTATACTGACCTCCATCAGGTTGCAAATTCAAAATAATTTTTTGTCTGCATCTAGCTCTGAAAAAATATTTGGCCTTCTAGCAGTGTGTGGGACTTGTTCTATTAGTCCATCTATACTGACCTCCATCAGGTTGCAAATTAAAAATAATTTTTATCTGCATCTAGCTCTGAAAAAATATTTGGCCTTCTAGCAGTGTGTGGGACTTGTTCTATTAGTCCATCTATACTGACCTCCATCAGGTTGCAAACTGAATATAATTTTTTTCTGCATCTACCTCTGAAAAAATATTTGGGCTTCTAGCAGTGTGTGGGACTTGTTCTATTAGTCCATATATACTGACCTCCATCAGGTTGCAAATTGAATATAATTTTTTTCTGCATCTAGCTCTGAAAAAATATTTGTCCTTCTAGCAGTGTGTGGGACTTGTTCCATTAGTCCATCTATACTGACCTCCATCAGGTTGCAAACTGAATATAATTTTTTTCTGCATCTACCTCTGAAAAAATATTTGGGCTTCTAGCTGTGTGTGGGACTTGTTCTATTAGTCCATCTATACTGACCTCCATCAGGTTGCAAATTGAATATAATTTTTTTCTGCATCTAGCTCTGAAAAAATATTTGGGCTTCTAGCAGTGTGTGGGACTTGGTCTATTAGTCCATCTATACTGACCTCCATCAGGTTGCAAATTGAATATAATATTTTTCTGCATCTACCTCTGAAAAAATATTTGGCCTTCTAGCAGTGTGTGGGACTTGTTCTATTAGTCCATCTATACTGACCTCCATCAGGTTGCAAACTGAATATAATTTTTTTCTGCATCTACCTCTGAAAAAATATTTGGGCTTCTAGCTGTGTGTGGGACTTGTTCTATTAGTCCATCTATACTGACCTCCATCTGGTTGCAAACTGAATATAATTTTTTTCTGCATCTACCTCTGAAAAAATAATTGGCCTTCTAGCAGTGTGTGGGACTTGTTTTATTAGTCCATCTATACTGACCTCCATCAGGTTGCAAATTAAAAATAATTTTTATCTGCATCTAGCTCTGAAAAAATATTTGGCCTTCTAGCAGTGTGTGGGACTTGTTCTATTAGTCCATCTATACTGACCTCCATCAGGTTGCAAATTAAAAATAATTTTTTGTCTGCATCTAGCTCTGAAAAAATATTTGGCCTTCTAGCAGTGTGTGTGACTTGTTCTATTAGTCCATCTATACTGACCTCCATCAGGTTGCAAATTAAAAATAATTTTTATCTGCATCTAGCTCTGAAAAAATATTTGTCCTTCTAGCAGTGTGTGGGACTTGTTCTACTAGTCCATCTATACTGACCTCCATCAGGTTGCAAACTGAATATAATTTTTTTCTGCATCTACCTCTGAAATAATATTTGGCCTTCTAGCAGTGTGTGGGACTTGTTTTATTAGTCCATCTATACTGACCTCCATCAGGTTGCATATTAAAAATAATTTTTATCTGCATCTAGCTCTGAAAAAATATTTGGCCTTCTAGCAGTGTGTGGGACTTGTTCTATTAGTCCATCTATACTGACCTCCATCAGGTTGCAAACTGAATATAATTTTTTTCTGCATCTACCTCTGAAAAAATATTTGGGCTTCTAGCAGTGTGTGGGACTTGTTCTATTAGTCCATATATACTGGCCTCCATCAGGTTGCAAATTGAATATAATTTTTTTCTGCATCTAGCTCTGAAAAAATATTTGTCCTTCTAGCAGTGTGTGGGACTTGTTCTTTTTGTCCATCTATACTGACCTCCATCAGGTTGCAAACTGAATATAATTTTTTTCTGCATCTAGCTCTGAAAAAATATTTGTCCTTCTAGCAGTGTGTGGGACTTGGTCTATTAGTCCATCTATGCTGACCTCCATCAGGTTGCAAATTAAAAATAATTTTTTGTCTGCATCTAGCTCTGAAAAAATATTTGGCCTTCTAGCAGTGTGTGGGACTTGTTCTATTAGTCCATCTATACTGACCTCCATCAGGTTGCAAATTAAAAATAATTTTTATCTGCATCTAGCTCTGAAAAAATATTTGGCCTTCTAGCAGTGTGTGGGACTTGTTCTATTAGTCCATCTATACTGACCTCCATCAGGCTGCAAACTGAATATAATTTTTTTCTGCATCTACCTCTGAAAAAATATTTGGGCTTCTAGCAGTGTGTGGGACTTGTTCTATTAGTCCATATATACTGACCTCCATCAGGTTGCAAATTGAATATAATTTTTTTCTGCATCTAGCTCTGAAAAAATATTTGTCCTTCTAGCAGTGTGTGCATCTAACCCAGTCAATAGTTTTGGCCTAATACCACAGTTTGGCACTCAGCTCTGCTCGGTTCCCATCCATTGTTTTTTTGTGCAAACAACTCCAGAGTTGTGAATTAGTTAACCACCAAAATGAGTGGAAAAAGGCCTGCTGCTGGTGGAAAGGGGAATAGGCGTGTTGGGAAGGGGAAAAAAGGTTGTGTCCGTGGGGTAGGTGTTAAAGCAACAGTAACATCTGCAGAAGAAAGACCATCTTCCAGCCAAACTAAAATGTCTACTTCTTTTAGCGGACAATGTGATAAGATCCCTTTCTTACGGCCACGCCAATCGCTACAAATTCCAGATGAGGCACAAAAACAGCAGGTTCTTCAACGGATATCAAGTGTTCCTTTAAGTGGGCTCTCCTCCACATCAACTTCAACATCACAAATACTCCAGTCCTCAAAGGTGTCACCCCAATCGCACTTGCTTCCTCACAGCTCCCAAATCTCCAGCTGCCCGTCTGAGTATGAGGTAGAACAGATGGTTGAGTCTGCAGAGCTGTTTACTCATACTATAGCCTGGGAATCAGAGGTCGGCTCCAGTGCTTTTGTGAATCCAGACGAGGAAATGATCTGCACTGATGCCCAGAATCTTTATGAGTCGGATCCAGGACCAGACGCTGAAGGTTCTGACCATAATGTAGACCCTCATTCCCAAACTGTAACTCCTGTTGGTGGAGACAATGAGGAAGACGATGATGAGACTTAAATACCTGATTGGAGCGACAACTTTAGTTTTTTGTCAGGGCAGGAACAGGTTGGCTCTGAGGACGACGGGTGTGATAACGCACAGTGTGATGATGATGAGGTTGGAGATCCCACTTACTGTCAACCCACAGTCAGCCAAGAGATGAGGTCAGCAGAGGAGGTGGAGGAGAATGCTAGTGACGACGAGGTCAGGTTGCGCCTTCCTGGACAGAGACGTAGTACTGGAAGCACGTCAACAACTGCATCCTCAAACACAACTCAGCATCTCACCTCAAGTCATGGTGGCTCTTCAGGTCGCATGGGTGCTAAGCCTTGCATAGCCTGGGCATTTTTTCAGATCGATAAAGATGACCCAACTCGTATTATCTTTAACATTTGTCAGCAAAAGCTAAGTAGAGGCCAAAAAATACATAGTTTGAGTACTTCATGCATGAACCGGCACATGGACATGAAGCATAAGTTGCAGTGGGAAGCTCACTGTGCTACAATGTGGCCTAGCCGGCCGGGCCAACCACCGTCTGCCATATCTTGTGCATCCGCGGCTTCTTCATCCTCTGTGACTGGGGGGACAGCAGTCACACCTGTTTTGGGGCGCAGACCTGCCACCTCTTTACCCGCAACAGCCAGCGTGATTGGCAGGTCATCATTTTCTTTGGAGGTGGTAACACCAGCTGGTGTTGAGCGCTGTCCAACATCGATAGCACCACCTTTGGATCAAGGCAACCTAACATGTCCGGCTAGAGAAATGCTGCCTTTCCGCCTGGTGGACACAGAGGATTTTCGAGACCTTATGTCCGTCGCAGTGCCCCAGTACCAGATGCCCAGTCGGCACTACTTCTCAAAGAAAGGTGTGCCTGCGCTCCACCAGCATGTCGCACACAACATCACCGCTTCTTTGAGAAACTCTCTGTGTGACAGGATGCATTTCACCACAGACACTTGGACGAGTAGGCATGGACAGGGGCGTTAGATGTCGCTGACTGGGCACTGGGTAACTATGGTGACAGCAGGACAAGGGGCTGCTGTCCAAGTCTTGCCTTCCCCACAAGTTGTGCGTCAATCCTCTTTATCTCAAAGTTCCTCCACTTCTTCTGCCTCCTCAACCTCCTCTCGGTCCTCCACCTGCACCCAAAGCC
The DNA here is from genome assembly GCF_046119375.1 of Phyllobates terribilis. Lineage (NCBI taxonomy): Eukaryota > Metazoa > Chordata > Amphibia > Anura > Dendrobatidae > Phyllobates > Phyllobates terribilis. The sequence goes on along the minus strand of NW_027362769.1, from coordinate 358,663,436 downwards.
TGTCTGGTCATGCCACAAGCTTTCTAACTGCGCAGAAGGGATCCTGCACACCTCCTTACTATGCTGGCAGTAGGGCTCAACGTCATCAGGCGGTTTTTACTTTGAAATGTCTCCACAGCTGAGGAGTTGTGGTCAGCTCTGGAGAACCAATTTCATGAATGGTTGTCTCCACTGGACCTGAAACCAGGGAAGGCCGTGTGCGACAATGCTGCAAACCTGGGTGCGGCAATGTCACACACGTGCCTTGTATGGCTCACGTGTTGAACCTGGTTGTCAAGCAATTTTTAGCCCACTATCCCGGACTAGATGGCCTTCTGCAGAGGGCACGGTCGCTGTGTGCTCACTTCCGCCATTCGCATCCTGCAGCTCAGCGACTTACATCTCTACAGAAGTCGTTGGGCCTGCCACTTCACCGGCTAAAATGCGATGTGCCTACCCGGTGGAATTCAACTCTGCACATGTTGCGGCGACTGTGGCAGCACCGACAAGTCCTGGTGCAATACGTTCTGACATATAGCCTGGGCCAACGAGATCTAGAGGTGGGGCAAATTACGCTGGAGGAGTGGTCTCAGATCAGGGACCTATGCACACTTCTGCACAGTTTTGAAATGGCGACGAAGATGTTTAGTGCTGACGATGCCATTATCAGCATGACTATTCCGGTGATTTACATGCTGGAGCACATGATAAACAGAATTCGGAGTCAGGTGGTGGCACAAGAGGAGGTGGAGGAAGTAGAGGAGGAGGAGTTGTATGCGGAAGGGCTAACATCTGCAACGTCCAGACGGTCGGCAGCACCAAGGCGGCAGGCATGTGAGGGTGGGGGAGATGGTTTTACCAGGGCGCATGGTAGCAGCCAAACTAGTGAGGAAGGTGCAGGAGCCCAGGAAGAAGTGGAGGACGAACTGATGGAAGACTCCTCAGATGAGGGAGACCTTGATCACATTTCTGTTGTGCGAGGTTGGGGGGAGAGGACAGAGGAAGGAAGCATGATTGTTACCTCGCCACCAACACAACAGGGACTTGGTGCTCCTGGATGCGCAACACACATGAGTGCCTTCTTGCTGCACTACCTGCAACATGACCCTCGAATTGTGAGAATTAGAAATAATCCTGACTACTGGGTTGCCACACTGTTAGATCCCCGGTACAAAAGTAAATTTGCAGAAATTATTCCTGCCATAGAAAGGGATGCACGCATGCAGGAGTATCAGCAGAGACTGTTGCAGAATCTTACATGTGCTTTTCCACAAAACACCAGTGGTGCACGTACTGAATCTCACAGTTCCAACTTGCCAACCGTGGGACCGTCGAGTGTTCAGCACTCAAACCGTAACAGAAACACAGTATCTGCTGGTAACATCAATTTTGCGGAATCATTTCACCACTTTTTTAGCCCATCCTTTGCAAGGCCACAGGAGACAAGAAGTCTGACACATAGTCAACGTCTAGAGACGATGGTACAGGAGTATCTCCAAGTAAACATTGAAGCCATGACTGTGTCACTGGACCCTTGCTCTTTTTGGGCTTCCAATCTGGATAAATGGCCGGAGCTAGCCACTTACGCCTTGGAGATCTTGTCATGCCCCGCAGCCAGCGTTCTGTCTGAACGTGTGTTCAGCTCTGCTGGTGGTGTGCTGCCAGATAAGCGCACGCGGCTCTCCACTGATAATGTAAACAGACTCACGTTTATAAAGATGAACAAATCATGGATCCGAAACGACTTTTCTACCCCTGTGTCATCCTGGGGAGAGTAAAAGCTTGATGATTGGTTAAAATCACCTCACCAATCATTTTAAGCTTTCAAATTACTAATCATGTTTATCTGTATCTCGGCTGGAAAATTATTTGGACTTTGTAGCAGTGTGCAGTACTGATTCTATTAGGCCATCTATACTAAGCTCCACCAGATTTAAAATTACTAATCATGTTTATCTGTATCTTGACTGGAAAATAATTTGGGCTTTGTAGCAGTGTGCAGTACTGATTCTATTAGGCCATCTATACTAAGCTCCACCAGATTTAAAATTAATAATAATTTTTAGCTGCATCTAGCCCGGAAAATAATTTTGGGGCTCCGAGATGCGCAAGACACATAAATGCCTTCTTGCTGCACTACCTGCAACATGACCCTCAGATTGTCAGAATTCAAAGTAATCCTGACTACGGGGTTGCCACACTCTTAGATCCCCCACACTCTTCGATCAACCTTTTCATTTTAATAAAGACCAAAAAAATGTTCATTTTTGAAATTATAAGCATTAGCAGGTTATTAGAAACTGAAATAAAACAGTTTTCAACTCAAAACTTTATTCTAGGTGATGTTACATTTGCACATAGGACCCCTTGTTCGAAAGGAGCTTCTGAACTCTCTCGTCCATTGAATTTGTCAGGTTTTGGATGGTTTCTGCTTCAATTGTTTTGCATGAGGACAGAATACCCTCCCAGAGCTGTTGCTTAGATGTGAACTGCCTCCCGCCATCATAGACACTCCTTTTGATGATGCTCCAGAGGTTCTCATTGGGGTAGAGGTCAGGGGAGCATGGGGGTCACACCATAAGTTTGTCCCCTTTTATGCCCATATCAGCCAGAGATGCAGATGTGTTATGTGCAGCATGAGACGGTGCATTATCATGCATAAAAATGATCTTGCTGTGGAATACACGGTTCTTCTTCTTGAACCATGGCAGGAAGTGCTGTTTGAGAAACTCCACATACATTATGGAGCTCATCTTTACCCCTTCAGGGATCCTAAAGGGGCTGACAATCTCTCTCCCCATGATTCCAGCCCAAAACATTACTCCACCTCCTCCTTGTTGGCGCTGTAGCCGTGTTTGCGTGGGGTGTCCATCAACCAGCCATCCTCCACTCCATCCATCTGGACCATCGAGCGTTGCACGGCACTCATCCGTGAACAAAACAGTTTTGAAATCAGTCTTCATGTAATGTTTGGCCCACTGGAGTCGTTTCTGCTTGTGTGAAGTGGATAGAGGAGGTCGACAGGATGGCGTATGCACAGCTGCAAACCTCTGAAGGACCCTGCATCTTGTTGTTCGGGGGACGTTGGAGGCACCAGCTGCTTCAAAAACTTGTCTGCTGCTATGACAAGGCTTTTTTGCCGCTGCTTTTTTAACCTGACGTAATTGCCTGTAGGAAAGAGTCCTCAATTTGCCCTTATCAGCACGCACACGTGTGTACTGTGAATCAGCTACATACTTCTTGATTACCAAGACACTTCATCCTGATCATCGCACAATGTTGATTGTAGTTATGCCTTGACCTAAACACTCCACAATTTGTTGCTTCTCAGCAGCCGACACATCCTTTTTCTTTCCCATTTTGGCAGAAAATGTAGGCTGCTTAATAATGTGGGACAGCCTTCTTAAGTAGTCTTGCCTTTCATTGGACACACCTGCCAAACTAATTAGCACAGGTGTCTGCAATTGCTTACAGTGATATAAAGAGCCCTGACACACATCACCATCAATGAGTTTAACTGACAAACAAACAAACAAATTCTTCCCTTATCACTCCTAAACACTTTTTGCATAATAATTTGGAACACAGTGTACATGTGCTTTTCCACAAAACACCAGTGGTTCACGTAGTGAATCTTACAGTTCTAACTTGCCAACCGTGGTCTGTATGGAGTTGTTCAATAAAGGGACCAAAATTAAGATAACATAGACGGGAGAGGTCTCTATGAATAGGAATTCCTAAGTATTTGATACCCTGTGAGGGCCAGGCAAAGGGAAAGTTGGACTGGATGGAATCCTGTATGGATTTGGGGAGGGAGACATCGAGGGCCTCAGACTTCGCTTCATTGATTTTAAAATTTGACCATGTAACAAAGTGATCTATTTCAGCCATAACAGCAGGGATGGATATATGTGATTGAGTGATATATACTAGGACATCATCAGCAAATAGAGAGCACTTGTACTCGGTGCCTCCCACCTCAATCCACCTAATATTGGGGTTATGGCGAATTGATGAGAGCAGGTGCTCCGTCACTAGGATGTATAAGAGAGGGGACAGAGGACATCCCTGCCTTGTCCCATTGGTGATTATGAAAGGTGCTGAAAATGTTCTGACGCGCCCCCTGGGCCTTGGGACACCCGGAGCCGGACCCTTTTTGGTGGATGCTGGTGGTTGTAGTCTCCGTGGCGGCGACCCGGTTCCGTGGCTCAGGGCGGTCAAACCAGTGGCGGAACTATTTATGTGGTTTTGATATTTAAATGTCCGACTACGCCACCCGTGGATTGCGGTCAGAGTGAACCGCCGCTGCAGGGCAGACCGCTGAGGCTGGTGTTGTGGGTGCAGCAGAGCGTAGCATAACTCCACGCGGGAGGAGTATAGCCTCAGGGCAGTGTATGCGGAGGAAGGGGGTGATGGTGCAGGGCAGCAGCAGTAACGACACGGAGTCAGTGATGCAGTCCCGGGCCTTTACTCACAGTTCTTATTATCCAGACCACGTCTGCAGGTAACGGCTGCCCACGTCGTACTGTGCTCACCAGGTGAGGGGCTCAGACAACTCCCAGATAACTTTGGAGCGCTTCACAGGACCCCCTTTGTGTGTCCTTTGTCTGACCTTTCTTACCAACCCTTCTGTCCGGCTGCCTCGGGCCTTCTCTTGGTAAACTTGGCGCCAGTTTCCCTGACCCTATGTGGTGCCTTCCTAGCGGGTGTAGCGAGGGGCTGCGCCACATAAAATGTCACAGCCTCCGGTTTCTAGCTGAGGGTCGTTTCCCGCCTCCACTAGTTTCGGGGACCGGTCTCCCCCTTTGGCCTGACCCCTCCACGCAGGTGGATTCGGGCGTGTGGTGGCGACTCGCCCGTCCGCACCCCTGGGATCCCTTCGTTCCTCGTTCCTGGAGCCTTCTCCGCTCCTCTTCCTTCCTTCTCCCTCTTCCAGGCCTGGGCCTCTGTTAGTAGGCCCGCCTCCGGAGCAGAGCTCATGCAGAGCCCCTGCTCCCTGTCACTTCTGCTCAGACTTCTCTGCACTGAACTAAGATGGTGCCCACCTTTTATACTTCCTTCTCAATGCACCCAGGAACTGCTTCCTCCCTGCTCCTGCACTACAGGGTTCTCCTTCCTCAGTGTTCCCTCCCCCCACTCCAGCCAGGGACAGGGACTGTCGTGCCCATCTCAGGGGCATATTGGTCGCCCTGCCCCACGGCAATGTGGTGTAATGCATGCAGGTGTCGGGTCCTGATCCACACTCCATCCTTACCTGAGAGTGAGATGTCACACCTCTGGGTAAGTTGCAATACCTCTGTAGCAACCGAGCCCTCAGGGTGCTACAGTTCCATTTATCTTCAGCCTAGGTGACGTATTGCGATACAGGGCCGTGATTTTGGCTATAAAAGGGTCCCCTAGACCCCTACCCCAAACTTTTTAAGAGAATAATATATGGCGTGCCAGGAGACTCTATGGAATGCTTTCTCAGCATCCAACGAGAGTATCTAATTACAAATTTTTAACTGCATCTAGCCCAGGAAATACTTTGTGCCTAGTAGCAGTGTCTGCTAGTCAGCGGATTATCCCGGCTGTTAAGCAAGCTACACCACCTGTAGTTTGGACACTTAATTTTTTCAAAGGAAATGCTTCGGGACCACGGGATACTCAGTGAAGAGCATCAGGAGGCACCCCAAGGCATAGGGGCTGGGACTGGCGGTAGGATGCTTTGCGGTGGACAGCCGAGCTCGATCCTTATAAAAGCTTTTTAACTGCAGCAGCTTTAGTGGACACTACTGGAGCTGGAATTACGCGGCTGCTGGCATGAGACTTGCCCTCCAATAGATCCTTGCAAATGGATTTAAAGTGTATTCATTCAAATTAGAGAAACAATTTAAATTAAAAAGCTTAGAGCTGCCTCCACCACAGGGGGGCTCGCTCGACCCACTAGCGGACAGGCACCAGTATTGGGAGAGGGGGGCTGGCCGTCAGGGTTCACCGTGGCTCTGGCACAAACCCGGCGACACGGAGGTGGCACGGGCAGGAGCGGACTGGCCGTGTCGGCTTCTCACTTTTTGGATTTTAGAAGGGCATGACATGCCTATATCTGTGTCTCCCCCTCCTTTTACTCCTCCACCTCTTTTCTTTTCGCATGACTATATGTACTTGTCACTTTTCCATGTGTTAGTTATGTCTTCTGAGCAGTTTTTCAGCTTTTGGACACCTTTGAAGGTGTTTTCTATGTGTTTCTATGTGTTTTTGTTTGCCTGCCATTGGTTTTAACGGTGTTCGAAGGTGTTCGACGAACAGTTCGACGAACAGTTCGGCGAACACACGGGTGTTCGACGAACCGAACCGAACTCGAACACTACGGGGGTGGCTCAACACTAATAGTAACTGACCCAACCTGGCAGGAGGACATGCAGAGCCATAACAGCAGCACACAGGGGGAGGGAGGCAGAGCACCCCAACAGGCAGGAAGAAACAGTGTGGTGGCCGGAGACAGAAGGCAGGCAACCATTTCCCGTAACACCAACACAAAGGAAGTTTCCAGTACAACTGTTAGGTCTTCCCGAGTCTGGTTGTTTTTTAAAGACTCTGTCGATAACCCCAAAAAGGTCATTTGCACCACCTGCCAGGCCAGCATCAGCAGGGGTGGCAAAACGACCAGCCTGACCACCACCAGCATAATCAGGCACATTGCAGCAAAGCACCCAACTTTGTGGGCCGAACCCCAGGGTCCAGGAACAGTGTCTGCAGGTGGAACCATAGCTTCTTCCGCTGTTGTGCATGCAAGCCAATCCCCTGTCCATGGTGCATGCGAAGATGCCTCCTGCCCTGCACCTGTCGTTGCACACAATCAAGTAGCAGCATCAGGAAGCACGTCCATGTCCTTGTCCCAGTGCAGCGTTCAGTTGTCCATACCCCAATCCTTGGAACGTTAGTGCAAATATGCAGCCAACACCCCACAGGCCACAGTACTAAATTCTCACATTTCACGACTGCTTGCGCTCAAAATGTTGGCTTTTAGGCTTGTGGAGACGGAAGCATTCCGCAACCTGATGGCGGCGGCCGTCCCCTGGTACTCGGTCCCCAGCCGCCACTATTTCTCCCGGTGTGCCGTCCCCGCATTACACAAGCACGTGTCCCAAAACATTAGCCATGCCCTCAGCAACTCAGTTACCGGGAAAGTCCACTTAACCACGGACACGTGGACAAGTGCTTGTGGGCAGGGACGGTACATCTCGCTGACGGCACACTGTTTTAACATAGTGGAAGCCGGGACCCAGTCAGACCTTGGGACGGAACACGTCCTCCTGACGCCAAGGATTGCGGGCCCTAGGTCAATCAGGGTTGCCCCCACGGTCTACAGCTCCTGCACCCCATCCTCCTCAGCATCCTCCTCCTCTTCAGCCTCCATCTCCGAAATGACCACATCAGTCACAAGCTGGAAGCAATGCAGCACTGCCTCGGCCAAGTGGCAACAGGCTGTGCTGAAACTAATATGCTTAGGTGACAAACCGCACAATACTGAAGAGTGGTGGACAGCTCTGAAAGAGGAGGCAGATCTGTGTCTCACACCGCAGAACCTACAGCCAGGCATGGTCGTGTGTGACCATGGCCGGAACCTGGTGGCGGCTCTGAGGCGAGGCGAGCTCACACACGTACTATGCCTGGCCCATGTGCTTAATCTCGTGGTTCAGCGGTTTCTCAAATCCTACCCGGAGCTGCTGGATCTGCTTGTTGAAGTACGCCGCCTGTGTGCCCATTTTAGAAAGTCAGCTACAGCTTCCGCCGCCCTTGCCGTGTTTCAGCAGCGTTTGCAGCTTCCGGCTCACAGACTGGTGTGTGATGTCCCCACGCGTTGGAACTCTACACTGCAGATGTTGGGAAGGATTTGTGAGCAGAAGAGGGCAGTTGTTGAGTACCAGCATCAACAAGGCCGTCGGTATTCAGTTCAGACTCCACACATAAGACCTCAGGAGTGGACATGGATGTCAGACATATGTACCAGCCTCCAAAACTTTGAGGACTCCACCAAGTTGGTGCGCGGCGTTGACGCCATAATTAGCGTCACCATCTCGCTTCACTGTCTTCTGAAATGCTCTCTGCTCACAATCAAAGAGGATGCATTGCAGGCAGAGCACGATGAGATGGAGCAAGTAACCATACAGGGTGATTACACGCAGCCAAGCCTCATCTCATCCCAACGTGGATTGGGTGACAATGAGGAAGAGGAGGAGAAGGAGGAAGGACAGGAGCTAGTTTCATGCACTATAGACGGTACTACCTGCACAGCTGTCATACTGTCTGTTCAGCGTGGATGGCCAGAGGACAGAGAGGAGGAGGAGGAGGAGAGCATGGTCAGTCATCCTCTTGGTGAGGACACGGAAGTCTTGCCTGTTAGTAGTCTGGCACACATGACTGAGTTTATGTTATGCTGCCTTTCCCATGACCCTCGCGTTCTCAAAATTTTGGGTGACAGTCATTACTGGTTGGTGACACTTCTAGACCCACGCTACAAGGAGAACTTTCTATCTCTTATTCCTGAGGCAGACAGGTCTACAAAAATGAGGCTGTACCAGAAGGCCCTTGTTGCAGAACTATTAAAAAAATTCCCATCTGAAAACACTGGCAGCAGAGGGCACACTTCGTTGGACAACCAAGGAGTACAGGCGAGAAAGACACAACTTCAATCCAGCAGAGGCAGGGGAACACTGTCAAAGTTCTGGGAGAGTTTTCTCAGACCCTCTCATCGCACAGGCCCTGAGGCGCGGGGTACTCTCACAAGGAGTGCAAAGTTTGGGAAGATGCTGAGGGAGTACCTTGCCGACCGTACCAGCATCCTCCGTGATTCCTCTGTGCCTTATAATTATTGGGTATCCAAGCTGGATACGTGGAATGAACTGGCTCTCTATGCCTTGGAGGTCCTGGCCTACCCTGCTGCTAGCGTTTTATCAGAGCGGGTTTTTAGTGCCGCTGGTAAAATTATAACTGATAAGCGCATCCGCCTGTCAACTGAAAATGCTGACAGGATGACTCTTATAAAAATGAACAAGGGCTGGATTGGGCCAGACTTCTCAACACCACCGAATGATAGCAGCATAACATAAACTAAAGTCCAGTGTCTTTTCTTGGGAGGTGTATTCCCATGCACCTTTCCACACCCACACATGGGTATACGCTTCCTGATTTTGGCTATTTGCTCTTGTCCTCCTCCTTCTCCTCATCCTCCACCACCACATCACCAGGGTGACTGTGGTCCGTGATGCAACACCCACATAATTTTTTTAAAGTGTGTTTATGATGCCCGTAAAAAAAAAAATTATACAGTATGTTCATGTATACCCCCCATGGGTAATTGTTTGTCAGCCCATACACTTAGTGCATGGGCATTACAAGTATAGGAGGCCCGCTCCTTTCTAATGGGAACATATTTTTATGAGGCCCTCCTCCATGTCTCTTCCAAGGGGCATTGAAGTTCCTCCAAATTTTTGGCAGCCCTTGCATTCACTGCATAGGCCAACACTATGGGAGACTCTCTCCTTTCTAATGGCAATTTGTTGTTACTGTGGCCCTGCTCTATGTGTCTTTAATTTCTTAGTGGGGTTTTTCGTAAATTTGGTCAGCCATTGGACTCACTGCATACCCTATAACTGTATAGCAGACTCTCTCCTTTCTAATGGGAATTTGTCGTTAATGTGGCCCTGCTCTATGTGTCATTAATTTCTTAGTGGGGTTTTTCCTAAATTTGGTCAGCCGTTGGGCTCACTGCATACCCTATAACTGTATAGCAGACTCTCTCCTTTCTAATGGGAACATGTCGTACTCGTTACTGTGGCCCTGCTCTATGTGTCTTTCATAGTCCCTCCATCATCAATGAAACAGGATGTGTCTGATGATGTGTCACACACCACATTGCCAGATAAGGTTGTAAAATGTTAAACTGGCATTTCCCGGTGAATGCATTTGCCTTAAAAAATAACGTAAAAAAAAACAAAACAGTAGGATCTTTCTTTAGTATAAAAACAGAGTCGCCAATGTAACCTCAATGTAATCACATTGTTCAGCTCCTGCACCTCCTCCTCCATCCCGAAATGACCACATCAGTCACAAGCTGACAGCACTGCAGCACTTCCTTGGCCAAACGGCAACAGGCTGTGCTGAAGATAACATGCTTAATGCTTAGGTGACCAACCTCCCAGCACTGCAGAGTTGTTGAAAGCTGTAACACAGCAGCTTAATCTGTGTCTCTCACCGCTGAACATACAGTCAGGCATGGTCGTGTGTGACAATGGACGGAACCTGGTGATGGAGAAATGACAGCCGGGGTAGATACGGTTTCCCTCTATGCCAGTCCTTTCCCCGAGCTAAAGAATATGGCTGTGGTGAAATACAACTCCCACTGAGATGCTGTTTCAGATTGAAAAACATTGGGCCCACCAAAGGATTTGATTCTGAGGGCTCACCTTTCTCCCCTGCTCAAGAGCCCCATAGCAGCTGCAAAGTTAGCGCTATCATGAACTCTCCTGATGTAGAAGCCAGGGCACACCAGAGGATTCACTGGTGGGACCATCCAACCATGCCGAGAAGCAGTCCTGGCTTAGAAAAGTGTGTGGGAAGGTTCCTGGACACTCTATGGCTGCTTTTTACTGAGGTGGAAACCCACACAAACACGGGGAGAACATACAAAATCCAGGCTGATGTTGTCCTTGCTGGGATTTGAACCCAGGATCCCAGCGCTGCAAGGCTTCAGTGCTAACCACTGATTCAATGTGCTACCGTTCACCCTCTGATATCTAACAGGCTGGAGAAACTTGCACCTACTGCCCCTCTATGTTCAGCTCCTTTGTGAGAACCTAATATATTTGGGCAGCCACTAAGTCTACCAAATAAAATTCCTGAGAAGGAAATTGGGGAAGGCTTCGCTACTGGTACTGGGGCAGTGCTAATACCATTGCGTCGTACCATAGTTTACTGGAAATATTCCAGGCTGGTAGGAGGCAAGTAGATTCCCACAGAAAAGTACCAGTAGTAATGTTCAGGGACCCGCACTTGTAGAAGGCGGAGACAACACCGGGAGAAATTGTGGCGGCTGGGGACCAAGTATTGACATGAGGCATGAGGTTGTGAAATGCTTCCGCCTCCACTAGCCTAAAAGGCCACATTTCAAGTGAAAGCAGCTTTAGAGGACTTCCTGGGAGAAATCACAGCTGGACTAGATATGGTTTCCCAAGTCCTTTCACCAACCTAAAGATTATGACTGTAGTGAAATACAACTCAGCAAAAAAAGCTGTGCACTGGCCCCGTACCGTCCCCGGCCATATTCACTTGACCACGTGTTTGTGGGTAGGCGGTCCTTCCCAGTAAGTTCACTGGGGAGGGCACGGGTAATGTTATGGGACCCGTGCTTGTGGAAGGAGGAGACGATACTGGGAGAAATAGTGGCGGCTGGGGACCGAGTATTGACACCCGGCCGCCGCCGGCATGAGGCTGTGAAAAGCTTCCGCCTCCACGAGCCTAAAAGGCCCCATTTCAAGTGCAAGCAGCTGCCCAGAAATCTGGCAGTTTAGTATTGCAGCCTGTGGGGGGGGGGGGGGGGTGGGTGGCTGGCTGCATACTTGCACTTGCATTCCAAGTAACAGAAAACTAAGCAGATGGTGGTCTCTATCCTCAACATGGCCTCACCTCGGCACTATGAACTCTCCTGAAGGAGAAGCCAGGGCCCTCCGGAGGAGTCTACGGTTTTCTGGTGGGTCCGTCCAACCCTGCCGAGAAGCAGCCCTGGCTAAGAAAAATGTGGGGGAAGGTTCTCGGACACTCTATGGCTGTTTTTTTAATGTGGATTGGACATGCTTATGCATGTTATTTCTCAAACCGGATTGCAGATCAGGCCATTACCCAACTCTGTAGTCATGAAATTAAATGCGCAAAGAAAGATGTTTGTGTGTCAAAGCACCACCGAGAAGTGCGAGTTGATGTTGGACGGGCTGCCATTGCTTCTGCAAAAGCTGCTTTAGAGGACTTCCTGGGAGAAATGACACGCAGGGTAGATACGGTTTCCCTCTATGCCCGTCCTTTCACCGAGCTAAATACAACTCTTTGCAAAAAAAGTTGTGGACTGGCTCCGTACCGTCCCTGGCCACATTCACCTGTCCACGTGTTTGTGCTTAGGCGGTCCTTCCCAGTAAGTGCACTGGGGAGAGCACGGGTAATGTTGTGGGACCCATGCTTGTGGAAGGCAGAGATGACACCGGGAGAAACAGTGGCAGCTGGGGACCGAGTATGGACACCCGGCCACCGCCGGCATGAGGTTATGGAAAGCTTCCGCCTCCACGAGCCTAAAAGGCCACATTTCAAGTGCAAGCAGCTGTCAAAAATTTGGCAGTATAGTATTGCTGCCTGTGGGTTGGTGGGTGGCTGGCTGCATACTTGCGCTTGCATTCCAAGGAATGGGGTAGGGACAACTGAATGCTGCAGTGGGACAAGGACGTGGACCGTGATCTGCAACGACAGGTGCATGGCGGGAGGCATCTTCGCATGCGCCAAGGATCACTTATGATGGGCACACTGTTAGGCAGTGACCTGGGAGTCAGAGATGCTTCCAGAGGTCTTCCCCATGCTGTTCCCATGTCTTTTCAGCACTGTATGCATGTGTCTGATGATGTGTCACACATCACATGGCCAGATAAGGTTGTAAAATGTTAAAATGACATTTCCTGGTGAATGCATTTGTCTTGGTTGAAAGCAATGCAAAAGTGCAAAAACGCAATAAATAAGATTCTCTGGTCTGATGAGATGAAGATATAACTTTTTGGTGATAATTCTAAGCGGTGTTTGTGGAGAAAACCAGGCACTGCTCATCACCTGCCCAATATAATCCCAACAGTGAAACATGGTGGTGGTAGCATCATGCTATGGGGATGTTTTTAATCTGCAGGGACAGGATGACTGGTTGCAATTGAAAGAAACATGAATGCGCCCAAGTACAGAGATATTCTGGATGAAAACCTCTTCCAGAGTGCTCTGGACCTCAGACTTGGCCAAAGGTTCACCTTCCAACAAGACAATGACCCTAAGCACACAGCTAAAATAACAAAGGAGTTGCTTGAGAACAACTCTGTGACCATTCTTGACTGGCCCAGCCAGAGCCCTGACCTAAACCCAATTGAGCATCTCTGGAGAGACCAGAAAATGGCTGTCCACCAACGTTCACCATCCAACCTGACGGAACTGGAGAGGATCTGCAAGGCAGAATGGCAAAGGATCCCCAAATCCAGGTGTGAATAACTTGTAGCATCTTCCCAAGAAGACTCATGGTTGTACCAGCTCAAAAGGGGGCTTCTACTCAATACTGAGCAAAGGGTCTGAATACTTATGACCATGGGATATTTCAGTTTTTCATTTTTAATAAATTTGCAAAAATGTCTACATTTCTGGGGTTTTTTTCAGTCAAGATGGGGTGCAGAGTGTACTTTAATGAGAAAAAAAATGAACTTTTTAGAATTTAGCAAATGGCTGCAACGAATCAAAGAGTGAAAAATTTAAAGGGGTCTGAATACTTTCCGTACCCACTGTAAATGAACATGAACAAAATGACTAGTATCTTTTAAAAGTATTCACACACATAGTAGATCATAGTAATATCCAGTTCTATAATAGACCGATATCAAGAGCGGCATCACATTTATGCTATCCAAATCATCACTTCCCCAACGAGCGTTTCGCTTTACTCGCTTCCTCAGGGGGCGCGGCTACAATGAGTCTGTTGACGTCTTCTATGGCCAGCCCGTCAAAGTAACATGTTCTATCTCAACCAATGATAGTATACGGCACATGCTCATTAGAGTCCATGGCTTCCAAACTCAACCCTTTAATGAAAGACCACAGTAATATGAATAATATACTCTATGAAAAGACGTGGCAACATAAAGTTATACAGAAATATTTCCATGACAATATAGAATGATGATAATATTTTAAACCATTGAGTTTTCTTTGTATTATAATTGTGACATTGTGATATCACGCTACACAACGGATTTGCATGGCATTACAAAAAAGTATTATTAAAAATATAAAAAGTGCAATCTGTGCTTGATCCTAAAGTGAAAAAGTGCTTGTTAAAGAATATATTGCTGGTCTTCTCTAGTTGCAAGTTGTTTTTATAAAGCATACGTTTGTAATGTTGATATTTATTCCAAACACTTTATTAGATAATTCTACGATCAGAAGAACTAAAGGAAAGTTATATTAAAAAGATGAAAAAAAAAGTCTCCTAACAATCTGCACGTTAGAAAATGCAGCAGATCTGGTAATGGGGCTGGGGGGCTCCGGGGGGCTACACCTCAGCTCCTCTGTTCTGCACATGTCTTCTTCATGACAGCTGGATACCATGTAACCTGACACATTCTGATGCCCTTATTGATCCAGTGCTGTTGCGTTTGACAGAGTTATGGAGAAGGTTTATCTTCCAGACAGACGTTCTCTGCACAGTCCATCTTCAGCCTGCAATGCTAATGAGTGCCCCTCGCCAGGGCCAGGGCAGAGGTGGGCAGAGAGCAAGGTTTCATCTGCTGTCGTACCCTCCTATTGGGGTATTCCGGCATTATAATGGTCATAAAGGGGACAGTCCCTGCGACCACAATGTCTCCCAGCGCTTAAAATACATTATGGATGAGGGGGCAGAACAGCAGATAATAGCCTTCTGCCATGGTCTCGGGTGAACTGCAAGCAAATGACTGTAGTGGGATCGCAATTAATGCCTGATTCCCATCACTATATGCAAATATATGGACGGAGAAAGGGATGGGGGACGGAGTACAATGTCCTTGATACCCCAGGATCAGTGCAAAACAAACTACGCATCTTCATTATCGGTCTAAATATTAATAATAAATATATTTATTTTTAATTCAGACTCTTAGATACATATTTTTTTTTTTTTGCCAAAATTTCAAATTTGATGGATTTTTCTAAGGTTATTTTTCATTATCAGCCATGACTGATTCATTAAGCCAGGCCAGCAACGCTCAAGCATATTTTCTAAGAAATCTATATTGTGTTTTTTTTTTTAATTGAGACAATGTGCAAAGTTTCTTTTTTTCTGTAGATGAATTGGAGCAGTAACAAAAAAAATTGATATGATAAATGATCTCTAAAATAATTAGAGATATACTAAATGGACACAAGTCTTGTGACACAGATCTTAATTATTGACACTGAATTCAGGTTTTTCCTTCAGTCCCATTACCAGAGGTGTATAAAATCCATCGCCGTGCGGTCTGCCTTTATTAAAATGTGCGAAAGAATGGCTCATGTGTCACAATCAATTGTGAGTGATATTATTGAGAAGTGGAAGAGTGGATGGAACCACAGTAATTCAGCAATTCAGCTGCGAAGTTAAGACCCAGTAACTTTACAGAGCGGGGTCACCGAGTGCTGAGGAGCAGAGGGCAGAAAGGTCACCAACACTGCTGACCCCATAACAGCAGAGTCCAGACCTCCTCTGGTATAACATCAGCACAAACACTACGCCCCCGCGGGGAGCTTCATGTGCGACCAGCTGCAAGCAGCCGTACATCACCAAGCACAATGCTGAGTGTCGCATAGAGTGGTGTAATGCCACCACCACTGGTCTCTGAAGGAGACGTGTTCTGTGCAGTGACGGATCACACTTCTGTATCTGCGTCTGATGGAGGTTTAGTGATTCCAGGAGGATGTTACCCCCTGACTGCATTGTGCCCTGTACAGATGGTGGAGGAGAATAATGGTATGGGCTGTTATCAGGGGTCGGCCTCAGACACCCTAGTTTCAGAGAAGAGAAATCTCAATACTTCATCATACAAGACATTGTTGAGAATTGTAGCTTCCAGATTTCTGAGAACGGTTTGGGGAAGACCCTTTTCTGTTCCCCATGACTGTGCCCAGAGTACAAGGTCCATACAGACATGGAGGGGGAAGAATATGAGTGGCCGCACAGAGCCCGGCCCTCAACCCCATCCAAATACCTTTGAGATGATCTAGAGCAGATATTGTGAGCCTCCCCCCAACATCAGGGTCTGACCTCAAATGGTCTTCTGGATGAAGGGGCAAAAATTCCCACAGACATTTCCAAGATCTTTTAGAAAACCTTCCTAGAAGAGCGGGAGCCTTCATATCTGCACAGAGACTAACTCCATTATTAATGACTATGGATGTAGAATAGGAGGTCAAAGCTCCTGTAGGTGTAATGTGCTCATGCCCCAATACTTTTGTCCACTTCGAGTATACAATGAAAAATGGTCCATGGACTA
Organism: Phyllobates terribilis; assembly: GCF_046119375.1. Lineage (NCBI taxonomy): Eukaryota > Metazoa > Chordata > Amphibia > Anura > Dendrobatidae > Phyllobates > Phyllobates terribilis. The sequence goes on along the minus strand of NW_027362769.1, from coordinate 358,647,183 downwards.
ATGTGAAATGTTCCTTTAATAGACGCTCGGTTTGTTGGTACAGTCATTAGCAGGCTGATTTTATTGGCTAGTTACTCAAGGACCTTGGGCTTCGGCATCTGTGCCAGAGGAATGTTGCTTTGTCTCAGATGTCCCTGTTTGTCCTGCTTGTCCAGACATGATCTTCCTGAAATATGTCACATCAGTTTAAACATTTCCAGAGCAGGGGCGCCAGGAGGCTTCTCCGACACATCCCCAGTCAGGGGCGCAGCACATGCCGCTCTCTGCTTTCCCCAGGACTGAGATAAGGGAGCTTTTTTTTTCAGGATGTCATCAGATTTTCTATAGCTTTACAGCAGGTTTCACGATCCCCTCTGGCGTGATATTATGTTGTAACTTTCAAAGCTCCCCTTGCCGCTCATTCTATAGTCGCCCTATGATATGATGGGGCTTTAATAAAACTGTTTTATCTGGTGCAACAATGACACGAGCTACAGCTGTACGAGCCGATAAACTCAGCATCTCACTTCGTCTTTCTTCTTCAAGGAGTTTAATCCTTTTGCTGCATTGCCATGCAGGCCTCTGGGGCAGTAACAGGATTAAGAGGCCTCACCAGCCAATACAATGAGCGCATCTCATCTTTGTAAAAGTGCAGTCGTTTTTTTCTTTATCAGTCGCCCATAAGTGACACTCACGGCTTGATATCTGAACTAGAATAGTAACTCAAAATTTGGGTTAAATTGATTGGATTGGCAGGAATGGGATTAATGTGAAAAAAGAGTGAGGAAGAACATCTTAAGGCATTCTGACCAAGTCTTCCGGATTGTCAGGAAAAGAGCGAACACCACCCGGAATCCAGGAACTCTTGGCCACCGTAGCCTCCCTAAGCAGCACTTCCGGAAGATTTCTTCCATACATGAGATGTGGAAAGGGTGTTAAAAAGGTGAGTCCTAAAAATAAAGGTGTGGATATGATAAAAAAAAATGTTGGCTCCATGCTTTCCATGCAACATTATCATCTCAGAGTGAAATACTCAAGATCCACATTATAGTCATTTTGGTTGAACTAATTGTCATGGGTGTGTCAGGTTTGACAGACAGTCATACGGGGTCCGGCTGTAGAAGGTCGCTGCGTTTGCAAACATCTTCCTGATCCTTTCATGATCCCTCTCACATTAGGGCCCAGCGGTGATCATCACATTGCTTGGGAATTATACCTTTAGGACCAAGCGGTGATCCTCACCTTTTGCTGCTAATTAGCACGCCCTTGCTGTATCCTTAAATACTCTCAATTTTTCCAGAGAGTTGCTGGTGATAGAGAGTTTCTTATCTATTCATGCCTGGAATTCTAGTAGTCGGCTAGAATTTTCTTGGAGTTCCTTCGTGGATTGTTGCTGTTTTCTCTCCGGTGTCATCTTGAAGCTAAGTGTATTCCCTTGTTTGTTTCCCTTGTGTGTACTTTAGTTTACAGTGGGGCTGACTAGTGCTCACCCCTCCCCCTTCCTACCTAAGGCCTAGCTTTAGGGTCAGCTACGGCCAGGTTTCCTGCTCAGCGATAGGTGTAGAACCTATATCGGGTCCATAGGGGAATCAGGGTTTGTCGTTTGAGCTGTTTAGGCGTCTCCACTCCCCCTTTCCCTACTTGTAGGGCACCCTTCCCTTTTCCTGTCGTTATATGCTGGGTTCTCCCCATATCCAGCATGACACCAATTTCACCGGAACTGGCTATCTATCGAATGCGTATGAAGGCGTCCCAATCTTCCACTGACAACAGATGATGGAAGAGCAAAAGATTGGGCAGTTGAATTTCAAAATGTCCGGTCCTTTGGTTCTTAAGAAAAATAAGCTTCCACCAGAGGCTTTTGGCTGTTACTTATACCCCGTTCGTTTCGAAAATACACGCATTCTCAGCCAAGTTGAATGTTAATCAATTTGGGGCTCGGAAATATGACTGTTTGTTAAAAGAGTGTTCAACCCACAGCTATCTAAGAAGTATGTGCTCCTAATGGACAGGCTTGGACTGGCCCACAGGACAACAGGACAAACCTCTGGTAGGCCCCTGTGAAGAAGTTCTAATGAGTAGTGAGGAAAAAGATATCATCGTATCATTCATTAAACATGCTAGCCAAATTATTATTACATGAAGCAAAAATAAATGTTTACTAGGCTCAGGTTACTTTTACATGTAACAGAACAGGGGTCCTCAAGAATCACTGTTACTGGTGGGTCTTTGCCAATCCAGTACGACACTGAGTACGGATGTCCTAATATTACTACATTTTTTTTGCACCAGTGGTTGCATTGCTAGCACTCGACACCAGGGATGTGTATGCTGGGGTCTCTTGCCCAATACCCAAATCTCCTGTTAGAAATCCTTTATTAATGATATCTGCAGCGTTCCCTGGTGCCCCATGGTATCCCAGGTGCATTCACAGTCTATCAACACCACTGGATACCCACTAAATTCTCCCAGATGCACCATAAACCTTGCCAGACAGTCAGCAGCTTGAAGAAGGGAACTTGGGACATAGTTTAAGCCAAAATTTCTCAAAGGTCAATAAAAATGACAGCCAATAGACAAGTATACACATGAGCCTACTACAAATGTGTCTTAAATTGATCCTGATTTACAGCCTGTTTCATAGTCTACAGCTGAATTAACAATTCCCCAGGCTTCAGAGCTGAAATCTCTCTGCTTTGGTTGCTTCCTGGGAACCATCCTCTTTATACAAGTAGCTTCCCTACTAAAGGAGTTAGTACGCCATTAGGGATATGTCTGTCAACAAGCTTGCTGACTGTTTCAAATAGAAATCAGCAGAATTGTGAACGTAGCTCTGGAGTATAACGCAATAAGGTCTGATTCATCAAGACTTGTGTTTTGCATGTCATTCACGATGAAGGGTACGTTGGAGTAAGATGCTCCAAATTCATTAAGAAGTGAGCACCTCTTCATAAATTTGGCTCATTTTTTAGCTTTGTCAAAAAGTTGGCAGACGTATAAAAACGCAAAAATTTGCAAAAATATAAGCAGTTTTACTCCAGAACACTGGTATGAACAACTTGATGAATAGTTTTTATATACTTTACTTTATATGTAACTACTTATACTTTTATTACATTTATATACTTTATATGTAAGTGGTAAAACACTGCCCAAAGATGGACGCACCCTTTAAACTCAGGCCTATATGATTTTGTAGCTTTTACTATAATCCATCCTCGATCCACGTGGAATGGAAAGCAGCAGCACATAATGATAACTAATTATGTGTGTATAAAACTTTTTTGTGGCGCCCATTTTTTAGCAGTCGCTTGGATTGGAATAACTATAGAATTTAATCTGGGTGATTTTCTTGTGTTTTATAAAGGATTCTCATTAAGTTTCCGTATTAGGTGTTCTCAAGCTGAAGATTGATTAACACATAAAGTCTGTAATACGCTGTCATTGTCCCCTCTGGAATACACTTTAGACTTTTACGATTAAACATTGATTCTTGTTTTTATGTTTCGGAGTAATATACTGTGACCTACATTCATCAAATGGCTATAAAGGAGAAGTAAGTGACGCGCCCTGGGCCTATGTGATGTAGCGTTGCACACGCAGGGACTACCCGGAGCCGGATCTGATAGGGGTAGTAGTCTCGTGGCGGTGACCCGGTCCGTGCCCAGGGAGTCAGACTAAGTGGCGGTATATTAGCAGTAGATGTAGAACGACTACGCCACCCGTTGAATGCAGCTATGGAGCTGCCGCTGCAGGGCAAACCGCTGAGGCCGGTGGGAGGATGGTGCAGCGTGGATGGTATAACCCCCAACGGGAGGGGTATGGCCTCAGGGCAGCCGACGTGGATGATGGGGGTAGCAGGAATCACTCAGAGACGATACGGTGTAGTTCAGGGTCTTTACTGGTGACAAAGATAGACCCTCCCGGAGTACTGGCTAGCGGTCGGGGCCTGGTCAGTCCTTGAGCAGATGGGATCCCCCTTGGCCAGGCGGAGTTGTAGGCCTCCCCAACTAAATGTACTCTTCTGGCTACCTTGCTAGAGGCGGGTAAAGGTAGCCCACGTCCCTGAGTGTACCGTGTGGTGCTCACCCGTATGGCCGGTGACTCGGGGCCTTCTAGTAGCTTCCGCTCCACGACGGCGGTGCTGGTCCCAAACGTGTGACCGAGCCTTCAGGTTTCTGGGCCAGAGGACCTGAAATCCCCTGCCGGTCGGTTTCTGCTGCTGGGTAGGAGTTAGTCCCCACAGCCTCGGACTCCGGGTCCGGTAAGAAATCTTCAATCAGGGCGAGCTCTACAGCTTCCAGCCCTGATCTCCTCTTAGCACGACTCCCACAGAGCTCCTGATCTTTCTTTCCTATCACTGCTTCTCTTCTTCTCTCTACTCTTCTTCCCTAACCCTGCCTCAGCCCCAGGTTTATATAGGGGAAGTCCTTCCCCTCCCAGGACCAGGCAGGAGGTGTGGCATGCATAGGATTCCTGACCAAGAGACCTCCCACCTGCTCTCAGACATAACACTGCTGTTACTGTGGAAACCAGACCCCTGGGGTGCCACATAAGCTTTATATAAAGAGTAGGACACCCACACTGCGATATCTGCGGGACGTCAGAATGCTGGCGGGATAGACGCTGCCTTCAGGATGGATACATAGGATGGCGGTAGATGTCCTATAGTGACCTGATCAGGTTCATACAGCGCCCAAAAGAGGTAGGTAGGGGAACCTTTAGCACTGGCGCTAGTGATGTCCCTACCTGAGGCATCACTTAGTTTTAAGGCTTTACTGATCCAGGGCCATAGCTAACTTTTTTTTCCGATTTACAAAACTCATTTTAAAATATTTTAGTAGGAAATCCTTTAATCTAGACATAGCCAAAGTGTGTCTCCTGTTATGGAGGACCCAATGGGTCAATGTATTACACAGACAGCCCGCTGATTTAAACAGTAAAAGCGCATTACCAAATTTCTCCTGCGGTAGTGCTGTAGGGAAATTGAATATCTACTGCTGAGCTCATCACAGATTTTAGCCAATCACTGTTGTCTTAGATGTACGATAACTTGTGATTATTTTATGCGGAATAACCCTTCTGATTAAAAAGTTTCTTTCCCTATTATTTAATATCTAAAATATACAATAGAAGCCGAAAGAAGAGAACAAATTACAAAGATAATCCAAGCCACCCTGTAGGAGACAAAATAATAAATTAATAATTACATTAAAATAAATTCGCAACACTTTTCTTAAATCAACAATACAAGGGAATACAAGAAAATTTACAACACTTCGGAGAATCTGCTTCTTTCTCCACTTATAAGCCACATCTCCTCTCCTGAATTCATCATTCACTGCCAGTTCTAATTGCTGTTTTTAGCCCCGACCCAGTAAAAAAACAACAACTTTGCGTCCGATATTTAAAAATAATTGTTATGGACAGGAGAAAAAGGTATTAAATGTATTTATTGGTCCTTGATCCTGTAGTATACATATTTTTTTAAAGCAGCTGTAAAAAAAGAATAAATATAAACGCAACTGTTTCTTGGGGTTTTTTTTAGGAACAGCCCCACACCTATCCTAACTTAAGGGTTGTGTCTGATATTGCAACTAAGCTGCAATACCATTTACCATCTGTTAACTTAAGTGGCGCTGTTTTTGCTCAAGTTTAGAGTTTTGTTGTGCACCAGACTAAACAGCACTTGAAGCCTTTAATTGAGGCATGGGTTGAATACCGAGGGGCTAGTAAAGAAGCATCCAACCCCTCTGCTCCCCCCCAGAAATGTCACTTGACAGATACGAAATCCCCTCCACAGAACAGTCTACATATCCCATAACAGAGAGTGCAAGACCCAGGCTCTTAGCATTGATTCCTACAGCACGACTGCCTTCATTAATCTCTCGCAGAATTATAAAGTTTCTTAATTACCCTTGATTAATTAGGGTTCTCTCTGTAATTGTGTCCCTGAGCTGAGTGTCGCTGCTGATAATTAGTGACCCAGAAATCTGTATTCAGGCAATTAGCATTGTGCAAAGAACAGGACAAACTCCGACTCTTAGTCACAAGCGCTGGAATTGTAGGTTCTATTGGGACTGAGATCCTGGAGCTAATGACTGTGAAATTAATACTTAACCCGTACGCTGCCAATGAAAGCAGACCGTGGTGCATGCTCATTCTGATTTACTATGAAAGCAGCAAAATGCCAAAGGATCTGGGTGTGTAACTGAGGCAAAGCAACAGGGGGAGTAGAAGCTACAATGACACCCAGACTCAGAACCCTAAGAGGGGGTTAGGGTCACGGGATCACTTAATATTATATCAGTGACATCCTTATGGACAAGGTTGATCTTCATGAGACAATCCCTTTACCTTTCATGTGCTGACCTGTCTGCACCTATGACTACTAAAGGCCTATCACTGATCTTCATAGCTTAGCCACTTTCTTAATGCCTTCACCTATTTCAAGATGACCCGTCGTTTGCCTTAAGTGTTACATTTTTTTTACATGATGTAAATGCGGCTGTTCTCCTGAATCCGGCATTGTTTTTCTTTTGTTCCCGCGCCTCTTCGTTCCTGAGATATGAGCGTCTATTCCCTTTATATAAAACTGCCCTTTTTAGACAAGTGGGTGTGGTCATCAACTTTTGCTGTGAACATCTTATTAAAAACCATGCCCAGTTGGCTAAAAAGACTGGATATATATACAGGAAAAAGGGGGCCATATCTCAGGAATGGAGAGGCACAGAAACAAGAGAAAAACATCACCGGATTCAGGAGAACAACAGCATTTACACTAAGTAAAAAAATTACATATTTGTGGCAAGTGTCAGGTTCTTTTTAAAGGCACAGGATGCTGCTAATTTATGGATTGTGCTATGTTACTTGTTATCTGGCAATGATATCTGGGCAGCTTATGGCAGTTTTATTTGGACACTATATGATATATCATGAGGGCAGGTGTCAAAAGAAGGTCTTGCATAGGGCCCTGATCTACTTTATGGCTGGCCATGGCAGCAACACTAGTTAATCAATGGTTAATGGATAGGTTCCAGAATAAATTTTCCACCGAAAACGGGTATCGTCTTACTCTATCTCTGGGTCTTTACTGGAATAATTGCATAAAAGTGTACCAATACCCACAGGCACTATATTATTGGGCGTTTACATTAGTATTGATGTCACCTGTGACCAAAAAAAGCCCAATTGTGGATGATGTGCCCTCCATAGCAACAACAAACATATAAAGCATTGGACCCAATAGTCACTGCAGTTCTCAAAATGAAATACATCAGATAGGAGTTAACCCCATGTTCTCTCAAAGATTTCTATAAGACTCTTCAGCAACATGCAGAAAATCCTACAGATGACATTCCGTGTTTGCAAATTAATCCGTATCAACACTAATTTTACACTTTAGAGTCCCTTTAAATTTGCTCTTGTACCTTCCTGTAAAACTTTTAGAAACTCATCTATAATCATAGACTTAAATGGACTTAAAGGGGACCTGTCATGGGGTCAAAAGTGACTAGTGTTTGTTCTTATTTTATTCCCGCTGCTCTTTAGAGCATTCTGTTGTTTATTCTTTTTTAAATCCACCATACCAATCAAGAGATTTAGGTCTTTTTATTTAGTGCTAATTTTTATTGTCTTCACTAAGTGGGCGTGGCTCACACGATCCCCTGGGGGCGTGTCTTTTGGCTGCTCCACATTATTACCATATGAGCACCACCTCCTTGTAAAGACCATCAATATTAGCACTACATATAAAGGCCCATATCTTTGGAACCGTATGGCGGATTTTAAAAAAGAAAAAAATTGAATACTTAAGGGAGCAAAGGGAATACAATAAAAGCAAAAACTAGCCACTTTTTGTTCTCTTGAAAAGTCGCCCCATTGGCTAGTAGAAGGTCTAATACGCATAAGAAAAATGGAGCTTATCAATAGTTTTTTAAAACATGGATTTAAGTAACTAACATGAGGGCTGGTTACACAGGCAGGGAATTTAGTGATATATTTGTGAATGCTGCTGGGTTGGAGGTTCCCTTTAACACTTATATCCTAATTTTAGGATGAGCCATTAAAGTCATTTCCCCAGCACCTTCAACCTATTCAATGTGTAGTAGAGCACATTTTGCTCCACCAGTCCATTCACTTCTATGGATCTATAGCAGCAGTAGTGTGTATGCTTGACCATCACTCCCATAGATAGTGATTGCTCATCCGCACTGACGCTCCATTTACAACCCACTGTAAATCCTCTTCATACCTTCGGGTTGTCAAGGTGTTATACCTGGATGGGGTGTAGAAAAATTGTAGCCTAAAAAAGGGGATAAGACTATGTTTAAAACATTTTTTTGAGCTCCGTAAGTTGTGTCCTCCAGGATGACCTTGCCAAAAAGTTAGCCAGGTATGAATATGGTTCCTAATTCTTCACAACCATTAGACAACACATTTAATAAGTTCCTTAGCCGCTGATCTCCATTGTAGAGTATTTTTGGACCTTTAATATTTTTTCTTTTAAGGTTCTATAATAGTGGCAGAACATGGAGTAATTTATGAAATACTGCTGTGCTTGATGATAGGGAATGGGGAGACTAGCGGCTGACTGATGCTCCTGCTTAAATGCTTTATAGGACCGCATGCCTTGCAGAAAATGTTTGGAAAGTGGAGGCCATTCCTCAGCATTATACGGCCTCCTTCTGCCGCATGGAGCGCGTGTGATGGATTGGAGATAACGCCATGGTGTGCGGGGAAGAATAACAGGGACGTCTGTTTTTACTACCTAACCGACGATGTCCCTTGGGAATATCGCACACTCCGGGAAGAGAGGCGGCCATACCATGCGTAGAATAAAAGAAAGAATCTGCCTTATTTTCTTTTTTTGTTTCATCTTTCGTCTTTCCTCTGCAGCTCTGCTGGAAATAAAAGATGAAAATACCTCTGATGATAGAACATTTCCAGCTTTACCTCCTAGGACAAATAAAGGATCCTTTACTCAATAGTCTGCATATCCTCCATCTGTTAATTCTTCACTGTGCAAGCAACTGCATCCTACAACAAGGCCAATGTCAACCCATCCCTCGCTATTGTCCGCACGGTGACATTATTATATTAGCATTTGCCATCAATGTTGACAAGAAGTTTTCTCTCTTTGACTATTATTGCTTAGATGAAATGGACCAGAGAGGAGATTCTGGGTATGAGATGGTCTCCAGTAGCGGAGAGCAGCTTGTTAGTAACCTAATAGCGTCAGGGATGAGCTCTGAATCATATATGAGTGCAGACTCCCGCCTGGTGTCGGATGATGGCCTTAAGTGGTACGACAAAGTCAAGATTAGGTTGAGAAAAGAAAAAAAGAGACTAAATGGAGGAACAAAGTCAGATCACTGTGACTACAAAAAAAGAAAAAGTGGTCATATCATGAAAACAACCTCAATCTGAACAAGGGACCCCAGAAAGTACTTACTCTTTTTTTTTTTGTAATTAACAAGTAGTACTTCCTCCCTGTATCTCCCTTCAAATGATTAAACATGCAACCTGCCTCTTTAGAAAGGAAGACAAAATTATGTCTAGTTTGCCACTTATGGGATGTAGCAATCCTAAATATCAATATACACTGTGTTCCAAATTATTATGCAAATAATATTTTCTCAGATTTTCCCAAATTACCTATATGAATTGCAGTCATTGTAATTTTCCAGTCAAATAACTATTAGAGTACAATTGAAAGGTTTTTGTACAAACTGCCTATGATAACAGTATATTTAAAAAAAAATAAAAAACTCAAACTGCACTCAAAATGCATGTTCCAAATTATTATGCACAGCAGAGTTTTCAACCTTTTCATTTTAATAAAGAACAAAAAAATGGTCATTTTTGAAATTATAAGCATTAGCAGGTTATTACACACTGAAATCAAACAGTTTTCAACTCAAAACTTTATTCTAGGTGATGTTACATTTGCACATAGGACCCCTTGTTCAAAAGGAGCTTCTGAACTCTCTCGTCCATTGAATTTGTCAGGTTTTGGATGGTTTCTGCTTTAATTGTTTTGCATGAGGACAGAATACCCTCCCAGAGCTGTTGCTTAGATGTGAACTGCCTCCCACCATCATAGACACTCCTTTTGATGATGCTCCAGAGGTTCTCAATGGGGTTGAGGTCAGGGGAGCATGGGTGCCACACCATAAGTTTTTCCCTTTCATGCCCATATCAGCCAGAGATGCAGATGTGTTATGTATAGCATGAGACGGGGCATTATCATGCATGAAATGATCTCGATGGTCTAGATGGATGGAGTGGAGGATGGCTGGTTGATGGACACCCCATGCAAACACGGCTACGGCGCTAACAAGGAGGAGGTGGAGTACTGTTTTGGGCTGGAATCATGGGGAGAGAGATTGTCGGCCCTTTTAGGATCCCTGAAGGGGTAAAGATGAACTCCATAATGTATGTTGAGTTTCTCAAACAGCACTTCCTTCCATGGTTCAAGAAGAAGAACCGTGCATTCCGCAGCAAGATCATTTTCATGCATGATAATGCCCCGTCTCATGCTGCACATAACACATCTGCATCTCTGGCTGCTATGGGCATAAAAGGGGACAAACTTATGGTGTGGCACCCATGCTCCCCTGACCTCAACCCCATTGAGAACCTCTGGAGCATCATCAAAAGGAGTGTCTATGATGGAGGGAGGCAGTTCACATCTAAGCAACAGCTCTGGGAGGGTATTCTGTCCTCATGCAAAACAATTAAAGCAGAAACCATCCAAAACCTGACAAATTCAATGGACGAGAGAGTTCAGAAGCTCCTTTCGAACAAGCGGTCCTATGTGCAAATGTAACATCACCTAAAATAAAGCTTTGAGTTGAAAACTGTTTGATTTCAGTGTGTAATAACCTGCTAATGCTTATAATTTCAAAAATGACCATTTTTTTGTTCTTTATTAAAATGAAAAGGTTGAAAACTCTGCTGTGCATAATAATTTGGAACATGCATTTTGAGTGCAGTTTGAGTTTTTTATTTTTTTTTTAAATATACTGTTATCATAGGCAGTTTGTACAAAAACCTTTCAATTGTACTCTAATAGTTATTTGACTGGAAAATTACAATGACTGCAATTCATATAGGTAATTTGGGAAAATCTGAGAAAATATTTGCATAATAATTTGGAACACAGTGTAGACCCTTTAACAAGCCTTGCCATAAGCCAAAACCAAAAACTTAATTTGCAGACAAGTAGTGTTGAGCGAACATGCTCGACACTGCTCGGTACTCGCCCGAGCATCACGCTACTCGGGATGTTCGGCGAGCACCGAGCATTTCCGGGTTACTCGGGCGGGTGCTCGGGTCTCCGCCCTGCATGTTTGGCGCTCTTTACAGAGCCAATGAACATGCAGGGATTGCCAGCCAGTCACTGTAATGCTGCAGCTATGTTGGTTGTGGGCATTACAGTGATTGGCTGGCCGCACAGCGTCACCTCGAGTATTTAAAACGGGGCGCCGCCATCTTGGACACAGTCGCTCCGGATTAGACAGTGTAGGGACAGCGCTGCTGATTTAGGGAGAGATATAAACTGCAAAATCGTTAGTGTAGGGTCTGTAAAGGCTGCCAGAACAAACAAACAGTCCTTTTCAGGACTAATATCCATCCCAGATACCAGGCAGGCAGGCTGTATAGGAGACACAGTGGTTATACCAGCAAACGCTGCATTACAGTCCTGTGTGCTCCTGTTGCTGAAATTGCTGGACTTAGCACCAGGTGTCGGGGGCCAGGAAAAATCCTTTTTTTTCATCTAAATCCTCCTTTTTTTTTCCTCCTTCACACTGTACAAATACCCATCTTATTAACCTTTTGGTGTCCCCCCCCCCCAAAAAAAAAGCGTGTCTCTGATTTTTCAGACACAAATATAACTGTTGAAAATAGTCTGGTGTAGGCTAGAGAAACAGAAGTGTTGTTTTGCACTTCCACGGTTCAAACCTCTGTATTATCCATTTTGGGCCATTTGTATCTAAAAAAAAAAACAGTTTGAGTGTCGCTCTCTGCTCAGCCGCAAATATCTCTATTTAAAAAAGTGTGGTATACCCCAGTAAACAATAACTGTGGTTTTGCCATCCCACGGTAAAAAATCTCTATTATTCAGGTTTTGGTAGTTTTTTCCGTAAAGAAAAACAGTAGTGTCTCCTGACTGTTGTGACACAAAAATATATCTGTTGAAAATAGTCTTGTGTAGGCCCGACATCCCAGTGTGGTTTCGCAGTTCCATGGGTCAAATCGCTGTACTATCCAGTTTTGGGCCTTTGGTATCTAAAAAAAAAGCAGTTTGAGTGTGTCGCTCACTGTTCAGCCGCAAATATCTCTATTTAAAAAAGTGTGGTATACCCCAGTAAACAATAACTGTGGTTTTCCTCTTCCACAGTTCTAATCTACTCTTTATTACCCTTTTTCCATTGATAGTGCAAGTGTAAGCTATTTTACTTCATTTACAATGGGCAAGGCACGTGGCAAGGGACATGGAAGTGGACGTTCTGGTGATGGTTCGTGCAGAGGACGGGGCCGTGGCCAAGGTGAAAATGTGCCACAACCAACAGCCACATCTTCTCGCTCCCACTTCTTGACCGAATTACTAGGGAAGCACAGAACAACACCAGTATTGAGAACTGATCAGTGTGAACAGGTTATTAATTGGGTAGCAGATAATACTTCCAGTTACCTGGGCACCACCACCTCCGGTCTGTCTTCCACACGGTCAACTCTTAGTAGCCGTGAGTCTCGACCGCATACTCCTCCTCACCCTGATGCTCCTTCCTCCCACCATGCCGAGTGTCGTCAGACAGCAAGTGATCCCACACTTGGACACTCTGAAGAGCTGTTCACTGGTCCATTTCCATATTTGGGCCCCTCGCCTGATACTTTTGAAGTGGTGGAAGAGGAGATCCCATGTTGCGATGCCCAAATATTTGAACAGCCACGGCCACAGGAAGTCGACGTTGGCAATCTGTCACAAGAGGTGGACGATGACGAGACACAATTGCCAGGAAGTGAGGAGGAGGATCGTGGTGCGCAAGTGGAAGAGGAGGAGGTGGTGGATGATCTAGTAACTGACCCAACGTGGAAGGAGGACATGCAGAGTGAGGCCAGCAGCACACAGGAGGAGGGAGGCAGAGTACCCCAACAGGCAGGAAGAAGCAGTGTGGTGGCCGCAGACAGAAAGCAGGCAACCGTTCCCCGTAACACCAACACGAGGGACGTTGCCAGTACAAGCGGTAGGCCTTCCAGAGTCTGGAATTTTTTTAAAGACTCTGCTGATAACCCCAAAAAGGCCATATGTTCCACCTGCCATGCCAGCATCAGCAGGGGTGACAAAACTACCAGCCTGACCACCACCAGCATGATCAGGCACATGGCAGCAAAGCTCCCGACTTTGTGGGGCGAAACCCAGGGTCCACGACCAGTGTCAGCGTGTGTCACCACTGCTTCTTCCACTGTTGTGCGTGCAATAGAACCCCCTGTTGTGTGTGCAAGGCAATCCCCTGTCCATACTGCATGTAAAGATGCCCCCTCCTCTCAGTCTTCACTTGTTATGGCAGTTTCTCAAGAAACAGCATCAACGTCCACGTCCACGTCCCACCGCAGCGTTCAATTGTCCATATCCCAGACCTTTGAACGAAAGCGGAAATTCGCAGCTAACGCCCCACAGGCCACAGTCCTAAATTCGCACATTTCATGACTGCTTGCATTGGAAATGCTGCCTTTTAGGCTGGTGGAGACGGAATCCTTCCGCAATCTTATGGCGGTGGCCGTCCCTCGGTACTCGGTCCCCAGCCGACACTATTTTGCCCGGTGTGCCATCCCCGCACTACACAAGCACGTGTCCCAAAGCATCTGCCGTGCCCTCAACAACGCAGTTACTGGGAGAGTCCACCTGACAACAGACACGTGGACAAGTGCTTTTGGCCAAGGACAGTACATCTCTCTGACGGCACACTGGGTAAACATAGTGGAAGCCGGGACCCAGTTGGACCTTGGGACGGAACACATCCTCCCCACACCGAGGATTGCGGGCCCTATGTCAGTCAGAGTTGCCCCCACAGTGTACAGCTCCTGCGCATCCTCCTCCTCCTCCTCATGTTCAGCCTCCATCTCAGATATCACCACATCAGTTACAAGCTGGAAGCATTGCAGTACTGCCTCCGCCAAGCGGCAACAGGCTGTGCTGAAACTCATAAGCTTAGGTGATAAACCTCACACTGCTTGTGAGTTGTGGACAGCTGTGAAAGAGCAGGCAGATCTGTGGCTGAAACCGCTGAACCTACATCCCGGCATGGTCGTGTGTGACAATGGCCGTAACCTGGTGGCGGCTCTGAGGCGAGGTGAGATCACACACGTACCATGCCTGGCTCATGTGCTTAACCTCGTGATTCAGCGGTTTCTTAAATCGTACCCCGAGTTGCCAGATCTGCTCGTGAAAGTACGCCGCCTGTCAGCTCATTTTCGCAAGTCAGCTACAGCTTCCACCGCCCTTGCTGTGTTGCAGCAGCGTTTGCAGCTTCCGGCACACCGACTGGTGTGTGATGTCCCCACATGTTGGAACTCTACCCTCCACATGTTGCAAAGGATTTGTGAGCAGAAGAGAGCAGTTGTGGAGTACCAGCTGCAACAAAGCCGTCGATATTCAGGTCAGACTCCACACATAAGACCTCAGGAGTGGACCTGGATGTCTGACATATGTACCATCCTGACAAACTTTGAGGAGGCCACCAAGATGGTGAGTGGCGATGACGCCATCATTAGTGTCAGCATCCCATGTGTCTGTCTTTTGCAACGCTCTCTGCAGAGAATTAAAGAGGAGGCATTGCAGCCAGAGTATGATGAGATGGATCAAGAAGCCGTAGCGGGCGATTACACACAGCCCAGCCTCATCTCATCCCAACGTGCATTGGGGGACAATGAGGGAGAGGAGGAGGAGGAGGAGGATGAACAGGAGCTGCTATCATGCGTTGTAGACGGTAGTACCTGTACAAGTGTCATACCGTCGGTTCAGTGTGGGTGGCCTGAGGACAGGGGGGAGGAGGAAGAGGAGGAGGAGAGCATGGTCAGTCATCATCTTGGTGAGGACACGGAAATCTTGCCCGTTACCAGTCTGGCACGCATGGCTGACTTTATGTTACGCTGCCTTAACCGTGACCCTCGCGTTGTCAAAATGTTGGGTGACAGTCATTACTGGTTGGTGACACTTGTAGACCCCCGCTACAAGGAGAACTTTCACTCTCTTATTCCTGAGGTGGAGAGGTCTACAAAAATGGGGCAATACCAGAAGGCCCTTGCTGCAGAACTCTTAAAAAAATTCCCATCTGAACACGCTAGCGGCAGAGGTCACAGTTCGTTGCCCAACCAAGGCGTACAGGCGAGAGAGATGCAACTCCAATCCAGCAGAGACAGGGGAACACTGTCAACGTTCTGGGACAGTTTTCTGACACCCGCCCAGCTTACAGGCCCTGAGGCGCGGGTTACTCTCACAAGGAGTGGAAAGTTTCAAAAGATGGTGAAGGAGTACCTTGTCGATCGTACCAGCGTCCTCCGTGATTCCTCTGTGCCTTTTAATTATTGGGTATCCAAGCTGGACACTTGGAATGAACTCGCTCTGTACGCCTCGGAGGTCCTGGCCTGCCCTGCCGCTAGCGTGTTATCGGAGCGTGTTTTTAGTGCCGCTGGGGGAATTATAACTGATAAGCTCACTTGCCTGTCAACTGACAATGCTGACAAGCTGACCCTTATCAAAATGAACAAGGGCTGGATTGGGCCAGACTTCTCATCACCACCAAATGACAGCAGAGTAACATAAAGTCAAATCCACTGTGTTATTTCGGGAGGTGTATTCACATGCACCGCTTCACACCCACACATGGGTATACGCTTCCTCGTTTCGGCTGTTTAATCTTCTTCTCCTTATCCTCAGCCTCCACCACCACTATACCACCAAGGTGCCAGCATTGCAAATTCCTCCGTCCTTATTTTTGGCAGCTTTTGCTTGCAAGGCATAAGCAAATACTATGGGACACCCACTCCCCAATAATGGGACTTATGTTTGTAATATGCTGTACTGCATGGCTCTTGTAAGGGGCATTGCAAGTTGCTCCGTCCTAATTTTTGGCAGCTTTTGCTTGGAAAGCATAAGCAAATACTATGGGACACCCACTCCCCAATAATGGGACTTATGTTTGTAATATGCTGTACTGCATGGCTCTTGTAAGGGGCATTGCAAGTTGCTCCGTCCTAATTTTTGGCAGCTTTTGCTGGGAAAGCATGAGCAAATACTATGGGACACCCACTCCCCAATAATGGGACTTATGTTTGTAATATGCTGTACTGCATGGCTCTTGTAAGGGGCATTGCAAGTTGCTCCGTCCTAATTTTTGGCAGCTTTTGCTGGGAAAGCATAAGCAAATACTATGGGACACCCACTCCCCAATAATGGGACTTATGTTTGTAATATGCTGTACTGCATGGCTCTTGTAAGGGGCATTGCAAGTTGCTCCGTCCTAATTTTTGGCAGCTTTTGCTGGGAAAGCATAAGCAAATACTATGGGACACCCACTCCCCAATAATGGGACTTATGTTTGTAATATGCTGTACTGCATGTGACGCGCCCCCTGGGCCCTGTGTACACGTGTGTGGGATACCCAATGCCGGGGCTCTGCTCAGCTTCCAGCCCCTGGTCTTTAGCTCCTAGCTCCTACAGAGCTCCTTGCTGTTACTTTCCCTTGCTCTCACTCTGACTCTGACTGTTCTCTGACTCACTCAACCCCGCCCCAGATCCAGTTTATAAGGGCAGAATTCTCCCCTCCCAGGATTGGGGCAGGAGGATGTTGCATGTTTAAGGGATCCTGACCAGGAAACCTCCCACTTGCTCTCCGACATAATATCTCTATTACTGTGGTGACCAGACCCCTGGGGTGCCACACATGGCTCTTGTAAGGGGCATTGCAGTTCCTCATAATTTTTGGAAAGCCTTCCATTCACTGCTTAGGCCAACAGTGCACGGGAGACCCAGTTGCTATAAATGGAAAAAAAGGTTTAGTTAACGCCCTCTGACCTCCATGTCATTTCCAAGGGGCATTGGAGTGGCTCGAAATTTTTGGTAGGCATTGCACTCACTGTATGCCCTATAACTGTGTAGCCGAACCGCTCCTTTTGTTACAGAAACATATCCTACAAGACATATCTGGTTGACTGGCCTGACATTGATGTGAATGGTCCCTGTTCCTCCTGCTCTTTCTCCTTTGCCACTACCTCATCCATCATTTATCACCTGAAGCTTTGTTTTAACGGGAGTCATAGAACTTGGATAGTAGCAGGAAAACATCCAGCAATCCTCGGAGGAGGTAGGATATGCGCCAAAACGCTGACCACCTCAGGCCTAGCCGCTACTGCATACAAGCGCTTGCATTACAACAAAACAAAGCAGATGCTAACTTCTATCATCCTCATCATGCTCCTCACCTTGGCACTCTCAACTCCCCTGATGGAGAAGCCAGGGCCCACCGGAGGAGTCTGATAGTCCGGTGGGCTCGGCCAATGCTGCCCTAAAGCAGGCCAGGCTAAGAATAGTGTGGGAAAGGTTACCGGGACAAATAGGGGTGGCTGGGGACCGAGTACGGACACCCGGCCACCCCCTGGAGGCTGGGGAGCAAGCGGGGACAGCCGGCCACCAGGCGGCTGGGGACTGAGTATGGATACCAGGCCGCCGACACAGCCATGGCGTGGTGGCCAGATTCCGCCTCCACATGCCTAAAAGGCCCAATTTAAAATGCAAGCAAGTAAGCAGTATGGTATTGCAGCCTGGGGGGTGGCAGGCTGCATACTTGCGCTTGCATTGCAAGGAATGGGAGTGGTACAATTGAACACTGCCCTGGGACAAGGACTTGAATGGGGATAGTTGCAAGTCTGCAACGACAGGTGCAAGGTGGGAGGCATCTTCGCATGTACCATGAACAGGGGTTTGGCATGCACACACTACAGCGGAATAGGCTCTCCTTCCCACTAAATGCACTGGGGAGGGCACAGGTAATGTTTTGGTATACGCGCTTAATCTTATGTATAAGGCACACCAGGACAAATATGGGCGGCTGGGGACTGAGTATGGATACCTCGCTGCCGAAGCAGCCATGAGGTATTGGCCAGCTTCGGCCTCCTCCAAACTAAAAGGCCCGATTTCAAGTGCAAGCTAGCAGTATGGAATTGCAGTCTGGGGGTGGGTGGGTGGCAGGCTGCACACTTACACTTGCATTAAAAGAAAACATAGCAGATGCTAACTTCTGTCATCATCATCATGCTCCTCACCTTGGCACTCTCAACTCCACCGATGGAGAAGTCAGGGCCCACCGGAGGAGTCTGGTTCTCTGGTGGGCTCGTCCAATGCTGCCTAAAGCAGGCCGGGCTAAGAAAAGTGTGTGGGGGGATGTTCCAAGAAGAAATAGGGGCGGCTGGGGACCGTTTATGGACACCCGGCTGGGGACCGAGTATGGACACCCGGCCGCCGGGCGGCTGGGGACTGAGTATGGATTCCAGGCCGCCAACACAGCCATGACGTGGTGGCCAGATTCCGCCTCCACATGCCTAAAAGGCCCAATTTCAAGTTCAAGCAAGCAAGCAGTATGGTATTGCAGCCTGGGGGTGGGTGGGTGGCAGGCTGCATACTTGAGCTTGTATTGCAAGGAATGGGGGAGGTACAATTGAACACTGCCCTGGGACTAGAACTTGCATGGGGATAGTTGCAAGTCTGCATCTTCTGATGCGGTAAGGATCACTTATGATGGGCACACTTTTAGACAGTGACCTGGGAGTCAGAGATGCTTCCAGGGGTCTTCCCCATGCTGTTCCCTTGTCTTTTCAGCACTTTATGCATGTGTCACACAGCACATGGCCAGATAAGGTTGTAAAATGTTAAAATTACATTTCACGGTGAATGCATTTGTCATAGTTGAAAGCAATACAAAAGTGCAAAAACGCATAAAAAATGATACTTGTGAACATAGCCGAAGGTGTGGAGGAGTATTTTTGTTTTTGGTCATTTATTTTAACTTATACACAAGTCTTTACCCTGGAAAGGATGTTCCTTAACATATTTCACAGGAAAAAAGTTTCACTTTCGTTTTTGAACGTTTTATTGTGAGCCTGTAAAAGTGGCTTAATACCTCTGACCACGTTGTTGACAGCAGTGACCTGGGGGTCAGAAATGCTTCCTAGGGCGATCCCCATGCTGTCCCCATGTCATTTCATTTGAGCACTGTCACTATCGTTTTGGGCACTTGTTAGGCTTTTAAAAGACTGCTGGGGGTGCCACCGCAAAAATGCTCGAGTCTCCCATAGACTAACATTGGGCTCGTTGCTCGGGTCGAGCACCCGAGTATCACGGCGAGCTCGGCCCGAGCTTCGAGCACCCGAGCATTTTATTGCTCGCTCAACACTACAGACAAGTTTCAGGATGTTTGCCCATTATCAGTGCAAAGCAGTTGGTTTGATTAGGCTCTGACAGGGGGTCTAAAGTGTTGTAGTAAGGAGTCTAATATGCAATGTAATGCTTCCTTTTGAATTTAAATATACAATTATCCTTTTAAGAGAGGAAGGGAAAATATATAATGCCATCTAATGTTTGTAGCAATCCTTAAAGTCAAGATTGACCTTTTAATGAGCTTAAGCATGACTTAGGAGACGAAGCCAAACCAGAAACTTCATTTGCAGATACATGTTTCACGGTGATTGCCCTTCATCAGTGCAAAGCAGGAGATTTGATTTAGCTGGGTGAGAGGCCTCTGACAAGGGGTCTAAAGGGTAATGTTTTTCCAAGTTTATGTGTTATTTTTGCCAATTCTCCTCATGCAATACCCCTTTGGGAATTTAAATTTGCAGTTTGGCGCTTCAGAGAGGAAGAGGACTGAACCTCTAATGACATCTATTGAATGTAGCATGTCACGGGTGTGTCAAAGGTGACAGACAGTCGCCCTGCAGTTGGTTACAGGAGATCTCTACGTTTCGCATTACAGACAGCTTCTTAGAGGCTGTGTCTAGGACCCAGTGGCTACCTCCCTCTGGCTAATTAACACCCTGCCTGGGTGTATAAATACCTGCGGTGTTTCAGAGGGAGGTGCCGGCGATATTCATTACTACTTGTGTAGGCTTTAGCAAGAGCAGTACTTCGTCCTCTCTGGAGCTTGGGGCTGTGTGCGCATTTGTCTGGATTTGTGTAAAACTAAGTAATTTCCCCCTGTTTGTCCACCCTTGTTGTCTATAGTGTTTAGTGTAGATCGTCTAGTGCTCATCTCCTCCCTTCCCAAACCTTAGCCATACGCCAGGGAAAGACAGGGCGAGGCACGTGTGCGGCGATTGGTGAAGAGCCAATACAGGGATGTTAGGGGAGATAGAGTGACATTAGATCAACCTAGGAGGTCTCCACTTTGTCCCTTTCCCTAGTGTCTAGGCTTCCTTTCCCTCTTCCCTTTGTGTTGCACTAAGTCTTTCCCACACCTTGCGTGACTTAGAAGTCATTATTGACCCTTTAATGAGCCTTTCAACATGGCTTAAGATATGAACCCAAATGAGAAACTCCATTTGCAGGTACATGGTTTATGGAGTTTTCCTATCATCAGTGCAAACCAGGAGGTCTTATTTGGCTGATTGAGAGGCCTCTCCCTGTAAATACAATACACAGATAGCACTATCTCCTTGCCTTTCGCTGAAAATTATGTAAGTACAGGAAGTACTTCCTCCCTGTGTTTCCCTTCAAATGACGAAGGTATCAAATGTACTGCCTGTCTTTCTCTAAAAGTTATGTAGGCACAGATTGTATTGCTTTCTTGTCTCTGCCTGTGTAGGATGTAGGTTCAGATATTGCTGCCTTCCTGGCTTTTCCTGTAGAAACAAGTGGTATTAAGTTAATGTCTTTCCATTTAAATTATGTAGGTAACCATCTCTGTTTGTTGTTTGAGTATAGGAAGTAATGCCTCACACTCGCTAACTGAATATGGTATAATTTCATGTGGTAATACTTCCCAGTGTCTCTCATCATAAATCATGTAGGTATATAGAATAATGTCTTCCTTTCTATCTCTATAAGTACAGTAGATACAAGTAGAACTGCATCCATCCCTGCCCTTCCCTGTAAATGATGTAAGTACTGTCACGCAAGGTATGGGAAGAACCCAGCGTACGATGATGGGAAAACGGGAGAAGCCCAGCAACTAGGGAAAGGGGGAGTAGAGACCCCTAAGCAGATCTAATGACACCCTGACTCCCCTGTCATCCGTAAATAGGTTCCACACCTAGCACCAAGCAGGATACCTTAGCCCTGGCTGACCCTAGAGCTAGGTCCTAGGTAGGGAGGGGGAGGGGTGAGCAGTAGTCAGCCCCACTGCAACTAAAAACAGACAAGGGGATATGACTCGACCCCTGGGCCGTGGGGTACCCGGAACCGGGCTTCTGTATGATGCTGGGGGTAGTAGTGGCAACCCGATCCCGTGGCTCAGGGTGGTCAGACCAAATTGTGGCAGTCTATCAATCAGTGCTTTAAATGTCCGACTACGCCACCCGTGGATTGCGGTCAGGAATAACCGCCGCTGCAGGGCAGGCCACTGGGGCTGGTGTTCGTGTGCAGCACAGAGGTAGGATAACTCCCCACGGGAGGAGTGTAGCCCCAGGGTAGTGTAGGTGGATGTTGGGGGTGTTAGTGCAGGCCGCAATGGTAAGAGTTCAGAGTCCACCTCAAACAGTTCAGGGTCTTTATTGTAGATATTATTAATGACCCAAGAGTAGTACCGGTTAGGATGGGCCTGGGTGTCTGAGAGCATTCGGGGGAGCCCCACTGGTCAGTGTGAGTGTGTAGGCCTACCATTCTCTCTATGCTCTTTCTGACTATCCCCCTCTTCGTGGTGTAATAGCCCACGTCCCTGAGCTGGCCGTGTACTTCTCGCCTGTTTGGCTTGCGACTCGGGCCTTGGGTACCTTTTGCTTTCTCCTCGCTGTACTGGTCCCTCTGTGTGGCGGAGCCTCCAGGCTTCTTAGGCCAAGGGACCTGAAATCCCTTGCGGGTTGGTTCTCTGCTGCTGGGCTTATAACCCTGACAGCCTCGGACCCCAATGTCCGGTTGTGTGATTCTCTCAGCCAGGACCGGCCCTCGTCGCCTCTGTCCCTGGCTCGCTGTCTCTCCTCTGCCTCACGGACTCCTCAGCTGCTGCTGACCTGTCCCTCTTCTCTGAGAACCCTTCTGGTCACTTCAGAAGTGGGTTCTGGTCTCTCTAATCCTGCCCCAGTTCCAGCTTTTATAGGGCAGCCAGCTCCCCCTACTGGCCTGGGACAGGAGGTGCTGCATGCTAATGGTCCCTAACCAGGGAACCTCCCTCCTCTCAGACACAGATTATTGTTTGTGGCATCCAGGCCTGGGGTGACACATTCCCCCCTAGTAAAATTTAGTACTCCGAACTAAACACAAATTTTTTTTAGGAAACACAAATACAGGGTATAAATGATAACATAACATATATACAAGTACATTTTGTCCTTAAGGTCACGGCGCTTCCGTGACCGGGTGTCCATATCACCCAACTAGGTGAAGTCTTGAACGGTGCGGGGACCTGTCTCCATAAACCCCAAGTTCCTGGCCTTGGGCGTGGCGACAAGGCTGAGCTACCTACTTTCGGCCACAAGAGGGCCACGCCGGACAGGTTTTTCTTCTGTGGCCATCTTCGCAAGAGGGCACCAAGTGCAACTATCTACAAGACAGTTCCGGTCATTCAGTGTCCATGACCTGTCAGTCCATTGAACTAGGAAAAACTGGAAAAACAGTATTAATAACCAGGTAACAAGCATAAAACATTTGCAACATACAGGTAAATATATACTTTGCATTTAGATCCTCCAGCGAGCTGGTATTTGACCCCTAGTGCTCCGGGTTGACCTGCGTAACCCACTGTCTGGTGGTGGTCTAACCTGGCTTTCCCCACTAGCTTTTAGGGTACAGCTACTAGCTGGGTTTACAGGCAGTGCAGGCAGCTGTCTGCGGGTCCTTTGGTTTACCGCAGGCATGGCAGGCTCACTGTCAGCAGAGGGTTGACTCTCCTGGGCTGCTGGCATGGGTTCTTCTGCCTCCGGGGCTGCTTGTTCCTCTTGTTCTTCCTGCTCTCCTGTAGGTTCCTGCTGGGTTGGTTGAAGGAAGTGTAGGACGGGTACCACTATTGCGTCGTTTATCCGAGTCCAGGACCGGGGAAACTCTCCGAGAACGGTGGTGACCATTTCTTCCTTGTCCACTGTGGGCTCAAGGTCATCTTGATCTTCACTTGGACTCTGCAGTTGCTCGGGGCACCGTTTTAGGTGGTCTCTGGAGATGGTGCTAGTGGTTTCTCCTCCATCCTTGGTAATTACACATACCTTCAGGTTGTTGTGGTCGGACGGCAGTACTGTGTACGGATCGCTCTCCCACTGGTCATCTAGCTTGTGAAGCCTTCTCTTCCGCTTCAGGACCTGCTCGCCAGGTTCCAGAGGACCAGCAGGGGTGTGTTGGTTGAAGAGCCTCTCTTGCTTTTCTCTTGCTTGAGCCAGGCTTCTCTCCACGCTCTCCTGTACCTTTTTGTACTGTAGCCACCGTTCCGTATCCCAGTCTGCATCTGGGGAGGTGTCCTCGGGTGTTAGGACTCCCATCTCCAGGTCTATCGGCAGCTTACCTGGTCTTGCTCGCATCAGGTAAGCCGGGGTGCAATTTGTAGCATTCACCGGGATATGGTTGTATAAGTCTATCAGGTCTGGCAGCTTCTCCGGCCACAGGCTGCGTTCTTCCAGGGGCAACGTCTTGAGGAGATCAATGACGATATTATTCATTTTCTCACACAGCCCGTTGGTTTGCAGGTGGTAAGGCGTTGTCCGAATCTTCTTACAGCCGTAGAGGTTGCAGAACTCCTGGAAGATTTCTGCCTCGAACGCTGATCCTTGATCTGTCAAAACCTGTTCCGGATACCCGTGTGGACGGCAGAAGTGTTGTTGGAAGGCTCTGGCCGCTGTTTGGGCTGTCAAGTCTTTAACAGGAACCACCACCAGGAACCGGGAGTAATGGTCCACAATCGTGAGGGCATAGATGTAGCCGGACCGGCTTGGAGCCAACTTCACATGGTCTAGCGCTACCAGCTCCAGAGGCTGCCTGGTAATGATGGGCCTCAATGGAGTCTTCTGGCTGGCACGGTCCTTCCTTCTGAGGTTACATGGGCCGCAATCTCTGCCCCATCTTTCTATGACCCCTCTCATTCCTATCCAGAAGAACAGCTCCCGTAACAGGAACTCCAGTTTCTTCCACCCAAAGTGTCCTGCTCCGTCATGGTAGGCCTCCAGGACCATAGCCGCATCTCGCCTGAGAACTACTACTTGCCAGGTTAACTAGTGTGTCCGGTGGTTGACAAGCCTTCTGCACAGTTTACCTTCGTAGAGAAATAGTCTGCTCTTCTCCTTCCTCAGCTGCTTAGCCTCCTCACGGCATCCGGATCGGGATAGGCATCTGCCTGAGTCAGAATTTCCTTCACCAAGCAAACTGCAGGGTCACTATCCCACGTTTCAGCCCAGCCGTGGTGAGATAAGGGATTGAACATGACGGTGGTCGAGTCTTTGTCTCTTACACGGTGAGAGTACTGAGTGGCCCCATACCGGTGGAATGCAGGGAGCTCTATTTCCTCCAGCTCTTCCGAGTCTTCTTCTCCTTCGGGTAGGTGGGGCATTATTGATAGGGCGTCTGCGTTGGCATTGGTTCTGCCTGCCTGGTATTTGATTGTGAAGTCATAATTTGATAGCCGGGCCATCCACCGCTGTTCTAGGGCACCAAGTCTTCCATTGTCCAGGTGTGTCAACGGGTTGTTGTCCGTGTACTCAGTGAACTTTGCGGAGGCCATGTAATGTTTAAACCATTCTGTGACGGCCCACACCACTGCCAAGAATTCTAGCTTGAAGGAGCTGTAATTCTCCGGGTTTCTTTCAGTGGGCCTCAGCTTCCAGCTGACATACGCTATCACTCGTTCCCTGCCCTGTTGGTTTTGGGACAGTACAGCTCCTAGCTCCACATTACTGGCATCAGTGTGGAGGATAAAAGGCTGGCCATAATCAGGGTAGGCCAGAACTTCATCCCCCGTGAGGGCCATTTTCAGCTGGCGGAAGGAATCCTCTTCCAACTTGTCCCACTTGAAGGGTGGCTTGTGACTTCTGGATTTAGACTGACCTATCAAGAGGTCCTGCATTGGAGCTGCCATCTTAGTGAACCCGGGGATGAACCTTCGGTAGTAGCCTACCAACCCGAGGAATTGCCTCACTTCTTTGATGTTAGAGGGGCTTGGCCAGTTCTTTATTGCCGTGATTTTGTCAGGGTCGGGGGCTACTCCTTCTGCACTCACCACGTGTCCCAGGTACTGTACCTTCGGCTTTAACAGATGGCACTTGGAGGGTTTCACTTTCATGCCAAAGCCTGCCAGGGCCTCGAACACCTCGACCAGGTGCTTTAGATGGTCCTCGTAAGTCTTCGAATAGACAATCACGTCGTCCAGGTACAGTAGGACCGTCTCAAAGTTTCGGTGCCCTAGACAGCATTCCATCAGCCTCTGGAAGGTCCTGGGTGCGTTGCAGAGCCCGAATGGCATGCAGTTGAATTCACTTAATCCCATCGGGGTGGTGAAGGCGGTCTTCTCCTTGTCAGCCTCTGCCACAGGAACCTGCCAGTACCCGCTAGTAAGATCCAAAGTAGAGAAGAAGTTAGCTGATTTTAGTGTGGCTAAAGACTTCTCTATCCTAGGTAACGGATACGCGGTCTTTATGGGTGATACGATTGACCTTTCTATAGTCCACGCACATTCTCATGGTACCGTCTTTCTTTTTTACCAGAACCAAGGGGGCTGCCCAGGGGCTACAGCTGTCTCTAATGACCCCGGCTTCTTTCATTTCTCTCAGCATGCCCTTTGCGTTCTGTTAATGTGCATGGGGTACAGGTCTGTGTCTCTCTTTTATTGGTGGGTGGCTCCCCGTGGGGATGTGGTGTTCTACCCCTTTCACTGTGCCGAAGTCTAGCGGGTGCTTACTAAAGATTCTCTTGTACTCCTGAACCACCCGGTAGACTCCTTGTTTTTGGTGCAAGGGAGTGGAGTCAGCACCCACGTGGAGTTTCTGGCACCAGTCCTTCTTGGGTTTCTGGGAGCCATTACCCTCCGCCTGGGGAGATGGAGGCAAGGGTTCCACGGCCCTGACAGCATTGTGTTCAACAGTATACAATTTGGCTAGTGTAGCGCACCGGGGCAAGTGTACTTCCCTTTCCCCAATGTTTAAGATCCGGACAGGCACCCTTCCATGGCAGACATCAACCACCCCCCGGGCTGTCAAAATGGTGGGCCTGCTGTCTGAGTACACGGGTTCTACCATGGCTTGGTAGTCTCTCCCTCTTAACCCGATTGCAGTCCGACACCAGATCATCATTTCACTTTTGGGAGGCATGGCAATGGGGAACGGGTCGCTCATCCTCACGCCAACGATCTCACCACCAGACAGTTCTACCTGTTGCCGTCTCATCAGGGCTCTTATCTCTTTCTGGAGGACCCTCTGTTGGCTGGAGCTCGCATTCATCGCCACCTGCTGCAAAATTACAATTACTTCTGAAAGACAATTTTCAATCACGTTAGTACCCAAGGTTATTTTAGGGTGACTTTCTCGACGGTCAATGTCCACAATGATCACTCCCTGTGCCGGCAGTTCAACTTTACCAATCTTAATGGTCATCTCTCTGAACCCCACCTGCGGCACGGGCTGGCCATTGCTGGCGATGATGCTCAAGTCATTGTCTGGATAGCGGGTTATGTCAGTGTCACTCCAATACTGCTTAAAAAGTACATAGGGGATGGTAGTTACTTGTGACCCGGTATCCAGCAGTGCACTCATGGGGATACCGTCCAGCAATACGGGTAAAACTGGGCGTCCCCCCACGTACTTATCACGCCAATTAGGCGGGCCTGATGACCTTATGCCTGGGGGTTGGCCCTCTGCCCCAGGTCGGACCCGTTTAAAGTACAGTACCTGGCTACGTGTCCCGGCTGGCTGCAACGGCGGCAAATCGGCTGTCCATCCTCAGTGTAACGGTCGGTGGGCCTCCCTCTGAATGACGGGATCCTCCTCGGTCGATGCCACGGGACATCCTCCGGACTGGAAGCCATCTTGATTGGTCCTGACGGGTCCATCTGTAACGACTGTACGGTCCTGGTCAATGCAGCAACACTCTTTGTTAGTTCTTGGACCTGATGGTGCAGGTTTGCAGGCGGGGATGGGTTTAGGGCCTGCGCATCAGCCTCCACAAGGTCTGTGGGGTAGGGCGCCGCCCCCTGGTGGTAAGTGATGGCAGGGCGCCGGGAAGCTACAGCGCCACCCGGTGCAGGTTCTCGGAGCACCCGGATGGCCTTATCTCTGAACTGTGCAAAAGTCAAATCGGGGTTCTGTAGGGCCATGAGGCGCAGCTGAGTTCTGTGGGCGCTGGACAGCAGACCTTCTATGAACTGATCAGTCAATAGTTTATCTGTATCCTGCACGCTGCCAGGGTCAGCTTGCTTAATTGCCCCCAAGGCTTCCTGTAAATTTAGGGCATAATCTCTGATGCTATCTTGAGCTCGCTGCTTACATCCATAGAACCGCATTTTGATTTCTGCTGAGGTACGGGTAACAAAGGTGTCCCGTAGACGGGTCAGAACCCCCCTTACATTCCTTTTCTCCTCAGCTGTCCAAGACTTTACCTCCCGCTGGGCCGCACCAGTTAACTGCCCTATCAGTATGCTTACTTTCTGTTCTTCTGTCAGGGGATAAACTTTGAACAGGTTATACAGCCTTTCTTTAAAGTCGCCCAAGGTATGCGACTCGCCGGCATACTGTGGCAGCCAGGCCGCTCCGGGGATATAGGGCATGGAAAACGGCATCACAGCTGCAGCGGCTACGCTGGTGGTAGAGGGTCCCTCCGTGTCCGACATCTTCCTCCCCCCTAGTTAACCGTGGCCTACCTTCCGGCGATCCTCTTCTGTAGGCCGCGGCTCCGCTCGCGATGCTCTGGGCGAGGACCTTGCGTCGCTCGGTGATGACGTCGGCGTCCGCTGGATCTCCTTCCAGGACCTTGCGCAGCGTCTCAGCGTAGGGCGGGGTTTCAGGTCTTGCGCGTTTTTGACGTCCACGTCCCTCTTCTTCCCGCGCGGCGTCCCGAAGATGGCGCCTGATGGCGGGAAACGGCTCCGACAGGCGGGAAATGGCCCCGAATGGAGGAAAACTTCACTCAGGTATGTATAAAGTCTTTTTCAGGCACGCAATACCCGTTTGTGGCAGGTTGGTCAGAATCCTGCCGACTACGCCAAAACTGACTCGCCCCATGGACCGTGGGGTACCCGGAACCGGGCTTCTGTATGATGCTGGGGGTAGTAGTGGCAACCCGATCCCGTGGTTCAGGGTGGTCAGACCAAATTGTGGCAGTCTATCAATCAGTGCTTTAAATGTCCGACTATGCCACCTGTGGATTGCGGTCAGGGATAACCGCCGCTGCAGGGCAGGCCACTGGGGCTGGTGTTGGTGTGCAGCACAGAGGTAGGATAACTCCCCACGGGAGGAGTGTAGCCCCCGGGTAGTGTAGGTGGATGTTGGGGGTGTTAGTGCAGGCCGCAATAGTAAGAGTTCAGAGTCCACCTCAAACAGGGTCTTTATTGTAGTTATTATTAATGACCCAAGAGTAGTACCGGTTAGGAATGGGCCTGGGTGTCTGAGAGCATTTGGGGGAGCCCCACTGGTCAGGGTGAGTGTGTAGGCCTACCGTTCTCTCTATGCTCTTTCTGACTATCCCCCTCTTCGTGGTGTAATAGCCCACGTCCCTGAGCTGGCCGTGTACTTCTCGCCTGTATGGCTTGCGACTCGGGCCTTGGGTACCTTTTGCTTTCTCCTCGCTGTACTGGTCCCTCTGTGTGGCGGAGCCTCCAGGCTTCTTAGGCCAAGGGACCTGAAATCCCTTGCGGGTTGGTTCTCTGCTGCTGGGTTTATAACCCTGACAGCCTCGGACCCCAATGTCCGGTTGTGTGATTCTCTCAGCCAGGACCGGCCCTCGTCGCCTCTGTCCCTGGCTCGCAGTCTCTCCTCTGCCTCACGGACTCCTCAGCTGCTGCTGACCTGTCCCTCTTCTCTGAAAACCCTTCTAGTCACTTCAGAAGTGGGTTCTGGTCTCTCTAACCCTGCCCCAGTTCCAGCTTTTATAGGGCAGCCAGCTCCCCCTACTGGCCTGGGACAGGAGGTGCTGCATGCTAATGGTCCCTAACCAGGGAACCTCCCTCCTGCTCTCAGACACAGATTATTGTTTGTGGTATCCAGGCCTGGGGTGACACAGATACACTTAGCTTTAAGATGACACCGGAGAGAACACGACTACAATCTACAAAGGAACTCCAAGGAAATTCTAGCCAAGTACTAGAATTCCAAACCTGAACAGAGGAATTTATTCTATCACCAGCAACTCTCTGGAGAAACTGAGTGTATTTAAGGATCCAGCAAGGGTGTGTTAATTAGCAGCAGAAGGTGGAAATCACCGCTTGGTCCTAAAGGGAAAGGGATGATGAAAATGTGGCGCCCCTGAGGGTTCGACCGCCACAGGGATGCTGCACTTCTCTAATGGAGTGTAGTGTTCCTCCTCTGAGGTAAGAACAGTGCGATGGTCAGGACCCTTCCTTCACATCCAACACCACACTTCTCCCACCAGAGGGGGCTAGAATGCACTAGGTGCTGCCCTCCTGGTACTCGGGAGACTGGGGAACCAAAAGATAGGGGAACCATTTAGTGGGTGAGGGTGGAGGACTCACATTTTAGTGACACTGTAAAATTCATATTTAACACACAGCCATTTTGGCTCTAGGTTTTTTGACTGTTTCTTATCGTGATCTCTCCTCCCTGAACGTGGATCCTGTGTGGACCTGCAGCGGATGGGGACACGGCCCCTCGTACCTCGGCCTTGGGTCGAGGGGCAGGCTGCAGATAACGTATGTCTCAGCCCGGTCGAGGACCATGACCAAGAAGGCCCGGAGCTTTAGAGTGTAGCTCCACTGCAAATGGATCCCAGGGAGGATGCAGACGGAGCGGTGTACGCCACCTGTCCTCGCCAACCTGATATATTCAAAGGGATTCCGGCTGCAAGAGGGGTACCGGCCCCCGACACCCGACCTTGCTACTCCACGTCCTGGTCGGGAAAGCCCGGTAGGCCCTGAGGATCCCACCGGGTAACGGAAGGAGCGGAGCTGCCACCCGTACCCTTTTTCTGAGAGGAGTTCAGAGGGAGACCCGGCCTATCTACACACACAGACAGGAAAGGGACCCGGTCTGAAGTCTAGGAACACTCTGGTGCGGGGTCCTGATTGAACACTGGACTTACCCGGAGGTTGTCGGACCCAGCCCCCCCCCCATCTCTGTTGACCGCAGAACTCCGCGAGGAGCAGGGAGAAGCCTTGCAGCTGTACTCTACAACGTGAGTAAAAACCCTGGAAGTTTTTTTCCGGACTCTTTATTCTGCATTACACCGCGCTACGCAGCACCAGACCTCCTAGACTACTACCCCCGACATCCTGTCCCTCTGCCCTGAGGCCCTGCTCCGCCTGTGGGGAGTAGTAACAATGACGGCTGCCATAACACCATGCCTCGGCGGACTGCAGCAGCGCTGGTGGCCTTCACCAGATGCCACAGGTGGTATAGTCAAGATCAGCCACTCAACCCGGATAAGCCCATACCATCCTTTTTAGTGCGACGGCCCTGGGCACGGAGCGGGTCCGGGCCACGGCTGCACCCCATCTACAACAACAGGACCCGGCTCCGAGTCCCCATCTCCCAGGGTAGGGCTTTCGAGCGTCACACAAAAGGATCAAGAAGGCGTTTGCAAGGCCAAACGCTGCGACCTTCTACAGCCAGATACAGTATGACTGTCTGTCAAACCTGACACACCCGTGACAAGTACATATAATACTGCTTCCTTGTCTCTACTCATAATTTATGTATGTATATATAGTACTGCTTCCTTGTCTCATCTCAAAATT
The DNA here is from genome assembly GCF_046119375.1 of Phyllobates terribilis. Classification (NCBI taxonomy): domain Eukaryota; kingdom Metazoa; phylum Chordata; class Amphibia; order Anura; family Dendrobatidae; genus Phyllobates; species Phyllobates terribilis. The sequence goes on along the minus strand of NW_027362769.1, from coordinate 358,616,119 downwards.
TATGTATGTATATATAGTACTGCCTTCTTGTCTTTCCCTTTAAATGTGCAGTTATCAGTAGTACTGTCTCCCTGTTTCACCCTGTTAATTGTGTAGCTACAGATAGTACTGGCTCCCTGTTTCTACTTATATATGACATAGAAATAAATAGTACTATCATCCTGACTCTCGATGAGAATAGTGCCGATACAGATAGTACTGCCTCTATGTCTGTCCCTGTAAATGGTGTAGACACAGGTCATGCTGTCTCCTTGTCATTCCATTTAAATTATGTAGGTATAGACAGTTTTGCCTCCCTGAAAATTTTACAGATAGAGGTAGTTCCGCCTCCTTGTCTCTCTCTATATATGGTGTAGGTTCAGGTAGTACTGCTTCTCTGTCTCATAAATGATGTAGATATAGATATTACTGTCCCATTGTCTTCCCCATAAATAGTTGTTACAGGTAGTACAACCTCCCGGACTTTCCTTGTAAATGATGTAGGAACAGATAGTACTTCATCACAGTCTTCCTTTGCAATTTATGAAGGTACAGATAGTACTTCCTCCTTGTCTTTCTTTCCATTTACAAAGTGCAGTTATCAGCTGTACTGCCTCTCTGTTTCACCCTGGTAATAGTGTAAGCACAGATAGTACTGCCTCCCTGTATCTCTTCATAAATAATGTAGATATAAATAGTACTGTTTAACTGATTCTCCATGTCAATAGTGTACATACAGATAGTACTGTCTCCCCATCTTAATCTATAAATGGTGACGGCACAGATAGTAATGCTTCCCTGTCTCTCACAGTAAATGGCACAGATAGTACTTTAATTTAAGTTTCACATTTTTTTTCCCGGTTTGTCCTGCAAAATTGGCCTCAAAGCAAACATACTGTAGCTTATACAAAGATGTCCTAATGTGGGAGTTTCTAGGTTTTGTGGATGTTCTGGGCACATTGCAGAGGAGCTTGTCCCATAAATCGGGATTCCAAGTTTAGAGGTACAAGCCCTGGGCAAGATAATCTGTAGTCAAAACCAAAGTCAGGCTTGTTATATTTTGATCTGTTTTCCTGGTGGTTCTTACATATTTTACATCAATTTTTTTGTAGACGATTCTCATATTATCCTGTCATGTCGGCCGTCACCAGCAGAAACCACTGATCCGGGAACATATTCCGTGTAAATCTATATCTGCAAGTGAACAAAAATATTAACTATTCTCAGAATTATTCCATGTGAAGAACCAATTTAATTGAGACTTTCAAGCAGGAGGTGATTTTCTCGCACACGGTAAACACAATAAAAAAGAAGGTGGACGAAATAAATCAATTAAATCCAATCTTTTCATGTAAAGTCAAATAAAACCAGCAAAATAATTATGAACACGGGTAGAATATCAATAAGGCAGGAATACATTGAAATGTTAGGACAAGGTAGATGGACTTTCAGGGGCGTAGCTTTAGGGGGTCCAGTCGCCCCTGACTTGGTGACTGAGACCGTCGCCCCTGACTTGGTGACTGAGACCGTCGCCCCTGACTTGGTGACTGAGACTGTCGCCCCTGACTTGGTGACTGAGACTTTAACATATAAAAAAGATACCAGTGGGTCCCTGTTACTGATTTTACTTTGAGACAAAAACCCAAAAAGATGAACTGGAATATTAGTTGGTATGCATGCAACGTGTAGGGCCATGTTCCCACCAGCCACCAAACATTTTTTTGTTTTTGCTCATTTTGTTTTTATCTTAGGTTTTGACTTTACATTGGGGCAGAAGCCAAAAACTGTGTTTTTTTCTCTTTAAAAAATTCAGCATTGTGCTGTCCCTCTGTTATTACTCGTAGAAATGTAAGAATGACTTGTCACCTTGGCGTTATAATCCTCTTAAATATAGTGCGCCCCTACACAGTCTGACAGTGACCAGTCCGTGAAAACATTTTGTAGGATCATGCTTACTAGCCAGAAAAATATTAGCGCCCATTATCATTTCATTCATACATTTACAAGAGGAATAACAGAGAGGCAACACCACCCAAAGTGGGGCAATTTTTTTTCGGAGGACTACAATATTTTTACTAAAATATGAGAAATAACAGGTCCTCCTTAGCATACTTTGTCAACTCTTCCATAACGTCTGGGAGGCTTCTGAAAAAAAGAGACCTCCCACACTCCCGCAGGAGTTGTGCGTCGAAGAAGCCTCCTGGATTGGAAAGCCTCCTTTCCGATAAGCAGCTATTCCTTAAGTTTTTGGATGCCACTAGAGATGAGTGGAATAATTCACGGAGAGTCGTATTTGATTTTAATTTCCTGACATTCATGGTTTCGATCATTTTCAAATGTGATTCGCAGTTTGTATATAAAAAAAAAAATTCAGGCAACATTTTCTGTACTGCTGAAGCACGGTCACACGTGGACCTCCCCATAATACCCTGAAGCTATGACATCTTACAGATCATACCTTGTAAAGAAGTGGTCACTACCCGCGTCATCTCAGATCAACAGCTCCCTGCCAGCGAAGACAGTTTGTACGGCAAGGTTGTTTTCCATCTCCAGAATCACTTCGTAAGTCTCTCTCTCCTGTAGAGTGTAAGATCTTATGGGTCCTCTCTCTCTTTCTTTCATTCTCTTCTGTAGAGTGTAAGCTCTTATGATCTGTGGGGTCCTCTCTCTCTCTCCCGTAGAATGTAAGCTCTTATGGTTAATGGGGTCCTCTCTCTCCTGTAGAGTGTAAGCCCTTATGGTCAGCTGGGTTCTCTCTCTAATGTAGAGTGTTATCTCTATGGTCAGTGGGTTCCTCTCTCTCCTGTAGAGTGTTATCTCTATGGTCAGTGGGGTCATCTCTTTCCTGTAGAGTGTAAGCTCTTATGATCAGTAGGGTCCGATCTCTCCTGTAGAGTGTAAGCTCTTATGATCAATGGGGTCCTCTCTCCTGTAGAGTGTAAGCTCTTATGGTCAGCAGAGTCCTCTCTCTCTCCTGAGGGGTGTAAGCTTTATGTTCAGTGGGGTCCTCTCTCTCTCGTAGAGTGTTATCTCTATGGTCAGTGGGGTCATCTCTCTCCTGTAGAGTATAAGCTTTTATGGTCAGTGGGGTCCTCTCTCTCTTGTAGAGATTTATTGTAGCGCCCCGAGGGTTCGGCCGCTACAGGGGTATTGCACCTCTGCCAGAGGTGTGATATCCCACTCCCGGGTAAGGATAGAGTGTGGACCAAGACTCAGTAAGCTGCATGCATCACACACACCCCATTTCCGAGGGACAGCTCAACGGTGCTCCCACTAGACAGAAGTGCAGGCACGACAGACCATGTCCCTGGCTGGAGTGGGGAGGGGGGAGGAAAACCCAGTGATGTAGGAGCAGGAGGGGACGGTCTCTGGGCATAGGTAGGAGCCCATTGGTTGCAAGTCACCTGGGCTCATACACAGAGAGGGAGGTATATAAAGTGGGCACCATCTTAGGACAGTAGTCAGTTCAGTCTGAGAGAGGAAGTGACAGAGCAGGGCCTCTGTGGAGCTCTGCTCCGGAGGCGGGCCTAGCCTGTGAGGCCAGAGCCAGCAGAAAAGACAGGAACAGAAAGGAAAGGAAGAAAGGAACAGAACACCAAGAGAGGCCCAGAGACACGAAGGCAGAAGGAACCCCAAAGGCCCAGGAGATTGCGGGTGACTGGTTGGCAGAACAGGGTACCGGATCCCAAGTTGGTGGAGGCGACTAATCCTCAGCCAAGGACCGGCGGTCGCGATCATATCTTGGTGCGACCCCTCACTACACCTACTAGAAAGGCATACCACATAGGGTCAGGGAGGTGAGCACGAAGCCCTCCCAAGAGAAGGCCCGTGGGAGCTGGACAGACGTAGTGTCACTGGTGGGGCACGGCCAGAGAAAGGAGCAGAAGGGAGTCCTGTGACACACTCTGGAATTGCCTGGGGGTTGACCGAGCCCCCTGCCTGGTGGACGCAGCACGGCTTGGGCAGTCATTGCCCGCGGAATGACTTGGGACATAAAGAACTGTGAGTAAAGAACTTGAACTGCAACCCCATGTCTCTGTGCTTCATCGCCGCACCAGCACTACTAGTGCTGGGACGCCCGCGCACCATCACTCCCATCATCCACATTCTCTGCCCTGGGGCTGCACTCTTCCCGTGGGGAGTCACACTACCTCAGCTGCATACACCATCAGCCCCAGCGGTCTGCCTTGCAGCGGCGGTCCGCACTGACCGCAATCCACGGGTGGCGTAGTCGGACAATTAACCTAAAACCCCCACAAAATACCGCCATCGGCCTGACCACCCTGAGCCACGGGACCGGGTCATCGCCACGGATTCTACAACCCCCAGAAGCCCGGTTCCGGGTGCCCCTCGGCCCAGGGGGCGAGTCATTATCTCTATGATCAATGGGATCCTCTCTCTTTTGTAGAGTGTAAGCTCTTATGATCAGCGGGGTTTTCTCTCTCCTGTAGAGTGTAAGCTCTTACGATCAGTGGGGTCCTCTCTCTCTCTCCTGTAGAGTCTAAGCTCTTATGATCAGTGGGGTCCTCTCTCCTGTAGAGTGTAAGCTCTTATGGTCAGCAGGGTCCTCTCTCTCTCTCCTGTAGAGTGTAAGCTCCTATAGTCAGCGGGGTCCGCTCTCTCTCTTGTAGAGGGTTAATAGAGGGTTATCTCTATGGTCAGTGGGGTCCTCTCTCCTGTAGAGTGTAAGCTCTTATGGTTAGCAGGATCCTCTCTCTCCTGTAGAGTATAAGCTCTTATGATCAGCAGGTCCTCCCTCTCTCTCCTGTAGAGTGTAAGCTCCTATGGTCAGCGGGGTCCGCTCTCTCTCTTGTAGAGTGTAAGCTCTTTTGATCAGTGGGGTCCTCTCTCCTGTAGAGTGTAAGCTCTTATGGTCAGCAGGATCCTCTCTCTCCTGTAGAGTATAAGCTCTTATGATCAGCAGGTCCTCCCTCTCTCTCCTGTAGAGTGTAAGCTCCTATGGTTAGTGGGGCACTTTCTCTCTCTCCTCTCCCACATGTGCATTATCCAAGCTTTCCAGTATTGAGATTCTCACAAATTTATTTGCTGAGGGTCAAATTGTTGAGGAAAATTCAGTGAAGTCAACAAATTCGAATTTCAAAATATCCGCTCATCTCTACCTGGAATTTCCTATAAGACTACTTAAAAAGTTGACTGGTATGCTCTGTAGGCTCCTTCCCAAGAAGGGAAAAAGATAATTCCAGTAAAAAGTAATGATTTCTAGGACCTAAATAGAATTATGTAAAAAAACAGAGATTTTTAGTCCTAGAATTTTCAACCTAAATGATTGGCTGAACTGGCATTTACTTATTTCACAAATGTCGGGATGGGACCAGGAAGCAGCCACTATTGGGGACTCGGGAAGCATCAGAGTTGGAGCGGTGGGGGATTGGTGAGGGTGAATATTGCTTGTTTTGGGTTTTTTCTGCCACTCTAAACAAGAAAATATTTCGCCTTTAGAGCAGCCAGCAATAATAAAACGGAGGAACTTCCAGTCCTTTCTGCAAAGCTTATAATAAAGACACAATTGATGAGAGCCATGTCTGTCTCTTTCATATCTCTAATGATTGAAGCTGACTCTAGGCTCAATAGGTATCTCAGAAGTCAGCAGGTGGTTTGTGGGCTTTGATGAGGCTCTCGGGTGGTGACTTTTTTTCTCGCTTCTTTTTACAAGAGGTCTTGAGCTATGTAAATGTCCTGATACGGGCAGGTATTAGGCATCGAAGGAGGAAAGAAACCTAACAAAGTAATTAAGAATGAAAAAAAAATACTTAAAGGGGCGATTGCCAGAAAAACAAACCATACCTCTTGTAGCAATTTACAGAAGATGGCGTGTCAGACAGGGCATACAGACCAACTTAGTACTTAGACATTACTATTAGCACAAATCCTGCCCAGGAATGTCTCGTCCTGCAAGAAAAAGCCCCAACCTAAAAGGGAATACCCACTTTGCGATTGGTTCTTGTACAAACCACATTCCATAGTGGTCCTGAAATAAAAAGTCAAGTTGGCAACCCTGCAAGATTGTATCTGAGCTATCTAGACCAGGGTTCCCCAACTCCAGTCCTCAAGGCACACCAACAGATTTCCTTAGTGTTGCACAGGTGATGGAATTATTCCCTGTGCAGGTGATGGAATTATCACCTGTGCAATACTAAGGAAATCCAAAAACATGACCTGTTGGTAGGCCTTGAGGACTGGAGTTAGGGAACCCTGATCTAGACAGTCTTGGAAAACTTGCAGCTATGGTCAGAGTGGTCCAACAAGAATCTATCTACTCTACTCCAGCAGAGGTTAGTTTGACCAGAAGAGTCTGGATAAAGCCTTGTGCATAAAACAGAGATGTTTTGAGAAGGTTGTAAGGTGGAACACAGTCTGCCACCACACGGCGCTCCATGGGCGGCGGAAACTAATGAAACATGGTAGTTTGAGATGGGTAGATTTATTCAAGTGGAATTTAATTCTACTAGAATTTTACAAAAATCCACATTCTGAAGAATACCAGTTGTCTTTGTAATTTGACCTGCGTAAATTCAGCTGTGGCCGCCATCTTGATGAACAATAGAGAGCTGTCAAATGGTTGAAAAGAAAACATACTCCTCTCACCGCTTATCTCACCGGACATACTCACTGCTCCCTGTCTGCTGTCCAGTTCTCTGCACTTCGTACGCACTGAATATCCAGTCCTGTATTAACCCTAGGCTGGTCCTTCCAACTGTGAGGAGGACCCCGAGGTCACTGAGTATGTGTAGTGATCTCCGGAGCTTGCGCGCGGCCAGTAGTCCCAACTAGAGTGAATACCGGGTCAGAGATGTGGCACGATGGACGTGTGAAGAATGGGACAGGAGACAGGGATCTATGGGGGGCGTCCGGAGAGGTGAGCGGTAAGTATGAGTTTCTTTTTAGTTTTTACAGCTTACATTCATTATGCTACAGTAGAACCAGATGGGTGCAACACTATGACTTTGTGTGACTTGTTTGTAGGTTGTACCTTCCATATTAAAGTCCTACCCATAAAGGTCTACTGGGTACAAACACTTTTAACTTTCCTGATCCATCTGTAATAACTACACCTTTTGGCCCATGTGACTTGCTGCACTAAACCTCTATGTTTTTATGCGATCTCTACAAACAGAACTTAAAGTGGCTGTGTCACGGGTGTGTCAAGTGTGACAGTCATTCTGTATCCAGCTGTAGAAGGTCATTAAGCTTGGCTCTGCAGACACCTTCTTGATCTTTTCATCGCTGTAGTATAGTGATATCCTTCTCCCTCTAGGGCCAAGCAGTGACCTCCACCTTCTGCTGCTAATTGACACACCCTTGCTGGATGTTTAAATACCTTCAGTCTTTCCAGAGAGTAACCGGTGATAGCTCTATTTTCCTCTGTACTGTTCTGAAGTACTAGTAGTTGGCTGGTGTCTTCTTGGAGTTCCCTTGGAGGATAATTGGCAACATCTCTCTGGTGTATTCTCAAGCTAAGTGTATTCCCTTGTCTGTTTACCTGTTTGTCTTTAGTTGCAGTGGGGGCTGACTAGTGCTCTCTCTGTCCCCTCCCTATCTAGGGCCTATCGCTAGGGGCAGTCAGGGATTAGGTTTCCTGCTGGGCGATAGGTGCAGAACCTATTTAGGCACGTTAGAGGAGACAGTGTGTTGTCAGATCTGCTCTATCCCTTTCCATAGTGTTTGGGCTTCCTCCCCCTCTTCCCGTCGTTGTACACTTAGTCTTTCCCTCACCCTGCGTGACAGGTTGTCAATCTTCAATTCTTTGCTTTCCGGCTTCCTGCTGGCCAGGGGTGGCGCTCAACTTAAGATTGATTGTTGTGATCTGAGATATGGTCACACCGCTGCTCAGACCTATAATCTAGTGATCCTGTTAGCTTCAGAACTGGGCTTGCAAGCTCTATAGCAGAGAAGCATAACTCCATTCCTCAAGGGCCACCAACAGGTCATGTTTTCAGGATTTCCTTAGCATTGTACATGGTGTTGGAATCATCACTTGTGCAGGTGATTAAATTATCACCTGTGCAACACTAAGGAAATCCTGAAAACATGACCTGTTGGTGGCCCTAGAGGACTGGAATTGTGCCCCCCTGCTCGATGGCAAACAGCTTGCAAGTGTGTGCTTCTTGCTTAGGAAGCTGGCCACCTCTGATAGGCAGTAGAAGAAGCTGTTAACCTAGGCACTTATTAGTAAACTAGATGGTGGCCCGATTCTAACGCATCGGGTATTCTAGAATATGTATGCGGCAGACCGGGCGCAATCAGCAGAGCAGTGTTTAAATTTGGCACCAAAATCGCTGATTGGTCGCGGCCGGCAACCGCGACCAATCAGCAAAGCGGTCTTGAAATTTGGCGACTATATCGCTAATTGGTCACGGCCGGCGGTCGCGACTAATCAGCAGAGCGGGGTTTCAATTTTGCGCCAATAATGCTGATTGGTCGCGGCCAGCGAACGTGACCAATCAGCAGAGCGGGGTTTACATTTTGCGCCAATAATGCTGATTGGTTGCGGCTGGCGGTCGCAACCAATCGGCAAAGCGGTGTTTAAATTTGGCGCCAATAATGGTGATTGGTCACGGCCGCGACCATTCAGCAGAGCGGTGTTTACATTTGGCGGCAATAATGCTGATTAGTCGCGGCCGGCAATTTGACGCCAACAATGCTGATTAGTCGCGGCCGGCAACCGCGACCAATCAGCAGAGCGAGGTTTAAATTTGGCGCCAAAATCGCTGATTGGTGGCGGCCGGCGGTCGCGACCAATCATAAGAGCGGGGTTTAAATTTGGCGCCAATACTGCTGATTGGTCACGGCCGGCAACCGCGACCACTCAGCAGAGCGGAGTTTAAATTTTTCGCCAATATTGCTGATTGGTCGCGGACGGCGACCGCGACTAATCAGCAGAGCTTTGTTTAAATTTGGCGCCAATACTGCTGATTGATCTCGGCCAGCGACCGCGATCAATCAGCAGAGTGGTGTTTAAATTTGGCGCCAATAATGCTGATTAGTCGCGGCCGGCATCCGCGACCAATCAGCAGAGCGTTGTTTAAATTTGGCGCCAATCTCGCTGATTGGTCGCGGCTGGAGTCCGCAACCAATCAGGAGAGCGTTGTTTAAATTTGGCGCCAAGCTCGCTGATTGGTCGCGTCTGGCGTCCGCGACCAATCAGCACTGCAGTGTTTAAATGTGGCGGCAAGATCGGTGATTGATCGCGGCCGCTATTTAAATGTGGCGCCCAAATCGGTGATTGGTCGCGGGCAGCGGCCGCGACCAATCAGCAGAGCGGTGTTTAACTTTAGCGCCAAGATCACTGATTGGTCGCGTGCGGAGAGCGCGACCAATCAGCGAATCGTATTGGTGAGGACCGGGGAGCGGAATCGTATTAGTGAGGACCAGGGAGCGCCGCTGCCTGTGCGAATACTTCCGCTGCGAGAAGCCGGGACATGAGCGGGCGCTCGCAGCAGAAGTATCCCGACCCGCAGCGCCGCTCCCCGGTCCTCCCTTGACACCCTAGCTGCTGATGTCCCCACAGTATCCGCATGGTGTTACAAAGGTCCGGACATTTGTGTTAAAAATCGCTGATTGGTCGCCGACGCTGGGCGCGACCAATCACCGATTTTGGCGCCACATTTAAATAGCGTTGGCGACCAATCAGTGATTTTTAACACAAATGTCCGGACCTTTGTAACACCATGCGGATACTGTGGGGACATCAGCGGCTAGGGTGTGAAGGGAGGACCGGGGAGCGGCGCTGCGGGTCGGGATACTTCTGCTGCGAACGCCCGCTCATGTCCTGGGTTCTCGCAGCGGAAGTATCCGCACAGGCAGCGCCGCTGACATCCATGCGGCTAGGGTGTGAAGGGAGGACCGGGGAGCGGCGCTGCGGGTCGGGATACTTCTGCTGCGAGCGACCGCTCATGTCCCGGGTTCTCGCAGCCGAAGTAGCCGCACAGGCAGCGGCGCTGACATCCATGCGGCTAGGGTGTGAAGGGAGGACTGGGGAGCGGCGCTGACATCCAATTGGTCGCGGCTGCTATTTAAATGTGCCGCACAAATCGGTGATTGGTCGCGGTCTTGGCCCGCGACCAATCACTGATCTTGCCGCAAAAGTTAAACACTACTGTGCTGATTGGCCCGCGACCAATCACCGATTTGGGCGCCAAATTTAAATATCGGCCGAGACCAATCACCGATCTTGGCTCCACATTTAAACACCGCTGTGCTGATTGGTCGCGGACGCTATTTAAATGTGGTGACAAAATCGGTGATTGGTCGCGCCCAGCGTCGGCGACCAATCAGCACAGCGGTGTTTAAATGTGGAGCCAAGATCGGTTATTGGTCGCGGCTGATATTTAAATTTGGCGCCCAAATCGGTGATTGGTCGCGGGCAGGGTCCATGACCAATCAGCACAGTAGTGTTTAACTTTTGCGGTAAGATCAGTGATTGGTCGGGTCCGAAGACCGCAACCAATCATCGAATCGTCTTGGTGAGGACCGGGGAGTGGCGCTGCCTGTGCAGCTACTTCCGCAGCGAGAACCCGGGACATGAGCGGGCGCTCGCAGCAGAAGTATCCCGACCCGCAGCGCCGCTCCCCGGTCCTCCCTTCCGCATGGAGGTCAGCGACGCCGGCGGTCGGGGTCCTTCTGCTGCTACCGGCCGGGAGATGTGCGCCTCGCGCTGGTCATCTCCCGGCTGCATCTCCGTCCCGCAGATGGGTCCGGCGGTCGAGGTCCTTCTGCTGTTACAGGCCGGGAGATGAGCGCCTCGGGGCGCTCATCTCCCGGCTGCATCGCCGCTGAGCTCCGTCCCGCAGATGAGCCGCTAGCGGCCGCCATCTTTTTTCAGAAATCCCGCGGCGCTGATTGGCCGCTGGCGGACCAATGAGCGACGCGGGATTTCCAGGACAGACAGACAGACGGGATAAGACAATTATATAGTAGATTATAAAGTCATAAATATTCCGTTCTTGAGAATGAAGAGGAGTTTTAATCAGAGGAAAATTGTAACGTTTATTTTTTTACCAGCACTTTACAATTTTACCCATTTAGAAAGTTGAGACAACCCCTTTAAAGCTGCTAAAATCTTCAAATAGCCTGGGGACTATATTGATTATAATTACTAAATGCTACTTGTTTTTTTGTCACTTTGATCCCCATATGGCCAATTACTTTTCTATTGCTGCATTTAAGTGTGGTGAAAAAAAAGGCACAGAACGTCCTGCAAAGTGCAAAACAAATTACCCTGCAGCCGCCAGGTACTGAACTTTCCACCATTTACCCCTAACGAACAAAAAATCCCACAGAGCTTGAGCGGCCGTTCCCTAATTTCAGCCCAAATTGTCACAGCCTAGAAGCCGCCCCGTGGACACACACTTACACTGTTTGTCGACGTCAGTGGTTTTTATAGAGCATAAATTCCAGCTGTAAACATTGCGACTGAAGGCGGCTCGAGCCTCAGGATATGGGAGGTGGGGATTTATTGATTCATCTGAACTGTGAAACACAATAATGCCATGATTAGCTTGGGAAACCCTTCAGCATGACCTTGCAGCAACGGTTGGAGTAAATGTCACGTCTCGGAGCAGTCAAGGGTTTCTTCTTCCACCTATGGAGGGCAACGAGATGGAGATTCTGAAATGCGGGTATAGAAAATGATATTATCGGTTTTGGGAAGAAGTCTGGAGGCAAAAGTGAATGATTTTTTTCCCTCTTAAATTTACATTTTTTGAACAAAATTAAAAAAGGAAATTTATGGCTCAGAATTAGACTATATTATGAAACCCCAAGACCTGTAGTAGTCCTAGAGGAAGAAAAAAAGAAGAAGATAAAAAAAGAAAGAGGATAAAATAGAAAGAAAGAGGATAAAAAAAGTAAGAAAGAAATAAAGGATAAAAAATAAAAGAAAGAAAGAAGATAAAGACAGAAAGAAAGGATAAGAAAGAAAGAAAGAAAGGGGATAAAAAAGAAAGTATAAAAAAGAAAGAAAGAAAAAGAAAGAAAGAGGATAAAAAAGAAAGGAAGAGGATAAAAAAGAAATGTGTTATAGATAAGTAGATAGACAGATGGATAGATAGATAAGTAGATAGATAGATAGATAAGCACATTTGTAGAAAGAAAGAAAAATAAAGAAGTAGGATAAAAAGAAAGGAAGGGAGAAAGAAGCAAAGTAGGAATTGAAGAAAGAAAAAGAAAAAAGAAAGTAAGAAAAAAATATATGATATAATTGTGACTTTTAAAAAGTATCAAAAACGTTACAATTTTATTCCTGGAGGGGTTTGCTGGAAAAGTAGCAATGTGTCAAATGTATCAAACATGTTGCAAAACCTTAATTTTGTGCAAATAAAGTAACAAGAAAAAACAACTTCATAAATTCCCCTGATTCTGTATTAGAGCTCAGAGTAGTCACAATGCCACAGCATCGGAGTCTGGAGTTGCCACCACAGATCCTGGTTCACACCTTGTTATAGACCGCAGCTCTGATAGACTCATCCATGTCCATTTTCTGGAATCGCAGCTTTCTGCAAGTAATCAATCTTGTAAGTAAACATGTTTGAAGAACCTTTAGTCAATATGCTGTGAGCGGCCTTCTCGCTCTTAATGAAGAACTCAGCTGTGCCAAAACGTGGAGATGTTTGAGCCATCTGTGCGGCCTGTGATCCGCGAAGGAGAGGGACACTCAGTAGCAGAATGAGAGAGTATTCCTCTGATTCTGCAAAAAAACACTTTTTACTAGGAGCCGTCTTAATCCGAAGCTCCAATAGTTAAGAAATGGGAACTTATCATATACTGTAATCAATATTTCTTATACTATTGCTTCGCTTTTTCCTACTTTGTTCCGTTTCTACTCTCAAGTATTTTCTACTGTGGGAGGTGGTGTTGAAGTTCTCCTACATCTGTAGAGCCATTGTTAGGGGGCAGTTGGTTTAAGGCAGGGGTCTCCAACCTATCTTACTTTGAGAGCCACATTCAGCTCTTAGATATACAGTATTCACAAGCCACATTCGATGCGTAGAAATCATAGAAGCCCTCTGTGTGCCCCTGTGCAGGTTATAATTCTTTGAAGTACCCCTTACAAAGTAATAATGGTTCAATTACCCCCTTATAGATTTCTTATGCTCTGAGTGCTCACCTATAATGTAGTAATTCCCTGCGTGTCCATTTACAAAGCCATAATGTCACAAGTTTCCCTTTATAAAATAATAATGCCGCAACTGCCTTTTTCGGACACCAAGCAATCTTGGCATACATAATTCTTTCTCCGATTAACCACATGATGATATGAGGCGCCCTATTACACTCTCAATCACTATTGAATAATGTACAGTAAGGTCCAGAAATATTTGCACAGTGACACAAGTTTTAGCTGTTTACCAAATATATTCAAGATACACTTATATAATCAATATGGGCTTATTGTGCAGACTCTCAGATTTAATTTGAGGGTATTCATATCATAATTGGAGTCAGGGTTAAGGAATTACAGCTCTATAATATGTAGCTGCATCTTTTTCAAGGGGCCAAAAGTAATTGGACAATTTTCTTAAAATTCCCTCATTAATCCATCATCAATTAAACAGGGAAAAGGTCTGGAGCTATTTCCAGGTGTGGAATTTGTATTTGTAAGCTGTTCCTGTGAACCCCCAACATGCGGTCAATGGAGCTCTCAATGGAAGAGAAACAGATCTTAATTAGGCTGAAAACACAGGAATCTATCAGAGATAGAGCAGAAATGTTAGGAGTGGTCAAATCAACAGTTTGGTATATTCTGCAAAAAAAAGAGGCTTGGCAGTCCACAGAAGACAACAGCTGTGGATGATTGCAGAATCATTTCCAAGGTGAAGAGAAACCCCTTCATGACATCTACTCAAGTGAAGGACACTCTTCAGGAAGTAGGTGTTTCAGTATCTAAGTCTACTGAGGCGCCCCCAGGGCCGTGGGGTACTCGGCAGCCGGGCCTCTGGATGCCGGTTGGCAGGGAATATCACGGTGGCTGGCCCGGTCCATGACCAAGGGCGGTCAGTGCAAAAAAGGGGTTATTTTTAGAGAGTTCGTGACGCCACCTGTGGTGTCTGGTGAGGATCACCAGCGCTGCAACAGTCCTCTGAGGCAGATGTTAGGGCAGCTTGTGATGGGACGGCTCCCCACAGGTGGACCAGGCCTCAGGGCAGTGTAAGATGGAGTGGTGGTTGCGCTGGGAGTTGTAGTGCAGGGGGAACAATGGCGCCGATGAAAGAATGGACTGAGGCAGTGCAGTGCAGTCATCCGAGATTTTACTCACAGTTCTTAAGACACTTCACAGGTGCACTGTACAGGTAAAGGCCTTTCGTGTTGCGCTGCGTTCACCGGGCAGGGGTTCAATCCTTCCTCAAGCTGCTTGGTAATACCTGGCAGAACCCCACTTTCTCGTATTCCTATTTTGACCGTCTTCACACTGGTATTTCTCCCTCCTGCTCTGCGCTGCCCACTCTCAGTTCTGTTCAGGTACTCTGAAGTCCCTCCTGTCCGTCTGAGTTACACAGACTTGCTTGATCCACAGGGGACTAGAATGCGGCTACGATCCCTCTGTCTTCTGGCAGATGCGGGGCGTACGGGTGCCGTCCTGCACTCGCCGTACCCCCTGGGATCCCTTCTTAGAACAGAGCCTACTCCCTGCTCCCCTCCTGGGCCTCCTGACCTGGCCCTTCTTGTGGAGCAGATCTCCTAATGAGACTCTGCTCCCGGACTGTTCTTCTGAACTGTCTCGAGCTGTTCTTCTGAACTGCTCCCTAAAACTGACCTGCCACCGTAAGATGGATTCCCTATTTATACTCCTACTAAAGTGCTCCCTCTAACTGCTTCCTCCACCTACACCCACTACTGGTTCCCCCTACCTTTGGGTTCCCCCCACTCCACCCAGGGTCAGGGCTCAGCAGCTGCGCTCTGCATGTTGCCCCTCCAGCCGGCCTGGAGCAGTGTAGTGTTGGATGCAGGTGTTTTAGGGTTCCGTGCAGCACTCCCACCTTACCTGAGAGAAGGGAGACACCACACCTCAGGGTGAGGTGCAGTAACTCTGTGGCGACTGAACCCTCAGGGGCGCCACATTCCCCCCCCGGTAAAACACAGCACGTCCGCGGGCTGGAACAAAGCAAAACAGGAATATATTGACATGCAAAATTTTAAGATGCATCCGCATTTAAGATTATAAAAACATTCCTTCCCTTTATGGGAGGCACATCACCTTAAACGTTGCGGGTTACATTTTTCAGAATATTATAAAACTTTCTTAAATAACATTCTTCCTTTTCAATAAGTGCAACAGGTAGCAGCATGAGGGACCCGTCCGCAAATCCTCAACGTAGGCCCTTGGCGTGGCTGCAGGACATAGGTGATCCTGGTGATGGACCAAGTCTTCCGCCACGCCAAACAGGTTTTTCTTCTGAGGTCATGGTTGTTGATATAAAACCAATATGGTGCACTTTAAGAAGTGCTGAACTATTTACAATTTCAACGTCCGGCTGTTCACAGTCCCCAGCCTGTATACCCTGACGGGTGATAATAGAAACTTACACTCAAATCATTATTCTCAACTTTAACTATTACACCCTTCCGGGTGACTATTTAAACAATGTTCAGTCCCACTTGTTGGCTCAAATCATTATTCTCAAATCATTATTCTCAACTTTAACTATTACACCCTTCCGGGTTACTATTTAAACAATGTTCAGTCCCACTTGTTGGCTCAATAGTGGGGACCCCGCCTGGGGTACTCTTCATTCTTCCCTGACACAGCCGGGTCACGAGGGACTTCCTGCAGGAGTGTGTCCTCGCTGACACGATACACATGCAGGGCGTACCAGCCACGTTCACCATGGTGCCGGGTGAACATGACGCTGTCTCCCGGATACAGGTTCCGGTCGGGATGGCCTTCCTCCAACTTGGGCTCCACATCCCGCCGGTTGACAAATAAGTCCCTCTCAAAATCGGGACTGCGGATAAAGCCCCACCCAGCCTTCAGGTTGAATTTAACGATGAGGCCTTCCTTGCGGGGGCTGGGGTGGGCTGACTCTGCCTGGCGGACCTGCGCCTTGGCGGCCTTATCTCGGGCCTCCAGGCGCTCACTGCGCGCCGCCCGCGCACGTCGATCCCTCTCTAGTTGCCGGAGCTCCCGCCTGCAGAACTCCTGTCTTTGTAGTGCTTCGGCCTCGGTCTCCCGCGGGAACCCCATCAGGTCCCCCCCGGATGTCCCAGCAAAACTCCACTCTGCTGGTATAGGCGACCGCGGGCGCTGGTGTCGGGAGTAGCAGGTACGGCTGCTTGTCCTCCATCCAGGCGGACCAGTCGAAGGCCGGCATGCCGCACACCCACTCGGGTGCCGGAGGCGGAGGAGCCAGGAAGGCATCGAGTAGCAGGCCCGTGGCTTCAGTGCCCGGGGATGGAGGCTCTAGATGGCCACTCTATAGGAGGTCCTCCGGTGCAGCACCCGGGGTTGGAGGTTCCGGGAAGGCAATCCTCTGGTTCCGCGCATGGGGGTGGAGGTTCGGGGCTACACAGCTGTTCCAGCCAGGCTACGGCAGCATACGGCAAAGGCTGGGGGAAGAGGCCCAGGAGCAGGTCAGCGCTGGCAGCGCCCGGGACTGGGGATTCTCTCCTACCTGCTCCTGTACTCCATACGGCCTCCTGGTTCTCCGCAGGCTCCGCCGGGGCTGGGGTGCGGCTGCTGGCATCCGGTGTCACTTTCTGCCGTGCCGCCAACTTTTCCAGCAGCTCGCTTCTCCACCTTGCAACCGCTGCCTGCTGGGCTTGCTCCACCTGTAGGCCCAGCTCGAGGACTTCGCTCTGGAGGTACTCCACGTCCTCCGGGGACAATTTTTCCACTTCTCCCTCTATGGTGAGGGGGGTCACTTGATGCTCCGGCAGGCCAGAGGCGGAGGCTGGGCTTTTGCTTCCTTCCATGCTGGCTGCCGGGTGCGGTCTGACTAGACGGGTTGAGAACACACCCTGTCTCCATTCCTTTTCTCCGCCTCCTCTCTTCTTTCGGGGGCGGTCCCATGGCAATCTGCTGTCGGTCACTACCTGTGACGGCCTCCCTGCCTTGATGGACACATCTATGCGGACAGTCACTGTTGCAAGGGGCAGGGTATGCTTTTGGCGCCATTCTGGGACCCGGCCCACGATGGGAGGTTCCATACTGTTGTCTTTGTTCACGCACATAATGGCACCCGTTCTTCTGGGGCGCGCGCCACATTCAGTAACATCATACAATTCTTTAGGCACACTTCACCCGCCGGTACGGGCTGGTCAACCATCCTGTTCATGACTAGTGTTGAGCCACCCCCGTAGTGTTCGAGTTCGGTTCGGTTCGTCGAACACCCGTGTGTTCGCCGAACTGTTCGTCGAACTGTTCGTCGAACACCTTCGAACACCGTTAAAACCAATGGCAGGCAAACAAAAACACATAGAAACACATAGAAAACACCTTCAAAGGTGTCCAAAAGCTGACAAACTGCTCAGAAGACACAACTAACACATGGAAAAGTGACAAGTACATATAGTCATGCGAAAAGAAAAGAGGTGGAGGAGTAAAAGGAGGGGGAGACACAGATATAGGCATGTCATGCCCTTCTAAAATCCAAAAAGTGAGAAGCCGAGACGGCCAGTCCGCTCCTGCCCGTGCCACCTCCGTGTCGCCGGGTTTGTGCCAGAGCCGCGGTGAACCCTGACGGCCAGCCCCCCTCTCCCAATACTGGTGCCTGTCCGCTGGTGGGTCGAGAGAGCCCCCCTGTGGTGGAGGCAGCTCTAAGCTTTTTAATTTAAATTGTCCCTCTAATTTAAATGAATACACTTTAAATCCATTTACAAGGATCTATTGGAGGGCAAGTCTCATGCCAGCAGCCGCGTAATTCCAGCTCCAGTAGCGTCCACTAAAGCTGCTGCAGTTAAAAAGCTTTTATAAGGATCGAGCTCGGCTGTCCACCGCAAGGCATCCTAGTGCCAGTCCCAGCCCCTATGCCTTGGGGTGCCTCCTGATGCTCTTCACTAAGTATCCCGTGGTCCCGAAGCATTTCCTTTGAAAAAATTAAGTGTCCAAACTACAGGTGGTGTAGCTTGCTTAACAGCCGGGATAATCCGCTGACTAGCAGACACTGCTACTAGGCACAAAGTATTTCCTGGGCTAGATGCAGTTAAAAATTTGTAAGTAGATACTCTCGTTGGATGCTGAGAAAGCATTCCATAGAGTCTCCTGGCACGCCATATATGATTCTCTTAAAAAGCTTGGGGTAGGGGTCTAGGGGACCCTTTTATAGCCAAAATCACGGCCCTGTATCACAATACGTCACCTAGGCTGAAGATAAATGGAACTGTAGCACCGAGGGCTCGGTTGCTACAGACGTATTGCACCTCACCCAGAGGTGTGATATCTCACTCTCAGATAAGGATGGAGTGTGGATCAGGACCCGACACCTGCATGCATTACACCACATTGCCGTGGGGCAGGGCGACCAATATGCCCCTGAGATGGGCACGACAGTCCCTGTCCCTGGCTGGAGTGGGGGGAGGGAACACTGAGGAAGGGGAACCCTGCAGTGCAGGAGCAGGGAGGAAGCAGTTCCTGGGTGCATTGAGAAGGGAGTATAAAAGGTGGGCACCATCTTAGTTCAGTGCAGAGAAGTCTGAGCAGAAGTGGCAGGGAGCAGGGGCTCTGCATGAGCTCTGCTCCGGAGGCGGGCCTAGTAACAGAGGCCCAGGCCTGCAAGAGGGAGAAGGAAGGAAGAGGAGCGGAGAAGGCTCCAGGAACGAGGAATGAAGGGATCCCAGGGGTGCGGACGGGCGAGTCGCCACCGCACGCCCGAATCCACCTGCGTGGAGGGGTCAGGCCAAAGGGGGAGACCGGTCCCCGAACTAGTGGAGGCAGGAAACGACCCTCAGCTAGAAACCGGAGGCTCTGACATTTTATGTGGCGCAGCCCCTTGCTCCACCCGCTAGGAAGGCACCACATAGGGTCACGGAAACTGGCGCCAAGTTTACCAAGAGGAGGCCCGAGGCAGCCGGACAGAAGTGTTGGTAAGAAAGGCCAGACAAAGGACACACAAAGGGGGTCCTGTGAAGCGCTCCAAAGTTATCTGGGAGTTGTCTGAGCCCCTCACCTGGTGAGCACAGTACGACGTGGGCAGCCGTTACCTGCAGACGTGGTCTGGATAATAAGAACTGTGAGTAAAGGCCCTGAACTGCATCACTGACTCCGTGTCGTTACTGCTGCTGCCCTGCACCATCAACCCCATCCTCCGCATACACTGCCCTGAGGCTATACTCCTCCCGTGGGGAGTTATGCTACGCTCTGCTGCACCCACAACACCAGCCTTAGCGGTCTGCCCTGTAGCGGCGGTTCACTCTGACCGCAATCCACGGGTGGCGTAGTCAGACATTTAAACATCAAAACCACATAAATAGTTCCGCCACTGGTTTGACCGCCCTGAGCCACGGAACCGGATCGCCGCCACGAAGACTACAACCACCAGCATCCACCAAAAAGGGTCCGGCTCCGGGTGTCCCAAGGCCCAGGGGGTGCGTCAGAACATTTTCATCACCTTTCACAATCACCAATGGGACAAGGCAGGGATGTCCTCTGTCCCCTCTCTTATACATCCTAGTGACGGAGCACCTGCTCTCATCAATTCGCCATAACCCCAATATTAGGTGGATTGAGGTGGGAGGCACTGAGTACAAGTGCTCTCTATTTGCTGGTGATGTCCTAGTATATATCACTCAATCACATATATCCATCCCTGCTGTTATGGCTGAAATAGATCACTTTGTTACATGGTAAAATTTTAAAATCAATGCAGCGAAGTCTGAGGCCCTCGAGGTCTCCCTCCCTAAATCCATATAGGATTCCATCCAGTCCAACTTTCCCTTTGCCTGGCCCTCACAGGGTATCAAATACTTAGGAATTCCTATTCATAGAGACCTCTCCCATCTATGTTATCTTAATTTTGGGCCCTTTATTGAACAATTCCATACAGACCACGGTTGGCAAGTTAGAACTGTAAGATTCACTACGTGAACCACTGGTGTTTTGTGGAAAAGCACATGTACACCGCGTTCCAAATTATTATGCAAAAAGTGTTTAGGAGTGATAAGGGAAGAATTTGTTTGTTTGTCAGTTAAACTCATTGATGGTGATGTGTGTCAGGGCTCTTTATATCACTGTAAGCAATTGCAGACACCTGTGCTAATTAGTTTGGCAGGTGTGTCCAATGAAAGGCAAGACTACTTAAGAAGGCTCTCTCACATTATTAAGCAGCCTACATTTTCTGCCAAAATGGGAAAGAAAAAGGATGTGTCGGCTGCTGAGAAGCAACAAATTGTGGAGTGTTTAGGTCAAGGCATGACTACAATCAACATTGTGCGATGATCAGGATGAAGTGTCTTGGCAATCAAGAAGTATGTAGCTGATTCACAGTACACACGTGTGCGTGCTGATAAGGGCAAATTGAGGACTCTTTCCTACAGGCAATTACGTCAGGTTGAAACAGCAGCGGCAAAAAAGCCTTGTCATAGCAGCAGACAAGTTTTTGAAGCTGCTTGTGCCTCCAACGTCCCCCGAACAACAAGATGCAGGGTCCTTCAGAGGTTTGCAGCTGTGCATATGCCATCCTGTCGACCTCCTCTATCCACTTCACACAAGCAGAAACGGCTCCAGTGGGCCAAACATTACATGAAGACTGATTTCAAAACTGTTTTGTTCACGGATGAGTGCCGTGCAGCGCTCGATGGTCCAGATGAATGGAGTGGAGGATGGCTGGTTGATGGACACCCCACGCAAACACGGCTACAGCGCCAACAAGGAGGAGGTGGAGTAATGTTTTGGGCTGGAATCATGGGGAGAGAGATTGTCGGCCCCTTTAGGATCGAACTCCATAATGTATGTGGATTTTCTCAAACAGCACTTCCTGCCATGGTTCAAGAAGAAGAACCGTGTATTTCACAGCAAGATCATTTTTCTGCATGATAATGCACCATCTCATGCTGCACATAAAACATCTGCATCTCTGCCTGATATGGGCATAAAAGGGGACAAACTTATGGTGTGACCCCCATGCTCCCCTGACCTCTACCCCATTCAGAACCTTTGGAGCATCATTAAAAGGAGTGTCTATGATGGCGGGAGGCAGTTCACATCTAAGCAACAGCTCTGGGAGGGTATTCTGTCCTCATGCAAAACAATTGAAGCAGAAACCATCCAAAACCTGACAAATTCAATGGACGAGAGAGTTCAGAAGCTCCTTTCGAACAAGGGGTCCTATGTGAAAATGTAACATCACCTAGAATAAAGTTTTGAGTTGAAAACTGTTTGATTTCAGTTTCTAACAACCTGCTAATGCTTATAATTTCAAAAATGACCATTTTTTTGGTCTTTATTAAAATGAAAAGGTTGATCGAAAAGTTTGGGGGATCTAAGAGTGTGGCAACCCAGTAGTCATGATTACTTCGAATTCTGACAATATGAGGGTCATGCTGCAGGTAGTGCAGCAAGAAGGCACTTATGTGTCTTGCGCATCTCGGAGCCCCAAAATTATTTTCCGGGCTAGATGCAGCTAAAAATTATTTTTAATTTTAAATCTGGTGAAGCTTATTATAGATGGCCTAATAGGATCAGTGCTGCACACTGCTACAAAGCCCAAATTATTTTCCAGTCAAGATACAGATAAACATGATTAGTAATTTGAAAGCTTAAAACGGTTGGTAGGGTGATTTTAACCAATCATCAAGCTTTTACTTTCCCCAGGATGACACAGGGGTAGAAAAGTCGTTTCGGATCCATGATTTGTTCATCTTTATGAACGTGAGTCTGTCTACATTATCAGTGGAGAGCCGCGTGCGCTTATCTGTCAGCACACCACCAGCAGCGCTGAACACACGTTCAGACAGAACGCTGGCTGCGGGGCATGACAAGATCTCCAAGGCGTAAGTGGCTAGCTCCGGCCATTTATCCAGATTGGAAGCCCAAAAAGAGCAAGGGTCCAGTGACACAGTCGTGGCTTCAATGTTTACTTGGAGATACTCCTGTACCATCGTCTCTAGGCGTTGACTATGTGTCAGACTTCTTGTCTCCTGTGGCCTTGCAAAGGATGGGCTAAAAAAGTGGTGAAATGATTCCGCAAAATTGATGTTACCAGCAGATACTGTGGTTCTGTTACGGTTTGAGTGCTGAACACTTGACGGTCCCACGGTTGGCAAGTTGGAACTGTGAGATTCACTACGTGCACCACTGGTATTTTGTGGAAAAGCACATGTAAGATTCTGCAACAGTCTCTGCTGATACTCCTGCATGCGTGCATCCCTTTCTATGGCAGGAATAATTTCTGCAAATTTAATGTTGTACCGGGGATCTAACAGTGTGGCAACCCAGTAGTCAGGATTATTTCTAATTCTCACAATTCGAGGGTCATGTTGCAGGTAGTGCAGCAAGAAGGCACTCATGTGTGTTGCGCATCCAGGAGCACCAAGTCCCTGTTGTGTTGGTGGCGAGGTAGCAATCATGCTTCCTTCCTCTGTCCTCTCCCCCCAACCTCGCACAACAGAAATGTGATCAAGGTCTCCCTCATCTGATGAGTCTTCCATCAGTTCGTCCTCCACTTCTTCCTGGGCTCCTGCACCTTCCTCACTAGTTTGGCTGCTACCATGCGCCCTGGTAAAATCATCTCCCCCACCCTCACATGCCTGCCGCCTTGGTGCTGCCGACCGTCTGGACCTTGCAGATGTTAGCCCTTCCGCATACAACTCCTCCTCCTGTACTTCCTCCACCTCCTCTTGTGCCACCACCTGACTCCGAATTCTGTTTAACATGTGCTCCAGCATGTAAATCACCGGAATAGTCATGCTGATAATGGCATCGTCAGCACTAAACATCTTCGTCGCCATTTCAAAACTGTGCAGAAGGGTGCATAGGTCCCTGATCTGAGACCACTCCTCCAGCGTGATTTGCCCCACCTCTGAATCTCGTTGGCCCAGGCTATACGTCAGAACGTATTGCACCAGGGCTTGTCGGTGCTGCCACAGTCGCTGCAACATGTGCAGAGTTGAATTCCACCGGGTAGGCACATCGCATTTTAGCCGGTGAAGTGGCAGGCCCAACGACTTCTGTAGAGATGTAAGTCGCTGAGCTGCGGGATGCGAACGGCGGAAGTGAGCACACAGCGACCGTGCCCTCTGCAGAAGGCCATCTAGTCTGGGATAGTGGGCTAAAAATTGCTGGACAACCAGGTTCAACACGTGAGCCATACAAGGCACGTGTGTGACATTGCCCCGGCGAAGGGCCGCACCCAGGTTTGCAGCATTGTCGCACACGGCCTTCCCTGGTTTCAGGTCCAGTGGAGACAACCATTCATGAAATTGGTTCTCCAGAGCTGACCACAACTCCTCAGCTGTGTGACTCACATTTCCCAGACATTTCAATGTAAAAACCGCCTGATGACGTTGAGCCCTACTGCCAGCATAGTAAGGAGGTGTGCAGGATCCCTTCTGCGCAGTTAGAAAGCTTGTGGCATGACCAGACAGGCTTTGGGTGCAGGTGGAAGACCGAGAGGAGGTTGAGGAGGCAGAAGCAGTGGAGGAAAAATGACATAAAGAGGATTGACGCACAACTCGTGGGGACGGCAAGACTTGGACAGCAGCCCCTTGTCCTGCTGTCACCATAGTTACCCAGTGCCCAGTCAGCGACATGTAACGCCCCTGTCCATGCCTACTCGTCCAAGTGTCTGTGGTGAAATGCACCCTGTCACACACAGAGTTTCTCAAAGAAGCGGTGATGTTGTGTGCGACATGCTGGTGGAGCGCAGGCACACCTTTCTTTGAGAAGTAGTGCCGACTGGGCATCTGGTACTGGGGCACTGCGACGGACATAAGGTCTCGAAAATCCTCTGTGTCCACCAGGCGGAAAGGCAGCATTTCTGTAGCCAAGAGCTTGCAGATGGTGAAATTCAACCTCTTAGCTTTCTCATGGCTAGGAGGAAATGGTCTTTTACTTGTCCACATCTGAGGGACCGAGGGCTGGCTATTGTGCTTAGACGGGGTTGATAAGGGTGTCCCCGGCAAACTGACGGTCTGTGAGGAAGATGCAGGCGGACATGTTAGGTTGCCTTGATCCAAAGGTGGTGCTATCGATGTCGGACAGCGCTCAAGACCAGCTGGTGTTACCACCTCCAAAGAAAATGATGACCTGCCAATCACGCTGGCTGTTGCGGGTAAAGAGGTGGCAGGTCTGCGCCCCAAAACAGGTGTGACTGCTGTCCCCCCAGTCACAGAGGATGAAGAGGCCGCGGATGCACAAGATATGGCAGACGGTGGTTGGCCCGGCCGGCTAGACCGCATTGTAGCACACTGAGCTTCCCACTGCAACTTATGCTTCATGTCCATGTGCCGGTTCATGCATGAAGTACTCAAACTATGTATTTTTTGGCCTCTACTTAGCTTTTGCTGACAAATGTTACAGATAACACGAGTTGGGTCATCTTTATCGATCTGAAAAAATGCCCAGGCTATGCAAGGCTTAGCACCCATGCGACCTGAAGAGCCACCACGACTTGTGGTGAGAGGCAGAGTTGTGTTTGAGGATGCAGTTGTTGACGTGCTTCCAGTACTACGTCTCTGTCCAGGAAGGCGCAACCTGACCTCGTCGTCACTAGCATCTTCCTCCACCTCCTCTGCTGACCTCATCTCTTGGCTGACTGTGGGTTGACAGTAAGTGGGATCTCCGACCTCATCATCATCACCCTGTGCGTTATCACACCCGTCGTCCTCAGAGCCAACCTGTTCCTGCCCTGACAAAAAACTAAAGTTGTCGCTCCAATCAGGTATTTGAGTCTTATCATCGTCTTCCTCATTGTCTCCACCAACAGGAGTTACAGTTTGGGAATGAGGGTCTACATTATGGTCAGAACCTTCTGCGTCTGGTCCTGGATCCGACTCATAAAGATTCTGGGCATCAGTGCAGATCATTTCCTCGTCTGGATTCACAGAAGCGCTGGAGTCGACCTCTGATTCCCAGGCTATAGTATGAGTAAACAGCTCTGCAGACTCAACCATCTGTTCTACCTCATACTCAGACGGGCAGCTGGAGATTTGGGAGCTGTGAGGAAGCAAGTGCGATTTGGGTGACACCTTTGAGGACTGGAGTATTTGTGATGTTGAAGTTGATGTGGAGGAGAGCCCACTTAAAGGAGCACTTGATATCCGTTGAAGCACCTGCTGTTTTTGTGCCTCATCTGGAATTTGTAGCGATTGGCGTGGCCGTAAGAAAGGGATCTTATCACATTGTCCGCTAAAAGAAGTAGACATTTTAGTTTGGCTGGAAGATGGTCTTTCTTCTGCACCTACCCCACGGACACAACCTTTTTTCCCCTTCCCAACACGCCTATTCCCCTTTCCACCAGCAGCAGGCCTTTTTCCACTCATTTTGGTGGTTAACTAATTCACAACTCTGGAGTTGTTTGCACAAAAAAACAATGGATGGTAACCGAGCAGAGCTGAGTGGCCAAACTGTGGTATTAGGCCAAAACTATTGGCTGGGTTAGATGCAGAAAAAAATTATTTTTAATTTGCAACCTGATGGAGGTCAGTATAGATGGACTAATAGACCAAGTCCCACACACCGCTAGAAGCCCAAATATTTTTTCAGAGCTAGATGCAGAAATTTTTTTTATTC
The DNA here is from genome assembly GCF_046119375.1 of Phyllobates terribilis. NCBI lineage: Eukaryota > Metazoa > Chordata > Amphibia > Anura > Dendrobatidae > Phyllobates > Phyllobates terribilis. The sequence continues at coordinate 358,590,459 of NW_027362769.1, read as the reverse complement.
AATTTGCAACCTGATGGAGGTCAGTATAGATGGACTAATAGACCAAGTCCCACACACTGCTAGAAGCCCAAATATTTTTTCAGAGGTAGATGCAGAAAAAAATTATATTCAGTTTGCAACCTGATGGAGGTCAGTATAGATGGACTAATAGAATGATGCTATGCCCAAAAGATTTTACTTCACTAGGTGCAGTAAAAAAATTGGTATTCTATACACAGGTGGTATATCTTGCAACACAGATAGGCTACTCCACTGACTAACACACTCTGCAATAGGCCTAAAAGGATTAGCTTTGCTAGATTCAGCCAAATGCTGTGAAAAAAACTTGCACAGCACTGGCACAGACCTGCCTGGCAAAAACTGATAGGAACTGATGTAACCTAGTCCTGAAAAGGACTCCAATTACAATTAGTCTTTACTCCCACAATCTATCTATTTAAGAGCACAGACCTGCCTGATAAAAGTCGTAGGAAATGCTGTAACCTAGTCCTTAAAAGGACTGCAATCACAACTATTCCCTACTCCCAAGCTATCTGTATATTTGTGCGAAAATTGGCTTGAAATTAACAAGGTATAGCGCACACAGCAACAGCGGTGCCGTCTAACACGCAGCTGCAGCAGTGAGAAAATGGTGGCGACGGGGAAAATGGCTTGGTCTTATAGGGCAAGGACATGTGACATACACTGCCAATCACACATGCCCTTGCTTGTGTGAAAAAAAGCACTTCGCTCCGTGTGTGCGCTGCTGATAGGCTGACAGATTGCACCTCCCCACTGCAAATGCGGGAAAGAGAAAAAAAAATGGAGATCTTCATTGTTCCTGCAGAGATCCATCCCCTGCCCCTCCCCCCGCCCCGCTGTACACTCAAACTGCGTATTAACATTAATTTTCATCATTACTGAGAAAAAATCCAGTTATGATTTTGGTGCACGAACAGTTATCGAACATAACCTCGAACAGCCGAATTTTTCTCAAATTGTTCGTGTTCGCCGATCGGCTCGAACACCGCCCAAAACAGCTCGAATTTGAGATTGGCGAACAGTTCGAGTAGAACAACGCTCATCTCTATTCATGACGCCAGATCTGATGCGCCCCCAGGGCCGTGGGGTACTCGGCAGCCGGGCCTCTGGATGCTGGTTGGCAGGGAATATCACGGTGGCTGGCCCGGTCCGTGACCCAGGGCGGTCAGTGCAAAAAAGGGGTTATTTTTAGAGAGTTCGTGACGCCACCTGTGGTGTCTGGTGAGGATCACCAGCGCTGCAACAGTCCTCTGAGGCAGATATTAGGGCAACTTGTGATGGGACGGCTCCCCACAGGTGGCGCAGGCCTCAGGGCAGTGCAAGATGGAGTGGTGGTTGCGCTGGGTGTTGTAGTGCAGGGGGAACAATGGCGCCGATGAAAGAATGGACGGAGGCAGTGCAGTGCAGTCATCCGAGATTTTACTCACAGTTCTTAAGACACTTCACAGGTGCACTGTACAGGTAAAGGCCTCCCGCGTCGCGCTGATTTCACCGGGCAGGGGTTCAATCCTTCCTCAGGCTGCTTGGGAATACCTGGCAGAACCCCACTTTCTCGTGTTCCTATTTTGACTGTCTTCACACTGGTCTTTCTCCCTCCTGCTCTGTGCTGCCCACTCTCAGTTCTGTTCAGGTACTCTGAAGTCCCTCCTGTCCGTCGGAGTTACACAGACTTGCTTGACCCTCAGGGGACTAGAATGCGGCTACGATCCCTCTGTCTTCTGGCAGATGCGGGGCGTACGGGTGCCGTCCTGCACTCGCCGTACCCCCTGGGATCCCTTCTTAGAACGGAGCCTACTCCCTGCTCCCCTCCTGGGCCTCCTGACCTGGCCTTTCTTGTGGAGCAGATCTCCTAATGAGACTCTGCTCCCGGACTGTTCTTCTGAACTGTCCCGAGCTGTTCTTCTGAACTGCTCCCTAAAACTGACCTGCCACCGTAAGATGGATTCCCTATTTATACTCCTACTAAAGTGCTCCCTCTAACTACTTCCTCCACCTACACCCACTACTGGTTCCCCCTACCTTTGGGTTCCCCCCACTCCACCCAGGGTCAGGGGTCAGCAGCTGCGCTCTGCATGTTGCCCCTCCAGCCGGCCTGGAGCAGTGTTGTGTTGGATGCATGTGTTTTGGGGTTCCGTGCAGCACTCCTTACCTGAGAGAAGGGAGACACCACACCTCAGGGTGAGGTGCAGTACCTCTGTGGCGACTGAACCCTCAGGGGCGCCACACTGCCATAAAGAGAAGACTTCATGAGAGCAAATACGGAGGGTTCACCACAAAGTGCAAACCACTAATCAACCTTAAACATAAAAAGGCTAAAATAGATTTTGCCAAAAAATATATAAAGAAGTTGCCCGCTTCTGGAAAAGCATTCTTTGGACAGATGAAATTAAGATCAACTTGTACCAAAATAATGGGAAGAAGAAAGTCTGGAGAAGGCTTGGAACAGCTCATGATCCAAAGTTCACCACATCCTCTGTAAAACATGGTGGAGGAGGTGTGATAGCGTGGGCAGGCATGGCTTCCAATGGCCACTGGGTCACTAGTGTTTATTCGTGATGTGAATGAAGACAGAAGCAGCCAAATGAATCCTGTGTGTACAGGGCCATACTTTCTGCATATCAAATGCAGCAAGGTTGATTTTACGGCGCTTCACAGTACAGATGGGCAATGAAAACATAACCAAAACATGCTGCGGAAGCAACCTAGGGGTTTTTCAAGGCAAAGAAGTGGAATATTCTGCAATGGCCGAGTCAGTCACCAGATCTCTGCCCATTGAGCAGAATTTCTAACGCTTAAAACAAAAGGCAGCAAGACCTACAACAAGTAACAACTGGAGAGGGCTGCAGTAAAGGCCGTCAAAGCATCTCCCGGCGTTTGATGACGTCCATGGCTTCCAGACTTCAGGCCGTCATTGCCTGCAAAGGATTCTCTACAAAGTAATAAAAATGAACATTTTATTTATGGTAACGTTCATTTGTCCAATTACTTTACAGTCCCTGAAATGAGGAGGCTTTTTAGAAAAATGGTGGCAATTCCTAAACATTTCACAGGATATTTTTGTTCAACCCCTTTAATTAAACCTGAAAGTCTTCAATTCAATTGCATCTTAATTGCTTCATTTAAAATCCAAAACAGTGGCCTGCAGAGCTGAAATCACGAAGATTTGGTCACTGTCCAAATATTTCTGGACCTAACTGTAGATCTGGATTCTGATGGATTTAGATTGAAAGCTATTATGGGTTTAAATAGGATTCTTCCATAAAACCAATATATCCTCCTTGGATTAGACACCACAAAGAGGGAGTGACCTGACATATCCATGCATTGCATGGTCAGTGCCTATTAATTGACAGGGGTTACAGAAGGTGGACCAGGAGCTGGGGTTGTTGTGCGATGCAGCTCCTTTAAGTGCCCAGGAGCTACGATTGCACTAAGTAATCCATAAACAGCCTGGATTATTGATTACAATGTACAGGTTTATACTGTAATTCCTGATAATTACAGATATATCCAGCTTGTGCTCATCCACTGAGATTGCAGGTTTCATCCCTGTGTGCCAGTGCCAATGCTATAAATACCAATGGTGTCGTTGGGATTGTCATTAATAATGCACAATATCGTAATCAATAAATTTCCTTTCCTCTCCCAAGTTGTGTTCTGTGTATTGGAACATTGCTAGGATAGAGCGTGTATTAACACCAGAGACTGTATGGTTAATCTAGCCCACAGTCCTTACATGATTGTCAGTGGTAACAATGGCAGGACAAGGTCTTCTGACTCCAAAAGCAAAGTCACACGATCTCTCCAGGCTTCGTCCCATGCAGATGTGACCCAGCTGAGCTTGTAAGATGTAACACAGCCGAGATGTCATATCATTTAGTATTATCACTGGCTCATCATTTTATCCACCTCTGATATAATGCTGTTGCAGAGATTTTTTTTTGGACCCCTTAACCTGCTCCCAACCCATACTAGTCAATCTATATTTCCTTTAAGGGCCATGTTGCATTTTGCTACGTTCACGCAGATTTATTTTTTTTTGAGGCTTTCAAAAACCGGAAGTTTTTCAAGCTGAACTTCTTCAGGATAAACTTCATTTTTAGGGAGTTTTTGTGTATACTCAAACAGAGTTTTTTTGAGACGATCAAAAACAACAAGTTTTACAGCGAAAACCCTTGAGGAAATGCTTCTTTTTTGGGGAAGGTTTTGGTGGAGTTTTTCCATTTTTCCATTACCTGAAGCAGTTTTGAAGAGGTTTCAGAAGAGTTTTTTTTTCCTGAAGCATTTTGTTGGCAGCCTTTGGATTTCAGTGTCTAGTTTGAAGAGATTTCCTTCAGGATTTGCTTCAAAGAAGTGACATGCACTTTCTTCCAGAAGTTTTTCAAAACCTCTTCAGAAAACCCCCCCCGAAAAGCTCACATAATCAGGAAACTGGATTTTCCTTAGAAATGAATAGAAAGAAAATTTCACACATTTTTTTAGGGTTTAGAGTGAACACAATATCATTTTTTGTACACGTGAAAAAGATGTCATGTGCACATACCGTTAAGGCTTATTCACATGCTCCTTATTTGCCGCATTTTCTAAGGGTATAAACTTTGCACTTTACACTACCAGCAAAGTGACTGAGATAAAACAGTTTTTTTCAAATCTGCAGTTTGTAAATTCTTTCACCATTTTTTCAGCATTTTTTTATCCATTTCATGGCAAAAAATGAACTTAAAAACGTGTGAAAAACAGGTAAAAAATGCACATATTTTACTCAGCGTTCTTTCAGCCAACATTCTGGTTTTTGATGCAGAAAAATCTGTTGCAAATACTCATCATGTGCACATACCCTTAAGGTATGTACACACATTGTCTTTTTGCCTTGCTCCAGAGCCGCCGAGTTTCTAGGCACAGCTGCTTCAGTCTTTGGCCCTTTTTTTTCGCGGCATCTTTTCTCTCTGCTTTGTTTCATAGTGCAAAATACATGTTACTTTTTGCAACCACTTGATGGTATCCGAACCCTGAAGCTGTTAAAAAAGGTAACAAAAAATTGAACATGTGCACAGCAATGTCATTTTTACATTGCTGTGCACTATGATCTGCTTATGTGGTGCTTTTTCAGGTAGTTTCCAGGCAGAATCCGCCTGAAAAAGACATCAACTTTTTAAGGCCAAGACACAGCATCCGATTGAGATGCTGTGGCATGACCTTAAAAAGGTGGTTCATGCTCGGAAACCCTCTAATGCGGCTGAATTACAAGATGAGAGGCCGAAATTAGAGCGCTGTAAAAGACTCATTGCCAGTTATCGCAAACGCTTGATTGCAGTTGTTGCTGGTGGCCCAACTAGTTACTAGGTTTAGGGGGCAATCACTTTTTCACACAGGGCCCTTTAGGTTTGGATTTCTTTTTCCCTTAATAATAAAGACCTTCATTTAAAAACTGCATTTTCTGTTTACTTGGATTATATTTGTCTATTATTTAAATTTGTTTTGTGATCTGAAACATTTAAGTGTGACAAACATGCAAAAGAATAAGAAATCAGAAGGGGGGGCAACCATTTTTTTCACACCACTGTATAAATTAGTGAGCAGCTTCCGTTTGGAAGAAGAATGTTAAACTCACAGATATTGTTGCAAATTCACTTCGAATTAGCAACAAAATCCATGGCAGAAAATTTTCATTATGTGAACTCAGTCTTAGAAATTTGATAGGCAGAATTGAGAGATCAAAGCCAGGCCTTCAGCATTTGGCTGGAGATTGACGTAGGGATATGGTGAAAGTGCACACAGTAGAGTAAGATAACCTGGGATCTGACAAGTTCATGCATAGAGGTCCTCAGGTTCTTCCACGCTTCAACTGAGCAGGCAACAGTTAAGTGCTGTGATTTCCAGGCCATAAGATTGACATTGCCTTGTAATTGCTATGCTTGTGATAATGGCATCTGTTCGACTTGCTCATGCTCTTCCAGAAACGCTCTTGATGTCTTCGCTACTTGGCATAATGCTGAGAGGTGTGTAATATATTCTGCCCGGCATCTTCCGAGCTGAATATTCCATACAAGACAGCTGATGGCTTCATATGCAAAGTATTGCCAGGCCCCCATGTCATGCCACCTGATCTCACATATCCGTGCTGTTACCATCACCTCAGTTTCTGAAGACTTGCTATAAGTGCCGACACTTTATTTATCCGAGCAGAAATGAAGCCTCTACATCTGCTACCTGTCACAGCTTTGCAATATTTTTTTTCTCATCCTTGTAATTAAACATTTCATCTCCACCAATTGTCCGATTTCTCCATAATTAAACATTCAAAACAGTTTTTGCAATTATCTGCTGTTACTTTTACTAAGAATTAATTGGTCATGACGATGTCTTGTCAAATAGACCTTTTTTTAATCGGAAATGGCAGCATGGAGCTCTACGACATAATGTATCATGATCAGGATGATGCATAATTGCCTACTCTCTTGAAACTCCGAAGAACTCTGGGAAGAGTTGGTCAATCTCCATGGCATGACCAAAGCCTCCCAGAAGGTTTCTTTGTGTGTAATTATTTAATGTTCCATGTGACTACTAAGTCCTGGCATCCAAACGTACTGTACATTGAAATGGCATGGAAGAGTGAGGAAAGAGGTGAAAAGGTGAAAAAGGGGTGAGAAGGTAGGTGTGGAAGAGGTGAGGAGGAGTATGGAAGAGGTGAGAAGGGTGTGAAAGGGGTGAGGTGAGGATGTGCAATAAGTAAGGTGTGGTGTGAAAGAGGTGAGGAGAGGGTGTGGAAGATGTGATGAAGAGGCATGGAAGAGGTGAGCAGGTTGTGTGGAAGGGGTAAAGAGGGGATGTAGAAGAGGTCAGGCAGGCACATCAAAAAGGCATGGAAGAGGCAAGTAGTTGGTGTGGAAGGAATAAGAAAGGAGGTTGTAAGGGTTAAGAAGGGAGCATGGACAGGGTGCAGTTGGGATGTGGAAGAAGTAAAAAGCAATTTAAAAGAAGTGAGGAGGGCGTATTGTAGGATAAGTTGGGATAGCTAATATGTTAAAGAAGGGGTGTAGAGTAGGTGAAGAAAGGGTGTGGGAGAGGTGAGGAAGGAAGAGGTAAGGATGAAGTGTGGAAAAGGTGAAGAAGGGGCATGGATGAGATTAGAAGGTGGTGTGGAAGAAGAGAGAAGGAGCGTGGAAATGGTGATAGGGAAGCATGGAAAAGATGAGGAGATGGTGTGAAAGGGGTGTGGAAGGGTGTGGAAGAGGTGAGAAAGGGATGTGGAAGAGGTAAGTAGGAGTCTGTGGAAGAAGTGAGGCGGGATGTTGAATAGGTGAATAAGAAGTGAGGAAGAGGTGAAGTAAGGGCATGAAAGAGGTTAGGAGGTGATGTAGAAGAGGTGAGGAAGGGATGTAGAAGAGGTGAGGAGAGTGTATGAGGAGGTGAGTAGAGAGAACAGAATAAGAAAAGAAGGCATGAGGAAAAGAGGGAGTGAAAGACATGATGGCATGACGTGGACGAGATGAGTAAGGTGTTGTAGAGCTGAGGACGAGCATGGAAAAAGTGAAGAAGGTGTGTGGAAGAGGTGAGAAGTGTGTGAAAGAGGTGAGGAGGGGCATAAAAATGTGAGTAGGAAGCACAGAAGAGATGAGGAGGTGGCATGGAAGAGATGAGGAGGAGTGTGAAATAAGTGAGGTGGCATTGTAGAAGAGATGAAAAGGAGGAGCAGTATAGAAGAGGTGAGGAGGGCTTGGAAGAGGTGAGAAGGGGCCATGGGAAAATTAAGGAGGCGTTAGAAGAGGTGAGGAGATAGTGTGGGAGAGGTGAGAAGGTGGCAGTGAAGAGGGATGGGAAAAAGGAGAGGATGCACATGGAAGAGATGAGAAGGTGTTTAAGGGGTGAGGCCCAGCATGGAAAATGTGAGGAGAGGGTGTATAAGAGGGAAAGAAGAGGCATGGAAGTGGTAAGGAGATGACATCGAAGAGGTGAGCAGGTGTGTGAAAGAAGTGAGGATGGGGTGCGTCATAAGTGAAAAAGGTTTTGTAAAAGAGGTGAGGAGTGGTGTGGAAGAAGTGAAGAAGGATCTGGAAGAGTGGGTATAAAAGAGGTGAGGAGGCAGTGTGGAAGCAGTGAGGAAGGGGCATGAAAGAGGTGAGGAGTCAGTGAGCAAGAGGTTATAAGGGTGTGTGGAAAAGCTTAGGAGAAGGCATGAAAGAGGTGAGGAGGCAAGGAGGAAGAGGTGAAGAGGTAGCATGGAGGAGGTAAGGAGGGAGTGTAGAAGAGGTGAGGAGGGGTGTGCAAAAGCTGAAGAGGAGCCATGAAGAGGTGAGAAAATGGCATGGAAGAGGTGAGGAGGGGTGTGGAAGAGGTGAGGGGGCGTAGAAGAGGTGAGGAATGTGTGTAGAAGAGGTGATAAGAGGCATGGAAGAGGTGAGGAAGAAGAGAGGAAAAGGTGAGAAGGGGGGTGGAAAAGGTGGGTACCGGTGTGGAAGAGGTGAGGGGATTAGTGTGGAAGAGGTGAGGAGGTGGCATGGAAGAGGTGAGGAGGAGTGTGGATGACATGAGAAAGGCTGTGTATTTCTATCTATATAGTTTCTTTCTGTCTTTCTGTTTTTGTTTCTTACTTTCTTTCTTCTTCTTTCTTTCCTTCCTTCCTACGTATTCATCAACCCTGTCATGGATACACAACCAGGGGGGGGGGGTCACGCTGATCCCATCACCGTTACCACTTTGTTACGGGAGCACAACTCCGCTGCCTCCAATTGTCAACACAATTGTCTGACAAGTGATGGACAAGAAAACGGCTGCTTCCCCTACTAGGTCAGTTATTAAGGAACTCTCAGTGAGCGTATGGTATATACACCTCCAATTCCAATGCATGGAATATATACAGTTGAAACCAGAAGCTGACATAGAGTATATAAAAAGACACATATGCATGTTTTTCTCAATATCTAACATGAAATCAGAATAAACCTTCCCCATTTTAGGTCAATTAGGATTACCATCATTTTTATCATTTGCCAAATGCCAGAATAATGAGAGAGAGAGAGAATTTTTTAAGGCATTTTTATTACTTACTGCAAAGTCAAAAGTTTACATACACTAAGATTACTATGCCTTTAAACAATTCTGGACTGCCCCTATGATGATGTCATGTGTTTGGAAGATTCTGATAGGTTTTTTGGCAACATCTGAGTTAATTAGAGAAACACCTGTGGATGTATTTTAATGCACACATGAAACACACTGCTTCTTTGTGTAGCATCATGGGAAAGTCTAAAGAAATCAGCCAAGATATCAGGAAGAGAATTGTGGACTTTCACAAGTCTGGTTCATCCATGAGTACAATTTCAAGATACTTGAAGGTGCCTCGTTGATCTGTACAAACAATTATACGCAAGTACAAACAAGATGGGAATGTCCAGTCATCATACCACTCAGGAAGGAGACGGGTTCTGTGTCCCAGAGATGAATGTGCTTTGGTCTAACAAGTGTATATCAACCCAAGGACAAAAGCAAAAGACCTTGTGAAGATGATGGCGGAAGCTGGCAAGATTGTGTCAATAACCACAGTGAAATGAATACTGTATCAACATGGGCTGAAAGGCCACTCTGCCAGGAAGAAGCCATTACTCCAAAAGAAACATTTGGTGGAAAAAGGGAGAAGCTTAGAAGCCTAAGAACACCATCCCAACTGTGAAACACAGGGGTGGCAGCATCATGTTGTGGGGTTGTTTTGCTGCAGGAGGGACTGGTGCACTTCACAAAATAGATGGCTTCATAAGAAAAGAAGATTATGTGGCAATACTGAAGCAACATCTCAAGACTTCAGCCAGGAAGTTAAAGCTTGGGTGGAAATGGGTCTTCCAAATGCACAATGATCTGAAGCATACTGCCAAAATGGTAACAAAGTGGCTTAGGCATAATAATGTCAATGTTTTGGAGTGGCCATCACAAAACCCTGATCTCAATCGTATTGAAAATTTATGGGCAAAGCTGAAAATGCAGGTGCCAGCAAGGCGACCTACAAACCGTGATCAGTTACACCAGTTTTGTCAGGAGGAATGGGCCCAAATTCCGACCAACTATTGTGAGAAGCTTGTGGAAGGATCCCAAACATTTGACCCAAGTCATTCAGTTTAAGGGCAATGGTACCAAATACTAATGAAATGTATGTAAACTTTTGACTTTGCAGTAAGTAATAAAAATGCCTTAAAACATTCTCTCTCTCTCATTATTCTGGCATATGGCAAATATTAAAAATTATGGTAATCCTAATTGTCCTAAAATGGGAAAGGTTTATTCTAATTTCATGTCAGATATTGAGAAAAACATACATATGTCTCTTTTTATATAGTGGATGGAAACTTCTGGTTTCAACTGTATATACCCCCCTTATGGTCAGTGCCAACTCCGAAATAATGAAATAACTAATAGCTGCCACCACCCATCGTTTATACAGGCCGATTGGACACTCATTACAGGTAGCGTATGGCTTCAGGGGTGCGGTTTACTGAGTAAGAGGAAAAGAGCTATTACATTTATACATTTAATTTAGAAAGATAGGCAGGGTTTCTAAAAAAAATATACAAAATGATACAGAATGGGAAGAAACAATATGGTATGTACAATTACATGAATTAAAAAGGAATAATGAAAAAATACTACTAAACCTGGTCACGGAAATGGCTCAGAACTTAGCGGAAGGAAGTTGGACAGAACCCAAAGCGAACTATGTCTTCCAAGGACTGACAAATAACCCAGATCCAAATGCTGCTTTTTATTAGCTATGGGTTACGCCCACATACTTTCCCTTGATGAGCTCATCTGGGGGTGCATTGTGGGATGTGCTGGGTCTGTTACAATTATATAAGTTACCCAACTTAAAGGACATCTTTGCCCCTGAAGGTTCCAGACGGTATTGACGACATATTTCTTATCGTGATTTTACTGTTGCATAGAGATCAAACATGGCCAGGTTCGCATCATCTATCATCCCATTATTACGTTGGAGGGGTTCTAGTGGGAAAATGTATATCCCATAAATATTGGATAGATACAAAACCCCAATTGTCATATCTGGACAATGGACAAAGTCTGGAACACTCTCAGAAAAATCCTTTGAACCCAGGATGCTTATTGCTGGGAAAAAAACAGCCCCTGCACTTCTCCTCTTCTGCGTAAACAGATCTCAAGATGACTGTCTTTTTTCCTGAGCAGATATCCAGTTTTAATCACCTGTCCAGGGCAGGTGGTTTCTGCTTCAAAAAGGAGATGAGGTTTTAGCTCTCTCTAGCTGTAATTAGTTTTCTCTCTTTCCCATATGTTTAATGTGAGGGGGACATGTCCACTCCCTGGAGATGACTTATGCATTTTTAATGTTTCTCTATGACAAGCCCCTTTTCCTATTTATCCGTCTATCTATATTTATCTATCTACAGTGATGCTTTAAAATTTGTGAACGCTTCGGAATTTTCCATATTTCTATATCAATTTGACATGAAACTACATTTGATTTTCACACAAGTAGTAAAAGTAGATGAAGAGAACCAAATCAAACAAATGAGTGAATAATATTAGACTTTTTATTTTTTTATATGAGGAATATGATCCAATATCACATCTGTGAGTGGCAAAAGTATGTGAACCTTTGCTTTCAGTATCTAGTGTGACTCTCATTAATAGCAATAACTGCATCTAAATATATTGTTGACTAGTCCGTGGAGGAATTTCAGTCCATTCCTCTCTGCAAAACAGCTTCACCTCTGTTATGTTGGTGAGATTTCTCCCATGAAATGTTGGCTTCAGGTCCTTCCACAACATTTCTATAAGATTAAGGTCAAGACTTTGATTTGACCATTCCAAAATGTTAACATCATTCTTCTTTAACAATTCATTTGTAGAACGACTTGTCTGTTTGGGTTGTAGTCTTGCTGCATGACCCACATTCTCTTGAAATTCACCTTATGGACAGATGTCTTGACATTTTCCTTTAGAATTAGTTGGTCATTGATAGCAATCCCAGACCAGATGCAACAAACTAGGCCCAAACCAAGATACTTCCACCACCATGTTTCATAGATGTTATGAGGTTTTTATGCTGTAACGTCATGTTTATTTTTCTACAAACATAAAACACTTCAATTAAACCAAAAAGCTATACTTCGGTCTTATCGGTCCACAAAACATTGTTCCACTAGCCTTCTGTCTTGTCCAGGTGATCTTTAGCAAACTGCAGGTGGGGAGCAATGTTCTTTTTGGAGAGTAGTAACTTTCTCCTTGGAATCCTGCTATGATGTACACCCCTGATAGTGCACTCCTGAAATGTGAGCGAGGCCTTTAGTTACTTAGAGGTTACCTTAGGTTCCTTTGTTACCTGGCAGACTACAGTATGATATGCATTAGTCTTAGAGTGATGTTTGTTGGTTGACCACTCTGGGGGAGGCGAATAATGGTCTTGAAATTCCTTCAGACTTGTACTCATTCTGTCTGACTGTGGATTGGTGGAGTCCAACTCTTAAGAGGTGGTTTTATAACCTTTACAAGCCTGATGAACATCAAGAATTCTTTTTTAGAGCTCCTCAGAAATTTCCTTTGTGCCACGTAACACTTCAACAAACGTGTTGTGAAGATCAGACTTTGATAAATCCCTGTTCATCAAATATAATGTCACCCATTCATACCTTATTGTCATCCCACTCATTGAAAACACCAAACTCTAATTTCACCTTCAAATTATCTGGTAATCCTAAGGATATTTGCCCACATAGCGTTTTTGTAGCGTTTTTGCGGCGTTTTTACGGCCGCAAAAACGCCGAGAAAATGCTTGTAAAACCGTCTGCCATGCAAAGCAATGTGAATTCGGATGTGCTGTGCACATGATGCGCTAATTAGCGCGCTGAATTTGCATTGCGTTGCAAACCGCAGCATGACCATTTCTACCGCGATTACGCCGCAAATTCGCGGCCATTGAGGAACATTGAAACGCAGCAAACCTGCAGGTATATGTGGATTTGCTGCGTTTCAATTACATTCAATTTGTGGCGTAATCGCGGTGCATGTGGTACCCAGGATGAAGAGGAGACTACAACTCCTCTTCATCCCGGCTACCACGCGGTGAAAAAAAAGTTAAAAATAAAAAAAACCTGTATACTCACCTCTCCGGTCTGCTCCCGGCGGCATCCTCTCTCCTCGGCGTCCCGCGGTGTACTGGCAGGACCTGCTGTGACGTCATTTAGTCAGCTGATGGTCACGCGACCGCTGACGTCAGCAATCAGGTGATCGTCGCGTAACCATCATCTGACTAAATGACGTCACCGCAGGTCCTGCCAGTACACCGCGGGACGCCGAGGAGAGAGGATCGCCGCCGGGAGGAGACCGGAGAGGTGAGTATACAGGTTTTTTTTTTATTTTTAACTTTTACATTGTTTTTTTTTTTTTTTTTTTTTTTTTTACTATAGATGCAGCATTTAAAGCATCTAAGTTGGTCACACAATATAAATCCATGCCGGTTGCATGGATTTATATTGTGTGACCAACTTGTCAAGCAGTTTTCCAAGTGATGCTCAAAATCGCTTGGAAAAGTGCTTGAAAAAACGCAATGTAAAAATGCTGAAAAAACGCTTCTCTCTGGCAGAAAAAGCGCATGTAAATCTGCATGCATTTTTTTCTGCCAGAGAGAGGCAAAAACGCTCTGCATCAAATCTGCTACGTGGGCACATAGCCTTAAGGTTCACATACTTTTGCCACTCACAGACATATGATGTTGGATCATTTGCCTCAATAAAACAATGACGTCTAATATATTTATCTATTTTTAAGACTTGTGTGAAAATCGGATGTAGTTTTATATTTAATTTATGCAGCAATATGGAAAATTCTGAAAGGTTCACAAACTTTCAAGCACCACTGTGTCCATATCTATGTATTTATTTTTCTGTCTCTCTGTCTATCCACTTTCCCTTTTTCTTGTAACTCTTGGCCCGATTAATCAAGACTAGTGTTTTGTACCCTAGTCTAAAAGAGTGAAGAGTGTGCTAGAGTAAGGTGCAGGAAAATTCATTAAGATCTGTGCACAACTTAACAATTTGGGTGCATCTTTTAGCTGTTGTGCCCCACTGCAATAAATGTACTGTAGTCGAGGAATAGAAAACACTTTTGTTCTAATTTTTGCCACTTTTGTGGCTTGAATTATGATGAAGTTGGCGGGCGCATTCAGCCTTGTCCCCTCCTGTTAAGTCCCATCCACTTTTCAAAAATTCTGTGAAACTGACTGTGAATAATGTGTTACACGCACGCCGCTAGGTTCAGATAGGGCGAGACGGGTTTCATGAATTTGTTGGAATGCTGGGGGAACCATTACTCAGGGCGACCATAGGCTGCAGCTTCTCTCAGGCACATGATAGATTCAATTGCTGACCAGACACATATGACAAGAGTTTAACAGTTGAATTTAATCTGAAGCACGGCCAGTGCAATTCAGGGATATTACAGCAATAACCTTCATTACAGTACAGTCTCATAAAGCAGGCACAGTAATGTCAGTCTCTTCAGTAGCATAATTCAGCACAGATTAGATCTCTTGGCAGCACACTGTTATGCATAAACAGCAGGCTTTTTCATTCACAAGGACTCAATAGTACACAGCATTCTTTATCCTGCATGGAGATGGAGGAGGGGAGGGTTCGATGAGGGAGATGATCTCTGTGATACAATTCCTTACAGTCCTTATCTTCCTGCCCAACAATAGACTTCCTGAACTAACAGTGCAGGGTATCTGACCTGTGTTGAGCTTCACCCTGGACTTGAATCCTGTTCTCTTTCCTGCACTTCTGTGAGATACAGATCACACACACCACTTCTCCCTTTGGCTGTAGTCAGAATAGTAAACAAGTTCCCCACAATCCCCCTGGGGCTCTGCTAACAACTCCCTGTCTCTTGTGACTATGTTAACCCTTATAGTTGCTGGATGCTTTTGAAGCAACAGCACTACTTCTGCATGTCACAAATGCCAAAAATTGCTAGGTTTTTGCACAATAATGAATTTTAGCACAAGCCAAAATTGTGTCAAAAACTGTTCATTTTTTGTCTCACTGAAGCGATTGAATATGACTGAGAGCTAGATGTTCAGTCTATTACTTTAGATCAATGCGGGTCGTTTGGCAATACAGATACCCCTATGTCTTCATCTACCAAGCATTTTGGGCGAACATAAGGTAAGTGTGTAGCTTCACTTTAAGAAGCTGTTTTGTTCGTCGGAGCAGTAACAGCAGGTGGAGAAGTGTCAGGAGAACTTTGCTGTTCCCTGATTTATGTCTCCTGGGGCTCTTGGTTTGATCACATGAAAAATAAGTGGGCACATTGTTTGTGCACAATGCTTTGTTTGCATGATTAACAGCGGTAATTTTCTGTAGCGCCAGCCTCTGTATCCAGTAGGTGGTCTGCTTTTCCATTTTCCTGGGCCGCGCCCTCCGCTTCATTCTGCGCCGACACGTTGTACCATAAATATCTGGTGGCTGATTCTCAAAGAGAGTTTTCCTTCTATGCTGACAATGATTATGCTCTCTGTGTATCCGGAATTTACATAAAAAGTCATAAAGGAAGATTGAGATAAAGACAAATAAACAAAGGCACGCCGCGCCATAATGATACACAAAGTAGAAGATATTGTAATAATGCAGCAACATCAGCACCCTGCAGGCACTGCTTACTAAATGTCTGCTGTCCTCATTAGTCTGGCTGAGGCTTAGTGTAGAGCACAGTGCCACCGCTGACTATTACCCATCTATCTCTCTATTGTTTTTCTCAATCTTATATCACTCTTTTTTTCTTATAGGCATCTATTTATTTATGTATCTCAATCTAGTATCATCTATCTATCTATCTACGGTATCTATCTATCGTTTTTCTCAATCTTATCTCTTTTTTTCTTATAGGCATCTATTTGTTTATGTATCTATTTATTTATGAATATCAGTTTGGTGTCACCTCTCTTTTTCTTTATCTATCTATCTATTGTTTTTCTCAGTCTCCTCTTTAATTCTTATAAGTATGACGCGCCCCTGGGCCTTCTGTGTCGTGCGGCATCGCGTGCACGGGGGCTTACCCGGAGCCGGATCAGATGGGGGTAGTAGTCTCGTGGCGGTGACCCGGTCCGTGCCCAGGGAGTCAAACTAAGTGGCGAGTCTATTAGCAGTAGATGTTGGATGACTACGCCACCCGTTGAATGCAGCTTTGGAGCTGCCGCTGCAGGGCAGACCGCTGAGGCCGGTGGAAGGATGGTGCAGTGGGGATGGTATAACCCCCAACGGGAGGGGTATGGCCTCAGGGCAGCCGAAGTGGATGATGGGGGTAGCAGGAACCACTCAGAGACGATGCGTGTAGTTCAGGGTCTTTACTGGTGACAAAGATAGACCCTCCCGGAGTACTTGCTAGCGATCGGGGCCTGGTCAGTCCTTGAGCAGATGGGATCTCCCCTGGCCAGGCGGAGTTGTAGGCCTTCCCAGCTAACTGTACTCTTCTGGCTACCTTGCTAGAGGCGGGTAAAAGTAGCCCACGTCCCTGAGTGTACCGTGTGGTGCTCACCCGTATGGCCGGTGACTCGGGGCCTTCTAATGGCTTCCGCTCCACGATGGCGGTGCTGGTCCCACGCGTGTGACCGTGCCTTCGGGTTTCTGGGCCAGAGGACCTGCAATCCCCTGCCGGTCGGTTTCTGCTGCTGGGTAAGGATTAGTCCCCACAGCCTCGGACTCCGGGTCCGGTGATAACTTCCCAGTCAGGGCGAGCTCTGCAGCTGCCAGCCCCTGACTCCTTGTAGCACTGCTCCCACAGAGCTCCTGTTGTTTCTTCCTATGCTGCTTCTCTTCTCTACTCTTGTTCTCTCTCTCCCAACCCTGCCTCAGCCCCAGGTTTTTATAGGGGAAGTTCTTCCCCTCCCAGGACTGGGCAGGAGGTGTGGCATGCACAGGATCCCTGACCAAAGGACCTCCCACCTGCTCTCAGACATAATATTGCTATTATTGTGGAGACCAGACCCCTGGGGTGCCACAAGTATTTACTGTATGTGTCTATGTAACTACCAATGTATCGCAATCTGATATCTTCTTTCTTTCTTTCTTTCTATCTCCTTTTCTCTCTCTCTTTCTTAATCTATCTATCTCATTCTTTTTTGCTCCCCTTCCTGGTATATTGTTCTCTATCATGGTCCCCTTCCAGATATAATGTGCCCCAACGTGGTATATTATTATTATTTATTTATATAGCACAATTGATTCCATGGTGCTGTACATAAGGGGTTACATGCCAAATACAGATATCACTTACAGTAAACAAACTAAAAATGATAGACTGGTACAGAGGGAAGAGGACCCTGCCCTTGCGGGCTTCCATTCTACAGGAATGGGGAAGGAGACAGTAGGTTGGGGGGGATTGCAGCAGCTCCGGTGGTGGTGAGGAGGCAGTGGGGTTATTGTAGGTTGTAAGCTTGTTTGAGGAGATGGGTTGTCAGGTTCCATCTGAAGGATCCAAATGTGGTGGCTAATCGGACATGTTGAGGCACAGAATTCCAGAGGATGGGGGATATTCGTGAGAAGTCTTGGAGGCAACTGGGTGAAGAATGAATAAGTGCGGAGGAGAGAAGGAGGTCTTGGGAGGACCGGAGGTTAAGTAAGGGAATATATCGGGAGATTAGTTCAGAGATGTACGGAAGAGAAAGGTTATGGATTGCTTTGTAGGTCAGTGTTAGTACTGTAGTTTGAACTGGATACGCTGGGAAATTGGGAGCCAGTGAAGGGATTTGCAAAGGGGGATAGCAGAAGAGTGGCGAGGCGAGAGATGAAGTAGTCGCACAGCAAAGTTGAGGATAGACCAGAGGGGTGTGAGAGTGTTAGCAGGTAGGCCACACAGGAGGATGTTGCAGAAGTCGATGCGGGAGATGATGAGGGCATGCACAAGCAGTTTAGTAGGTTGAGGAAAGGACAGATTCTGGAAATATTTTTGAGCTGGAGGAGACAGGAGGTGGCGAGAGCTTGGATGTGGGGTTTGAAGGACAGGGCAGAGTCAAGGGATACTTTGAGGCAGCGGATTTCCGGTACAAGGGAAAATGTGATGTAATTTATTGTGATAGAAAGATCAGGTGGAGAAGATATGCGAGATGGAGGAAAGATGATGAGTTCAGTTTTGTCGACATTGAGCTTGAGTAAGCGAGAGGAGAAGAAGGACGATATGGCTGATAGACATGCTGGGTTTCTAGACAGCAGAGAAGTGACATCAGGGCAAGAGAGGTAGATCTGGGTGTCATCAGCGTACAGATGGTACTGGAAGCTGATCTTCTCATTTTAAGATTTTTCTGTATTTTCATAACTATGAAAATTGTACATTCACACTGAAGGCATCAAAACTATGAATTAACACATGTGAAACAACTGAAAATATGTCTTATATTCTAGGTTCTTCAAAGTAGCCACCTTTGGCTTTGATGACTGCTTTGCACACTCTTGGCATTCTCTTGATGAGCTTCAAGAGGTAGTCACCGGAAATGGTCTTCCAACAATCTTGAAGGAGTTCCCGGAGATGCTTAGCACTTGTTTGTCCTTTTGCCTTCACTCTGCGGTCCAGCTCACCCCAAACCATCTCGATTGGGTTCAGGTCTGGTGACTGTGGAGGCCAGGTCATCTGGCGTAGCACCCCATCACTCTCCTTCTTGGTCAAATAGCCCTTACACAG
Organism: Phyllobates terribilis; assembly: GCF_046119375.1. NCBI lineage: Eukaryota > Metazoa > Chordata > Amphibia > Anura > Dendrobatidae > Phyllobates > Phyllobates terribilis. The sequence goes on along the minus strand of NW_027362769.1, from coordinate 358,571,745 downwards.
CCTGGAGGTGTGTTTGCGGTCATTGTCCTGTTGAAAAATAAATGATGGTCCAACTAAACGCAAAACGGATGGAATAGTATGCCGCTGCAAGATGCTGTGGTAGCCATGCTGGTTCAGTATGCCTTCAATTTTGAATAAATCCCCAACAGTGTCACCAGCAAAGCACCCCCACACCATCACACCTCCTCCTCCATGCTTCACGGTGGGAACCAGGCATGTAGAGTCCATCCGTTCACCTTTTCTGAGTCGCACAAAGACACGGTGGTTGGAACCAAAGATCTCAAATTTGGACTCATCAGACCAAAGCACAGATTTCCACTGGTCTAATGTACATTTCTTGTGTTCTTTAGCCCAAACAAGTCTTTTCTGCTTGTTGCCTGTCCTTAGCAGTGGTTTCCTAGCAGCTATTTTACCATGAAGGCCTGCTGCACAAAGTCTCCTCTTAACAGTTGTTGTAGAGATGTGTCTGCTGCTAGAACTCTGTGTGGCATTGACCTGGTCTCTAATCTGAGCTGCTGTTAACCTGCGATTTCTGAGGCTGGTGACTCGAATAAACTTATCCTCAGAAGCAGAGGTGACTATTGGTCTTCCTTTCCTGGGGCGGTCCTCATGTGAGCCAGTTTCTTTGTAGCACTTGATGGTTTTTGCAACTGCACTTGGGGACACTTTCAAAGTCTGCACAATTCTTCGGACTGACTGACCTTCATTTCTTAAAGTAATGATGGCCACTCATTTTTCTTTACTTAGCTGCTTTTTTCCTGCCATAATACAAATTCTAACAGTCTATTCAGTAGGACTATCAGCTGTGCATCCACCTGACTTCTGCACAACACAACTGATGGTCCCAACCCCATTTATAAGGCAAGAAATCCCACTTATTAAACCTGACAGGGCACACCTGTGAAGTGAAAACCATTTCCAGTGACTACTAGTGTTGAGCGATACCTTCCGATATCAGGAAATATCGGATCGGATTGGATCGGGCCGATACCCAAAAAGTATCGGATATCGCCGATTCCGATACCGGAAACCAATGCAAGTCAATGGGACACAAATATTGGAATGAAAATAAACCCTTTCTTTCCTTGTAGGTTAATTCTACATGAAGGAAAACAACTAACAATAATGTAGAATGTATTGGGGGAGGTGGTTGCCCAAATCGATGGGAACAGTGCTCACAGTGAAACATGAAAAGCCGGCAATTCAGCAGCGGCATACACCGGTACCCGACAATTTATAACAGAAAGAATAGAGCTTCACACATAGATTAGATAGAAACATATCAGTCACATATATAATAAGTACAGTGACAGTGTTGCTTACTGTTCTTGTCATTTAGTGTAAAGGATTTATTTAAAAAAATATTAGTGTTTTCATGCACCGTCTCTTTAAAAAAGACGGCCGGCAATTCAGCATCTGTACCCGACAATTTCGAATAGAAAGAATAGAGAATCACACATAGATTAGATAGATAGAAACATGTCAGTCACATATATATGAAGTACAGTGACAGTGTTGATTACTGTACTTGTCATTTAGTGTTAAAATAAAGGATTTATTAAAAAAAAAAATTGGCGTGGGGTTCCCAGTAATTTTAGTCTGTAGCGGAGGTTAAGCAGACGGCTGGGGCAGATGTTTGAAGCCTGGGAAGGGGGTAATACCCACGGAGCTCCCCAGGCTACTAATATCAGCCCCCAGCTGAATACCTAGCCTTTACTAGCTATTAAAATGGGGGACCCCCCCAAAAAATGACGTGGGGTCCCCCCTATTTTAATAGCTAGCAAAGGCTAGGCAGACAGCTGGGGGCTGATATTAATAGCCCAGGAAGGGTGCCATGAATATTGGCCCCCTCCCAGGCTAGAAACACCAGCCGTCAGCCGCCCCAGAAATGGCTCATCCATAGGATGCGCCAATTCTGGCACTTAGCCTCGCTCTTCCCACAACCACCAGCTGCCTATTTGTACCTGGTTGGACACAACAATATAGGGAAGCCCTTTTTTTCTTTATTATTTCATGAATTTCATGAAATAATTAAAAAAAAAAAAATACGTGGGGCTTCTCCCTATTTTTGTGTCCAGCCAGGTACAACTAGGCAGCTGGGGGATGGAATCTGCAGCGCAGGGAGGCCCAAGCTTTCTGGGGCCCCGCCCGCGGCAAATTGCAGTCCGCAGCCACCCCGGAAAATGGCGCGTTCATAGAAGCGCCATCTTCTGGTGCTGTACCCAACTCATCCAGGGCCCTGGTGCCGTGGCTCACTGGGTAATAAAGGGGCTAGGGCCAGCTTGGTATTATCGCTGGCCCTAAGCCTGAAATTCATGGGGTCACGCCAATATTAGACATGACCACCATGAATTTCTAGTAAAGTATTTAAAAAAACCACAACACCCAGAATAAAGTCCTTTAATTGAAATAAACACACAATTCTTTATTGTTCTAAATTAAACCATACTTACCATCACGCCCATTCCAGCTGAAGCCAACGATCTCCTGCAATAAAAGAAAAATAATAAAAAACCAACATCATCCTTACCTTTCCATGGTTCCCAGGACAGCTCCAGCTCTGCTACATTGAGATGACAGGCTGGATCACAGCAGAAAGCTGCCATCCAGCCTGTCATCCCGCGGACACTGAGAAGCGCAGGCATGCTTGCGCTCCTCAGTGTCAGGCTGTGACGGCTTCCACTTAGCCTCGCTCTTCCACGCTGCCCTGGTGCGGTGGCAGGGGGTAATAGTGGTGGGGTTCATGTCAGCGCCAGCTGCCATGAAGCCCAGGTTAGTAATGATGGGCATCTATAAGACACCCCCATTACTAACCTACAAAGTGTTAAAAAGAAAACACACACTACACCCAGGAAAAAATAATTTTTTTGAAATAAAACACACCATTTTATTTAATTCTTAGTTTACTAAAAAAAAATAGTTACCTGTCCACGTTCCTGCGCTGATCTCCCATGCACAGCTGTCACATCTGGAGATGGTGACAGCTGTGCATGGCTGCTGTAAGCTCACACTGCCGGGAACACATCCGCTCCTAGCAGCGTGAGCCCCTGACTGAGGTCACCGGAGTGCATTCAGTCAGTGCTGCTCCGGAGACCTCCTTTACGGCAGTGCTGTACCGTGGGAATTTCTCACGATACAGCGGGGCCGTAAAGGAGCTGACCGGAGCAGCGCTGCCTGAACTCCGGCGAACCCACTTATGCAATGACGGGGCTGCTTTACGGCCCCATCATTCTAGCGGCGGCAGCGGTTCAGAGCGGTCACATTCTATGTGGCTGCTCTAAACTGGAGATCTTCGTGGGACACTCGTGGACTACTACGGAGGGGTAAGGATAAGGTTGTGGTTTATTATTTTACATTTTATTACAGGAGATCGATGGCTTCGGGGAATTAGGTGTCTAGGTGAGTATAGGTGTAGTTTTTTATTTTTTACTTTATTTTAGGTGGCGATCGGCGGGGACAGGTAATGTATAAACTAATTTATTTTAGGCAACCACTGGCCACCAAAGACATGTATTTAAAATTTATTGGGGACCAAAAAAAACATGTATGGGGGCAAAAATAGCACATGGGGCAGTTTAAATAGCAGGATCAGGCTGATGGGAACTACTGCTCCCATCAAGCTGATCCTGCTGGCACGAGTGGACGGGGAACAGACATAGGCCGATGGGAGTAGTAGTGTCACATCGGCCTATGTCTGCCTGCACGCACACACCCGCAGACATCGCACAGACACCGCACACACACTCGCAGACATCGCACAGACACCGCGCACACACCCGCAGACATCGCACAGACACCCCGCACAGACACCGCGCACACACTAATCATGATGGGTCTGATGGTCTGGGAGGTGAGGCTGACCTGTGCGGCCGTGGGAAAGTTCATGTGAGTTCATGCAATGCAGTGAAGCATGAACTCACGTGATCCCTCTGAGGGCACCGCGGCTACTTCAAATGAACTGCTGATCGGCATCACCTGATACCTCAGCTGTTCATTTGAAATAACCGGCGGGAAAGCGCAGCACAGAACGGGAAAGCCGGCGGTGAAGTCTTTTCACTGTCGGCTTCCCCGCCCGGGTCCTTCGCTCCCCGCTCCTTGGTGCTGTGCTCCCCGCTCCTTGGTGCTGTGCTCCCCGCCCGGTCCTAACTTATGATCAGGATGGGGGGAGTGGAGGATCGGGGTGGGAGACTGAGGGGAAGCAGTATGGGGCTGTGTGATTGTTTAAAAGCCAGCGGCTTTTTACCGCCCGCCGGCTTTTAAACAATCAGGAGAATTCTTTCAAGCTGGGATGGCATTCTGATGACAGGCTGGATCACAGCTGAGCGCTGCCATCCAGCTTGTCATCCTTCAGAGACACTGCAGAGTGCAGGCATTATGGGAACTTCCGATTCCGGTATTCGATATTGTAAAAGTATCGGAATTAAGTATCGGAATTCCGATACCGCAAATATCGGCCGATACCCGATATTTCAGTATCGGAATGCTCAACACTAGTGACTACCTCGTGAAGCTCATCAAGAGAATGCCAAGAGTGTGCAAAGCAGTCATCAAAGCAAAAGGTGGCTACTTTGAAGAACCTAGAATATAAGACATATTTTCAGTTGTTTCACACTTTTTTGTTAAGTATATAATTCCACATGTGTTAATTCATAGTTTTGATGCCTTCAGTGTGAATGTACAATTTTCAAAGTCATGAAAATACAAAAAAATCTTTAAATGAGAAGGTGTGTCCAAACTTTTGGTCTGTACTGTATATATGTGTCCTATCCTGGTATAATGTGCCCCATCCTGGTTTAATGTGCTCCATTCAGGTATATATGTCCCCCACCCTGGTATACATGTCCCCCATCCTGATATAATGTGCCCGATCCTGATATAATGTGCTCCATCTTGATATAATGAGCCCCATCCAGGTATATATGTGCCCCATCCTGGTATAATGTGCCCCATCCAGGTATAATGTGCCCCATCCAGGCATAATGTGCCCTATCCTGGTTTAATGTCCCCCACCCTGGTATACATGTCCCCCATCCTGATATAATATGCCCAATCCTGATATAATGTGCCCCATCCTGATATAATGTGCTCCATCCAGGTATATATGTGCCCCATCCTGGTATAATGTGCCCCATCCTGGTATAATGTGCTCCATCCAGGTATAATGTGCCCTTTCCTGGTTTAATGTGCCCAATCCAGGTATAATGTGCCTCATCCTAGTATAATGTGCCCCATCCTAGTTTAATGTGCCCCATCCAGGTATAATATACCCCATCCTGGTATAATGTGCCCTATACAGGGTTAATATGCCCCATTCTAGTATAATGCGTCCCATCCTGGTTTAATGTGCCCCATCCTGGTATAATGTGCCCCATCCAGGTATAATGTGCCCCATCCTGGTATAATGTGCTCCATCCAGGTATAATGTGCCCTTTCCTGGTTTAATGTGCCCAATCCAGGTATAATGTGCCTCATCCTAGTATAATGTGCCCCATCCTAGTTTAATGTGCCCCATCCAGGTATAATATACCCCATCCTGGTATAATGTGCCCTATACAGGGTTAATAATGCCCCATTCTAGTATAATGCGTCCCATCCTGGTTTAATGTGCCCCATCCTGGTATAATGTGCTCCATCCAGGTATAATGTGCCCCATTCTGGTTTAATGTGCCCTGTTTTGTAATGCATGAAAAACCAACTATACTACTCACCTACCCCCACGCTCCCACGCCGATCGGGGTCCTCTTCTAAAGCTGGGAGCGGGAGCTGACGTTGGCGTGCCCGCGACTGGGGGTGCATGGCAGCTGCTGGCCAATGATTGTCCGGCGTTGTGCATTGCAGCACAGGGATCCGACGGGTTCCCTGAGCCGCAATACATTTCAGTTGAATGTGCGTCCTCGGATGTACATCCAAATGAAGTAATCGCTGGTGGCGGCGGCCCCCCCCCCCAACTCAGGGTCCCTGTGCGGCCGCACCGGCAATATGTCTGCACCTTTATCTCTCTCTCTCTCTAGCTATCTATCCATCATTCTATCTATCCATCATTCTATCTATCTATCTATCTATCTATCTATCTATCTATCTATCTATCTATCTATCTATCTATCTATCTATCATCTTTTTCAAACCTTTATCATTCTTTCTTTCTTATAGGTATTTATTTGTGCATTTCAATTTTCTTTCTTTCTTTCTTTCTTTCTTTCTTTCTTTCTTTCTTTCTTTCTTTCTTTCTTTCTTCCTATCATTCTGTTTCTGCCTACCTTCTGTATTTCTGTATTCCTCTATAAATGATATAGGGTTAAGTTGGTAGATGTAATAGGGAACAGCAACAGGAGGCCACAAGCAAAGAAGAGATTTGTGTTTGATTAATACACCCGACTGAGTTCCAAGGCACAAAGAGTCAAGCAATAAAAGACCATTTTTTTCATGGCTTGTCTTATATGGAAGCAATATAGTCAGCAAACACCAGTGGCCTGAGTTGAGAAGTAGAGAGAGATTGCATTTCTGCTGCCTTTTCCACAAGGTCTATAAAACTTCTTTATTTATCTGGAAAGTACACATGGCAGGGGCACAAGCTCGGAAGAAAAAAAAAATAGTCAACTGTCCTAAAAACAATGCAGCTAGTTTCTCCTGATTATTTGCATAGTTGGCTATTGTTATGTTGTTTATGTTGCTGGGTCCAAATTTATTTATTATTTTATCCCTTGAAAAAAAAAAAAATCAAAAAGGAAATAGAACAGTGGAGTGGAAATTTTTCTTGAGGCGTGAAATGGTCACTGATGGCCCCTCGCTGTAAGTGCACTAAGAATCCGTTAGTCGGAAGTTTAACATCAAAGAGCAATTTGTCATTGTGTAGTGACAATGACACAAATTACATGGCCAGGGATTTACCCAGTGATGCATTTCTTTAGTGCCTGGAAGGTGAAAAGCCACTGTCTGCATTTAAAAGAAGAATCTTCCACTTTGATAGAGACAGAAACAGCCTCTGACAACATAAATTGGCTCCATTACATTGCATCTCGGAGAGGGGCTGAGAATGGCGCTGGCAGTTGTGCACTGCCGGACATATAATTTGGCCATTGTATGAGCATCACCGGGTGCATTTGTTTAAAAGGAAAATAAACAGTGAATGGATATTTTTTTTCTGTTGTTTTGGCCTTTATCTAACCGAAAAACACATGAAGGCAACGATCAAAATTGCAAATCCTTCTTTCAAAAAGTGGTCAATTGTCTTAGATGCATAAATCTATAGCTTCGAAGCTTTAAAGCACCACTCCACCGGGTTTTTTTTTCAGTGCTGGAGTGGCGCTTTAAAATATAAGTCTCCTTCCCCCGGTCATATACTCACCCTCCGGCGTCTTTCCCAGTTTTCAGGTCCCGTGGCGCCATCTTGTGAGTGCAGCTTCACACGCTCTCAATACAAGTCTATGAGGGCCAGAACAAGGCTCTCATAGACTTGTATTGAAAAGTGACCTCCGACGCGCGCCAGCATACACTTTTCACAAAAGATGGACTGGAGCGACAGGTAAACCGATGAAGGCAGCGGAAGGTGAGTATATGACACAGGGCAGGGGACTTATATTTAAAGCACAACTTTAGCAGTGCAATAAAAAAACGAGTAAGTGGTGCTTTAAGGTTGAAAGAATGCACAAGTCCATCAAGTTCAACCTATAACCTAATATATTGATGCAGCGAAAGACAAAAACCCCATGAGACAGATCACTGTGGGACACAGACAGAAGAGGACCTCTGTACAAGAACAGTATTAGGGCCCTTTGCAGCCCAATAGCTCATCATAATGCACAATTCCACTTGTTTTGGAGGTGGAAATGGATCCCATTATCTATTGGGCCCCTGTGCGGCTGCACAGGTTCAGCCAATAATATGTCCACCCCTGAGGCAGAAGCTAATTGCTCCATGTTAGTACAAGAACATATAAGAAATTTTGTAATATATATTATCACCGAAATAAGCTTAATTCTCCACTTATGAGCCACTACTGTGGCTTCCTGAACTAATCAATCACTGCAAAAATCCATCTTAGTAAAATAAAAAGAGGTACTGTCAGCTCAATAAGGCCACGGCCCCACTATCAGTATTTGGTCAGTATTCGGTCAGTAATTTTCTCAGGAGTGGGAGGCAAAACCAGGTGAGGAACAATCGGAGAAAAGGTATAATAGAAACAAGTGTCACCAATTCTGCATTTATCACCCTCTCCTGGTTTTGGCTCCCACTCCTGAGAAAAAATACTGACCGAATACTGACCAAAATACTGACCGAATACTGACCAAATACTGATAGTGGGGCCGTTGCCTTAGGTGTCAGATTACAGCTACTTAATGAAGTTTATGGAGAGGAAAAATAAAAGGAGAAGGACAAAGACAGATAATGTTGCTGCTTTCTAATAAGTGTTTTATTTCACCTTAGTGCTGGATTCACGACTACACTGCTCAGTCCTACTGTATAATGTCCTCCATGCTGCTGCTGCTTCTGTACATGTGATACATATAGACAGGAGAGCAGGAATTCCTATTATCTGTGTGTGCTGCGTAAGTGAGATATGTTAGCAGCCAGCTTCTACCCACTGGCTCAGAGACAACTGACAATTAGAGAGAGAATGAAGAGGGGAAAACACTTGAAAAAGATACAAGTCATGAAATGTCCAGAAACTGTTATTGCTCATGTATACACACATGACTATCTACTTTGGAGCCGGAATGGAAACTTGAACTATTGGATCACACTTAGGTTAATGTGGCTAAACTGAGGTGTACAGTCTACCTTGGTTATATTCTCAGATCGTGGTCCACAGAATAGTCACTCATTGTCGACAGGTACTACAAGCATCAGGAGACAAACCTGGAGGAACAAGCTCATAATTAAAGGTCTGACAGCTATTACCCCTAACAATCTGATAATGATGGCTGCATCGGCGTCTCTGCCCCCTGCCAGGCAGAGACGCCGTCCATCTCACCTCCCCGCTCCCCGCGCGGCGTCCTCCCGCGCTCCTCTTCCTCCTGTTGCCGGCACGTGCAGTTTCCCGGGCACTGTGCTCAGTGCGCGCGCGCTCCCTCTCTCTTAAAGGGGCTGCGCGCGTCGCCCTAAGGAGTCCCCGGCCAATAGCCGGAGGACCTCCCATATATAAGGCACCTCCTCCAAAATGGAGGTGCCCGAGCAATAGTTGTTGCACAAGTATTCTTACCTCTGCTTCAGCCCTCAGGTCCAGTTGCCAGCCTGACCACTGTTCCAGTCCGCCAGCCTGACTACTCTCCAGCTCGACACTCTGTCTTCCGTTCAACCCGCCAGTCTGACTATGGGCAAGCCCGCCTGCTTACCAGGAAGCACCTGCCTGTTACCTGCCTGCTTCCTGCCGTGCCTGCTAGTCTGCTCACCTGGGAGCACTCGCCCGCTACCTGCCTGTTACCTGCTAGCCTACCTGGAGGCTCTGCTGTCACTTGCCGTGACCACCTGCCTGCTAACCAAGAGACTTCAGCCTGCTTGGCCATCACTTGCCGTGACCACCCGTTAGCCTACCTGGAGGCTCCTGCCATCACTTGCCGTGACCACCTGTCTGCTAACCTAGAGACTTCAGCCCGCTCTGCCGTCACGTGCCGTGACCACCCGTCAGCTAACCCAGAAACTTCTGCCTGCTTGCTGTGCCCATCCGCTATACCGGTCAGTCCCAGCCTTCTGACCCTTGGGAGCCACCTGCTCTCTTACAAAGTCGTTCCCAGAGTAGCACCTGGCCCCTCTGCTCGGTCCCTCCCTGGTCACGGAGTCGTTAGTCGCCGTACGACCAGGGTCGGTCTGAGTTGATACTTAGTTACGCCCCTCTGGGTCCCTCCTTGCACCACGGCACTGAAGTTCCACCACCCGGATCCGTAACAGTTTGCTCGGGTCATGGAACCCGGTGGCACCCAAGCTCCCTCGCTCTCTGACCTATACCAGGAGGTGTCCCGTCAGAGATCCCAACAGGAAACCATCCTGAACTACCTGCGGAGTGTCAACTCCCGCCTGGACACACTGCCTGTTCCTCCTGCGTCCACCTCGAGTCGTACGACTACCGCTCCGACAGCGCCGCTGCCCACCAATACCATGGCATCCAGCTCCGGTCCCCGGCTATCTGCACCTCCTCGTTTTGGTGGCAACCCCGCCTTAGCTCGAGGTTTCATAAACCAGTGCACCCTGCACTTTGAACTCTTGGCACATCAGTTCATCTCTGACCGGGCCAAAGTGGCATTCATCATGTCCCATCTCACTGGGGAGGCACTAGTATGGCTAAATCCCCTGTGGGAGAGAGGGGATCCCCTGGTGTCTGACCTGTCGTCTTTCCTCGCTGCTTTCCGGAAAGTCTTTGATGAACCAGGACGAAAAACCTCTTCAGCCTCCTCTCTGCTACGTCTCCGCCAAGAGAGTCTCACCGTGGGCCAATATGCCATACGGTTCCGTACCCTCGCTCCTGAGCTTGCCTGGAATAACGAGGCCCTGGTGTCCGTCTTCTGGGAGGGCCTTTCCGGTCGGATAAAGGACGAGCCAGCTGGTCGGGACATTCCTACCACCCTGGATGACCTGGTGTCACTAGCTACCCAGATTGACATCCGGTTCCAAGAACGCACCAAAGAGACCACCCTGGAAAGAAAGTTTCCCCGCCTTGCTCCCACTTTTCAGAGACCTGCCTCTCAACCAGTCACTCCCCGGGCGCACTTGCCCGAACCCATGCAGATCGACCAGACCAAGATGGTCAAATCTCGCCAAGAGTTACACTGAGCTGAGGGGAGCTGTTTCTATTGTGGCAGTAAGGAGCACCTGATCCGTTTCTGCCCGGAGAAGCTGGGAAACTCCAGTGTCTAGGACCGCTCAGAGAGGTCGTCCTAGGCAAAAGTAAGCCCTCTCCATCCCAGACTTTGTCTGTCTCTATCTCCTGGGGAGAGAACCATCATTTTGAAATCGCTCACCTGGATTCTGGAGCTGCTGGAAACCTCATTTCCCAGTCCCTGGTAGAGAGATACCGAATTCCCACCAAACCTCCGAGGATGGAAGACTCCTTCCGGTGACCATCCTGCTCGTCACTGAACCCATAACCCTGCAGGTGGGAATGCTGCACTCTGAGAAAATTTCCTTCCATGTGCTATCCGGACTCTCTCACTCCCTATTGCTAGTGACGCGCCCCCTGGGCCATGTTTGGGGAATACCCGGAGCCGGATCCGTTGGGGGTGGTAGTCCTCGTGGCGGTGACCCGGTCCGTGCCCAGGGTGTCAAACTAAGTGGCGATGTTTTTAGTGGCAGATGTGATATTGTTCGACTACGCCACCCGTTGAATGCGGTTACGAAACCGCCGCTGCAGGGCAGACCGCTGAGGCCGGTGGTACAGTTGTGCAGCGTGGGTAGTATAACCCCCAACGGGAGGGGTATGGCCTCAGGGCAGCGGACGTGGATGATGGGGATGGTAGAATTGCACGCAGGCACCAGGAACCACTCAGAGACGGTGCGGTGTAGTTTACTGGTGACAAAGATAGACCCTCCCGGGAGTACTGGCTAGCGGTCGGGATCTGGTCAGTCCGTGAGCAGACAGGATCTCCCCTGGCCAGGCGGAGTTGTAGGCCTCCCCAACTAACTGTACTCTTCTTGGCTACCTTGCTAGAAGCGGGTAAAAGTAGCCCACGTCCCTGAGTGTACCGTGTGGTGCTCACCCGTATGGCCGGTGACTCGGGGCCTTCTGGTAGCCTCCGCTCCACGACGGCGGTGCTGGTCCCTTGCGTGTGACCGTGCCTTCGGGTTTCTTGGCCAGAGGACCTGAAATCCCCTGCCGGTCGGTTTCTGCTGCTGGGTATGGAACAGTCCCCACAGCCTCGGACTCCGTGTCCGGTGGGATCTCTTCAGCCAAGGCGAGCTATCTCGCTTCCAGCCTCTGGCACTCACTCCTGCTCCTACAGAGCTCCTGTTGTCACTTTCCCTGCAACTGCTCCACACCAGACCAGACTGTGTCTCTGTCTCTGTCTGTGTTCTTCTTCTCTTCTTTTTTTTTCCTAACCCCACCTCAGCCCCAGTTTATATAGGGGAAGTTCTTCCCCTCCCAGGACTGGGCAGGAGGTGTGGCATGCTTAGGGTTCCTGACCAGGAGACCTCCCACCTGCTCACAGACGTAATATTGCTATTACTGTGGTAACCAGAACCCTGGGGTGCCACATTCCCCCCTAGTAAAATTTAGTACTCCGGGACTAAACATATTTTTGAAAACATAACAGGGTATAAACAGGAACAATACAATAAGGAAAAACACATTAGGGTGGTCACGGCGTGTCCGCAACTGGGTGCAATTTTTGAAGCAAAAAGGGTGTCCATTTCACCAAAGAACAGGGAGCCGTAACCAGGTAGGGGTCTGTCCTGCCCCGAGTCTTTAACAGTCTTTAGTCCGTTCCTGGGTTACGCTCCAAACATATATACAATAGAGTTCTAGTAAATCCACAAAAGATACCTATAAAATAACTGGAAAAACATAATTATTTACAAGCAACAGTAAACAGGTAAATACCAATAAAACAGTCTAAACACTTTAGATCCTCCAACGTACGGGCAACTGGCCTCTAGTGGTTCTAGTAGACCTACGGAGCTTACTAACCGGTCCTGAGCTACAGGGTGTAGGAGCTGTTAAAAGTAAGCTGGGCAGCTGTCTACGGACTCTTTGGCTCACTAGGGGCACGGCAGGCTCACTATAAGCAGAGGGTCGATTCTCCTGGTCTGCTTGTGTGGGGTCTTCTGCCTCCTGGACCGGCTGCTCTTCCAGCTCTACCTGTTTTTCCGTAGGCACTTGGGATGCTGGCTGGAGGAAGGTGAGGACGGGTACCACAACAGCGCCATTTACTTGTGTCCAAGACCGAGGGAAATCTCCGAGTACAGTACTGACCATCTCTTCCCTTTCCTCTGCGGGTCGAGGGTTTTCGTGATCTTCTTCAGGGTTTCGTAGTTGCTCGGGACACTTCTTCAGGTGATCTCGGGAGACAATGGCTGTGGTTTCTCCTCCATCCTTACTGATTGTGCAGATTTTTGGGTTTTCATGGCTTGATGGCAGTACGGTGTACGGGTCCTTCTCCCACTGGTCGTCCAACTTGTGGAGCCGTCTTTTCCTCTTCAAGACCTGCTCTCCAGGTACCAGGGGAACAGCGGGAGCATGCTGGTTGTAAGTCTTCTCCTGTCTTTCTCTTGCTTGACAGAGACTTCGCTCAACGCTCTCCTGTACTTTCCGGTACTGCTGCTGCCTCTCTGTGTCCCAGTCTGCTTCTGGTGAAGTGTCCTCGGGTGTCAGGACTCCCATATCCAGATCAACAGGCAGCTTACCAGGTCTTGCTCTCATTAGGTAAGCCGGGGTACAGTTGGTAGAACCTACAGGGATGTGGTTGTATAGGTCCACCAGATCAGGCAGTTTCTCAGGCCACAGACTGCGTTCTTCCAGGAGCAATGTTTTCAGAAGGTCTATCACCACCTGGTTCATCTTCTCGCAAAGTCCATTGGTTTGCGGATGATAGGGTGTTGTTCTTATCTTCCGGCAGCCATACAGAGTGCAGAACTCCTGGAAGACTTCCGCTTCAAAGGCAGGTCCTTGGTCCGTCAGCACCTGCTCTGGGTATCCGTGTGGACGGCAGAAGTGCTGCTGGAAGGCTCTAGCTGCTGTTTGAGCCGTTAAGTCCTTGACGGGGACTACAACCAAGAACCGGGAGTAGTGATCCACGATGGTTAACGCATAGACGTAGCCACTTCTGCTGGGGGTCAGTTTTACATGGTCCAAGGCTACCAGTTCCAACGGCTGCCTGGTGACGATGGACTGCAGGAGAGTCTTCTGGCTGGCACGGTCCTTCCTTCTTAGGTTGCATGGGCCACAGTCTCTGCACCACCTCTCGATGGTTCCTCTCATGCCTACCCAGTGGAACCGCCCGCGCAGCAGGAACTCCAGCTTCTTCCATCCGAAGTGCCCAGCTCCGTCGTGGTATGCCTCCAGTACCATTTCCGCGTCTCTTCTTGGCACCACTACTTGCCAGACCAGTTCATGCGTCCGGGAGTTAACCATTCTGCGGCACAACTTCCCCTTGTAAAGGAACAGTCGACTCTTCTCAGCCCACAGTTGCTTGGTCTCCTCCGGAGCGTCTGGGTCAAGGCGGGCATCTGGCTGAGTCAGCATCTCCTTCACCAGTCGGACGGCGGGGTCACTGTCTTGCGTTTCTGCCCAGTTGTAATGAGGTAAGGGGTTGAACGTAGCGGATTGCTTACCCCTTACACGGTGGGAATACTGGGTAGTCCCATGACGGTGAAACGCGGGGAGTTCAACTTCTTCCAGTTCCCCTGGATCTTCCCCTACGTCCGGTAGGTTTGGCATTCTGGACAAGGCATCCGCGTTGGTATTGGAGCGTCCTGCCCGGTATTTGATCGTGAACTCATAGTTGGACAGGCGGGCCATCCATCTCTGCTCCAGGGCACCGAGTCTTGCAGTGTCCAGGTGTGTCAACGGGTTGTTATCCGTGTACACGGTGAACCGCGAAGAGGCGAGGTAGTGCTTAAACCGTTCGGTGACTGCCCACACCACTGCCAGGAACTCTAGCTTGAATGAGCTGTAATTCTCAGGGTTTCTTTCGGTGGGTCGCAGTTTTCGGCTGGCGTAAGCAATTACCTGTTCTCTCCCCTGCTGGATCTGGGACAGTACGGCTCCTAGCCCGATGTTACTTGCGTCGGTGTAGAGGATAAAGGGCTGGCTGTAATCAGGGTACGCCAGGATTTCATCCCCCGTGAGGGCCATCTTCAGCTGGCGGAAGGACTCTTCTTCCAGCTTCTCCCATCTGAAGGGCGGCTTCTGGTTCTTGGCCTTCCTGGACTGGCCTATCAGGAGGTCCTGCATAGGAGCTGCCCTTTTGGTGAAACCGGGAATGAATCTTCGGTAGTAGCCTACCAACCCGAGGAACTGCCGCACTTCCTTTACGCTGGAGGGTCTTGGCCATTCCTTAATCGCGGTGATCTTATCAGGGTCGGGAGCCACTCCGTCAGCACTCACCACGTGTCCCAGGTACTACACTTTTGGTTTTAGCAGGTGACACTTCGACGGTTTCACCTTCAGACCGTAGTTTGCCAGGGCTTCAAACACCTCCGCCAGGTGCTTCAGGTGGTCCTCGTAGGTTTTGGAATAAACTATAACATCGTCCAGGTACAGCAGGACCGTCTCAAAGTTCCGGTGTCCCAGACAGCATTCCATCAATCGTTGGAAGGTTCCTGGTGCGTTGCAGAGTCCGAACGGCATGCAGGTAAACTCGCTAAGTCCCATCGGGGTAGTGAATGCGGTCTTCTCCCGGTCCGCCTCTGCGACAGGAACCTGCCAGTACCCGCTAGTGAGATCCAAAGTGGAGAAGAAGTTAGCAGATTTTAAAGCAGCCAAAGACTCCTCTATCCTTGGTAAGGGGTACGCATCTTTGTGTGTGATACGGTTGATTTTCCGGTAATCTACACACATTCTCATAGTGTTGTCTTTCTTTTTAACCAAGACTAGTGGAGCTGCCCAGGGGCTACAGCTATCCCTGATTACCCCAGCCTCCTTCATGTCTCTAAGCATCCCCTTGGCGTGTTGGTAGTGTGCAGGGGGTACGGGTCGGTATCTCTCCTTTATGGGAGGATGGTCTCCCGTGGGGATGTGGTGTTCTACCCCCTTTACTCGCCCGAAGTCTAGCGGGTGTTTACTAAACACTCTCTCGTACTCTCGAACCACCCGATAGACTCCCTGTTTCTGGTGTGAGGGAGTGGAGTCAGTACCCAAATGCAGTTGCTGACACCAGTCCTCCATTTGTTGCTTAGAGCCGTTACCTTCCTCTGGATGAGATGGAGGCAAGGGTTCCACGGACTGTACAGAATTTTGGTTGATGGTATACAATTTGGCTAGCATAGCATACCGGGGCAGGTACACTTCCCTCTTCCCGATATTTATTATGCGAACGGGCACCCTCCCATGGCGTACATCAACCACCCCCCGTGCCGTCAAAATGGTGGGCCTACTATCTGAGTAGACTGGTTCTACCATTGCCTGGTAATCTCTACCTCTCAGACCAATAGCTGCCCGGCACCAAATCATCATTTCACTTTTCGGGGGCATGGCAATAGGGAAAGGGTCACACATTCTCACGCTACCAATCTCACCACCGGAGAGTTCCACCTGTTGCCGTCGCATCAGTGCCCGGATCTCTTTTTGGAGCACTCGCTGCTGGCCGGAGCTGGCGTTCTTGGCAACCTGCTGTAAAATAAGAATCACCTCTGCAAGACAATTTTCAATCACATTAGTTCCTAGAGTTATCTTTGGGTGACTGTCGCGCTTATCAATGTCCACAATGATCAGTCCCTGTGCTGCCAGTTCGACTTTACCGATTTTAATGGTCATCTCTTTAAATCCGATCTGTGGCACGGGCTGACCATTGCTGGCGATGATACTCAAGTCGTCGTCTGGGTAGCGGGTTATATCCGAGTCATTCCAGTACTGCTTGAAGAGCACGTACGGGATGGTGGTGACCTGTGACCCGGTGTCAAGTAGGGCACTCATAGGAATGCCATCCAGTACCACAGGCAAGACTGGACGTCCTCCCACGTATTTGTCACGCCAGTTCGATGGGCCTGGTGATCTTATTCCTAGGGGTTGGCCCTCTACCCCAGGTTGTGCCAGTTTAAAGGACAGTACCTTGCCATATGTCCGGGTTGATTGCAGCGGCGGCAGATGGGTTGTCCGTCCTCATTGTATCGGTCGCTGGGTCTTCCTCTGGCCGGTGGGGTCCTCCTTGGTCGGCGCCACGGGATATCCTCCGGTCCGGATGCCAGCTGGATCTTCCCTGGAGTAGAAACCTGTAAAGACTGCACAGTTCGGGTTAGCGCGGCAACGCTTTTAGTTAGCTCTTGGACCTGATGGTGCAGGTCTGTAGCAGGGTCATTGTTTAAAGCCTGCGCATCAGCTCCCACAGGCCCTGCCGACAAGGGCGCCGCCTCCTGGTGGTAAGTGGTAGCAGGGCGTTTGTGGGTCACAGCGCCACCTGGTGCCGGTTCTCGGAGCACCCGGATGGCTCTGTCCTTGAACTGTGCAAAGTCCAGATGAGGATCCTGTAAGGCCATTGCCCGCAACTGGGTTCGGTGGGCATTGCAATGTAGACCCTCTATAAATTGTTCAGTCAACAGCTTGTCTTCGTTTCCCACGCCGTCAGGGTCGGCCTGCTTAATGGCTCTCAGGGCCTCTTGTAGGTTTAGTGCATAGTCCCTTATATTCTCATGTGCTCGCTGCTTGCACCCGTAGAATCTAAGCTTGATCTCGGCTGAGGTACGGGTATCAAAGGTGTCCTTCAGCCGGGCTAGTATCTCTGCGACAGTCCTCCTCCTCCCAAGTGGCCAGGACTTTACCTCCCTTTGGGCTGCCCCTGTTAATTGAGCCACCAGGATGCTCACTTTTTGCTCTTCTGTGAGGGGGTACACCTGGAAGAGGCTATCCAGCCTTTCTCTGAAGTCATTTAGGGTATGTGACTCCCCTGAGTACTGGGGTAGCCAGGCTGCCCCCGGGATGTAGGGCATGGTGAAAGGCATGACCGCAGCAGCGGTGGTGCTGGCGGTGGCTGTAGCAGTGAAGCTCTCCTCCGTATCCGACATCCTCCTCCCCCCTAGTGGACCGTGGCCTACCTTGCGATGATCCTCTTCCGTAGGCCGCGGCTCCGCAGTGGATCGTCAGGGTTGAGGACCTTCCGTCGCGCACCTGTGACGTCGGCGTCTGCTGGGCTCCTTCCAGGACCTTACGCAACGTCCGGACGTGAGGCGGAGCTTCAGTTCTCGCGCGCTTTCGGAGTCCACGCCCCTCTTCTTCCCGTGCGGCGTCCTCAAGATGGCGTCCAATGGCGGGAAGACTCCACGGATGGCGGGAAGAAGGCAAAAGATGGCGTCGGATGGCGGGAAAACTCCACGGATTGCGGGAAGAAGGCAAAAGATGGCGTCGGATGGCGGGAATCTTCACCACAGGTAAGTTTAACAGTCTTTTTCAGGCACGCAGTACCCGGTGGTTGCGGGCACGAGATCCTGCCGACTACGCCAAAAGTTGACGCGCCCCCTGGGCCATGTTTGGGGAATACCCGGAGCCGGATCCGTTGGGGGTGGTAGTCCTCGTGGCGGTGACCCGGTCCGTGCCCAGGGTGTCAAACTAAGTGGTGATGTTTTTAGTGGCAGATGTGATATTGTTCGACTACGCCACCCGTTGAATGCGGTTACGAAACCGCCGCTGCAGGGCAGACCGCTGAGGCCGGTGGTACAGTTGTGCAGCGTGGGTAGTATAACCCCCAACGGGAGGGGTATGGCCTCAGGGCAGCGGACGTGGATGATGGGGATGGTAGAATTGCACGCAGGCACCAGGAACCACTCAGAGACGGTGCGGTGTAGTTCAGGGTCTTTACTGGTGACAAAGATAGACCCTCCCGGGAGTACTGGCTAGCGGTCGGGATCTGGTCAGTCCGTGAGCAGACAGGATCTCCCCTGGCCAGGCGGAGTTGTAGGCCTCCCCAACTAACTGTACTCTTCTTGGCTACCTTGCTAGAAGCGGGTAAAAGTAGCCCACGTCCCTGAGTGTACCGTGTGGTGCTCACCCATATGGCCGGTGACTCGGGGCCTTCTGGTAGCCTCCGCTCCACGACGGCGGTGCTGGTCCCTTGCGTGTGACCGTGCCTTCGGGTTTCTTGGCCAGAGGACCTGAAATCCCCTGCCGGTCAGTTTCTGCTGCTGGGTATGGAACAGTCCCCACAGCCTCGGACTCCGTGTCCGGTGGGATCTCTTCAGTCAAGGCGAGCTATCTCGCTTCCAGCCTCTGGCACTCACTCCTGCTCCTACAGAGCTCCTGTTGTCACTTTCCCTGCAACTGCTCCACACCAGACCAGACTGTGTCTCTGTCTCTGTCTGTGTTCTTCTTCTCTTCTTTTTTTTTCCTAACCCCACCTCAGCCCCAGTTTATATAGGGGAAGTTCTTCCCCTCCCAGGACTGGGCAGGAGGTGTGGCATGCTTAGGGTTCCTGACCAGGAGACCTCCCACCTGCTCACAGACGTAATATTGCTATTACTGTGGTAACCAGAACCCTGGGGTGCCACACTAGGTCTACCCTGGCTTCAGATACATGAACCTGTGCTGAATTGGCAATCCAATGAAGTACTCCGGTGGGGTCAGGACTGCCATAGGACTTGCCTGGGTCCGATTCGCCCGATTCGTCCACCACCTACCCCAGCTAATTTACCCGGTCTACCGTCTCCTTACTGGTCCTACGCGAATGTCTTCGGTAAAAAGGAAGCAGAGACATTGCCACCTCATAGGCCATATGATTGCCCGATCGACCTGGTACCTGGCGCCACTCCACCCCGTAGGCATATTTACCAGTTGTCGGCGGCTGAAACCCGGGCCATGTCTGAGTACATTGAGGAGAATCTGGCTAGGGGATTCATCCGGAAGTCTACCTCCCCGGCTGGAGCCGGATTCTTCTTTGTCAAGAAGAAGGATGGCTCGCTATGCCCCTGTATTGATTATAGGGGACTCAATCTGATCACGGTAAAAAACAAATATCCCCTACCGCTCATCTCCGAATTGTTTGATCGCCTTAAGGGCGCCAGGATCTTTTCCAAGCTGGATCTACGTGGAGCGTATAACCTGGTCCGAATCCGTCAAGGAGACGAGTGGAAGACGGCATTCAATACCCGGGACGGTCACTACGAATACCGTGTGATGCCCTTCGGTCTCTGCAATGCTCCCGTTGTCTTCCAAGAATTGGTCAACGACATCTTCCGTGATCTTCTTTACTCCTGTGTGGTGGTAGACCTGGACGATATCTTGGTCTTCTCTCCGGATCTTCCCACACACCGGAGGGATGTTCGTCAGGTCCTGCTTAGGCTCAGGCAGAACCACCTCTATGCTAAATACGAGAAGTGCCTCTTCGAGCAGACCTCTCTTCCATTCCTAGGCTACGTTATCTCCCAGACAGGCTTACGAATGGATCCTGAGAAGCTCTCTGCGGTCCTAAAGTGGCCCCGTCCGGACGGGTTGAAGGTGATTCAGTGATTCCTGGGCTTCGCCAACTACTATCGTCTCTTCATTCCGCACTTCTCTTCCCGGACTGCTCCCATATCTGCGCTCAGCCGTAAGGGAGCAAATCCTAAGGTATGGTCGCCCGAAGCTGAGGAGGCCTTCCTCTCCATAAAGCAAGCCTTCTCCTCCGCCCCGATACTGCACCGTCCGGACTGCAACAAACAATTCTACCTGGAGTTTGATGCTTCCTCCTCTGGAGCCGGAGCGATGCTCACCCAAAAGTCTTCATCCGGGAGAATGGTAACCTGCGGCTTCTTCTCCAAACTCTTCTCCGCGTCTGAGCGCAACTACTCCATTGGAGACCGAGAATTGTTAGCTGTTAAATTGGCACTGGAGGAATGGCACTACCTGCTAGAAGGGGCTCTATACCCGGTGATCATCTATACGGATCACAAAAATCTGGCATATCTCCAAAATGCCCAAAGACTCAATCCGCGTCAGGCCCGGTGGTCTTTGTTCTTCGCCCGCTTTGACTTCATCCTGCATTTCCGGCCGGCGGACAAGAATGTCAAAGCCGATGCCTTGTCCCGATCCTTCCTGTCCTCCGATCAAGAGGAGGAGCCTATGCACATCATAGACCCCTCCAAGGTGATGAAGGTGGCTCCCTTGGATCTAACT
The DNA here is from genome assembly GCF_046119375.1 of Phyllobates terribilis. Taxonomy (NCBI): domain Eukaryota; kingdom Metazoa; phylum Chordata; class Amphibia; order Anura; family Dendrobatidae; genus Phyllobates; species Phyllobates terribilis. Next base: position 358,551,020 of record NW_027362769.1, on the reverse strand, counting down.
CGTCTTCCACCCGGTAAGACGTTTGTAGCAGTGCCAGATCGTGAGAAGGATCTTCTCTGGGGTCATTCATCTAAACTAGCCGGCCATGCTGGCCAAAAGAAGACCTTCCTGCTTATCACCTGGTATTACTGGTGGCCTACCCTGCGCAAGGATGTGGTAGACTTCGTCTCAGCCTGTTCGTCCTGTGCCCGCAACAAAGTTCCCAGACATCTACCTGCCGGTCATCTCTTGCCTCTTCCCGTACCTGATGCCCCATGGCAACACATTGCTATGGACTTTATTACAGATCTCCCTGTCTCTGCCGGTTGTACAGTCATTTGGGTGGTCGCTGACCGCTTTTCTAAAATGGCCCACTTTATCCCTTTGCCTGGTCTCCCGTCTGCATCAGAGCTAGCTAAGGACTTCTTCCTTCATATCTTCCGTCTCCATGGCCTACCCCTCCACATCGTGTCAGATCGAGGGGTTCAGTTTCTGGAGAGCTACGTGTAAGCTGCTGGATGTCACCCTGGATTTCTCCTCTGCTTACCATCCACAGTCCAACGGTCAAGTGGAGCGGATCAACCAGATCCTTACCAGCTACCTCCGGCACTTTGTTAACGCTCACCATACTGATTGGGTGGATCTCTTGCCATGGGCCGAGTTCTCCTACAATAACCATGAGAGCGAATCATCTTCCAAGTCTCCATTCTTTATAGTCTATGGTCAACATCCCCGGATTCCGTTTCCCGTCTCCGCTTCTGTGGACAACCCTGCTGCGGAGTCCCTGGTCAGCGAGTTTTCCACCATTTGGGAGAGTGCTAGGTCTGCTCTTCTTCGGGCCTCCGAGCGGATGAAGAGACATGCTGACAAGAGACGTCTGGATCCGCCTCAATTCCATCCGGGAGACAAGGTTTGGCTCTCCTCCAAACACGTTCGGCTCAAAATACCTTCCTACAAGTTGGGTCCTCGGTTCATTGGTCCTTTTGAAGTCCTTAAACAGATCAATTCAGTGGCCTACAAGCTAAAACTCCCAGCCACCTTACGGATTCCCAACTCCTTCCACGTATCTCTCCTCAAACCAGTTGTCTTTAATTCTTTTTCCAACAATCCAGGATCCTCCCCTGCTCCGGTTTCCGCTGAGGACATTTTTGAGGTAGAGAATATTCTGGCCACCAAAAGGGTAAGAGGGAAAACCTTTTTTCTGGTGGATTGGAAGGGGTTTGGCCCAGAGGAGAGAACTTGGGAACCTAGGGAGAACATCCATGCCCCGCTTCTCATAGAAAATTTTTTGTCTGGCCTAAAAAAGAGGGGGCGTAAAGGGGGGGGTACTGTAGCATCGGCGTCCCTCTCACCTCCCCACTCCCCGCGCGCATCCCCCCGCGCTCCTCTTCCTCCTGCTGCCGGCGCTCGCAGCTTCCCGGGCACTGTGCTTAGGGCGCTCCCTCTCTCTTAAAGTGGCCGCGCGTGTCGCCCTAAGGAGTCCCCGGCCAATAGCCGGAGGACCTCCCATATATAAGGCACCTCCTCCAAAATGGAGGTGCCCGAGCAATAGTTGTTGCACAAGTATTCTTACCTCTGCTTCAGCCCTCAGGTCCAGTTGCCAGCCTGACTACTGTTCCAGTCCGCCAACCTGACTACTCTCCAGCCCGACAGTCTGTCTTCCGTTCAACCCGCCAGTCTGTCTATGGGCAAGCCCGCCTGCTTACCAGGAAGCACCTGCCTGCTACCTGCAGTGCCTGCTAGTCTGCTCACCTGGGAGCACTCGCCTGCTACCTGCCTGTTACCTGCTAGCCTACCTGGAGGCTCTGCTGTCACTTGCCGTGACCACCTGCCTGCTAACCAAGAGACTTCAGCCTGCTTGGCCGTCACTTGCCGTGACCACCCGTTAGCCTACCTGGAGGCTCCTGCCGTCACTTGCCGTGGCCACCTGATAGCCTACCTGGAGGCTCCTGCCGTCACTTGCCGTGACCACCTGTCTGCTAACCTAGAGACTTCAGCCCGCTCTGCCGTCACGTGCCATGACCACCCGTCAGCTAACCCAGAGACTTCTGCCTGCTTGCTGTGCCCATCCGCTATACCGGTCAGTCCCAGCCTTCTGACCCTTGGGAGCCACCTGCTCTCTTACAAGGTCGTCCCCAGAGTAGCACCTGGTCCCTCTGCTCGGTCCCTCCCTGGTCACGGAGTCGTTAGCCGCCGTACGACCAGGGTCGGTCTGAGTTGATACTTAGTTACGCCCCTCTGGGTCCCTCCTTGCACCACGGCACTGAGGTTCCACCACCCGGATCCGTAACAATGGCCCATCCTAATAATAGGTCATCAATATTGTCCTGGACAACCCATTTAAGGCCACTCAACTGGGAAATCCAGCCCATCAAATGCCGGATTAAAGAAATTTCCCATCATTTAATTTCCATCTCCAATTTTTATGAAAAAAACGAACTCTAAAAATAAAAAGGGAAACACAATAGAATATGATTCGTCTGATATATTGCCCTTTCCGTATCTTGCATTTTTATGGTTTTCTGTACGTTTTTGGATGTTGTGCTCACGATGCCAGTAAGGAAATGAATATTATACAGACCTGTCCTGTCCGTCTCCCCTTTCTTCACTGTGTATTTGTTGCAGTGAGTGCTGTGTATATCCCCTAAATACCAGCGGTATCGGCAATGCATCACGACTTGGTGCATTTCTCAGCCCTGTGGAAGTAATAGGGATATTTATGACAGTCAGAGCTGTATATTTTGCAATCTAACTGTATATTATTTTCCAGGCTTTGTTCTGCTGGTGCAGCCAGTTCTATAAATTCAGCAATGTTATTGCCTGTCGAGTCTGCTTAGATCTGAGAACTAATATTTCTCTACAGTCACAAATATAACCAATGCAAGTGTTTGTTAGTCAACTGGTATAGCAGATCTAAATAACGGCAGAGAGAGTCAGGGATGCGGAGACGAAAAGTTTCATGGCTGTAAACATTAATCATTAAGAGTGAAGTTATCATTTGCATATTATTAAATAAAAAATGTCCGTTATTTCGGGTGACTTTTCACAATAGGCGTCCTGTATGTGTACATGAGAAATATCACAATTTCTGTTTATTACATGATTTGTATCCTGCATTTTTCACCAGTTTTCCTCTCTTCAGGTTCTATCTCTAATTTTCAGTTGTCTCTGAGCTAGAGGGTGGAGACTGGCTGCTAATATGTCTCCTATGCAAAGAACACACAGGCATGAGGGATTCCTGCTTCTTTTTCTTTGTAGCACATGTTCAGAAGAAGTAGCAGCAGCAGCATGGATGATATTATACAGCAGTATTGAGCAGCGTAGCTGTGAATCCAGCTCTGGGGTGAGATAAAACACTGGAAACCTGGATCAAAGACAGTGTGTCTTTCTCTACAATCATTCTTACTCTGCTCCCTCCTCTGTGCTGGAAATCTATCTTGTTACATAGGTTGGAAAAAGACGTAAGCCCATCAAGTTCACCTTTTCTCCACTAGTTATAGATTCTCTAGTGCAAATTTTTATAACCAACAATGCCATTTGTTGTGAGAAAAGCATCTAGCCCTTTTTTTAAATGCTGTTATAGTGTCAGCCATCACTTCCTCTTGTGGTCTGCATTCCAGTCTGACTGCTCTAACTGTAAAGAACCCTTTCCTGTTTAGCAGCCGGAATCGCCTTTACTCCACCCGTAATGAGTGCTCCTTGGTCCTTTGGAATGAATAATGTGTCAGTCCTTTGTGTTGACCACACATATATTTATACACGTAAATGAGACATTTTTTAAGCTAAACAAGCCCAACTTTTCCAACCTCTCATCATATGAGAGGCCTCCATCAAATGTAATAATCTAGTTGCCCGCCTTTGAACTGACTCTAACTTCTGTATATCCTTTTTAAAATGTGGAGCCCAAAACTTATCTTGACCAGGATAATCTTAATGAAGGATGAGGTTAGGTGGCAGGAGATAAGTGGCTCTTAAGTGGAGAAATAAGCATATTTTTCTAAAATGTTCTAAAAACTTTTCTTGAACTATTTCTGGCTCCGTAGCACCTTAGGTATAAATAAAGGCTGCAAGCAGGAAGTGAGGCATTGTGTGACTGAAAATACATGTCGGGTAGAAGTCTGTGCTTGAGAGCAGAAACTAGGCAATAAGCATAAAGTGGTTTGCAAGGAAAGTATTTTATAAAGAGGAAAACTCAAAAGAGTCATGTCAGAGGGACATGATGTGTCACGCAAGGTGAGGGAATGCACAAGTGTACAACGACGGGAAGGGGGGGAAGCCCAACAACTAGGGAAAGGGGGAGTGAAGACCCCTAGGCAAATCTAATATCACCCTGCCTTCCCTATCGTCCCTATATAGGTTCCACACCTATCACCTAATACCTGAATGTCCCTAGAGCATGGCACTAGATAGGGAGGGGATGCGGTGAGCACTAATCAGGCCCCACTACAAACTAAAGACAGCAAGGTAATCAAAGACAGGGGATATATTTAGCTTGAGCAGACACCAGAGCGATAACGCCAACTGTCCTCCAAGGGCACCAAAGAAGAAACTAGCCGACTGCTAGTGCTCCAAGCCTGCACAGAGATACATAGAATTATCACCTGTAACTCTCTGGAGAAACTGAGAGTTTTTAACTACCAATCAAGGGTGTGTCAATCAGCAGCAGAATGTGGAGGTCCCTGCTGGGTCCTAAAGAAAGAAGAATATAACTATACTACAGAGATGAGAGGATCAAGAAAGTGTCTGCAATGCCAAGCACAGTGACCTTCTACAGTCGGATCCAGAGCGACTGTCTGTCCCACCTGACACACCCGTGACATGATGTTACTGATGGGAATGCAGCAGTCTATTATCTAGCCCACGTGAGATGTGATCTGTAGGGGTCTCACATAAAACACTACCAAAGAGCATTTTATTTGGTTACACATAAAATACAATTGTGTTGAGTCTGGAGAGGAGTATATGAATGCAGCTGCTGCTCTTCAGCATTAGCCCTATGTACTTGGTAGCCACTATGTGACAAGTAATTTCTTGAAGTCTGGAATAAGTTCACTTTTTGCTCCTGCGATGAATGATAAGCTTCTCCGTTCTTCACCAAATGATTCATTTTGTTATTTTATAGCCGCTCTTTTTGTCCATTTGTCTTACCTTGTATTTCACAGAGTGGCGGAATTGAATTCGCTGCTAGTAAATGCTATTAGTGAGCTTGGAAGATAGCATCAGGCTATACGGAATTTGCATAAGCATCTTTATAATGCATTTCTCACACAACCTCAATATTTTTTTTTTCCTTGGACCATTAAAAGCCTGATTAGGAATGTGGTTTTAGCAGAGAACATCGGTCGCCCCCTTGTACGGAGGAGCGTGTGCGGATTTTGACTGGAGGCTCCGATGAGAATCTAGAATGCGGAGCATGAAACTAACACATTAAGCCTCAGGATGTGCAAAACCTCCAAACAATTCACCTGCTCGGCACAAATTGCATCAGAGCTTTTGCCTGCTGTTAGCATTGAAATTTATTGCAGATTGTAGAAGTTGTGTATTGAAGAAAATGATCATGAAAAGACAAGCAAATTGCTAGCTTTTACAAGCACATAAACTCACGGACCCCCTGCCTGCCCCCCCACTCCTGTAAAACCGATCTGCATAGCATTAAACTGCATCCATAATTCATACCTCAAGGAGGGCGATTATTTTGCTTTATTTATTTATTTATTTATTTATTTTTTAACCACTCTTCGAGGTTTGTTGCTTTCTATAATTGATGATTGTGTGAAACAATGGAGCTTGGTATTCAAAACTCATTTAGTCTCATAGTCGATTGTCCTGCGGAAAGGTGATGGTAATGGTTTGGGCAAGAGACGAGGAGGGGGAGGCGAGATCGTTTTATCATGTGTTTAATTATTTTACCAGAGAGACTGATATTAACAGCCCAATTTACACTCATAGCAAGAAGAACTGCAATCTATAAGCTGGGGATATATGGGGTCATTTGGGAATAAATAACATATTACAGTATCATCTGTCTTCTATCTATCTATCTATTTATCTATATTATCTATCATATATCTATGTATCTATTATCTATCTACCCATCCATCCATCGATCCATCCATCCATCTATCTAACGCATATCTACCCATCTTTCTATCTATCCTTCTATCTCTCCATCTATCTATCTATCTATCTATCTATCTATCCATCCATCCATCTGTCTAACCCATATCTACCAATCTTTCTATCTATCTTTCTATCTCTCCATTTATCTATCTATCTCTCTCTCAATTTATCTATCTTTCTATTCATCCATCTAACCCATATCTATCTATCTATCTATCTATCTATCTATCTGTCTATCTATCTATCTATCTCTCCATTTATCTATCTAAACCATATCTATCTATCTATCATCTTTCTCAATGATCTATCACTTTTTCTTGCTTAGAAATATCTATTTGTGTATATACCGTATTTCAGTCTGTTCCTTCCTTCCTTCGTTTTTATTCTTTCTAACATACACTTGGAGGTGGTGACTGCCTTCATATTTGACTGATTTCCTCCCATCAGTCCAATGGCTCATGCAAACGAGCGTATAAATCGGATGTGTGCTCTTCGATTTTTGTTCAGAATAACAGATTTTTCTCTCGGTCTGACTGCGAGAACAAAAATCGCAGCGTAAACTAATTTCTTCCAATTCTCAGGTGAGACTCACCCACTCAATTCTGTAGGTGTGTAAAAAGAATCGGATCCCACACAGAGCATCCGTCCTGCATCCAATTTTTACGGATACATTTCTATTATTCACCTAAGAATCTGTCTTTGATCAGACTTTTAATATAGATGCATGAAAATAAAAGCTAACACTAGAGAAGACAGAAGGATCTAGATAAGCTTGAATAATGGGTAGCGACTAATAGAATGTTATTTAACAGGGAGAAATGCAAGATTCTACATCTGGGCGAGAAAAACAAAAATGACGTGTACAAAATGGGAGGAATAGAACTAAGTAAGAGAATGTGTGAAAAAGACTTAGGTATGCTAATAGATCACAGACTGCACATGAGTCAATAGTGTGATGCAGCAGCAAAAAAGGCAAACACAGTTCCGGAATGTATTAACCCCTTCGCAACCCTGGGATTTTCCGTTTTTGCATTTTCGTTTTTTGCTCCCCTTGTTCCCAGAGCCATATCATTTTTATTTTTTGGTCAATATGGCCATGTGAGGGCTTATTTTTTGCGGGACGAGTTGTACTTTTCAACACCATTACTAGTTTTACCATATCGTGTACAGGAAAACGGGAAAAAAATTCCAAGTGCGGTGAAATTGCAAAAAAAAGTGTAATACCACTGATGTTTTTTTTTTTTTTTAACCACGTTTACTGAATGCTAAAACTGACCTATCTTTATTATTCTCCATGTCATTACGAGTTTGTAGATACCAAACATGTATAGGTTCTTTTTTATTTAAGTGGTGAAAAAAAAAAAATTCCAAAGTTTGGTAAAAAAAAAAAAAGAGGCGCCATTTTCCAAGACCCGTAGCGTCTCCATTTTTTGGGATCTGGGGCCAGGTGAGGGCTTATTTTTTGTGCACCAAGCAGACGTTTTTATTGATACTATTTTGGGGTAGATCCGATGTTTTGATCGCCCGTTATTTCATTTTATTACAATGTTGCAGCGACCAAAAAACGTAATTCTGGCGTTTAGAATTTTTTTCTTGTTACGACGTTTACTGTTCGGATTAATTCTTTTTTTATATTGATAGATCGGGCGATTCTGAACGCGGCGATACCAAATATGTGCATGTGGGTTATTTTTTTTTATTATTTTATTTTGAATGGGGCGAAAGGGGGGTGATTTAAACTTTTATATTTTTTTCATTTTTTTTTTTAAATCATTTTTTTTTCACTTTTTGCTTGCTTCAATAGTCTCCATAGGAAACTAGAAGCAGCACTTGTCTGATCACCTCTGCTACATACAGGTGATCAGCAGATCACCTGTATGTAGCAGAAATGGTCCTGTGCTATGAGCGCCGACCACTAGGTGGCGCTCATAGCGACCAGCTCATGACAACCACTGGAGTCTGCTGCAGACCCTGGGTTGTCATGCCCACCCATCAGTGACCCGCGATCACGTGACGGGGTCACCGATGGGTGGGATAAGTGACTCGCTTCCGGTGCGGCGATGTTAAATGACGCTTTCAGAGATTGACAGCGGCATTTAACATGTTAACAGCCGCGGGTGGATCGCGATTCCACCTGCGGCTGTTGCGGGCACATGTCAGCTGTAATAATCAGCTGACATGTGCCCGGTTCAGTGTGGGCTCAGCGCCGGAGCCCTCACTGAACCGTGGGGTTACAGCCTGTGCGTACAAATACGGCACAGGCTGTAAAGTGGTTAACAGAAGCATACAGTCTAGATCACGTGAAGTCATTATCCCCCTCTTCTACTCCTTGGTCAGACCTCATCTGGAATACTGTGTCCTGTTCTGGGCATCACATTTTAAAAAAAGACATTGAAAAACTGGAGAAAGTTCAGAGAAGAACTACCAGGATGGTGACCGGACTGCAAAGTATGTCCTATGAGGAACGGTTACAGGATCTGGGAATGTTTCGCTTGCAAAAAAGAAGGCTAAAATTAGACTTTATAGAGGGATCATCCTTATTCTCATTTGCACATGAAAACATGAGAACAATGGGATGAAATTGAAAGGGAGAAGATACAGATTAGATATTGGAAGAAAACTTTTTGACAGTGAGGATGATCAATGAGTGGCACAGGCGGCCACGAGAGGTGGTGAGTTCTTCAATGGAAGTCTTCACATAGAGGCTGGACAGTCATCTGTCTAAGATGGTTTAGTGAAACCTGCATTGAGCAGGGGGATGGACACAATGACCCCAGAGGTCCCTCCAACTTTAACATTCTAGGATTCTATGATTCTATAATGGGTTGCACACGGATATCACATGGATGTTACACTTAACTTCCAGGACTTCATTAGTCAAGTTGGAAAAGTCTAAGCTAGAAACATTACTATTATTATTATTATTATTATTATTATTACTAGATGGTGGCCCGATTCTAATGCATCGGGTATTCTAGAATATGTATACGGCCGACCGGGCGCAATCAGCAGAACGTTGTTTAAATTTGGCGCCAAAATCGCTGATTGGTCGCGGCCGGCAACCGCGACTAATCAGCAAAATGGTGTTTAAATTTGGCGTCAATATCGGTGATTGGTAGCGGTCGCCGGCGGCCGCGACCAATCAGCAGAGCGTTGTTTAAGTTTGGCGCCAGTCTCACTGATAGGTCGCGGCTGGCGACCGTGACCAATCAGCACAGCGGTCTTTACAATTGGCGCCAATCTCGCTGATTGGTCGCAGCGGGCCACCGTGACCAATCAGCACAGCGGTGTTTAAATTTTGCGCCAATCTCGCTGATTGGTCGCGGTCGGCCACCGCGACCAATCAGCAGAGCGGCGTTTAAATTTGCCGCCGATATCGCTGATTGGTCGCGGTGGCCGGCTGCGACCAATCAGCAGAGCGGCGTTTAAATTTGCCGCCCATCTCGCTAATTGGTCGCGGTGGCCGGCCGCGATTAATCAGCAGAGCAGCGTTTAAATTTGCCGCCGATATCGCTGATTGGTCGCGGTCGGCCGGCCACCGCGACCAATCAGCAGAGCGGCGTTTAAATTTGCCGCCCATCTAGCTAATTGGTCGCGGTGGCCGGCCGCGATTAATCAGCAGAGCGGCGTTTAAATTTGCCGCCCATCTCGCTGATTGGTTGCGGCTGGCCACTGCGACCAATCAGCGTCGTATTAGTGTGGGCCCGGGAGCGGCGCTGCTTGTGCGGCTCCGTATTAGCGAGGACCGGGCAGCGGCGCTGCCTGTGCGGCTCCTTCTGCTGCGAGAAGCCGGGAGATGAGCGGCTGCTCGCAGCAGAAGCATCCCGACCGGCGGCGCCGCTCCCCGGTCCTCCGTTCACACTTGCTGTTGGGAGATCAGCGGGCCAAGCCGCTGATCTTCCGACGTTAGCCGCATGGAGGTCAGCGGCTCCGGTCGGGGTAGTTGTGCTGCTAGCGCCGCTCATCTCCCGACTGCATCGCCGCTGACCTCCGTCCGCCAGATGAGCCGCTAACGGCCGCCATCTTTTTTCAGAAATCCCGCGGCGCTGATTGGCCGCTGCCGGACCAATGAGCGACGCGGGATTTCCAGGACAGACAGACAGACAGATAGACAGACAGACAGACGGGATAAGACAATTATATAGTAGATAGATTGGTCAGGCCACCACAATTACAGAATACGTGTCCATTTCCACTAGTAAAGTATCGCCTGCAGAATACCGTAGTAGAATGCGTGACAACATGTAATCTCTACCTTGACTTGTTTTCTGAAATATTGACATAAGCCGTGTCTTCACTTCACAGTGTGAGTCCATTTCTATTCTAGTTATTGCAATGGACTGAAATCTCCCCCAGAAAACAAGGCTGATTTTGTGAGAAGAGAATTTCTTGTCAGGAATTGATGAAGTATCCGTAATGCCATTGTTACACTCGTCTGTTATATAAATGAGATGTCAGCAGCAGATGGTTCACGTGTCACTCTTCATTTCTACTTCTCCTGTGACATTGATAAAAATCTTTCTCAATAAAGTTATAATCCAAATAATATTTCAAGAAGCAACTCGGGGGTATAGCTATAGGGGCCCAAATGTCTTAGGAGTCTAAGGTCCAAAGATCTGCTACAGATTTTACATCAGGGTCCAGGAGCTTCCATTCACGCCTCTGAAGATACAAATATGCAGAATTTTGGTATATAGTCAAGCCCTTCTTTTCTTATGCCCTACTAGAACATTCTCCTTTTTTAACTCATCTTTTTAAGATTACACAATAAGTTCTGAATTTTTTCCAAAAATGACACCATTACTGGTCCAACTGCAAAAATTTCTTGAATCCCTTCCCACGTTAGCTATAAAGCAGGTAGTCCTTTAAGGGCTACATCTGGGGGGCTGCTGATCTCTCACTTCTTCCAGATGTATGTGATACGTCCGAAGGTAGGGAGATCAAAGCAGCCTCTGATTGGCCACAGGGATTGTGTGACATTATGCCACGTGATCATCGGAAGAGCCAGTGTCGACACTACTGGAACGGTGCCATCACCGGAGGTGAGTATAAGTTTTATTATTTTATTGGGCAAAAATGTGGATTGAGAAGATGACTGTCTAGATGGCTATCGGCCAAACAATGGTTTGGCTGATCATTTGGCCGGCACCTATCTTAGCCTTCTGTCTCATACACAGGAACGCATGCTTTTGTGTTGTCTATAAGAGAGCCGCTGTCAGACGTCTCTGGCGGTGGATTATCTCAGGAAGAATAAAAGGATTGCCAGTCCAAAATTGGACATGCTAGATACTTAAAGCCCTCAACAGTCATCTGTCTAGGTTCCTCATACACATCAGACTATGGCCGAACTCATAGATATCGGCAGATTTGCAGACGTTATTCCAATGTGTATGGGGGGCTTTACTTTTAAACTGAGTATCATTTCCATGCCACTAGGGTCATTACAGGGATGGGCAGTAATAGTCCTCATATACTTTAGATTTTAGTTGGCCAAACTGGCATAATTGGCCAAGCATTTAATCTATAAGAGGGCCTACCAAATTTTCGCTTACGGATGATGTTTGGGTTGATAAGGATCAGGCAGTCTGAATACATATTCCCAATTTTCTTATTATCAGGTAAATACACCATTGGCTTAATCTGCTGTCCCAGAACTCGTGAATGCTCAGTGGAGCCAAAAGGTTGTTCATATAGAGGAGTCGAGAGGGCTAGCTGATGGCTGAACGAGGCAACAGCTATGTAAGCTGTGTAGACATCTTAAGAGTCTATGATAATCTATGGTTGAGAGGTGGTGGAGGGTAGCACAAAAAGGAGGCAAGGGGTTGAGGGATATGGAAGAATAGAGGAAAAGTTCTCTTTTTCAGTGAGGGATTATGAAACAGGTTATAATAATCATGCGTTACATGTCTAGGACTATAGATTTTTGGGGAAATTAGGTGCCGAGTAACACTGTGGCCGCTCTGGGCATATAATGTTCCCTAACACAAAGAGACATTGACAACTTCTTTTCAAACAACTATATTTTTACAATTTGATGGATACATGTATATCTGAAATAATAGGAATATATTGAATATCTCGTTGGTTGGCGAGACTGTCAATATATCCATCCTCATTTGGTTTCCCGAATCTCAAAATGTCTTCTGTGATAAGTCTATGAACCCAGTCTACGGAGAGAAGTGTCTCCTTAAGTTATTAATGGTGTCACTGTCATTCAGTACAGTACTGGCGAAAAATTGCATAGACATCCACTTCTCACCAGCAAAACGAAGCAGCAGCTGAGAAATATATTGTCACAATGCTCAAATTGACCCTGTCACAGGCTATGCCGGTGACAGTAGTACATGAAGATACTCAAGTCTTCACAGAACAAAAGTTAAGCTTATAACTTTTTATGTTCTTCTTAAGTATTTAGGTGATAAAATGGTTGTCCACTACTTTTCATTTATAAGACACGGTGGTCATAAACGTACATAAAAAAACATGCAAATCGTAAATATTCTAAAGCCTTCAAATGCCCTCAAACATTTATTTAGTGTTTTATGGCTTTCTCTCCTTATCTCTTTGGCTTAGCTTTGAGTTGTGACATCCTCTCACTATCTAGGTTCAATACAAAACAGCTGCTGCATTCTCTGCCTTGACTTTTCTACAGTTATTATTATCCTTGGCAGGAGAAGACAGAAGGAGAAAAAAGAACAGAGAGCGCTGCCTGAGCGCAGTAATCAATTGTAACACTGTGGAGAGGTGAAGTGTATGTAATGAACTCACCCAAAATGGTTGTGCTGAACAGGCACAACACTGACAGAAAATTTAGAAGAAGACTGGAGTTTCTCCTCCGGTATGCTGCTCATCCGATGTTGTGGTAGTGTGCTTTTCCTGGCCCTGAAGCCACTCCACATGGAGGTTTACAAGGAAAGAAGAACTTGGGATGGCGCTTCCATGTGGATGTGGAGATCACACCTGATGAAGACTCATAGAAGTTGAAACGTGTTGTGTTTTTACATTTTTTTATGGTAAATGTGGTTTGACAGCAAAATCTGTTTTTAAAACCAATAAATCTTATATGGATGTATGTACTGTCTTCTTCTTTCCTTATTATTATCCTACAGTTTCCTCAGTGTGTGTGGCTTTCTCTCCTTATGTCGATGGCTGAGCTTTGAGCTGTAATGTCCTCTCCCTATTCATATTCAACACAATACTGCTGCTGCATTTCCTGCCTTGGCTTTTTTACTGGCTATTGTCTCTCCTAATTGGCTGTGCTATACCAGGTGATATGATAGCTGCAAGGCATTATTGGGAAGCTGGCATGGCCATGCTTGATGTCAAGTGAGCCTTCTGTGGCTGATGAAATCTTCTGCAAAGTGTAAAATGTATCTATCTATCTATCCATTTTCTATCCATCTTCTATCTGTCTATTTATCTAATAGTTCATATCGTTTGATGGTGTGGTCTAAATTTATTGGGCTCATTACTTAGCTTCAGAGTTCATAGTCGGCGCGTAATCACATTGATATCAAGCCATGATATGTAGAATTAGGCAAAAGGGGTGATGGGTTATGGAATATTGATGAGAAGTTGGCAGACGCTTTTCGTGCCTAATCCTATAAGTACAGTTATTCTATGTGATGCTACAAATGTTTAGAAGGTGAAATAATCAGTTTCTTAAGATTAGATTGATACACTTTATGATACGCACTTAGATTCTTATGTCGCAGAATACAGATCTTTCTATGCAGATTAAAAGATACTTTGTGAGATCTTCAATTCTCCTTCGGCGTCGAACTTGCAACATGGTCCATGAAAACATAATCTTGTTTTGATTAGAATTTTGCTGAACCTACATAAATATGAGGTTGGAATTCACCGCCGGTGTCTAAATATATTATTTTCCTAGTGATTAATCACCTCTTTGACTTCCCCGGCTCTTGAGAAGTGCTTGGGAACTGCAATGCTGAGAGGAGATAGAGAGAAGCAGCTGAAATGACTGGGTGAGATTGTATACTTTCATCTAAGTACATGCTGTGAATAATATACTTTTGTACAAAAATCATTTTCCAAGGGGCTAAACTATAAAAATTACCTTTATTTAGGAAAAAAGTTCAGGATCTCTACTACTTTATGATGGTTTATCTCAATCCAGTATATACCAGCTAGAATTATATTTATGCCTTATGATCGACTTTGTCAAATTTTATTCAACCAGTTCATGTTTATCATGCGCCATCAAAATTTAAACCATTAAGTCATTTATTGTAATGTATATGTCACATTTTATTTTACATACAGTAGCTCATATAGATCATATGATGACTACAATGGCAAGACATACAGTATATACTATCTAGTAAACCATTTATAGATTTATAGAAGGCGATGAAAACGGAATCCTCAATAGAATACATCCTATAAATAAGCACATGCTATTGTGACCTGATCAAAATAGAGCACAGCCTATCAATAAAAGCCCAGACTTTTGTACCATCATTACAATCTTCAGAGCAGGGTACTGCAGATTACATTAAGAAAAAAAGTGAGAGGGACAGTAAGCAGGTCAAAGGCTTTTCATATTAGTCTCTTCTGCCCGCATAACCAATCAGGAGTTCAACCTTGTTCTTTCTACTTTTCCAATAGAATACATTCTATAAATAAGCAAAGGCTGTTGTGACTGTTACGGATCCGGGTGGTGGAACCTCTGTCCTGCTGTGCAAAGAGGGACCAGAGGGGCGTAACGAGGTATCAACTCGGACTGACCAAGGTCGAACGGCGGCTCAATCGACTCCGTGACCAGGGAAGGACCGAGCAGAGGGACCAGGTGCTACTCTGGGACTGACCTTGTATGAAAGCAGGTGACTCCCACGGGTCAGAAGGCAGGGACTGACCGGTACAGCAGATGAGCACGACAGGCAGGCTGACAGGTGATCCGGGCAGACGGACTGGCAGACACGGCAGGTAAAAAGCAGGAGCCTCCAGGTAGGCTGGCTTGTAGGCACGGCAGGTAACAAGCAGGAGCCTCCGGGTAGGCTGACAGGTAGGCACGGCAGGTAACAAGCAGCAGCCTCCAGGTAGGCTGGCTGGTAGGCACGACAGGTAACAAGCAGGAGCCTCCGGGTAGGCTGACAGGTAGGCACGGCAGGTAACAGGCAGGTGCTTCCAGGTAAGCAGGCGGGCAGGGCCCGTAGACAGACTGACTGACTGGACTGTAGACATGTAGACAGACTGTCGGGCTGGAGAGTAGACAAGCTGGCGGACAGGACTGGTAGTCAGGCTGGCGGACAGGACTGGTAGTCAGGCTGGCGGACTGGACTGGTAGTCAGGCTGGCGAACTGGACTAGTAGTCAGGATGGCAGACTGGACTGGTAGTCAGGCTGGTGGACTGGACTGGTAATCAGGCTGGCGGACTGGACCTGAGGGCTGAAGCAGGGTTTTACACACAAAGCTACAACCTTGCACGGACACCTCCATTTTGGAGGAGGTGCCTTTTATATGAGAGGTCCTCCGGCCATTGGCCGGGGACTCCTTAGGACGGCGCGTGGCCCCTTTAAGAGGCGCGTTAACTAATTCTTGGAAGACGGCCGGAGCATTACAGAGACCGAAGGGCATCACACGGTATTCATAGTTACCGTCCCGGGTATTGAATGCCGTCTTCCACTTGTCTCCTTGGCGGATCCGGACCAAGTTATACGCCCCACCAAGATCGAGCTTGGTGAAGATCTTCGTGCCTTTAAGGCGGTCGAACAGCTCAGAGATGAGCGGCAGGGGGTATTTGTTTTTGAGAGTAATTTGGTTGAGTCCTCTATAATCGATACAGGGGCGTAGTGAACCGTCTTTCTTTTTTACGAAGAAGAATCCGGCTCCAGCCGGGGAGGAAGATTTCCGGATGAATCCCCTAGTCAGATTTTCTTCGATGTATTCCGACATGGCCCGGGTTTCGGCCAACGACAACGGGTAAATACGTCCACGGGGTGGAGTGGCACCGGGTACCAGGTCGATAGGGCAATCATATGGCCTATGAGGTGGCAGTGTCTCTGCCTCCTTCTTTTCGAAGACATCAGCATAGGACCAGTAAGGTGCCGGTAGACCAGGTAAATTAGCCGGATTAGATGGAGGTCGAGCCGGGCGAACCGGAACCAGGCAGGTCTCATGGCAATCCCGCCCCCAACGGAGCACCTCACCGGATTGCCAATTCAGAACGGGTTCATGTCTCTGTAGCCAGGGTAGACCTAGCAAAAGGGGGTGAGAGAGTCTGGAAAGCACATGGAAGGAGATCCTCTCTGAGTGCAGCATTCCCACCTGCAGGGTTATGGGCTCTGTGACGAGCAAGATGGTCACCGGAAGGAGTCTTCCATCCACAGAAGCGACTGCCAATGGTTCAGCCAGAGGTTTGGTAGGAATCTGATACTTCTCTACAAGGGACTGGGAAATGAGATTCCCAGCGGCTCCGGAATCCAGATGTGCGGTTTCAAAGAAGCGGTTCTCGCCACAGGAGATAGAGACGGACAAAGTCAAGACCAGAGAGGATTTACTCTTGCCTAGGACGACCTATCCGAGCGGTCCTAGACACTGGAGTTTCCCGGCTTCACCGGACAGGAACGGATCAGGTGCTTCTTACTACCACAGTAAAAACAGCTCCCCTCTGCTCGGCGTGTTTCTTGGCGAGACTTGACCATCTTGGTCTAGTTGATCTGCGTAGGTTCGGGTGAGCGTGCCCGGGGAGTTGCTGGTTGGGAAGCCGGTTTCTGGAAAACAGGAGCAAGACGGGGAAATCTTCTCTCCCGGGTAGTCTCCTTAGCACGTTCTAGGAAACGTATGTCAATCCGGGTAGCTAGTGACACCAGGTCATCCAGGGTGGTAGGAATGTCCCGGCCGGCTAACTCGTCCTTAATCCGACTGGAAAGACCCTCCCAGAAGGTGGACACCAGGGCTTCGTTGTCCCAGGCAAGCTCAGAAGCGAGGGTACGGAACCATATAGCATAATGGCCCACGGTGAGACTCCCTTGGCGGAGACGGAGCAATGAGGAGGCAGTAGAAATCCTTCGTCCGGGTGCATCGAAGACCCTCCGGAAGGCAGTGAGGAAAGCCGGAAGATCGGACACCAGGGAATCCCCTCTCTACCATAGAGGGTTTAGCCATGCCAATGCTTCCCCGGTGAGGTGAGACATGATGAACACCACCTTGGCCCGGTCGGAGGGAAACTGATGTGGCAGAAGTTCAAAGTGCAGCGTGCACTGGTTCAGAAAGCCCCGACATAGGACGGGGTCACCCCCAAAACGAGGAGGTGCAGAAAGCCGGGGTCCTAGGCTAGATGCCGTGATATTGGTAGGCAGCGGCGCTGCCGGAGCGGGTGACGCTCGACTCGAGGCGGGCACAGGTGTCCAGGCGAGAGTTGACAGACCGCAGGTAGGTCAGGACGGTTTCCTGTTGGGATCTCTGAGGAGAAACCTCCTGGTACAGGTCAGCAAGCGAAGGAGCCTGGGTGTCACTGGGTTCCATTGCCCGTGCAAACTTTTACGGAAGGCAGGGACTGACCGGTACAGCAGATGAGCACGGCAGGCAGGCTGACGGGTGATCTGGGTAGATGGACTGGCAGACACGGAAAGTAACAAGCAGGAGCCTCCAGATAGGCTGGCTGGTAGGCACGGCAGGTAACAGGCAGATGCTTCCCGGTGAGCGGACTGGCAGGCACGGCAGGTAACAGTCAGGTGCTTCCAGGTAAGCAGTCGGGCAGGGCCCATAGACAGACTGGCAGACTGGACTGTAGACAGACTGTCGGGCTGGAGCGTAGGCAAGCTGGCGGAACGGACTGGTAGTCAGGCTGGCGGACTGGACTTGTAGTCAGGCTGGCGGACTGGACTTGTAGTCAGGCTGGCAGACTGGACTTGTAGTCAGGCTGGCGGGCTGGACTGGTAGTCAGGCTGGCGGGCTGGACTTGTAGTCAGGCAGGCGGACTGGACTTGTAGTCAGGCTGGCAGCGGGACCTGAGGGCTGAAGCAGAGCTTAACACACAAAGCTACAACCTTGCACGGGCACCTCCATTTTGGAGGCGGTGCCTTTTATATGAGAGGTCCTCCGGCCATTGGCCGGGGACTCCTTAGGACGGCGCGTGGCCCCTTTAAGAGGGAGGGAGCGCGCATGCGCCCTAAGCACAGTGCCCGGGAAGCTGCGCGCGCCGGCAACAGAAGCAGGAGCGCCGGAGGACGCCGGGCGGGGAGCGCGGCGGTAAGAGTGACAACGTCTCTGCCTGTCAGGGGGCAGAGACGCCGATACTACACTTTGGATTCTTCCCACACCCCGAAGACATACTGATGGGGAATTTAGATTGTGAGCCCCAATGGGGACAGTGATGATAATGTATGTACAACTCAGGGGCCCTGAGTTCAAATCGCACCAAGGACAACATCTAAAAGGAGCATGATTGCGTGGGTTTCCTCCAACTACTTTGGTTTCTTCCCACACTTCAAAGACATACTGGTGGGGAATTTAAAGTGTGAGCCCCAATGAGGACAGTGATGATAATGTATGTACAGTGCAGGGGCCCTGAGTTCAAATCCCACCAAGGACAACATCTAAAAGGAGCATGATTGCGTGGGTTTCCTCCAACTACTTTGGTTTCTTCCCACACTTCAAAGACATACTGGTGGGGAATTTAGATTGTGAGCCCCAATGGGGACAGTGATGATAATGTATGTACAATGCAGGGGCCCTGAGTTCAAATCCCACCAAGAACAACATCTACAAGGAGCTTGTATATTATATCCATGATTGTGTGGGTTTCCTTCAACTACTTTGGTTTCTTCCCATATTCCAAAGACATAGTGATAAGGAATTTAGATTGTGAGCTCCAATGGGGACAGTGATGATGATGACATTTGTGAAACACTGTAGAAATTAATGGCACTATATACAGTGGTGGTCAAAAGTATTGGCACCCCTGCAATTCTGTCAGATAATACTCAGTTTCTTCCTGAAAATGATTGCAATCACAAATTCTTTGGTATTATTCTCTTCATTTAATTTGCTTGCAAGGAAAAAACACAAAAGAGAATGAAGCAAAAAGTCAAATCATTGATCATTTCACACAAAACTCAAAAAATGGGCCAGACAAAAGTATTGGCACCCTCAGCCTAATACTTGGTTGCACAACCTTTAGCCAAAATCACTGCGAACAACCGCTTCCGGTAACCATCAATGAGTTTCTTACAATGCTCTGCTGGAATTGTAGACCATTCTTCTTTGGCAAACTGCTCCAGGTCCCTGATATTTGAAGGGTGCCTTCTCCAAACTGCCATTTTGAGATCTCTCCACAGGTGTTCTATGGGATTCAGGTCTGGACTCATTGCTGGCCACCTTAGAAGTCTCCAGTGCTTTCTCTCAAACCATTTTATAGTGCTTTTGGAAGTGTGTTTTGGGTCATAGTCCTGCTGGAAGACCAATGACCTCTGAGGGAGACCCAGCTTTCTCACACTGGGCCCTACATTATGCTGCAAAATTTGTTGGTAGTCTTCAGACTTCATAATGCCATGCACACGGTCAAGCAGTCCAGTGCCAGAGGCAGCAAAGCAACCCCAAAACATCAGGGAACCTCCGCCATGTTTGACTGTAGGGACCGTGTTCTTTTCTTTGAATGCCTCTTTTTTTTTCCTGTACACTCTATGTTGATGCTTTTTCCCAAAAAGCTCTTCTTTTGTCTCATCTGACCAGAGAACATTCTTCCAAAACGTTTTAGGCTTTCTCAGGTAAGTTTTGGCAAACTCCAGCCTGGCTTTTTTATGTCTCGGTGTAAGAAGTGGGGTCTTCCTGGGTATCCTACCATAAAGTCCATTTTCATTCAGATGCCGACGGATAGTACGGGTTGACACTGTTGTACCCTTGGACTGCAGGGCAGCTTGAACTTGTTTGGATGTTAGTCGAGGTTCTTTATCCACCATCCGCACAATCTTGCGTTGAAATCTCTCATCAATTTTTCTTTTCCGTCCACATCTAGGGAGGTTAGCCACAGTGCCATGGGCTTTAAACTTCTTGATGACACTTCGCATGGAAGACATAGGAACATTCAGGTCTTTGGAGATGGACTTGTAGCCTTGAGATTGCTCATGCTTCCTCACAATTTGGTTTCTCAAGTCCTCAGACAGTTCTTTGGTCTTCTTTCTTTTCTCCATGCTCAATGTGGTACACACAAGGACACAGGACAGAGGTTGAGTCAACTTTAATCCATGGTAACTGGCTGCAAGTGTGATTTAGTTATTGCCAACTCCTGTTAGGTGCCACAGGTAAGTTACAGGTGCTGTTAATTAGACAAATTAGAGAAGCATCACATGATTTTTCAAACAGTGCCAATACTTTTGTCCACCCCCTTTTTTAGGTTTGGTGTGGAATTATATCCAATTTGGCTTTAGGACAATTCTTTTTGTGTTTTTTTCATTGAAGACAAATTAAATGAAGAGAATAATACCAAAGAATTTGTGATTGCAATCATTTTCAGGAAGAAACTGAGTATTATCTGACAGAATTGCTGGGGTGCCAATACTTTTGGCCACCATTGTAATTGAGTAAAATAAATACTTGCCATACACGCTTTTCTGACATGAATAGTGGATTTGACACATACTTTGTGATATAACTATAAGCACACCTAACAATTAAGCATATATTACTGTGAACTTTATCAGAATAGAACACAGCCTATAAATAAACTGTCAGATAAAAACACTTATTTACAAGCGGCAGCTGTCATGTCTCAGTTATTTCTTTCTGTGTTCTCACAGTTATATCGTGGGTGGGAAATGTAATGAATATTGTAGAAAGTAGAGGGGCTGATGACCGTATATACATAGTGTTCTCTAAATGCCTCATGTCCTGTCCTATACAGAAGAACTGCCTGGCTCATGGCTGTGACAGGTATCGCCCTCTATATATATATATTGATGGCCGTGGCTCTTCTTCAGCTGGAGTTCATGCGTTATTTGTAACTGAGCGACACAGAAATGCAGGAGTAATTGTCGGAGGGATCTGTGGATGTTCCCATACTCTTATCCTTTACCTTATAAATTATTTATAGCGTTCAAAAATGGAGCCCGTAAAAGATCAAAAACTCTGGCATCCCCTCCTAATGTCCAATTAGATGATATTACATTAACCTCAGGCAAAGCAACAATTCTAGGAGATCAATACAGCTACAAATACATTGTAATATCTACTTTTATCTGTATCGGAAAATGGTATAAAGAGGTGGGGTGTGGGGGGGGGGGGCGAGCAGGGATATTGTAATAGAGTCCATCACAAAATAATAACCATATGACAGCGCAATAACACTTCATAGATAAGAGAAGTCAATATAATAATATAAGATTCTTGGAAAATAGAGCTGCATATGGCTTACAGAATAAAATGGCTGGGTTATCAGATCCTGGAAAAAGACAGCTAAATTATAGCGGAGGAGAGTTTTCTGTAAACAGTAGATGTGAATATATCTGGGGTCTCAAAGGTGCGGGAAGAACATACAGGTAATGCTTGCACTCAGGACATTTTTTTCTTGGTAATATATTTTATTACTGGTATGATGAAACCATCTTCTGGGGAGCATCAATTTTAGACAAGGGTTACACAGCTCGATTATAAAACAAAATAATCAGAGCACAATAAAAAAACAGAACTGTGCAAAAAATATATTAAAAAAGTCTGAATAAATGTATAAAAGAGCACACAACAGTCAACACATCAATATACGGTAATTCAATATCAGAAAATAAAATCCAACTTGGGGGTTTCGCCTTTTTAGCTTCTTCTAAGGTTGCAAAATTACATACAATGTCCACGACAGGTCATATATTGGATTTATTTTTTGGCCACCTCCCCATTTAGTGTAGATGCGAATATATTTAGGGTCTCAAAGGTGCGGGAAGAACTTACAGGTAATGTTTGCATTCAGGACATTTTTCTTTCTTGGTAAAGTAATATATTTTATTACTGATTTGATAAGCCCATCTTCTGGGGGGCACTGCTTTTAGATGAGGGTTACACAGCTCTATTCTAAAACAAAATAATCAGAGCACAGTAAAAAAAAACTGTACAAAAACGTGATTAAAAAAGTCCAAATAAACATACAAAATACTACACCTAAAATGTAATATCTTCAGAGGAGCTGGTCCAATGTAAGAGCAGAAAGTCCACAAAGAACTCCACAATAGACATAATAAAAAAAAAGCAAAATTAGGGTTCTCAACACTCTCACAGTCTGAATGGTGTCATAAAAGAACTCACAGACCACCGGCATTTGTGTTAATCTTTTATCCAGGCAGTTCTTCTAATCAGGAAGCAGCCATTAGGATAGATGTTGGATTGCAGCTTTACACTTCGTGGGAGTTTTCAACGCCATAGGTGTTCTACATCAAATAAACAGTTTGATTCTCTATTGATCAGAGTAGCCAAAACGTAGTGTAAAACTAATAGCACATTTTTATTCTAAAATGCAAATGGCTTACTCACAAAAAGAGCATACTACAGTCAAGCCAACAATATAGTCTAATATCAGAAAATAAAATCTAACTTATGGTTTCGCCATTTTGGCTTCTTCTAAGGTTACAAAATGACATACAATGTGCAGAAAAGGTCATATGTTGGATTTATTTTTTGGTCACCTCTGTATGTAGTGTACCATATGGTGCCCAAATAATTAAAAACAGTTACCTAATTAACAATGCCATTGCCAACATAACACAATGCAGAAGTAAACAGTGGCTGAGTAGTTTCGGCACACAGTGCCCAAGTACATGGCATAATATAGTACCCAAATAATACCATTCCGCGAGCTAGTAAAAACTGCATGTATAAAGTATTGTAATGCTTTGAAAGGATATATATCGTATACATAATACTGCTATACAATTAATCTTAAGATCCCGAGACTGCAGTGACCACAAGATTTGGT
The DNA here is from genome assembly GCF_046119375.1 of Phyllobates terribilis. Taxonomy (NCBI): domain Eukaryota; kingdom Metazoa; phylum Chordata; class Amphibia; order Anura; family Dendrobatidae; genus Phyllobates; species Phyllobates terribilis. Next base: position 358,527,997 of record NW_027362769.1, on the reverse strand, counting down.
ACTAGGCTGTCTGTGACACCTATTCCACATTATCAGCGGATCAGCACAACCAGAAGCTAAAAGAGGGGGGCCCACACCTCTGCTCACCGGGCCCCATACGCTAGTAAGGGCAGTAATGCCCTGATGGCGGCCCAGAGCACATGCATGCCTTCTGAAGAAGCTGTTAAGAGCTGACATGAACAACTAAATGTGAAAAACAGCAATGCAATACAGTCCAGAGCTGCATTCATGATTCTTCTGATTGCTATAGTAATAAGTCAATAGACAAATCATATATTATGCAGCTCTGAACTACTATACAGACTGTAACTGAGGACTAGCCCAAGAAAATTTAATTTTTTTATTAAGAAAATGAATGATGTGAAAGTTAACAAAATCACTTTTTTTCCAGAATAAATAAAAAATAAAATATATATATAAAATGTTTCACAAATGTTTTTAAAGGCTTTATTCTAAAGCTGCCGTTTTTGCAAGACTTGTATTTTTTTTACTGTAAACATTGGATAAAAATCAGTCAACTTAGCATTATATCAATACACATAATATTATAGGCGTATGTGTAGAAAAGCGCGATTAGCTCTGGATCATTTCACCAGGAGAATATAAGAAGGAAGACTGTTTTTGCAAGATCTGCTAAAAAAATCTTAATTATTACAATGGTAGTAAACAATTAACAAAGCAACAGCCTACAATGGCGACTATCAGTAATACAGCCTTGGAAGGGAGGGTGAGAACTAGGGTTCAATTCAGTAGATCTTCATCATGCACTACATGACACATTTTTTATGTAAGTCAGGTATAGTACTTCTGCTGATCTTATACTGGTTTAGCAGCATGTCTGGGGATCCAGGGTGAGGAAAGAAGTATCTAGTGTCTCAGTGTATTCCTGTGAGCTGCAGCTTTACACTGCCTCCTGCTTGTGATACATTTCCCACTGTCATTTCTTACAAGCAGGAGGCGGCATATCATAGAAAACAAATATTTAAAGCAGGTACTAGAGGGAGCTCTGTGTTTAGGAATTTTTACTGTTATCATTGAACATAATGATACATTCATATCCATTGTGTTTTATTAGTTTATAATAATTCTACTTGATGGCTCCTGATCTTCTGATCTTCAAAGAAGGGGCTTACAAAAAATGGAGAGTCCATTTTATAGAATGATGAATCTCTAAGCATATCATTTATGACCTGTGGTTGGGATGATCACTTAGCATGTCAGGTAGTCACATGGGTGGTATTCTGAAGCTCAGAGCAATCTGTATCCAAAATGGATGGGCCATGATGTTGGTTTAAATGGAGAATTGACTGCCTATTGCTGCCCCATGGATTCTTGTTACATTTGAAGATCTTCCTCTACACGTCTATAGTACACACTTTATCTTAAGAACTGTCACTGTGCTGACATGTGTGATGCTGAGTGTGCACATGTGTCCCGGTCTCTGAACTATTGATCAATCCGTCAGATGTTATTTTATGTCTATATGATGTTATTGCACTGTGTGTTCTGCTGATGTTATTTATGGCCAATAATAAGTGATCACCTCGCTCCTGACACCAGGAAGACCCCGCCGCTGCTTCAGAGCATCATAATACACCTCAGCTGAAGGAGAACATCATAATACACCTCAGCTGCTGCAGAACATCATAATACACCTCAGCTGCTGCAGAACCTCATAATACACCTCAGCTGATGGAGAACATCATAATACACCTCAGCTGCTGCAGAACATCATAATACACCTCAGCTGATGGAGAACATCATAATACACCTCAGCTGCTGCAGAACATCATAATACACCTCAGCTGATGGAGAACATCATAATACATCTCAGCTGCTGCAGAACATCATACTACACCTCAGCTGCTGCAGAACATCATAACACACTTCAGCTGCTGCAGAACATCATAATACACCTCAGCTGCTGCAGAACCTCATAATACACACCTTAGCTGCTGCAGAGCATCATAATACACCTCAGCTGCTGCAGAACCTCATAATATACCTCAGCTGCTGCAAAACTTCACAATACGCCTCAGTTGCTGCAGAACCTCATAATGCACACCTCAGCTGATGGAGAACATCATAAAACACCTCAGCTGCTGCAGAACATCATAATACACATCAGCTGCTGCAGAACCTCATCATACACTCCTCATATACCACAGTGTATCAGGTACTATGAATGTTTTATCTTTTCTTTGCGGCCATTGTGTATACCTGTAGATCTCATGTAATGTAAGACAGCGAAGTGCTACACACATCCACATGACGGCCCACACCACTTTTAGTTCCATTAGAGCTGACACTTCTGAGGGAAACACATTACGATTTCTTCTCTTCATGTTTATGTATCACCGTTTAATCACTCCGTGATTGTTATCTGGGATCCATCAGCAGTAAATAAAGACATAGACTTTCTGTAATTATTAATTTCCCGCTTCCTCTGCACGGACCTGCAGTGGGTGACGTCACCGCCACTACAATCCATTACCCTGAACATCATCACACGGCCCACAGCGACTTGTAGGATTTCTTACAGCTTAGTAGACATGACCCATTCATGGCAAGGATGAAGTTTTGCATGCGTGACGCACTGTGCGCTGATGGTCGTGTCTCACAGGAGCCGAACAAAGCGTCTATTAACATGCCTGAGTCCTTCTGCCCCTATCATCAGAATTATCCCTGCTTCATGGGCTTCAGTACGGAAAAAAGGGCAGATCATTGGCGTAGAGATCCACAGACAGTGTATGTCTACTGCCAGAATATCAATGATAGATAGATAGAAAGATAGATAGATAGATAGATAGATAGATAGATAGATAGATAGATAGATAGATAGAGTCCTGCTCATCATTATTGGCACCCATGAAGTTTAATTACATAATGTGGAATATCTCCTGAAAAACAATAATCAAGTGAAACAGTTATCTTGTATAGAGACTTGTGTTAAATACGAAAGAGAAAATGATAAACAATAGTGTTGAGCGAGCACTAAAATGCTCGGGTGCTCGAAGCTCGGGCCGAGCTCACTGTGATACTCGGGTGCTCGACCCGAGCAACGAGCCCAATGTCAGTCTATGGGAGACTCAAGCATTTTTGCGGTGGCACCCCCGGAAGTCTTTTAAAAGCCTAACAAGTGCCCAAAACGATAGTGACAGTGCTCAAATGACATGGGGACAGCATGGGGATCGCCCCAGGAAGCATTTCTGACCCCCAGGTCACTGCTGTCAACAACGTGGTCAGAGGTATTAAGCCACTTTTACAGGCTCACAATAAAACGTTCAAAAACGAAAGTGAAACTTTTTTCCTGTGAAATATGTTAAGGAACATCCTTTCCAGGGTAAAGACTTGTGTATAAGTTAAAATAAATGACCAAAAACAAAAATACTCCTCCACACCTTCGGCTATGTTCACAAGTAGCATTTTTTATGCGTTTTTGCACTTTTGTATTGCTTTCAACTATGACAAATGCATTCACCGTGAAATGTCATTTTAACATTTTACAACCTTATCTGGCCATGTGCTGTGTGACACATGCATACAGTGCTGAAAAGACAAGGGAACAGCATGGGGAAGACCCCTGGAAGCATATCTGACTCCCAGGTCACTGTCTAAAAGTGTGCCCATCATAAGAGATCCTTACCGCATCAGAAGATGCAGACTTGCAACTATCCCCATGCAAGTTCTAGTCCCAGGGCAGTGTTCAATTGTACCTCCCCCATTCCTTGCAATACAAGCTCAAGTATGCAGCCTGCCACCCACCCACCCCCAGGCTGCAATACCATACTGCTTGCTTGCTTGAACTTGAAATTGGGCCTTTTAGGCATGTGGAGGCGGAATCTGGCCACCACGTCATGGCTGTGTTGGCGGCCTGGAATCCATACTCAGTCCCCAGCCGCCCGGCGGCCGGGTGTCCATACTCGGTCCCCAGCTGCCCCGCGGCCGGGTGTCCACACACGGTCCCCAGCCGCCTGGGGGCAGCCGGGTGTCCATAAACGGTCCCCAGCCGCCCCTATTTTTCCTTGAAACATCCCCCCACACACTTTTCTTAGCCCGGCCTGCTTTAGGCAGCATTGGACGAGCCCACCAGAGAACCAGACTCCTCCAGTGGGCCCTGACTTCTCCATCGGTGGAGTTGAGAGTGCCAAGGTGAGGAGCATGATGATGATGACAGAAGTTAGCATCTGCTATGTTTTCTTTTAATGCAAGTGTAAGTGTGCAGCCTGCCACCCACCCACCCCCAGACTGCAATTCCATACTGCTAGCTTGCACTTGAAATGGGGCCTTTTAGTTTGGAGGAGGCCGAAGCTGGCCACTACCTCATGGCTGCTTCGGCAGCAAGGTATCCATACTCAGTCCCCAGCCGCCCATATTTGTCCTGGTGTGCCTTATACATAAGATTAAGCGCGTATACCAAAACATTACCTGTGCCCTCCCCAGTGCATTTAGTGGGAAGGAGAGCCTATTCCGCTGTAGTGTGTGCATGCCAAACCCCTGTTCATGGTACATGCGAAGATGCCTCCCTCCTTGCACCTGTCGTTGCAGACTTGCAACTATCCCCATTCAAGTCCTTGTCCCAGGGCAGTGTTCAGTTGTACCTCTCCCATTCCTTGCAATGCAAGCGCAAGTATGCAGCCTGCCACCCACCCACCCCCAGGCTGCAATACCATACTGCTTGCTTGCACTTTAAATTGGGCCTTTTAGGCATGTGGAGGCGGAATCTGGCCAACACGCCATGGCTGTGTCGGCGGCCTGGTATCCATACTCAGTCCCCAGCCGCCTGGTGGCCGGGTGTCCCCGCTTGCTCCCCAGCCTCCAGGGGGTGGCCGGGTGTCCATACTCGGTCCCCAGCCACCCCTATTTGTCCCGGTAACCTTTCCCACACTTTTCTTAGCCTGGCCTGCTTTAGGGCAGCATTGGCCGAGCCCACCGGACTATCAGACTCCTCCGGTGGGCCCTGTCTTCTCCATCAGGGGAGTTGAGAGTGCCAATGTGAGGAGCATGATGAGGATGATAGAAATTAGCATCTGCTTTGTTTTGTTGTAATGCAAGCGCATGTATGTAGTAGCGGCTAGGCCTGAGGTGGTCAGCGTTTTGGCGCATATCCTACCTCCTCCGAGGATTGCTGGATGTTTTCCTGCTACTATCCAAGTTCTATGACTCCCGTTAACACAAAGCTTCAGGTGATAAATGATGGATGAAGTAGTGGCAAAGGAGAAAGAGCAGGAGGAACAGGGACCATTCACATCAATATCAGGCCAGTCAACCAGATATGTCTTGTAGGATATGTTTCTGTAACAAAAGGAGCGGTTCAGCTACACAGTTATAGGGCATACAGTGAGTGCAATGCCTACCAAAAATTTCGAGCCACTCCAATGCCCCTTGGAAATGACATGGAGGTCAGAGGGCGTTAACTAAACCTTTTTTTCCATTTATAGCAACTGGGTCTCCCGTGCACTGTTGGCCTAAGAAGTGAATGGAAGGCTTTCCAAAAATTATGAGGAACTGCAATGCCCCTTACAAGAGCCATGTGTGGCACCCCAGGGGTCTGGTCACCACAGTAATAGAGATATTACGTCGGAGAGCAAGTGGGAGGTTTCCTGGTCAGGATCCCTTAAACATGCAACATCCTCCTGCCCCAATCCTGGGAGGGGAGAATTCTGCCCTTATAAACTGGATCTGGGGCGGGGTTGAGTGAGTCAGAGAACAGTCAGAGTCAGAGTGAGAGCAAGGGAAAGTAACAGCAAGGAGCTCTGTAGGAGCTAGGAGCTAAAGACCAGGGGCTGGAAGCTGAGCAGAGCTCGCCCTGGCAGAAGACAATAGGAACCGGACACAGGAGTCCGAAGCTGTGAGGACTTAAATATCCAGCAGCAGAAACCAGCCGGCAGGGGATTTCAGGTCCTCTGGCCATAGAAGCCCGGAGGCTCAGTCACAAGCAAGGGACCAGCACCGCCGTCGTGGAGCGGAGGCTAACAGAAGGCCCCAAGTCACCAGTCATACGGGTGAGCACTACACGGTACACTCAGGGACGTGGGCTACTTCTACCCGCTTACAGCAAGGTAGCCAGGAAGAGTGCAGACAGACGGGGAGGCCTACAACTCCACCTGGCCAGGGGAACTCCTGCTTGCTCACAGACTGACCAGGCCTCTTATGCTACCCAGTACTCCCGGGAGGGTCTACCTTATAATCATCAGTAAAGACCCTGAACTGCACTGCAAAGACTCTGAGTCATTCCTGCTGCGCTCGTGCACCATCACCCCCATCATCCACACTCACTGCCCTGAGGCTATACTCCTCCCGAGGGGAGTTATCCCATTCTATGCTGCGCACACAACACCAGCCTCAGCGGTCTGCCTCGCAGCGGTGGTACTCCCTGACCGCAATCCACGGGTGGCGTAGTCGGACAATTAACCTCAAAACCTAAGAAAGACTGCCACTGGTTTGACCAGCCTGAGCCACGGGACCGGGTCACCGCCACAGAGACTACAGACCCCAGAGACCCGGCACCGGATATCCCACACACGTGTACACACGGCCCAGGGGGCGCGTCACATGCAGTACAGCATATTACAAACATAAGTCCCATTATTGGGGAGTGGGTGTCCCATGGTATTTGCTTATGCTTTCCAAGCAAAAGCTGCCAAAAATTAGGATGGAGCAACTTGCAATGCCCCTTACAAGAGCCATGCAGTACAGCATATTACAAACATAAGTCCCATTATTGGGGAGTGGGTGTCCCATAGTATTTGCTTATGCTTTCCCAGCAAAAGCTGCCAAAAATTAGGACGGAGCAACTTGCAATGCCCCTTACAAGAGCCATGCAGTACAGCATATTACAAACATAAGTCCCATTATTGGGGAGTGGGTGTCCCATAGTATTTGCTTATGCCTTGCAAGCAAAAGCTGCCAAAAATAAGGACGGAGGAACTTGCAATGCTGGCACCCTGGTGGTATAGTGGTGGTGGAGGCTGAGGATAAGGAGAAGAAGATTAAACAGCCGAAACGAGGAAGCGTATACCCATGTGTGGGTGTGAAGCGGTGCATGTGAATACACCTCCCGAAATAACACAGTGGATTTGACTTTATGTTACTCTGCTGTCATTTGGTGGTGATGAGAAGTCTGGCCCAATCCAGCCCTTGTTCATTTTGATAAGGGTCAGCTTGTCAGCATTGTCAGTTGACAGGCGAGTGCGCTTATCAGTTATAATTCCCCCAGCGGCACTAAAAACACGCTCCCATAACACGCTAGCGGCAGGGCAGGCCAGGACCTCCAAGGCATACAGAGCGAGTTCATTCTAAGTGTCCAGCTTGGATACCCAATAATTAAAAGGCACAGAGGAATCACGGAGGACGCTGGTAAGATCGACAAGGTACTCCCTCACCATCTTTTGAAACTTTCCACTCCTTGTGAGAGTACCCCGCGCCTCAGGGCCTGTAAGCTGGGCGGGTGTCAGAAAACTGTCCCAGAACGTTGACAGTGTTCCCCTGCCTCTGCTGGACTGGAGTTGCATCTCTCTTGCCTATACGCCTTGGTTGGGCAATGAACTGTGACCTCTGCCGCTAGCGTGTTCAGATGGGAATTTTTTTAAGAGTTCTGCAGCAAGGGCCTTCTGGTATTGCCCCATTTTTGTAGACCTCTCCACCTCAGGAATAAGAGAGTGAAAGTTCTCCTTGTAGAGGGGGTCTACAAGTGTCACCAACCAGTAATGACTGTCACCCAACATTTTGACAACGCGAGGGTCACGGTTAAGGCAGCGTAACATAAAGTCAGCCATGCGTGCCAGACTGGTAACGGGCAAGATTTCCGTGTCCTCACCAAGATGACGACTGACCATGCTCTCCTCCTCCTCCTCCTCCTCCTCTTCCTCCTCCCCCCTGTCCTCAGGCCACCCACGCTGAACCGACGGTATGACACTTGTACAGGTACTACCGTCAACAACGCATGATAGCAGCTCCTGTTCTTCCTCCTCCTCTCCCTCATTGTCCCCCAATGCACGTTGGGATGAGATGAGGCTGGGCTGTGTGTAATCGCCCGCTACGGCTTCTTGATCCATCTCATCATACTCTGGCTGCAATGCCTCCTCTTTAATTCTCTGCAGAGAGCGTTGCAAAAGACAGACAAGTGGGATGCTGACACTAATGATGGCGTCATCGCCACTCACCATCTTGGTGGCCTCCTCAAAGTTTGTCAGGATGGTACATATGTCAGACATCCAGGTCCACTCCTGAGGTCTTATGTGTGGAGACTCCTGGGGTCTTATGTGACCTGAATATCGACGGCCTTGTTGCAGCTGGTACTCCACAACTGCTCTCTTCTGCTCACAAATCCTTTGCAACATGTGGAGGGTAGAGTTCCAACGTGTGGGGACATCACACACCAGTCGGTGTGCCGGAAGCAGCAAACGCTGCTACACAGCAAGGGCGGCGGAAGCTGTAGCCAACTTGCGAAAATGAGCTGACAGGCGGCGTACTTTCACGAGCAGATCTGGCAACTCGGGGTACGATTTAAGAAACCGCTGAACCATGAGGTTAAGCACATGAGCCAGGCATGGTACGTGTGTGATCTCACCTCGCCTCAGAGCCGCCACCAGGTTACGGCCATTGTCACACACGACAATGCCGGGATGTAGGTTCAGTGGTCTCAGCCACAGATCTGCCTGCTCTTTCACAGCTGTCCACAACTCACAAGCAGTGTGAGGTTTATCACCTAAGCTTATGAGTTTTAGCACAGCCTGTTGCCGCTTGGCGGAGGCAGTACTGCAATGCTTCCAGCTTGTAACTGATGTGGTGATATCTGAGATGGAGGCTGAACATGAGGAGGAGGAGGAGGATGCGCAGGAGCTGTACACTGTGGGGGCAACTCTGACTGACATAGGGCCCGCAATCCTCGGTGTGGGGAGGATGTGTTCCGTCCCAAGGTCCGACTGGGTCCCGGCTTCCACTATGTTTACCCAGTGTGCCGTCAGAGAGATGTACCGTCACTGGCCACAAGCACTTGTCCACGTGTCCGTTGTCAGGTGGACTCTCCCAGTAACTGCGTTGTTGAGGGCACGGCAGATGCTTTGGGACACGTGCTTGTGTAGTGCGGGGATGGCACACCGGGCAAAATAGTGTCGGCTGGGTACCGAGTACCGAGGGACGGCCACCACCATAAGATTGCGGAAGGATTCCGTCTCCACCAGCCTAAAAGGCAGCATTTCCAATGCAAGCAGTATTGAAATGTGCGAATTTAGGACTGTGGCCTGTGGGGCGTTAGCTGCGAATTTCCGCTTTCGTTCAAAGGTCTGGGATATGGACAATTGAACGCTGCGGTGGGACGTGGACGTTGATGCTGTTTCTTGAGAAACTACCATAACAAGTGAAGACTGAGAGGAGGGGGCATCTTTACATGCAGTATGGACAGGGATTGCCTTGCACACACAACAGGGGGTTCTTTTGCACGCACAACAGTGGAAGAAGCAGTGGTGACACCCGCTGACACTTGTCGTGGACCCTGGGTTTTGCCCCACAAAGTCGGGTGCTTTGCTGCCATTTGCCTGATCATGCTGGTGGTGGTCAGGCTGGTAGTTTTGTCACCCCTGCTGATGCTGGTGACGCGCCCCCTGGGCCAGTGCTGTTTGGGGATTACCCGGAGCCGGATCAGATGGGGGTTGTAGTCTCCGAGTGGCGGCGACCCGGTCCGTGCCCAGGGTGTCAAACTCAGTGTGTGGCAGTCTTTACAGATGTTATTAGTTGTTCTTAGTGTCGACTACGCCACCCGTTGATTTGCGGTCAAAAGGCCGCCGCTGCAGCAGGGTCCGCTGAGGCTGGTGGTATATGTGCAGCTGTGGTAGTATAACCCCCAACGGGAGGGGTATAGCCTCAGGGGGTCAGGTGTAGAGGATGGTGGTAGTGGTGGTGCAGTGTGGATGGTAAGAAGACTCAGAGTCGGGCTGTGCAGTTCAGGGTTTTTACTTACTGCTGTTCTGTTGGTCACTCTGGCCTTGAGTGACCGCCCGAGCCGTGCTGCGTCCACCAGGTCCTGAACTCGGCCAACCCCCAAGCAATTCTGGAGCGTGGTCCTGAGCTCCCTTTCAGACTGTCCTCTCTACTGGCCGTTCCCACCAGGGGTCCACTTATGTCCGGCTCCCTCGGGTCTCCTGTTGGGTGAACCTTCTTTGGCTTCCCTGACCCTATGCTCGGTGTGCCTTCTTAGTGGACTTGGTGAGGGGCTGCTCCACATGTAATGTCGCAGCCTCCGGTTCTTAGCTGAGGGTAGTTTCTCTCCTCCACTAATTTGGGATCCGGTTCCCTTGCGTGCCAACCCTTCACCCTTCTGGTTGTATACTGGGTTCTTGGGGTTCCTTCTTCTCCCCCTCTGGGTCCTTCTCTTCTCCTCTCTCTCTTCTCTCTGCAGGCGCTCCTGGACCTCTCTCAGGACTGACTGACCCTCTACAGAAGACTGACCCTGATCTAAGATGGTGCCCACCTTATATACTCCCTCTATGTGTGAGCTCAGGTGACCAGCACCCAATGAGCTCCTAGCCTTACCCAGACTGCTCCCCCTATCTGCCCCTACACTACTGGGATGTTCCACCCCCCTCCCACTCCAGCCAGGGACAGACACTGTCGTACCTGCACATATATTGGTGGGAGTACCGTTGGTCTGTCCCCCGGAAATGGGATGTATGTAGTGTATGCAGCTATCTGAGCTCAGTCCCACACTCCATCCTTACCCGGGAGTGGAATACCACACCTCTGGCTTGAGGTGTAATACCCCTGTAGCAGCCGAGCCCTCAGGGTGCTACATTCCCCCCTGGTAAATCACAGCACGTCCTCGGGCTGCAAGAGAATAAAACATCCATAAACATACAATTTTTTTTTTCATAACAACATAACCATATAAAACATTATATATATATTTCTGCAGCATAAAACTTTTTCATAATAAACATTCTTGTAAATTTTCTTGTTCCTCCGGCCACGGTGCAACTTGTGACCGGGTAAAGTGCGACAGTCTCTTGTAGAATAACACAGCTTTCCTATAAAACCAGTAGGGGGCGCCTTAAAAAGCGCAACTATATACAAGGGGAATTATGGCCGCTCTCAGTCCTCGGCCAGGTATTAGGAAAGGAATGACCGCTCTCAGTCCTCGGTCAGTGGGAATAGGGACACACGGGTTTCAGTTCAATTTGCTGGTCCCAACGGGGACTATATTTTAACTATCAGCAGTAACAGTTCTTATACCCTGACGGGTAACTATATACAGTCTCTTTACCGTACTTTAATGACGGCGTACTCCTGCTCCTCCTTCAGACCCGTCCGGATCCTCTTGCTCCTCTTCACACCGTAGCTCCTCCTCCGTCAGCCGGTGTACATGGAGGGCGTAGGGTCCTTTGGCACACTTGTGCCGGGTGAACGTGACCTCGTCCCCTACATATAGGTCACGACCTCTGTGTCCCTCCGGCAGATGGGACTCCACGTCTCTTCTGGTCACAAAGACGTCGCCGGGGGTGTGGTGATCCCTGATGAAGCCCCACCCGTGCTGCAATTGAAACTTAATCACAGTCCCGGTGGCACGGGGACCATGAGCTGCACGGGGGTCTCTCCTGGTCCTGCTCTTCTGCCCTGCGCTCTGTTCCTGCAGCCGCTGCTCATGGACCCGCCTCTCTCTCCGTTCTTGCTCGAAGACTGCCAACTGCTGGCGGCAGCACTCCACACGCTCCGCTGCGGCTGCCCGAGTTTCCTGAGTGAACCCCATGAGGTCTCCTCCGGTGGGGTCCCACTCGAACTGCGCTTCTTCCAGCGGGAGCGGGGTCCTCTTAACGGGCTTCGGAGCCAGAATCAGGGGCTCGCACAGGGGCCTTGCTTTTTGGAGTTCCAGTTGGTAGTACTCCAGTGGCCATCTAAAGGGCTGCCCATCCGGGCAAGTGTGCTGGGCAAACAAGTCTTCACCCAGGTGCGGCACTCTAGATGTTGAGGGCGCGGTGGTGGAAGCGGCGCCCGGATTGACCAGGCCTTGCGACCAGGGCTGGGGCACCCTAAAAGTCAAGGGCACCGTAAGAACGGCGGCCCCCGGGGTTACTTGGCCCAGCGACCAGGCCGGTGGCTCAGTGGAGGTAGAGGGCGCTGTTGGTACTGCGGCGCCCGGGGGTACTAGACCTTGCGACCAGGCCGGTGGTGTTTCCTGCTTTGCCGCGCTCAGGGTTGAGGCGCGTGACGTCACAGGGGTCGCGGCCGCGGCTTCTGCTTGAGGCCTTGTCTGGAGCGGTGACGATGCAGCGACGGGCACGGCAGGGGGAATTTCGGGCTCTGCGACGGGGAGCTGGGGCAGGCACGCGGTTTCTCGGCTCGGGGTAGTGACGTCCCCTTTACCTGCCTCCATCTGTTCAGCTCCCTCTTCGGCGCCGTCTCCGGCCTTCACTCCTCCTGCACCATCCTCAGAGGCGGTCTGTCTCCTCGTCTCGGGTGGCTTGCTTCGCTGGCGGGTTCTTGCCTGCAGGGCCATCTCTCGGCTCCACTCCGTCAGCGTCTCTCGCTGCACCTCGGCCATCCTCCATGCGAGGCGCTCCAGCGCGGTCTGCGCACACTCCCGGTCTCGGGGGAGCTGTGCCAGGATCTCCACTAAGCCTAGTGGGGTTGTTGCTTGCAGCAGGCTCCTGACCACAGGGTCGGTGCTGCCTGACACTCCTTCCATCTCCGGGTACGACTTCTCCGGAGTCCTCTCCAGACTTCTTGTCTCCGGGTGCGCTCTCTCCAGACTTCTCCAGGCTGCACCCATCTTCGCTCTCTTATTCTGTCTCCGCCCACATTGAAGGTGGTCCCGGGGCAACTTTGTGATTGTCAGTTCCAGGGGCAGTTCTCTCACGCTGATGGACATCTCTAGCATCACAGTCTCCGTTGGTGGGGGCGGTTTCCGCTTTTGGCGCCATTCCTTGACCTGGCCCACGATGGGAGGTGACCTCTTGCCACCCTCTGGCACGCCCATAATGGCGTCCGCTCTTCCAAGGCGGGAAATCTTCTGGAAATGGCGGGAATCGTCTCCCAGTGGCGGGAAACTCCGTGGATGGCGGGAAAAAGCTGCAGATGGCGGGCAACCGGCGGGAAACGATCCGTGATGGCGTCCCATGGCGAGGACCCTCTGGAACCGGCGGGAGACTTCTTCTTGAGGTAAATTTGAACTTTTCTTCAGGCACGCAGTACCCGGCGGTTGCGGGCACGAAATCCTGCCGACTACGCCAAAGTTGACGCGCCCCCTGGGCCAGTGCTGTTTGGGGATTACCTGGAGCCGGATCAGATGGGGGTTGTAGTCTCCGAGTGGCGGCGACCCGGTCCGTGCCCAGGGTGTCAAACTCAGTGTGTGGCAGTCTTTACAGATGTTATTAGTTGTTCTTAGTGTCGACTACGCCACCCGTTGATTTGCGGTCAAAAGGCCGCCGCTGCAGCAGGGTCCGCTGAGGCTGGTGGTATATGTGCAGCTGTGGTAGTATAACCCCCAACGGGAGGGGTATAGCCTCAGGGGGTCAGGTGTAGAGGATGGTGGTAGTGGTGGTGCAGTGTGGATGGTAAGAAGACTCAGAGTCGGGCTGTGCAGTTCAGGGTTTTTACTTACTGCTGTTCTGTTGGTCACTCTGGCCTTGAGTGACCGCCCGAGCCGTGCTGCGTCCACCAGGTCCTGAACTCGGCCAACCCCCAAGCAATTCTGGAGCGTGGTCCTGAGCTCCCTTTCTGACTGTCCTCTCTACTGGCCGTTCCCACCAGGGGTCCACTTATGTCCGGCTCCCTCGGGTCTCCTGTTGGGTGAACCTTCTTTGGCTTCCCTGACCCTATGCTCGGTGTGCCTTCTTAGTGGACTTGGTGAGGGGCTGCTCCACATGTAATGTCGCAGCCTCCGGTTCTTAGCTGAGGGTAGTTTCTCTCCTCCACTAATTTGGGATCCGGTTCCCTTGCGTGCCAACCCTTCACCCTTCTGGTTGTATACTGGGTTCTTGGGGTTCCTTCTTCTCCCCCTCTGGGTCCTTCTCTTCTCCTCTCTCTCTTCTCTCTGCAGGCGCTCCTGGACCTCTCTCAGGACTGACTGACCCTCTACAGAAGACTGACCCTGATCTAAGATGGTGCCCACCTTATATACTCCCTCTATGTGTGAGCTCAGGTGACCAGCACCCAATGAGCTCCTAGCCTTACCCAGACTGCTCCCCCTATCTGCCCCTACACTACTGGGATGTTCCACCCCCCTCCCACTCCAGCCAGGGACAGACACTGTCGTACCTGCACATATATTGGTGGGAGTACCATCGGTCTGTCCCCCGGAAAAGGGATGTATGTAGTGTATGCAGCTATCTGAGCTCAGTCCCACACTCCATCCTTACCCGGGAGTGGAATACCACACCTCTGGCTTGAGGTGTAATACCCCTGTAGCAGCCGAGCCCTCAGGGTGCTACACTGGCATGGCAGGTGGGACATATGGCCTTTTTGGGGTTATCAGCAGAATCTTTAAAAAAATTCCAGACTCTGGAAGACCTACCGCTTGTACTGGCAAAGTCCCTCGTGTTGGTGTTACGGGGAACGGTTGCCTGCCTTCTGTCTGTGGCCACCACACTGCTTCTTCCTGCCTGTTGGGGTACTCTGCCTCCCTCCCCCTGTGTGCTGCTGGCCTCACTCTGCATGTCCTCCTTCCACGTTGGGTCAGTTACTAGATCATCCACCACCTCCTCCTCTTCCACTTGCGCACCACGATCCTCCTCCTCACTTCTTGGCAATTGTGTCTCGTCATCGTCCACCTCTTGTGACAGATTGCCAACGTCGACTTCCTGTGGCCGTGGCTGTTCAAATATTTGGGCATCGCAACATGGGATCTCCTCTTCCACCACTTCAAGCGTATCAGGCGAGGGGCCCAAATATGGAAATGGACCAGTGAACAGCTCTTCAGAGTGTCCAAGTGTGGGATCACTTGCTGTCTGACGACACTCAGCATGGTGGGAGGAAGGAACATCAGGGTGAGGAGGAGTATGCGGTCGAGACTCACGGCTACTAAGAGTTGACCGTGTGGAAGACAGACAGGAGGTGGTGGTGCCCAGGTAACTGGAAGTATTATCTGCTATCTAATTAATAACCTGTTCACACTGATCAGTTCTCAATACTGGTGTTGTTCTGTGCTTCCCTAGTAATTCGGTCAAGAAGTGGGAGCGAGAAGATGTGGCTGTTGGTTGTGGCACATTTTCACCTTGGCCACGGACCCGTCTTCTGCAGGAACCATCACCAGAACGTCCACTTCCACGTCCCTTGCCACGCGCCTTGCCCATTGTAAATGAAGTAAAATAGCTTACACTTGCACTATCAATGGAAAAAGGGTAATAAAGAGTAGATTAGAACCGTGGAAGAGGAAAACCACAGTTATTGTTTACTGGGGTATACCACACTTTTTTAAATAGAGATATTTGCGGCTGAACAGTGAGCGACACACTCAAACTGCTTTTTTTTTAGATACCAAAGGCCCAAAACTGGATAGTACAGCGATTTGACCCGTGGAACTGCGAAACCACACTGGGATGTCGGGCCTACACAAGACTATTTTCAACAGATATATTTTTGTGTCACAACAGTCAGGAGACACTACTGTTTTTCTTTACGGAAAAAACTACCAAAAGCTGAATAATAGAGATTTTTTTCCGTGGGATGGCAAAACCACAGTTATTGTTTACTGGGGTATACCACACTTTTTAAATAGAGATATTTGCGGCTGAACAGTGAGCGACACACTCAAACTGCTTTTTTTTTAGATACCAAAGGCCCAAAACTGGATAGTACAGCGATTTGACCCGTGAAACTGCGAAACCACACTGGGATGTCGGGCCTACACAAGACTATTTTCAACAGATATATTTTTGTGTCACAACAGTCAGGAGACACTACTGTTTTTCTTTACAGAAAAACTACCAAAAGCTGAATAATAGAGATTTTTTACCGTGGGATGGCAAAACCACAGTTATTGTTTACTGGGGTATACCACGCTTTTTTAAATAGAGATATTTGCGGCTGAACAGTGAGCGACACACTCAAACTGCTTTTTTTTAGATACCAAAGGCCCAAAACTGGATAGTACAGCGATTTGACCCGTGGAACTGCGAAACCACACTGGGATGTCGGGCCTACACAAGACTATTTTCAACAGATATATTTTTGTGTCACAACAGTCAGGAGACACTACTGTTTTTCTTTACGGAAAAAACTACCAAAACCTGAATAATAGAGATTTTTTACCGTGGGATGGCAAAACCACAGTTATTGTTTACTGGGGTATACCACACTTTTTTAAATAGAGATAATTGCGGCTGAACAGTGAGCGACACACTCAAACTGTTTTTTTTTTTAGATACAAATGGCCCAAAATGGATAATACAGAGGTTTGAACTTCTGTTTCTCTAGCCTACACCAGACTATTTTCAACAGTTATATTTGTGTCTGAAAAATCAGAGACACGCTTTTTTTTGGGGGGGGGGGGGGGACACACACCAAAAGGTTAATAAGACGGGTATTTGTACAGTGTGAAGGAGGAAAAAAAAAGGAGGATTTAGATGAAAAAAAAAGGATTTTTCCTGGCCCCCGACACCTGGTGCTAAGTCCAGCAATTTCAGCAACAGGAGCACACAGGACTTAATGCAGCGTTTGCTGGTATAACCACTGTGTCTCCTATACAGCCTGCCTGCCTGGTATCTGGGATGGATATTAGTCCTGAAAAGGACTGTTTGTTTGTTCTGGCAGCCTTTATAGACCCTACACTAACTATTTCGCAGTTTATATCTCTCCCTAAATCAGCAGTGCTGTCCCTACACTGTCTAATCCGGAGCGACTGTGTCCAAGATGCCGGCGCCCCGTTTTAAATACTCGAGGTGACGCTGTGCGGCCAGCCAATCACTGTAATGCCCACAACCAACATGGCTGCAGCATTACAGTGACTGGCTGGCAATCCCTGCATGTTCATTGGCTCTGTAAAGAGCGCCAAACATGCAGGGCGGAGACCCGAGCTCCCGCCCGAGTAACCCGGAAATGCTCGGTGCTCGCCGAACATCCCGAGTAGCGTGATGCTCGGGCGAGTACCGAGCAGTGTCGAGCATGTTCGCTCAACACTAATAAACAATAATTTAAAACAAAAAACAATGGGAGAGAAAAATAGAAAAACCTAAAGCTTGTTATGCACTGGTATTGGCACCCTTTACATTAATTTAGTGTGGAAACACACTGAGACTCGCCTGTGGTAAATTCCAAAAGAGATTCACCTGTGATTAATTGTCGGTGCCCATGTGGCATGAATTAGCCAATGAATGATGACGTCAGTGTTTTAAAAAGCCACATGGTAGGCCCTATTCCTTTGTCACAATGATGAAGACAAAGGAGCTGTCTCAGGATATCAGAATTGCTATTATTAGCATACACAAGACTTTTAAAGGGTGTAAAGCCATAACCAAAGACCTTGGTATCCCAGTTTCAACAGTGCGCAATGTTATTAAGAAGTTTGCCAAGCATGGAACCGTCAAGGACCTCCCTGGACGTGGGGGAAAGAGGAAAATTGACAAGAGATGTCTTTGAAGGTTGGTGCGAATGGTGGAAAAAACGCCACGTCAAACATCCAAAGACCTGAAGGCCAACTTGGAACAGTCTGGGGTCATGGTTTCAACAAGAACCATACACCGCACACTAAAAGCAGAGCTTCATGGGGGAAGGCCAAAGAAGAAACCATTGCTGAAAAAAAGGAACGACTGATCTTTGCCAAAGAGGACCTTGACAAACCACAATCCTTCTGGGAAAATGTTCTGTAGACAGATGAAACAAAAATAGAGCTTTTTGGCAATGCAAAACAACAGTTCATTTACAGATGGCGCAATGAAGCTTATAAGGAAAAGAGCACCTTACCAACCATTAAGCATGGTGGATCCATAATGCCGTGGGGTTGCTTTGCTGTGTCTGGTATTGGAGGCCTTGACCATATCAGAGGAATCAGAGAATTATCAAGAGATTTTAGAGCGAAATGTCCTGCCCAGTGTAAGAAAACTTGGTTTGAGTCGAAGATCATGGGTCCTGCAGCAAGACAGACAATGACCCAAAGGACACATCCAAAAGTACACAGGAATGGTAGAAAAAGAAAAAATTGACTGTTTTAAATTGGCCAGCAGTGTTTCCTGAACTCAATCCCATTGAAAGTCTTTGGGGTGAGCTGAGATCTGTCTGGGAAAAAGAACCCTGCAAACATTCAAAGAACTTGAACAAACTGCAAAGGAAGAGTGGGAGAAAATTCCAGCTGAGAAGTGAAAGAAGCTTATAGATGGATACAAGAAACATTTGGAGGCTGTCAGCAATGCCAAAGGGTGTGCAACCAAGTATTAATTAGGGGTGCCTTTATTGCTGCACATGCTGCTTATTCTGTTTCTTCTTTGAAGTTGCAACATGGAAGTTGAAAAAAAAATGTTTTATTGCTGTGTTACTTTGGACCACTAAATAAAAAAACCTGAGGATGTACAGTTGAAACCAGAAGTTTACATACACTATATAAAAATACACATATGCATGTTTTTCTCAATTTCTGACATGAAATCAAAATAAACCTTTCCCGTTTTAGGTCAATTAGGTCAATTAGGAATACCATAATTTTAATATTTGCCAAATGCCAGAATAATGAGAGAGAGAATGTTTTAAGGCCTTTTTATTGCTTACTGCAAAGTCAAAAGTTTACATACACTAAGATTACTACGCCTTTAAACAATTCTGGACTGCCCATATGATGATGTCATGTGTTTGAAAGCTTCTGATAGGTTTGTTGGCAACATCTGAGTTAATTAGAGACACACCTGTGGATGTATTTTAATGCACACCTGAAATACACTGCTTCTTTGTGTAACATCATGGGAAAGTCTAAAGAAATCAGCCAAGATATCAGGAAGAGAATTGTGGACTTGCACAAGTCTGACTCATCCTTGGGTACAATTTAAAGACAGGTGCCTCGTTCATCTGTACAAACAATTATACGCAAGTATAAACAAGATGGGAATGTTTAGCCATCATACCGCTCAGGAAGGAGACGGGTTCTGTGTTCCAGTGATAAACGTGCTTTGGTCCGACATGTGCATATCAACCTAAGGACAAAAGCAAAAGACCTTGTGAAGTTGATGGCGGAAGCTGGTAAGATTGTGTCAATATCCACAGTGAAACGAGTACTGTATCAACATGCGCTGAAAGGCCACTCTGCCAGGTAGAAGCCATTACTCCATAAAAAAAGCCAGATTAATAATTGCAAGTGCACACAGGAACAAAGACCTTAATTCTTGGAGACATTTCATGTGGTCTGATGAAACTTAAAATTTAACTTTTTGCGCATATTGACCATCGTAACGTTTGGAGGGAAAAGGGAGAAGCTTGGAAGCCTAAGAACACCATCCCAACTGTGAAACACGGGGGTGGCAGCATCATGTTGTGGGGTTGTTTTGCTGCAGGAAGGACTGGTGCACTTCACAAAATAGATTGCATCATGAGAAAAGAAGATTATGTGGCAATACTGAAGCAAAAATTAGTCTCATGTTTAAAACTATTTTTTAGATTGTATTTTACTGATTGTCAGTTTTTAAATGTTTGTGGTCATCCTTTTTTTTTTCTTTTTTTCACATTTGTTTTCCAGTGTGTCTTTTTCTGTTGTTCAGCTGATGTGCTGCTGTAATGTCTTTCCCATTTGCAAAGGATTTGACCATAAATTTTCACATTGGTTTACCAGTGTGCCCATTTTCTGTTGTTCAGCTGATGTGTTGTTGCAATGTTTTCTCCACATGCAATAGATTTGATTCCAGATCTAATTGCTAACCTAGCACACATGTGCTTGCAGGGGTGGAGTTACCTTCGTATAAGAATGGAGTTTCTAACATGTTACAAAAGATCATGTCTAAGACTGGTGCAGTCGAATCCTATAGTTCTTAATAATGGACACTTGGTGGTTGCTGATTTCCATATCTATGGTTTTATTGGATTTTTACAAATAAAGTTTTTGAACAATTTATTTCCCGGTCGCTGGAGATTTCTTTCTATTTTCTATACTGAAGCAACATCTCAAGACATCACCCAGGAAGTTAAAGCTTGGGTGGAAATGGGTCTTCTAAAAAGACAATGACCCAAAGCATACTGCCAAAATGGTAACAAAGTGGCTTAATGATAACAAAGTCAATGTTTTGGAGTGGTCATCACAAAGCCCTGATCTCAGTACTATTGAAAATTTATAGGCAAAGCTGAAAATGCAGGTGCGAGCAAGGCGCCCTACAAACCTGGATCAGTTACACCAGTTTTGTCAGGAGGAATGGGCCCAAATTCCGGCCAACTATTGTGAGAAGCTTGTGGAAGGATATCCCAAACGTTTCACCCAAGTCATTCAGTTTAAGGGCAATGGTACCAAATACTAATGAAATGTATGTAAACTTTTGACTTTGCAGTAAGTAATAAAAATGCCTTAAAACATTCTCTCTCTCTCATTATTCTGGCATTTGGCAAATATTAAACATTATGGTAATTCTAATTGTCCTAAAATGGGAAAGGTTTATTCTAGTTTCATGTCAGATATTGAGAAAAACATGCAGATGTGTCTTTTTATATAGTGTTTGTAAACTTCTGGTTTCACCTGTTAACTTTGGTACATTTCCAATTATTTCTGAAGATATTGTACAGTCTATGAAAAAAAATGAAGGGGTGCCAATAAGGGAGAGCATTACTGTAATTGCAACTTACCTGCCTGCTGTGCACGGCGCCGTTCTTCCCCGGCACAGAACGGTCACTATCCGCTCCTGCCAGGATTCTGAAGCCTCTGCTGACAACACGTCTACAGAGCGGAGGCTTCTTTTCACTCTGTTGACAAGGCGGGACTTGAGCAGCACTGTGATAAATAGATAATAGATAGATAGATAATAGATAGATACAGATAGATAGATAATAGATAGATAGCCAAGGGGAATATAGGGGACTCGGTACCTGGGCCTTTTACCTTGCTTAGTATGTCACGGCAGTCGGCTCCCGGGCCCATACTCTCTTGAAAAAGGTTTTTTTGTGTGTATGGTTTGTTTCGTGACGCCACCTGTGGTTCCCGGTAATAAGTACCGGCGCTGCTACAGACCTCCGGGGGTGATGGGATGGCAGCTGGGATGTTTCTGCTCCCCACAGGCGGAGCGGGCCCCCGGGGCAGTGTAGGTGCAGATGGTGATGCTGGGCGTTGTAGTGCAGGCACGGTGGGGTGATGGAAATAACCGACAGAGACAGTGGAGTGCAGTCATCCGAGTTTACTCACAGTTCTTTTTAGGTTCCTCGGGTACACTGTCCAGGTGTCAGACTCCCGCGTCGCGCTGCGTTTGCCAGGCAGGGGTTCAGCGCTACTTCAGGTATATTAGAAGCACTTAACGGGACCCCCTGTCTTTTATGTTCCTTCTTTGGCCGACTTCCCGCGCTGGGTCTTCTCCCTCCTGCCCTGCGCTCCCCACACACAGTCCCGATCGGGAGCTCTGAAGTCCCTCTGGGCAACCTGGAGTTCCTGGACCTACTTGGTGCCCTTCACGGCGACTAAGGTGAGGCTGTGGCAACAGCACCATGGAAGTGCAGAAGCCTCCGGTTTTCCAGCCGAGACCTGGAGTAACACGGCTGGTCCAGGGACCGGTTCCCTTCCTGCGGCCTGATCCCTCTGACACCTGGCAGATTCGGGCATACGGGTGCCGTCCTGCACTCATCGTACCCCCTGGGATCCCTTCTGTTACCGGAGCCTTCCTCCCTGACTCCCCTTACACGCCTGGGCCTCCATCTTACTAGGCCCCACTCTGGAGCAGAGCTCCTGAAGAGACTCTGCTCCCCTCCTCTCCTTACTGCTCACTTCACTGCACAGCACTGCACTGCCACCCTAAGATGGCTTACCTTTATATATACCTCCCATAAAAGTGCCCCCGTGTTCTGCATCCTCCACCCACACTCACTACTGGTTCCCCCTCTCTTTGGTTCCCCCCACTCCAGCCAGGGACAGGGCTCAGCAGAAGAAGTGCATAA
Organism: Phyllobates terribilis; assembly: GCF_046119375.1. Classification (NCBI taxonomy): domain Eukaryota; kingdom Metazoa; phylum Chordata; class Amphibia; order Anura; family Dendrobatidae; genus Phyllobates; species Phyllobates terribilis. The sequence continues at coordinate 358,505,962 of NW_027362769.1, read as the reverse complement.
TGCCCTTCCAGCCGGCCTGGAGTAGTGCAGTGTTGAGTGCAGGTGTTGGGGGTCCCGGGCAGTACTTCCTTACTACCTGAGAGAAGGAGATGCCACACCTCAGGTGAGGTGCAGTACCTCTGTGGCGACTGAACCCTCAGGGGCGCCACATTCACCCCCGGCAAAACACAGCACGTCCGCGGGCTGGAACAGAGTAAAACACAGTATATTACAGACATGCAAAATTTTAGAATGCATTCGCATAGAAGATAATAACAAACACTTTCTTCCCTTTATGGGAGGCACCTTTCTTGAACGTTACTGGTTACATTTTCAGAAACATTATAAACCTTTTTAAATAAAATTTTCCTTTACACTTATAAAACATTTTCTTAAGGTTACGGTGAGTCCCAATACCAGGTGTCCATTTCACTGGTAAAGGCGCAATTTGAGCAGTATGAGGGACCCGCCTGAAAACCCTCAGCGTAGGCCCTGGGCGTGGCTACAGGGCATAAGTGATCCAGGTGTTGTACCACGTCTTCGGCCACGCCAAACGGGTTTTTGTTCTGTGGTCTTTTTAGTATAAAACCAATAGAGGGCACTTTTATAAGTGCAATTATGTACAAGGGAAAGTTTTTGGCTGCTCACAGTCCTCAGCCTACAAGTCTTTATACCCTTACAGGTAACTTAATGCACACGCAATTATTATTATTTTTTTTTAGTTCACCCAAAAACAAATTTTCTTTACTGCACCCTTACAGGTAACTATGGTACAAGGTTCAGTTCCACTTTAGTGATAGTGTCCCCGCCGGGGGTATGCCTGGTTCTTGCCGACTGATCCGGCCGAGTTATCAGCCTCAGGCTGCAGGGGCATGTCCTCCTCCTCCTCGACCACTCTATATACTTGGAGGGCATACCACCCGCATTCCCCGTGGTGCCTGGTGTAGGTGACACGGTCACCAGGGTAGAGGTTTTGGTCGGGATGGCCCTGTTCCAGGAGAGGCTCGACATCCCGCCGGTTAAAAAAGATGTCTCGATCGGTGTGTGGTCTGTCTGGACTCCTGGAGACTCCGCCCTGTCTCCACTTCTTTTCTCCTCCTCCTCTCCCCTTTCGGGGGCGGTTCCATGGCAGCCTGCTGTCGATCTCTCCCAGGGTCGTCCTCCCCGCCTTGACGGACACATCTATGCGGACGTTCACGGTTGCAAGGGGCGGGTTGTGCTTTTGGCGCCATTCTGGGACCCGGCCCACGATGGGAGGTTCCATATTGTTGTCCTTGATCACGCACATAATGGCACCCGTTCTTCTGGGGCGGGCGCCACATTCAATGTGTGAAAAAAAAAACAAAAAACAGTTCTTTAGGCGCACAATACACGTTGTTAACGGGCTGGTCACGTATCCTGTTCATGACGCCAGGAAGAGTGGTGTCTCGCCCAGGGGGGGATATGGGGGAAACTCGGTACCCGGGCCTTTTACCTTGCTTAGGATGTCACGGCAGCCGGCTCCTGGGCCCGTACTTTGGGGTCTCTCTTGAAAAAGGGTTTTTTTGTGTATGGTTTGTTTCATGACGCCACCTGTGGTTCCCGGTAATAAGTACTAGCGCTGCTACAGACCTCCGGGGGTGATGGGATGGCAGCTGGGATGTTTCTGATCCCCCCAGGCGGAACGGGCCCCCGGGGCAGTGTAGGTGCAGATGGTGATGCTGGGTGTTGTAGTGCAGGCACGGTGGGGTGAAGGAAATAACCGACAGAGACAGTGGAGTGCAGTCATCCGAGTTTACTCACAGTTCTTTTTAGGTTCCTCGGGTACACTGTCCAGGTGTCAGACTCCCGCGTCACGCTGCGTTTGCCAGGCAGGGGTTCAGCACTCCTTCAGGTATATTAGAAGCACTTAACGGGACCCCCTGTCTTTTATGTTCCTTCTTTGGCCGACTTCCCATGCTGGGTCTTCTCCCTCCTGCCCTGCGCTCCCCACACACAGTCCCGATCGGGTGCTCTGAAGTCCCTCTGGGCAACCTGGAGTTCCCGGACCTACTTGATGCCCTTCACGGCGACTAAAGTGAGGCTGAGGCAACTGCACCATGGAAGTGCAGAAGCCTCTGGTTTTCCAGCCGAGACCTGGAGTAACACGGCTGGTCCAGGGACCGGTTCCCTTCCTGCGGCCTGATCCCTCTGACGCCTGGCAGATTCGGGCATACGGGTGCCGTCCTGCAGTCACCGCACCCCCTGGGATCCCTTCTGTTACCGGAGCCTTCTTCCCTGACTCCCCTTACACGCCTGGGCCTCCATCTTACTAGGCCCCACTCTGGAGCAAAGCTCCTGAAGAGACTCTGCTCCCCTCCTCTCCTTACTGCTCACTTCACTGCACAGCACTGCACTGCCACCCTAAGATGGCTTCCCTTTATATATACCTCCTATATAAGTGCTCCCCTGTTCTGCGTCCTCCACCCACACCCACTACTGGCTCCCCCTCTCTTTGGTTCCCCCCACTCCAGCCAGGGACAAGGCTCAGCAGAAGAAGTGCATAATGCCCTTCCAGCCGGCCTGGAGTAGTGCAGTGTTGAGTGCAGGTGTTGGGGGTCCCGGGCAGTACTTCCTCCCTACCTGAGAGAAGGAGATGCCCCTCAGGGGCACCACAGATAGATAGATAGATAGATAATAGATAGATGAGCTGTGTTTGCTCTCCTGTAGATCTGCGGTGATACAGTACATTCTTCGACCCTGATTACCCTGTATTACTGTAATTAGTCCCGGCCCCTGTGCCCCTCATCTCCTCCCTGTAATGTGGCCCCTGCTTCCTCTGTTTCCATGGCAGCGGGTATATTACACCTCCTGTGTTACAGTTGCCGGTTGAACTTTTTGTCTTAGTGTGAGGGGGATGTAAGTGTTCGGGTTCATGTTTATCACCTGAGAATTTTGGGGTTGCTATGACAACAGCAGGTGGGCACCAGGCGACTGCGGAGCCCATTTATCTTGTGTTTGTGTGATTTGTCTCCGTCATGTGTGTACACCAGCCGTCTCCTGGACGCAAGATGAATGATTTGTCTGCGGTACGTCTAGTGAACCGTGCGTATCGGCGCAGCACTCCGCTTAACTCATTAGTGAGCAGGACATGGTGTACTGGTGTGACTGGGCCGATCACAGAGCTGTGGCTTTAGGCCCACTGCACAAGTGACTGTCTCTGGTCACTCCAGTGATGACCGTCTCCTTATAATCATATTATTGAGATAATGCCCCGTAAATTATAAGAATATTATTATGCATCTGCTGTGTCCAGAAAAAAGCACAGAACTGCAGGCCTTTATACAGAAACAGGACTCCAATATGATTGCGATGTTTTGCAGCAGCCGAGGTGTATTATGAGGTTCTGCAGCAGCCGAGGTGTATTATGATGTTCTGCAGCAGTTGAGATGTGTATTGTTTGGTTCTGTAGTGTTAGGTGTGTGTGGCGCCCCTGCGGGTCCAGTTGCCACAGAGGTACTGCATCTCATCCAGAGGTGTGGTACCCCACTCTCAGGTAAGGAGGGAGCACTACCTGGGACCCACACACCTACATCCAACACTACACTTCTCCAGACCAGCAGGAGGGGCAATATGCACTTGGCCACTGCTGAGCCCTGTCCCTGGCTGGAAGGGGGGGGACCAAAAGAGAGGGAACCATGTAGTGGGTGTGGGAAGAAGTTCAGGGGAGCACTGAAAGAGCACTATATAAGCAAGGGAAGAAAGATCTAGAAGGAGTTCTGCTCAGGGGAGCAGTTGAGTTCAGTTCTGTGGAGTGGAGTTCGGAGGAGTTCAATCCTGCTCAGGAGAGCAGAGGAGTGGGGCCCAGTGAGAGAGGTCCAGGAGGAGAGTGAGGAGAGAAGACAGGAGCAGTGGGAGGCTCCAGATATAGAGGGGATCCTAGGAGCACGGGGAGTGCGAAGTCCACCCGTGCGCCCCAGTTCACGCTGACTGTGGAGGGATCAGGCCGCAGTAGGGGACCGGCCCCAGACTAATGGAGGACTGCAAGACTCAGCTAGCAAACCGGAGGTTGCGGTATCTTCAAGTGCCGTAGCCACAATCCACACATAATCGCTGAAAACGTGGCCATATAGGACCAAGGGGACTCAGAGGACGTCGCCCGACAAGGCCTGTGGTCACTGGCTCGGGACACTGTGTGTGAGGCGCAGTGCAGGAGGGCGAGAGCCAGCGCAGAGAGACGACCTGGGAAGGTACAAAGAAAGGGGTCCCGGTCAAATGCACCCAGATTAACTGAGAGTTGGCTGGATCACTTCCCCGGAGGACACAGGACGACGTGGGCGGTTTTAATCCGGAAAGTGTAATCTGGAGCAGTCTGACAACTGTGAGTAAATATTTGAAGACTGCACCCCGCTGTGTCCTTGACTAATTGCTGCGCCACCTGCCCTGTACGACACTGCACGGACAACATCTACCTTTTCAAATCACCATATACTGCCCTGGGGCCTAGCTCTGCCCGTGGAGAGAGGAACTATCCTTGCTGCGTCACCATCAGCTCCAGTGGATCTGAATAACAGCGGCGGCCCCATATAGCCGCATACCACGGGTGGCATCACAAACTTTATCCCCAAATCTTTATTTCCCCAATTGACTGTTATATATTGATTGACCGCCCTGGGCCACGGACCGGGTCACTGCCACCGTGACTACGCCAATACAGGACCAGCCCGGCTATCGAGTACCCCACGGCCCTGGAGGTGCGTCATGTGTGATATGATGTTCTGCAGCAGCTGAGGTGTATTATGATGTTCTGCAGCAGCTGAGGTGTATGATGATGTTCTGCAGCAGCTGAGGTGTATTATGATGTTCTGCAGCAGCTGAGGTGTATTATGAGGCTCTGCAGCAGCTGAGGTGTATGATGATGTTCTGCAGCAGCTGAGGTATATTATTATGTTCTGCAGCAGCTGAGGCATATTATGAGGTTCTGCAGCAGCTGAGGTGTATTATAATATTCTGCAGCAGCTGAGGTATATAATGAGGTTCTGCAGAAGCTGAGGTGTATTATGTATTCGGCAGCAGCTGAGATGTGTATTATGATGTTCTGCAGCAGCTGAGGTGTATTATGATGTTCTGCACCAGCTGAGGTATATTATGATGTTCTGCAGCAGCTGAGGTAAATTATGAGGTTGTGCAGCAGCTGAGGTGTATTATGATGTTCTGCAGCAGCTGAGGTGTGTATTATGATGTTCTGCAGCAGCTGAGGTGTATTATGAGGTTCTGCAGCAGCTGAGGTGTATTATAAGTTTCTGCAGCAGCTGAGGTGTATTGTGAGGTTCTGCAGGAGCTGAGGTGTGTATTATGATGTTCTGCAGCAGCTGAGGTGTATTATGAAGTTCTGCAGGAGCTGAAGTGTGTATTATGATGTTCTGCAGCAGCTGAGGTGTATTATGAGGTTCTGCAGCAGCTGAGGTGTGTATTATGATATTCTACTGCAGCTGAGGTGTATTATGATGTTCTGCAGGAGCTGAGGTTTGTATTATGAGGTTCTGCAGCAGCTGAGGTGTGTATTATGAGGTTGTGCAGCAGCTGAGGTGTATTATGAGTTCTGCAGCTGCTGAGGTGTATTATGAGGTTCTGCAGCAGCTGAGGTGTATTATGAGGTTCTGCAGGAGCTGAGGTGTTATTATGAGGTTCTGTAGCAGCTGAGGTGTATAATGATTTTCTGCAGCAGCTGAGGTGTGTATTATGATGTTCTGCAGCAGCTGAGGTCTGTATTATGATGTTCTGCAGCAGCTGAGGAGTGTATTATGAGGCTATGCAGCAGCTGAGGTGTATTATGAGGTTCTGCAGGAGCTGAGGTGTGTTTATATGATGTTCTACAGCAGCCGAGGTGTATTATGATGTTCTACAGCAGCTGAGGTGTTTTATGATGTTCTGCAGCAGCTGAGTTGTGTTATGATGTTCTGCAGCAGCTGAGGTGTATTATGAGGCTCTGCAGCAGCTAAGGTGTATTATGAGGTTCTGCAGGAGCTGAGGTGTGTATTATGAGGTTCTGCAGCAGCTGAGGTGTATTATGAGGTTCTGCAGCAGCTGAGGTGTTTTATGATGTTCTGCAGCAGCTGAGGTGTGTTATGATGTTCTGCAGCAGCTGAGGTGTATTATGAGGTTCTGCAGCAGCTGAGGTGTATTATGAGGTTCTGCAGCAGCTGAGGTGTTTTATGATGTTCTGCAGCAGCTGAGGTGTGTTATGATGTTCTGCAGCAGCCGAGGTGTATTATGTTCTTCAGCAGCTGAGGTGTGTTATGATGTTCTGCAGCAGCTGATTTGTATTATGAGGCTCTGCAGCAGCTAAGGTGTATTATGAGGTTCTGAAGGAGCTGAGGTGTGTATTATGAGGTTCTGCAGCAGCTGAGGTGTATTATGAGGTTCTTCAGGAGCTGAGGTGTGTATTATGAGGTTCTGCAGCAGCTGAGGTGTATAATGATTTTCTGCAGCAGCTGAGGTGTTTATTATGATGTTCTGCAGCAGCTGAGGTGTGTATTATGATGTTCTGCAGCAGCTGAGGAGTGTATTATGAGGCTCTGCAGCAGCTGAGGTGTATTATGATGTTCTGCAGGAGCTGAGGTGTGTTTATATGATGTTCTGCAGCAGCTGAGGTGTATTATGATGTTCTGCAGCAGCTGAGGTGTATTATGATGTTCTGCAGCAGCTGAGGTGTATTATGAGTTTCTGCAGCAGCTAAGGTGTATTATGATGTTCTGCAGCAGCTGAGGTGCATTATGAGGTTCTGCAGCAGCTGAGGTGTGTATTTTGAGGTTCTGCAGCAGCTGAGGTGTATTATGATGTTCTGCAGCAGCTGAGGTGTATTATGAGATTCTGCAGCAGCTGACGTGTGTTATGATGTTCTGCAGCAGCTGAGGTGTGTATTATGAGGTTCTGCAGCAGCTGAGGTGTATTATGAGGTTCTGCAGCAGCTGGGGTGTATTATGATGTTCTGCAGCAGCTGAGGTGTATTATGAGGTTCTGCAGCAGCTGAGGTGTGTATTATGATGTTCTGCAGCAGCTGAGGTGTATTATGAGGTTCTGCAGCAGCTGACATGTGTTATGATGTTCTGCAGCAGCTGACGTGTGTATTATGAGGTTCTGCAGCAGCTGAGGTGAATTATGAGGTTCTTCAGGAGCTGAGGTGTGTATTATGAGGTTCTGCAGCAGCTGAGGTGTATAATGATTTTCTGCAGCAGCTGAGGTGTTTATTATGATGTTCTGCAGCAGCTGAGGTGTGTATTATGATGTTCTGCAGCAGCTGAGGAGTGTATTATGAGGCTCTGCAGCAGCTGAGGTGTATTATGAGGTTCTGCAGGAGCTGAGGTGTGTTTATATGATGTTCTGCAGCAGCTGAGGTGTATTATGATGTTCTGCAGCAGCTGAGGTGTATTATGATGTTCTGCAGCAGCTGAGGTGTATTATGAGGTTCTGCAGCAGCTAAGGTGTATTATGATGTTCTGCAGCAGCTGAGGTGTATTATGAGGTTCTGCAGCAGCTGAGGTGTGTATTATGAGGTTCTGCAGCAGCTGAGGTGTATTATGAGGTTCTGCAGCAGCTGAGGTGTATTATGATGTTCTGCAGCAGCTGAGGTGTATTATGAGATTCTGCAGCAGCTGACGTGTGTTATGATGTTCTGCAGCAGCTGAGGTGTGTATTATGAGGTTCTGCAGCAGCTGAGGTGTATTATGAGGTTCTGCAGCAGCTGGGGTGTATTATGATGTTCTGCAGCAGCTGAGGTGTATTATGAGGTTCTGCAGCAGCTGAGGTGTGTATTATGATGTTCTGCAGCAGCTGAGGTGTATTATGAGGTTCTGCAGCAGCTGAGGTGTATTATGAGGTTCTGCAGCAGCTGAGGTGTATTATGAGGTTCTGCAGCAGCTGACATGTGTTATGATGTTCTGCAGCAGCTGGCGTGTGTATTATGAGGCTCTGCAGCAGCTGAGGTGAATTATGAGGTTCTGCAGCAGCTGAGGTGTATTATGATGTTCTGCAGCAGCTGAGGTGTATTTTGATGTTCTGCAGCAGCTGAGGTGTCTTATGAGGTTCTGCAGCTGCTGACGTGTGTTATGATGTTCTGCAGCAGCTGAGGTGTATTATGAGGTTCTGCAGCAGCTGAGGTGTGTTATGAGGTTCTGCAGCAGCTGAGGTGTATTATGAGGTTCTGCAGCAGCTGAGGTGTGTTATGAGGTTCTGCAGCAGCTGAAGTTTATTATGAGGTTCTGCAGCAGCTGACGTGTGTTATGATGTTCTGCAGCAGCTGAGGTGTATTATGAGGTTCTGCAGCAGCTGAGGTGTATTATGAGGTTCTGCAGCAGCTGAGGTGTATTATGATGTTCTGCAGCAGCTGAGGTGTATTTTGATGTTCTGCAGCAGCTGAGGTGTCTTATGAGGTTCTGCAGCAGCTGACGTGTGTCATGATGTTCTGCAGCAGCTGAGGTGTATTATGAGGTTCTGCAGCAGCTGAGGTGTGTTATGAGGTTCTGCAGCAGCTGAGGTGTATTATGAGGTTCTGCAGCAGCTGAGGTGTATTATGAGGTTCTGCAGCAGCTGAGGTGTATTTTGATGTTCTGCAGCAGCTGAGGTGTCTTATGAGGTTCTGCAGCTGCTGACGTGTGTTATGATGTTCTGCAGCAGCTGAGGTGTATTATGAGGTTCTGCAGCAGCTGAGGTGTGTTATGAGGTTCTGCAGCAGCTGAGGTGTATTATGAGATTCTGCAGCAGCTGAGGTGTATTATGAGGTTCTGCAGCAGCTGAGGTGTATTATGATGTTCTGCAGCAGCTGAGGTGTATTTTGATATTCTGCAGCAGCTGAGGTGTCTTATGAGGTTCTGCAGCAGCTGACGTGTGTTATGATGTTCTGCAGCAGCTGAGGTGTATTATGAGGTTCTGCAGCAGCTGGGGTGTGTTATGAGGTTCTGCAGCAGCTGAGGTGTATTATGAGGTTCTGCAGCAGCTGAGGTGTATTATGATGTTCTGCAGCAGCTGAGGTGTATTTTGATGTTCTGCAGCAGCTGAGGTGTCTTATGAGGTTCTGCAGCAGCTGACGTGTGTTATGATGTTCTGCAGCAGCTGAGGTGTATTATGATGTTCTGCAGCAGCTGAGGTGTGTTATGAGGTTCTGCAGCAGCTGAGGTGTATTATGAGGTTCTGCAGCAGCTGAGGTTTATTATGAGGTTCTGCTGCAGCTGAGGTGTATTATGATGTTCTGCAGCAGCTGAGGTGTATTTTGATATTCTGCAGCAGCTGAGGTGTCTTATGAGGTTCTGCAGCAGCTGACGTGTGTTATGATGTTCTGCAGCAGCTGAGGTGTATTATGAGGTTCTGCAGCAGCTGAGGTGTGTTATGAGGTTCTGTAGCAGCTGAGGTGTATTATGAGGTTCTGCAGCAGCTGACGTGTGTTATGATGTTCTGCAGCAGCTGAGGTGTATTATGGGGTTTTGCAGCAGCTGAGGTGTGTTATGAGGTTCTACAGCAGCTGACGTGTGTTATGATGTTCTGCAGCAGCTGAGGTGTATTATGAGGTTCTGCAGCAGCTGAGGTGTGTTATGAGGTTCTGTAGCAGCTGAGGTGTATTATGAGGTTCTGCAGCAGCTGACGTGTGTTATGATGTTCTGCAGCAGCTGAGGTGTATTAGGGGGTTTTGCAGCAGCTGAGGTGTATTATGAGGTTCTACAGCAGCTGACGTGTGTTATGATGTTCTGCAGCAGCTGAGGTGTATGAGGTTCTGCAGCAGCTGAGGTGTGTTATGAGGTTCTGCAGCAGCTGAGGTGTATTATGAGATTCTGCAGCAGCTGAGGTATGTATCATCTGATTCTGAAGCAGAATGTGATATTATCTGGATATTTTTTCTAGACATGTCAATAGAAATGATTACAATATGGCTGGATTCTCTTTCCTGCTCTTTAATGTCCACCTTATATGAAGGAGTCTAAACCGATCAGGTATTATATCCCAGATGTGGCTGTGCCACGGGAGAGGTGGCTGCAAGTGTGAATTAGTGTCAGCGAGGTATTCATGGGGGATTCTTCTGTAAAGTACAGCCACTCCAAGGTGAGGGGGGCAGAGATTGTGTATATAGCCTCCGTCAGAGTAAATCTAATCCTGCCTGCCGCTAGTAGTCATAATCATGAATCATTCACAGGACAGAGATGAATTCAGAATAATATAAAGAAGAGGAGGAAATCTGACCCATCATCACATGGAAGCATGCTGCTTCTGGCTGTAGAAGTTTCTCATTAAATTAATGAAATACATTATTGTAGCAAGCTAAGAAACACTCAACAGGGTGCAATACACATCGCAACCACTGAGCTGCCAAATATACACACAGAAACATCTCCCGACAGAGTATCACAATATCATGTTTTGGTTTTATTTTTTGCTTTCTTCAAAGCTAGTCATCTTGTGCCACTTATCTGAGGACATGTCACGACAAGAGGAAAGGTAGGGAAGGACACATCTGTATACCCTACACTGCTACTGTGGTTAAGTGAATTAACAATTTTCAATTAAGGAATTATTACTCAATTCAGGGACAGATGGGAGATTGGATTTGCATTAAATAAATTCAATGTGAATATAATATGCAGGGAGAGAGTTAAAAAAACAATAAAATATTATACTCGCCTCTCCTAAGCTCTTCCCATACCTGTATCGCCGCAGCTCTCAGCCCCATCCTCCTCATCCAGTCCAGGTCTCCTCCTACGGTGAATGCCTGAGCCCCAATGATGTGCAGCGCTCCCCACCTGACTGTGTCAGAGACCCAACTGGAAGACCCAAAATGAGAGGAATGCCAATAAAAATGCAGCAATGTCACAGTACAGAGAAAATAAATATAGCAATATACAGGGATAATAGACACAATGATGTCACAGTACAGGGATAATATACACAGTGATGTCACAGTACAAATATAGCTCACACAGTGATGTCACAGTACAGGGATAATATACACAATGATGTCACAGTACATGGATAATACACACAGTGATGTCAAAGTACAGGGATAATATACACAGTGATGTCACAGTACAGGGATAATAAACACAGTGATGTCACAGTACAGAGATAATAACCAGTGATGTCACAGTACAGGGATAATACGCACATTGATGTCACAGTACAGTGATAATGCCCAGTGATATCACAGTAGAGGGATAATGCACACAGTGATGTCACAGTGCAGGAATAGTAAACAAGTGATGTCACGGTACAAATAAAGCACACACAGTGATGTCACAGTACAGGGATAATATACACAGTGATGTCACAGTACAGGGATAATATACACAGTGATGTCACAGTACAGGGATAATACACACTGTGATGTCATAGTACAGGAATAATATACACAGTGATGTCAGAGTACAGGGATAATACACACAGTGATGTCACAGTACAGGGATAATACACACTGTGATGTCATAGTACAGGGATAATATACACAGTGATGTCATAGTACAGGGATGATACACACAGTGATGTCACAGTACAGGGATAATACACACAGTGATGTCACAGTATAGGGATAATACACACAGTGATGTCACAGTACAGGGATGATATACACAGTGATGTCACAGTACAGGGATAATACACACAGTGATGTCACAGTACAGGATAATACACACAGTGATGTCACAGTACAGAGATAATAAACACAGTGATGTCACAGTGCAGGGATAATACACACAGTGATGTCACAGTACAGAGATAATAAACACAGTGATGTCACAGTACAGGGATAATACACACAGTGATATCACAGTACAGGGATAATATACACAACGATGTCACAGTACAGGGATGATACACACAGTGAGGTCACAGTACAGGGATGATACAGTGATGTCACAGTACAGGGAGAATATACACAGTGATGTCACAGTACAGGGATAATACACACAGTGATGTCACAGTACAGGAATGATATACACAGTGATGTCATAGTACAGGGATAATACACACAGTGATGTCACAGTACAGAGATAATACACACAGTGATGTCACAGTACAGGGATAATAAACACAGTGATGTCACAGTACAGGGATAATACACACTGTGATGTCATAGTACAGGAATAATATACACAGTGATGTCACAGTACAGGGATAATACACACAGTGATGTCACAGTACAGGGATAAAACACACAGTGATGTCACAGTACAGGGAAAATATACACAGTGATGTCACAGTACAGGGATAATACACACTGTGATGTCATAGTACAGGAATAATATACACAGTGATGTCACAGTACAGGGATAATACACACAGTGATGTCACAGTACAGGGATAATACACACTGTGATGTCATAGTACAGGGATAATATACACAGTGATGTCATAGTACAGGGATGATACACACAGTGATGTCACAGTACAGGGATAATACACACAGTGATGTCACAGTATAGGGATAATACACACAGTGATGTCACAGTACAGGGATGATATACACAGTGATGTCACAGTACAGGGATAATACACACAGTGATGTCACAGTACAGGATAATACACACAGTGATGTCACAGTACAGAGATAATAAACACAGTGATGTCACAGTGCAGGGATAATACACACAGTGATGTCACAGTACAGAGATAATAAACACAGTGATGTCACAGTACAGGGATAATACACACAGTGATATCACAGTACAGGGATAATATACACAGCGATGTCACAGTACAGGGATGATACAGTGATGTCACAGTACAGGGAGAATATACACAGTGATGTCACAGTACAGGGAGAATATACACAGTGATGTCACAGTACAGGGATAATAGACACAGTGATGTCAGTACAGGGATGATATACACAGTGATGTCATAGTACAGGGATAATACACACAGTGATGTCACAGTACAGGAATAGTAAACAAGTGATGTCACGGTACAAATAAAGCACACACAGTGATGTCACAGTACAGGGATAATATACACAGTGATGTCACAGTACAGGGATAATATACACAGTGATGTCACAGTACAGGGATAATACACACTGTGATGTCATAGTACAGGAATAATATACACAGTGATGTCAGAGTACAGGGATAATACACACAGTGATGTCACAGTACAGGGATAATACACACTGTGATGTCATAGTACAGGGATAATATACACAGTGATGTCATAGTACAGGGATGATACACACAGTGATGTCACAGTACAGGGATAATACACACAGTGATGTCACAGTATAGGGATAATACACACAGTGATGTCACAGTACAGGGATGATATACACAGTGATGTCACAGTACAGGGATAATACACACAGTGATGTCACAGTACAGGATAATACACACAGTGATGTCACAGTACAGAGATAATAAACACAGTGATGTCACAGTGCAGGGATAATACACACAGTGATGTCACAGTACAGAGATAATAAACACAGTGATGTCACAGTACAGGGATAATACACACAGTGATATCACAGTACAGGGATAATATACACAACGATGTCACAGTACAGGGATGATACACACAGTGAGGTCACAGTACAGGGATGATACAGTGATGTCACAGTACAGGGAGAATATACACAGTGATGTCACAGTACAGGGATAATACACACAGTGATGTCACAGTACAGGAATGATATACACAGTGATGTCATAGTACAGGGATAATACACACAGTGATGTCACAGTACAGAGATAATACACACAGTGATGTCACAGTACAGGGATAATAAACACAGTGATGTCACAGTACAGGGATAATACACACTGTGATGTCATAGTACAGGAATAATATACACAGTGATGTCACAGTACAGGGATAATACACACAGTGATGTCACAGTACAGGGATAAAACACACAGTGATGTCACAGTACAGGGAAAATATACACAGTGATGTCACAGTACAGGGATAATACACACTGTGATGTCATAGTACAGGAATAATATACACAGTGATGTCACAGTACAGGGATAATACACACAGTGATGTCACAGTACAGGGATAATACACACTGTGATGTCATAGTACAGGGATAATATACACAGTGATGTCATAGTACAGGGATGATACACACAGTGATGTCACAGTACAGGGATAATACACACAGTGATGTCACAGTATAGGGATAATACACACAGTGATGTCACAGTACAGGGATGATATACACAGTGATGTCACAGTACAGGGATAATACACACAGTGATGTCACAGTACAGGATAATACACACAGTGATGTCACAGTACAGAGATAATAAACACAGTGATGTCACAGTGCAGGGATAATACACACAGTGATGTCACAGTACAGAGATAATAAACACAGTGATGTCACAGTACAGGGATAATACACACAGTGATATCACAGTACAGGGATAATATACACAGCGATGTCACAGTACAGGGATGATACAGTGATGTCACAGTACAGGGAGAATATACACAGTGATGTCACAGTACAGGGAGAATATACACAGTGATGTCACAGTACAGGGATAATAGACACAGTGATGTCAGTACAGGGATGATATACACAGTGATGTCATAGTACAGGGATAATACACACAGTGATGTCACAGTACAGGAATAGTAAACAAGTGATGTCACGGTACAAATAAAGCACACACAGTGATGTCACAGTACAGGGATAATATACACAGTGATGTCACAGTACAGGGATAATATACACAGTGATGTCACAGTACAGGGATAATACACACTGTGATGTCATAGTACAGGAATAATATACACAGTGATGTCAGAGTACAGGGATAATACACACAGTGATGTCACAGTACAGGGATAATACACACTGTGATGTCATAGTACAGGGATAATATACACAGTGATGTCATAGTACAGGGATGATACACACAGTGATGTCACAGTACAGGGATAATACACACAGTGATGTCACAGTATAGGGATAATACACACAGTGATGTCACAGTACAGGGATGATATACACAGTGATGTCACAGTACAGGGATAATACACACAGTGATGTCACAGTACAGGATAATACACACAGTGATGTCACAGTACAGAGATAATAAACACAGTGATGTCACAGTGCAGGGATAATACACACAGTGATGTCACAGTACAGAGATAATAAACACAGTGATGTCACAGTACAGGGATAATACACACAGTGATATCACAGTACAGGGATAATATACACAACGATGTCACAGTACAGGGATGATACACACAGTGAGGTCACAGTACAGGGATGATACAGTGATGTCACAGTACAGGGAGAATATACACAGTGATGTCACAGTACAGGGATAATACACACAGTGATGTCACAGTACAGGAATGATATACACAGTGATGTCATAGTACAGGGATAATACACACAGTGATGTCACAGTACAGAGATAATACACACAGTGATGTCACAGTACAGGGATAATAAACACAGTGATGTCACAGTACAGGGATAATACACACTGTGATGTCATAGTACAGGAATAATATACACAGTGATGTCACAGTACAGGGATAATACACACAGTGATGTCACAGTACAGGGATAAAACACACAGTGATGTCACAGTACAGGGAAAATATACACAGTGATGTCACAGTACAGGGATAATACACACTGTGATGTCATAGTACAGGAATAATATACACAGTGATGTCACAGTACAGGGATAATACACACAGTGATGTCACAGTACAGGGATAATACACACTGTGATGTCATAGTACAGGGATAATATACACAGTGATGTCATAGTACAGGGATGATACACACAGTGATGTCACAGTACAGGGATAATACACACAGTGATGTCACAGTATAGGGATAATACACACAGTGATGTCACAGTACAGGGATGATATACACAGTGATGTCACAGTACAGGGATAATACACACAGTGATGTCACAGTACAGGATAATACACACAGTGATGTCACAGTACAGAGATAATAAACACAGTGATGTCACAGTGCAGGGATAATACACACAGTGATGTCACAGTACAGAGATAATAAACACAGTGATGTCACAGTACAGGGATAATACACACAGTGATATCACAGTACAGGGATAATATACACAGCGATGTCACAGTACAGGGATGATACAGTGATGTCACAGTACAGGGAGAATATACACAGTGATGTCACAGTACAGGGAGAATATACACAGTGATGTCACAGTACAGGGATAATACACACAGTGATGTCAGTACAGGGATGATATACACAGTGATGTCATAGTACAGGGATAATACACACAGTGATGTCACAGTACAGGGATGATACAGTGATGTGACAGTACAGGGAGAATATACACAGTGATGTCACAGTACAGGGAGAATATACACAGTGATGTCACAGTACAGGGATAATACACACAGTGATGTCACAGTACAGGGATGATACACACAGTGATGTCATAGTACAGGAATAATACACACAGTGATGTCACAGTACAGAGATAATACACACAGTGATGTCACAGTACAGGGATAATACACACAGTGATGTCACAGTACAGGGATAATATACACAGTGATGTCAAAGTACAGGAATAATATACACAGTGATGTCACAGTACAGGGATAATAAACACAGTGATGTCACAGTACAGAGATAATAACCAGTGATGTCACAGTACAGGTATAATACACACATTGATGTCACAGTACAGTGATAATGCACAGTGATATCACAGTAGAGGGATAATGCACACAGTGATGTCACAGTACAGGGATAGTAAACAAGTGATGTCACAGTACAAATATAGCACACACAGTGATGTCACAGTACAGGGATAATGTACACAGTGATGTCACAGTACAGGGATAATAAACACAGTGATGTCACAGTACAGAGATAATAAACAGTGATGTCACAGTACAGGTATAATACGCACATTGATGTCACAGTACAGGGATAATACACACAGTGATATTACAGTAGAGGGATAATGCACACAGTGATGTCACAGTACAGGGATAGTAAACAAGTGATGTCACAGTACGAATATAGCACACACAGTGATGTCACAGTACAGGGATAATATACACAGTGATGTCACAGTACAGGGATAACATACACAGTGATGTCACAGTACAGGGATAATACACACTGTGATGTCATAGTACAGGGATAATATACACTGTGATGTCACAGTACAGGGATAATACACACAGTGATGTCACAGTACAGGGATAATAGACACTGTGATGTCATAGTACAGGGATAATATACACAGTGATGTCATAGTACAGGGATGATACACACAGTGATGTCACAGTACAGGGATAATACACACAGTGATGTCACAGAATAGGGATAATACACACAGTGATGTCACAGTACAGGGATAACACATACAGTGATGTCACAGTACAGGGATGACATACACAGTGATGTCACAGTACAGGGATAATACACACAGTGATGTCACAGTACAGGATAATACACACAGCGATGTCACAGTACAGGGATAATACACACAGTGATGTCACAGTACAGGGATAATACACACAGTGATGTCACAGTACAGAGATAATACACAGTGATGTCACAGTACTGGGATAATAAACAGTGATGTCACAGTACAGGGATAATGCTCACAGCGATGTCACAGTACAGAAATAATAAACACAGTGATGTCACAGTACCGAGATATTAAACACAATGATGTCACAGTACAGGAATAATACACACAGTGATGTCACAGTACAGGAATAATACACACAGTGATGTCACAGTACAGAGATAATAAACACAGTGATGTCACAGTACAGGGATAATACACACAGTGATATCACAGTACAGGAATAATATACACAGCGTTGTCACAGTACAGGGATGATACACACAGTGATGTCACAGTACAGGGATGATACAAACAGTGATGTCACAGTACAGGGAGAATATACACAGTGATGTCACAGTACAGGGATAATACACACAGTGATGTCACAGTACAGGGATAATACACACAGTGATGTCACAGTACAGAGATAATACACACAGTGATGTCACAGTACAGGGATAATACACACAATGATGACACAGTACAGGGATAATACACACAGTGATGTCACAGTACAGAGATAATACACAGTGATGTCACAGTACAAGGATAATACACACAGTGATGTCACAGTACAGGGATAATACACACAGTGATGTCACAGTACAGAGATAATATACACAGTGATATCACAGTACAGGGATAATATACACAGTGATGTCACAGTACAGGGATAATAAACACAGTGAAGTCACAGTACAGAGATAATAACCAGTGATGTCACAGTACAGGTATAATACACACATTGATGTCACAGTACAGGGATAATGCACAGTGATATCACAGTAGAGGGATAATGCACACAGTGATGTCACAGTACAGGGATAGTAAACAAGTGATGTCACAGTACAAATATAGTACACACAGTGATGTCACAGTACAGGGATAATGTACACAGTGATGTCACAGTACAGGGATAATAAACACAGTGATGTCACAGTACAGAGATAATAAACATTGATGTCACAGTACAGGTATAATACGCACATTGATGTCACAGTACAGGGATAATGCACAGTGATATCACAGTAGAGGGATAATGCACACAGTGATGTCACAGTACAGGGATAGTAAACAAGTGATGTTACAGTGCAAATATAGCACACACAGTGATGTCACAATACAGGGATAATATACACAGTGATGTCACAGTACAGGGATAATACACACTGTGATGTCATAGTACAGGGATAATATACACAGTGATGTCACAGTACAGGGATAATACACACAGTGATGTGACAGTACAGGGATAATAGACACTGTGATGTCATAGTACAGGGATAATATACACAGTGATGTCATAGTACAGGGATGATACACACAGTGATGTCACAGTACAGGGATAATACACACAGTGATGTGACAGTATAGGGATAATACACACAGTGATGTCACAGTACAGGGACAACACACACAGTGGTGTTACAGTACAGGGATGATATACACAGTGATGTCACAGTACAGGGATAATACACATAGTGATGTCACAGTACAGGATAATACACACAGCAATGTCACAGTACAGGGATAATACACACAGTGATGTCACAGTACAGGGATAATACACTGAGTGATGTCACAGTACAGGGATAATAAACAGTGATGTCACAGTACAGGGATAGTACACAGTGATGTCACAGTACAGAAATAATAAACAGTGATGTCACAGTGCAGAGATAATAAACACAATGATGTCACAGTACAGGAATAATACACACAGTGATGTCACAGTACAGGAATAATACACACAGTGATGTCACAGTACAGAGATAATTAACACAGTGATATCACAGTACAGGGATAATACACACAGTGATATCAAAGTACAGGGATAATATACACAGCGATGTCACAGTACAGGGATGATACACCCAGCGATGTCACAGTACAGGGATGATACACACAGTGATGTCACAGTACAGGGAGAATATACACAGTGATGTCACAGTACAGGGAGAATATACACAGTGATGTCACAGTACAGGGATAATACACACAGTGATGTCACAGTACAGGGCTAATACACACAGTGATGTCACAGTACACGGATAAAACACACAGTGATGTAACAGTACAGAGATAATACACACAGTGATGTCACAGTACAGGGATGATACACACAGTGATGTCATGGTACAGGGGTAATATACACTGTGATATCACAGTACAGGGATAACACACACTGTGATGTCCCAGTACAATGATGATACACACAGTGATATCACAGTACAGGGATAATACACACAGTGATGTCACAGTACAGCAATAATACACACAGTGATGTCACAGTACAGAGATAATACACACAGTGATGTCACAGTACAGGGATAATAAACACTGTGATGCCACAGTACAGGGAGAGTATACACAGTGATGTAACAGTAAAGGGGAAATGCACACTGTGATGTCACAGTACAGGGATGATACACACAGTGATGTCACAGTACAGGGATAATACACACAGTGATGTCACAGTGCAGGGATAATGCACACAGTGTTGTCACAGTACAGAGATAATAAACACAATGATGTCACAGTACAGGGAAAATACACACAGTGATGTCACAGTACAGCAATAATAAACGCAGTGTTGTCACGGTACAGGGATAATACACACAGTGATGTCACAGTACTGAGATAATAAACAGTGATGTCACAGTACAGGGATAATACAAACAGTGATGTCACAGCACAGGGATAATACACACAGTGATGTCACATTACAGGGATGATACACACAGTGATGTCACAGTGCAGGGATAATAAACACTGTGATGTCACAGTACAGGGAGAATATACACAGTGATGTCACAGTACAGGGGTAATACACTCTGTGATGTCACACTACAGGGATGATACACACAGTGATGTCACAGTACAGGGATAATACACATAGTGATGTCACAGTATAGGGATAATACACACAGTCATGTCACAGTACAGGGATAGTACACATAGTAGTGTCACAGTGCAGGGTAATAAACACAGTGATGTCACAATAAAGGGAGAATATACACATTGATGTCACAGTACAGGGGTAATACATGCAGTGATGTCACAGTACAGGGATAATACACACTGTGATGTCACAGTACAGGGATAATACACAGTGTGATGTCACAGTACAGGGATAATAAACAGTGATGTCACAGTACAGGGAAAATAAACAGTGATGTCACAGTATAAGGATAATACACAGTGATGTCACCGTACAGGGATAATACACACAGTGAAGTCACAGTACAGGGATAATACACACAGTGATGTCACAGTGAAGGTAAAATAAACACAGTGATGTCACAGTACAGGGATAATACACAGTGATGTCACAGTACAGGGATAATACACACAGTGGTGTCACAGTACAGGGATAATACACACAGTGATGTCACAGTACAGGGATAATACACACAGTGATGTCACAGTACAGGGATAATAAACACAGTGATGAAACAGTACAGGGATAATACACACAGTGATGTCACAGAACAGGGATAATATACACAGCGATGTTACAGTATAGGGATGATACACACAGTGATGTCACAGTACAGGGATAATACACACAGTGATGTCACAGTATAGGGAAAATACACACAGTGATGTCACAGTACAGGGATAATACACACAGTGATGTCACAGTACAGGGATGATGTACACAGTGATGTCACAGTACAGGGATAATACACAGTGATGTCACAGTACAGGGATAATACACACAGTGGTGTCACAGTACAGGGATAATACACACAGTGATGTCACAGTACAGGGATAATACACACAGTGCTGTCACAGTACAGGGATAATAAACAGTGATGTGACAGTGCAGGGATAATGCTCATAGCGATGTCACAGTACAGAGATAATAAACACAGTGATGTCACAGTACAGAGATAATAAACACAATGATGTCACAGTACCGGAATAATACACACAGTGATGTCACAGTACAGGAATAATACACACAGTGATGTCACAGTACAGAGATAACTAACACAGTGATGTCACAGTGCAGGGATAATACACACAGTGATGTCACAGTACAGAGATAATAAACACAGTGATGTCACAGTACAGGGATAATACACATAGTGATGTCACAGTACAGGGATAATAAACACTGTGATGCCACAGTACAGGGAGAGTATACACAGTGATGTAACAGTAAAGGGGAAATGCACACTGTGATGTCACAGTACAGGGATGATACACACAGTGATGTCACAGTACAGGGATAATACACACAGTGATGTCACAGTGCAGGGATAATGCACACAGTGTTGTCACAGTACAGAGATAATAAACACAATGATGTCACAGTACAGGGAAAATACACACAGTGATGTCACAGTACAGCAATAATAAACGCAGTGTTGTCACGGTACAGGGATAATACACACAGTGATGTCACAGTACTGAGATAATAAACAGTGATGTCACAGTACAGGGATAATACAAACAGTGATGTCACAGCACAGGGATAATACACACAGTGATGTCACATTACAGGGATGATACACACAGTGATGTCACAGTGCAGGGATAATAAACACTGTGATGTCACAGTACAGGGAGAATATACACAGTGATGTCACAGTACAGGGGTAATACACTCTGTGATGTCACACTACAGGGATGATACACACAGTGATGTCACAGTACAGGGATAATACACATAGTGATGTCACAGTATAGGGATAATACACACAGTCATGTCACAGTACAGGGATAGTACACATAGTAGTGTCACAGTGCAGGGTAATAAACACAGTGATGTCACAATAAAGGGAGAATATACACATTGATGTCACAGTACAGGGGTAATACATGCAGTGATGTCACAGTACAGGGATAATACACACTGTGATGTCACAGTACAGGGATAATACACAGTGTGATGTCACAGTACAGGGATAATAAACAGTGATGTCACAGTACAGGGAAAATAAACAGTGATGTCACAGTATAAGGATAATACACAGTGATGTCACCGTACAGGGATAATACACACAGTGAAGTCACAGTACAGGGATAATACACACAGTGATGTCACAGTGAAGGTAAAATAAACACAGTGATGTCACAGTACAGGGATAATACACAGTGATGTCACAGTACAGGGATAATACACACAGTGGTGTCACAGTACAGGGATAATACACACAGTGATGTCACAGTACAGGGATAATACACACAGTGATGTCACAGTACAGGGATAATAAACACAGTGATGAAACAGTACAGGGATAATACACACAGTGATGTCACAGAACAGGGATAATATACACAGCGATGTTACAGTATAGGGATGATACACACAGTGATGTCACAGTACAGGGATAATACACACAGTGATGTCACAGTATAGGGAAAATACACACAGTGATGTCACAGTACAGGGATAATACACACAGTGATGTCACAGTACAGGGATGATGTACACAGTGATGTCACAGTACAGGGATAATACACAGTGATGTCACAGTACAGGGATAATACACACAGTGGTGTCACAGTACAGGGATAATACACACAGTGATGTCACAGTACAGGGATAATACACACAGTGCTGTCACAGTACAGGGATAATAAACAGTGATGTGACAGTGCAGGGATAATGCTCATAGCGATGTCACAGTACAGAGATAATAAACACAGTGATGTCACAGTACAGAGATAATAAACACAATGATGTCACAGTACCGGAATAATACACACAGTGATGTCACAGTACAGGAATAATACACACAGTGATGTCACAGTACAGAGATAACTAACACAGTGATGTCACAGTGCAGGGATAATACACACAGTGATGTCACAGTACAGAGATAATAAACACAGTGATGTCACAGTACAGGGATAATACACATAGTGATATCACAGTACAGGGATAATATACACAGCGATGTCACAGCACAGGGATGATACACACAGTGAGGTCAAAGTACAGGGATGATACAGTGATGTCACAGTACAGGGAGAATATACACAGTGATGTCACAGTACAGGAAGAATATGCACAGTGATGTCACAGTACAGGGATAATACACACAGTGATGTCACAGTACAGGGATAATACAGACAGTGATGTCATACTACAGGGATAATACACACAGTGATGTCACAGTACAGAGATAATATACAGTGATGTCACAGTACAGGGATAATACACACAGTGATGTCACAGTACAGGGATAATACACACAGTGATGTCACAGTACAGGGATAATATACACAGTGATGTCACAGTACAGGGTTAATATACACAGTGATGTCACAGTACAGGGATAATAAACACAGTGATGTCACAGTACAGAGATAATAACCAGTGATGTCACAGTACAGGTATACTACACACATTGATGTCACAGTACAGGGATAATGCACAGTGATATCACAGTAGAGGGAGAATGCACACAGTGATGTCACAGTACAGGGATAGTAAACAAGTGATGTCACTGTACCAATATAGCACACACAGTGATGTCAGAGTACAGGGATAATGTACACAGTGATGTCGCAGTACAGGGATAATAAACACAGTGATGTCACAGTACAGAGATAATAAACAGTGATGTCACAGTACAGGTATAATACGCACATTGATGTCACAGTACAGGGATAATGCACAGTGATATCACAGTAGAGGGACAATGCCCACAGTGCTGTCACAGTACAGGGATAGTAAACAAGTGATGTCACAGTACAAATATAGCACACACAGTGATGTCACAGTATAGGGATAATATACACAGTGATGTCACAGTGCAGGGATAATAAACACTGTGATGTCACAGTACAGGGAGAATATACACAGTGATGTAACAGTAAAGGGGAAATGCACACTGTGATGTCACAGTACAGGGATGATACACACAGTGATGTCACAGTATAGGGATGATACACACAGTGATGTCACAGTACAGGGATAATACACACAGTGATGTCACAGTACAGGGATAATACACACAGTGATGTCACAGTGCAGGGATAATACACACAGTGATGTCACAGTACAGAGATAATAAACACAATGATGTCACAGTACAGGGATAATACACACAGTGATATCACAGTACAGCAATAATAAACGCAGTGTTGTCACGGTACAGGGATAATACACACAGTGATGTCACAGTACTGAGATAATAAACAGTGATGTCACAGTACAGGGATAATACGCACATTGATGTCACAGTACAGGGATAATGCACAGTGATATCACAGTAGAGGGACAATGCACATAGTGATGTCACAGTACAGGGATAGTAAACAAGTGATGTCACAGTACAAATATAGCACACACAGTGATGTCACAGTACAGGGATAATATACACAGTGATGTCACAGTACAGGGATAATATACACAGTGATGTCACAGTACAGGGATAATACACACTGTGATGTCATAGTACAGGGATAATATACACAGTGATGTCACAGTACAGGGATAATACACACAGTGATGTCACAGGACAGGGATAATAGACACTGTGATGTCATAGTACAGGGATAATATACACAGTGATGTCATAGTACAGGGATGATACACACAGTGATGTCACAGTACAGGGATAATACACACAGTGATGTCACAGTATAGGGATAATACACACAGTGATGTCACAGTACAGGGATAACACACACAGTGATGTCACAGTACAGGGATGATATACACAGTGATGTCACAGTACAGGGATAATACACACAGTGATGTCACAGTACAGGATAATACACACAGCGATGTCACAGTACAGGGATAATACACACAGTGATGTCACAGTACAGGGATAATACACACAGTGATGTCACTGTACAGAGATAATAAACAGTGATGTCACACTACAGGGATAATGCTCACAGCGATACCACAGTACAGAGATAATAAACACAGTGATGTCACAGTACAGAGATAATAAATGTGTTTATGTCACAGTACAGGAATAATACACACAGTGATGTCACAGTACAGGAATAATACACACAGTGATGTCACAGTACAGAGATAATAAACACAGTGATGTCACAGCACAGGGATAATACTCACAGTGATATCACAGTACAGGGATAATATACACAGCGATGACACAGTACAGGGATGATACACACAGTAATGTCACAGTACAGGGATGATACACACAGTGATGTCACAGTACAGGGAGAATATACACAGTGATGTCACAGTACAGGGAGAATATACACAGTGATGTCACAGTACAGGGATAATACACACATTGATGTCACAGTACAGGGCTAATACACACAGTGATGTCACAGTACAGGGATAATACACACAGTGATGTCACAGTACAGAGATAATACACAGTGATGTCACAGTACAAGGATAATACACACAGTGATGTCACAGTACAGGGATAATACACACAGTGATGTCACAGTACAGGGATAATATACATAGTGATTTCACAGTACAGGGATAATATACACAGTGATGCCACAGTACAGGGATAATAAACACAGTGATGTCACAGTACAGAGATAATACACACAGTGATGTCACAGTACAGGGATAATACACACAGTGATGTCACAGTACAGAGATAATACACAGTGATGTCACAGTACAAGGATAATACACACAGTGATGTCACAGTACAGGGATAATACACACAGTGATGTCACAGTACAGGGATAATATACATAGTGATTTCACAGTGCAGGGATAATATACACAGTGATGCCACAGTACAGGGATAATAAACACAGTGATGTCACAGTACAGAGATAATAACCAGTGATGTCACAGTACAGGTATAATAAACACATTGATGTCACAGTACAGGGATAATGCACAGTGATATCACAGTAGAGGGATAATGCACACAGTGATGTCACAGTACAGGGATAGTAAACAAGTGATGTCACAGTACAAATATAGCACACACAGTGATGTCACAGTACAGGGATAATGTACACAGTGATGTCATAGTACAGGGATAATAAACACAGTGATGTTACAGTACAGAGATAATAAACAGTGATGTCACAGTACAGATATAATACGCATATTGATGTCACAGTACAGGGAAAATGCACAGTGATATCACAGTAGAGGGAAAATGCACACAGTGATGTCACAGTACAGGAATAGTAAACAAGTGATATCACAGTACAAATATAGCACACACAGTGATGTCACAGTACAGGGATAATACACACAGTGATGTCACAGTACAGGGATAATATACACAGCAATGTCAGAGTACAGGGATGATACACACAGTGATGTCACAGTACAGGGATGATACACACAGTGATCTCACAGTACAGGGAGAATATACACAGTGATGTCACAGTACAGGGAGAATATACACAGTGATGTCACAGTACAGGGATAATACACACAGTGATGTCAGAGTACAGGGCTAATACAAACAGTGAGGTCACAGTACAGGGATAATACACACAGTGATGTCAGAGTACAGAGATAATACACACAGTGATGTCACAGTACAGGGATAATACACACAGTGATGTCACAGTACAGGGATAATATACACAGTGATGTCACAGTACAGGGATAATAAACACAGTGATGTCACAGTACAGAGATAATAACCAGTGATGTCACAGTACAGGTATAATACACACATTGATGTCACAGTACAGGGATAATGCACAGTGATATCACAGTAGAGGGATAATGCACACAGTGATGTCACAGTACAGGGATAGTAAACAAGTGATGTCACAGTACAAATATAGCACACACAGTGATGTCACAGTACAGGGATAATGTACACAGTGATGTCACAGTACAGGGATAATAAACAGTGATGTCACAGTACAGAGATAATAAACAGTGATGTCACAGTTCAGGTATAATACGCACATTGATGTCACAGTGCAGGGATAATGCACAGTGATATCACAGTAGACGGAAAATGCACACAGTGATGTCACAGTACAGGAATAGTAAACAAGTGATATCACAGTACAAATATAGCACACACAGTGATGTCACAGTACAGGGATAATATACACAGTGATGTCACAGTACAGGGATAATATACACAGTGATGTCACAGTACAGGGATAATACACACTGTGATGTCATAGTATAGGGATAATATACACAGTGATGTCACAGTACAGGGATAATACACACAGTGATGTCAAAGTACAGGGATAATAGACACTGTGATGTCATAGTACAGGGATAATATACACAGTGATGTCATAGTACAGGGATGATACACACAGTGATGACCCAGTACAGGAATGATGCACACAGTGATGTCACAGTACAGGGATAATACACACAGTGATGTCACAGTACAGAGATAATAAACACAGTGATGTCAGAGTACAGAAATAATAAACACAATGATGTCACAGTACAGGAATAATACACACAGTGATGACACAGTACAGGAATAATACACACAGTGATGTCACAGTACAGAGATAATAAACACAGTGATGTCAGAGTACAGGGATATTACACACAGTGATATCACAGTACAGGGATAATATACACAGCGATGTCACAGTACAAGGATGATACACACAGTGATGTCACAGTACAGGGATGATACACACAGTGATGTCACAGTCCAGGGAGATTATACACAGTGATGTCACAGTACAGGGAGAATATACACAGTGATGTCACAGAACAGGGATAATACACACAGTGATGTCACAGTACAGGGCTAATACACACAGTGATGTCACAGTACAGGGATAATACACACAGTGATGTCACAGTACAGAGATAATAACCAGTGATGTCACAGTACAGGTATAATACACACATTGATGTCACAGTACAGGGATAATGCACAGTGATATCACAGTAGAGGGATAATGCACACAGTGATGTCACAGTACAGGGATAGTAAACAAGTGATGTCACAGTACAAATATAGCACACACAGTGATGTCACAGTACAGGGATAATGTACACAGTGATGTCACAGTACAGGGATAATAAACAGTGATGTCACAGTACAGAGATAATAAACAGTGATGTCACAGTACAGGGATAATACGCACATTGATGTCACAGTACAGGGATAATGCACAGTGATATCACAGTAGAGGGAAAATGCACACAGTGATGTCACAGTGCAGGAATAGTAAACAAGTGATATCACAGTACAAATATAGCACACACAGTGATGTCACAGTACAGCTATAATATACACAGTGATGTCACAGTACAGGGATAATATACACAGTGATGTCACAGTACAGGGATAATACACAATGTGATGTCATAGTACAGGGATAATATACACAGTGATGTCACAGTACAGGGATAATACAGACAGTGATGTCACAGTACAGGGATAATAGACACTGTGATGTCATAGTACAGGGATAATATACACAGTGATGTCATAGTACAGGGATGATACACACAGTGATGTCCGAGTACAGAGATGATGCACACAGTGTTGTCACAGTACAGGGATAATACACACAGTGATGTCACAGTACAGAGATAATAAACACAGTGATGTCACAGTACAGGGATAATAAACACAATGATGTCACAGTACAGGAATAATACACACAGTGATGACACAGTACAGGAATAATACACACAGTGATGTCACAGTACAGAGATAATAAACACAGTGATGTCACAGTACAGGGATATTACACACAGTGATATCACAGTACAGGGATAATATACACAGCGATGTCACAGTACAAGGATGATACACACAGTGATGTCACAGTACAGGGATGATACACACAGTGATGTCACAGTCCAGGGAGATTATACACAGTGATGTCACAGTACAGGGAGAATATACACAGTGATGTCACAGTACAGGGATTATACACACAGTGATGTCACAGAACAGGGATAATACACACAGTGATGTCACAGTACAGGGATAATACACAGTGATGTCACAGTACAGGGATAATACACACAGTGATGTCACTGTACAGGGATAATAAACACAGTGATGTCACAGTACAGGGATGATACACACAGTGATGTCACAGTACAGGTAGAATATACACAGTGATGTCACAGTACAGGGATAATACACACAGTGATGTCACAGTGCAGAGATAATACACACAGTGATGTAACAGTACAGGGAGAATATACACAGTGATGTCACAGTATAGGGATAATACACACAGTGATGTCACAGTACAGGGATAATACACACAGTGATGTCACAGTACAGAGATAATAAACACAATGATGTCACAGTACCGGGATAATACTCACAGTGATGTCACAGTACAGGGATAAAATAGACAGTGATGTCACAGTACAGGGATAATACACACAGTGATGTCACAGTACAGAGATAATAAACAGTGATGTCACATTACAGGGATAATACACACAGTGATGTCACAGCACAGGGATAATACACACAGTGATGTCACATTACAGGGATGATACACACAGTGATGTCACAGTGCAGGGATAATACACACAGTGATGTCACAGTGCAGGGATAATAAACACAGTGATGTCACAGTACAGGGATAATACACAGTGATGTCACAGTACAGGGATAGTACACAGTGATGTCACAGTACAGGGATAATACACACATTGGTGTCACAGTACAGGGATAATACACACAGTGATGTCACAGTACAGGTATAATACACACAGTGATGTCACAGTACAGGGATAATACACACAGTGATGTCACAGTACATGGATAATACACACAGTGATGTCACAGTACAGAGATAATAAACACAATGATGTCACAGTACTGGGATAATACACACAGTGATGTCACAGTACAGCTATAATATACGCAGTGTTGTCACAGTACAGGGATAATACACACAGTGATGTCAGAGTACAGAGATAATAAACAGTGATGTCACAGTACAGGGATAATACACACCGTGATGTCACAGCACAGGGATAATACACACAGTGATGTCAAAGTACAGGGAGAATATACACAGTGATGTCACAGTACAGGGGTAATCCACTCTGTGATGTCACCGTACAGGGATGATACACACAGTGATGTCACAGTACAGGGATGATACACACAGTGATGTCACAGTACAGGGATAATACACACAGTGATGTCACAGTTCAGGGATAGTACGCATAGTAATGTCACAGTGCAGGGATAATAAACACAGTGATGTCACAGTACAGGGATAATACACACTGTGATGTCACAGTACAGGGATAATAAACAGTGTGATGTCACAGTACAGGGATAATAAACAGTGATGTCACAGTACAGGGATAATACACACAGTGATGTCACAGTACAGGGATAATACACACAGTGATGTCACAGTACAGGGATAATACACAGTGATGTCACAGTACAGGGATAATACACATAGTGATGTCACTGTACAGGGATAATAAACACAGTGATGTCACAGTACAGGGATGATACACACAGTGATGTCAAAGTACAGGTAGAATATACACAGTGATGTCACAGTACAGGGATAATACACACAGTGATGTCACATTACAGGGATGATATACACAGTGATGTCACAGTACAGGGATAATACACACAGTGATGTAACAGTACAGGGAGAATATACACAGTGATGTCACAGTATAAGGATAATACACACAGTGATGTCCCAGTACAGGGATAATACACACAGTGATGTCACAGTACAGGGATAATACACACAGTGATGTCACAGTACAGAGATAATAAACACAATGATGTCACAGTACCGGGATAATACACACAGTGATGTCACAGTACAGGGATAAAATAGACAGTGATGTCACAGTACAGGGATAATACACACAGTGATGTCACAGTACAGAGATAATAAACAGTGATGTCACAGTACAGGGATAATACACACAGTGATGTCACAGCACAGGGATAATACACACAGTGATGTCACATTACAGGGATGATACACACAGTGATGTCACAGTGCAGGGATAATACACACAGTGATGTCACAGTGCAGGGATAATAAACACAGTGATGTCACAGTACAGGGATAATACACAGTGATGTCACAGTACAGGGATAATACACACATTGGTGTCACAGTACAGGGATAATACACACAGTGTTGTCACAGTACAGGTATAATACACACAGTGATGTCACAGTACAGGGATAATACACACAGTGATGTCATAGTACATGGATAATACACACAGTGATGTCAAAGTACAGAGATAATAAACACAATGATGTCACAGTACTGGGATAATACACACAGTGATGTCACAGTACAGCTATAATATACGCAGTGTTGTCACAGTACAGGGATAATACACACAGTGATGTCAGAGTACAGAGATAATAAACAGTGATGTCACAGTACAGGGATAATACACACAGTGATGTCACAGCACAGGGATAATACACACAGTGATGTCACATTACAGGGATGATACACACAGTGATGTCACATTGCAGGGATAATACACACAGTGATGTCACAGTGCAGGGATAATAAACACAGTGATGTCACAGTACAGGGATAATACACAGTGATGTCACAGTACAGGGATAATACACACAGTGATGTCACAGTACAGGGATAATACACACAGTGATATCACAGTACAGGGATAATACACACAGTGATGTCACAGTACAGAGATAATATACATAGTGATGTCACAGTACAGGGATAATATACACAGTGATGTCACAGTACAGGGATGATACACACAGTGATGTCACAGTACAGGGGTGATACACACAGTGGTGTCACAGTACAGGGATAATATACACAGTGATGTCACAGTACAGGTATAATACACACAGTGAGGTCACAGTACAGGGATAATACACAGTGATGTCACAGTACAGGGATAATACACACAGTGGTGTCACAGTACAGGGATAATACACACAGTGATGTCACAGTACAGGGATAATACTCGGTGATGTCACAGTACAGGGATAATACACACAGTGATGTCACTGTACAGGGATAATACACACAGTGATGTCACAGTACAGGGATGATACACACTGTGATGTCACAGTACAGGTAGAATATACACAGTGATGTCACAGTACAGGGATAATACACACAGTGATGTCACATTACAGGGATGATATACACAGTGATGTCACAGTACAGGGATAATACACACAGTGATGTCACAGTACAGGGAGAATATACACAGTGATGTCACAGTACAGGGATAATACACACAGTGATGTCACAGTACAGGGATAATACACACAGTGATGTCACAGTACAGAGATAATAAACACAATGATGTCACAGTACCGGGATAATACACACAGTGATGTCACAGTACAGGGATAAAATAGACAGTGATGTCACGGTACAGGGATAATACACACAGTTATGTCACAGTGCAGAGATAATAAACAGTGATGTCACAGTACAGGGATAATACACACAGTGATGTCACAGCACAGGGATAATACACACAGTGATGTCACATTACAGGGATGATACACACAGTGATGTCACAGTGCAGGGATAATACACACAGTGATGTCACAGTGCAGGGATAATAAACACAGTGATGTCACAGTACAGGGATAATACACAGTGATGTCACAGTACAGGGATAGTACACAGTGATGTCACAGTACAGGGATAATACACACATTGGTGTCACAGTGCAGGGATAATACACACAGTGATGTCACAGTACAGGTATAATACACACAGTGAGGTCACAGTACAGGGATCATACACAGTGATGTCACAGTACAGGGATAATACACAAAGTGGTGTCACAGTACAGGGATAATACACACAGTGATGTCACAGTACATGGATAATACACAGTGATGTCACAGTACAGGGATAATACACACAGTGATGTCACTGTACAGGGATAATACACACAGTGATGTCACAGTACAGGGATGATACACACAGTGATGTCACAGTACAGGGATAATATACAAAGTGATGTCACAGTACAGGGATAATACACACAGTGATGTCACATTACAGGGATGATATACACAGTGATGTCACAGTACAGGGATAATACACACAGTGATGTCACAGTACAGGGATAATACACACAGTGATATCACAGTACAGGGAAAATATACACAGTGATGTCACAGTACAGGGATAATACACACAGTGATGTCATAGTACAGGGATAATACACACAGTGATGTCACAGTGCAGGGATAATAAGCACAGTGATGTCACAGTGCAGGTATAATAAACACAGTGATGTCACAGTACAGGGATAATAAACAGTGATGTCACAGTACAGGGATAATACACAGTGATGTCACAGTACAGGGATAATACACACAGTGGTGTCAAAGTACAGGGATAATACACACAGTGATGTCACAGTACAGGGATAATTCACAGTGATGTCACAGTACAGGGATAATACACACAGAGATGTCACTGTACAGGGATAATATACACAGTGATGTCACAGTACAGGGATAATACACACAGTGGTGTCAAAGTACAGGGATAATACACACAGTGATGTCACAGTACAGGGATAATTCACAGTGATGTCACAGTACAGGGATAATACACACAGAGATGTCACTGTACAGGGATAATATACACAGTGATGTCACTGTACAGGGATAATGCACACAGTGATGTCACAGTACAGGGATAATACACACAGTGATGTCACAGTACAGGGAGAATATACACAGTGATGTCACAGTACAGCGATGATACACACAGTGATGTCACAGTACAGGGATAATACACACAGTGATGTCACATTACAGGGATGATATACACAGTGATGTCACAGAACAGGGATAATACACACAGTGATGTCACAGTACAGGGGTAATACACACAGTTATGTCACAGTACAGGGGTAATACACACAGTTATGTCACAGTACAGGGATAATACACACAGTTATGTCACAGTACAGGGATAATACACACAGTGATGTCACAGTACAGGGAGAATATACACAGGGATGTCACAGTACAGGGATAATACACACAGTGATGTCACAGTACAGGGATAATACACACAGTGATGTCACAGTACAGGGATAATACACACAGTGATGTCACAGTACAGGGAGAATATACACAGTGATGTCACAGTACAGGGATAATACACACAGTGATGTCACAGTACAGGGCTAATGATCACAGGCTGCATCTAGCATTGCAGTATTCACTAAGCTGTAATACCACTCACAACCTGTAGACAGAGGGTGCACTATTTCTGAAAAAAAAATTGATTTTTTTTTCTAATTAGATTATAAGAACGATAGAATATTTTACATTATGAAGGTTTATATATCTATACAATGTTTGTTATACAATAAAGGCTTCACCACACACCGTCATCTATTCAGAAGGGATTATATTCTCTCTGCGTCTCTTTAGCTGCAGCAGATAGGGGTATAATGAGAAGAACAATGAGGCGAATCACTGACTTCCCACCGTGTGATTCATAAATCGGCTTTATAAATAGTTCCATCCCGGGCTGGCTGTATATCATATCAATCATCCTATTTAAACAGTCTATCAATTAGCGCATTTCATTACGGCTCCTTATTGCTCTCTTTTCTATTTGTTCAGGTTCGGGCATGATTCCCTATTGTAACGCTGAAACTCCCAGCATGCTTTGTGCTCCACGCACCTGTAATTACACCCACTGTTTCCCCAGCGTGACTTTCACTGTTGGATCCTACGTGGCATTAATAACTCTTACCAGCTCTTATTTTAAGATGCTCAATAATGGCGGCATTAATTTATGAAGACGTCATTGTAATTAGTGTCCTGGGAAAGGGCTTCGGAGGCTTTTTCCCCCTCTCCTCCTATTCCATTTAACTAGACTTCCGCTGATGGTAACGCTGGGAAATATCGGTAATAAATCAGAGTCACATATGAAATGTTTGGACGCCGCGTTCCAGCTGTTTTAAGGCTTTTATAAAATCCCATTTTGTATGAAGTTCTTATTATAGTCGTGTTTTCTTCCTCTTTAGAACAGGCGCCTAATGCAGTCACCTGGACTTGGAAATGACAATTATTAATTGGGCCGGTGATTGTACCCCCTCTATGAACAGTGCTGCATGAGTAAACCTACACAACGGGTATGCCAACCAGTAATATCACCAACACATGCAGCAGTGTACTCACCTGCACTCAGGTGACATGCCGGCCATAGAAAGAGGACATCTACTGAAACAGATTCCAAAATGGTAAAAAGATGGATAGATACGTATGAGGATCTGAGGTTGTGGGTTGTAATAATCACTTAGGCTATGCAACTATTTTTTTTTCCTTACGTCCATACTCTTACAGCAACTCCGGGTAGAAGGCCAAAATGCATTGCCCCAGTCCACAAGATCCCAACCCGGGGCCGGTAGTTCCACTGCCCCCGTACCAGGTGATACCCACTGTCTCCCAACTTTTGGTTGGCGCACAGCTTTTGTATCTCCCACCAGTATAGTCTGAAGTCAGGGCCTATGTGTTACGCAAGGTGTGGGAAAGACTAAGTGCAGCACAAAGGAAAGAGGGGGAGGAAGCTTAAACACTAGGGAAAGGGGGAGTGGAGACCCCTAGGCAGATCTACTTTCACCCTGTCTACCCTACCATCCCGATATAGGTTCCACCTATCGCTGAGCAGGAACCTAAACTCTGTATGTCCCTAGAGCTTGGCCCTAGTTAGGGAGGGGGAGGGTTGAGCACTGGTCAGGCCCCACTACAAACTAAAGACAACAAGGTAGACAAACAAAGGGGAAAAACTTAGCTTGAGCAGACACCTGAGGGGAAATGCCAACTGTCCTCCAAGCGCATCAGAGAAGAAGCTAGCCAACAGCTAGGGTCCAAGCATGCACAAAGGTACATAGAAGTATCACCGTCAGTTGCCTGGAGCAAACTGAGAGTTTTTAACTCCCATGCAAGGGTGTGTCAAACAGCAGCAGGAGGGAGGTCACCACTGAGTCTTAAAGGAAGAAGGATTAAGAAGGTGTCTGCAATGCCAAGCGCAGTGACCTTCTACAGCCAGATCCAGAGAGACTGTCTATTACATCTGACAGACCCATGACATTATGCTCCTTCAGACGACGGATATCATAACTGTATCCCGTGTATCCCACTCCAGCCGGCAACAACATATAGTACAGTCCCAACTGGGGTTCTCCAACCATCTTTGTGAGTTCAATGATGGGCAGTGGAGCAGATATGTATTCCACCAGATTGTGCCATGGTCCCTGGGGCTGATCCTGTAGTGTCTCCCTGTAGATAGAGGAAGCCCCCTTTTTATATTCCACAGCTCTCTTTCAGGGCATTCTCCCACAGGATTTGGGAATGAGGGGGGAGGTAAACCCTGATTGTTCAATTAACCTGCATTTTTGTTCTTCAAGGTATGTAAACTGCAGGGAGCTGATACAATCAGCAGGCACAGATTAGCATACAACAATAGTCAACGTACATGCTCATATGAACAATGGCTGATGTCCCTTTACCTACTGAACAATACATCTGCCATAATTAAGAATAAATGCTGCGTCATCACAATACTGTAGATAGATAGATAGATAGATAAAAGAATGCAGTAGCACTCTCTGTAAGCACTACCATGTATGCAAATATTGAATATATGATATTTGGAATGCATTACTGATATATACACTGCGTTCTACATTTTTATATAAATGCTATCTTTCTCTCATTTTCTCTAAATGGTCGCTTTTGCAAGCGTGACTACAATGTTCAAATCATCAATTGTTAGAGGATAATCCACAATTTATAGGACAAACCTCCCATTGATAACAGGATTTTTTTCAAAGCTACAAAAGCTCAAGATGCACCAAATTATTCTGCACAACAGCGCTACCAAGCATTTTATAGGTTTTAAATTACTGGAAATGGGCATTTATTGAATTTGCAGCATTACAAGTTCACAATACTGAAATTAAAAGTTTTCTTCAATCAAAAACATCTTAACAGTCCAACTTACATATTATCATAGAACCCTTTTTGATATCACCTTCACAATTCTTGCATCCATTGAACTTGTGAGTTTTTGGATAGTTTCAGCTTGAATTTCTTTGCAGGATGTCAGAATCGCCCCCAGAGCTGCGGTTTTGATGTGAGCTGCCTCCCAACCTCACACATCTTTGCTTGAGGATACTCCAAAGGTTCTCAATAGGGTTGAGGTCAGGGGAGGATGGTGACCACACCATGAGTTTTCCTCCTTTTATGCCGATAGCAGCCAATGACTCAGAGGTTTCTTTGCAGCATGAGATGGGGCTTTCTCAGCATGAAGATGATTTTGCTAAGGATGGCACAGTTCTTTTTTTTACCATGAAAGAAAGTGGTCAGAAACTCTATATATTTTGCTGAGTTCATTGGCACACCTTCAGGCATGCTCTATCCTCATGACTCCAGCCCAAACATGGCTCCAACACCACTTTGTCGACTTTGTAGCCTTGTTGGGACATAGTGGCCATCCATCAACCATCCACAACTCCATCCAGGGTTGCATGGCGCTAAGCAATAAACAAGACTGTTTTAACCCCTTCACCCCAAGCCATTTTCCATTTTTGCGCTTTTCTTTTTTGCTCCCCTTCTTCCCAGAGCCATAACTTTTTTATTTTTTAGTCAATATGGCCATGTGAGGGCTTATTTTTTGTACGACAAGTTGTACGCTTGAACTACACCATTGGTTTTACAATGTTGTGTACTGAAAAACAGGAAAAATATTCCAAGTGCGGTGAAATTGCAAAAAAAGTGCAATTCCACAGTTGTTATTTGTTTGTTTTTTTAACCATGTTCACTAAATGCTAAAACTGACCTGCCGTTATGATTCTCCAGGTCATTATGAGTTTGTAGATACCAAACATGTATAGGTTATTTTTTATTTAAGTGTTGACCCATAGCCTCTCCATTTTTTGGGATCTGGGGCCGGGTGAGGGCTTATTTTTTGTGCCCCAAGCAGATGTTTTTATTGATATCATTTTGGGGTAGATGCAATGTTTTGATCGCCTGTTAATGCAATTTATTGTTGATTTTTTATTGTTCGGGGTATTTAAACTTTTATATATATGTTTTAATTTTTTTAATATTTTTAAAAACATTTATTTTTTTACTTTTTACATGCTTCAAAAGTCTATGGGAGACTAGAAGCTATGATTATCTGATTGCGTGTGTGTAGCAGAAATGCTCACTTGCTGTGTGAGCCGACCGCTGGGCAGCGCTCATTGCATCCCAGCAATGACAACCGCAGGGGTCTCTTGCAGACCCTGGGTTGTTATGCCAACCCATCGGTGACTCGCGGTCATGTGACACGGGCACTGATGTGCGGACTAGTGACGTCCCGAAAAGTGCGGGCTCATCACCGAAGCCCACGCCATAGGGAGAGACACGCCATGTGCCGTCTGCGCCCACTGCAACCATTTCTGCTTGTGAGCAATGTTTAGGGGTTGACGAATAGTAGGTATATGCACAACTGCAGCCTCTGGAGGATCCTACACCTTAAGGTTTGCAGGACTCCAGTAGCTGCAAATACCTGTTTGCTGCTTTTTAATGATATTTTAGCAGCTGCTTTCTAAATCTGATGAATTTCTCTGGCAGAAACCTTCCTCATTATGCCTTTATCTGCACGATCCTGTCTGTGCTCTGTATCAGCTAAAAATCTCTTCACAGTACTATGATCACACCTACTTTTTCTGAACTATCTAATGTTTTTCATACCTTGTTCAAGGCATTGCACTATTTAATGCTTTTCAGCAGCAGAACCATTCTTTTTTTTCCCATATTGCTTAAAACCTGTGACTGCTTAATAATGGAGAATGTCCCTCTTAAGCTGTTTTCCTTAAATTTTGCACCTGGAAAACTGATTATCACAGGTGTTTGAGATTGATTTCATTGATCCAATGACCTTGAGACACAATACCATCCATGAGTTTATGTGAAAAACAAAAAATTCCATCTTTATGACACTTATATCCAATTTCCATAATAATTTGGAACGCGGTGTAGAATATATTTATAAAAGTAACGTACTTAGCTCACAAATTGTCCCATTCATGAGTGACCAGCAGCCGCAACAAGGACAAACCTTTCTTTGATGGGGCCAATTTTTGTACACTTTTTTTGGTGCGCTACTGTGACATGCAGAAGTAGTGCTGTTGCTTTAAAAGCATTCAGCAACTATTAGAAGTAGCACAAGCACAGGAGACAGGAAGTGTTGCGCTCCAGAAGCATCCAGCAACTAGAGGGGTTAACACAGTCACAGGAGAAGGGGAGTGTTTTAGTAGAGCCCCAGGGGGATTGTGGGGAAATTGTTTTCTGTCTGTCTGGAGCCGAAGAGAAAGATGGTGTGTGTGTTCTGTATCTCACAGAAGCGCCCCTGCAAGTGAAAAGGATTCAAGTCAGGTAGAGTTCCTGAACTAACAGTGCAGAGTATTGTCAGGCAGAAAGATAAGGACTGGAAGAAATGGTGTCATAGGGATTATCTCCCTCAGCAACCCCCCCCTCCTCCATCTCACTGTGCTGTAAATAATGCTGTGCTCATTAATGTGCCTTTGTATTAGAACTGTGCTGTCCTGTACTACTGGGAAGACTGTGAACTGCTGGGCTGCTAAGGAACTGTTTGTCACTGGAGCCTGTTGATCATAAGACTTAACTTGCACTGACTGTGCGGCCTCCTATTAAATGCTACTGTTCTACCGTTTATGAGGACTCTTGTCAAGTGTGTCTGGTCA
Organism: Phyllobates terribilis; assembly: GCF_046119375.1. NCBI lineage: Eukaryota > Metazoa > Chordata > Amphibia > Anura > Dendrobatidae > Phyllobates > Phyllobates terribilis. Next base: position 358,465,774 of record NW_027362769.1, on the reverse strand, counting down.
GCAAGTGAAACAACCTACGTGTCTGTGCCTGAGGGTCAATACCCATGTGTGCCTGAGGAAAGCTGCAGCACATGGTCTATGGTCACCCTGAGTAACGGTTCCCCCAGGATTCCAAAGAATTGTAACCTGTCTCGCCCCTATCTGAACCTAGCGGCGTGCGTGTAACACTACCTCCAGTTTTTGTTTTTTATTTGGATGGTTTGGTATGTACCAGGAAGGCTTTGCATCCTCATTTCTTAAAGGTGCTGCCCTATTCTTCTAGATAGATAGATAGATAGATATATGGATAGATAGATGGATAGATAATAGATAGATAATTGCTTTGGACTTTGTGTACACTAACATTACAGGGTGATTATGAACACAATTATGCTCACTGTAGCAGTGATCGCTATATATATATATATATATATATATATATATTTATATATACATATATATATATATATATATATATATATATATACAGTATATATATATTCGGCTTGCTTCTTTGTGTTCTAGAAGATAAAACGCTGTAATTGTTCGGAGGACAGTGACCTGTCTGACAATGACAGAGAGCTCAGGAATCTGTCTTCAAAGCCTCATAATCCAGCAGCCTCGACTTTTCTGCTGGTGTCTCATCAGTCCCGGAATCAGTAAATATTCCCAATGTGGCATCCCCGTGACGCTCCCTCATCTCTCTTAGCTCTTTATTACCTTTCAATGACTTAAGCCCCAGCACCGAATAACTTCATCAAGGTGTCAGGTTAAACAGATTTGTCCCTCTAATGGTGCCTCTCACAGGTTCCTAATGAAAATTATTGATTGCTTTAGATTAGCTGCAGATTTATGAGCAGGGAGCGGATCCGACTGTCGCCTGGATTCTAGGCAGTCTGGCAGCGGGGAGGTCTGTCCAGGACAAGTGGAGGGAAGCTGCTTCGACACAGACTCTGTACACATTTTAAGGGGAAACGTCTTGAATGTCTCACAACAGATGATTATACTCAAGGTCATTTAGGTGGCACTTTGCCAAATTGTTTTATAGACAAGGCCAGATCAAGCGAGCAAAACACCCTTCATAAACCTATCCGAACCATACACAAACATTACTATACATTACAATGTTCAATGCAATTATCCCTTCTTGCAAAGTAAAGATCCCAGCTCATGGTTCAAGCAATACATTGGGCAGGTAAGCATGTATTCAAGGATCCATAAAACCTTATTTCCTTGGAAGGAACCTAAAACACTAAGTTGGCGCTGAATATTATTGGCTTCTCTTCATCATGGTGCAATAATGGTCCTGGACACATCAGGGTAAAACTGTTATAATTAATAGTTAGACAGCATCATTGGCACAAATATTGGTAGTTGCATTTTTCACATTAAGGCACTGAGCTTGGCGGTTACAATACTATACAGAGGCATAGAGCTTGGTGGTGGAGATGCTCTTTCTCAGGAACAATCCATAATGTAACTCACAGATGAAGGACAAGACAGAACTTGGAAACACATTCTACGTACAGGTCAAAGTCTTCTTTGCTGTCTGAGACTTTAGCAGAGCTCGTCATCACAGCACACAGTCTATGAAGAAGGACAATTTTTAACATTTCTTTGTCCTAAGGACAGTTGGATGAAATTATGGCTTTAATACTTATACGTTGCTCAAAAAAAATCAAGGGAACACACAGTATAACCCCAAGTCAAATATAACATTCTCTTCACAGATGTTAACATGTTCACACGAGATATGAAACAGTAGCCTGACTCTCGTTAAGTATCCAGACGACATTCTCAGAGCCATCGTCAGACCTTACCCTGCTGCAGTAGCTCCTGAGTTCCTTCTAGAGCAGGAAAATGTCTGGTTTCATGTGCCCAGAATGTGCAGGCAGTACCTAAAAGACAAAGGGATTAATGCCACTGACAGGCGCTTTCGGTCCCCAGACCTGATTACAATTAATAAACTTTGGGACATTATGTATCATAGCCTTAGTCACCTTGGACTATCCAGGAGCTCACTGAATCCCTCATCAAAGTCAGATTAGATCCTACAGGACATCATAGGCCATCTCATCGGGAGAATGGCCAGATATTGTCCGGAGTGTTTACACGAACGTGGGGGCCATACATACTAAAAAATCACAATGAGTTGATGTGGTGAAATTCAAATTGGATCCACCTTTGGTTTCAATTTTTTACTTTGATCTTCAGGGAAAATTGGAATCCAGCCTTTAATTGGTTGATGATTTTGGTCTCCATTGACCATTGAGACATCATTTTGTTTATATCATTAAAGATTTTCTAAATTAATCTGTGATTTATCAAGGTCCAATGTGTGATTTAAGTGTTACCTTACTTTTTTGAGCTGTAGGTACATTACTGTGCAAAAGTTTTAGGCAGATGTGAAAAAAAAATGCTACAAAGTAAGAATGTTTTCAGAAATAGAAATATCAATAGTTTATTGATAGTTTAATAATCTACATATGAAATTGATGATCATTATCACATGTTTAGTATAATTTGTTTCTCATACACCTAATTATAATCCTACAAAATCTCTGACTGTGTACCAGTGTACCTAGAAGAATTGATGCTGTTTTGAAGGTGTAGGTTGGTCACAGCAAATAATTATTTAATTTAGATATTTTTTCTCACTCAGTTTGCATTTTGTTATTTATTAAAAATAAACTATTGACTGTTCTATCATTGATCCTTTTCTATTTTTATTCTTACTTTGCAGCATTTTTTCACATCTACCTACAACTTTTGCTCAGTACAAAAGAATAAATAATGGTGGTAGATCGCTCCCTTGGCTGCACACGGAGATAGACACAGGTACGCTGTCTCTTTAAATTTTTTGTTGGTTTATTATAGTGTGTCATAAACCAACATTTAGTCCATGAAAATAAACACAGCCCACTGAGCAAAACAGGAAAACAAATGGTAACACAAAAACACAGGATTTGCAGTAGCAGGGATCCACCTGCTGAGAGTACAGCAATTCCACATGGATCAGGAACAAACACAAGCTCTCCTCTGGAGCTAGCTTCTCCAGACACTGAACTCTGAATGGCTCAGCTGGCCAAGTAACCCCCCAGACCACACCTTGGGGTGGAGATATGGTGGAGATATGGTGAATGGCTTCCGGTCCTGCACTATGGCCATTCACATAAAACTGACCCATTTAAATGTGCCGGATTAACCCTCTAAGCACGTACCATGCAGGAGAAGACTTCCAGTTTCATATCACTGAAGCTAACAGCCTCAGTGAAACATATCTCCCTTCCGATGCTCTGCCAGTGACTTTGTCACTATATATATATATATATATATATATATATATATGTATACATATATACAGTACAAACCAAAAGTTTGGACACACCTTCTCATTTAAAGATTTTTCTGTATTTTCATGACTTTGAAAATTGTATATTCACACTGAAGGCGTCAAAACTATGAATTAACACATGTGGAATTAAATACTTAACAAAAAAGTGTGAAACAACTGAAAATATGTCTTATATTCTAGGTTCTTCAAAGTAGTCACCTTTTGCTTTGATGACTGCTTTGCACACTCTTGGCATTCTCTTGATGATCTTCAAGAGGTAGTCACCGGAAATGGTCTTCCAACAATCTTGAAGGAGTTCCCAGAGATGCTTAGCACTTGTTGGCCCTTTTGCCTTCACTCTGCGGTCCAGCTCTCTCAAACCATCTTGATTGGGTTCAGGTCTGATGACTGTGGAGGCCAGGTCATCTGGCGCAGCACCCCATCACTCTCCTTCTTGGTCAAATAGCCCTTACACAGCCTGGAGGTGTGTTTGGGGTCATTGTCCTGTTGAAAAATAAATTATGGTCCAACTAAACGCAAACCGGAAGGAAAAGCATTCTGGTTCAGTATGCCTTCAATTTTGAATAAATCCCCAACAGTGTCACCAGCAAAGCACCCCCACACCATCACACCTCCTCCTCCATGCTTCACGGTGGGAACCAGGCATGTAGAGTCCATCCGTTCACCTTTTCTGCGTCGCACAAAGACACGGTGGTTGGAACCAAAGATCTCAAATTTGGACTCATCAGACCAAAGCACAGATTTCCACTGGTCTAATGTCCATTCCTTGTGTTCTTTAGTCCAAACAAGTCTCTTCTGCTTGTTCCCTGTCCTTAGCAGTGGTTTCCTAGCAGCTATTTTACCATAAAGGCCTGCTGCACAAAGTCTCCTCTTAACAGTTGTTGAAGAGATGTGTCTGCTGCTAGAACTCTGTGTGGCATTGACCTGGTCTCTAATCTGAGCTGCTGTTAACCTGCGATTTCTGAGGCTGAAATTTATACTCAGAAGCAGAGGTGACTCTTGGTCTTCCTTTCCTGGGGCGGTCCTCATGTGAGCCAGTTTCTTTGTAGCACTTGATGGTTTTTGCAACTGCACTTGGGGACACATTCAAAGTTTGCCCAATTTTTCAGACTGACTGACCTTCATTTCTTAAAGTAATGATGGCCACTCATTTTTCTTTACTTAGCTGCTTTTTCCTTGCCATAATACAAATTCTAACAGTCTATTCAGTAGGACTATCTGCTTTGTATCCACCAGACTTCTGCACAACACAACTGATGGTCCCAACTCCATTTATAAGGCAAGAAATCCCACTTAGTAAACCAGACAGGGCACACCTGTGAAGTGAAAACCATTTCCGGTCACTACCTCTTGAAGCTAATCAAGAGAATGCCAAGAGTGTGCAAAGCAGTCATCAAAGCAAAAGGTGGCTACATTGAAGAACCTAGAATCTAAGACATATTTTCAGTTGTTTCAAACTTTTTTGTTAAGTATATAATTCCACATGTGTTAATTCATAGTTTTGATGCCTTCAGTGTGAATGTACAATTTTCAAAGTCATGAAAATACAGAAAAATCTTTAAATGAGAAGGTGTGTCCAAACTTTTGGTCTGTACTGTATATATATATCCATTGGATAGAAATGTGTGTAGGATACAAATAAATAAATCCCATGGATTTGGGCATAACCCTTTTAGTGAGGTTTTACCAGTACTTATAGCATATCATTGGGCATCAGTCCTGGGTCTCTCACATACCTTGGCTATCTAGACTCTATCCCCCCATTCCTGGAATACAGATGATCACCATACTACATTCACTTTTCATGAAAGTGGGCTACCTCTACACTAGCCATGGAGGAGTGGGTACACCAGAAGCTAGAACTTACGATTCACTAATGAGTTATGTGCCATGGCCACTCAGATCAAGAACAAAAGCCAACAAACAATATTCCCTTGGCCAAGATTAGGGATGAGTGGAAGTTCGAGTTCTGGTACCTATCCCAAATTTTAGCCCAAAGTTCGGTTCGGGTACCAGAACTGTACTCAAACTTGAACCAGAACCTGACCCCATTGAAAACAATAGAGACCTGAAATTTGGATCTGGAAAAAAATTCTCTCTCTCTGCAATGGACTTACCCCGGAACTCCGAACTTTGCAACGGACTTCTGGGACACTAACTGTACGGTATGAACCCCGAACTTTTAAGTTCAGATCACTCATCTCTAGCCAAGATATTCAGATACAAGACAAAAAAGCTAAGCTGAATTGTTGCCCTAGATAATAGAAAATCTAACAACTTGTGTTGTGAACAACTCGGTCGAGGGCAGAAGTTAACTGTTGGGGTATTTATGGTATGTGCAATAAGGGTGAAGTCATCGATAAGTCACCGAAAGTTAAGCTTATATGATAATAGCCTGCAATATCAGTATAGAAAGAAAAATGACCCTTTGTGTTGAAAATGGTGAAAATCTATATGACTTTAGAAATGGGGGGAGGTTGAGTTTTCCTTCCTTTATTTCTTTTGCCGTACTGATAAATTAGGTCCATTTTTATCTTTGCGGTTTAGAAGCTTAGACAATGTACTAGGCTATTCCCCAAGTCTCCGGACTGCCATCGGAGGATACTGAGTCCATACAAGGATTTTGTCCTAATTACATCAACAAACAGTTTGTGGAAAGAAGGAGCATAAGAGACATCACTAGGAGCCGTACCGCGCGTCATCTCCGCTGTGTTCAAATAGCTATAGCATGCTTTCATTCTAGGAACATAGTGATTAAATGTGGATTCTGTTACCACACTATATGCACGGACCTTTAAGGAGTCTCCGGAGATCTATAGACAGAGCTGAAAGATGATATATTAGTCCAGAAACTGGTCTGAAACTAGAAGAATAGGTTGGTAGACTTAAAGGGACATTGATTCCTATACACTTGTATAGTGTTAGAAATATGGAGAATTTCTGCATATTACGTAGTTTGGGCACCTAAATACTCTTATTATCATTTATTATTGCACAATCTATAATATAATATTAACCCCCGGATGATGAAGTATGTTCCAAATCACATAAAAAGCGGCAAATTTGCAATAGAGAAATTAATATTTTTCTATGGGTTACTTCAGTGATTTATCTCACCTAGAGAAAGGATTAATATTAGTTTTTTTTGCTGGTCTAGGGGTAAATGCATAATATCCTTCACAATCTTGGTTAATCTTGGATTATAGTTGAGCAAAAAGATTTGTAGGATCCCGGTCAAGGGCCGCCAGACTGAATCAGTGCCAACGTTCCCCTATATTCGACATCTTTGACTTGTTCTAATTAGGAGGCCACCATAATGTCATGTGTGTGTTGCCCCACAATGTAATGATGCCACGATGGCCTAATTAGAGAAGGCATCAGGGATGCTTCAAGTAGTAGGAAGTTTGCAAATCTCTGGTCAGGTGCCCACGGACTATCCAAGGTTGCTGCTGGCTCAGGGTCCTATGAATCAATTTTTCTCAACTCTGTGATGGGTTAAATGTAATTAGTGGGGGGATACTGTTTTATTGTTGTTTCTCCGTTGGTCCCCAAGTGCTTCAATGAATTAAACATTAATTACAAAATATGCAAAAACCCAAAGTGGCCCAACATTGAGAAAGAGAGTCCTTTTGTCTGCTTCTGAATTATTTTCTGATAAACCAAGTAGTCAAATCAAAAAGCCAAATTAGTTTCGTCAGTATTTGGGGGTTGTTTTTAACTTAAAAAGTTGATGACAACTTGCAGATTGGGTGCGGTCCCAGTGATCCTGAGAAGAGGGCTCTACAATGCCCCCTTAGAGAAGACCAGTGGCCGCACATACACATCACTGCTCTGTTCATTGTCTATGGGACTGCTAGAGATAGCTGAGTACAGCAGTTGTCTATTTTCAACAGTCCCATAGGCAACAATTAGAAATAAGGCTCATGCTCCTTTCTAAGGAGGCATTTTTAGAGCCCTGTTCTCTGGATCAATGGAGATCCGAATTGTCTGACCTGTTGAAAAATTTCTACTTTCAGCAGAATCATCAGCACTCAGGCATTGTGGGAGAAGAAACATCCACCAATATCTTTACCATCACAACAACATTGAGGATTACAAAGAGGAAGAGGTCATACAATACAGTTCAGAGAGGAACTGCATACTGTCTACAAAAACAAACTATAACACTTAACAAGGTGCTATCTACTTTCTCTTCAAGATAGTCACTCTACAGTATGAGCCTGCAGCTGCTGTGTACTTCAACACGACAACCAGCAATTAGCAAGTTATCTTGTAGATAGGTGCTTTTTTTGCCAATTTAGGAATAATCCTTTAATTAATATTAACTTCTGAGAATAGCCATAGGATTAAAGGTGTTGTCAGGTCCAAATTGATAAGTCTGCAGTCACACTATGTGAATGAAGACTCATGAATCTCCCTGGAGCATGTACTGTGCGCTGCAGGGATTCGCCTGTTTCTGACCCGGGACTGGAAGGTATGTATGAGATATACATACTCCCGACCAGAGCCCATCCAGTGGGCACGGCTTCGCTCCATACACTTGTATGGAGCAAGGCCACGCCCTCTACTCGGCTGTGCCCACTGGACGGCCAAGTTACTAATCAGGGGCGCGGCCTTGCTCAATACAAGTGGATGAGCTGTGGGCGGGAGTATGCAAAACTCATACATACCCTCCAGCCCCGGCTCACAAACTGGCACATCCCCGCAGCGCACAGTGCTGCAGAGTGACTGCAGACTTATTGATTTAGAAAAGACAACCCCTTTAACATTCCCACTTGAAACTTGAAAGTTGGGCCAAAATACAAAATCTCTAACAGGGCTCCTAATTATCATTCATGATTCTTCAATAGTATTGATCTTCTGATATGGGCCAAAGGGATAGTTCAGAGCCCCAGGGCTGGGTACAACTGCAACCCCTGCATCCATGAAAGTTGCGACTCTATCAGGCCACTTTAAGTAGTTCTCGATTCATCAATGCATTTGGCACCACCAAAAACACAATAATAAATTAACCCCCACCCCAGACCACCATGGATATTACATTTTACCACAATCAACCACGGTTATGAGGGATAATATGCATTATTTTGAAGAGTACCATGAATATTTAATTTTGCAGGGCACGTCAATCTTCAATTGAATGCCCCTGACTGCTGTGCCCCGCTTAAGGGATTAAAATTATGTGTCCCATGTTCTCTCTCCTCCCCTCCTGGCTGTCACCCAATACCCTTCTTCTTCCTTCCTCTTCCCCCCTTTATAAATCTAGACCCTGCCTCTTCCTGCCTCTCTCCTCACAAGTGTGGCGCCCCTGAGGGTTCAGTCGCCGCAGAGGTACTGCACCTCACCCAGAGGTGTGGCATCTCCTCTCAGGTAAGGATGGAGTACTCCCCAGGACCTCAACACCCGCATTCAACACTACACTACTCCAGGCCGGCTGGAAGGGCAAGATGCACTGTGTTTCTGCTGAGCCCTGTCCCTGGCTGGACTGGGGGGAACCAAAGTGAGGAGGAACCAGTAGTGGGTGTGGGTGGAGGATGTAGAACAGGGGAGCACTGGTGAAGTAGGTGTATATAAAGGGAAGCCATCTTAGAGTGGCAGTGCAGTGCTGTGCAGTGAAATGAGCAGTAAGGAGAGGAGGGGAGCAGAGTCTCTTCAGGAGCCCTGCTCCAGAAAGGGGCCTAGTAAGATGGAGGCCCAGGAGTGCGAGGGGAGTCAGGGAGGAAGGCTCCGGTAACAGAAGGGATCCCAGGGGGTACGGTGAGTGCAGGACGGCACCCATTCACCCGAATCTGCCAGGCGTCAGAGGGATCAGGCCACAAGAAGGGAACCAGTCCCTGGACCAGCCGTGTTACTCCAGGTTTCGGCTGGAAAAACTGGAGGCTTCTGCACTTCCATGGTGCAGTTGCCACAGCCTCACCCTAGTCTCCGTGAAGGGCATCAAGTAGGTCCGGGAACTCCTGGTTGCCCAGAGGGACTTCAGAGCACCCAATCGGGACTGTGTTTGGAGAGCGCAGGGCAGGAGGGAGAAGACCCAGCGCGGGAAGTCGGCCAAGGAAGGAACATAAAAGACAGGTGGTCCCGTTAAGTGCTTCTGATATACCTGAAGGAGTGCTGAACCCCTGCCTGGCAAACGCAGCACGACGTGGGAGGCTGACACCTGGACAGTGTACCCGAGGAACCTAAAAGAACTGTGAGTAAACTCGGATGACTGCACTCCACTGTCTCTGTCGGTTATTTCCATCACCCCACCGCGCCTGCACTACAACGCCCAGCATCACCATCTGCACCTACACTGCCCCGGGGGTCCGCTCCACTTGTGGAGAGCAGAAACATCCCAGCTGCCGTCCCATCACCCCCCGGAGGTCTGTAGCAGCGCTGTTAACCATTACCAGAAACCACAGGTGGCGTCACGAGACAAACTGTCAACACTAAAACCCCCTTTTAAAAGAGTGACCCAGAGGATGGGCCCGGGAGCCGACTGCCGTGACATCCCGCAGAAGGTAAAGGCCCGGGTATCGAGTCCCCATATCCCCCTGGGCGAGACACAAGCTTGAGACCTGGAGGCTGCGTTTCTCTGGTGAGAGATGGCTGACCTAATAGCAGCAATAAAGGACAGAATCAGGAGGGAGGGCGTCTCCTGGCTTACCGGTATCTTGGCTGAGCAGGACACACTCCCTCCTAATGATCAAACGTCTCATCCCGGAGACCGGCGGTCAGCTTGGCATATCCGCCCATCGAATCGCTTGAGCCCAGCCCCCTTGATGTCGCGGGGTGCGCGCACGCATCACGCGTGCACTCCCGTTCTGACCACGCCTCTTTGGTTCCGGCCACACCCCCTTTTTTACATGCGGCGGCTGCAACCCTTCCCTGTCCTAGGGAAAACGCAGTGCCGCCATTACTGCCCACCACAAGTCCCCAAATCATCACAGCGCTCCCCCCAAACCTACTGTCCCACCTTGCTGCCTACATGGGAGGCCAGGCCTGCAGCAGTTCCTCCTCTGTGGAGGAGCCGCCAGGACAGTGCACGCTCCTCCTGTGCTCTCACCTCCCATGCAGACTGCAGCTGCTGCAGCTCCTGCACAGACTGCTGTTTCTAGTGCGCTCAGTCTAAATAAAAATGTCCCCATTCCTCCTCCACAGCCCTTACCTCCCCTGTCAGCCTCAACAACCTGTGCCAAGTCACCCCCTTGCAGTGCCCCCTAGTGCCCCCCATGCCATCCACGACCCATGCCGTGGCGGGTGCTGGATACCCGGCCCTGTCTCCGCGCCGTCACGGGTGCGGTAACCGCACCGCCGGGTCACCATCCCCCTCATCATCCTACAGTCCCGAACGGTGCCACCGTTCCGTTAGAGGTAATGTGGCACCCTGCTGTTTACAGGTACCACAGGACCCAGGGTGCATGGATGGACGTCTCCACGAGAGGCCCTCATTACATGCAAACACCTCCACCCTTCCACCTCATACCACCAGAGGGAGCCCGTTAGGGATATATATAGGGAGGGTGGAGCCAGGTGTGGCGCCCCTGAGGGTTCAGTCGCCACAGAGATACTGCACCTCACCCAGAGGTGTTGTATCTCCTTCTCTCAGGTAAGAAGGGAGTGCAGCCCGGAACTCCAACACCCGCATTCAACACTACACTGCTCCAGGCCGGCTGGAAGGGCAAGATGCATTGTGTTTTCCTGCTGAGCCCTGTCCCTGGCTGGAGTGGGGAGAACCAAAGGTAGGGGAAACCAGTAGTGGGTGTGGGTGGAGGAAGTAGAGTAGGGGAGCACCATAGTAGGAGGTATTTAAAGGGAAGCCATCTTAGGGTGGCAGAGCAGTCAGTGAAGAAGTGAGTGAGCAGTAAGGAGGGGAGCAAAGTCTCTTCAGGAGCTCTGCTCCACAAGTGGGGCCTAGTGATAGAGGCCCAGGAGGGGAGCAGAGGAGAAAGGCTCCGTTCTATAGAAGGGATCCCAGGGGGTACGGCGAGTGCAGGACGGCACCCGTACGCCCCGAATCTGCCAGGTGTCAGAGGGATCAGGCCGCAAGAAGGGGACTGGCCCCTGGACCAGCCGTGTTACTCCAGGTCTCGGCTGGAAAAACCGGAGGCTTCTGACTTTTATGGTGCAGTTGCCACAGCCTCATCTTAGTCACCGTGAGGGTCAAGTAGGTCCGGGAACTCCAAGTTGCCCAGAGGGAATTCAGAGCACCCGATCGGGACTGTGTATGGGGAAGCGCAGGGCAGGAGGGAGAAGACCCAGCGTGAGAAGTCGGTCTAGTGAGGAACATAAGAAAGCGGGGTTCCGTCAAGTGCTCCTGACCTATCTGAGGAAGAGCTGAACCCCTGTTCTGGTAGACGCAGCGCGACGTGGGAGGCTGGCACCCGCGCAGTGTACCTGTGGAACTTACATGAGAACTGTGAGTAAAAACTCGGATGACTGCACTGCCTCCATCAGTTATTTCAGTTGCGCCATTGTCACGCTGTCTCTGTATACTGGAGGTAGGGGGCCTAAGCTGACCCTAAGCTGGGGCCCTGACTAGTCCCTCAACCTGGAGGTACTGTTAAAGGTACAGAGGTCCAGGCCGCCAGCGTAACCCCTACCTCCTGAGGATCCCTGCACCTAAGTAATCTAGTCCTGAGAAGGACCCCGATCACAACAAAAGGGGACAAGTAATAATATGCCCACACACAGTACTTAGACGAACGAGACAGTACAAGGGAAAAACCAAAACCACCTTGCATACAACAACTACACAACTACAACAGAGGGAACACCAACGGGAAAGGAGATAAATGATAAAGCGAGGAAGGGAAAAAACACTCCAAATACACTTATCTCAGAAACTCCAAACACCACGATCCGCTCTGTTAGTCTGAATGAAATGCTTTCACCGACACTTCCCAAACAGACCAGCAGGCATTTGAAGGAGTCTCACTACAGCAGTATTGATTGCAGCTGGGCGAGGCTGGACCTCGTCTAGCACAGAGAGAGAGAGAATTAACTCCCTCACTGCCGAAAAACACAAAGCACCAACAAGTCAGCTGCGAGAAGTCAGGCTGTGTACTCGTGACGATCTTCGTGGCGACACACCCGTGACAGTACCCCCCCTTCTACGAGGGGCCTCCGGACCCTCAGGGCCAGGTTTATCCGGGTGAGTCGTGTGGAAGGCCCGAACTAATCGGTCTGCGTTAATATCCGACGCAGGAACCCACATCCTCTCCTCAGGACCATACCCTTTCCAATGAACCAGGTACTGAAGGGACCGGCGATTAAAGCGTGAATCGATGACCCTCGATACCTGGAACTCCAAGTTACCATTGACCACCACTGGAGGGGGAGGTAAAGGTGACGGTACCACCGGCGCCACATACCTCTTAAGCAACGATCTGTGGAACACGTTGTGAATTTTAAACGTAGGGGGGAGGTCAAGACGGAATGCCACCGGATTAATAATAGAACTGATTCTGTACGGCCCGATGAACCTGGGACCCAGTTTCCAGGAGGGAACCTTAAGTTTAATATTCCTGGTAGACAACCATACCCGATCGTTCACACTTAGGTCCGGACCAGACACTCTCCTCCTATCAGCCATACGTTTGTATCGGTTCCCCATAGTATTCAGATTCTTCAGCACCCCTCTCCATACTGAAGCGAGTGATGAGGAAAATCGTTCCTCCTCAGGAACCCCCGAAGAGCCCCCCCTACTGAAAGTACAAAACTGGGGGTGAAAACCATATGCCCCAAAAAACGGGGACTTACCAGTGGACTCGCTCCGCCTATTATTAAGAGCAAACTCTGCCAGAGGTAAGAAAGAAGCCCAGTCCTCCTGGTTCTCTGACACAAAACACCGGAGATATGTCTCCAAGCTCTGGTTCATACGTTCCGTCTGACCATTGGTCTGAGGATGAAAAGCCGATGAGAATGACAAATGCATCCCCCGCCGTGCACAAAACGCCTTCCAGAACTTGGACACAAACTGAGACCCCCGATCAGACACCACCTCGGAGGGTACCCCGTGAAGCCTCACAATCTCCCCAATGAACACCTGCGCAAGAGTTTTAGCATTAGGGAGAGCCGGAAGAGCGATAAAATGTGCCATCTTGCTGAACCTGTCCACTACAACGAGTATGACCGTTTTACCCGAAGACGGAGGGAGGTCCGTAATAAAGTCCATAGACAGATGAGTCCAAGGACGCTCCGGGATCTTCAAAGGTAAGAGGGCCCCAGACGGACGGGTATGTGAGGTCTTAGAGCGCGCACAAACCCCACAGGACGCGACAAAAGTTGCCACCTCCTTATGTAAGTTAGGCCACCAAAACCGACGCGAGAGGAGATCCACAGTTGCTTTACTGCCCGGGTGTCCTGCAAAAACTGAGTTATGGTGTGCCTCGATCACCTTTTGTCGCAACTGATCTGGAACAAACAGTCTCCCCGGAGGTCCAACAGGGGCGTCCCCCTGAGCCTCCAATACCTCCTCCTCCAGCTCAGAGCATACTGCCGAAACCACCACCCCCTCCTGAAGGATAGGAATCGGGTCGTCCGTATTCCCGGCCCCAGGGAAACTACGAGATAAGGCATCCGCCTTTACATTTTTTGACCCAGGACGATATGTAATGACAAAATTAAACCTGGTAAAAAACAATGACCACCTAGCTTGTCTGGGATTCAGACGTTTCGCGGACTCCAGATATAGCAGGTTCTTGTGATCGGTGATGACGGTGACCGGATGGACTGCCCCCTCCAAAAAATGGCGCCACTCCTCAAAAGCTAACTTAATGGCCAAGAGTTCCCTATTGCCGACATCGTAATTCCTCTCAGCGGACGACAATTTTTTAGAGAAAAAGGCGCACGGATGCCACTTACCAGGGGACGAACCCTGTGACAATACTGCTCCCACCCCTACCTCGGAAGCGTCTACCTCTACAATGAATGGCTGTGACGCATCAGGTTGAATGAGTATGGGTGCCGAGGCAAAACATTTTTTCAAGGAGGAGAATGCTTGACAAGCCTTGTCAGACCACCTACAAAAATCCGTCCCCTTTTTCGTCATGTCTGTGAGAGGCTTAACCATGGACGAGAAATTACGAATGAACTTCCGGTAATAATTAGCAAACCCCAGGAAACGTTGTAGTGCCTTAAGATTCTCTGGCCGATCTCACTCAAGAACTGCCCGCACTTTCCCAGGGTCCATACGAAAACCGGACGCTGAAACCAGGAAGCCTAAAAACTGGAGTTCCTGTACGGCGAACACACACTTTTCCCATTTGGCATACAGTTTATTATCCCGCAAGATCTGTAACACCTGCCTAACGTGCTCCTGATGAGACACCAGATCCGGCGAGTAAATTAAGATATCATCCAGATATATGACAACAAACTGTCCCACCAGGCGGCGAAAAATGTCATTAACAAAGTGTTGGAACACCGCCGGGGCATTAGTCAGACCGAATGGCATGACAAGGTTCTCATAATGCCCCTCCGGAGTGTTAAACGCCGTCTTCCACTCATCCCCCTCCTTCATCCTAATCAGATTGTACGCCCCCCTGAGATCCAACTTAGAGAACCATTTGGTGCCCACGATCTGATTAAAGAGATCGGGAATAAGTGGGAGCGGATACGGATCTCGGACCGTAATACTATTAAGTTCACGGAAATCCAGGCAAGGGCGTAGGCCTCCATCTTTCTTCTTAACAAAGAAGAACCCCGCAGCCACCGGTGAAGATGAAGGTCTAATATGCCCCTTAGCCAGACTTTCTGAAATATAATCCTTCATGGCCTGCCTCTCAGGACCAGAAAGGTTATACAACCTAGCTTTAGGTAACTTGGCCTCAGGGAGCAGTTTTACAGAACAGTCATACTCGCGATGAGGAGGTAGTTCCTGACACCCTTTCTCCGAGAATACATCCTCAAAGTCCGCCAGAAATGGAGGTAAGACCCAAGGAGTAACCGCACCGATGACCGTGTTCATGCAGTTTTTATTACAGAATTTACTCCATTGGCTTATCTCTCTGGTTTGCCAATTAATAACCGGGTTATGCTTAGCTAACCAAGGAAGGCCCAACACTATAGGAGTGGGAAGACCCTCCAACACGTAGCAAGACAACAGTTCTTTATGTATCGCCCCCACTTGAAGTTTTACGTCATGCACAGCTTGCAAAAAACTTCCCTGACCGAGAGGCCTGGCATCGATCGAGAATATGGGGATGGGTTTAGCCAACTCACTCAATCGCATACCTTGAACCCGGGCAAACCGAGCATCAACCAGATTAGCCCCGGCCCCACTATCCAGAAGAACAGATATCCTCTCAGTTCTCGTACCCACCACCACCTCCGCCGGTACGAGAAACTGAGACGAACCTAGGGACGAAATACCTACTCCCAGATTGCCGTCCACCACACAACCTGGGATCAACAGTTTTCCGACGACTCTTCACTCTGCAAGGGACGGGATGGACACCCCCCAATAAAATGTCCCTTTCTCCCGCAGAAGAAACACCTTCCTGTCTTATGGCGCACCACCGGTCCCCTCCCCCGAAATGATGTCCCTCCTAATTGCATAGGCTCCTCTGGACTGACCAGGGGAACCACCATATGAGGGGACCTTGTAGGAGGTGGAGTCATCACAGGGGGTAGAGTTATCCCGCACCTCTCCCGAAGCCGTCTGTCAACGCGAATAGCAAGGGCCATAGCGGCTTCCAGTGACGCGGGAGAGTCATACTGTGCCAACACATCCTGTAATTTGTCGGATAAACCATGACAAAACTGGCTCCTAAGAGCCGGGTCATTCCACTGGGTGTCCGTGGCCCACCTACGGAACTCCGAACAGAATTCCTCCGCCGGACGATCTCCCTGCTGGATCCTACGTAACTTAGACTCAGCAAGGGAGATCCGATCTGGGTCATCATATACGAGTCCCAGAGCAGCGAAAAACCTATCCACTGACTGGAGAGCCGGGGAGCCCAGGGGAAGAGAGAACGCCCAAGATTGTGGGTCCCCTTGTAGGAGCGAGATGACAATTCCCACCCTTTGTTCTTCACTCCCCGATGACCGAGGCCGCAGCCGAAAGTACAACTTGCATGCCTCCCGGAAAACAAAAAACTTGTCCCGCCCCCCAGTGAACCTGTCAGGGAGAGCTACTTTAGGTTCTGGTCCGGCTTGCTCCTGAGGATGCAAAACCTTGGACCTAACGTCCGCCAGCTCCATGGACAAACTCTGCAACTGCCGAGCTAGACCGGCTACTGGATCCATGGTAGCTGGAGAAAAACTAAGTGGGTCGATGAAAATGTCACGCTGTCTCTGTATACTGGAGGTAGGGGGCCTAAGCTGACCCTAAGCTGGGGCCCTGACTAGTCCCTCAACCTGGAGGTACTGTTAAAGGTACAGAGGTCCAGGCCGCCAGCGTAACCCCTACCTCCTGAGGATCCCTGCACCTAAGTAATCTAGTCCTGAGAAGGACCCCGATCACAACAAAAGGGGACAAGTAATAATATGCCCACACACAGTACTTAGACGAACGAGACAGTACAAGGGAAAAACCAAAACCACCTTGCATACAACAACTACACAACTACAACAGAGGGAACACCAACGGGAAAGGAGATAAATGATAAAGCGAGGAAGGGAAAAAACACTCCAAATACACTTATCTCAGAAACTCCAAACACCACGATCCGCTCTGTTAGTCTGAATGAAATGCTTTCACCGACACTTCCCAAACAGACCAGCAGGCATTTGAAGGAGTCTCACTACAGCAGTATTGATTGCAGCTGGGCGAGGCTGGACCTCGTCTAGCACAGAGAGAGAGAGAATTAACTCCCTCACTGCCGAAAAACACAAAGCACCAACAAGTCAGCTGCGAGAAGTCAGGCTGTGTACTCATGACCATCTTCGTGGCGACACACCCGTGACAGCCATCTCTCCCTCTGCACTACAACGCCCAGCATCACCACCATCTGCACCTACACTGCCCCGGGGGCCCGCTCCCCCTGTGGGAAGCAGAAACATCCCAGCTGCTGCCATCCCATCACCCCCGGAGGACTGCAGCAGCGCTGGTAATCCTTACCAGGTACCACAGGTGGCATCACAAACACTTCCTAAAACTACAAACCCCATATAAATAACATTCCCCTTTTTGTTGACCGCCCTGGGCCACAGACCGGGCCAGCCGCCGTGACATATCGCTTTTCTCAGCGTCCACCGGCCCGGCACCGAGTACCCCACTGCCCCGGGGGCGCGTCATTTTTGGCGTCACGAACAGGATACGTGACCAGCCCGTTATCAGCGGGTATTGTGTGCCTAATATGAACAGTTTTTCCACCTTGAATGTGGCGCCCGCCCCAGAGGAACGGGCGCAATTATGTGCGTGATCAAAAACAACAATATGGAACCTCCCATCGTGGGCCGGGTTCCAGAATGGCACCAAAAGCACAACCTGCTCCTTGCAACTGTGACTGTCCGTATAGATGTGTCCGTCAAGGCAGGGAGGACGTCTCAGGGAGTGACCGACAGCAGGCTTGCATGGGACCGCCCCTGAAAAGGGAGAGGAGGAGGAGAGAAAGAATGGAGACGGGGTGTGGTCTTAACCAGTCCAGACAGACCGCACCCGGCAGCCAGCATGGACGGAAGCAAGGACCAAGCCTCCGCCTCTGGCCTGCAGCAGAAGGTGCCTTCCCTCACCCTGGAGGGAGATACAGATCAGTTTTCCCCGGAGGATGCAGAATTCCTCCAAAAGAGATCCTGGAGCTGAGCCAGCAGGTGGAACCGGCCCAGCAAGCAGCGGTCGCCAAGTGGAAAGGCGAGCTGCTGGAAAAATTTGTAGCTCGGCGGCAGCCAGCTCCGGGTACCATCAGCGGCACCCCAGCCCCGGCAGAGCCAGATGAACCCCAGGAGGCCGTATGCAGCACAGGAGCAGGTAGGAAGAGTTCCCCCGTCCCGGGTGCTGCAAGCGCTGACCTGCTCCTGGGCCTCCTGCAGCAGCAGCCCCTGTACCCGGGCGCGTGCACCTTAGACCAGCTGCTAAGCCCGGAACCCCCACCCCCGGGCGCTGAATCCGAAAACCTCCTGCTCGGCTCCCTACCGGAACCGCCACCTCCGGCACCCAAGTGGGTTTACGGCGCGCCTTCCTTTGATTGGTCTGCCAGATTTGAGGGCCAGCAGCCGTACCCGCTACTCCCGACACCAGCGCCCCCGGTTGCCTGCCCCAGCGGAGAAGAATTTAGTTGGGACAACCGGGGGGGGGACCTGATGGGGTTCCCGCAGGAGACCCAAGCCGAAGCCCTGCAGAGAAAGGAGTTCTGCAGGCGGTAGCTCCAACAGCTGGAGAAGGAGCAGCGCACCCGCCAGGCGCGTTGTGAGCAGTTAGAGGCCCGGAACAAGGCCGCAAAAGCTCAAGTCCGGCAGGCAGAATCTGCCCACCCCAGCCCCCATGAAGAAGGACTAGTAGTAAAGTTCGACTTGAAGGTGGGGTGGGACTTCATCCGTGATCCCAATTTCAACAGGGATATTTTTGTAAACCGGCGGGATGTTGAGCCCGATCTGGAACAGGGCTATCCCGACCAGAACTCGTACCCCGGTGACCGTGTCACCTACACACGACACCACGGGGAACGCGGGTGGTATGCCCTCCAGGTGTACCCGCGTGATGGAGGGAGGAGAGGACACACCCCCGCATTTCTTGGCTGATGACCCGGCTGGGTCCAGCAAAAATCAGAAGTACCCCCGGCGGGGACCCCATTGCTAAGTGCAGTAAGTGGGACTGGACATTGTGTAAATAGTCACCCGTAAGGGTACAGAAATTAAAAAATTGTTTTTTTTATGTGTGCATAATTACCCATCAGGGTATACAGACTTCAGGCTGAGGACTATGAGCAGCCAACGACTGACTTTGTATATAGTTTTTCACTTCTTAAAGTGCTCTCTATTGGTTTTATAAGTGCAACCAAGTGACCTCAGAACAAAAGCCGTTTGGCGTGGCGGAAGACGCGGTCCAGCACCAGGATCACCTATGCCCTGCAGCCACGTCCAGGGCCTACATTGAGGGTTTGCGGACGGGTCCCTCATGCTGCTGACTTTGCACCTCACTAAAGAAAATGGACACCCGGTTACAGAATGTGCTGTAACCTGTTAAAGAATGTTATTAAAAGTGTTTTATAATGTTATGGTAACCTGTAACGTTCAAGTATGTGCCTCCCTCAAAGGGAAGATAGTTTTATTATCTTATATGCGAATGCATTCTTAAATATTTTATATGTCTAATATACCGTGTTTTGCTCAGTTCCAGCCCGCGGACGTGCTGTGTTTTACCAGGGGGGAGTGTGGCGCCCCTGAGGGTTCAGTCGCCACAGAGGTACTGCACCTCACCCAGAGGTGTGGTATCTCCTTCTCTCAGGTAAGGAGGGAGTGCTGCCTGGAACCCCAACTCCCGCATTCAACAATACACTACTCCAGGCCGGCTGGAAGGGCAAGATTCATTGTGTTTTCCTGCTGAGCCCTGTCCCTGGCTGGAGTGGGGGGAACCAAAGGTTGGGGGAACCAGTAGTGGGTGTGGGTGGAGGAAGTAGAGTAGGGGAGCACCATAGTAGGAGGCATTTAAAGGGAAGCCATCTTAGGGTGGCATAGCAGTCAGTGAAGAAGTGAGTGAGCAGTAAGAAGGGGAGCAGAGTCTCTTCAGGAGATCTGCTCCACAAGTGGGGCCTAGTGATAGAGGCCCAGGAGGGGAGCAGAGGAGAAAGGCTCCGTTCTATAGAGGGGATCCCAGGGGGTAAGGCGAGTGCAGGACGGCACCCGTACGCCCCGAATCTGCCAGGTGTCAGAGGAATCAGGCCGCAAGAAGGGGACTGGCCCCTGAACCAGCCGTGTTACTCCAGGTCTCGGCTGGAAAAACCGGAGGCTTCTGACTTTTATGGTGCAGTTGCCACAGCCTCATCTTAGTCACCGTGAGGGTCAAGTAGGTCCGGGAACTCCAAGTTGCCCAGAGGGACTTCAGAGCACCCAATCGGGACTGTGTATGGGGAAGCGCAAGGCAGGAGGGAGAAGACCCAGCGTGAGAAGTCGGTCTAGTGAGGAACATAAGAAAGCGGGGTTCCGTCAAGTGCTCCTGACCTATCTGAGGAAGAGCTGAACCCTTTCTTTTAGACGCAGAACGACGTGGGAGGCTGGCACCTGCGTAGTGTACCTATGGAACTTACATGAGAACTGTGAGTAAAAACTAGGATGACTGCACTGCCTCCGTCAGTTATTTCAGCTGCGCCATCTCTCCCTCTGCATTACAACGCCCAGCATCACCACCATCTGCACCTACACTGCCCCGGGGGCACGCTCCACCTGTGGGGAGCAGAAACATCCCAGCTGCCATCCCATCACCCCCGGAGGACTGCAGCAGTGCTGGTAATCCTTACCAGGTACCACAGGTGGCGTCTGTTATGATCTGCAACAAGAACTAAGGAAAGATAGGGGAAAGCTGTCCCTACATTAAGACTAAGCTGAATCCCTACGATGTAGCGGGCTGCCTGTTCCTAGTGAACAGACCCGCCATCGTCCTTGGCTAGTCTGAACGAAGACCTATAGAATTAAGGGAGGGGTCCCTAAAAGAACTAAGGACTGGGACAAAAATGGGACACCTCCTAAACATAAATTGTTGTAGAACACAAAAGACAAACTGACAAAAAGTACTAGAGGTCCAAGAGGACCAAGCAAACTGACAGAGATAGGCACCGAAGCACCAGGCTAGCAAAACAGTCAAACAACACTGAAGTCCAGCAAAGCCAGAAGGGGCGGAGCTGGAATATATAGGCAGATGGTTACGTGACCGCAAAACACAAGATAGAAAAAACTAACAGGAGGGTTCTAACAGTACCCCCTCTTTTATGAGGAACCTCCAGGCCCAGGCCTATCCGGAAACCTCCTGTGGAAAGCTTTAACAAGCCTAGGAGCAGAGACATCATCCGTCCTTACCCAGGAGTTGTCTTCGGGACCGAAACCCTTCCAGGAGACAAGATACTGTAATCTCCCTCTATGCCATCTAGAATTCAAGATACGCAAAATTTCATATTCGCCGTCTTCCACCACAGGAGGAACTGCGACAGTCACGTCCCTATTTGATACGTCAGCCTTTTTCAACAAGGAAACATGAAACACAGGATTAATCTTCCAGGAAGTAGGGACATCCAACCTAACAGCAGACTGGTTAACAACCTGAAGCACTTTAAATGGACTCACAAACTTAGGACCCAGTTTTTTAGAGGGAATCCTCAACCGCAGGTTCTTCGAGAACAACCAAACCATGTTACCCACAGTAAACAAAACCTCTTTACTTTTCCTGTCAAAATACTTCTTGGACTTTTTGTTAGCCTCTTGAAGGTTACAACGTACATTAGTCCAAACTCTCTCCAAATCACCGGAAAAATTCTCCTCCTCCGGCACCGCCAACCCCAATTTGGAGAACAAACCAAAAGACGGATGTCTCCCAGTACAACAAAAAAAAGGAGAACACCCAGCAGAGGAGGATGTATGATTGTTAAGAGCAAATTCTGCGAGAGGCAGAAACTCCGACCACACCTCTTGATTGTCCATCACAAAACAACGCAAAAATTGCTCAACATCCTGGTTCTTTCTTTCAGTCTGTCCATTAGACACAGATGAAAATGACAAATGGACTCCCAACCTGTCACAAAAAGCACGCCAAAAGTGAGCCACAAACTGAGGTCCTCTATCAGAAACAATATCCGTGGGAACGTCATGGAGCTTGACAATCTCCTTAAAAAACGCCTTAGCGAGTATCTTGGTGCAGGGCAACTTAATGAATGGAACCAAATGATACATCTTACTAAAATGGTCAACGACAACCTAGATGACAGTAAAACCCTCGGACACAGGAAGATCAGTAATAAAATCCATAGTGAGATGCGTCCAAAGCGCACTAGGAACCTCCAAAGGGCAAAGCAACCCCACAGCAGGAGTATGTGAAGCCTTTAACCTAGTGCACACAGTACACTGACGCACCCAATTGATGACTTCCTTCTGCCTTCTAGGCCACCAAAAACTGCGACTGATCAGTCTCTTAGTCTCTGAAATTCCAGGATAACCTGCAAACAGAGACTCATGACACTCCACAAAAATTCTCTCCTAAAGGCTCTAGGCACGAACAACCTCCCATGGGGAGTGTTAGATGGAGCATCATCTTGAGCTTTCAGAATCCCATTCTCCAAAACGGAGTCCAAATCCTCCACCACAAATCCTTTCTGTAAAATGCTCTCTTCCTCCTCGGCACCGACCGTAGGAGAGAAGCTGCGAGATAAAGCATCGGCTTTAACATTCTTAGTACAAGGGATATAGGTAACAGAAAAATGAAACCGAGAAAAAAAAAAGTGCCCACCTAGCTTGACGGGCATTCAAGCGCTTGGCAGCATCTAGATAGATCAAATTCTTATGATCTGTGAAAACCTGAATAGGAAATCTAGTGCCTTCCAAAAAATGATGCCAATGTTCAAATGCGAGTTTAATAGCCAGCAACTCCCGATTTCCAACACCATAATTCAGTTCGGTTTCCGAATTTTTTTTCGAAAAGAAGGCACAAGAATGTACTCCATCCTTGTTCTCCTGATTCAAAACTGCTCCGACCCCCACAGATGAAGCATCGACTTCGACCAAAAAGGGCTTGGTCTCATTAGGCTGCATAAGGATAGGGGCAGAACTGAACCTCTCTTTGAGATACTCAAACGCTTCAATGGTCTCAGTAGTCCAATGGGCTGTATTCGCACCTGTCCTGGTGAGATCGGTTAGAGGTTTAACAATTACAGAAAAATTCTTAATGAATTTCCTGTAATAATTGGCAAAACCCAAAAATCTCTGTATAGATTTCAAACCAATAGGCCTAGGCCATTCCTGCACAGCCTGAACCTTCACAGGGTCCATCTCCAAGCCCTTGCTGGAGACAATGTAGCCCAAAAAACGAATTTTCTGCATAGCGAATTCACATTTCTCCAGCTTAGCAAAGAGTGAATTATCACCCAATAACTGCAAAACTTCACGTACACTCTGCCAATGGGACTCCAGATCTGGTGAATAAATCAAAATGTCATCCAAATACACAACCACATTCTTGCCAATCAGAGGTCTCAGAGTGTCATTAATAAGGTTCTGAAAAAATGCAGGTGCATTGGTAAGACCAAAAGGCATCATCAGATTCTCAAAATGACCTACTGGAGTGTTAAAAGCAGTTTTCCATTCATCACCCTCCTTCACACGTAACAAATTGTATGCCCCCCGGAGATCAATTTTGGAGAACCACTTGGCTGCCACTAACTGGTTAAACAAGTCAGGAATTAACGGTAATGGGTAGGAATTGCGTACGGTAATCTTATTAATTTCACGAAAATCCAGACATGGACGTAAACCGCCGTCCTTTTTTTTAACAAAGAAGAATCCAACTGCCACAGGCGACTTAGAAGGTCTAATGTGACCAGCAGCCAGGCTAGTCTGTATGTACTCCTCCAAGGCCTTTCTTTCAGGGATAGTCAGATTAAACAAGCGACTTTTGGGAAGAGTAGCACCCGGAACAAACTCAATGGCGCAATCATAATCCCTATGAGGAGGTAAAACTTGCGACTCCTCCTCCGAAAAAACCCTCCAAAAATCTTGAATAGGTACAGGTAATTCCACTTTTTCCACAGCCGTAATGCGATCATTACAACATTTATCATAGCACTTCGGACTCCAAGACTTAATCACATTAGTAGACCAGTCCAATAAAGGATTGTGCAGTCTTAACCAAGGCAATCCTAGAACAACTGGAGAGGGCAAATTATCCAAAACAACCAAGTCCAAAATTTCTTGGTGAACTCCATTGATAGTGAGAGGAAATGCAGCAGTCTTGTGAGTAATACATTTCAAAGGAGTGTTATCAATTGCAACCACAGAAATAGGTGATGACAAAGGTTTGGATTTCAATTTAAGGTTTTCCAAAAACCCTTTATCAATCACATTAAGTGTTGAACCACAATCCACAAATACCTGAAATTCAATCAAATCTCCCTGCAGAGTAGTACTCCCAGAAAGAAATACTCCTGCAGAGCGTAAACAAGCTATATGGGCGTAACTGACCTCTTTTTTTTTCTTTACTTAAGCGACGCTCACAATACTTAACCAAATGGTCACCTTTACCACAATAAAGACATAATCCCTCGGCGAATCTCTGGTCTTTTTCCTGAGAGCGGAGTGACATCCCCCCAACCTCCATCGGTTCCCCACTGTCAGAGCAGATTTTCTGGGGACTAGGACCTGACATTACAGGAGTCTTTACCTCATTGAGCCTGCACCTCAGTCACCTGTCTATACGAACAGCTAACTGCATATCTTCCTGCAGAGTCTCAGGTGCAGGGAATGCAATTAGCAAATCCTTAACCCTTTCACTCAGACCAGCAAGAAATAAACATCTCAGCGCCGAATCATTCCACTTAACTTCTGAAGTGTGTGCAATAATTTTCAACATCATCTGACGCCTGATTCAAACGTTTAAGTTCTGATTCAGCAGATGAGATTCGATCAGGATCGTCAAATAATAGCCCCATAGCAGAAAAAAATTCCTCAACAGAACTTAAACATGGATCATTAGGCTGGAGAGAAAAGGCCCAACCATGTGGTTCTTTGCGCAAAAGTGACATAATAAAACCAATGCGCTGTGATTCATTCCCAGAGGATCTTGGTCTCAAACAAAAATATAAAAAACAAGCATTTTTAAAGGAAAAAAAATCTTGCTGTTTACCATAAAAAACATCAGGCAGTCCTACGTTGTGTTCGACAAAATGCGCTCCAGGACAGCTACTCACGTGTTGCTGAAGCTCGGCCACCTCCATAGACAATCCCTGCAGGCGTTGAGCCAACTCCTGGACGGAAACCATACTGATCCCCGAATTTCTTTCCTTTTAGGTTTTTTGAGCTGGACTTACTCTTATGATCTGCAACAAGAACTAAGGAAAGATAGGGGAAAGCTGTCCCTACAGTAAGACTAAGCTGAATCCCTACGATGTAGCGGGCTGACTGTTCCTAGTGAACAGACCCACCTTCATCCTCGGCTAGTCTGAACGAAGACCTATAGAATTAAGGGAGGGGTCCCTAAAAGAACTAAGGACTGGGACAAAAATGGGACACCTCCTAAACAGAAATTGTTGTAGAACACAAAAGACAAACTGACAAAAAGTACTAGAGGTCCAAGAGGACCAAGCAAACTGACAGAGATAGGCACCGAAGCTCCAGGCTAGCAAAACAGTCAAACAACACTGAAATCCAGCAAAACCAGAAGGGCGGAGCTGGAAAATATAGGCAGATGGTCACGTGACCGCAAAACACAAGATAGAAAAAACTAACGGGAGGGTTCTAACAGCGTCACGAACACTTGCTAAAACTACAAACCCCATATGAATAACATTCCCCTTTTTGTTGATCGTCCTGGGCCACGGACCGGGCCAGCCGCCGTCACATATCGCTTTTCTCAGCGTCCACCGGCCCGGCACCGAGTACCCCACTGCCCCGGGGGCGTGTCACAGGCAGCTCAGTTTAGAGTCAGACAGAGTCAGAGAGTCTGAGAGCGTGCTGACGCTGAGAGCAGCGAAGACGCAGCACGTCTGCTACAGGGTTCTGAGGGCCCCGAGTGTGGCCGACGGCAAGGAGGAGAGGAGAGAGGAGTTGAAGGGGCAGAGGAACATCCTAGGCTCAACTCGAAGATACAAACCGGACACCGGGTCCGTGCCTACAGGGTCCTTTATACCCAGTAGGGACCACCGGCATTCCAGGAGGACTACAAGTCCCTGGCCGACCTGAAGCTAGACCCATTACAGGACCAGGAACCATGAAGGCCCCAGCGTTACCAGGGATAGTGGTTGCCAGCAGAAGGTCCTACTACCAAGCGACAGGTGAAGGAACAGCACGACACATAAGCTAGGCCCAGTTGCAGGCTGGCCAGGAGCATATAGAGAGGCAGATACGGACCAGGAGGCCTTATACCAGCTCATTGGGGAGAAGTCCTGAAGTGCACCCATCCTACTGAGTACCCTGGACTGTACCTGACATCCGCACCAGTAAAGGTATTGAAGCGAATCCCCTTTCTCTGTCAGTTACTCCTGCTGCGCCATTCCGCCTGCACTACAGGTCCCAGTATCACCACCCATCATCAAACTCCACACTGCCCCGGGGGCCCGCTTCGCCTGTGGGGAGAAGAAACATCCCAGCTGCCATCCCATCACCCCCCGGAGGTCTGCAGCAGCGCTGGTAATCCTTACCAGGTACCACAGGTGGCGTCACAACTATTTATTTTATTTTTATTTCTATCCAAGTTCCAATCCCCTTTTTCAAGAGTGACCCCAGGGTACGGGCCCGGGAGCTGACCACCGCGACATCCCCAAACCAGGCAAATGCCCGGGTACCGAGTCATCCCTATCCCCTGGGCGCGTCATACTTTTTCTGGCATCACAAACAGGATTTCGTGCCCGTTGCCACCGGGTACTGTGCGCCTTAGAGAACTGTGTTGCATACCGTGGTGAAGTTTTCCCGCCAATTGCCGCCGTTTCCCGCCATCGTCCGCCATTTTCGAGTTGCCGCGCGGGAAGAAGAGGGGCGTAACCGCGGGAATCGGAAAGGCGTGACTGCTGGAAGCGCTCGAAGCTCAAGCCCCGCCTCGTGCTCTGATGCAGCACCAGGAAGCGTCAGGTCCTGGAAGGAGACCGTCATCTGCGGAGCTGCGGCCTACCTGATTAAAGAAACAGGAGGTAGGCTACGGTTCACTAGGGGGGCCGACGAACAGCGAGACGCCTGAACACCGGATAACGCTCCTGATGCTCAACTTGCGCCCGGCGCTGCTGAGGCCGGAGCGGCCGCCCCTCCAGCAGGGGTCGTGACTCCGTTAATACCCATGGCCCTGCCGTATATCCCTGGACCAAAATTGCTTCCCCAGTATGACGGCAAACCAGACACCCTGTCTGGATTCAAAAGGAAAATATGCGGTGTACTGGATATGTACTCAATGACTGGTAAGCAGAGAGCCACTGTTGTGTTGGGACAATTGACTGGTGCCGCAGAGGGGGAAGTTGAAACCTGGCCAGCTGCAGACCAGGAATCAGTATCCATTATCTGTAAGAGACTGCAAACTGTCTTTGAAAACCGCACTGAGACAGATCTCCGGATGAGGTTCTACCACTGTACCCAGAAACCTGAGGACAGTATCCGGGACTATGCCTGGCACTTACAGGAAGCCCTGTGGGCCCTGAAACAGGTTAGTCCAGCCAGCATACAAGATGAGAATAAAATTCTGACAGAACAATTCATCCGGGGGTTGAGGTCCCAGGAGGAGAGCAGAACTGTACGGTGGTGGGCCTTAGATCATCCAAATGCCACCTTTGACACCCTGAAGGACATGGCTATTAAGGGTCTGAAGCCCCTGGAACCATCAGATACTGCAATCCAGCGTTACCCGGGTGGGGCCACCCCAGTGCCCGCAGCACCCACTGCTCCTTCATTAACGGCTGAAACAAAGATGCAAACAGTGCCCCCTAGCGAGCTGGACAGCCTGCGCTCTGAAGTGCGTCAGCTAAGTAAATCCCTGGCCACTGTCCTGAGCACCCTGCAGCTACAGACGGAGCCTGAGATGGAAGGAAGGATCCTACTCGCCGACAGTCCTGAGGATATCCCTTGGATGAGGAGAAGAAGGAGGACAACACCACCCCGTAGGAGGACAATGCCACCCCGTGGGAGGACCAATGACCAAAGTCACTCTCCAGGAGACTTCATCTGCTACCGTTGCCATAAGGCAGGCTACACCGCGCGGAACTGTCCTTTAAATGGGCAAATTCTGGGGCCGAGGGCCGACACCCAGGAGTAAATCAACCAGGCCCATCAAGCTGGTACCACCGGTTCGTAGGAGGAAGGCCTTTCCTGTCGATCGTGCTGGACGGCATAGCAACACCTGCGTTACTGGACACCGGCTCACAGGTAACCATCATACCTGATGTCCTCTTCAAAAGGTACTGGTCCATAGATGAACTCCACCCGCCAGCCCCGAACCTCTCTGTGTATGCCTCTAATGGCCTTCCTCTTAACCTAGTAGGGGTTAAGGACATGACAGTGAAGGTGGGGAGAGTGGAACTAAAAGCCCAAGGACTAATTGTCATAGAATCTAACCCTGGTGATACAAGCTTGTATATGATACTTGGTACAAATATTGTTGGTAACTGTTTGGGAGAAGTGTTGTTTTTGCTCCAACAGATTGCTGACACTGCCAAACCAGGGCAGAAGAAGCTGCTCCAGAGAGAGATTCGAGCCCTCCTGTACGAGCAATAGGTAAAGCTAACAGGTGGTGAGATTGGTAATGTACGGGTGACAGACCCGATACCCATTGTGATTCCCCCAATGAGTGAGATGCTGATTTGGTGTAGGGCAGCAATAGGTCTCAAGGGACAGAACTACCAGGCGGTAGTGGTGCCCATTAGCTCAGAGCACAGACCTACACTCCTAACTGCTAGAGGGGTAGTTGACGGACGCAATGGGAGGGTGCCCGTACGACTCCTAAATTGTGGGGAGGAGGAAGTCAAATTGCCAAGGTATGCCACTGTTGCTAGATTGTATACTGTGAATGATGATGCCATACACATAGTGGAATCCTTGACCCCACCAGATGCAGTGGAGGACAATGACGCCGAAGCTCAGCTGGAGGATTGGTTTCAACAGCTCCATGTTGGGACTGACGCCACTCCTGTCCATCAGAAACACGGTGTTTACAGAGTGGTTCAGGAATATGAACAAGTGTTTAGTAAACATCCACTTGACTTTGGAAGGGTTATAGGGGTACAACACCACATACCCACCGGTAACCATCCACCCATTAAGGAGCGTTACCGACCCATACCACCAGCACATTATCAGAAAGCCAAGGAAATGTTGCGTGACATGAAAAAGGCAGGGGTAGTAAGGGATAGCTTTAGCCCTTGGGCAGCTCCCCTGGTCCTGGTCAGGAAAAAGGACGGTAGCTTGAGGATGTGTGTAAATTATAGACAGATTAATCGCATAACACATAAAGATGCATACCCTTTGCCCCATATAGAGGAATCCCTGGCTGCACTAAAATCTGCCAATTACTTCTCTACACTGGATCTCACTAACGGGTACTGGCAAGTCTCTGTTGCTGAGGAAGACCGGGAGAAGACGGCCTTCACCACCCCGATGGGACTGTGCGAGTTCAACAGTATGCCGTTTGGACTCTGCAATGCACCCGGAACGTTCCAGAGGCTGATGGAGTGTTGCTTGGGACATCGGAACTTCAAGACAGTGCTGCTGTACCTGGATGATGTTATCGTGTACTCGAGGACGTATGAGGACCATCTGAAGCACCTGGCGGAGGTATTTGAAGCATAGTCCCAATATGGGATGAAACTAAAGCCTTCTAAATGCCACTTGCTCAAGCAGAAGGTTCAGTACCTGGGGCACGTAGTCAGCTCAGAGGGAGTAGCGCCAGACCCGGAGAAGGTCACTGCCATCCAGAAGTGGCCTGAGCCGAGAAGCATCAAAGACGTATGGCAATTCCTGGGACTGGTCGGGTACTACAGGAGGTTCATAAAGGACTTTACCAAAAGGTAGCACCTCTACAAGACCTCCTGTTAGGACAGTCCAAAAGAGAAAAAAGTCCTCCATTCCAGTGGGGCAAAGAACAGGCTGAATCCTTTGCAGTAATGAAGGAAATCCTGACTGGTGAAGAAATCCTGGCTTACCCTGACTACAGCCACCCTTTCCTGCTGTACACCAACGCCAGCAACGAGGGACTGGGAGCTGTGTTGTCCCAGAAGCAAAATGGAAGAGAGAAGGTAATTGCGTATGCCAGCAGGAAGCTACGCCCTACCGAGAGGAACCCGGAGAACTACAGTTCCTTCAAGCTGGAGTTCCTGGCCTTGGTCTGGGCTATCACTGAAAGGTTCAAGCATTACCTAGCCTCAAAGAAATTCACAGCCTTTACTGACAACAATCCCTTGACACACCTGGAGACAGCCAGGTTTGGAGCCATGGAACAGCGTTGGGTGGCCAGACTATCAAATTATCAGTTCACCATCAAGTACCGGGCAGGTCACAAGAACACCAATGCTGATGCCCTGTCAAGGATGCCTCACCAGTCAGACACCGAGGATGAAGTGGATGATTTAGAGGAAGTTGAATTACCTGCTTTCCACCAAAGCAGAGTGGTCCATGAGCAACACGTCACCTGAAGATGTCAGGGAAGGACACTGAATCCTCTGCCCCACCACAGTTGGAAGGAGACCCAGAACAGTGACCCGGTTGTCAGCTTTATCAAGACTGATCACCCAGGAAGGTTCTCACTTGGAGAAGGATGCTCCTCCACAAGCCAAGCAACTGTGAAATGAAAGAAGCCGGCTGTTCATCTACAGAGAGAAGCTGTGCAGAAGATATGTCAACCCCAAGACCCATGAAATGATGTGGCAGATTGTTGTACCCAGGACGGATATCCAGATGGTGTTGGAAGCCTACCACGATCAAGCAGGTCACTTTGGCTGGAAGAAGCTGGAAACCCTGCTGAAGGACCGGTTCTACTGGGTTGGAATGCGGAGCTCCATAGAGAGGTGGTGCCGGAATTGTGGGCCCTGTAGCCTCAGAAAAAAAGACTACGGCAGCCAGAAAGCACCCTTGCAGTCCAACAAAACAACCCAGCCCCTGGAGATTGTCGCTCTGGATCACGTCACGCTGTCACCCAGCAGGTCAGGCTATTCCTATGCCCTGACCATGGTGGATCACTATTCCCGGTTCCTGGTGGTAGCCCCTGTCAAGGACCTGACAGCAGAAACTGCAGCAAGAACGTTCCAAGCATACTTCTGCAGGCCCCATAGATACCCGGACAAAGTGCTGACGGATCAAGGCCCCGCCTTTGAAGCCGAACTGTTTAAAGAATTCTGTCATCTGTACGGATGCAAGAAGATCCGGACTACACCGTATCACCCTCAGACCAATGGTTTGTGTGAGAAAATGAACAACATAGTCATAGACCTGCTGAAAACTTTACCCTTGGAAGAAAGGAACCAATGGCCAGACAAACAACCTGACCTGGTAGATCTGTACAATCACATACCTGTGAGTTCTACAAATTGTACCCCAGCATACCTCATGAGAGCAAGACCTGGGAAATTGCCCATGGACCTGGAACTCGGAGTGGTAGAACCGGAAGCAGATATGTCCACGTAAGACTGGGATATAAATCGGCAAGAGCAGTACAGGAGAGTACAGGCCTGTGTCGAAGACAGTCTGAACAGAGTAAGGGAAAGACAGGAAGAACAGTACAATAAACATGCACCAGCAGAACCCTTGGCACCTGGAGAGATAGTGCTAAAGCGGAAGAGAAGAAGTCACAAGCTCGATGACCAGTGGGAAAGAGAGCCCTACACAGTGCTGAACTCCAAATTTGACAACGGTAAAACCTGCCTGATTAGCAAAGATGGAGGTAAAACAACTGCAACAGTCTCAAGAGACCATCTGAAAGTGTTCCCAAGTCTACTGAAGACAACGGAAGAAGAAGTACCTCCTATAGCACTGGAAGAACCCAAGGAAGAAGTGCTTCACACAGTTCTAGGAGATTTCCCTGCGGACTGGCCTCAACTTGATGGAGCAGTGATTATACCCGTAATACACTTCTATCAGCCACAAGAAGAACCTGTGAGCGCTCTAAAAGAACCTGCTCAGGAACAGGAAGAGTCCCCAGTAAGAGGAGGATCACCCGTTGAGACAGAGCCTGAAGGCCCAGTGGACAATGTACTTGCCAGTCCCATAGAGAGATTAAGGCAGTTCTATAATCTACCAGCACGTACACCTGCTAGATTAACAGAGAGGGCATGCATAGACACTAGTGACACCCCAGTGCTACGAAGGTCCACACGCAGCACACAAGGACAAATCCCTGCTAGGTTTAGGGAATAAGGACGAAGTGCCTACATTATAAATAGTTACCCAGTTGGGATTGCCTATTGTTTGCTATGTAAACTGTCAATAATATGTGTGCATTTAGTTACCCGCCAGGGTACAAAGACTTGTAGGCTGAGGACTGTGAGCAGCCAAAACCTGTTCTTGTATATAGTTTGCAATTATCAAAGTGCCCCCTTAAATGACCACAGAACAAAAACCCGTTTGGCGTGGCTGAAGACGTGGTCCAGC
The DNA here is from genome assembly GCF_046119375.1 of Phyllobates terribilis. Classification (NCBI taxonomy): domain Eukaryota; kingdom Metazoa; phylum Chordata; class Amphibia; order Anura; family Dendrobatidae; genus Phyllobates; species Phyllobates terribilis. The sequence continues at coordinate 358,433,268 of NW_027362769.1, read as the reverse complement.
ACCTGGATCACTTATGCCCTGTAGCCACGCCCAGGGCCTACGTTGAGGGTTTTCAGGCGGGTCCCTCATGTTTCTCCCTGTTACATCATCGGTGAAATGGACACCTGGTTACGGGACATACTGTAACTCTATTATTATTGTTATTGTTATTTGTTAACCTGTTTTGCAAAAATGCTTCAGTCCAGGAGTACTGAATTGTACTAGGGGGGAATGTTGCACCCTGCTGTTCACAGGTACCACAGGACTCAGGGTGCATGGATGGACTTCTCCACAAGAGGCCCTCATTACATAAAAACACCTCCACTCTTCCACTTCATACCACCAGAGGGAGCCCGTTAGGGATATATATATGGAGGGTGGAGCCAGGCAGCTCAGTTTAGAGTCAGAGAGTGAGAGCGTGCTGACGCTGAGAGCAGCGAAGATGCAGCACATCTGCTGCTGAGTTCTGAGGGCCACGAGTGTGGCCGACGGCAAGGAGGAGAGGAGAGAGGAGTTGAAGGGGCAGAGGAGCATCCTAGGCTCACCCGAAGATACAAACCGGACACCGGGTCCGCGCCTACAGGGTCCTTTATACCCAGTAGGGACCACCGGCATTCCAGGAGGACTACAAGTCCCTGGCAGACTTGAAGCTAGACCCATTACAGGACCAGGAACCACGAAGTCCCCAGCGTTACCAGGGATAGTGGTTGCCAGCTGAAGGTCCTATTACCAAGCGACAGGTGAAGGAACAGCATGACACATAAGCTAGGCCCAGTTGCAGGCTGGCCAGGAGAATACAGAGAGGCAGGCACGGACAAGGAGGCCTTATACCCGCTCATTGGGGAGAAGTCCTGAAGTGAACCCATCCTACTGAGTACCCTGGACTGTACCTGACATCCACACCAGTAAAGGTATTGAAGCGAATCCCCTTTCTCTGTCAGTTACTCCTGCTGAGACATTCCGCCTGCGCTACAGGTCCCAGCATCACCACTCGCCATCAAACTCCACACTGCCCCCGGGGCCCACTCCACCTGTGGGGAGCAGAAACATCCCAGCTGCCGTCCCATCACCCCCCGGAGGTCTGCAGCAGCGCTGGTAATCCTTACCAGGTACTACAGGTGGCGTCACAAACTATTTACTTTATTTTTAATTCTATTCAAGTTCCAATCCCCTTTTTCAAGAGTGACCCCAGGGTACGGGCCCGGGAGCCGACCACCGCGACATCCCCAAACCAGGCAAAGGCCTGGGTACCGAGTCATCCCTGTCCCCTGGGCGCGTCAGTAACAGCAGGTGGAGTAGGCATTCATCACGCCGCTGCAGATCTTCTAGGTACAGTCGTCGGTCCAGATCCTCACGATGGCGATCACCTTCGTCCTCGGAGGTCTCATCGAATCAATTGGCAAGTCCACACAGGTCATCGTGTCACAGGTCCAGCCGTCATCACAGATCCCCCAGAATGTCTCCAGTCCGCGTTCATACCGAAGATGTGGTCAGTTCAGCACAGGCGACTCCGGTCCACCCTGTCCCATTGATTCCACAAGGTATCGGTGAGTACCAGTACTCGGGTGCTTGGGGGGATGGTGCGGGTGTACTTACAGCTCTTCAGTCACTTTTGGGTCAGGGTGGTAACTCCCTCCCTGGCCATAAAATTTTGCTTAACCCTCTTTTGCTAATTCAGAATCAACAAAAAGAACCCCCCCCCTCGCACAAGCATACATAAGAATGCTTTTTTCTGTGGCATTTCCCCCCTCGGCTCACTTTTAGATGATGAGACCATTAATAAAATCTGGTCTAATGATTATATTGATATTTTGTCCCTTGTATCACCTGACTAACATACGGTGGATAAAGAACACCGAGCTGCAGACAGGCCGTTTGAATGCAAACCAAGAATCGCAAGAACCATGAATAATTGGCTACAAGCCTTTTTGTCAAGGGTTGCGTTATGGGTCAAAAACATCCAGAGCGTTGTTCTGAGATGTTCATTTACATGGACACCATATATAATTCTTACAAGGCCCATGGTGGTAGCGCCTGGTGGTGTTATGATGAGGAGTTTAGAAGCCTTACAGCCTCATTTGGGTTGGGGGGTTAAAGCTACAGATACATGGCTTCACCTTATGTTAGCCCAGAAAGCCGCGACTCCCTTTCACGCAACGGCCCCTGGTCACACCGCCAGCACAGGGTCAGCAGCCGTCCGAAGACCCGGCTCTTGTTGGCTATTCAATGAAGGACACTGCCGTTTCTTCGGTTTGTGCAAATACAAGCACGAATGTTCAGCTTGCAGAGGCCCCCATGCTGCAGTCAAATGCCCCCATCCTTCCACAAAGTTGCCAACGAAACCCCCCAGTCAAACAAAGCCTAAGGACCCCAGTGAGCATAGCTGCGATGGGGCCATGGCTCGACCTCTATCCCAATAAGGAAGCACGAGCCCAATTACGGTTTGGTTTTTCTTACTGATTTTTCATCCCCTTCACTTTCAATAGACATCCGTCGTTTTCATCCAACTTGAAATCAGCAAAAGATTTTCGCTAATTCTTCTGGAAAAAAGTTCAAAAGGAAGTTTCAATGGGTAGAATGGTAGGCCCTTTTCCAATCCCCCCATTATACAATTTACGCATTTCCTCTCTGGGAATAGTCCCCAAAAAAGACACCGGCAAGTTTCGTCTAATCCAACACCTCTCCCACCCCACAGGGTCATTGGTTAACGACGGAATTGCTGAAAGTGACGTACGTTTCATTTGACCGTGCCATTACCTTGATCAAGAAGGCTGGCCCGGGGGCCCTAATGGCTAAATCTGATATTGAGTCTGCTTTTCGCCTTTTGTCGGTGCATCCAGATTGCCATCTCCTCCTAGATTGTTTCATAGACGGTCCTTATTATTGTGACACCTGCCTTCCCATGGGTTGTTCCATCTCTTGCCATTATTTTGAATTATTCAGTTCATTCCTAGAATGGGTGGTCAAGTATGAAACAGTTTCTTCCTCTATAATCCATTACCTTGACGATTTTCTTTTTGTGAGTCCACCAGATTCCAGGTCCTGTCAATTTTTGCTGGACACTTTTCGTTTTTTCGCTTCCCATTTCGGTGTTCCTTTATCCAGCGAAAAAACTTTTGGTCCCACTACGTCGCTATCCTTTTTAGGAATTGATATTGATTCCGTTGCCATGGTTTTTCACCTTTTCCCCCCAAAAATTTCAAAGTTGCTGTCCCAGATTGAAGGTTTCTCTTCTGTCCGCAAAGTAACACTACGTCAAATACAGTCAATACTGGGCCTCCTTAACTTTGCTTGCAGGGTAATGCCTATGGGGAGAATTTTTTCCAGACGTTTATCTCTCTCGACCAAAGGCATCAATCTTCCCCATCATAGAATTGGGATAAAACCTCCTTTAAGAGCAGACTTGCTGGTTTGGAATGAGTTTCTCTTGTCTAATAATGGACATACATGCTTTCAGTCATCGGAATTGACTAATGAGGATCTCTCTCTTTTTTCCGATGCTGTTGGATCCACTTGGTTCGGTGTCATCCTTGGCGACCAATGGTGCGCAGAACTTTGGCCGGAATCTTGGCGCACTGAGGGCTGGGTCAAAAACCTTACTCTGTTAGAGTTATTTCCTATCGTCACAGCCATTTCTTTATGGGGCCCGTCCCTCAGGGATAAACGGATTTGTTTTTTGTCTGTCAATATGAGTGTCATACATGCAATAAATCACCTGTCATCCTCTTCTCCCCCGGTTATCAAATTACTCAGGTTCCTGGTATTAAAATGCTTAAATTTTAACATCTGGTTTTGAGCATGCCATGCTCGGGGTACAAATGACGTCATTGCTGATTTCCTTTCTCGTTTCGATTGGCAGAAATTCCGGGATGTTTTTTCTGCGGCCAAAGCGGAGGGACATCCATGCCCATCCCACATGCGGGAGGTGGTAGAGAAGGATTGATGGAGTTGGTGAGATCTTCAGTGGCTCCGTCTACATGGCGCTCTTATGGAATGAGTGGCATAACCTAGTTGGGGATAACTCAGTAGTGGCTAGTGGCATCCGACACTGCCCGTCTGGAGGTCACTATCGAATATTTACTTTACTTGGGCAGCGTGGGTGTTTCAGGAGCTGTTGCACAGAACCGCCTATCTGGTGTCGGTTTTTATTTTCACCTCTTAGGTTGGAATGATGTTACTAAGGTTTTCATCATCCAACAGGCTATTAGGGGTTGGAGGAGGGAGCACACTCGTCAGGAGAGCACATGGCCCATTTCTTTCAGTTTACTTACATGCCTAATCAATTCCACCCCCTCCGTCTGCTTTTCTCCTTTCAAGACTGCTCTCCTCTCCGCCGCTTTTGGTCTTGCGTTTTTTGGTGCTTTGTACATTAGTGAATAGGTGTCCTCATCTAAGCGCACTTCAGGAGGACTCCAGCATGATGATGTCACACCCTGTGATTGACTTCTCCGTATCCGCATTCGGAAGTCAAAAACTGACCCGTTTGGTATTGGTTCATGGGTTCCCCTTCTTGCCATCCCCTGTCCAATTTGTCCTGTATCCCTTGTCACTAATTATTTATCGTTCCAGCGATCTGGGGACCCCTTTTTCTCACATGAGGATGGTTCTCCTCTTACGGTTTTTCAATTTCAATCCCTTTCTTAGCTTTCTTAGGCCTTCCTGCCAAGCAATTTGGTACACACTCCTTTAGGATAGGAGCTGCTACTGAAGCAGCCTGTGCTGGTTTGCCCAACTCAGAGATCGCATTCGTAGGTGACGTTCCTCCTGTTTTGCAAGGTACATCAGACCGAATTTATTGCTTCACTAACTTTATTATATCTTTATAGGTGATGTAAAACCCACGGTGTGGATACTCTGCCACTCTTACATCTTCTGGGCATCCCAGACAGTAGAACGTCGGCCAGGTGGAAGAGGTCTTGGGTTCCGCAGCATCAATGTTTTTTGGAGAGGAATAAGAGGCCTCAGGTTGTTCCTGAGGTTGTGTGGATAGCTCAGACCGCTTCCTCTCCCATAATTCTCATCTTGCATGCGGGTGGGAATGATCTCTGCTCCTTTCGACTTGCGGAACTCCTCACAATTATGTGTTCTGACATGGATAAATTCCATGGCTTTCTTCCAGAGCTTACTCTGGTTTGGTCAAAGGTCATTCCACGCGTTGCATGGCAGGGCGTGGCAGTTGAGCGTTCGCGGTGCACACTTAATGCCCGCTTGTCCTGCTTTATTCGTTTTAAGGCCGGAGTGGTCATCAAGCATCGCCAACTTGAGGGAGACAATTCCAGCCTTATGCTACCCGATGGTGTCCACCTGACGGAGATTGGGCTGGATATTTTTCTCTCTCGTCTCCAGGATGGAATAGAGCAGGTCTTGTTCCAAACGGGTGGGCGTCGGAGCGCAGTATGAATACTTTGCTCCTTCTTGGTGGTCATTTGCCATTTGTATGTTTTTCTCTGGTACAAAGTCTGACTAACGCTGGGAGTCCGGCTGTGGTATATGGATTCGTACCTGTTTCAGTTGGCCAATAGTGCCTTAACAGAGTTTTATACCAGCATGTCTTTTTGGCTGTGACCGACCTCCACCCAATAAAAGGTGTTTTTTGGTTTAAAATCTGTGTGTTGTCGTTATTACATGGGACGTTTTTGGGAAATATTGTTGTTGGGTCTCATCAGTCTAACCCTTTTGACACAATAGAGTTCAAGCACTTCCTAAGCCTCCAATTCATTGACTTTTTGTCCAAAACTATAATTTTTGGCGGAGTTGTTATATTAACCATTCCTCATTGTCAGACCCATAATGGTGGTTAATGATCACATGCATACATCATTAATCCTTCAGAATAATTGCTTTGTTTAGAGGGCTTCTCCTGAGCTCAGCCAAAAAAGCACACGACTTTTCTACTCTCCAACTTATTACATCTATAGCCGGCCTCAGTCTACGAAACACACACAATGCGCTGTTCTCGCTGCCAGGATCTGGTATAACACGACATATGTATTTTGTTTACCATTTGTTCTAATACTATTATAGACATTTCGCAGATGATCATTTACAAAGGACGGACATGGGGCCCAGCAGGCATTTTATTTGTTGTTTTCGCTGCTCTTTTTTCTCAATATGCATAATTATTAGCTTGCTTGCCGCACGCATTCATTTTCTCAATATCTACAGCTGTTCTGCTAAAGCTATTAGGATAATTTTCCGTTTTTAGTGATAAACAGACACATATGGCAAGATATACTCAGATAAAAGTACAAGACTTCATATATAGATGCATATTTTATGACAATTTAAAGGTGTATTTCAGTCAATATTTACCTATTCCGGAGATAAGTGGTGCTAATATGATGTTGATGGGGGTTTCACTGCTGGAGTCATCATCAATCACTTTAATGTGCAATATTACTCTGCTCTCCCTCCCCACCAACATATCAAGGATAGTGATGATATGTACTAATTGTTGGACAAGCATGTTGTTTTATATCTAACAGTGAAAGAGTTTGACTGATGCATACACAGCCATTGCTGCGTACAACTCTTTATTACTATGGATGTGCTGGCTGAGTCTTATATCACAGGACATGCTCATCCTCTCCCCTTTTCTCAGGACACAAGGCATGCTCAGCCTCTCCCCCATTCTCAGAACACAGGTCATGCTCAGCCTTTCTCCCTTTCATAGATCACAGGTCATGCTTAGCCTCTTCCACTTTCTCAGAAAAAAGTGCATGCTCCGTATCTCCCCTTTCTCAGAACAAAGAGCATGCTCAGCCTCTCTCTCTTTCTCAAAACACAAGGCATACTCAGCCTCTTCCCCTTTATAAGAATAAAGGACATGCTCAGCCTCTCCCAGTTTCTCATAACACAGGGCATGCTTAGCCTCTCCTCCTTTCTCAGAATACAGGGCATGTCCAGCCTCTCCCCCTTTTTTAGAACACAGGGCATGCTTAACTTCTCCTCCTTTCTCAGAACACAGGGCCTGCTCAGCCTCTCCCCTTTTCTTAGAACACAGGGCTTGCTCAGCCTCTCCCCCTTTCTTAAAACACAGGGCATGCTCAGCATCTTCTTGTTTCTCATCACACAGGGTATGCTCAGTCTCTCCCGCTTTCTCAGAAAAAAAGAGCATGCTCAGAATTTCCTCCTTTCTCATAACACAGGGCATGCTCATGTGGTGCCCCTGAGGGTTCAGTCGCCACAGAGGTACTGCACCTCACCCAGAGGTGTGGTGTCTCCTCTCAGGTAAGGAGGGAGTGCTGCCCGGAACCCCAACACCTGCATCCAACACTACACTGCTCCAGGCCGGCTGGAAGGGCAAGATGCAATGTGTTTTCCTGCTGAGCCCTGTCCCTGGCTGGAGTGGGGGGAACCCAAAGGTAGGGGGAACCAGTAGTGGGTGTGGGTGGAGGAAGTAGTTAGGGGGAGCACTTTGGTAGGAGTATAAAATAGGGAAGCCATCTTAGGGTGGCAGGAGATTTGATGAGTGGAGGTCAGACAGTGAGGACAGTTCAGAAGAACAGTCCGGGAGCAGAGTCTTAGTAGGAGCTCTGCTCCACAAGTAGGGGCCTAGTGTTAGAGGCCCAGGAGGGGAGCAGAGGAGTAGGCTCCGTTCTAAGAAGGGATCCTAGGGGGTACGGCGAGTGCGGGAAGGCACCCGCATGCCCCGAATATGTCAGAAGACAGAGGGATCGGAGGCCACAAGAAGGGGACCGGCCCCTTGCCCAGTTGTGTACTTCAAGTGTAGGCTGGAAAAACCGGAGGCTTCTGGCTTATATAGTCAGTTGGCGAAGCCGCATTCTAATCCCCAGGAGGGTCAAGCAGGTCCGGGAACTCCGACACACAGGAGGGACTACAGAGCACCCGAGCGGGATTGAGAGTGGGCAGCGCAGGGCAGAACGACCCAGCGTGAAGTCGGTCTAGCTAGGAACACAAGAAAGTGGGGTTCTGTCCGGTACTCCTAATCTGCCTGAGGAAGTGCTGAACACCTGCCTGGTGAACGCAGCGCAACGTGGGAGGCTAGCACCCGTACAGTGCACCAGTGGAACTGTCATAAAAACTGTGAGTAAAGACTCGGATGACTGCACCGCACTGCCTCCGTCCATTCTTTAATCTGCACCATCGTTCCCTCTCTGCACTACAACGCCCAGCGCAACCACCATTTACCTACACTGCCCTGGAGCTTGCTCTACCTGTGGAGAGCCACACCACCCCTGCTGCCGTAACACCAGCTCCAGAGGACTGCTCCGCAGCGGCGGCTCCTTTTGGCCGCAGTCCACAGGTGGCGTCACGAACAATCCCAAAAACCCCATATAAAAGTACCCCCCTTTTGCACTGACTGCCCTGGGCTGCCGAGTACTTCACGGCCCTGGGGGCGCGTCACTCAGCCACTCCCCTTTTCTAGGATTACAGTGAAGGCTCAACCACTCCCAGTTTCCCCGAACACTGGGCATGCTCAGTCTCTCCCCCTTTCTCAGATCACAGGGCATGCAGTGTCTCTCCCTCTTTCTAGGATTACAGGGAAGGCTCAGTCTCTCCCCTTTCTCAGATCACAGGGCATGCTCAGCATCTCCCCTTTTCTCAGATCACAGGAGCATGCTCAGCATCTCTCCTTTTGCAGATCACAGGGCATGCTCAGCCTCTCACCTTTCTGAGATCACAGGGCATGTTCAGCATCTCCCCTTTCTCAGACCACAAGGCATGCTCAGCCTCTCTCCTTTCTCAGACCATAAGGCATACTCAGCCTCTCTCCTTTCTCAGACCACAGAGCATGCTCAGCCTCTATCCTTTCTTAGATCACAGGACATGCTCAGCATTGTCCCTGTCTCAGATCACTCTCAGCCTCTCCCCTTTCTCAGACAACAAGGCATGTTCAGCATCGCCCCTTTCTCAAACCATAAGGCATGCTCAGCCTCTTCCGCTTTCTCAGAATACAGGACATGCTAAGCCTCTCCCAGTTTCTCATAACACAAGGCATGCTCAGCCACTCCCTTTTTATAGGATTACAGGGAAGGCTCAACCACTCCCAGTTTCACTGATCACTGGGCATGCTCAGCCTCTCCCCTTTCTGAAATCACAGGGCATGTTCAGCAGCTCCCCTTTCTCAGATCACAGGACATGCTCAGCCTCTCCCCTTTCTTTGATCACAGGACATGCTCAGCCTCTTTCCTGTCTCAGATCACTCTCAGCCTCTTCCCTTTCTCAGACCACAAGGCATGTTTAGCATCTCCCCTTTCTCAAACCACAAGGCATGCTAAGCATCTCCCCTTTCTCAGAACACAAGGCATGCTCAGCATCTCTCCTTTCTTAGATCACAGGACATGCTCAGCCTCTCCCCTTTCTTTTATCACAGGACATGCTCAGCCTCTTCCCTGTCTCAGATCACTCTCAGCCTCTCCCCTTTCTCAGACAACAAGGCATGTTCAGCATCTCCCCTTTCTCGAACCACAAGGCATGCTCAGACTCTTCCCCTTTCTCAGAATACAGGACATGCTAAGCCTCTCCCAGTTTCTCATAACACAGGGCATGCTCAGCCACTCCCTTTTTATAGGATTACAGGGAAGGCTCAACCACTCCCAGTTTCACTGATCACTGGGCATGCTCAGCCTCTCCCCTTTCTGAGATCACAGGGCATGTTCAGCATCTCCCCTTTCTCAGACCACAAGGCATGCTCAGCCTCTCCTTTCTCAGACCACATGGCATGCTCAGCCTCTCTCCTTTCTCAGATCACAGGACATGCTCAGCCTCTCCCCTTTCGTTGATCACAGGACATTCTCAGCCTCTTCCCTGTCTCAGATCACTCTCAGCCTCTTCCTTTTCTCAAACCAAAAGGTATGCTAAGCCTCTCCCCTTTCTCAGAACACAAGGCATGCTCAGCCTCTCCCCCTTTCTTTGATCACAGGGCATGCTCAGCCTCTCCCCCTTTATTTGATCACAGGGCATGCTGTCACGCCAAGTGTGGGAAAGACTTAGTGCAACACAGAGGGAAAAGGGAAAGGGAGCCCAGACACAAGGGGAAAGGGAAGACCTCCTAGTCTGATCTAAAGTCATCCTGTCTCAACTAGCGTGCCTCTTCAGCAATCGCCTCACGCGTGCCTCGCTCAACTCTCCCTGGCTTATGGCTATGGCTAGGGATGGGAAGAGATGAACACTAGTCAACCTCCGCTAAATCCTATAGACAACAAGGGTAGACAAAACAGGGGGAAAACGGCTTAGCTTTAGATGAACTCCAAATAAGCACACGGCCTCAAGCTCCAGAGAGAACAAAGTATTGCTCCTCCTAAGCTTCACAAGTAGAAATGAGTATAACCGGCGACTCCCTCTCAGACACACCAGGTATATATACACCCAGGCCAGAGAGCTAATTAGCAAGGGAGAGGTAGCTGCTCGGTCCTAAAGACAGCCTCTTATCTAAGGCGGTGTCTGCAATGCCAAAAATAGAGATTTCCTGTAACCCACTGTAGGCGACTGTCTGTCACCTCTCACACACCTGTGACACATGCTCAGCCTCTCCCCCTTTCTTTGATCACAGGGCATGCTCAGCCTCTCCTCCTTTCTCAGATCACAGGGCATGCTTAGCTTCTCCTTTCTGAGATCACATGGCATGCTCAGCCTCTCCCCTTCTCAGATCACAGGGCATGCTCAGCCTCTCCTCTTTCTCAGATCACAGGGCATGCTCAGCCTCTCCTCCTTTCTCAGATCACAGAGCATGTTCAGCATCTTCCATTTCTCAGATCACAGGGCATGCTTAGCCTCTCCCCCTTTCTCAGATCACAGGGCATGCTTAGCCTCTCCCCCTTTCTTTGATCACAGGGCATGCTTAGCTTCTCCCCCTTTCTCCGATCACCGGGCATGCTCAGCCTCTCCTCCTTTCTCAGATCACAGAGCATGCTCAGCCTCTCCTCCTTTCTCAGATCATAGAGCATGTTCAGCATCTTCCATTTCTCAGATCACAGGGCATGCTTAGCCTCTTCCCCTTTTTCAGATCACAGGGCATGCTTAGCCTCTCCCCCTTTCTTTGATCACAGGGCATGCTTAGCTTCTCCCCCTTTCTCCGATCACCGGGCATGCTCAGCCTCTCCTCCTTTCTCAGATCACAGAGCATGCTCAGCCTCTCCTCCTTTCTCAGATCATAGAGCATGTTCAGCATCTTCCATTTCTCAGATCACAGGGCATGCTTAGCCTCTTCCCCTTTTTCAGATCACAGGGCATGCTTAGCCTCTCCCCCTTTCTTTGATCACAGGGCATGCTTAGCCTTTTCCCTCTTTTTCCGAACACAGGGCATCGTCAATAAAATCTAAAAAATAAAATAGTGAACATATTTGGTATTGTCGTGTGTTTAACTGTGATCTAATAAAATATAATATTTACCCAACCGGTGAATGACAAAATGAAAAAAAGAAATAAAAAAATGTTAAACATGACTGTTTTTCACTTCACCTCCAAAAAAATTAAATAAAAAGAGATCAGAATGTATTAAGGACCCAGATGCGGCACCAATAGAAACTATAGCTCATAGCACAAAAAAACAAGCCATGAAACATCTCTATAGACTGAAAAATAATACCGTTACAGTTCTTGGAAGGTGAGGAGTAAAAATTGAAAGCAACATGGGGTCAATTGGGACTGTGTTGCCTAATGGCCCACATAAATCTGGAGCCGGCTTATTGGGGTCTCACCATGATCGCAAAAGTTCTAGTATCACTCAATGACATGTCAAAAGTTTTCTAAAGGTGAAGTTATTCCTTAAGGAAGTGAAGAAAGATCATTAAGTTTTTCCTCATCTGCAGTTATCGCCAAAACGAATGATAAGCAACCCGCCACCTTCTCTTCGTTCCTTCTTGACGGGGTATGGATTATATTTAAGCGTTATCCACACTTATTTGACTTTAAATTTGTACAAATGGAAAATGTTCCCTGGCAGGATTTGTTAAATTAATGTGAAAATTCGCCTCCTCCCCTTAATAAAAACAAGGATGAAAGAATAATGCTGTTGTATGAGTGAGTGCTTTTCCCTTATTGCTAGCTCAATACACCTTAAGTGGAGCTGTCTGGAAGCCACAATGAGAGCTGACAAAATAATGACACCGGCATTAGCATAGAGAAGAGATTGTTCTAAGTCTTACGATCTTATAAGAGCGTCTTCCAATCATTCTCTGACTCGCTATAATAACCTGACATTTTTTATATTATTACGCTGAATTATACCTTTCTTGATTCATAGACTTGTTAAATTGTGTTCATACATCTCTGCCTCTTCGACGTGTCTCGTGTCCGTATTACCGGATGAAGTCATTGCATATGTATATACAGCTAGCGTGAAAAAGAAGAATAAATTAAAGATACAAATTGGAAAAGGCCAACAGGAGATATTACCATGTGCCTAATGGGTTGTCGTATGGGGAGCTTGGCATTCAGCTTTAAGAAAAAATGAGAAAGTCATTGTGTGTTAGGATTATGGTAAATTTGCTGCCTTAATATCTGTATTGTCAATTTTGATATATTTCTTGTAATTTTTTTTTAAACATTTGTGATGTTACCATCCACGTAAAGTCTGGATTCATAGGTGCAACAATCTGCACAGATTATTATTTTGATATATCTTTGTAATCATACTTTTGTTTTTCTTATACAATGCTTCAAATTTCCTGCAGTCCAAAAGTTGCAAAATTTGGTGCATCACAAATATTATATAAATACTGACCTAAATGTTAGCTTATCAAATAGCTGGCACAGATTTTATTTTCACATGCATGGGCAGCCTAAAGACATGGTAATTTGTTAAAGGGTTAGCCTCAGTCTGATAAGTTGGTAAAATTGCAAAATTTGCAAAAATTGGTCAAATTGCAATTTGATTGTAAAGATAAACAACTTTGCAATGAACTTTTTTTTTTAGAAATTCTCTCCAACATCTAGAACAGAGGTGGCCGGTCTCCTAGGCAAGGAGCGCAGCGCTTACAAGCTATTTTCTATAGAGCTTGCAATCGCTACTGTGATGCTGGCCAAATCGCTTAATCCGGTTAACTTCAGTGCCCCTGTGCTGCGTCGATGCTGCGGAGGAAAAGCTGCCTCTGCAAGCAGCATCAGAGAGCGCACAATTTGGACCTTTGGGTCAGCCATGCTACTGGTCCCAACTGTCAATCACCAGGAGTGCACTGCCCCTGTGGAAAAGTAGAAACTGAGAAGAAGAGCAGCAATGCTCTCCTAAAAAATGAATATGGCACAAAACCCTTTAAGATGATGTCTTGTCTGTCTGTGTCCTGTTTGCTTCCTGATGACATACCCATGTTTTCTCTTCTGACCCACACAATTGATTTACAGAGCTCCAGTTGCCAATCTGAAAATACCCTGGGGACGGTGATAGGATCAACCTGCAGCTACTTTGAGTCCATATGTCCTTGATTTGCATTGAGTGAGGCAAAGCACGTGTTGGGATGTGGCCGAAAGTATCACATGCTGGTGGTTACGTGACCCTCCACTCTCGGCAGCAATACTGAAGAATCCTGACAGTGTGCGATGCGCGCACTGTAAGGATTCCAAAGTCCTCTCTCTGATACAGACAGGCTGTGAGCAAGGTCCACAGATGACCAAAACATTGGCCATTATACATATTGGAGCTTTAAGCTGACACAACAATAAAGCCAAATTTGATATTCTGATTGCATCTCTTGGAGTCCCGTGGTCATTTTCTTTTTCAAGTACTTGATCCAGATGGGAGCCTTCCATATTTTTGCTCCAGATTGGGGCCTTTTTCAAGTACCTCCTCTGGATTGGAACCTTCCATATTTTTGCTCCAGATTGTGGTCTCCTTCAGGTACTTGATCCAGGTGAGAGCCTTCCATATTTTTGATCCAGATGGGGGCCTTTTTCAAGCACCTGCTCTGGATTGGAACCTTCTGCATTTTTGCTCCACATGGGGTCTCCTTCAGGTACTTGATCCAGATGGGAGCTTTCCATATTTTTGCTCCAGATCGGGTCCTTCTTCAAGTACCTGCTCCAAATTGGAAGCTTCCACGTTTTTGCTCTAGATAGGGGTCATAGAATCATAGAATCATAGAATGGTAGAGTTGGAGGGGACCTCCTGGGTCATCTGGTCCAACCCCCTGCTCAAAGCAGGATTCACTAGATCATCTCAGACAGATGTCTGTCCAGCCTCTGTTTGAAGACGTCCATTGAAGGGGAACTCACCACCTCTCGTGGCAGCCTGTTCCACTCATTAATCACCCTAACTGTCAAAAAGTTTTTTCTAATATCTAATCTGTGTCTCCTCCCATTTAGTTTCATCCCATTGCTTCTAGTCTTTCCTTGTGCAAATGAGAATAAAGATGATCCTTCTACAATGTGACAGCCCTTGACATATTTGTAGACAGCTATTAAGTCTCCTCTCAGTCTTCTTTTTTGCAAGCTAAACATTCCCAAATCCTGCAACCGTTCCTCATAGGACATGGTTTGCAGACCAGTCACCATTCTGGTCGCTCTTCTCTGAACTTGCTCCAGTTTGTCTATGTCTTTTTTAAAATGTGGTGCCCAAAACTGTACACAGTATTCCAGATGAGGTCTGACCAAAGAGGAGTAAAGACCGATAATGACTTCACGTGATCTAGACTGTATGCTTCTGTTAATACATCCCAGAATTGTATTTGCCTTTTTTGCTGCTGCATCACACTGTTGACTCATGTTCAGTCTATGATCTATTAGTATACCTAAGTCTCTTTCACATGTACTGTTGCTTAGTCCTATTCCTCCCATTCTGTATATGCTTTTTTCATTTTTATTGCCCAGATGTAGTACTTTGCATTTTTCCCTGTTAAAAACCATTCTGTTGGTTGCTGCCCACTGCTCCAGTTTATTTAGGTCTTTTTGAATCCTCTCTCTCTCTTCTCTAGTATTAGCTATCCCTCCTAGCTTTGTGTCATCAGCAAATTTAATCAGTTTACCCTCAATTCCTTCATCTAAATCATTGATAAAGATGTTGAACAATACAGGTCCCAGGATGGAGCCCTGTGGTACCCCACTTGAGACATTCATCCAGCTGGATGTGAAGCCATTTACAACCACCCTTTGAGTCCGATCACTAAGCCAGTTATGAATCCACCTAACAGTTGCCTGGTCCATTGCATACTTGGTCATTTTTTCAATAAGGATGGTGTGAGATACTTTGTCAAATGCTTTGCTGAAGTCAAGATATACTATATCTACAGCATTTCCCTGATCCACCCAGTCAGTGATTCTGTCATAGAAGGAAATTAAGTTAGTCTGACATGACTTGTTAGTTACAAACCCATGCTGACTCTGGTTAATCACTTCATTCTTATCCATGTACTTACATACATGTTGTTTAATAATTTGTTCAAAGATCTTTCCTGGTATAGAAGTCAGACTCACCGGCCTATAGTTCCCTGGGTCCACCTTCTTCCCCTTTTTGAAGATAGGAACAACATTTGCTCTTCTCCAGTCTTCTGGGACTTCTCCTGTTCTCCAAGAATTTTCAAAGATTATGGAGAGTGGTTCTAAAATTTCTTCTACGATCTCCTTCAGTACTCTGGGGTGTAATTCATCTGGACCTGGAGACTTGAACTCATTTATGTTAGCTAAATATTCCCTCACAATCTTTCTGTTTACAGATAACTTGGATTCCTCTATTCCTTTAAAAGGACAGTGAAGATCAGTTGATGTTACATTTTCTTTCTGAGAGAAAACAGATGCAAAATAGGAATTAAAAAGTTCGGCCTTCTCAACATCCTCTCTTACCATTTCTCCATTTTCATCCTGTAAAAATCCTATAGCATCTTTGACTTCTCTTTTACTTTTGACATACCCCCAAAATCCTTTTTTATTGCTTTTGACATCTCTTGCAAGCCTTAATTCATTGTCAGCTTTAGCTAACCTGATACGTGCCCTGCAGGATCTGCAGACTGCATTATAATCTTCTTTAGATATGCCTCCCTCTTTCCATTTAATAAACATTTCTTTCTTTCTTTTTAGCATGTGTTTAAGTTCTGTGTTCATCCATCCTGGTTTCCTTAAATGCTTCCCATTCTTCCTACTTTTCGGGATTGTTAACGATTGTGCTTTGAGAATCTCATTTTTAAAAATTTCCCATCCTTCCTGGACATTTTTGTCCTTAAGGACATCCAGCCATTGGATCCCTCCTATTCTCTTTCTGAGTCTCTTAAAATCTGCCTTTCTAAAATCTAACCTTGAAGTTTGAGTCTTCACATGTCTTCCTCCTCTAGTTATCCAAAATTCTATAATAGCATGATCGCTGCCTCCTAGGGTCCCAGCCACCTTTACCTCCTCAACCATTTTCTCCCTGTTTATAAGGATTAGATCCAAAGTAGCAGATCCATTTGTTTTCTCCCCTACCTTTTGGAAGATAAAGTTGTCAGCAAGAGAGGATAAGAATTTGCTTGACCTGTTAGTTTTACTTGAGAGAGATTCCCAACAAATGTCTGGATAGTTGAAATCTCCCATGACCACTACGTCATATTTTTTGGAGAACTTGGTCATTTGATACATAAAGAGTTCATCCATATCTTCAGCTTGCCCAGGTGGCCTGTAGTAAATGCCTACAATGGTGTCCTTTCCGTTGTTCTCTCCTTGTATTCTTACCCAAACAGTTTCCACAGAACTCCCAGTCTCTGAAGCTTCAATCTCTGTGCAGATATACGCTTTTCTAACATACAATGCAACACCTCCTCCTCGTTTATCAAGTCTGTTTCTTGCAAATAAGTTGTATCCTTTTAGCCTTTTATTCCAATCATGTGTATCATCCCACCAAGTTTCAGTGATTCCAATGACATCATATTCCTTTTCCTGCATTAGTAGTTCCAATTCTCCTTGCTTGTTGCCCATGCTTTGTGCATTTGTATAAAAACATTTTAGTTTGTGATTGGTTTCTCTTCCTCCCATATTTTTATTATTTAAATTGTTTTGTCTTTGTTCTTCTTTTCCACTTCCAGTAGCAGAGATCTCAATAGTATTTGTCAGCTGTATGGCTTTTTCTGGCCTTTTGCTTCCCTTCCCACATTGTTCTAGTTTAAAGCTCTTCTGATGAGTGTAGCAAGGTGACTTCCAAATACATGTTTTCCAGTCTTCGTAAGGTGCACCCCATCTCTAGCAAGTAGTCCATCGTATAGGTAATTCATTCCGTGATCCAGAAATCCAAATCCTTGTTGACGACACCATCGACGTAGCCAGTTGTTCACCTGTAGAATCTTATTCCACCTCATTGTTCCATGGCCATCCACTGGGAGGATGGATGAGAAGACTACCTGCGCTCCCAATTCTTTCACTTTCTTTCCTAAGTCTTCATAGTCACTGCAGATGGTTTCCAGGTCCTTTCTTGCGGTGTCATTTGTCCCCACATGTATTAGCAGGAATGGGTAGTGATCTGTAGGTCTGAAGAGTCTTGATATCCTGTCAGACACATCTTTAATTTTTGCTCCTGGAAGACAGCACATTTCTCTTGAGGTTATGTCTGGTCTGCAGATAGCGGCCTCTGTTCCTCTTAACAGGGAATCCCCCATGACCACCACTCTCCGTTTTTTCTTCACAACATTCTTCTTTCTCCATCCAGGAGGATTCTGAGGGCTTACAAGGTTATTCATTGCTGGCAAAGTCTTATTTTGCTGTATTTCTTCATGGTTCTCCTGCGTGAGAGCCTGGTACTGGTTCCTGAGCAGTATGGGTGCTGACTGCCTCTCGATCCTCCTGCTTCTGTGGGTCACATGCTTCCATTCCTCTGTTTCGTCAGGTGCAGTTCGAATTTCTTCTCTTTCTGAATCATGAAGAGATAATTCTGCTCTGTCTAAGAACTCTTCACCTTCCTTAATGATTTTCAAGGTAGTTAACCTCTCTTCTAGATTTCGCAACTTTTCCTCCAACAGGGACACAAGCTTGCATTTCTGGCATGTGAAGTTTGGCTTTTCCACTGGCAAGTCTGTGAACATGTAGCAGGATATGCAGCTCACCAAATGGCTCCTGGACTCTTCCATGTTCTTATTGTTAATGTTCTGAAAACAGTGAAAAAAGCTTAAAAAAAAAGCTTCAAAATGCCGGCACGCGGTTTACCGATGTCCTCTTTTCAGCTCCAACAGCCAAAATCCAGTGTTCTTTGAGCTCGCGGAGACTCTTCACTTACCCCAAAATGCAGTGGGCATATGCAAATTATCTCCTCAGGACTCCTCCCCTGATTGGGTCTCCTTATGGTACTTGATCCAGATGGGAGCTTTCCATACTTTTTCTCCAGATGGGGGCCTTTTTCAAGTACTTGCTCCGGATTGGAAGCTTCCGCGATTTTGCTCCAGATGGGGGTCTCTTTCAGGTACTTGATCCAGATGAGAGCCTTCCATATATTTGCTCCAGATGGGGGCCTTCTTCAAGTACCTGCTCTGGATTTGAATCTTCGTGTTTTTGCTCCACATGGGGTCTCCTTCAAGTACTTGATCCAGATGGGAGCTTTCCATATTTTTGCTCCAGATGGGGTCCTTCTTCAAGTACCTGCTCCGAATTGGAAGCTTCCGCGTTTTTACTCCAGATGGGAGTCTCCTTATGGTACTTGATCCAGATGGGAGCTTTCCATATTTTTGCTCCAAATGGGGGCCTTTTTCAAGTACTTGCATCAGATCCAAACCTTCCGTGTTTTTGCTCCAGATGGGGTTCTCCTTCAGGTACTTGATCCAGATGGGAGCCTTCCATATTTTTGCTCCAGATGGGGGCCTTCTTTAAGTACTTGCTCCAGATTGGAAGCTTCCACATTTTTGTTCCAGATGGTGGTCTCCTTCATGTACTTTCTCCTGATTGGAGCCTTCCTCGTTTTTGCTCCAAATGCGGTCCTCTTTCAGGTACCTGATCCAGATAGCAGTCTTCCTCGGATACCTGAAGAAGGTTCCCTTCCAGATCAGAAATGCATTGTACCTTTTTAGCATATTTAATGTTAATAAAACAAACTGCTATGCAGGAGATCTAGACCAATCATTGGGATTTTAGTTCTCTATTCACTCTCTAATCCAAAAAGAGCATCGCCTGTGGTTGCTGAATTACTTTTCGCATTTCCACAATGGCTCTCAAATCAATTACAAATGACTTGTTAGAGAGACATAAGTCGATCATGGTACGATATTGGACAGCAAGGGGCCCTGTATATTGTTGTTACACAGGTCTGTGTCTGCCCCTTGCCTGGGACTTTTGTGTGTTTTCTTCTACCAGTTCACCTGCCATTAACCATCCTATGAGGGAACATCCTATAATTCAATAGGACTCGTTCACTTTTGTCACAAAAAGTGACCTTGAGTTCTCTCTTACAAAATAGATGGAGTTATCACGGAAATTTTGATAAGGACCATTAATTAATATTTATATACAGCTATCATATACCTCTAACTTTAACCTTCCAAAACTGAATCAATTTCATTTGGATGATAATTCTTTATAACAGATCTTCTCTACCCCTTATTAAATTTGTTTCTTTTCTTTGTACTTTCTCCATTTCTATTATGTTCATTTTATGAACGGTAGCCAAAAACTGGACTGTGAATTAATGATGAGGCAGCATAAAAATATTTTACGTTTTCTTGAAGCCCTTCTAATACAATACAATATTCTGGCATCTTTAGAGGCAGTAGATTGACATCATAAGATAAAAATTAGTTTATAATGTAAAATTACTTTAACATCTGTCTCTTTTTAAAGAGGACCTTTTCCTAATTTTTTTTAATTTTTAAAGCTGAGTAGCTTGTCCTATTGGTGCTGTTCTACTGATTCTGGAACAGTTTTTCTTCTTCTTCTGTGACCCACCATTCAAAGGTTATGCAGCCCGTCAAACAAAACTGAGAGTATACCACAGAACCTCACTGTGGGTATGGCTTTTTTTTGATTGGGGAGAAAAGGAAAATGCCCACCGAAAAGTTATATGGTATACACCCAGTTGGTTGAAGGGAAAATTTGCATCTTTGTTTGGGGGGTGTGGGTCACAACTTTGGAATGGAGGGGCACAGAAGAAAAAGAAAATGTGTTCAAGAATCAGTGCAGCAGCTGAAATAGGAGTAGGAACTCAGTTTAAATTAAAAAATCCAGAATATGGTCCTCTTTAAAGGGATTGTTTGGTTTGTGCAACCAATTTTGCCTAGAAAGGTTTCCAAATGAAAGACTGATGAAAGTGTATCCTGCAGGCAAGTTCCCAAGCAAACTTCTGGAAAAAGGTAAAACACTAGAAAATGTACCATTAAATAGGTTTTCCCATCTGGGATATTTATGACTATAAATGTCCGATAGATCTGAGGACACAGATCTACCTTGAGAACAAGGCCCTGGCCTATGCTGCCAGGAATGGAAAGATGTCAGTGCATGCCCAGCTCTCTTGATTCATTTTCATAGTCAAGCACACTCGCTGGTTTTCAAGATTTGCAAAGAAATGAATAGAAAGAGCTAGACATGTGTAGCCACCATTGCTTACCTGACTCAGTTCTTGAGGTAGGATCTGCTTTTATACACATGTCTTGTTGGTATGCAATAAATGTCCCAGAGGGGACAACCCAATTTATCTTCTAGATCATTAATGAGAAAAGTTAAAAAGTAATTATTTTCTTCAGATATGGTTTGAAGTCAACTTTTTCTAAAGATGTACCTGAAAAAACAAATCAAAACGTCTACCTTTTGTTTTTTTCCTTTCATTCTGTAACTCTTAAAAATAAATAAGACTATTTTTTCTTTATATACCAGCTCAGTGAACTGCCTCTTCTAGGTTTGATGATCTAAACCTATAAGGAATATTCCCACTGCTGCTCCACCTCCCCTCTCACAGCATGCAGTTTTCTAGGCATAGAGAAAGAACCTGAAGCTGCGTCCCCCTCCTTTCCTTTTGCTCTATATATAGAACATATATATGTATTTCTCTAAAGATAGATTTTTGGAGACCAAATATGTTCTTGAGCATTTATGTAACCCCTGGAGGCAGAGGGTAACTTCAGGCTGCTGAAAGGTATGGATGCTGCTACTTTCTCCTAATAAATAATGATGAGGGAATCTGCCGAATTCTGCTTCAATTTAGCCAGGAAATTCAATTTGCATCAAATTTCTGCAATATGCATCAGTTGTGCCTTACTATGATCTTGAGTCTCTTCTCTCCGATCACCTGTCTCGCAGCCACAGCTCCTTGCTTGGCTGTTCACTGGCTCCCACCGACTTTGGTCTCTTCTCTTCTTCAGTTGACTCTCTCTTCCATGTCTTCCTTTACTCTGCACTCGGCTGAGTAAAAATTTGGAGACGAACATTGTGACATCAGGAATAGTCAGCGACACAGACGATGCATGTCGTGGCCTCCTAACTTAACGTGATGATGGGCTTTCCCAAGGTCTTCTCAGCCCTATACATAGTGAAGGAAGGCGCAGAAGAGGACATCATCTTCGAAGATGAACACAAGAGACTTGAGCCAGAAGGAGCCAGTGGAGGACTAGGTGAGGAGCTGATTGGCTTCATACTGGACATCATTTTGCTGGATAAGCTTAGCTCTACTAATAAACTATAGTGCTACTACTGGTTTATGCAAAAAGAAAAAAATGATACGGCACAATTCGAATTTTATAATATGCCTAGGCCAATATACTTCTTGTATGTAATGAGTAAACTAAGCAATTATTAGCTTGTCGTAGGTCACACGCAATACATTTCCTAATAGATTCCATCATATCATCTTCTAGCTGTAAATGTAGGGATTTTTGTATTTGTACTGGTTGGCTTAGTACAAAAAAATGAGCTCATATATAAAGAATAGAGAACATTTTGTAAAGTTTCAAGTATTTCTACAATATACTATATATCAGTATGTGGCAGGATGTGTATTTCTGAACACACACAAGGGACTGCCAGACACAAGATCAAACTTTTATCCTTCAAACATTTTAGTCACACAAGACGGCTATTGTCAAGATGGTTGTGACTTAAAAGAAGAATTATTCTCCTGGCCCATCGAAAAGGTGAGATAAATCAAGCAGTCCACTACTTCATGACCCCTTTAGATGTAGCAGCTGTCAAAACAAGACAATGGCAATGACTTACTGGAATTTTTCGTACGTGTCAATTACCGGAGAAGAACCTATAAGTTGACCAAACTTGTGTAGACATTTTGATGTTCGACAAGAAGAAAATTGAATAAAATAGCCCAAGAGTTACATTACCCTTCTACGCTATCAGGAATGTAAAAAAAGCAGTAAACTGTTCCCTGGTCCACGATGGGTCTGAATGGGGGCATATGTTGACCTATGAAGGAAAGGGGCTTCGATGTTTGATGCACAAATTATGTATTTCTTCTTCTTTTTATCTAGAAAACTTTGAAAGCCTATTATGGTTTCACTAATCTATTAGAAAAAAATAATAAAAAAAATGACCATGAAAATAGGGCATAACCTGGCAGGAGAGGGGAAGTTGAGAGTGAAATTAGGCTACTAACCTGGGGTTGTTGCGCTGAGTGCACAACAATTTAGAGCACTGGTGTAGACTGCTGCTGATGGATCGTTCCTAAGACTGGTATTAAGAGCAATTTATACAATACAACATGATCCGTTCTCATGGCGCGGCCTTGTCCATCATGGTAGTCTTATAGGGTTGGAGTCCACATGTACCTGTGACACCTCTACTCGTAAAGCCCATGTTTTACCCTGGGTGTTGGGGGACTCGGTGTCGGGCCCCGTGATGGAGAGGTGGGATGCAGCCGTGGCCCGGGCCTGACACGTGCTCAGGGCCATCACATTAAAAAGAGATGGTATGGGCTTGTCCGAGTTGAGTGGCTGATTTAACGACTACGCCACCTGTGGTGCCTGGTGAAGGGTCACCAGCGCCGCTGCAGTCCGCCGAGGCCTGGTGTCACGGCGGCCAAAGTTCTCACTGCTCCCCACAGGCGGAGCAAGGCCTCGGGGCAGGCAGGCAGGATGGAAGGAGGGGGGTAGTAGTGCGGGGAGTACGGGCACCGCGTCGCATGGCATGGCGCAGAATAAACAGTCCGGAGGCCATAGGGGTGAACTTCCAACGCTTTACTCACTTAGAGACGACAGCGGGAAGGTGACTCCCTGCTCCCCGCAGAGTCCTGCGGCCACCAGGGACGGGGGTCCGACTACCTCCGAGTAAGTCCAGCATTCAGTCGGGACCCTACACCAGATTGTTACTGCACTACAGACCTCTCCCTCTCCCGTCTGTGCATGTGTAAATAGGCTGGATCTCCCTCTGAGCTCCTCTCAGAACTAGGGCACGGGTGGCAATTCCTCTCCATCCGATGCCCGGTGGGATCCTCTGGGCCTACCGGGCTTTCCCAACCAGGACTTGGAGTGACGAGGTCGGGTGTCGGGGGCCGGTACCCCTATTGCAGCCGGAATCCCTCTGAATAGATCAGGTAGGCGAGGACAGGTTGTGTACTCCGCTCCGTCTGCATCCTCCCCAGGACCCATTTGCTGTGGAGCCACACTCAAGAGCTCCCGGGCCTTCTTGCTCATGGTCCTCGACCGGGCTGAGATAGTCCTTATCTCCCGCCTGCCCATCATCCCAAGGCCTAGGGACTAGGGCCATGTATCCATCCCCTGCAGGTCCACACAGGATCCACTTTCAGGGTAGGAGATCACGTTCTGACACCAGTCAGGTTACAGCCGAAGAAGAACCGAGTACTGTCAGGCATCAGTCAAGGACAGTCAGAGCGCCAAGAACCAAGATGGCCTTAAACTAAATATTTGATTTTAAGCGTAACTAACTTGTAAGTCCTCCACCCTCACCCACTAACTGGTTCCTACCACTTTGTGTTCCCCAGTCTCCCTGTAACCAGGGGAGCAGCACCTTGTGCATACTAGCTCCCTCTGGTGGAGAAGTGTGGTGTTGGATGCAAAAGGTTAGGTCACGACTCTCACACTGGGCTTACCTCAGAGGAGGAACACCACACTCCATTAAAGAAGTGCAGCATCCCTGTGGCGGTCGAACCCTCAGGGGCACCACATACCCACCATGGATTTATCCGTGCAGATAAACGAGGGTTCCAAATTCTTAGTGAGAACTAGTTGTTTAGTGTTAAAAATATATAAGGGCAGAACAGTGGCCTTGCAGCGCTGGGGTCCTGGGTTCAAATCCCACCAAGGACAACATGTGCAAGAAGTTTGTATGTTCTCCCCGTGTTTGCGTGGGTTTCCCCCGGGCTCTCCGGTTTCCTCCCACACTCCAAAGACACACTGATAGGGAATGTAGAGTATGATCCCCAATGGGAACAGTGCTGATAATGTCTGTAAATTGTCTAAATTGTAAAGTGCTGCGGAATATGATGGCGCTATATAAAGAAAAAGATTATTATTATTATAAAAACGTGTTTCAGAGCTAGACCGGGTTCTTCATCGGGTTGTTTTATACATATTTAACAATAAACATCAAGTTCTTCTCTCTCTGAATTTGGAACCCTCGTTACCTGCACGGATCAATCCATCTTGGATCCATGTAGACTCCATCCTCATGAGACAACAACGATTGACATGTAAGGACCAACGGAAATCATGTTGTCTTGGATGAATAATTATGATTAGACATCTGATATATTAAACTATAAGTAACTGCCAGGGTAGTAGTTTTGGTAGTTCTTTTGTGGCACAGCAGCCATGACACACATTTCTATTCAGATGATGGAAATGGTGAGTGGGTTGAGTACTGAAAAATTAAAAATCGTTATAGGGCCGAGGCAGAACTTGAAGCTCTTCTGCAGTGATACATACCGGTAATCAGTACCATTATAATACTGTTATCCTCCTATTAGAGATGAGTGAATTTATTTAATGTAAATGGAATTTTTGTCAAATTTTTAAAAAATTTGTTGAACCCAGAAAATGTAAGCAATTTGCAATTCGCTTTGCGCAAATTGTCTAACGTGGCCGGTGTTATTTTACTCATGGCAGAAGGTTGCATCAGCCACAGAAGGAACCCACAAACTTGGGTGGGCTTTTCCCATAATGTCTTGCAAATTTTATATCATATGGTATAGTTATAGCAGGAGGGACCCTCATAGCCTGTATAAAGTCTAAGAGAGAAAGACTTGAAGGAGATAGGGTCTCATCTGGGAAACAGGGTAGGAAGAGATAGCATAATTGCGCTCACCTGGTTTGGTTTGTTTGCACACAACCACTCATACAGCTTAAAGCTGCTGCAGACCCAAGACGATCATGGTTGTCCTGATGAAGAAGTTATACACTTCCAAATGCGTTGACAAATAAATCACTTACAATTACATTGGCATCCGTCATCCTTTCTCCAACGGTAGAATTGACCCATTTGCTTTTTCCAATACCTTTCCTCTCATAGCCTGTATAAAAGCAGAAGTAGGGAAAGCAGCGGTCATTTTTTGGTGAATCTGAATAGAGAGATGATGTCACAGCTCATAACTTAGCCATAAAGATTGGAAGAGAAAGCCATAAACCACTGAAGAAACAGTACAGTTAGTGTGTGGCAGTGCAGCAGTGAAGATTAGTGTGTAAAAATAGTTTCATTCATGTTTTTCAGGGCAATTGGAGACTTTGGATTACTTTTGATTCACGGCAAATTGATTTGCTGAGAGTTGAAGTTCCTGGAAAAATTTGGTGAATCTAGGGAACTTGAATTCTAAAAAAATCACTCATCTCCACCTCCTATATGTTGCATATGTATATGTCAGGTGCCATCACTTGGGTAAAACTGTCATATCTACCCTCCCTAAAGTATAGGAAATAGAATGGAAATGGAAATCAAGAAAATGTATAAGCTTTGCTAAGGGACACTTTTCCATATAATTCATCTATGACACACATACCCAATAATAATACCAAGTAATAGTCCATGCTAGTCAATTTTATGAACCCAAATAATACTGCTTGTTACTCTTAGTGCTACTGTTCTTAAGGTTAGTCCATGTCAGCCAATGAGCATGTGCCTTAGAGTAGTTTTCCTAGACTGTCCAAAATTTGGCAGAATTTAGGGATTGATATAAAATAAGGAAATAAGTATCTACTTGAATCCTGACCTTTTTGTTCATCTTCGCGAGGTCTGAAAATAATAAGGTCCCATCCATCAGTCACCTGACCACTGAGGCCAGTTAATGGTTAATGGGATGTCATGACTTTCAGTCCAAGTTAAAATCATTGAAGCAGTGACACTTCATTGACAAGAAACACTTATTTCTACACTTTGAAAATTTTTTGAAAGTTCTTGAAAGTTTTGAAAAATAGCTTTATATTTCTTTTGTGAATTGGAAACAATGGAATCAGGATGAGGAGGAAATACTGTACTTTTCTTGTCTGTTTTCCTATAAACAACCAATGAAAAAAGTATTAAGAACTAACAAGATCACGCCATTTTTCAAAACCTTAAAGTGATAGTACGTGATTTAAAAGAAAAGCTGCTTTCTTCCAATAGCAGCACCAAATTTATCCACAGGTTGTGTGTGGAATTGCATCTCAACTCTATTCACTTTAATGGAGCTGAGCTGTAATATTACAGTTGATGGTTGTTGGATAGATATTGAGTTTTTCTAATCTACATACAGCATATAGAGCTTTAAATCTAATTTCCATTCCGACAAATTGAACATTTTAGCGTAATTTTCCAAGAACATCTCAAGAACACTAATAATGTCTTTAGTCGTAGTCTAATTAGCGAGACCGTTGCTAGGTGGTCAATAGCTTGTTTTACGCGTCAGTGTGAATAATCCCCTTAAACCTTACTCCTTAATCACTTTTACATCTCCTCTTAATGGTCTTCATGTCCTCCGTGGTGGTGGCTCAAGACATATTGAGTAGGATTGTGTTCTAGAGTACCTCCGGCCGCCTTCCTCTATGCTGCAAGAGCAATGAGCCGCTAGGGGTGCGTTCTGATTAAAGAATGATTGATGAAGCTCTTGAAGGGGTCTCTGCTGCAATACGTCTAGTGAATGAGTTCCCCGGCGAGTAGGTCGCTAAATCAAAGCTTGCTGCCCTGCCGGACAATGTCACAGCTCTACTAACAGTAAGTGATTAACTGGCGTAATCAAAATCACACAAGACTTGGCTGCATGCGGTGCCCACCTCAATGAACCCCTCCAAATAATTAGGTACAGATGTTCTGAATAAGTAATACAAACATATATTCCTTTTACTGCCCTTCTGCATTCCTATAAAAATCCCTTATTTTAGGAGCAGCTGTCAGGGTTCGCCTACTAATTAACTCTTTATGCCTCGGCCAGTCTATTGGATCCCAATAAATAAATATTCTCAGGGTTTTTACTAGACTATCGAACTCTGTCTAACAGACATAAAGCAAAAATACTTCCAAGCAGCAGGTAATTACCATCGTATATGCTCTCAGAAAATGAAGATCTGTGAATGTGAAACTTCATAGATTGTGTCTGCAATTCTGTAGCCTCTCGAATTCCGCAGGCTGTGATACTTCAACTTGACTAGTAACTACCTGTTGTTCTCAGAAGTAAAAATTGGGAATTGCTCTAGGGGTCTTTAGCATGTACCATTTCAAAATCATTCAATGGTTATGTGCACGCTGAAGTTTTTCAGGAGTTTTTCCAGTTACATATCCCCCCCTTCGGACCTTAAAAAAAATTGAAACAGAAAATAGTTAAAAAGTAGAATAAACTTTAAAATAAAAGCGAAAGCTCGACCTAGAAAAAAAGAAATATCACTTCCATTGGTGGGAAATAAAAAAAGCTTTTAAAATATGAAAGCAAAAAAATCTAATTTTTAAAAAGAAAAAACGTTTACGATTTTTTTTTGAAAGTAGTAAAAATAAAATACATCAATTTACTATTGGTGTTGTAATGACCTGTGGAAAAAGTTTCACTTGTCAATGGATAATGAAGGGGGAAAAATAACAAATAAATAATAGTGGTTTTGTGTTATTTTTTATTTATTTATTTTTATTCCACTCTACAAATCAAATTATTTGAGTCCAGTTTTAATCCATATGTTAAATATAGTCATGATAGCATTAAAAAAATACAGCTCCTCTCGCTAAAAAAAAATCAATTCTCATATGGCTATGTTGATTTAAAACGAAAAAAAAACGTTAATAAAATAAGGAAAGAAAATATCAAAGTGAAGAAAAAAAACTAAAACAATGGTAATAGAGGGAAAGAGTTGTGGCCACATTTAAAGGTTGTCATTTTATTTCTTCCACATCCTTGAGGAAATCTAAGTACATAGCCAGGAGAAAACCCTTCCAGCCAAGAATCTTAGGTGGTGCTACCTTACATTTGGTTCTAGTCCTTGATTATCTCCTGAATAAAGACTACGAAATAACATTTAGGTCCCTTTTGATTATATGAATAAAACTTTATGGAAAAGTGAAATCTTCTCTGTAGTTTTGAACCAGCAAGATGCTCAGTCAGTAATTCCTCTGGAGTTCATTTGTGAATCATTTTGTAGAAAGATCTTCTCAACTCCATGCAAATAAACCCCAAGAGCTATAGTATACATCATGTAGACTTAGAAGGACAAACCGGAGGCTCCAGGTTTAGTTAGGTTGTTTTCTTGATTGATAGACCAAGCAAAGCATCTTTAAAGTCAAGGTGTGACAGACTGCCCCGTACAGACTCCCTAAAGCTACAATTCAATTGCAATTCTAAATAAAAATAGGGCAAGTCTTTTTAAGAGACAAATTTAGACCTTATTTTTACTGTGGGCTACACGTTCTATTCATCAAAGTCTCCTGGTTGCAAAGGGAAAGAATCTGATTTATGCCAGAGACGCATTCTGTGATATTTTATGAGATTGGGTTTTCTTTTATAAAAAAAGGTACTTTTTATAGCATATTGTTACTTTGAGAGTAAAGCACAGTACATGACTGTTGATTTTCTTAAAAGCGACTTTAGACAGCGTAGAGATATACTATATACACTGCTCAAAAAAATAAAGGGAACACTCAAATATCACATCCTAGATCAGAATGAATGAAATATTCTCATTGAATACTTTGTTCTGGACAAAGTTGAATGTGCTGACAACAAAATCACACAAAAATCATCAATGGAAATCAAATTTATTAACCAATGGAGGCCTGGATTTGGAGTCACCCCCAAAATTAAAGTGGAAAAACACACTACAGGCTGATTCAACTTTGATGTAATGTCCTAAAAACAAGTCAAAATGAGGCTTAGTATTGTGTGTGGCCTCCACGTGCCTGTATGACCTCCCTACAACGCCTGGGCATGCTCCTGATGAGGTTGCGGATGGTCTCCTGTGAGATCTCCTCCCAGACCTGGACTAAAGCATCCGCCAACTCCTGGACAGTCTGTGGTGCAACGTGACGTTGGTGGATGGAGCGAGACATGATGTCCCAGATGTGCTCAATCGGATTCAGGTCTGGAGAATGGGCGGGCCAGTCCATAGCTTCAATGCCTTCATCTTGCAGGAACTGCTGACACACTCCAGACACATGAGGTCTGGCATTGTCCTGCATTAGGAGGAACCCAGGGCCAACCGCACCAGCATATGGTCTCACAAAGGGTCTGAGGATCTCACCTCGGTACCTAATGGCAGTCAGGCTACCTCTGGCGAGCACATGGAGGGCTGTGCGGCCCTCCAAAGAAATGCCACCCCACACCATTACTGACCCACTGCCAAACCGGTCATGCTAAAGGATGTTGCAAGCATCAGATCGCTCTCCACCGTGTCTCAAGTCTCTGTCACGTCTGTCACATATACTCAGTGTGAACCTGCTTTCATCTGTGAAGAGCACAGGGCGCCAGTGGAGACTTTGCCAATCCTGGTGTACTGTGGCAAATGCCAAGTGCCCTGCACGGTGTTAGGCTGCGAGCACAACCCTCATCTGTGGACATTGGGCCCTCATACCTCCCTCATGGAGTCAGTTTCTAACCGTTTGTGCAGACACATGCACATTTGTGGCCTGCTGGAGGTCATTTTGCAGGGCTCTGGTAGTGCTCCTCCTGTTCCTCCTTGCACAAAGGCGGAGGTAGCAGTCTTGCTACTTGGTTGTTGCCCTCCTACGGCCCCCTCCACGTCTCCTGGTGTACTGGCCTGTCTCCTGGTAGCGCCTCCAGCCTCTGGACACTACGCTGACAGACACAGCAAACCTGCTTGCCACAGCTCGCGTTGATGTGCCATCCTGGATGAGCAACTTCTGTGGGTTGTAGAGTCCGTCTCATGCTACCACGAGTGTGAAAGCACAACCAACATTCAAAAGTGACCAAAACATCAGCCAGAAAGCATTGGTACTGAGATGTGGTCTGTGGTCCCCACCTGCAGAACCACTCCTTTATTGAGGGTGTCTTGATAATTGCCAATAATTTCCATCTATTGTCTATTCCATTTGCACAACAGCATGTGAAATTGATTGTCAATCAGTGTTGCTTCCTAAGTGGACAGTTTGATTTCACAGAAGTTTGTTTTACTTGGAGTTATATTCTGTTGTTTAAGTGTTCCCTTTATTTTTTTGAGCAGTGTACAGTGTTCTGCATAAATGAGTATACCCCCTTTAAAAAGTAAGATTTTAATCAATATCTCTCTGAACATGAGAACAATTTTCAACATTTTGACAAAATTGAGTTTCATAGAACATTTTTTTCACCCATGACATGAAAGGTAAGGTTAATAATATAACTCCGTCTTTAATGCAGTGAGTGACAGTTCAGCCGTCCAATCTGGGGCAGGAGCATGCTGAGCTGCCAGTGTTGTGAGTGACAGTCCAGCTGTCTCTCTGTTTCCCATCCTGGTTTATTACCTAGCTATTTAGCTGATTGTCTGTATTTGATTGCTGCCAGTTGTAGCCTTAACTCAGTGGTGTTTGTGTGCCTTTTATTTCTGTGCTCTGTTTCTGATCTATTGCTGCCCAACCTTAGACCTTGTCTCTGACCATCTGTTTAGCTGATGCAAAAATGAGCATACCCTACATCAAAAATTACATCTAGTATTTTGTATGACCTTCATGATTGGCGTCATGTTGTAACATCTATCTTTTTCTAATCTTCAAGAACAACTTATTTTAGATCCTGGATGCTGGATGGAGAGTAATGACTACCTGTCTCTTCACAATTCCCCATAGGAATAGTATAGGTGGCACTAGAGTTCAAGTACTCATCTTCTCTGAAGAGGCGATTTGCATATTTAATTTCCCAGAGGAACATTGCATTGCCTATAAAGTCTCCTTATACCTTCATGGCACTCTTCACAAGGATAAACATTCCCCATTAGATTCTCTAGTTAGATGCCTCTCACCTAGCCAAATCAGATCTCATGCTTTGCACTGAGGAGTTGAACAATCCCGAAACACGTGTCTGTAAATGAAATTTCTGGTTTGGCTTCTTGCCTGAGTTATGTGGCGAGGCTTGTTAAAGGGTTGATGTTGACTTTTAGGATTACCACCACATCCAATAGGTGACGATAAAGTTCAAGTCCATTTCCTCTCTGAAGAAGCAATTTGCATATTGGCCAATGAATCGTTTTCACACTGTCCATCTGCAGAAATAAAAGAAGAAGAGAAAGAAAACGACTAGTCCAGAAAGTAAACTACTAGTACAAAGAATATGCTTTAATAAATCAAGTAAGTAGCAAAAAGATTGTACAACAATACAGGGGCACAAGCAAGATATATAAAAATGATAACATTATTAACAACATTAATGCAAAGGGTCAGATGTCATGCCAACCTAATATAGGGTCATATGTAATAAATAGTGATGAGCAAGCACTAAATTGCTCTGGTACTCGTTGTTCGGGTCGAGCAAATTGGAATACTCGGGTGCTCGGACTGAGTAACGAGCCCAGTGTAAGTCTATGGGAAACTCGAGCATTTTTCCGGCGGCTCCCCCTGGTGGTCTGCAGAGGGCCTAAAAATTGCCCAAATTGATGGGAACAGTGCTCAAATGACATGGGATCAGCATGGGGAAGACCCCTGGAAGCATTTCTAACTCCGAGTTCACTGCTGTCAACAATGTTCTCAGAGGTATTACGCCACTTTTACAGACTCACAATAAAACATACAAAAACGAAACCAAAATGGATTTTCCTGGGAAATATGTTAAGGATTATCCTTTCCAGAGTAATGGCTTTTATATAAGGCAAAATAAATAACCAAAAACAAAAATACTTCTCCACACCTTGGGCTATGTTCACACGTAGCGTTTTTGATGCATTTTTGCACTTTTGCATTGCTTTCAACCAAGACAAATGCATTCACCAGGAAATGTCATTTTAACATTTCACAACCTTATCTGGCCATGTGGTGTGTGACACTAAATAGCCCTAGAGTTCCAGTCCTCTTCCTCTCTGAAGAGACAATTTGCATATTTCCCAGAGGAGCATTGCGGCTTTAAAAGTCTCCTCACATGACGTGCTTAACACGTCACTCTCCGCAAGGAGAAATATTACCCCTAGATACACATCATCAGACACATGCATACAGTGCTGAAAAGACATGGGAACAGCATGGGGAAGACCCCTGGAAGCATCTCTAACTCCCAGGTCACTGCCTAAAAGTGTGCCCATCATAAGTAATCCTTGGCACATGCGAAGATGCCTCCTGCCATGCACCTGTCATTGCAGACTTGCAACAATCACCGTCCATGTCCTTGACCCAGTGCAGCGAACAGATGTCCCTACCCCATTCCTTGGAATGCAAGCGCAAGTATGCAGCCAGCCACTAGTGTTGAGCCACCCCCGTAGTGTTCGAGTTCGGTTCGGTTCGTCGAACACCCGTGTGTTCGCCGAACTGTTCGTCGAACTGTTCGTCGAACACCTTCGAACACCGTTAAAACCAATGGCAGGCAAACAAAAACACATAGAAACACATAGAAAACACCTTCAAAGGTGTCCAAAAGCTGACAAACTGCTCAGAAGACATAACTAACACATGGAAAAGTGACAAGTACATATAGTCATGCGAAAATAAAAGAGGTGGAGGAGTAAAAGGAGGGGGAGACACAGATATAGGCATGTCATGCCCTTCTAAAATCCAAAAAGTGAGAAGCCGACATGGCCAGTCCGCTCCTGCCCGTGCCACCTCCGTGTCGCCGGGTTTGTGCCAGAGCCGCGGTGAACCCTGACGGTCAGCCCCCCTCTCCCAATACTGGTGCCTGTCCGCTGGTGGGTCGAGCGAGCCCCCCTGTGGTGGAGGCAGCTCTAAGCTTTTTAATTTAAATTGTCTCTCTAATTTGAATGAATACACTTTAAATCCATTTACAAGGATCTATTGGAGGGCAAGTCTCATGCCAGCAGCCGCGGTAATTCCAGCTCCAGTAGCGTCCACTAAAGCTGCTGCAGTTAAAAAGCTTTTATAAGGATCGAGCTCGGCTGTCCACCGCAAGGCATCCTACTGCCAGTCCCAGCCCCTATGCCTTGGGGTGCCTCCTGATGCTCTTCACTAAGTATCCCATGGTCCCGAAGCATTTCCTTTGAAAAAATTAAGTGTCTAAACTACAGGTGGTGTAGCTTGCTTAACAGCCGGGATAATCCGCTGACTAGCAGACACTGCTACTAGGCACAAAGTATTTCCTGGGCTAGATGCAGTTAAAAATTTGTAATTAGATACTCTCGTTGGATGCTGAGAAAGCATTCCATAGAGTCTCCTGGCACGCCATATATGATTCTCTTAAAAAGCTTGGGGTAGGGGTCTAGGGGACCCTTTTATAGCCAAAATCACGGCCCTGTATCGCAATACGTCACCTAGGCTGAAGATAAATGGAACTGTAGCACCCTGAGGGCTCGGTTGCTACAGACGTATTGCACCTCACCCAGAGGTGTGATATCTCACTCTCAGGTAAGGATGGAGTGTGGATCAGGACCCGACACCTGCATGCA
Source organism: Phyllobates terribilis (assembly GCF_046119375.1). Classification (NCBI taxonomy): domain Eukaryota; kingdom Metazoa; phylum Chordata; class Amphibia; order Anura; family Dendrobatidae; genus Phyllobates; species Phyllobates terribilis. Next base: position 358,399,516 of record NW_027362769.1, on the reverse strand, counting down.
TTACACCACATTGCCGTGGGGCAGGGCGACCAATATGCCCCTGAGATGGGCACGACAGTCCCTGTCCCTGGCTGGAGTGGGGGGAGGGAACACTGAGGAAGGGGAACCCTGTAGTGCAGGAGCAGGGAGGAAGCAGTTCCTGGGTGCATTGAGAAGGGAGTATAAAAGGTGGGCACCATCTTAGTTCAGTGCAGAGAAGTCTGAGCAGAAGTGGCAGGGAGCAGGGGCTCTGCATGAGCTCTGCTCCGGAGGCGGGCCTAGTAACAGAGGCCCAGGCCTGGAAGAGGGAGAAGGAAGGAAGAGGAGCGGAGAAGGCTCCAGGAACGAGGAATGAAGGGATCCCAGGGGTGCGGACGGGCGAGTCGCCACCGCACGCCCGAATCCACCTGCGTGGAGGGGTCAGGCCAAAGGGGGAGACCGGTCCCCGAACTAGTGGAGGCAGGAAACGACCCTCAGCTAGAAACCGGAGGCTCTGACATTTTATGTGGCGCAGCCCCTCGTTACACCCGCTAGGAAGGCACCACATAGGGTCAGGGAAACTGGCGCCAAGTTTACCAAGAGGAGGCCCGAGGCAGCCGGACAGAAGTGTTGGTAAGAAAGGCCAGACAAAGGACACACAAAGGGGGTCCTGTGAAGTGCTCCAAAGTTATCTGGGAGTTGTCTGAGCCCCTCACCTGGTGAGCACAGTACGACGTGGGCAGCCGTTACCTGCAGACGTGGTCTGGATAATAAGAACTGTGAGTAAAGGCCCTGGACTGCATCACTGACTCCGTGTAGTTACTGCTGCTGCCCTGCACCATCACCCCCATCCTCCGCATACACTGCCCTGAGGCTATACTCCTCCCGTGGGGAGTTATGCTACGCTCTGCTGCACCCACAACACCAGCCTCAGCGGTCTGCCCTGTAGCGGCGGTTCACTCTGACCGCAATCCACGGGTGGCGTAGTCGGACATTTAAACATCAAAACCACATAAATAGTTCCGCCACTGGTTTGACCGCCCTGAGCCACGGAACCGGGTCGCCGCCACGAAGACTACAACCACCAGCATCCACCAAAAAGGGTCCGGCTCCGGGTGTCCCAAGGCCCAGGGGGTGCGTCAGAACATTTTCATCACCTTTCACAATCACCAATGGGACAAGGCAGGGATGTCCTCTGTCCCCTCTCTTATACATCCTAGTGACGGAGCACCTGCTCTCATCAATTCGCCATAACCCCAATATTAGGTGGATTGAGGTGGGAGGCACCGAGTACAAGTGCTCTCTATTTGCTGATGATGTCCTAGTATATATCACTCAATCACATATATCCATCCCTGCTGTTATGGCTGAAATAGATCACTTTGTTACATGGTCAAATTTTAAAATCAATGCAGCGAAGTCTGAGGCCCTCGATGTCTCCCTCCCCAAATCCATATAGGATTCCATCCAGTCCAACTTTCCCTTTGCCTGGCCCTCACAGGGTATCAAATACTTAGGAATTCCTATTCATAGAGACCTCTCCCATCTATGTTATCTTAATTTTGGGCCCTTTATTGAACAATTCCATACAGACCACGGTTGGCAAGTTAGAACTGTAAGATTCACTACGTGAACCACTGGTGTTTTGTGGAAAAGCACATGTACACCGCGTTCCAAATTATTATGCAAAAAGTGTTTAGGAGTGATAAGGGAAGAATTTGTTTGTTTGTCAGTTAAACTCATTGATGGTGATGTGTGTCAGGGCTCTTTATATCACTGTAAGCAATTGCAGACACCTGTGCTAATTAGTTTGGCAGGTGTGTCCAATGAAAGGCAAGACTACTTAAGAAGGCTCTCTCACATTATTAAGCAGCCTACATTTTCTGCCAAAATGGGAAAGAAAAAGGATGTGTCGGCTGCTGAGAAGCAACAAATTGTGGAGTGTTTAGGTCAAGGCATGACTACAATCAACATTGTGCGATGATCAGGATGAAGTGTCTTGGCAATCAAGAAGTATGTAGCTGATTCACAGTACACACGTGTGCGTGCTGATAAGGGCAAATTGAGGACTCTTTCCTACAGGCAATTACGTCAGGTTAAAAGAGCAGCGGCAAGAAAGCCTTGTCATAGCAGCAGACAAGTTTTTGAAGCTGCTGGTGCCTCCAACGTCCCCCGAACAACAAGATGCAGGGTCCTTCAGAGGTTTGCAGCTCTGCATACGCCATCCTGTCGACCTCCTCTATCCACTTCACACAAGCAGAAACGGCTCCAGTGGGCCAAACATTACATGAAGACTGATTTCAAAACTGTTTTGTTCACGGATGAGTGCCGTGCAGCGCTCGATGGTCCAGATGGATGGAGTGGAGGATGGCTGGTTGATGGACACCCCACGCAAACACGGCTACAGCGCCAACAAGGAGGAGGTGGAGTAATGTTTTGGGCTGGAATCATGGGGAGAGAGATTGTCGGCCCCTTTAGGATCCCTGAAGGCGCTAAAGATGAACTCCATAATGTATGTGGATTTTCTCAAACAGCACTTCCTGCCATGGTTCAAGAAGAAGAACCGTGTATTTCACAGCAAGATCATTTTTCTGCATGATAATGCACCATCTCATGCTGCACATAAAACATCTGCATCTCTGGCTGATATGGGCATAAAAGGGGACAAACTTATGGTGTGACCCCCATGCTCCCCTGACCTCTACCCCATTCAGAACCTTTGGAGCATCATTAAAAGGAGTGTCTATGATGGCGGGAGGCAGTTCGCATCTAAGCAACAGCTCTGGGAGGGTATTCTGTCCTCATGCAAAACAATTGAAGCAGAAACCATCCAAAACCTGACAAATTCAATGGACGAGAGAGTTCAGAAGCTCCTTTCGAACAAGGGGTCCTATGTGAAAATGTAACATCACCTACAATAAAGTTTTGAGTTGAAAACTGTTTGATTTCAGTTTCTAACAACCTGCTAATGCTTATAATTTCAAAAATGACCATTTTTTTGGTCTTTATTAAAATGAAAAGGTTGATCGAAAAGTTTGGGGGATCTAAGAGTGTGGCAACCCAGTAGTCATGATTACTTCGAATTCTGACAATATGAGGGTCATGCTGCAGGTAGTGCAGCAAGAAGGCACTTATGTGTCTTGCGCATCTCGGAGCCCCAAAATTATTTTCCGGGCTAGATGCAGCTAAAAATTATTTTTAATTTTAAATCTGGTGGAGCTTATTATAGATGGCCTAATAGGATCAGTGCTGCACACTGCTACAAAGCCCAAATTATTTTCCAGTCAAGATACAGATAAACATGATTAGTAATTTGAAAGCTTAAAACGGTTGGTAGGGTGATTTTAACCAATCATCAAGCTTTTACTCTCCCCAGGATGACACAGGGGTAGAAAAGTCGTTTCGGATCCATGATTTGTTCATCTTTATGAACGTGAGTCTGTCTACATTATCAGTGGAGAGCCGTGTGCGCTTACCTGTCAGCACACCACCAGCAGCGCTGAACACACGTTCAGACAGAACGCTGGCTGCGGGGCATGACAAGATCTCCAAGGCGTAAGTGGCTAGCTCCGGCCATTTATCCAGATTGGAAGCCCAAAAAGAGCAAGGGTCCAGTGACACAGTCGTGGCTTCAATGTTTACTTGGAGATACTCCTGTACCATCGTCTCTAGGCGTTGACTATGTGTCAGACTTCTTGTCTCCTGTGGCCTTGCAAAGGATGGGCTAAAAAAGTGGTGAAATGATTCCGCAAAATTGATGTTACCAGCAGATACTGTGGTTCTGTTACGGTTTGAGTGCTGAACACTTGACGGTCCCACGGTTGGCAAGTTGGAACTGTGAGATTCACTACGTGCACCACTGGTATTTTGTGGAAAAGCACATGTAAGATTCTGCAACAGTCTCTGCTGATACTCCTGCATGCGTGCATCCCTTTCTATGGCAGGAATAATTTCTGCAAATTTACTTTTGTACCGGGGATCTAACAGTGTGGCAACCCAGTAGTCAGGATTATTTCTAATTCTCACAATTCGAGGGTCATGTTGCAGGTAGTGCAGCAAGAAGGCACTCATGTGTGTTGCGCATCCAGGAGCACCAAGTCCCTGTTGTGTTGGTGGCGAGGTAACAATCATGCTTCCTTCCTCTGTCCTCTTCCCCCAACCTCGCACAACAGAAATGTGATCAAGGTCTCCCTCATCTGATGAGTCTTCCATCAGTTCGTCCTCCACTTCTTCCTGGGCTCCTGCACCTTCCTCACTAGTTTGGCTGCTACCATGCGCCCTGGTAAAACCATCTCCCCCACCCTCACATGCCTGCCGCCTTGGTGCTGCCGACCGTCTGGACCTTGCAGATGTTAGCCCTTCCGCATACAACTCCTCCTCCTCTACTTCCTCCACCTCCTCTTGTGCCACCACCTGACTCCGAATTCTGTTTAACATGTGCTCCAGCATGTAAATCACCGGAATAGTCATGCTGATAATGGCATCGTCAGCACTAAACATCTTCGTCGCCATTTCAAAACTGTGCAGAAGGGTGCATAGGTCCCTGATCTGAGACCACTCCTCCAGCGTGATTTGCCCCACCTCTGAATCTCGTTGGCCCAGGCTATACGTCAGAACGTATTGCACCAGGGCTTGTCGGTGCTGCCACAGTCGCTGCAACATGTGCAGAGTTGAATTCCACCGGGTAGGCACATCGCATTTTAGCCGGTGAAGTGGCAGGCCCAACGACTTCTGTAGAGATGTAAGTCGCTGAGCTGCGGGATGCGAACGGCGGAAGTGAGCACACAGCGACCGTGCCCTCTGCAGAAGGCCATCTAGTCTGGGATAGTGGGCTAAAAATTGCTGGACAACCAGGTTCAACACGTGAGCCATACAAGGCACGTGTGTGACATTGCCCCGGCGAAGGGCCGCACCCAGGTTTGCAGCATTGTCGCACACGGCCTTCCCTGGTTTCAGGTCCAGTGGAGACAACCATTCATGAAATTGGTTCTCCAGAGCTGACCACAACTCCTCAGCTGTGTGACTCACATTTCCCAGACATTTCAAAGTAAAAACCGCCTGATGACGTTGAGCCCTACTGCCAGCATAGTAAGGAGGTGTGCAGGATCCCTTCTGCGCAGTTAGAAAGCTTGTGGCATGACCAGACATGTTTTGGGTGCAGGTGGAAGACCGAGAGGAGGTTGAGGAGGCAGAAGCAGTGGAGGAACTTTGACATAAAGAGGATTGACGCACAACTCGTGGGGACGGCAAGACTTGGACAGCAGCCCCTTGTCCTGCTGTCACCATAGTTACCCAGTGCCCAGTCAGCGACATGTAACGCCCCTGTCCATGCCTACTCGTCCAAGTGTCTGTGGTGAAATGCACCCTGTCACACACAGAGTTTCTCAAAGAAGCGGTGATGTTGTGTGCGACATGCTGGTGGAGCGCAGGCACACCTTTCTTTGAGAAGTAGTGCCGACTGGGCATCTGGTACTGGGGCACTGCGACGGACATAAGGTCTCGAAAATCCTCTGTGTCCACCAGGCGGAAAGGCAGCATTTCTGTAGCCAAGAGCTTGCAGATGGTGAAATTCAACCTCTTAGCTTTCTCATGGCTAGGAGGAAATGGTCTTTTACTTGTCCACATCTGAGGGACCGAGGGCTGGCTATTGTGCTTAGACGGGGTTGATAAGGGTGTCCCCGGCAAACTGCCGGTCTGTGAGGAAGATGCAGGCGGACATGTTAGGTTGCCTTGATCCAAAGGTGGTGCTATCGATGTCGGACAGCGCTCAACACCAGCTGGTGTTACCACCTCCAAAGAAAATGATGACCTGCCAATCACGCTGGCTGTTGCGGGTAAAGAGGTGGCAGGTCTGCGCCCCAAAACAGGTGTGACTGCTGTCCCCCCAGTCACAGAGGATGAAGAGGCCGCGGATGCACAAGACATGGCAGACGGTGGTTGGCCCGGCCGGCTAGGCCGCATTGTAGCACAGTGAGCTTCCCACTGCAACTTATGCTTCATGTCCATGTGCCGGTTCATGCATGAAGTACTCAAACTATATATTTTTTGGCCTCTACTTAGCTTTTGCTGACAAATGTTACAGATAACACGAGTTGGGTCATCTTTATCGATCTGAAAAAATGCCCAGGCTATGCAAGGCTTAGCACCCATGCGACCTGAAGAGCCACCACGACTTGTGGTGAGAGGCAGAGTTGTGTTTGAGGATGCAGTTGTTGACGTGCTTCCAGTACTACGTCTCTGTCCAGGAAGGCGCAACCTGACCTCGTCGTCACTAGCATCTTCCTCCACCTCCTCTGCTGACCTCATCTCTTGGCTGACTGTGGGTTGACAGTAAGTGGGATCTCCAACCTCATCATCATCACCCTGTGTGTTATCACACCCGTCGTCCTCAGAGCCAACCTGTTCCTGCCCTGACAAAAAACTAAAGTTGTCGCTCCAATCAGGTATTTGAGTCTTATCATCGTCTTCCTCATTGTCTCCACCAACAGGAGTTACAGTTTGGGAATGAGGGTCTACATTATGGTCAGAACCTTCTGCGTCTGGTCCTGGATCCGACTCATAAAGATTCTGGGCATCAGTGCAGATCATTTCCTCGTCTGGATTCACAGAAGCGCTGGAGTCGACCTCTGATTCCCAGGCTATAGTATGAGTAAACAGCTCTGCAGACTCAACCATCTGTTCTACCTCATACTCAGACGGGCAGCTGGAGATTTGGGAGCTGTGAGGAAGCAAGTGCGATTTGGGTGACACCTTTGAGGACTGGAGTATTTGTGATGTTGAAGTTGATGTGGAGGAGAGCCCACTTAAAGGAGCACTTGATATCCGTTGAAGCACCTGCTGTTTTTGTGCCTCATCTGGAATTTGTAGCGATTGGCGTGGCCGTAAGAAAGGGATCTTATCACATTGTCCGCTAAAAGAAGTAGACATTTTAGTTTGGCTGGAAGATGGTCTTTCTTCTGCAGATGTTACTGTTGCTTTAACACCTACCCCACGGACACAACCTTTTTTCCCCTTCCCAACACGCCTATTCCCCTTTCCACCAGCAGCAGGCCTTTTTCCACTCATTTTGGTGGTTAACTAATTCACAACTCTGGAGTTGTTTGCACAAAAAAACAATGGATGGTAACCGAGCAGAGCTGAGTGGCCAAACTGTGGTATTAGGCCAAAACTATTGGCTGGGTTAGATGCAGAAAAAAATTATATTCAATTTGCAACCTGATGGAGGTCAGTATAGATGGACTAATACAACAAGTCCCACACACAGCTAGAAGCCCAATATTTTTTCAGAGGTAGATGCAGAAAAAAATATATTCAGTTTGCAACCTGATGGAGGTCAGTATAGATGGACTAATACAACAAGTCCCACACACTGCTAGTGACGCGCCCCCTGGGACATATTCCTTTTTGAGGGGAATACCCGGCACCGGATCAGATGGGGGGTTGTAGTCTCCGAGCGGCTGTGACCCGGTCCCGTGCCCAGGGCGTCAAGCTAAGTGTTATGTGGCAGTCCTACAGATGTTATTAAAGTTCTTTTGTGTCGACTACGCCACCCGTTGTGATGCGGTCACTGTGGCCGCCGCTGCTGCAGGGTCCACTGAGGCTGATGGTGGGTGCGCAGCTTGGTGAGATAACCCCCAACGGGAGGGGTATAGCCTCAGAGGGGACAGGCGCAGAGGATGGGGGTTGTGGTGGTGCGGTGCAGCCGGCAATGAAGACAGACTCGGGTTGTGCAGTTAAGGGTGTTTACTTACTGCTGATGTTGTACTGGTCACTCCAGCTGCTAGTGACCACCCGAGCCGTGCTGCGTCCACCAGGTCCTGGATCCAGCCAACCCCCAAACAAGTCCAGAGCGTGGCCCTGAGCTCTCCCTCTGTCCTTTCTTCAGCCGTCCCCACCAGTGATTCACCTAGGTCCAGCTCCCTCGGGCCTTCTTTTGGGACACCCTTGGCCCTGGGTTCCCTGACCCTTCATGTGGTGTGCCTTCGGGGTGAATGTGGTGGGTGACCGTGACAGACACTGCCCACGGTCTCCGGTCTCTGGCTGGGGAATGTCTTTACCCCCACCAGCTTGGGTTCCGGTACCCTGATGCTGACTCCTCACCCGGTGCTCTAATTTGGGTTCTTGGGTCCCTTCAGTCTTCCCCCTCTGGGTCTTTCTCTGCTCCACTCTCTCTCTCTCTCCAGGGCTGCTGTTTCCTTCTCTCTCCTCTCCAACTGACTTGTTCTCAGCGTCTGACCCTGATCTAAGTTGGTGCCCTCCTTATATATCCCTCTATGTGTGAGCTCAGGTGACCAGCACCCAATGAGCTCCTATCACTACCCAGACTGCTCCCCCTATCTGCCCCTACACTACATGGGATGTACCACCCCCCTCCCACTCCAGCCAGGAACAGGCTCGGTTGTACCTGCACATTTCTAAGTGGGAGTACCGTCGGCCTGCTCCTCTGGAATGGGATGTATGTAGTGCATGCAGTCTATCTGAGCTCAGTTCCACACTCCTTCCTTACCCGGGAGTGGAATATCACACCTCTGGGTTGAGGTGCAATACCCCTGTAGCAGCCGAATCCTCAGGGTGCTACATTCCCCCCTGGTAAATCACAGCACGTCCTCGGGCTGTAAGACATAAAACACCAAAACATACAAATTTTTCATATAAACATATTAAAACATATAAAACATTATATATATAACATATCTTATCAGATAAAACTTTCTCGTAGACTTCTCTTGTCTCTGGTTCCTCCTCCGGACACTGTGCAACGTGTGTCCGGGAAAAGTGCGACAGTCTCTTAGAAAAACTGGTTTTCTATAAAACCGGTAGGGGGCGCTTTAGGAAGCGCAACTATATACAGGGAAAGTTGGAAGTTGGCCGCTCTCAGTCCTCGGCCAGTTAGAGGAAAGGGAATGGCTGCTCACAGTCCTCAGCCTGTAGGATGAAGGGGTTAACGGGTAAAACAGTTCACTGGTCCCAACGGGGACTATTTTAGCAGCAGCAACAGTTCCTTTATACCCCGATTGGGTAACTATTTACATCACTTCTCGGCCGCACTTAACGGCGTCTTCCTCCTGCTCTTTCTTGATATGGTGTTGCTTCAGACCCGTCCGGGTCCTCTGGCTCCTCCTCTCCGTACCGCAACTCCTCCTCCGTCAAGCGGTGTACGTGGAGGGCGTAAGGTCCTTTGGCACACTTGTGCCGGGTGAAAGTGACCTCGTCTCCGACGTAGAGGTCACGGCCTTTGTGACCTTCCGGCAGGTGGGACTCGACGTCTCTGCGAGTCACAAAAACGTCACCGCGGTTGTTACGGTCCCGAATAAAGCCCCACCCATGCTGCGGGTTGAACTTTATCACTGTCCCGATGGTGCGGGGACAATGCGCTGCACGGGGGTTCCTCCTAGTCCGGCTCTTCTGCTCCGCGCTCCGGATTTGGGCCTGTTGTTCTCTGGCCCGCCTCTCCTCCCGTTCTCTCGTAAACTCTGCTAGCTGCTGACGACAACACTCAGTCCGCTCAGCGGCGACTGCCCGAGTTTCCTGAATGAACCCCATTAGATCTTCTCCGGTGGGGTCCCACTCAAACTGTGCGTCTTCCAAAGGAGGCGAGACCCGAGTCACGGGCTTCGGAGCCGGGATCAGGGGCTCACACAAGGGCCCTCGTCTCTGTTGCCGCCCCAGCTCATGGTATCCTTCGGGCCAGATGAAGGGCTGCCCGTCCGGCCATGTGAGCTGGCTGAAGAGGTCCTCCCCCAGGTGTGGCACCCTTGGTATTGCGGGCGCGGGCGCGGTGGTGATGGCGCCCGGGTTGCCCAGGCCTTGCGGCCAGGCCTGGGGCACCTGGAAGGTGAAGGGCACCGTTAGGACGGCGGCGCCCTGGGCTACCTGGCCTTGCGGCCAGGCCGGAGGCTCCGCGGAGGTAGGGGGCGCTGTTGGTGGTGCGGCGCCCGGGGGTACTAGGCCTTGCGACCAGGCTGGTGGTAATTCCTGCTTTATCACGCTCCGGGTCGGTGCGTGTGACGTCACAGGGGTCGCGGCGGCGGCTTCCGGTCGGGGCCTAGTCCATGGCGGTGACCTGGCGGCTACGGGCACAGCAGGGGGACTTTCGGGCTCTGCGACGGGGAGCTGGGGCAGGTAAGCGGTGTCACGGCTTGGGGTATAGGCGTCCCCTTTACCTGCCTCCATGCGTTCGGCTCCCTCCTCGGCGCCGTCTCCGGCCTTGGGTCCTCCCGCGCCATCCTCAGAGGCGGTCTGCTTCCTCTTCCAGGGTAGCGTGCTCCGTTGACTGGTCTCTGGTTGCTGGGCCATCTCCCGGCTCCACTCCGCCAGTATCTCGCGCTGTACCCGGGCCATCCTCCTTGCGAGGCCCTCCAGGGCAGTTTGTGCACACTCCCGGTCTCGGGGGAGCTGCGCTAGGATCTCCGCTAGACCTAGCGGGGTTGTGGACTCTAGCAGGCTCCTGACCATCGGGTCGGTGCTGCTCTGCTCGGCTTCCGGCAGGCTCCTGGCCAGCGGGCCGGTGCTGCTCTGCCCTCCTTCCTCGGTCTCTAGCAGACTCCTGGCCAGCGGGCCGGTGCTGTTCTGCTTTCTCTCCATCTCCGGGTGAGCTCCTCCGCTACTCCTTGTTAGACCTCTTGCCTCCGGGTGCGCTCGCTCTAGACTGCTCCAAGCGACACCCATCTTTTCTCTTCTCTTTCGTCTCCTCCCACTTCGAGGGCGGTCCCGGGGCAACTCGGTGACTGTCAGCTCCAGGGGGAGTTCTTTCACGCTGACAGACACCTCCAGCATCACAGTCTCTGTTGGTGGGGGCGGTTTCCACTTTTGGCGCCATTTTCTGTCCTGGCCCACGATGGGAGGTGGCCTCTTGCCCTCCTTTGGCACGCCCATAATGGCGTCCGCTGCTCTTCCAAGGCGGGAAATCTGCGGTTTTGGCGGGAAGCGTCGCCCAGTGGCGGGAAACTCTGCAGATGGCGGGAACAAGTTGGAAATGGCGGACAATCGGCGGGAAACGACTGGTGATGGAGTCCGATGGCGTGGACCCTCCGGAACCGGCGGGAGACTTCTTTCTGAGGTAAACTTGCACTTTTCTTCAGGCACGCAGTACCCGGGTGTTGCAGGCACGTAATCCTGCCGACTACGCCAAAGTTGACGCGCCCCCTGGGACATATTCCTTTTTGAGGGGAATACCCGGCACCGGATCAGATGGGGGGTTGTAGTCTCCGAGCGGCTGTGACCCGGTCCCGTGCCCAGGGCGTCAAGCTAAGTGTTATGTGGCAGTCCTACAGATGTTATTAAAGTTCTTTTGTGTCGACTACGCCACCCGTTGTGATGCGGTCACTGTGGCCGCCGCTGCTGCAGGGTCCGCTGAGGCTGATGGTGGGTGCGCAGCTTGGTGAGATAACCCCCAACGGGAGGGGTATAGCCTCAGAGGGGACAGGCGCAGAGGATGGGGGTTGTGGTGGTGCGGTGCAGCCGGCAATGAAGACAGACTCGGGTTGTGCAGTTAAGGGTGTTTACTTACTGCTGATGTTGTACTGGTCACTCCAGCTGCTAGTGACCACCCGAGCCGTGCTGCGTCCACCAGGTCCTGGATCCAGCCAACCCCCAAACAAGTCCAGAGCGTGGCCCTGAGCTCTCCCTCTGTCCTTTCTTCAGCCGTCCCCACCAGTGATTCACCTAGGTCCAGCTCCCTCGGGCCTTCTTTTGGGACACCCTTGGCCCTGGGTTCCCTGACCCTTCATGTGGTGTGCCTTCGGGGTGAATGTGGTGGGTGACCGTGACAGACACTGCCCACGGTCTCCGGTCTCTGGCTGGGGAATGTCTTTACCCCCACCAGCTTGGGTTCCGGTACCCTGATGCTGACTCCTCACCCGGTGCTCTAATTTGGGTTCTTGGGTCCCTTCAGTCTTCCCCCTCTGGGTCTTTCTCTGCTCCACTCTCTCTCTCTCTCCAGGGCTGCTGTTTCCTTCTCTCTCCTCTCCAACTGACTTGTTCTCAGCGTCTGACCCTGATCTAAGTTGGTGCCCTCCTTATATATCCCTCTATGTGTGAGCTCAGGTGACCAGCACCCAATGAGCTCCTATCACTACCCAGACTGCTCCCCCTATCTGCCCCTACACTACATGGGATGTACCACCCCCCTCCCACTCCAGCCAGGAACAGGCTCGGTTGTACCTGCACATTTCTAAGTGGGAGTACCGTCGGCCTGCTCCTCTGGAATGGGATGTATGTAGTGCATGCAGTCTATCTGAGCTCAGTTCCACACTCCTTCCTTACCCGGGAGTGGAATATCACACCTCTGGGTTGAGGTGCAATACCCCTGTAGCAGCCGAATCCTCAGGGTGCTACACTAGAAGCCCAATATTTTTTCAGAGGTAGATGCAGAAAAAAATATATTCAGTTTGCAACCTGATGGAGGTCTGTATAGATGGACTAATACAACAAGTCCCACACACAGCTAGAAGCCCAATATTTTTCAGAGGTAGATGCAGAAAAAAATATATTCAGTTTGCAACCTGATGGAGGTCAGTATAGATGGACTAATACAACAAGTCCCACACACAGCTAGAAGCCCAATATTTTTTCAGAGGTAGATGCAGAAAAAATTATATTCAATTTGCAACCTGATGGAGGTCAGTATAGATGGACTAATACAACAAGTCCCACACACAGCTAGAAGCCCAATATTTTTTCAGAGGTAGATGCAGAAAAAAATATATTCAGTTTGCAACCTGATGGAGGTCAGTATAGATGGACTAATACAACAAGTCCCCCACACAGCTAGAAGCCCAATATTTTTTCAGAGGTAGATGCAGAAAAAAATATTTTCAGTTTGCAACCTGATGGAGGTCAGTATAGATGGACTAATACAACAAGTCCCACACACAGCTAGAAGCCCAATATTTTTTCAGAGGTAGATGCAGAAAAAAATATATTCAGTTTGCAACCTGATGGAGGTCAGTATAGATGGACTAATACAACAAGTCCCACACACAGCTAGAAGGCCAAATATTTTTTCAGAGGTACTGTAGATGCAGGTAAAAATTATTTTGAATTTGCAACCTGATGGAGGTCAGTATAGATGGACTAATAGAGAAAGTCCGACACACTGCTAGAAGCCCAAATATTTTTTCAGAGCTAGATGCAGAAAAAAATTAGATTCAGTTTGCAACCTGATGGAGGTCAGTATAGATGGACTAATAGAATGATGCTATGCCCAAAAGATTTTACTTCACTAGGTGCAGTAAAAAAATTGGTATTCTATACACAGGTGGTATATCTTGCAACACAGATAGGCTACTCCACTGACTAACACACTCTGCAATAGGCCAAAAAGGATTAGCTTTGCTAGATTCAGCCAAATGCTGTGAAAAAAACTTGCACAGCACTGGCACAGACCTGCCTGGCAAAAACTGATAGGAACTGATGTAACCTAGTCCTGAAAAGGACTGCAATTACAATTAGTCTTTACTCCCACAACCTATCTATTTAAGAGCACAGACCTGCCTGATAAAAGTCGTAGGAAATGCTGTAACCTAGTCCTTAAAAGGACTGCAATCACAACTATTCCCTACTCCCAAGCTATCTGTATATTTGTGCGAAAATTGGCTTGAAATTAACAAGGTATAGCGCACACAGCAACAGCGGTGCCGTCTAACACGCAGCTGCAGCAGTGAGAAAATGGTGGCGACGGGGAAAATGGCTTGGTCTTATAGGGCAAGGACATGTGACATACACTGCCAATGACACATGCCCTTGCTTGTGTGAAAAAAAGCACTTCGCTCCGTGTGTGCGCTGCTGATAGGCTGACAGATTGCACCTCCCCACTGTAAATGCGGGAAAGAGAAAAAAAAATGGAGATCTTCATTGTTCCTGCAGAGATCCATCCCCTGCCCCTCCCCCCACCCCGCTGTACACTCAAACTGCGTATTAACATTAATTTTCATCATTACTGAGAAAAAATCCAGTTATGATTTTGGTGCACGAACAGTTATCGAACATAACCTCGAACAGCCGAATTTTTCTCAAATTGTTCGTGTTCGCCGAACGGCTCGAACACCGCCCAAAACAGCTCGAATTTGAGATTGGCGAACAGTTCGAGTAGAACAACGCTCATCTCTACCAGCCACCTACCCATCCACAGGCTGCACTAGTAAACTGTCAGATTTCTGGGCAGCTATGTGCACGTGAAATGTGGCCATTTAGGCTCGTGGAGGTGGAAGCTGTCCACAACCTCATGGCGGCAGCTGCCGGGTGTCCATACTCGGACCCCAGCCGCCACTATTTCTCCTGGTGTCGTCTCCGCCTTCCACAAGCATGGGTCCCGCAACATTACCCATGCCCTCCCCATTAGACTTAAGTGGGAAGGACCGCCTAACAACAAACACGTGGACAGGTGAATGTAGCCAGGGATGGTGCATCTCATTAGAGCCAAGTCCACAGTCAAAAAGCAGCCATAAAGTGTCTGGGAACCTTCCCACACACTTTTCTTAGTCAGGGCTGCTTCTCGGCAGGGTTGGACGGGCCCACCAGAGAACCGGAGACTCCTCTGGTGGGCCCTAGCTTCTCCTTCAGGAGAGTTCATAGTGCCGAGGTGAGGCCATGATGATGATAGAGGCCACCATCTGCTTAGTTTTCTGTTACTTGGAATGCAAGCGCAAGTATGCAGCTAACCATCCACCCACCCACAGGTCGCAATAGTAAACTGCCAGATTTCTGGGCAGCTGCTTGCACTTGAAATGTGGCCTTTTAGGCGCGTGGAGATGGAAGCTGTCTACAACCACATGGCGGCGGCAGCTGGGTGTCCATACTGGGTCCCCAGCCGCCACTATTTCTCCCGGGTCTCACAACATTACCCGTCCCTCCCCAGTGTACTTACTGGGAAGGACCGCCTATCCACAAACATGTGGACCGGTGAATGTGGTCAGGGACGATACGGAGCCTGTCCGAATTAAAAATGCAGCCATAGATTATCCGGGAACCTTCCTACACACTTTTCTTAGACAGGGCTGCTTCTCAGCAGGGTTGGATGGGCCCTCCAGAGAATCCTCGGGTGGGCCCTGGCTTCTCCATCAGGAGAGTTCATGATAGGCGCAAACTTTGCAGCTGCTATGGGGCTCTTGAGCGGGGGAGAAAGGTGGGCCCTCAGAATCAAATCCTCTGATGGGCCCAATGTTTTTCAGTCTGCAACTGCTTCTCAGTGGGAGTTGTATTTCACCAAAGCCATATTCTTTAACTCGGTGAAAGGACTGGCATAAAGGGAAACCTTATCTACTCTGGGTTTCATTTCTCCCAGGAAGTCCTCTAATGCAGCTTGTTGCATAAGCAAGGGCAGCCCGTCCGACATCAGCTCGCACTTGTCGGTGGTGCTTCGACACACACATCTTTCTTTGTGCCTTTAATTTCATGACTACAGAGTTGGGCAATGGCCTGATCTGCAATGCAGTTTGAGAAATAACATGAATAAGCACGTCCAATCCACATTAAAAAAGCAGCCATAGAGTGTCCGGGAACCTTCCCCCACACTTTTCTTAGCCAGGGCTTCTTCTTGGCAGGTTTGGACGGGCCCACCAGAGAACCGGAGACTCCTCTGGTGGGCCCTGGCTTCTCCTTCAGGAGAGTTCATAGTGCCAAGGTGAGGCCATGATGATGATAGAGGCCACCATCTACTTAGTTTCTGTTACTTGGAATGCAAGCTCAAATATGCAGCCAGTCAGCCACCCACCCACAGACCGCAATAGTAAATTGCCAGATTTCTGGGCAGCTGCTTGCACTTGAAATGTGGCCTTTTAGGCTCGTGGAGGCGGAAGCTGTCCACAACCTCTTTGCGGTGGCTGCCGGGTGTCCATACTCAGTCCCCAGCTGCCACTATTTCTCCCGGTATTGTCTCCGCTTTCCACAAGCACGGGACTCCAATGCCCCTTGCAAGAGATGTAGAGGTCGGAGGGCCTCCTGAAAACAATGTTCCCATTATTAGGAAGCGTGTCTCCCATACTCTTTGCTTATGCAGTGAAGCAACGACTGCCAAAAATTTGGAGAACTCCAATGCCCCTTGCAAGAGACATAGGGGTCGGAGGGCCTCCTGAAAACAATGTTCATATTATTAGGAAGTGGTTCTCCCATACTGTTTGCTTATGCAGTGAAGCAACGGCTGCCAAAAATTTGGAAGAACTCCAGTGCCCCTTGCAAAAGACGTAGATATGTTGATATGGTACATATGGTGGTGGAGGATGAGGATGCGGAGAAGGAGGAGGACAAGAGTAAGTATCAAAATCAGGAAGCATATACCCATGTCTGGGTGTGAAGACAGAGGTGCATGGGAATAGAGTTAGACCTCCCAAAAAAAAAGACACTAGATTTGAGTTTATGTTACGCTGCTATCATTCGGTGGTGTTGAGAAGTCTGGCCCAATCCAGCCCTTGTTCATTTCTATAAGAGTCAGCCTGTCAGCATTTTCAGGCAGATGCACCTATCGGTTATAATTCCACCAGCAGCACTAAAAATCCGCTCTGACAAAATGCTAGCAGCAGGGCAGGCCAGAACCTCCAAGGCGTAGAGAGCCAGTTCATGCCACATGTTTAGCTTGGATACCCAATAATTATAAGGCACAGAGGAATCATGGAGGATGTTGGTACGGCCTGCAAGGTACTCCCTCAGCATCTTCTGCAACTTTTCCTTCCTTGGGAGTATACCTCGCGCCTCAGGGCTTGCGCGATGGGAGGGTCTGAGAAAACTGTCCCAGAACTTTGACAGTGTTCCCCTGCCTCTGCTGGATTGGAGTTGTGTCTCTCTCGCCTGTACTCCTTGGTAGTCCAACGAACTGTGACCTCTGCCACAAGCGTTTTCAGATGAGAATTTTTTTAATAATTCTGCAAAAAGGGCCTTCTTGTACTGCCCCATTTTATTAGGCCTGTCCTGCGCGGGAATAAGAGACATAAAGTTCTCCTTGTAGCATGGGTCTAGAAGTGTCACCAACCAATAATGACTGTCATCCAAAATTTTGACAATGCGAGGGTCACGGGAAAGGCAGTGTAGCATAAACTCAGCCATGTGTGCCAGAGTGCCTAGAGGCAAGACTTCCGTGTCCTCACCAAGAGGATGACTGGCCATGCCCTTCTCTTCCTCCCTGTCCTCAGGCCATCCACGCTCTACAGACGGTATGAAAGTTGTGCAGGTAGTACCGTCTATATCGCAGGAAACTAGCTCCTGTTCTTCCTCCTCCTCTTCCTCATTGTCACCCAATCCACATTGAGATGAGATGAGGCTGGGATGTGTGCTCCATCTCATCGTGCTCCGCCTGCAATGAATCCTCTTTAATTGTAAGCAGAGAGCATTTCAGAAGACAGAGAAGCTGGATGGTAACGCTAATTATGCTGTCATCACTGCTCACCATCTTGGTGGAATCCTCAAAGTTTTGAAGCATGGTACATATGTCTGACATCCATGTTCACTTCTGAGGTTTTATGTGTGGAGACTGACCTGAATACTGGCAGCCTTATTAATGCTGATAGTCAACAACTGCCCTCTTCTGCTCACAAATCCTTCCCAACATCTGTAATGTAGAGTTCCAACGCGTGGGTACATCGCAGATCAGTCAGTGAGCTGGAAGGTGCAAACGCTGCTGAAGCACGGTAAGGGCGGCAGAAGCTGTAGCTGACTTTCTAAAATGGACACACATGTGGCGTACTTTGACAAGCAGATCTGGCAGATCCTGGTAGGTTTTGAGAAACCGCTGAACCATGAGGTTAAGCACATGGGCCAGGAATGGTACGTGTGTGAGCTCGCCTCGCCTCAGAGCTGCCACCAGGTTCCGGCCATTGCCACACACAACCATGCCTGGCTATAGGATCAGCAACGTCAGCCACAGATCTGCCTGTTCTTTCAGAGCTATCCACAATGCTTCAGCATTGTGCGGTTTGTCACCTAAGCATATTAGCTTCAGCACAGTCTGTTGCCGCTTGGCCGAGGCAGTGCTGCGGTGCTTTCAGCTTGCGACTGATGTGGTCATTTTGGAGATGGAGGCTGAAGAGGAGGAGGAGGAGGTGCTAGAGCTGTAGAATGTAGGGGCAACCCCGATTGACCCAGGGCCCACAATCCTTGGAGGACATGTTCCGTCCCAAGTTCCGACTGGGTCCCGGCTTCCACTATATAACCCAGTGTGCCGACAGCAAGATGTACCGTCCCTGCCCACAAGCACTTGTCCACTTGTCCATAGTTGAGTGGACTTTTCCAGTAACTGCTTTGTTGAGGGCACGGCTAATGTTGTGGGACACGTGCTCATATAATGGGGGGACGGCACACCAGGAGAAATAGTGGCGGCTGGGGACCGAGTACCGAGGGACGGCTGCCGCGATCAGGTTGTGGAAAGCTTCCGTCTCCATGAGCATAAAAGGCAACACTTCAAACGCTAGCATTCGCGAAATGTGTGAATTTAGTAGTGTGGCCTGTGGGGCATTGGCTGCGTATTTGTGCTTGCGTTCCAAGGACTGGGGTAGGGACAGCTGACCGCTGCGCTGGGACAAAGACGTGGATGTGCTTCCTGATGCTGCTAGTTGAGAGTTTTCAACGACAGGTGCAGGGCGGGAGGCATCTTGGCATGTGCAATGGACAGGGTATTAGCGTGCACGCACAACAGTGGAACAAGCAGTGATGTCACTCGCAGACACTATTCCTAGACCCTGAGGTTCGGCCCACTTAGTCGGGTGCTTTGCTGCCATGTCCCTGATCATGCTGGTGGTGGTCAGGCTGCTAGTTTTGCTACCCCTGATGATGCTGGCCTGACAGGTAGGGCAAATGGCCTTTTTGTGGTTTTTGTGGTTATCTGCAGAGTCTTTAAAAAAATAACCAGACTCGGGAGCGCCTAACTGTTTTACTGGCAACTTCCGTTGTGTTGGCGTTATGAGGAATGCTTTCCCACCTTGTGTCTGCGGCCACCACACTGCTTCTTCCTGCCTGTTGTGGTGCTATGTCTCCCTCCCCCTGTGTACTGCTGTCCTCGCTCTGAATGTCCCCTTGCCAGGTTGGGTCAGTTACTATATCATCCACCACCTCGTCTTCCACTTCCGCACTCTGACTTTCTGGCAATTGTATCTCATCATCATCATCCACCTCTTGCGAGAGTAATTTCACTTTCCCATTGTTGCCTTTTTGTGACCGTGGCTGCTCCAATATTTGGACATCGCCACACGCGTTCTCCTCTTGACTAGAGATGAGCGGTGTTCGACTAGAACTGTTCGCCAATCTCAAATTCGAGCTGTTTTGGGCGGTGTTCGAGTTGTTCGACAAACCCGAACGATTTGCAAAAAATTCGGCTGTTCGAGGTTATGTTCGATAACTGTTCGTGCACCAAAAGCGTGTCCTGCATGTCTGGCGCTATTTAGAGCACCAATCATGCAGGGATTGTCTGCCACTCACTGTAATGCCACAGCCATGGTGGTTGTGGCATTACAGTGATTGCCCAAATCGATGGGAACAGTGCCAACAGTGAAGCATGAAAAGCCGGCAATTCAGCAGCGGCATACACCTGTACCCAACAATTTAGAACCGAAAGAATAGAGCTTCACACATAGATTAGATAGATATAAACATGTCAGCCACATATATACGAAGTACAGTGAAAGTGCTGCTTACTGTACTTGTCATTTAGCGTAAAGGATTTATCAAAAAAAATAATAGTGTTTTCATGCACCGTCTTTTTAAAAAAGCCGGCCGGCAATTCAGCAGCGGTACCCGACAATTTATAACAGACAGAATAGAGCTTCACACATAGATTAGATAGATAGAAACATGTCAGTCACATATATATGAAGTACAGTGACAGTGTTGCTTACTGTACTTGTCATTTAGCGTAAAGGATTTATCAAAAAAAATAATAGTGTTTTCATGCACCGTCTCTTTAAAAAAGCCGGCCGGCAATTCAGCAGCGGTACCCGACAATTTATAACAGACAGAATAGAGCTTCACACATAGATTAGATAGATAGAAACATGTCAGTCACATATATATGAAGTACAGTGATAGTGTTGGTTACTGTACTTGTCATTTAGTATTAAAATAAAGGATTTATTATTAAAAAAATTGGCGTGGGGTTCCCCTTAATTTTAGGCTCTAGCGGAGGTTAAGCAGACGGCTGGGGCAGATGTTTGAAGCCTGGGAAGGGGGTAATACCCACGGAGCTTCCCAGGCTACTAATATCAGCCCCCAGCTGAATACATAGCCTTTACTAGCTATTAAAATGGGGGACCCCCCCAAAAAAATGACGTGGGGTCCCCCCTAATTTAATAGCTAGCAAAGGCTAGGCAGACAGCTGGGGGCTGATATTAATAGCCCAGGAAGGGAGCCATGAATATTGGCCCCCTCCCAGGCTAGAAACACCAGCCGTCAGCCGCCCCAGAAATGGCGCATTCATAGGATGCGCCAATTCTGGCACTTAGCCTCGCTCTTCCACGCTGCCCTGGTGCGGTGGCAGGGGGTAATAGGGTTGGGGTTGATGTCAGCTTATAATGCCAGCTGACATCAAGCCCAGGTTAGTAATGGAGAGGCGTCTATAAGACACCCCCATTACTAACCCCATAGTCAAAGTTAAAAAAAACACAAACACCCAGAATAAAGTCCTTTAATTGAAATAAAGACACAATCCTTTATTGTTCTAAATTAAACCATACTTACCGTCACGCCCATTCCAGCTGAAGCCAACGATCTCCTGCAATAAAAGAAAAATAATAAAGCAACCTCATCCTTACCTTTCCATGGTTCCCACGACAGCTTCAGCTCTGCTACATCGAGATGACAGGCTGGACCGCAGCAGAACGCTGCCATCCAGCCTCTCATCCCGCAGACACTGAGAAGCGCAGGCTTGCTTGCGCTGCTCAGCGTCTCTCTGTGACGACATCCAGATGAGCCGAGTTCATGTCCAATGAACTCGGCTCACCTCATGCACGTCACTGACAGCGTGGGAAAATTCTCACGCTGAAGCGGTGAGTGCAGGAGAATTCTCCCACGCTGTCAGTGACGTGCATAAGGTGAGCTCATGTCCAATGAACTCAGCTCACCTCCTGCACGTCACTGACAGCGTGGGAGAATTCTCCTGCACTCAGCGCTTCAGCGTGAGAATTCTCCCACGCTGAAGCGCTGAGTGCAGGAGAATTTTCCCACGCTGTCAGTGACGTGCATAAGGTGAGCTCATGTCCAATGAACTCAGCTCACCTCCTGCACGTCACTGACAGCGTGGGAGAATTCTCCTGCACTCAGCGCTTCAGTGTGAGAATTCTCCCACGCTGAAGCGCTGAGTGCAGGAGAATTTTCCCACGCTGTCAGTGACGTGCATGAGGTGAGCCGAGTTCATTGGACATTAACTCGGCTCATCTGGATGCCCTCACAGAGAGACACTGTGGAGCGCAAGCAAGCCTGCGCTTCTCAGTGTCTGCGGGATGACAGGCTGGATGGCAGCGTTCTGCTGCGGTCCAGCCTGTCATCTCGATGTAGCAGAGCTGAAGCTGTCATGGGAACCATGGAAAGGTAAGGATGATGTTGCTTTATTATTTTTCTTTTATTTCAGGAGATCGTTGGCTTCAGCTGGAATGGGCGTGATGGTAAGTATGGTTTAATTTAGAACAATAAAGAATTGTGTGTTTATTTCAATTAAAGGACTTTATTCTGGGTGTTGTGTTTTTTTTAAATACTTTACTAGAAATTCATGGTGGTCATGTCTAATATTGGCGTGACCCCATGAATTTCGGGCTTAGGGCCAGCTGATAATGCCAAGCTGGCCCTAACCCCTTTATTACCCAGTGAGCCACCGCATCAGGGCCCTGGATGAGTTGGGTACAGCGCCAGAAGATGGCGCTTCTATGAACGCGCCATTTTCCGGGGTGGCTGCGGACTGCAATTTGCAGCGGGGGTGGCCCAGAAAGCTTGGGCCTCCCTGCGCTGCGGATTCCAGCCCCCAGCTGCCTAGTTGTACCTGGCTGGACACAAAAACAGGGCGAAGCCCCACGTCAATTTTCTTTAAATTATTTCATGAAATAATTAAGAAAAAAAGGGCTTCCCTATATTGTTGTGTCCGGCCAGGTACAAATAGGCAGCTGGTGGTTGGGGGCAGCCCGTTCCTGCCTGCTGTACCTGGCTGGACACAAATATAGTGCGAAGCCCCACGTCAATTTTTTCTTAATTATTTCATGAATTTCATGAAATAATTAAAAAAAATTGAAGTGGGGCTTCGCACTATATTTGTGTCCAGCCAGGTACAGCAGGCAGGAACGGGCTGCCCCCATCCACCAGCTGCCTATTTGTACCTGGCCGGACACAACAATATAGGGAAGCCCTTTTTTTCTTAATTATTTCATGAATTTCATGAAATAATTAAAAAAAATTGAAGTGGGGCTTCGCACTATATTTGTGTCCAGCCAGGTACAGCAGGCAGGAACGGGCTGCCCCCATCCACCAGCTGCCTATTTGTACCTGGCCGGACACAACAATATAGGGAAGCCCTTTTTTTCTTAATTATTTCATGAATTTCATGAAATAATTAAAAAAAATTGAAGTGGGGCTTCGCACTATATTTGTGTCCAGCCAGGTACAGCAGGCAGGAACGGGCTGCCCCCAACCACCAGCTGCCTATTTGTACCTGGCCGGACACAACAATATAGGGAAGGCCTTTTTTTCTTAATTATTTCATGAATTTCATGAAATAATTAAAAAAAAAGTACGTGGGGCTTCGCCCTATTTTTGTGTCCAGCCAGGTACAACTAGGCAGCTGGGGGCTGGAATCTGCAGCGCAGGGAGGCCCAAGCTTTCTGGGCCCCCCCCCGCTACAAATTGCAGTCCGCAGCCACCCCGGAAAATGGCGCGTTCATAGAAGCGCCATCTTCTGGCGCTGTACCCAACTCATCCAGGGCCCTGGTGCGGTGGCTCACTGGGTAATAAAGGGGTTAGGGCCAGCTTGGTATTATCAGCTGGCCCCAAGCCCAAAATTCATGGGGTCACGCCAGTATTAGACATGACCGCCATGAATTTCTAGTAAAGTATTTAAAAAAAACACAACACCCAGAATAAAGTCCTTTAATTGAAATAAAGACACAATTCTTTATTGTTCTAAATTAAACCATACTTACCATCACACCCATTCCAGCTGAAGCCAACGATCTCCTGCAATAAAAGAAAAATAATAAACCAACCTCATCCTTACCTTTCCATGGTTCCCACGACAGCTTCAGCTCTGCTACATCGAGATGACTGGCTGGACCGCAGCAGAACGCTGCCATCCAGTCTGTCATCCCGCAGACACTGAGAAGCGCAGGCATGCTTGCGCTCCTCACTGTCTCGCTGTGACGGCATCCAGATGAGCCGAGGTCATGTCCAATGAACTCGGCTCACCTCATGCACGTCACTTACAGCGTGGGAAAATTCTCACGCTGAAGTGCTGAGTGCAGGAGAATTCTCCCACGCTGTCAGTGATGTGCATGAGGTGAGCTCATGTCCAATGAACTCAGCTCACCTCCTGCACGTCACTGACAGCGTGGGAAAATTCTCCTGCAATCAGCGCTTCAGCGTGAGAATTTTCCCACGCTGTCAGTGACGTGCATGAGGTGAGCCGAGTTCATTGGACATGAACTCGGCTCATCTGGATGTCGTCACAGAGAGACGCTGAGCATTGCAAGCAAGCCTGCGCTTCTCAGTGTCTGCGGGATGACAGGCTGGATGGCAGCGTTCTGCTGCGGTCCAGCCTGTCATCTCGATGTAGCAGAGCTGAAGCTGTCGTGGGAACCATGGAAAGGTAAGGATGAGGTTGCTTTATTATTTTTCTTTTATTGCAGGAGATCGTTGGCTTCAGCTGGAATGGGCGTGATGGTAAGTATGGTTTAATTTAGAACAATAAAGGATTGTGTCTTTATTTCAATTAAAGGACTTTATTCTGGGTGTTTGTGTTTTTTTTAACTTTGACTATGGGGTTAGTAATGGGGGTGTCTTATAGACGCCTCTCCATTACTAACCTGGGCTTGATGTCAGCTGGCATTATAAGCTGACATCAACCCCAACCCTATTACCCCCTGCCACCGCACCAGGGCAGCGTGGAAGAGCGAGGCTAAGTGCCAGAATTGGCGCATCCTATGAATGCGCCATTTCTGGGGCGGCTGACGGCTGGTGTTTCTAGCCTGGGAGGGGGTCAATATTCATGGCTCCCTTCCTGGGCTATTAATATCAGCCCCCAGCTGTCTGCCTAGCCTTTGCTAGCTATTAAATTAGGGGGGACCCCACGTCATTTTTTTTGGGGGGTCCCCCATTTTAATAGCTAGTAAAGGCTATGTATTCAGCTGGGGGCTGATATTAGTAGCCTGGGAAGCTCCGTGGGTATTACCCCCTTCCCAGGCTTCAAACATCTGCCCCAGCCGTCTGCTTAACCTCCGCTAGAGCCTAAAATTAAGGGGAACCCCACGCCAATTTTTTTAATAATAAATCCTTTATTTTAATACTAAATGACAAGTACAGTAACCAACACTATCACTGTACTTCATATATATGTGACTGACATGTTTCTATCTATCTAATCTATGTGTGATGCTCTATCTTTCTGTTCTAAATTGTCGGGTACCGCTGCTGAATTGCCGGCCGGCTTTTTTAAAGAGACAGTGCATGAAAACACTATTATTTTTTTAAATAAATCCTTTACACTAAATGACAAGTACAGTAAGCAACACTATCACTGTACTTATTATATATGTGACTGACATGTTTCTATCTATCTAATCTATGTGTGAAGCTCTATTCTTTCTGTTCTAAATTGTCAGGTACAGATGCTGAATTGCCGGCCGGCTTTTTTAAAGAGACGGTGCATGAAAACACTAATATTTTTTTTAATAAATCCTTTACACTAAATGACAAGTGCAGTAACCAACACTGTCACTGTGCTTCTTATATGTGTGACTGACATGTTTCTATCTATCTAATCTATGTGTGATGCTCTATTCCTTCTTGTCTAATTTGTCGGGTACCGGTGTATGCCGCTGCTGAATTTGCCGGCTGGCTTTTTTAAAGAGAGTGTCTTCTGAGCAGTTTGTCAGCTTTTGGACACCTTTGCAGGTGTTTTCTATGTGTTTCTATGTGTTTTTGTTTGCCTGCCATTGGTTTTAACGGTGTTCGACGGTGTTCTAAGGTGTTCGACGAACAGTTCGACGAACAGTTCCTCGAACATCCCGGTGTTCGACGAACCGAACCGAACCCGAACACTACGGGGGTGGCTCAACACTACTCTTGACTCACTTGAAGCTGGCTGGGTGAGAGGCCGAATCTACAAATGGAATAGTGAACAGCTCTTCGGAGTATCCAAGTGTGGGATCAGTTGTCTTCGGGCACTCAGCATGGTGGGAGGGAGGAGGATCAAGGTGAGGAATATGCATTCCAGACTCACGGCTACTGAAACTTGATCATGTTGAAGACAGGGTGGTGGTGGTGGTGGCAAAGTGACTGGAAGCATTATCTGCTATCCAACTAACAACCTTTTGATCCTGCTCTGTGTTCAATAGTGGTGTTTTGTAGTCCCCTAGTAATTGGGACAGGAAGGTCAAGCGACAAGATGTGGGTATTTGTTGTGGCACAATTTCAGCTTGCTCATGGCCACGTCCTCGGCCTCTGCATGGACCATCACCATCACATCCACTTCCCCGTCCCTTGCCACGCACCTTGCCCATTTTTAATGGAGGACAATATTTTCCACGTTCACTAGAAATACCTGATTTTGGAATGCAGTTATATGTGATATGTCTGACAGAGAACCACAATTTTAAATAGCAGGCCTGTAATTTGCTAATACTATTCTTCACAGACACCTAGTGTGAATAGCTTGACCGACACACTGCAACGAAATTAAAATGGAAGAAATGGCTGATTTTGGAACACTCTTATATGTGATATATCTGACAGAGAACCACGGTTTTAAATAGTAGGCTTGTAATTTACTAATATTATTCTACACGGAGGCCTAGTGTGAATTGCTTCACCGACACACTGCAATGGAATGAAAATGGAAGAAATGTATGATTTTTGAACAGTCTTATAGATGATATGTCTGACAGAGAACCATGGTTTTAAATAGTAGGCCTGTAATTTACTAATATTATTCTACACAGAAACCTAGTGTGAATAGCTTCACAGACACACTGCAACAGAATGGAAAAGGAGGCCAATATTTTACACATTCAGTTTAAATTTCTGGATTTTTAGCGTTGAAATATGGAACAGATCTGGCTTTATTCTGCAGTGAGAACAAGCAATTGGAGCAGAAAAATGGTGTACTCTGGATTGCTTTTTAAGCAAATATCCAGGATTAAGATGAAACATTGGCCCCTGATATCTGGGCTATGTCTAGAAATATCTGTAATTATTACAGCAGCAGACAGGACGTTCAATGGACCCTCTTGTGCTGTATCATACACTGCTGTCTGCCACGTATGCTGCCTGCCTGCCTAGCACTGATTATACAGTATGCAGCTGGATTAGTCCTCAGAAGGACTGTAAGTTCAGATGGATATATATATATATATATATATATATATATATATGTATATATATATATGTTGAGGAATACCTTTACTAACAGGATGTTCAATGGACCCTCTTGTGCTGTATCATGCACTGCAGTCTGCCACATACGCTGCCTGCCTGCCTAACTCCTGCTATCACCACTGAATATATGCAGCTGGATTAGTCCTAAGAAGGACTGTTAGTTCAAATGGATATAGATATATGTTGTAGAATACCTATGCTAACTAAAACCAAGCAAATCTCTCCCTGACGCAGCAGCAGCTCTCCCTACTCTGCCTGGTTCCGGAGTAGACTGTGACGAGCATGGCGGTGCTTGGTCTTATATACACCTGATGATGCTGTGCAGCCAGCCAATCACTGTAATGCCGACAACCAACATGGCTACGGCATTACAGTCCATGGCAGGCAATCCCTGTATGTTCATTGGTTCCCTAAAGAGCGCCAAACATGCAGGGAGGGGACCCAAGTTCCCACCCGAGCAACCCGGAAATACTCACCGAGCTTGTCGAGCATAGTGTTGCTCGGGAGAGTACCGAGCAGTGGCGAGCACATTCACTTATCACTAGTAATAGACAATGTGTACATGCAATTGCATATGGTTAAGGTATATAACAGATAGAGAATACAGATATGCTAGCTATAAAGTGAAAATATATGTAATGTAATTTATGCTGTACTCGCTGTAATAGAACAATCGAGGAACCCAAGGCTGCCTGGTGCCCACCCGAAGCGCGTTTCACCGTTGACCTTCGTCAGGGAATCATAGATTACAGTATGAGCTAATTTTTTATTTACTTTTCATACTTACCCTATATTGTTTCATTTCACATACCTGTCATACTCCTGTGTTGCATTTTTCTGTCTTCTTCAGAAATGCAATAGATGTGTGTTTTGGATTATTGTAACATTGGAAAAGTGCACGTCTACCAAGGGCATGGAGTGATGGTAGCATATTCTCTTTCAATATAGAGCAGTTCATCTGTGAATTCATGATACCATCAAAGAAATGTAGCACCTGGACACCAGCAGCACTCATGCAGCCTCATATACGGACACAGCCACCACCATATTTCACTGTAGGTACCATGCATTTAGGAAAATGAATTTAGAAACTGATGAAGGCAAAGTTCGGTCACACCAAATATTGATTTGATTTTCATTTCTCTTTTGTTTATTCACTTTGCATTTTAGAAATTGATAAAAATAAGCTATTAACACTTCTATTTTTTTGGGAAATCTTCACCTAAAACTTTTGCACAGTCCTGTATACATAAGATGACAACTCTATATGTAGAAAATACTAATATATAAACATTAAGACTGGCATTCAAAGACTGACATAACATCTGCTTCTCAACTGAGGAAAAGAAAAATTGATGGATGGCCCTGTGCACTCGACAGGGGGATGAAATAAAGATTTTTTTTTTGTTGTTATTCTGTACAGTCATATCACTCCTGGAAAATTGTCTTTGTGACTGGAGAAGTGACCTGTAACTGTTAGACGCTTGTGCCTCACAGCCACGTTTAGTGCGTCCAGATGGGGCACAGACAGAACAAGCATCAGTGTTCTCGCCGTCCTGTTATACAACAGAATTAATCTCATAAGATGTTTGTGTCATTATATTCTGTCTTCGAGCCCGCTGCTGATGAGATTGCAAGCAGAAATGCAGCTTTCCATTTCATTTAATATCTTCTCTAGGCAGATTTCTCCTAATATTACTGCTTTTGTTAATCCATTGCTTCCTCTTGGGGAAAGTTGATGTAATGACAAGCTCAGCAATTCATCAAAGGCTTCCATAGGACAGCCGGCCTTAATATGCTAATAATCACACAGTTTAACCCTTCGAGTGAATCAGCCTATTTATCTTCGAGCGATGTCAATTAAGGTCTTGTCTAGTTAGGACTTAAGGCGTTGTCTCCTGGGAGATTCAATTCTTCTCCCTAATGTAAAAGCGGAAACATCAATTTTTTTTTTTTTTTAACGTCCCCAGCAGTTATTTACAAATTGCACATTAATCATCCCTAAATAACAAGTCACTCATATATATTAGATCTTGTTCCATGCGGACTCCAGAACGGTGCTTTTACAAAACATCCATTTATCTGACAGGCGTTGGAACCTTAATTGTTCTAGTCTGTGGTCCTGCACTGTTACATCATCGACTTTGCAGGTAGTCTTCATAGCGGAGCTCATTCAATCCCTTTCAATGGATTTTCAGTGATCCTTGATCAAACTTTCCAGTTGCACTATTGGACGATGTAAAGAGCAGTCTATAAAATTGACGTGGTGTTAAGTGCTGTGAAAGTGCCATCAAACTTACATGCACAACATAGCTGGTATTTCAGCAGAAAAGCAGTATTTTACTAATGTTTAGACTTTACCTATAACGGATGTAGACACCTTTGTTTTATAAAAATAAATTTGACATACTTTAATTAATAAAATTGCACAAACTTTCTATCTGCCATCTACATTTCTTTATTCATTTTCAGCACCCTGATCCAAGTTTCCAATTTTTCTTTTTTAGGAGTGTCTATCTCAGTAATATAGGTTGAATGTTAGGACTCTGTGTATTCAGGATTCTGCTTTATCAGCACAGCTTCTATCCTGCACGTATTTTTTCTTCATTTGAATTCCTCCTTTTCTACAGCCTGTTTTCTCTTCCCTCTCTTAGACTTTCTTCCCTCTTCACAATGTGGAGATCTGTGTACAACTCCTTCACATGCCCTGATGCTATTCCTAACATTCAGGGAAGGAAGAGAGAAGCAGAAAGAGCTGTCAGAACTAAGAAGGAGCTCTGACAGATTTGTAATATTGGCAACCCAGGTCCCAACAGAGAGTACAGGGGGTACAGATTTACGCCTCTACTGCTGGTCTTTGGACTTTGGTGCTTGTATCTTAAGGACTTAAGATGCAAATACATTATCACTACATGTTAGCAAAACCATTAACAGGCGGCAATACACATCACAGACATTGGGTGGCCAGACATAGACACTTACAGCATAGATGACTTCCAGTAGAGTATTCAGAAATTATGATTTTTTTCTCAAGGCTTCTTATCTTGCCAAGAGCAATAAAAGGGAGACGCAAACTAGACAAGTCACTAGAGATGAAGAGTAATTACAAAGAAGTATAGAGGGGTCAACCAAATAGTGTAGTCAAACATTCTAGGTCATAACAAATCAATCGATGAACAGGGAGAAAAAGGATATTAACAAGGGGCAGGATATTAACCATCATAGCTGGCAATGGCAAAGGGCATATTACTTTTGAAATAGGGCAACCAGTCCCCTGAATTATTATCTGGCTGTCTGCACGACATATAGAATATTGTGAGATCAGCCAGGCTCGCCAAGGAAGGCAGAGTAGCCGAACCTACAGGTCAGTATGTTCACGTCATAGAGGAGTAAAATATTCAGAGTTACTCACCTGTCGGAGGTCCATTGCCAAGTGTTGCATCACGTCCCCTTTCCTACAGATCTTGTGTGAACAGGTTGTTTGGATGCAACAGCGCAGACAATGAGGAGACAGTGATAATCAACCAATGCTATTTATTTGACTAACACAGAAGGGAAATCTATCTATTAGTATATATTTATGTATACAAGTGAGCACAATATAATACTGAGGTCAATACAGTATATTATGACGCTATTAAAGTACAGATCGATGCAAGGTTCTATTATATGCATCATTCCTATTATCTAGCATTTAAACAAAGGATAGCAATGCTTAGCCTTTATGTTCTATCTCAACGGGCGTCTCTCTCTGTACTAGACCCATCACAGTCTTATATTCCTCTAGAGATTCCAATCATTACACTGGCCCTAAAGGGGGTCACTGGTATTTTCCACTAGGCCACAAGTCCCTCATATGTGACTCACTTAGTACGCCATGTGTTCGTCGTAATGGCCGCCTTCATTCCCTGAAGTGCAGCCACGGCTCACACCCTGTACCGTACGCCTACATTGAAAGTAAAGGCCCATAGGAATGGTCCTCTGCTACAGACAGATTGTCTCACAAGCCTGGTTCGGCTCTGGTCACGGTCTTCTACTGGTGCGGGTAACGGTCTTCTACTGGCGCGAGTCATGGTCTTCTACTAGCGAGGGTCTTGGTCTTCTATTGGCATGAGTCATGGATCTTCCTCTTAGCTCAGGTCATAGATCTTCCTCTTAGCTCAGGTCACCGATCTTCCTCTTACCTCAGGCCACCGATCTTCCTCGTAGCTCAGGACACCAATCTTCCTCTTAGCTCGGGCCACCGATCTTCCGCTTAGCTCAGGCCAATGATCTTTCTCTTAGCTCAGGCCACTGATCTTTCTCTTAGCTCAGACCACCAATCTTCCTCTTAGCTCAGGCCAACAATCTTTCTCTTAGCTCAGGCCAACGATCTATCTCTTAGTTCAGGTCACCGATCTTCCTCTTAGCTCAGGCCACCGATCTTCCTCGTAGCTCAGGCCACCGATCTTCCTCTTAGCTCAGGCCACCGATCTTCCCTGTAGCTCTGGCCACCGATCTTCCTCTTAGCTCAAGCCAATGATCTTCCTTTTAGCTCAGGCCACTGATCTTCCTCTTAGCTCAGGCCACCCATCTTCCTCTTAGCTCAGGCCACTGATCTTCCTCTTAGCTCAGGCCACCGATCTTCCTCTTAGCTCAGGCCAACGACCTTCCTCTTAGCTCAGGCCACCGATCTTCCACTTAGCTCAGGCCAAAGATCTTCCTCTTAGCTCAGGCCAACGACCTTCCTCTTAGCTCAGGCCACCGATCTTCCACTTAGCTCAGGCCAAAGATCTTCCTCTTAGCTCAGGCCAACGACCTTCCTCTTAGCTCAGGCCACCGATCTTCCACTTAGCTCAGGCCAAAGATCTTCCTCTTAGCTCAGGCCACCGATCTTCCTCTTAGTTCAGGCCACCGATCTTCCTCTTAGCTCAGGCCAACAATCTTCCACTTAGCTCAGGCCAAAGATCTTCCTATTAGCTCAGGCCACCGATCTTCCTCTTAGCTAAGACCTTCTCTGGTATCTGACCGCTCTCAGACCCTTCTGGGGTGATGGTGGCTGTAATTCCATTTTGCAGCCACACAACCTGCCTGGTACAGGCTTTGGTGCAACTGACTGCTTCTCGTCCTGGCCAAGCTTTTTATATTTAGTAATTGCGCCACAACTATCACCTGATCCAGCATTATCTTCAATCTCTTCCCCGGGAGAACAGATCCTTCACTTCTGGGGTTCCTACTAAAGTGATTCTTTTTGCTTTCACTTTCTTTATAGCCTTCAACCATCAGATGGCGATGTTTACTTGCAGATGCAGTCCTCTCTCCACCACCCCCTAACATTTGTCACCTCTACTGCATACCTATGACATCATCCTTTCAGGTCATTTAAACCCAGCTAAGGTAGCAGGAGGTTGTTACCTGCCACGATTTAGGGCAACAACACAGCTACAAATCCTCTACACCATTTCCTAGTACTTCTATAACTTTGAAAAAACTCTGCTACATCGTAACCTAGCTCTGCTTCAACTCTGCTGCATCATTCTTGAGCTCTGCTACAACTCTACTTCATTGTTAAAATTCTGCTTTATCTTTTTCCAACTTTGCTTCATCCTGGTAACAGCTTTGCTATATCATTGATTACAATTTTGCTATGTGAATTGCCGTAGTTCCAACTCTGCTACACAAGTTTCCGTGGCTCAAACTCTGCTATATCAGTTGCTGTTGTTTCAGCCCAGATACACCAGGTTAATTCCAGCTGTGCCACTTCTGCCATAAAAGGTCCAAATGATGCGCCCTGCTGCACCAGCACCATCGGTCCGTGCTGTATGAGAACTCACTCATCTGGACCAATGGCTTTGACGATACATCTCACCAGGACAGACATAAAATTAGTTTTAGTTTATAGATAAGTCCATGTCCCTTTTATTACTATTCTATTCCTGAATTCTCCTGGTCTCCTTCATAGGTACCAGAAGTTGGATGACAATCACTAATGGAATCCACTAGAGAGCTCAGCATTCTGCAGACCCCTAGCAGCCTCTGAATTTGCTTTGTTTTGCTGAGTTACAGTCGATAACAATGCAGATTTAGAACTCTTTCAAGTTTTGTGGGAAGCTGTGTGTCAATCCCTATGGGCACTGTAATGGCTGCCATTAGAAGTTGTTATGTAGCATCCGCTATCTGCGTGGGATTACTCCGAAGCAACTGAATAGAATATTAAACACTTGACACAAAAGAACGACTCAGGGATATATATTTTCAGGGTACTTATTTTTTTTGGGGGGGCGGGGGAGGGGATACTCTTTAATATTTCATCACATGGAATGTGTGATGAGCACATTTCTGATCTGCACATGAAAATATGTGAGCAACTTACAGGAGTTACGTCAGATAAACAAAGAAGATCCTATTTTCCGGATACATTATTGTAAACTGGGTGTCAAATCTATGGAAAAGGAACTGCAGCACAGAGCCCAGCTACAATGCATTCCCTAGTCCACTGATTGGGCATGTTAATTGGGCACTATACAAGAAGAAAGTAGCAAATAGTTAGAAATGCAACTGCTATTGGTGCTATCTTTGGACCATACTAATTGTTCTAATACCAGAAAAGGTGATGGTGCTGTTAGACATGAAACACGTTTTGACCCTGTAACAGGATCTTCTTCAGGATCGGGTTACAAAACATGTGCACCTGACAATAATAAGTTTTTAACTGTACCATCACCTTTCAATGTGTTTCTGCCATTACAAGAGGACAAAGCAATGGCAATAAAATCAGCCATTCTTAGAATTTGCCATAATACTTCATGAAGCAATCTTGTTGGATGAAAGATTGCTGTAGGCAACTAGGCTTAGAGTTTGACTCCTTCACATTGGTTGGGTCGACCAAAAAGTGTCTTCTAGACTTTTGTTTTTACTAGCCTGAATTGCCCAAATTTACTTCACTAACATTGTACTCTTTTCTTTGAAAAATGGGTCAAGTTTTAGTCAACTATTTGGGAAGAGTCATTCTAAGGATATGTACACACAGCATTTTTTTTCCTTACTGATGAAGCTGCCAAAGACATTCTAGGTATCGCTAGCGTCTTTTTTTGTCTGAAGCCTATTTTTTAGCCTTTTTTATTGTTTCATGAGAGCTTGTTCAATACGTTTATCCACTAGTGTTTTTTTTTTTTTTAATAATTTTTGAGTTTTTTTTTTTTTTCTACTGGAGTTTTCCTGCCGGTTTTTCAAGCAAACGTATTGGCAAAAAAGTTCCTGGGTGTCTTCTGAGCCTTCCCATTGACTTGTATTGTAAAGTATAGAAGATCTTCAGGTCGGAAGCCACCTGAAGAACAGTCTGCTCACTTCTTTTAAACACTTTGCCTCTTTGGAAATTTTTAAAAGATGTTTGAAAGACTGAAGATATGCACAGAGAGTCATTTTTACATAGCAATGTATTGCAGCATATGTTCATCCTTTTGAGCGTTTCATTAGCGCTTATTCAGGTGGGTTTCAGGGAGTGGATCTGCTAGAAAAAGATGTGTGCACATACCCTAAGAAACTACTGCATGAAGCACCAACCAACCTAACACTGGCCCGGCTTCCCCATCCCTTTAATAATTGGCCCTCATTAGGCTAATATAGGAAAATAGCTACTAATAATGGAGCCTTCAGGACAAGGCCAGGAGAAAATTAGAAATTTTTTTCTTTTGTTTGTATCTTCCAGACAATGGGGCAGTTTTTGTATACAAAATGAACTGAATGTAGCTCCATAGTCCATACGTGCGATGCTCATCATTCCCATTGTATTTGCAGAAGTCATTAGCCATTGACTTAATAGACGTTAGGCCCATCAACAGTGGGACTCTACACAAAGCCAAGGCTAATTTGTTTGTTGCTTAACACAACGTTTTCCACGTCTGATGGATCGCACTATTTCCATCCCTATAATAGGCTTTTATTTGCGAGAGAAAAACCAAAAACCTGAATGTGCACAGGATCAAATAGGAAGCCCACACCGATGATGGGTAATGTAATTCTGTGTGAGTGAAGCGTTCTGCCAACAGAAAGCAGATTTTTAATCACAACCAAATGAGAGATTTTTCATTGGTCTCCAGCATTTATAATTCATAACTCTTTTATTACGGCTGGAGGCAAAAAGAAAAGTTTGATTTTGAAAAAGCCACATTTGAGGGAGGTGGTGGCGGGGGGGAATGTTGTGTGCAAGTCCTATGTGTCTTGTAAGGACGACTAAATGTTGTGCCAGAATTAAAGTATTATAACAATAAAAAAAGATAATTTTTGGCCCTATATTATATATTTTGTGAAGATTTGAGGTTGTGAGTTGTAATAATCACCTACGCAGATTTACGATGAAACTATTTTTTATTCCTTACATTCATGGTTTTACAACAAGTCCGAGTAGATGACCAAAATACATTGCCCCCAGTCCACAAGATCCCCTCCCCGGGGCCAGTAGTCCCACTGTCCCAAAGTCTCCCAACATTTGGTTAGCCCACAGATTTAGTATCTGCCACCAGTATAGTCTGTAGCCACAGTGCATGCTCCTCCAGATGACAGATAACACAACCAAACCCCATATATCCAGCAGCAACAGTCCTTAGGAAAGTTAGTCAAATCCAAACAACAGATCCCACTGTAGCACGTGTTTCCAGCCCAGCCGGCGACCAATCTCTGAACTCCATAGGCCATCAATCCATGGGCTCCAGGACCTCAACAATCTATACTAGCCCCTTAACGTCCCTCCACCAACTCTCACTAAAACATGTGGCTTAATTGTCCTCCCTCTCCTGTCAACAGCCCCCTGGATTGGCAGAAGTGTTCACACCATGCCCCTTAAACATTTGCTTTTAGCTCAAAGAATGAAGAATATTCCAGAAGCCCATCACCTGGGACTGCATGTGAGACCCCATGTGGTGATGGCTCCATGGGTCTACTATCTCCATCCACACAATTGGACTGGTGACTGGGAGAACAATGGCTTGATTGCTTTAATTGATTACCAATCTTGGGCCTGGCCTTATGTATGCATGAGATTCAACCTACATGTCTTCCTCTGCTTACTGAATGTAAACATTGATTCCTGAGGCTGAACTGACCAGCAAGCAAATGTCTAATAAAACACAGCAAGCAAATCTTTAATATAACACAACAATAAGATTGATGTAACCGGTGCTCCATGCTGGAAAAAGTCTGCATCCCTTAGAACCGCTGCTTCCGCTCTATGTCCATAAGTCCAACAGTCTTTAGAACAAGGCCAGCTCCTCACATATTTCATTCTACTTCTACGAGACCTTCACACAGGGGAGTATAGAAAAATCAGATTTGACCCCATTCCTTGTTGAGAGATCTGATCTGGACAATGTTCTTAGAATTTTCACTTGCGTTATCTCTGATTTCAGTCATTTACCCCCTTAGATGCCATCATTAATAGTGATCATCGCATCTAAGCTTTTAATCAGAAGGAGAGTTCTTCCTCAGTCACGTCATCTGCTCCACTTTCCTCACGGAAGCGTATTAGGTCCTGCCAAAGTTTTAAGGTATGTTCACAGGATTTGCAGATTTCCTTTTGGAAAACAGTCAATCATCTAAAAAATCCCCACTATACCTCACCTCTATGACACTTTTGTGACAAGGCTTTCACTGGTCCAACCTTCAGCTTCGACATGTCATCATATGATGGGCTAGACAACATTTCTTCACCGGTGGCCAGGAGGAGACTGTCAGGCAACCAGGCTGATAATATTAGTGGCAGAAAGTAAGTATACTGATTATTTTTTATTAAACTGATTTTTTTTTCTTTGACAATTGTTGACATGAACTGATGTTTCAGTGGATCAGCAGGTAATCTGCAGCAAAATCTATGACAAATTGGTTATGTTGCAAAATTTGAGTCCCCCATTAAATTCAATGGGGAAAAATCTTCAAGAAATCCACAACCAATGTGCAACAGAAATTAAGATGCTACTAATCTACAAATCCACACATTGCGGAAAATACATTTTGCTGAAGATCCTGGACGGCAAATCTGCATTATTTCAGGTGCACGATGTAACCTTAAGGTATGTTCACACATGTAGTTTTGCAGAGTTTTTTTCTACAGCCCAAACCTTCACATATAAAAGCAGCTATTTTTGGCAGCAGTTTTTTTGCAGCGTTTTTCAGGCTGATTCCATGTGTGATATGTCTACAGTACATGCTAATAAAGTTAATTGCATTCACCAAAAACACTTCAAAAACGCAGCACAAATGTTACGTTTTTGTAGCATTTCTGCAGTTTTTCATGACTTTCAATGGGTGAAAAACTCTGCAAAAAACGCTAAAAGAATTGATTTTTTAAAACTCTGCAATTCTCAAATTCAGTCAGGAAAGAAAAAAGTGCACGTGCATGAGATTTAAGCTTCTTTTTCGCCTGAAAAACAAACTAATAAATGCTACAAAAGCACCACATGTGAACATACCCTTACACTGACATCCAATAGAAAACTATAGAAGCATATAAGCCATCCTACTCTGTTGAATTGAATAAAAAAAATTCTGGAACTCAGAAAAATGCAACATAAAAACATTTTTCAAGTGTTTTTATTGTGCAGCGGTAGTAAAGCTAAAAACCCCAAAAGACTCTATAAATTTGGTATCTTTCTTATCGGACTCATCCGCTGTAGAGAGTTAACCTGTTGTTAGATGCTAAAGATGAGATAATCAATTCTAATCTACTCTTAAATTTTTGAGATTCAACT
Source organism: Phyllobates terribilis (assembly GCF_046119375.1). Taxonomy (NCBI): domain Eukaryota; kingdom Metazoa; phylum Chordata; class Amphibia; order Anura; family Dendrobatidae; genus Phyllobates; species Phyllobates terribilis. The sequence continues at coordinate 358,362,290 of NW_027362769.1, read as the reverse complement.
TGAGAGAATCCAAAAAAATGGTGGACAACCAGCTGCCATTTTGAGGGTAATAAACTATTATTCTCATCCACTTTGTCTCTGCCCATACCTGTCCTGATGTTATCCATTTTGCCGATCGCTCCTCTATAACCTTCTTATTTTGGGACCTGAGCACTGCTGTTCTTCACTAGACCCCACACCATCACCTGTCTCATGTCACTAATGTCAAATGCATACATTGTGCACCCCGTGATGGCATAAAGCCTCGTGAAGAATAGCAGCACCGGAATCCCAGAATGAGATGAAGGCAAACACAGTTCTGGGATGTATTAAGAGAAACACAGAGTCTAGATCAGGGGTCTCAAACACGCGGGCCGCGGGCCGCATGCGGCCCCTGAGGCTGCTTTATGCGGCCCGCAGGCACAGACCCCTTGATGATCCCGACCAGGTCCAGGAGGAGCCGCCGACAGCAGCGCTGCATTGCCGCACAGAGACTGTTTCCCAGCACAGCATTTCCAATGCCAGCCGCTGGCCAATCAGAGGCCAGCAGCTGATATCTGCGTGTCGGCGCAGCGAGTATGACGTCATTGCCATATGCAGATGTCAGCTGCTGGCCTCTGATTGGCCGGCGGCTGACATTGAAAATGCTGTGCTGGGAGACAGTCTCTGTGCGGCAATGCAGCGCTGCTGTCGGCGGCTCCTCCTGGACCAGGTCGGGATCGTCAAGGGGTCTGACTCTGTGGTGCCTGCGGGCCACATCTGCAGGAAGGCCGCCGAGGGAACGGAGGACAGGTGAGAATCATCTTTTTTTTTTTTTTATGTGTGTGAAGAACAGCACAGGGGGCACATAGCCACAAGAGGGGACCTGGATGGGGTACATAGCCACAGGATGGGGACCTGGATGGGGCACATAGCCACAAGAGGGGACCTGGATGGGGCACAGAGCCACAGGATGGGGACCTGGATGGGGCACATAGCCACAAGAGGGGACCTGGATGGGGCACATAGCCTCAAGATGGGGACCTGGATGGGGCACATAGCCACAAGAGGGGACCTGGATGGGGCACATAGCCACAGGATGGGGACCTGGATGGGGCATATAGCCACAAGAGGGGACCTGGATGGGGCATATAGCCACAAGAGGGGACCTGGATGGGGCACATAGCCACAAGAGGGGACCTGGATGGGGCACATAGCCTCAAGATGGGGACCTGGATGGGGCACATAGCCACAAGATGGGGACCTGGATGGGGAACATAGCCACAGGATGGGGTCCTGGATGGGCCACATAGCCACAAGATGGGGACCTGGATGGGGCACATAGCCACAAGATGGGGACCTGGATGGGGCACATAGCCACAAGATGGGGATCTGGATGGGGCACATAGCCACAAGATGGGGACCTGGATGGGGCACATTGCCACAAGATGGGGACCTGGATGGGGCACATAGCCACAGGATGGGGACCTGGATGGGGCACATAGCCACAAGATGGGGACCTGGATGGGGCACATAGCCACAAGATGGGGACCTGGATGGGGCACATAGCCACAAGATGGGGATCTGGATGGGGCACATAGCCACAAGATGGAGACCTGGATGGGGCACATAGCCACAAGATGGGGACCTGGATGAGGCACATAGCCACAGGATGGGGACCTGGATGGGGCACATTAGTACAAGATGGGGACTTGGATGGGGAACATTACTACAAGATGTTTGCCATTATTACTATATGATGCTAATTGTAAGACAATATTACTGAATGTGGCCAATTGGGGGAAACAAAATTGTAAAAATCAAAAAAATAAAAATAAAGCATGAAAAAATATTGGGCACTAAAAATGCTGTTTTATATGTAAACTAAAGTAAACACAAAAAAGTGCACGTTTATTATCGCCACATCCATAACGACCCAAGCCATAAAAAAATAAACACGGAAAAAATGTTCAAAAGGTGTATACAAAAAAAAATGGTATCACTAAAAATGTCACATTGAACAAAGAATGCGGCCCCCCAAATTCAAATTTTTTCCATGTGCGGCCCATATACCCAGCCGAGTTTGAGACCCCTGGTCTAGATCATGTGAAGTAATTATCCCCCTCTGCTCCTCCTTGATCAGACCTCATCTGGAATACTGTGTCCAGTTCTGGGCCCCATATTTTAAAAAAGACATTGAAAAACTGGAGCAAGTTCAGAGAAGAACTACCAGGATGGTGAGTGGACTTCAAACTATGTCTTACAAGGAACGGTTAAAGGTTTTGGGAATGTTTAGCTTGCAAAAAAGAAGACTGAGATTAGACTTAATAGCTGTCTACAAATATCTCAAGGGCTGTCACATTGTAGAAGGATCATCCTTATTCTCATTTGCACATGGAATCACGAGAAGCAATGGGATGAAACTGAAAGGGAGAAGATACAGATTAGATATTAGAAAAAACTTTTTGACAGTGAGGGTGATCAATGAGGGGAATAGGTGGCCACGAGAGGTAGGAAGGTCTCCTTCTATGGGAGTTTTCAATCAGACATTGGACAGATATCTGTCTGAGATGGTTTAGTGAATCCTGCATTGAGCAGGGGGTTGGACATGCTGACCCTGGAGGTCCCTTCCAAATCTAACATTCTAGGATTCTGTGATAATAGATGATAGAGAGGTCAATCAGTGGACCGGCGGTGGTAGGAGAGGTAGGGGATGGCTGAGGTGAGTATAGGATTTTTTTTACCCGTAGTTTTTATTCACACCAAATTTATTTGGCGTGAATTTATTTTCTTGGCCAAATTTGAGCATATCTGTTGATTTCAACTTTCACCAGATTTATGAATATAAAAATTTCAACTTTTACCATTTCCCTCCAAATAAATGTAAGAAAAGATTCCAATTTTTTATTTTTCAGTACCGAGACCCATCTTACCTCAGACCCCATAAAAGTTGCATGGTCGGCTTCTATGGAAGTTTTTCCGTTGCCTTCACAATTCACAAGGCAGATAGCAAATAAACTGTTTTCAACCCTCGTTCTAGAATTGTGTTAATTGTATTCCGTAAAACTATGGGATATCAGTTTCTTTCGGAGCTGATACGTATCAGCTAATTAGAACATTTGAAATAGTTTTTTTTTTTATATATCCCTCTGTACAATGAATGCTGTAAACATTCTTATCGCGCAAGATATTAAAAAAGACCTTTTGTCTACCTGAAGAAAAACATCTGGTCGTCATAGAAACTTGGAAACAATTATGTTTGTCTCACTTTATTTTTACATATATTATTTTTTTATTATTTATATGATCAAAAAAAAAACCTGAGCTTTAGACATTGATGAGATTCTGCTTTTCTTTCAATAGACTGCAGATTATATGGAAGGAATCCAGCAGCGTAATTTCCCAATTATCATTTTTAACGCTGCCATCCAGATAATTAATGAAAACGAGAATTCTAATCAACATAAACAATAAAAACCGAGACATAATGTAAAGATTCTGGTCTCCGATGTAAAATCTATAACATTGCCTCCCCACCTATCATCAGTGGTGTATCAGGGGTTACCTGCGGTCAGGGCAAAACAAAACTTGCCCCCGTTGATTCAGTAATAATACCCTTTGAGTACTTCTTTAAAACAAATAAGTCAGTGCCCCCTATATAAAGTATTAATGCCCCCATAAAAAAGTAGTGAGACACTCTGAGTGCCCCCTCCAAAAGGCGTAATTCCAGCTTTGAGTCACCCAAACTTGAAGTTTCTACTCCCCTAATTCTAGTGACTGAGTTCCCTTCTCCCTTGCACACAGTGCGGGGCAGCACAGGGGCACAATGTGATGACCTCTATGAGCTGCATTCATTGGGCACCTAATGTCTTGTAGGCCATATGTGTACACACAGGGGGTACAAAGAAATCATGGGAACCCATAAATTAAATCCTCGGAGAGACTCCTTTCCACTGGAAGCAGCAGTGGCTCTTGGCAGCTCCACCACTGCCACCGATTTGTAATATCTTCCGATGTGGCAGGAGGATTTTGTCCCCCTCACTCTTCATGACCCAACTGCAACTTCTGTACCCCTGATATGTGACCTTAACACTCACCTTCTTCCATATAATTGAGTTGTGATTTACTTCTTTCTGGATGAGCCCCAAAATAAATTCTTTTAGTGGACCCAAGACACTGGGGTGAAATCACTGGCGTAACTTGAAGCTTGTTGGCTCCAATGTAAAATCTTCAACAATACCCCCAACTATCCCAGGTCTTTAATAGTATTGGTATTCTCAAATGGGCCCATATAAGTTCCAGGGCAAGAAAACAACTATAACCCAACCCATGCACCAACTATAGATACCTCCTTGGATGAACCGAGATTTGACCCAAGAGCTTGGAATGGTTGCTGCTCTCTCGACTAGAAGCAATGGGATGAAACTGAATGGGAGAAGATAGAGATTAGATATTAGAAAAAAGTTTATGACAGTGAAGGTGATTAACAAATGGAACAGGCTGCCACGAGAGGTGGTGAGTTCTCCTTCAGTGAAAGTCTTCAGAGGCTAGACAGACATCCGTCTGAGATGGTTTAGTGAATCCCTCCAACTCTACCATTCTATGAATCTATCACCCAACCATGACAGTCACACTTGGGTTGTGAAAGCTGCCGGCCAGTCCGTGCACTGCGGTCCAATTTATACTGTGCCCTAAGAAGATGCCATCAGAAACGTGACCAAGTGGAAACCTAGACTGACTTCATCTTCATTGACGATGCTGTCCAAGGTCCTGAAGACTCCTCTAGCTCCACACAATTCATGCTAAAGTTTTCTTTCCCCAGCCTTGCACCTATTTTCCGAAAAGCTCGGCTCATCTACTTAACTATCAGTCATTTGAGCTGATTTATCCATCTACAGTAAATTAAACCTACCTGCACTGTTTATTTTCCTCCTGCCGAATGAATGAAATGTCAAGCGTTCTTTTTAGCAAACACGCAGGTGTCTGGCTGGGAGGATTTTTGCATCGTGCGAGAGATGTAGAGTTTATGCAGACAGACCTTGCGAGACAAACACACTGCAGCTGTCAGGATTGTGATGATGAATGGGAATTTACCAAGTCAGGTATTCTGCGCTCGCAGCGTGAGAAGAATGCAGGCCGGCAAGAATATGACCTAAGAATAGAAAATACAGTCCCCACTTAAACTGCAACACAATCTCCGGCAGAAAGAAACCTCCAAGATGTTCTAAAAACAATGGGTAATTTATTTCTATGTGAACGGAATTGAAATCTGTAAGGAGACAAAAAAAGAACGGAACTGGTCCATGAGGTCATATGACAAATGGGGGAAAAACATAGCAATTTTATGTTATGGCTACTTTCCTCCAGTAACAGCGCCACATCTCTCTACAGGTTGTGAAAGGTATTGTGGTTTGGCTACATTAAAAGGAAGGCTGAGCGGCAATACCACACACAACCTGTGCACAAGGGTGGTGCTGTTTTGGGGCAAAGGAGTCATTTTTTTTCGAATCCTTTTGACCTATATTACTTGACTGACAATATCTAGCATCCTTTATCATGTCATGGATAGTTTTTTTTTGTTTCCAGCAGTTGTAGCTTCATTTATTATGATAGACAATTTCAAATCTCCGGTATGGAATAAAGGAAAGGGTTAATAAATATGGTAGGTTCAGTCCATCAATGGTCCTAACTAAGCTCAGAGGGCTGCAACTAAGACACATAGAACCCTGATGGCTGCTAATAATGCTGGCCCCAAGCATTTCGTATCTGTGGGCCCATAGATATTTTTCTGGAATCTTTATACACGTGCATGCTCGGTGTGGCTGACCATGCACGTGTTTTCAATGTGGATGTTGAAAGTCCACATGCCCTTTCCTTCTTCTACCCAACATGGTCTGTTGTGGTAGAATTAAGCCATCACAGTACACATTAGTCAGTTGGCTGGTCTCGACATTCATCAGTACAGGGCCTCAGAGTTAGTCCCTCACTTATTATCCGCATTCGAGATGAACAAATCAATTCGACCCGTATAGAATTTTTGTTACAAATTTCCCCCAAAAAATAGACTCCCAGAATTGCTTGATTCACTCAAAACAGATACTGGCATCTGGCTAACCATTTTTCCTGATTCATATTAGGTCTGGAAATGGTTAAAAAAAAATATTATACTCACTTTGCCCTCATCTGTCCCATAGCTCCCCACCAATGGTGTAACTGAACGCTCATGGGCCCCAATGCAAAAGCTCCAAAGTGGCCCCCAATTATTGGAAGTTTTTAATAGTATTTGTATTTTCATAAAAGCCAAAGAAACTTTTTGGGCCCCTTAGGTTCCAGGGCCCGGGTGCGATTGCAGCCCCTGAACCTATTGTGGTTACGCCCCTGCTCCCCACCTGGTCCTCCTCTGACTTCATCCCCCTGGCTACAGTCTTCTTCTTTTCATTCTTCTCTCTTTGGCGCCTCTGGCGATGACTACGCTTCATATGATGCCATGATGTTACCGGGCAGCGCATGTTATGATGTCACGTGGGGTATTATCAGCGCCTAATCATTTGTGGCCTTTTCAGTAAAGATGGAGGAGAAGAAGACCAGAGCCGGTGGAGGATTGGGCAGGAAGCTGCGGCAGCGACACAGGTGGCTATAACATTTTATTAGTGATCGGGGAACATTAGATTTGTATAAAAATAATTGCTACAAATTGCATTTCCCTAAATTGTAGCAAATATGCTAAATTCACATTTTGGCAGATTTGCTTATTTCTAGTCATCATGATGAACGCCATGCTATTTGTGTTGTGCACCTACTTCCATTAATTATGAATAAGTGGCATACAATGCGAATAGCTCAGGATAAAGTCATCAAGATGGCAACTGCTACATGTGGACAAAATTAATATAGTTGTTCCCTTTGGCTAAAATCAAACTCAAGACCACTATCTGCCATGAAAGGAGGACTGGGGGCACTGGTGTAATGGACCGAAACTATGAGTCCAAATGTACATGTAGCTTTTGCACGGGGGTTAAAAAATGTAAATTCTACAAACAGTGGGCAAAACTCAGTCCCACAAAGCCTAAATTAGTGTCCCACATAGACTTACTTAAAGGGGATGTGAAAAAAAAAACTATTGTTTAAATTAGTTTTTGGCGTTAAACGTGTTTTTTTTTTTATAAATTTCTGGCAGTTGTTTTTTTTCCATATCACAATCTTTATTAAAAATTAGAAATCTTGTAATTTTCACACCGGCCACTGGGGCTACTCCAGACTCATACAGCTTTTTTCACTGTTTTCAGAACATTAACAATAAGAACATGGAAGAGTCCAGGAGCCATTTGGTGAGCTGCATATCCTGCTACATGTTCACAGACTTGCCAGTGGAAAAGCCAAACTTCACATGCCAGAAATGCAAGCTTGTGTCCCTGTTGGAGGAAAAGTTGCGAAATCTAGAAGAGAGGTTAACTACCTTGAAAATCATTAAGGAAGGTGAAGAGTTCTTAGACAGAGCAGAATTATCTCTTCATGATTCAGAAAGAGAAGAAATTCGAACTGCACCTGACGAAACAGAGGAATGGAAGCATGTGAGCCAGAGAAGCAGGAGGATCGAGAGGCAGTCAGCACCCATACTGCTCAGGAACCAGTACCAGGCTCTCACACAGGAGAACCATGAAGAAATACAGCAAGATAAGACTTTGCCAGCAATGAATAACCTTGTAAGCCCTCAGAATCCTCCTGGATGGAGAAAGAAGAATGTTGTGAAGAAAAAACGGAGAGTGGTGCTCATGGGGGATTCCCTGTTAAGAGGAACAGAGGCCGCTATCTGCAGACCAGACATAACCTCAAGAGAAATGTGCTGTCTTCCAGGAGCAAAAATTAAAGATGTGTCTGACAGGATATCAAGACTCTTCAGACCTACAGATCACTACCCATTCCTGCTAATACATGTGGGGACAAATGACACCGCAAGAAAGGACCTGGAAACCATCTGCAGTGACTTTGAAGACTTAGGCAAGAAAGTGAAAGAATTGGGAGCGCAGGTGGTCTTCTCATCCATCCTCCCAGTGGATCGCCATGGAACAATGAGGTGGAATAAGATTCTACAGGTGAACAACTGGCTACGTCGATGGTGCCGTCAACAAGGATTTGGATTTCTGGATCACGGAATGAATTACCTATTAGTGTTGAGCCACCCCCGTAGTGTTCGAGTTCGGTTCGGTTCGTCGAACACCCGTGTGTTCGCTGAACTGTTCGTCGAACTGTTCGTCGAACACCTTCGAACACCGTTAAAACCAATGGCAGGCAAACAAAAACACATAGAAACACATAGAAAACACCTTCAAAGGTGTCCAAAAGCTGACAAACTGCTCAGAAGACACAACTAACACATGGAAAAGTGACAAGTACATATAGTCATGCGAAAAGAAAAGAGGTGGAGGAGTAAAAGGAGGGGGAGACACAGATATAGGCATGTCATGCCCTTCTAAAATCCAAAAAGTGAGAAGCCGAGACGGCCAGTCCGCTCCTACCCGTGCCACCTCCGTGTCGCCGGGTTTGTGCCAGAGCCGCGGTGAACCCTGACGGCCAGACCCCTCTCCCAATACTGGTGCCTGTCCGCTGGTGGGTCGAGAGAGCCCCCCTGTGGTGGAGGCAGCTCTAAGCTTTTTAATTTAAATTGTCCCTCTAATTTGAATGAATACACTTTAAATCCATTTACAAGGATCTATTGGAGGGCAAGTCTCATGCCAGCAGCCGCGTAATTCCAGCTCCAGTAGCGTCCACTAAAGCTGCTGCAGTTAAAAAGCTTTTATAAGGATCGAGCTCGGCTGTCCACCGCAAGGCATCCTAGTGCCAGTCCCAGCCCCTATGCCTTGGGGTGCCTCCTGATGCTCTTCACTAAGTATCCCGTGGTCCCGAAGCATTTCCTTTGAAAAAATTAAGTGTCCAAACTACAGGTGGTGTAGCTTGCTTAACAGCCGGGATAATCCGCTGACTAGCAGACACTGCTACTAGGCACAAAGTATTTCCTGGGCTAGATGCAGTTAAAAATTTGTAAGTAGATACTCTCGTTGGATGCTGAGAAAGCATTCCATAGAGTCTCCTGGCACGCCATATATGATTCTCTTAAAAAGCTTGGGGTAGGGGTCTAGGGGACCCTTTTATAGCCAAAATCACGGCCCTGTATCACAATACGTCACCTAGGCTGAAGATAAATGGAACTGTAGCACCGAGGGCTCGGTTGCTACAGACGTATTGCACCTCACCCAGAGGTGTGATATCTCACTCTCAGATAAGGATGGAGTGTGGATCAGGACCCGACACCTGCATGCATTACACCACATTGCCGTGGGGCAGGGCGACCAATATGCCCCTGAGATGGGCACGACAGTCCCTGTCCCTGGCTGGAGTGGGGGGAGGGAACACTGAGGAAGGGGAACCCTGCAGTGCAGGAGCAGGGAGGAAGCAGTTCCTGGGTGCATTGAGAAGGGAGTATAAAAGGTGGGCACCATCTTAGTTCAGTGCAGAGAAGTCTGAGCAGAAGTGGCAGGGAGCAGGGGCTCTGCATGAGCTCTGCTCCGGAGGTGGGCCTAGTAACAGAGGCCCAGGCCTGCAAGAGGGAGAAGGAAGGAAGAGGAGCGGAGAAGGCTCCAGGAACGAGGAATGAAGGGATCCCAGGGGTGCGGACGGGCGAGTCGCCACCGCACGCCCGAATCCACCTGCGTGGAGGGGTCAGGCCAAAGGGGGAGACCGGTCCCCGAACTAGTGGAGGCAGGAAACGACCCTCAGCTAGAAACCGGAGGCTCTGACATTTTATGTGGCGCAGCCCCTTGCTCCACCCGCTAGGAAGGCACCACATAGGGTCAGGGAAACTGGCGCCAAGTTTACCAAGAGGAGGCCCGAGGCAGCCGGACAGAAGTGTTGGTAAGAAAGGCCAGACAAAGGACACACAAAGGGGGTCCTGTGAAGCGCTCCAAAGTTATCTGGGAGTTGTCTGAGCCCCTCACCTGGTGAGCACAGTACGACGTGGGCAGCCGTTACCTGCAGACGTGGTCTGGATAATAAGAACTGTGAGTAAAGGCCCTGAACTGCATCACTGACTCCGTGTCGTTACTGCTGCTGCCCTGCACCATCACCCCCATCCTCCGCATACACTGCCCTGAGGCTATACTCCTCCCGTGGGGAGTTATGCTACGCTCTGCTGCACCCACAACACCAGCCTTAGCGGTCTGCCCTGTAGCGGCGGTTCACTCTGACTGCAATCCACGGGTGGCGTAGTCGGACATTTAAACATCAAAACCACATAAATAGTTCCGCCACTGGTTTGACCGCCCTGAGCCACGGAACCGGATCGCCGCCACGAAGACTACAACCACCAGCATCCACCAAAAAGTGTCCGGCTCCGGGTGTCCCAAGGCCCAGGGGGTGCATCAGAACATTTTCATCACCTTTCACAATCACCAATGGGACAAGGCAGGGATGTCCTCTGTCCCCTCTCTTATACATCCTAGTGACGGAGCACCTGCTCTCATCAATTCGCCATGACCCCAATATTAGGTGGATTGAGGTGGGAGGCACCGAGTACAAGTGCTCTCTATTTGCTGATGATGTCCTAGTATATATCACTCAATCACATATATCCATCCCTGCTGTTATGGCTGAAATAGATCACTTTGTTACATGGTAAAATTTTAAAATCAATGCAGCGAAGTCTGAGGCCCTCGATGTCTCCCTCCCTAAATCCATATAGGATTCCATCCAGTCCAACTTTCCCTTTGCCTGGCCCTCACAGGGTATCAAATACTTAGGAATTCCTATTCATAGAGACCTCTCCCATCTATGTTATCTTAATTTTGGGCCCTTTATTGAACAATTCCATACAGACCACGGTTGGCAAGTTAGAACTGTAAGATTCACTACGTGAACCACTGGTGTTTTGTGGAAAAGCACATGTACACCGCGTTCCAAATTATTATGCAAAAAGTGTTTAGGAGTGATAAGGGAAGAATTTGTTTGTTTGTCAGTTAAACTCATTGATGGTGATGTGTGTCAGGGCTCTTTATATCACTGTAAGCAATTGCAGACACCTGTGCTAATTAGTTTGGCAGGTGTGTCCAATGAAAGGCAAGACTACTTAAGAAGGCTCTCTCACATTATTAAGCAGCCTACATTTTCTGCCAAAATGGGAAAGAAAAAGGATGTGTCGGCTGCTGAGAAGCAACAAATTGTGGAGTGTTTAGGTCAAGGCATGACTACAATCAACATTGTGCGATGATCAGGATGAAGTGTCTTGGCAATCAAGAAGTATGTAGCTGATTCACAGTACACACGTGTGCGTGCTGATAAGGGCAAATTGAGGACTCTTTCCTACAGGCAATTACGTCAGGTTGAAACAGCAGCGGCAAAAAAGCCTTGTCATAGCAGCAGACAAGTTTTTGAAGCTGCTTGTGCCTCCAACGTCCCCCGAACAACAAGATGCAGGGTCCTTCAGAGGTTTGCAGCTGTGCATATGCCATCCTGTCGACCTCCTCTATCCACTTCACACAAGCAGAAACGGCTCCAGTGGGCCAAACATTACATGAAGACTGATTTCAAAACTGTTTTGTTCACGGATGAGTGCCGTGCAGCGCTCGATGGTCCAGATGAATGGAGTGGAGGATGGCTGGTTGATGGACACCCCACGCAAACACGGCTACAGCGCCAACAAGGAGGAGGTGGAGTAATGTTTTGGGCTGGAATCATGGGGAGAGAGATTGTCGGCCCCTTTAGGATCCCTGAAGGCGCTAAAGATGAACTCCATAATGTATGTGGATTTTCTCAAACAGCACTTCCTGCCATGGTTCAAGAAGAAGAACCGTGTATTTCACAGCAAGATCATTTTTCTGCATGATAATGCACCATCTCATGCTGCACATAACACATCTGCATCTCTGGCTGATATGGGCATAAAAGGGGACAAACTTATGGTGTGACCCCCATGCTCCCCTGACCTCTACCCCATTCAGAACCTTTGGAGCATCATTAAAAGGAGTGTCTATGATGGCGGGAGGCAGTTCACATCTAAGCAACAGCTCTGGGAGGGTATTCTGTCCTCATGCAAAACAATTGAAGCAGAAACCATCCAAAACCTGACAAATTCAATGGACGAGAGAGTTCAGAAGCTCCTTTCGAACAAGGGGTCCTATGTGAAAATGTAACATCACCTAGAATAAAGTTTTGAGTTGAAAACTGTTTGATTTCAGTTTCTAACAACCTGCTAATGCTTATAATTTCAAAAATGACCATTTTTTTGGTCTTTATTAAAATGAAAAGGTTGATCGAAAAGTTTGGGGGATCTAAGAGTGTGGCAACCCAGTAGTCATGATTACTTCGAATTCTGACAATATGAGGGTCATGCTGCAGGTAGTGCAGCAAGAAGGCACTTATGTGTCTTGCGCATCTCGGAGCCCCAAAATTATTTTCCGGGCTAGATGCAGCTAAAAATTATTTTTAATTTTAAATCTGGTGAAGCTTATTATAGATGGCCTAATAGGATCAGTGCTGCACACTGCTACAAAGCCCAAATTATTTTCCAGTCAAGATACAGATAAACATGATTAGTAATTTGAAAGCTTAAAACGGTTGGTAGGGTGATTTTAACCAATCATCAAGCTTTTACTCTCCCCAGGATGACACAGGGGTAGAAAAGTCGTTTCGGATCCATGATTTGTTCATCTTTATGAACGTGAGTCTGTCTACATTATCAGTGGAGAGCCGCGTGCGCTTATCTGTCAGCACACCACCAGCAGCGCTGAACACACGTTCAGACAGAACGCTGGCTGCGGGGCATGACAAGATCTCCAAGGCGTAAGTGGCTAGCTCCGGCCATTTATCCAGATTGGAAGCCCAAAAAGAGCAAGGGTCCAGTGACACAGTCGTGGCTTCAATGTTTACTTGGAGATACTCCTGTACCATCGTCTCTAGGCGTTGACTATGTGTCAGACTTCTTGTCTCCTGTGGCCTTGCAAAGGATGGGCTAAAAAAGTGGTGAAATGATTCCGCAAAATTGATGTTACCAGCAGATACTGTGGTTCTGTTACGGTTTGAGTGCTGAACACTTGACGGTCCCACGGTTGGCAAGTTGGAACTGTGAGATTCACTACGTGCACCACTGGTATTTTGTGGAAAAGCACATGTAAGATTCTGCAACAGTCTCTGCTGATACTCCTGCATGCGTGCATCCCTTTCTATGGCAGGAATAATTTCTGCAAATTTACTTTTGTACCGGGGATCTAACAGTGTGGCAACCCAGTAGTCAGGATTATTTCTAATTCTCACAATTCGAGGGTCATGTTGCAGGTAGTGCAGCAAGAAGGCACTCATGTGTGTTGCGCATCCAGGAGCACCAAGTCCCTGTTGTGTTGGTGGCGAGGTAACAATCATGCTTCCTTCCTCTGTCCTCTCCCCCCAACCTCGCACAACAGAAATGTGATCAAGGTCTCCCTCATCTGATGAGTCTTCCATCAGTTCATCCTCCACTTCTTCCTGGGCTCCTGCACCTTCCTCACTAGTTTGGCTGCTACCATGCGCCCTGGTAAAACCATCTCCCCCACCCTCACATGCCTGCCGCCTTGGTGCTGCCGACCGTCTGGACCTTGCAGATGTTAGCCCTTCCGCATACAACTCCTCCTCCTCTACTTCCTCCACCTCCTCTTGTGCCACCACCTGACTCCGAATTCTGTTTAACATGTGCTCCAGCATGTAAATCACCGGAATAGTCATGCTGATAATGGCATCGTCAGCACTAAACATCTTCGTCGCCATTTCAAAACTGTGCAGAAGGGTGCATAGGTCCCTGATCTGAGACCACTCCTCCAGCGTGATTTGCCCCACCTCTGAATCTCGTTGGCCCAGGCTATACGTCAGAACGTATTGCACCAGGGCTTGTCGGTGCTGCCACAGTCGCTGCAACATGTGCAGAGTTGAATTCCACCGGGTAGGCACATCGCATTTTAGCCGGTGAAGTGGCAGGCCCAACGACTTCTGTAGAGATGTAAGTCGCTGAGCTGCGGGATGCGAACGGCGGAAGTGAGCACACAGCGACCGTGCCCTCTGCAGAAGGCCATCTAGTCTGGGATAGTGGGCTAAAAATTGCTGGACAGCCAGGTTCAACACGTGAGCCATACAAGGCACGTGTGTGACATTGCCCCGGCGAAGGGCCGCACCCAGGTTTGCAGCATTGTCGCACACGGCCTTCCCTGGTTTCAGGTCCAGTGGAGACAACCATTCATGAAATTGGTTCTCCAGAGCTGACCACAACTCCTCAGCTGTGTGACTCACATTTCCCAGACATTTCAATGTAAAAACCGCCTGATGACGTTGAGCCCTACTGCCAGCATAGTAAGGAGGTGTGCAGGATCCCTTCTGCGCAGTTAGAAAGCTTGTGGCATGACCAGACAGGCTTTGGGTGCAGGTGGAAGACCGAGAGGAGGTTGAGGAGGCAGAAGCAGTGGAGGAACTTTGACATAAAGAGGATTGACGCACAACTCGTGGGGACGGCAAGACTTGGACAGCAGCCCCTTGTCCTGCTGTCACCATAGTTACCCAGTGCCCAGTCAGCGACATGTAACGCCCCTGTCCATGCCTACTCGTCCAAGTGTCTGTGGTGAAATGCACCCTGTCACACACAGAGTTTCTCAAAGAAGCGGTGATGTTGTGTGCGACATGCTGGTGGAGCGCAGGCACACCTTTCTTTGAGAAGTAGTGCCGACTGGGCATCTGGTACTGGGGCACTGCGACGGACATAAGGTCTCGAAAATCCTCTGTGTCCACCGGCGGAAAGGCAGCATTTCTGTAGCCAAGAGCTTGCAGATGGTGAAATTCAACCTCTTAGCTTTCTCATGGCTAGGAGGAAATGGTCTTTTACTTGTCCACATCTGAGGGACCGAGGGCTGGCTATTGTGCTTAGACGGGGTTGATAAGGGTGTCCCCGGCAAACTGCCGGTCTGTGAGGAAGATGCAGGCGGACATGTTAGGTTGCCTTGATCCAAAGGTGGTGCTATCGATGTCGGACAGCGCTCAACACCAGCTGGTGTTACCACCTCCAAAGAAAATGATGACCTGCCAATCACGCTGGCTGTTGCGGGTAAAGAGGTGGCAGGTCTGCGCCCCAAAACAGGTGTGACTGCTGTCCCCCCAGTCACAGAGGATGAAGAGGCCGCGGATGCACAAGATATGGCAGACGGTGATTGGCCCGGCCGGCTAGGCCGCATTGTAGCACACTGAGCTTCCCACTGCAACTTATGCTTCATGTCCATGTGCCGGTTCATGCATGAAGTACTCAAACTATGTATTTTTTGGCCTCTACTTAGCTTTTGCTGACAAATGTTACAGATAACACGAGTTGGGTCATCTTTATCGATCTGAAAAAATGCCCAGGCTATGCAAGGCTTAGCACCCATGCGACCTGAAGAGCCACCACGACTTGTGGTGAGAGGCAGAGTTGTGTTTGAGGATGCAGTTGTTGACGTGCTTCCAGTACTACGTCTCTGTCCAGGAAGGCGCAACCTGACCTCGTCGTCACTAGCATCTTCCTCCACCTCCTCTGCTGACCTCATCTCTTGGCTGACTGTGGGTTGACAGTAAGTGGGATCTCCGACCTCATCATCATCACCCTGTGCGTTATCACACCCGTCGTCCTCAGAGCCAACCTGTTCCTGCCCTGACAAAAAACTAAAGTTGTCGCTCCAATCAGGTATTTGAGTCTTATCATCGTCTTCCTCATTGTCTCCACCAACAGGAGTTACAGTTTGGGAATGAGGGTCTACATTATGGTCAGAACCTTCTGCGTCTGGTCCTGGATCCGACTCATAAAGATTCTGGGCATCAGTGCAGATCATTTCCTCGTCTGGATTCACAGAAGCGCTGGAGTCGACCTCTGATTCCCAGGCTATAGTATGAGTAAACAGCTCTGCAGACTCAACCATCTGTTCTACCTCATACTCAGACGGGCAGCTGGAGATTTGGGAGCTGTGAGGAAGCAAGTGCGATTTGGGTGACACCTTTGAGGACTGGAGTATTTGTGATGTTGAAGTTGATGTGGAGGAGAGCCCACTTAAAGGAGCACTTGATATCCGTTGAAGCACCTGCTGTTTTTGTGCCTCATCTGGAATTTGTAGCGATTGGCGTGGCCGTAAGAAAGGGATCTTATCACATTGTCAGCTAAAAGAAGTAGACATTTTAGTTTGGCTGGAAGATGGTCTTTCTTCTGCACCTACCCCACGGACACAACCTTTTTCCCCTTCCCAACACGCCTATTCCCCTTTCCACCAGCAGCAGGCCTTTTTCCACTCATTTTGGTGGTTAACTAATTCACAACTCTGGAGTTGTTTGCACAAAAAAACAATGGATGGTAACCGAGCAGAGCTGAGTGGCCAAACTGTGGTATTAGGCCAAAACTATTGGCTGGGTTAGATGCAGAAAAAAATTATTTTTAATTTGCAACCTGATGGAGGTCAGTATAGATGGACTAATAGAACAAGTCCCACACGCTGCTAGAAGCCCAAATATTTTTTCAGAGATAAATGAAGAAAAAAATTATTTTTAATTTGCAACCTGATGGAGGTCAGTATAGATGGACTAATAGACCAAGTCCCACACACTGCTAGAAGCCCAAATATTTTTTCAGAGCTAGATGCAGAAAAAAATTATTTTTAATTTGCAACCTGATGGAGGTCAGTATAGATGGACTAATAGACCAAGTCCCACACACTGCTAGAAGCCCAAATATTTTTTCAGAGCTAGATGCAGAAAAAAATTATTTTTAATTTGCAACCTGATGGAGGTCAGTATAGATGGACTAATAGACCAAGTCCCACACACTGCTAGAAGCCCAAATATTTTTTCAGAGCTAGATGCAGAAATTTTTTTTATTCAATTTGCAACCTGATGGAGGTCAGTATAGATGGACTAATAGACCAAGTCCCACACACTGCTAGAAGCCCAAATATTTTTTCAGAGCTAGATGCAGAAAAAAATTATTTTTAATTTGCAACCTGATGGAGGTCAGTATAGATGGACTAATAGACCAAGTCCCACACACTGCTAGAAGCCCAAATATTTTTTCAGAGCTACATGCAGAAAAAAATTATTTTTAATTTGCAACCTGATGGAGGTCAGTATAGATGGACTAATAGAACAAGTCCCACACGCTGCTAGAAGCCCAAATATTTTTTCAGAGATAAATGAAGAAAAAAATTATTTTTAATTTGCAACCTGATGGAGGTCAGTATAGATGGACTAATAGACCAAGTCCCACACACTGCTAGAAGCCCAAATATTTTTTCAGAGCTAGATGCAGAAAAAAATTATTTTTAATTTGCAACCTGATGGAGGTCAGTATAGATGGACTAATAGACCAAGTCCCACACACTGCTAGAAGCCCAAATATTTTTTCAGAGCTAGATGCAGAAAAAAATTATTTTTAATTTGCAACCTGATGGAGGTCAGTATAGATGGACTAATAGACCAAGTCCCACACACTGCTAGAAGCCCAAATATTTTTTCAGAGCTAGATGCAGAAAAAAATTATTTTTAATTTGCAACCTGATGGAGGTCAGTATAGATGGACTAATAGAACAAGTCCCACACGCTGCTAGAAGCCCAAATATTTTTTCAGAGATAAATGATGAAAAAAATTATTTTTAATTTGCAACCTGATGGAGGTCAGTATAGATGGACTAATAGACCAAGTCCCACACACTGCTAGAAGCCCAAATATTTTTTCAGAGCTAGATGCAGAAAAAAATTATTTTTAATTTGCAACCTGATGGAGGTCAGTATAGATGGACTAATAGACCAAGTCCCACACACTGCTAGAAGCCCAAATATTTTTTCAGAGCTAGATGCAGAAAAAAATTATTTTTAATTTGCAACCTGATGGAGGTCAGTATAGATGGACTAATAGACCAAGTCCCACACACCGCTAGAAGCCCAAATATTTTTTCAGAGCTAGATGCAGAAAAAAATTATATTCAGTTTGCAACCTGATGGAGGTCAGTATAGATGGACTAATAGAATGATGCTATGCCCAAAAGATTTTACTTCACTAGGTGCAGTAAAAAAATTGGTATTCTATACACAGGTGGTATATCTTGCAACACAGATAGGCTACTCCACTGACTAACACACTCTGCAATAGGCCAAAAAGGATTAGCTTTGCTAGATTCAGCCAAATGCTGTGAAAAAAACTTGCACAGCACTGGCACAGACCTGCCTGGCAAAAACTGATAGGAACTGATGTAACCTAGTCCTGAAAAGGACTCCAATTACAATTAGTCTTTACTCCCACAATCTATCTATTTAAGAGCACAGACCTGCCTGATAAAAGTCATAGGAAATGCTGTAACCTAGTCCTTAAAAGGACTGCAATCACAACTATTCCCTACTCCCAAGCTATCTGTATATTTGTGCGAAAATTGGCTTGAAATTAACAAGGTATAGCGCACACAGCAACAGCGGTGCCGTCTAACACGCAGCTGCAGCAGTGAGAAAATGGTGGCGACGGGGAAAATGGCTTGGTCTTATAGGGCAAGGACATGTGACATACACTGCCAATCACACATGCCCTTGCTTGTGTGAAAAAAAGCACTTCGCTCCGTGTGTGCGCTGCTGATAGGCTGACAGATTGCACCTCCCCACTGCAAATGCGGGAAAGAGAAAAAAAAATGGAGATCTTCATTGTTCCTGCAGAGATCCATCCCCTGCCCCTCCCCCCGCCCCGCTGTACACTCAAACTGCGTATTAACATTAATTTTCATCATTACTGAGAAAAAATCCAGTTATGATTTTGGTGCACGAACAGTTATCGAACATAACCTCGAACAGCCGAATTTTTCTCAAATTGTTCGTGTTCGCCGACCGGCTCGAACACCGCCCAAAACAGCTCGAATTTGAGATTGGCGAACAGTTCGAGTAGAACAACGCTCATCTCTATTACCTATACGATGGACTACTTGCTAGAGATGGGGTGCACCTTACGAAGACTGGAAAACATATATTTGGAAGTCGCCTTGCTACACTCATAAGAAGAGTTTTAAACTAGAACAATGTGGGAAGGGAAGCAAAAGGCCAGAAAAAGCCATACAGCTGACAAATACTATTGAGATCTCTGCTACTGGAAGTGGAAAGGAAGAACAAAGACAAAACAATTTAAATAATAAAAATATGGGAGGAAGAGAAACCAATCACAAACTAAAATGTTTTTATACTAATGCACAAAGCATGGGCAACAAACAAGGAGAATTGGAACTACTAATGCAGGAAAAGGAATATGATGTCATTGGAATCACTGAAACTTGGTGGGACGATACACATGATTGGAATAAAAGGCTAAAAGGATACAACTTATTTGCAAGAAACAGACTTGATAAACGAGGAGGAGGTGTTGCATTGTATGTTAGAAAAGCGTATATCTGCACAGAGATTGAAGCTTCAGAGACTGGGAGTTCTGTGGAAACTGTTTGGGTAAGAATACAAGGAGAGAACAACGGAAAGGACTCCATTGTAGGCATTTACTACAGGCCACCTGGGCAAGCTGAAGATATGGATGAACTCTTTATGTATCAAATGACCAAGTTCTCCAAAAAATATGACGTAGTGGTCATGGGAGATTTCAACTATCCAGACATTTGTTGGGAATCTCTCTCAAGTAAAACTAACAGGTCAAGCAAATTCTTATCCTCTCTTGCTGACAACTTTATCTTCCAAAAGGTAGGGGAGAAAACAAGGGGATCTGGTACTTTGGATCTAATCCTTATAAACAGGGAGGAAATGGTTGAGGAGGTAAAGGTGGCTGGGACCCTAGGAGGCAGCGATCATGCTATTATAGAATTTTGGATAACTAGAGGAGGAAGACATGTGAAGACTCAAACTTCAAGGTTAGATTTTAGAAAGGCAGATTTTAAGAGACTCAGAAAGAGAATAGGAGGGATCCAATGGCTGGATGTCCTTAAGGACAAAAATGTCCAGGAAGGATGGGAAATTTTTAAAAATGAGATTCTCAAAGCACAATCGTTAACAATCCCGAAAAGTAGGAAGAATGGGAAGCATTTAAGGAAACCAGGATGGATGAACACAGAACTTAAACACATGCTAAAAAGAAAGAAAGAAATGTTTATTAAATGGAAAGAGGGAGGCATATCTAAAGAAGATTATAATGCAGTCTGCAGATCCTGCAGGGCACGTATCAGGTTAGCTAAAGCTGACAATGAATTAAGGCTTGCAAGAGATGTCAAAAGCAATAAAAAAGGATTTTGGGGGTATGTCAAAAGTAAAAGAAAAGTCAAAGATGCTATAGGATTTTTACAGGATGAAAATGGAGAAATGGTAAGAGAGGATGTTGAGAAGGCCGAACTTTTTAATTCCTATTTTGCATCTGTTTTCTCTCAGAAAGAAAATGTAACATCAACTGATCTTCACTGTCCTTTTAAAGGAATAGAGGAATCCAAGTTATCTGTAAACAGAAAGATTGTGAGGGAATATTTAGCTAACATAAATGAGTTCAAGTCTCCAGGTCCAGATGAATTACACCCCAGAGTACTGAAGGAGATCGTAGAAGAAATTTTAGAACCACTCTCCATAATCTTTGAAAATTCTTGGAGAACAGGAGAAGTCCCAGAAGACTGGAGAAGAGCAAATGTTGTTCCTATCTTCAAAAAGGGGAAGAAAGTGGACCCAGGGAACTATAGGCCGGTGAGTCTGACTTCTATACCAGGAAAGATCTTTGAACAAATTATTAAACAACATGTATGTAAGTACATGGATAAGAATGAAGTAATTAACCAGAGTCAGCATGGGTTTGTAACTAACAAGTCATGTCAGACTAACTTAATTTCCTTCTATGACAGAATCACTGACTGGGTGGATCAGGGAAATGCTGTAGATATAGTATATCTTGACTTCAGCAAAGCATTTGACAAAGTATCTCACACCATCCTTATTGAAAAAATGACCAAGTATGCAATGGACCAGGCAACTGTTAGGTGGATTCATAACTGGCTTAGTGATCGGACTCAAAGGGTGGTTGTAAATGGCTTCACATCCAGCTGGATGAATGTCTCAAGTGGGGTACCACAGGGCTCCGTCCTGGGACCTGTATTGTTCAACATCTTTATCAATGATTTAGGTGAAGGAATTGAGGGTAAACTGATTAAATTTGCTGATGACACAAAGCTAGGAGGGATAGCTAATACTAGAGAAGAGAGAGAGAGGATTCAAAAAGACCTAAATAAACTGGAGCAGTGGGCAGCAACCAACAGAATGGTTTTTAACAGGGAAAAATGCAAAGTACTACATCTGGGCAATAAAAATGAAAAAAGCATATACAGAATGGGAGGAATAGAGCTAAGCAACAGTACATGTGAAAAAGACTTAGGTATACTAATAGATCATAGACTGAACATGAGTCAACAGTGTGATGCAGCAGCAAAAAAGGCAAATACAATTCTGGGATGTATTAACAGAAGCATACAGTCTAGATCACGTGAAGTCATTATCGGTCTTTACTCCTCTTTGGTCAGACCTCATCTGGAATACTGTGTACAGTTTTGGGCACCACATTTTAAAAAAGACATAGACAAACTGGAGCAAGTTCAGAGAAGAGCGACCAGAATGGTGACTGGTCTGCAAACCATGTCCTATGAGGAACGGTTGCAGGATTTGGGAATGTTTAGCTTGCAAAAAAGAAGACTGAGAGGAGACTTAATAGCTGTCTACAAATATGTCAAGGGCTGTCACATTGTAGAAGGATCATCTTTATTCTCATTTGCACAAGGAAAGACTAGAAGCAATTGGATGAAACTGATTGGGAGGAGACACAGATTAGATATTCGAAAAAACTTTTTGACAGTGAGGGTGATCAATGAGTGGAACAGGCTGCCACGAGAGGTGGTGAGTTCCCCTTCAATGGACGTCTTCAAACAGAGGCTGGACAGACATCTGTCTGAGATGATCTAGTGAATCCTGCTTTGAGCAGGGGGTTGGACCAGATGACCCAGGAGGTCCCTTCCAACTCTACCATTCTATGATTCTATGATTCTATGATTCTTAGGTCACGGCCCCACTATCAGTATTCGGTCAGTATTTTTCCTTAGGAGTGGGAGCCAAAACCAGGAGTGGGTGATAAATGCAGAATTGGTGACTTGTTTCTATTATACCTTTTCTCTGATTGTTCCTCACCTGGCTTTGGCTCCCACTCCTGAGAAAAAATAATGACCGAATACTGACCAAATACTGATAGTTGGGCCGTGGCCTTAGAATCATAGAATCCTAGAGTATTAGAGTTTAAAGGGACCCCCGGGGTCATCGTGTCCAACCCCCTGCTCAATGCAGGATTCACTAAACCATCTCAGACAGATATCTGTCTAGCCTCTGAAGACTTCCATTGAGAACTCACCACCTCTCGTGTTCCACTGCCTGTTCCACTCATTGATCACCCTTACTGTCAAAAAGTTTTTTCTAATATCTAATCTGTATCCTCTCCCTTTCAGTTTCATTCCATTGCTTCTCATGTTTAAATGTGCAAATGAGAATAAGGATGATCTCTCTACACTGTGACAGCCCTTCAGATATTTGTAGACAGCTATTAAGTCTCTTCTTAGCCTTCTTTTATGCAAACTAAACGTTCCCGGATCCTTTAACCATTCCTTGTAGGACATAGTTTGCCGTCCGCTCACCATCCTGGTAGCTCTTCTCTGAATTTGTTTTTCAATGTCTTTTTTTAACATGTGGTGCCCAGAACTGGACACAGTATTTCAGGAAATTCTGAAATACTGAAGCATTTGATGAGCATGTGCAAAGATCATTGTGAGAGGAGGGGGAGCAGGAGAGCTGTGACATCATCTATTAAGATCCGTGGATCCTGTGTTATCAGCAGTGTATAGAGATGTTACTTGTCATTATAATCCAGCCTCTGATGACAAGGAAACTGCTGACAGCTAGTGATGAGCGAGCACTAAAATGCTCGGGTACTCGTTGCTCGGGTCGAGCAAATTGGAATACTCGGGTGCTTGACCCGAGCAACGAGCCCAATGTAAGTCTATGGGAAACTCAAGCATTTTTCAAGCTGCTCCCCCCGGTGGTCTGCAGGGGGCCTAAAAATTGCCCAAATCGATGTGAACAGTGCGCAAATGAGATGGGAACAGCATGGTGAATACCCCTGGAAGCATCTCTGACTCCCAGGTCACTGCTGTCAGCAACATGGTCAGAGTATTACGCCACTTTTACGGACTCACAATAAAACATACAAAAACAAAACCAAAATGGATTTTCCTGGGAAATATGTTAAGGAACATCCTTTCCAGGGTAATGACTTGTATATAAGGCAAAATAAATATCCAAAACCAAAAATACTCTTCCACAACTTGGTCTATGTTCACACGCAGCGTTTTTGATGCGTTTTTGCACTTTTGCATTGCTTTCAAACAAGACAAATACATTCACCAGGAAATGTCATTTTAACATTTTACAAACTTATCTGGCCATGTGGTGTGTGACACATCATCAGACACATGCATACAGTGCTGAAAAGACATGGGAACAGCATGGGGAAGACCTCTGGAAGCATCTTTGACTCCCAGGTCACTGCCTAACAGTGTGCCCAACATAAGTGATCCTTGGCTCATGCGAAGATGCCTCCCGCCATGCACTCGTCGTTGCAGACTTGCAACAATCACTGTCCACGTCCTTGTCCCAGTGCAGCGTTCAGTTGTCTCTACCCCATTCCTTGGAATGTAAGCGCAAGTATGCAGCCAGCCACCCACCCACCCACAGGCTGCAATACTATACTGCCAAATTTTTGACAGTTGCTTGCACTTGAAATGTGGCCTTTTAGGCTCGTGGAAGCAGAAGCTTTTCATAACCTAATGCTGGCGGCAGCCGGGTGTCCATACTCGGTCCCCAGCCGACACTATATTTCCCAGTATCGCCTCCGCCTTCCACAAGCACGGGTCTCATAACATTACCCGTGCTCTCCCCAGTGCACTTACTGGGAAGGACCGCCTAACCACAAACACGTGGACAGGTGAATGTGGCCAGGGACGGTACGGAGCCAGTCCACAACTTTTTTTGCTGAGAGTTGTATTTAGCTCGGTGAAAGGACTGGCATAGATGGAAACCGTATTTACCCTGCATATCATTTCTCCCAGGAAGTCCTCTAAAGCTGCTTGCACTTGTAATGTGGCCTGCTGGTACTCTTCTGTGGGAATTTGCTTGCCTCCTACCAGCCTGGAATATTTCCAGCAAACTATGGTACAACGCCCCCAGTACCAGTAGCGAAGCCATCCCCAATTTCCTTCTCAGGAATTTTATTTGGTAGACTGAGTGGCTGCCCAATTACATTTTCTCACAAAGGAGCTGAAGATAGAGTGGCAGTAGGTGCAAGTTTCTCCAGCCTGTTAGATATTAGAGGGTGAACGGCAGCACATTGGATCAGTGGTTAGCACTGAAGCCTTGAAGCGCTGGGATCCTGGGTTCAAATGCCAGCAAGGACAACTTCTGCAAGGACTTTGTATGTTCTCCCCGTGTTTGCGTGTGTTTCCTCCTCAGTAAAAATAGAGTGTCCGGGAACCTTCCCACACACTTTTCTTAGCAAGGACTGCTTCTCGGCAGGGTTGGACGGTCCCACCAGAGAATCCTCTGGTGTGCCTTGGTTTTTACCTCAGGAGAGTTCATGATAGCGCTAACTTAGCAGCTGCTATGGGGCTCTTGAGCAGGGGAGAAAGGTTATCCCTTAGAATCAAATCCTCTGGTGAGCACAATGTTTTTCAATCTGAAACAGCTTCTCAGTGGGAGTTTTATTTCACCACAGCCATATTCTTTAGCTCGGTGAAAGGACTGGCATAGAGGGAAACCGTATCTACCCCGGCTGTCATTTCTCCGTCACCAGGTTCCACCCATTGTCACACACGACCATGCCTGGCTGTATGTTCAGTGGTGAGAGCCACAGATCAAGCTGCTGTGTTACAGCTTTTAACAACTCTGCAGCGCTGGGCAGTTTGTCAATTAAGCATTAATCATGTTATCTTCAGCACAGCCTGTTGACGCTTGGCCAAGGCAGTGCTGCAGTGCTGTCAGCTTGTGACTGATGTAGTCATTTCGGAGATGGAGGAGGAGGTGCATGAGCTGAACAATGTGATTACATTGAGGTTAAATTGGTGATGCTGTTTTTTATACTAAAGAAAGATCCTATTGTTTTGTTTTTTTTACGTTATTTTTTAAGACAAATGCATTCACCGGGAAATGTCATTTTAACATTTTACAACCTTAACTGGCAATGTGGTGTGTGACACATCATCAGACACATCCTGTTTTATTTATGATGGAGGAACTCTGAAAGTCATAAAGCCTATTTTTATAGGGCCATCAGGCGGCCATTACTATTCTTAAAAGGCCAGCAGTCGGCCCTCGCTATTGTTAGAGAGCCATCAGCCGGCTATGCTTTGTTGTTCTCATTATTAACAAGTGGGTCTCCTATACTGTTATTGCGTATCTAGTGACTGCAAGGGCTGCCAAAAATTTGGTCGCAACCCAATACCCCTTTGAAGAGACATAGAGGAGGGTCTCAGTAAAAAAAATGTTCCCATTATAAAGGAGCAGGTGGTAATGCCAATACTGTGACTGCAAGGGCTGCCAAAATTTGGAAAAAACCCCACTAAGAATTTACAGACACACAGAACAGGGCCACAGTAACAAGTGCGACATGTTCCCATTAGAAAGGAGAGGGTCTGCTATACAGTTATAGGGTATGCAGTGAGTCCAACGGCTGACCAATTATAGGAAAAACCCCACTAATAATTTAAAGACACACAGAGCAGGGCCACAGTAAGAAGGTACGACATGTTCCCATTAGAAAGGAGAGGGTCTGCTATACAGTTATAGGGTATGCAGTGAGTCCAACGGCTGACCAAATTTAAGAAAAACCCCACTAAGAAATTAAAGACACATAAAGCAGCGCCACAGTAACGACAAATTCCCATTAGAAAGGAGAGGGTCTGCTATACAGTTATAGGGTATGCAGTGAGTCCAACGGCTGACCAATTTTAGGAAAAACCCCACTAAGAAATTAAAGACACATAGAGCAGGGCAACAGTAGCGACAAATTCCCATTAGAAAGGAAAGGGTCTGCCATACAGTTATAGGGTATGCAGTGAGTCCAACGGCTGATCAATTTTAGGAAAAACCCCACAAAGAAATTAAAGACACATAGAGCAGGGCAACAGTAACGACAAATTCCCATTAGAAAGGAGAGGGTCTGCCATACAGTTATAGGGTATGCAGTGAGTCCAACGGCTGACCAATTTTAGGAAAAACCCCACTAAGAAATTAAAGACACATAGAGCAGGGTCATTGTAACGACAAATTCCCATTAGAAAGGAGAGGGTCTTCCATACAGTTATAGGGTATGCAGTGAGTACAATGGCTGACCAAATTTAGGAAAAACCCCACTAAGAAATTAAAGACACATAGAGCAGGGCCACAGTAACGACAAATTCCCATTAGAAAGGAGAGGGTCTGCCATACAGTTATAGGGTATGCAGTGAGTCCAACGGCTGACCAATTTTAGGAAAAACCCCACTAAGAATTTAAAGACACATGGAGCAGGGCCACAGTAACAAGGTACGACACGTTCCCATTAGAAAGGAGAGCGTCTGCTATACAGTTATAGGGTATGCAGTGAGTCCAACGGCTGACCAAATTTAAGAAAAACCTCACTAAGAAATTAAAGACACATAAAGCAGCGCCACAGTAACGACAAATTCCCATTAGAAAGGAGAGGGTCTGCTATACAGTTATAGGGTATGCAGTGAGTCCAACGGCTGACCAATTTTAGGAAAAACCCCACTAAGAAATTAAAGACACATAGAGCAGGGCAACAGTAACGACAAATTCCCATTAGAATGGAAAGGGTCTGCTATACAGTTATAGGGTATGCAGTGAGTCCAACGGCTGACCAATTTTAGGAAAAACCCCACTAAGAAATTAAAGACACATAGAGCAGGGCAACAGTAACGACAAATTCCCATTAGAAAGGAGAGGATCTGCCATACAGTTATAGGGTATGCAGTGAGTCCAACGGCTGACCAATTTTAGGAAAAACCCCACTAAGAAATTAAAGACACATAGGGCAGGGCCACAGTAACGACAAATTCCCATTAGAAAGGAGAGGGTCTTCCATACAGTTATAGGGTATTCAGTGAGTACAATCGCTGACTAAATTTAGGAAAAACCCCACTAAGAAATTAAAGACATAGAGCAGGGCCACAGTAACGACAAATTCCCATTAGAAAGGAGAGGGTCTGCCATACAGTTATAGGGTATGCAGTGAGTCCAACGGCTGACCAATTTTAGGAAAACCCCACTAAGAATTTAAAGACACATGGAGCAGGGCCACAGTAACAAGGTACGACATGTTCCCATTAGAAAGGAGAGAGTCTGCTATACAGTTATAGGGTATGCAGTGAGTCCAACGGCTGACCAAATTTAGGAAAAACCCCACTAAGAATTTAAAGACACACAGAACAGGGCCACAGTAACGACAAATTCCCATTAGAAAGGAGAGAGTCTCACATAGTGTTGGCCTATGCAGTGAATGCAAGGGCTGCCAAATATTTGGAGGCACTTCAATGACCCTTGGAAGAGACGTGGAGGAGGGCCTCATAAAAAAATGTTCCCATTAGAAAGGAGTGGGCCTCCAATACTTGTAATGCCCATGCACTAAGTGTATGGGCTGACAAACATTTACCCCTGGGGGGTATACATGAACATAATGCATAAAAATTATTTTTTATGGGCATCATAAACACCCTTTAAAAAAATTATGTGGGTGTTGCATCACGGACCACGGTCACCCTGGTGATATGATGGTGGAGGATGAGAAGGAGGAAGACAAGAGCAAATAGCCAAAATCAGGAAGAGTATACCCATGTGTGGGTGTGAAAAGGTGCATGGGAATACACCTCCCAATAAAAGACACTGGATTTGAGTTTATGTTACGCTGCTATCATTCGGTGGTGTTGAGAAGTCTGGCCCAATCCAGCCCTTGTTCATTTTTATAAGAGTCAGCCTGTCAGCATTTTCAGTTGACAGGCGGATGCACTTATCAGTTATAATTCCACCAGCGGCACTAAAAACCCGCTCTGATAAAATGCTGGCGGCAGGGCAGGCCACGACCTCCAAGGCATAGAGAGCCAGTTCATTCCACGTATCCAGCTTGGATACCCAGTAATTATAAGGCACAGCAGAATCACGGAGGACGTTGGTACGGTCGGCAAGGTACTCCCTCAGCATCTTTCCAAACTTTGCACTCCTTGTGAGAGTACCCTGCGCCTCAGGGCCTGTGCTATGAGAGGGTCTGAGAAAACTCTTCTAGAAGTTTGACAGTGTTCCCCTGCCTCTGCTGGATTGAAGTTGTGTCTCTCTCGCCTGTACTCCTTGGTTGTCCAACGAAGTGTGCCCTCTGCCGTCAGCGTTTTCAGATGGGAATTTGTTTAATAGTGGCCTTCTGGTACAGCCCCATTTTTGTAGACCTGTCCGCCTCAGGAATAAGAGATAGAAAGTTCTCCTTGTATCATGGGTCTAGAAGTGTCACCAACCAGTAATGACTGTCACCCAAAATTTTGAGAACGCGAGGGTCATGGGAAAGGCAGCGTAACATAAACCCAGCCATGCGTGCCAGACTACTAACAGGCAAGACTTACGTGTCCTCACCAAGAGGATGACTGACCATGCTCTCCTCCTCCTCCTCCTCTCTGTCCTCTGACCATCCACGCTGAACAGACGGTGTGACAGCTGTGCCGGTAGTACCGTCTATAGTGCATGAAACTAGCTCCTGTCCTTCCTCCTTCTCCTCCTCTTCCTCATTGTCACCCAATCCACGTTGGGATGAGATGAGGCTTGGCTGCGTGTAATCACCCTGTATGGTTCCTTGCTCCATCTCATCGTGCTCCGCCTGCAATGCATCCTCTTTGATTGTGAGCAGAGAGCGTTTCAGAAGACAGAAAAGCGGGATGGTGACGCTAAATATGGCATCATCACTGCTCACCATCTTGGTGGAGTCCTCAAGGTTTTGGAGGATGGTACATATGTCTAACATCTTTGTCCACTCCTGAGGTCTTATGTGTGGAGTCTGAACTGAATACCGACGGCCTTGTTGATGCTGGTTCTCAAGAACTGCCCTCTTCTGCTCACAAATCCTTCCCAACATCTGCAGTGTAGAGTTCCAACATGTGGGGACATCACACACCAGTCTGTGAGCCGGTAGCTGCAAAAGGCAAGGGCTGCGGAAGCTGTAGCTGACTTTCTAAAATGGGCGCACAGGTGGAGTACTTTAACAAACAGATCTGGCAGCTCCGGGTAGGATTAGAGAAACCGCTGAACCAAGAGGTTAAGCACATGGGCCAGGCATGGTACGTGTGTGAGCTCGCCTCGCCTCGCCTCAGAGTCACCACCAGGTTCCGGCCATTGTCACACACGACCATGCCTTGCTGTAGGTTCAGCGGTGTGAGCCACAGATCTGCCTGCTCTTTCACAGCTGTCCACAACTCTTCAGCATTGTGCGGTTTTTCAGCTAAGCATATTAGCTTCAGCACAGCCTGCTGCCGCTTGGACGAGGCAGTGCTGCAGTGCTTCCAGCTTGTGACTGATGTGGTCATTTCGGAGATGGAGGCTGAAGAGGAGGAGGAGGCTGAGGAGGATGAGGTGCAGAAGCTGTAGACCGTGGGGGCAACCCTGATTGACCTAGGGCCCACAATCCTTGGTGTCAGGAGGACGTGTTCCATCCCAAGGTCCGACTGGGTCCCGACTTCCACTATGATAACCCAGTGTGCCGTCAGTGAGATGTACCGTCCCTGTCCACAAGAACTTGTCTACGTGTCCGTGGTTAGGTGGACTTTACCGGTAACTGCGTTGTTGAGAGCACGGCTAATGTTTTGGGACATGTGCTTGTGTAATGCGGGGACAGCACACCGGGAGAAATAGTGGCGGCTGGGGACCAGGTACCGAGGGACGGCCGCCGCCATCAGGTTGCGGAATACTTCCGTCTCGACGAGCCGAAAAGGCAACATTTCGAGCACAAATGTGAGATGTGAAATGTGAGAATTTAGTAGTGTAGCCTGTGGGGCGTTGGCTGCATATTTGCGCTCGCATTCCAAGGACTGGGTTATGGACAACTGAACGCTACACTGGGACAAGGACATGGACGTGCTTCCTGATGCTGCTACTTGACAGTGTCCAACGACAGGTGCAGGGCAGGAGCCGTGTTTGCATGCACCATGGACAGGAGATTGGCTTGCATGCTCAACAGCGGAAAAAGCAATGGTGCCACCAGCAGACACTGTTCCTGGACCCTGGGGTTCGGCCCACAAAGTCGGGTGCTTTGCTGCCATGTGCCTGATTATGCTAGTGGTGGTCAGGCTGGTCGTTTTGCCATTCCTGCTGATGCTGGCCTGGCTGGTCATGCAATTTTCCTTTTTGGGGTTATCGGCGGAGTCTTTAAAAAACTACCAGACTCGGGAAGACCTAACAGTTGTACTGGCAACTTCCTTCATGTTCTTGTTACGGGGAACGGTTGCCTGCCTTCTGTCTGCGGCCACCACACTGCTTCTTCCTGCCTGTTGGGGTGCTCTGCCTCCCCTCCCCCCTGTGTGCTGCTGTCCTTGCTCTGCATGTCCTCCTGCCAGCTTGGGTCAGTTACTATATCATCCACCACCTCGTCTTCCACTTCCGCACCCTGGTCCTCCTCCTGACTTTCTGGCAATTGTGTCTCATCATCGTCCACCTCTTGTGACACTTTCCCACCGTCACCTTCGTGTGACCGTGGCTGCTCAAATATTTTGGCATCGCTACACGCGAGCTCCTCTTGACCCCGCTTCAAGCGGACCTGGCGAGAGGCCCGAATCTATAAATGGAAAAGCTCTTCAGAGTATCCAAGTGTGAGATCAGTTATCTCTGAGTACTCGGCATGGTGGGAGCAAGGAGGATCATGGTGAGGAATATGCGGTCCAGACTCACGGCTACTGAGACTTGACTGTGTGGAAGACAGGGTGGTGGTGGTGGCTAAGTGGCTGGAAGCATTATCCGCTATCCAACCAACAACCTTTTGACACTGCTCTGGGTTCAATAGTGGTGTGCTGTGGTCCCCTAGAAATTGGGACAGGAAGGTCAGGCGAGAAGATGTGGGTGTTTGTTGTGACACAATTTCGGCTTGCCCACGGCCTTGTCCTCGGCCTCTGCATGCACCATTACCATCATTTCCAGTTCCTCGTCCCTTGCCACGTGCCTTGCCCATTTTAAATGGAGGACAGTATATTCCACGCTCACTACAAATGACTGAGTTTGGAGCGAACTTATATGTGATCCGTCTGATGGAGAAAACAGAATTTTAACCCCTCTACCCCCGAGGGTGGTTTGCACGTTAGTGACCAGGTCAATTTTTCAATTCTGACCACTGTCATTTTATGAGGTAATTACTCTGGAACGCTTCAACGGATCCCCCTGTTTCTGAGATTGTTTTTTCGTGACATATTGTACTTCATGATTGTGGTAAAATTTCTTCGATATCACTTGCGTTTATTTGTGAAAAAAACGGAAATTTGGCGAAAATTTTGAAAATTTTGCAATTTCCAAAATGTGAATTTTTATGCCCTTAAATCAGAGAGATATGTCACACAAAATAGTTAATAAATAACATTTTCCACATGTTTACTTTACATCAGCACAATTTTGGAAACAAATTTTTTTTAATTAGGGAGCTATAAGGATTAAAAGACTAGCGATTTCTCATTTTTCCAACAAAATTTACAAAACCATTTTTTTAGGGACCACATCACATTTGAAGTCACTTTGAGAGGTCTTTATGACAGAAAATACCCAAAAGTGACACCATTCTAAAAATGTCACCCCTCAAGGTGCTCAAAACCGCATTCAATAAGTTTATTAACCCTTCAGGTGCTTCACAGGAATTTTTGGAATGTGGAAGAAAAAAATGAACATTTAACTTTTTTCACAAAAATGTTACTTTAGACATAATTTTTTTTATTTTTGCATAGGTAACAAGAAAAAATGGACCCCAAAATTTGTTCTGCATTTTCCCCTGGGCACGAAGATACCCCATATGAGGGGAAAAACCACGGTTTGGGCGCACGGCAGGGCTCGGAAGGGAATGAGCGCCATTTGACTTTTTGATTGTAAAATTTGCTTGAATAATTAGCGGACGCCATGTTTTGTTTGGAGATCCCCTGTGTGCCTAAACATTGGAGCTCCCCCACAAGTGACCCCATTTTGGAAACTAGACCCCCCAAGGCACCTATCTAGATGCATAGTGAGCACTTGGAACCCCCAGGTGTTTCACAAATTAATCCGTAAAAATAAAAAAGTGTTTTTTTTTCCACATTTTCATTTTTACGAATCAATTTGTGAAGCACCTGGGGGTTCCAAGTGCTCACTATGCATCTAAATAGGTGCCTTGGGGGGTCTAGTTTCCAAAATGGGGTCACTTCTGGGGGAGCTCCAATGTTTAGGCACACAGGGGCTCTCCTAACGCGACATGGTGTCCGCTAACAAATTGGAACCATGTCGCGTTTGGAGAGCCCCTGTGTGCCTAAACATTAGAGCTCCCCCACAAGTGACCCCATTTTGGAAACTAGACCCCCCATGGCACCTATCTAGATCCATAGTGAGCACTTGGAACCCCCAGGTGCTTCACAAATTGATTCTTAAAAATTAAAAAGTATTTTTTTTTCCACTTTTTCATTTTTACAAATCAATTTGTAAAGCACCTGGGGGTTCCAAGCGCTCACTATGCATCTAGATAGGTTCTAGATAGGGTCTAGTTTCCAAAATGCGGTCACTTGTGGGAGAGTTCCAATGTTTAGGTACACAGGGGCTATCCAAATGCAACATGGTGTCCGCTAACAATTTGAGCCGATTTTCCATTCAATTTGCTAGCGACACCATGTCGCGTTTGGAGAGCCCCTGTGTGCCTAAACAGTGGAAACCCCCCACAAGTGACCCCATTTTGGAAACTAGACCCCTCAAGGATTTTATCAAGGGGTATAGTGAACATTTTGAACCCAGAGGTATGACACAGAATTTGATAACATTAGGTCATCATATTGAATAAGTTGTTATTAGTCTTGAGCTCAAGTGCTCGCTATTTGAGTTTGCATCGGGTACTCAGGTATGCACCATGTACTGCGTGTGCTCGAGTGACATGCTCGAGTCCCTGTCCCGCATGTTTCACGGTTATTAGACACCCAAAAAAAAAACATGCAGGGATCGCTCGTGCATGGCAGGCAATCCCCGCAAAGTTTTTTTGGCCGTGAAGCATATGGGGCGGAGACTCGAGCATGTCACTCAAATACCCACGATACTCAATGCATACCTGAGCACCCGATGCAAACTCAAGTAGCGAGCACTTGCGCTCAACACTAGTAGCCATATCGTCATCTTTTTTTCTTACTTTTGAAAAAAATCCCAACCCCATCACAACCCTAACCCCAACCCTAACCCCAACCCCAGCCCTAACCCTAGCCCAACCCTAACCGTAGCACAACCCTAACCCTAGCACAACCCTAACCCGAGAGTTTATTTTTTACGCCGTTCCTCGTGCGGTATAAGTGATTAGACAACTTTATTCTTCGGGTCGGTGCGATTTCAGCGATACCAGAATCATATGGGGTTTTTATGATTGACAGCTGTCACACACTAAAAGACGCATTTATTGTAAAATCTAGTTTTTGCATCGCCATATTTTCAGAGCTATAATTTTTCCATATTTTGGCAGACAGAGTCATGTGATGGCTTGTTTTTTGCGGGATGAGTTGACGTTTTTATTGGTGCCATTTTCAGGCACGTGACATTTTTTGATCGCTTTCTATTCCGATTTTTGTGAGGCAGAATAAACAAAAACCAACAATTCAGGAATTGTTTTTTTTGTTTTTTTTTATTCTGTTCCGCGTGTGGTAAAATTGATAAGGCAGCTTTATTCTTCGGGTCAGTACATTTACAGCGGTACCACATTTATATCGTTTTTCTATGTTTTGCACTTTTACATAATAAAAGCAATTTTATAGAAAAAAATATTTTTTAGCATTGCTTTATTCTGAGAGCTATAACTTTTTTATTTTTCGACTGATGGAGCTGTATGGCAGCTTGTTTTTTGCGGGACGAGATGACGTTTTCAGCTGTACCAATTTTATTTATATTCGTCTTTTTGATAGCGTGTTATTCCATTTTTTGTTTGGCGTTATGGTGATAAAGCATTGTTTTTTTTCTTAGTTTTTTATTTTTATTTTTTACCGTGTTCACCTAAGGGGTTAACTAGTGGGCCAGTTTTATAGGTCAGGTCGTTCCGGACGCGGCAATACCAAATATGTGTACTTTTATTGTTTTTTTTGTTTTTTTTTCATAATAATATTTATTGATGGGCACATTATATTTTTATTTTTGGTGGATTATTATTATTTTTTTTTTTAAATATTTTTACAATTTTTTTTTTATTTTTTTTTTCACTTTCTGACAGTTTTTTTTAACTTTTTTACTTTGTCCCACTATGGGACTTTCACTTTTTTTACTCTGATCGCCTGCATGGCACAGGAATTGAGCACTATCCCTGTGCCATGCAGGCTGTCAGCGCTGGACAGGGAGAAGATAGTTTGGAAATGCTCTGCGCATGTCCAAACAATCTTCCTGCTGTCTTGTGACCCGGATGTTGTCATGACGACATCGGGTCGTCATGGCAACATCCTGGAAGCCGCGGCAGACAGCGCTGGAGGCCGGAAGAAGAGGTGAGTATACGATCACTTCCCCTTAGCCACCGCAATGCTGCGATCGACTTCGATCGACTTTAATCGCAGCATTGCGGGGGTTAATATGCCCGGAGCGGTGCGGGACCGCTCCCTGCACATAGCCCCGGGTGTAAGCTTGCGTGCGGGCGAAATCGCCAGGGCATATTAATACGTATCTGGTCCATAAAGCCCAGGGCACGTATTAATACGCCCTATGTCGTAAAGGGGTTAAATATCTGGCCTGTAGGTAAGTAGTTTGAACAGCAAACTGGTGTGAATTGCTTCACTGACACACTAAAGGAAATTTTTAATGGAGGCCAGAAATGGCAGTATTTTCTGACAACGTATATGTGATCCGTTTGACGGAGAAAACACAGTTTTAAATAGCTAGATTTCTAGTGCTGTAATATGGAAAGGACCTGGCTGTATTCTGCAGTGCCAACAAGCAAATGGCGCAGAAAAAATGATGTTTTCTGGATTGCTTTTTAAGCAAATAATGAGGATTAAGATCCAAAGAAAAGTATTCCTGGCCCCTGAGACCTGGGCCTTTGTATAGAAATATCTAACAGCAGCAGAAGGCTGAATTGGAATGGAGCCTCTTGTGCTATATGCACTGCAGTCTGCTATATACACCGCCTGCCTATACACCCTGCCTGCCTGATATCTCTACAGATGGATTAGTCCTCAGAAGGACTGTTTGTTAAGATGGATCTGTGTAATGTACGGTTTTTCTCCGTACACTTCCTAATACACAAGCAAATCTCTCCCTAGCTCAGTAGCACCTCTCCCTACACTGTCTGATCCGGAGTGACTGTGACGAGCATGGCGGCGCCAGGTCTGATATACACCTGATGACGCTGTGCGGCCAGCCAATCACTGTAATGCCACAACCAACATGGCTACAGCATTACAGTGCATGGCAGGCAATCCCTGCATGTTCATTGGCTCTCTAAAGAGCGCCAAACATGCAGGGAGGGGACCCGAGTTCCTGCCCGAGCAACCCGGAAATACTTGGCGAGCGCCGAGCATCTCGAGCAGTGAGATGCTCGGGCGAGCACCGAGCAGTAGCGAGCATGCTCGCTCATCACTACTGACAACCCCTCCTGAAAGGACAGTAAACATGAATCTAAAATAGCCCCGGTTGCCAGTGTGACCATTGCAAAATTACAAATATTGTTTTTAATTAAATATGAAAAAAAACATTGCCAAAATAGTTTTAAAAATACATTTAACAATAATTTGGTTGCCAGATTTTTGCCACCTAATCTGAGAACAGCATAATGTAAAGTCAGAAACCCTAATTCCAGCGATATATCACTTATTGGTCTGTTTGCTGTAGTTTTGATGAAATCTCAGTTTTACCAGTAGGAGATTATCACTGTTAGAGGACTAGTAACCCTGCTGCCATGTAGTCTTCCATATTCATGAGCTTGGTATAACCCCACCCCCACCACTGATTGGCAGCTTTCAGCCTATGCACACTGTACACAGAAAGCTGCCAATCAGTGGTGTGGGCGGGGTTATACAGGGCTCAGCATTGAGAGAACTAGAAAATCTGCTGCAAAGAAAACTGTGATTTTATAACGATTGCAGTGAGTGACACATCGCTGAAATCAGGGGCTCTACCCCTACATTATTCTGCTCTCAGATGGGGCAGCAAAATATTGGGATAAATTTCCCTTAAACACTAGGTCATTTTTTAACAACTCGTCATGGTAATAAAGATTATATTACCCCCCACCTTGCTAAAATCAATGGGTGGTCCCCAAATGCTATACAGTTCATAAGCCATGATCACTGGGGCTTAATGGAGTTGTCCACTACTTGGACAACCGTATCTTGATCTAAATGTTTGGCCCCGATAAAATAATAAAGCTTATACTCACCTCTCGTGCTGGTGCCGTTCCCGCGGTTTCGGCACTCTCTCTCCCCAGAGCTCCTGTGCTGTTGTTGCAACACTTGACCCCTGCGCCCAATCAGCGCTGGCATCACTGTCTCCACCTTCGGACAAATTGAACATGAAGAGGAAGACAGTGATCAGCTGATCTCTAACTTCTTCATATTCAATTCGACAGGAGGTGGGGACAGTGGCGCTGATTGGGCGCAGGGGTCAAGTGTTGCAACAACAGCACAGGAGCCTCGGGGAGAGCAAGTGCCGACGCCACGGGAATGGCGCCAGCACGGGAGGCGAGTATAGGCTTTATTATTTTATCAGGGCCAAGTGTGGGGTATGAGAAGGAGTTGTCCAAGTAGTGGACAACTTCCTTAAAGAGCTCAGGTATTGTTCATGTTGACCCTGCCAGAACCCGAGTCAATGAACTCGGGGGAACTAATATGTCCATCTCTACTGACTGTGCTGCTACTATATAAAAAAAATTAATAATCTGTTTCTTCATGGATAAATCATGAGCTGCGGAAATAGTCAGGGCCTCCAAGAACCGGAGCAGAAGAAAGTAAAATGAATTTCATGCTCCTTTTTATGCTGCTCATAATGGTTTATGAATCCCTACATCAGATGCAGAGAGGGAAGATGTAGCTTCGGGGAGTGTTTGTTGCAGTGAGAAGGATGAGGTGTATGGGGAGATACCGTCAGCAGCAGCGGTGATGATTACGGTTGGTATATTTAGCGGGGGTTTTGTTTCGCTGGGTCACTAGAGTGCTATTGAGGAGAAAGTAATGGCTCTTTCCTTAATTAATGCATTAAAATGATGACTTGTCGAGAGCGCCTACAACTTTAAAATTACGTCTGCCAAAAAAAACATTGCGGAGCGTCCTGGGACCCTGATATAACAGATAATCAATATCGGTGGATGAAAGGAGCCAACGCGCAAAATATCTACATCATGAATCATGTATCAATGAGCCGCTGATAAAGCTCTGCCACATTTCTATACAACGCCACACAATAGATCTGCCGGATTCTGTATTGTACGCTGTCTTTCCCGAGGTGAAAATTCTTCACGCCCAACACATCCTCTCGCTATGTGTTATTAGCATTTCAAAATGTATCAGATGCACTTTCAAGTGGACTTAACCCCTTAGTACAGAATTCCTTCCACCGTCTCAGATACATTTAAGATGGCACAGGCACAGGCATGATATTTCTAATTGGACAACATTTTAAATGTTTTTTCTATTAGACATTTTGTTACATGCTCGTATTGTATAACTAGTTATACAGTCATGTTAAGCCTAAAAATAAATGTTAACGTTATCAACACTCTTAAGCTGTCTATATAGTCATGTAGCTCATAGGGAGGTGAAAAAATTGACACCTTGATATCAGCGATCCGATGTCTTATTCCTGAGAAATCCATTTTTTTCTTAATATGTAAATGAGATGTTGAGATCTATGGGAGGAGCACAGATCTCCCTGAGAAGTTGCCTCCAGGATACACTACCAGTGTGAGACATGTAGATCACTAGAGCAGACTGTCAGTCATTACATGTCTCACACTAGTAGCGCCCCATTTCAAGTTAAAATACAGTGGGTACCGAAAGTATTCAGACCCCTTTAAATTTTTCACTCTTTGTTTCAATGCAGCCATTTGGTAAATTCTGAAAAGTTCTTTTTTTTATCATTCAAGTACACTCTGCACCCCATCTTGGCTGAAAAAAACAGAAATGTTGACATTTTTGCAAATTTATTAAAAAGAAAAACTGAAAGATCACATGGTCATAAGTATTCAGACCCTTTGCTCAGACACTCATATTTAAGTCACATGCTGTCCATTTTCTTGTGATCCTCCTTGAGATGGTTCTACTCCTTCATTGGAGTCCAGCTGTGTTTAATTAAGCTGATAGGACTTGATTTGGAAAGGCACACACCTGTCTATATTAAACCTCACAGCTCACAGTGCATGTCAGACCAAATGAGAATCATGAGCTCAAAGGAACTGCCCAAGGATCTCAGAGACAGAATTGTGGCAAGGCACAGATCTGGCCAAGGTTACAAAAGAATTTCTGCATTATTCAAGGTTCCTAAGAGCACAGTGGCCTCCATAATCCTTAAATGGAAGAAGTTTGGGACCACCAGAAGTCTTCCTAGACCTGGCTGTCCAGGCAAACTGAGCAATCGTGGGAGAAGAGCCTTGGTGAGAGAGGTAAAGAAGAACCCCAAGATCACTGTGGTTGATTTTCAGAGATGCAGTAGGGAGATGGGAGAAAGTTCCACAAAGTCAACTATCACTGCAGGCCCTTATGGCAGAGTGGCCCGACGAAAGCCTCTCCTCAGTGCAAGACGTATGAAAGCCCGCATAGAGTTTGCTCAAAAACACATGAAGGACTCCCAGACTATGAGAAATAAGATTCTCTGGTCTGATGAGACAAACTTAGAACTTTTTGGTGATAATTCTAAGCGGTATGTGTGGAGAAAACCAGGCACTGCTCATCACCTGCCCAATACAATCCCAACAGTGAAACATGGTGGTGGCAGCATCATGCTATGGGGGTGTTTTTCAGCTGCAGGGACGGGACGACTGCTTGCAATTGAAGGAAACATGAATGCGGCCAAGTACAGAGATATCCTGGATGAAAACCTCTTCCAGAGTGCTCAAACTTGGCCGAAGGTTCACCTTCGAACAAGACAATGACCCTAAGCACACAGCTAAAATAACAAAGAAGTGGCTTCAGAACAACTCTGTGACCATTCTTGACTGGCCCAGCCAGAGGCCTGACCTAAACCCAATTGAGCAACTCTGGAGAGACCTGAAAATGGCTGTCCACCAACGTTCACCATCCAACCTGATGGAACTGGAGAGGATCTGCAAGGAAGAATGGCAGAGGATCCCCAAATCCAGGTGTGAAAAACTTGTTGCATCATTCCCAAGAAGACTCATGGCTGTACTAGCTCAAAAGGTGCTTCTACTCAATACTGAGCAAAGGGTCTGAATACTTTTGACTATGTGATATTTCAGTTTTTCTTTTTTAATAAATTTGCAAAAATGTCTACATTTCTGTTTTTTTAGTCAAGATGGGGTGCAGAGTGTACTTTAATGAGAAAAAAAAAGAACTTTTTAGAATTTACCAAATGGCTGCAATGAAACAAAGAGTGAAAAATGTAAATGGGTCTGAATTAGTGATGAGCGAGCACTAAAATGCTCGGGTACTCGTTGCTCGGGTCGAGCAAATTGGAATACTCGGGTGCTCGACCCGAGCAATGAGCCCAATGTAAGTCTATGGGAAACTCGAGCATTTTTCAGGCAGCTCCTCCCGGCGGTCTGCAGAGGGCCTAAAAATTGTCCAAATCGATGGGAACAGTGCTCACATGACATGGGAACAGCATAGGGAAGACCCCTGGAAGCATTTCTGACTCCCAGGTCACTGCTGTCAACAACGTTGTGAGAGGTATTACGCCACTTTTACGGACTCACAATAAAACATACAAAAACAAAACCAAAATAAATTTTCCTGGGAAATATGTTAAGGAACATCCTTTCCATGACATGTACAATGTATATAAAGCAAAATAAATAACCAAAAACAAATATACTCCTCCACACCTTGGGCTATGTTCACACGTAGCGTTTTTGATGCGTTTTTGCACTTTTGCATTGCTTTCAACAAAGACAAATGAATTCACTGGGAAATGTCATTTTAACATTTTACAACATTATCTGTCCATGTGGTGTGTGACACATCATCAGACACATGCATACAGTTGTAAGTGGGAAGACCGGGGTCCGGAACTGCCGGGCCGTGCCTCTGGTTACAGGGGGAAGACAGACTGAGAGCACAGGAGTCAGGTGACTGGGAAGCTAAGGGCGTGTCCAGAGTGAGAGCTGGGAGGTCAGGTGACCGGGGAACTGGTGGTGTGGCTAGAGAGAGGGAGAGACGATGACTTTTGTGCGGGAAAAAGGAGCTGGGTCCTGCTCAGCAGAGCAGTGTGAGAGGGTCCAGCCTCCTGGCTCCAGGACTGGGAGCAAGATGCGATTCCAGTGGACTGGAGGAGTCAAGCCAACTAGAGAAGAGATGCAGGGTCGGTGGAGCCGGGCACGTGAGGTGCCGTGTTATGGACTAGGGGCTCAGCGGGTAAAACCGGAAACCGCCCGCTGACGCCAGAAGAGGGAGCATTGTTTGGGTGGGGAAGCCTGAATAAATCAATAATGGCATCAGCTGGCAACTGCCTTGTGGAGGGAACGAGTCAGTGTAAAAACTGTCGTTTACAACCGGTTCGACTTTGCTATATCTAGTTAAACTGTGAACTGTCAGTTAAAGACTTTTACCTGCTATTTCCTTGTTTTCCCCCATATTTTCCCCTGTTACTCCCTGCGTGGAGATTGACCCTGTTATTATAAACTTCCCCTGTTTATTAACCCTGTATTGGCTGCTCTGTGTTTCTGTGTCGCTGCATCTAAAGTACCCGTGTTACACAGTGCTGAAAAGACATGGGAACAGCATGGGGAAGACCTCTGGAAGCATCGCTGACTCCCATGTCATTGCCTAAAAGTGTGCCCATCATAAGTGATCCTTGGCGCATGCAAAGATGCCTCCGCTATGCACCTGTCGTTGCAGACTTGCAACAATCACCGTCCACGTCCATGTCCCACTGCAGCGTTCAGTTGTCCCTACCTCATTCCTTGGAATGCAAGCGCAAGTATGCAGGCAGCCACCCTCCCACCCACAGGCTGCAATACTATACTGCCAAATTGTTGACAGCTGCTTGCACTTGAAATGTGGCCTTTTAGTCTCGTGGAGGTGGAAGCTTTTCACAACCTCATGCCAGCGGCGGCCGGGTGTCCATACTCGGTCCCCAGCCGCCACTATATTTCCCGGTATCGCCTCCTCCTTCCACAAGCACGGGTCCCACAACATTACCCGTGCCCTCCCCAGTGCACTTACCGGGAAGGACCGCCTAACCACAAACACGTGGACAGGTGAATGTGGCCAGGGACGGTACGGAGCCAGTCCACAACGTTTTTTGCTAAGAGTTGTATTTAGCTCGGTGAAAGGACTGGCATAGAGGGAAACCGTATCTACCCTGCGTGTCATTTCTCCCAGGAAGTCCTGTAATTGAGCTTGTTGCAGAAGCAATGGCAGCCCATCCAACATCAACTCGCACTTGTCGGTGGTGCTTTGACACACACACACCTTTCTTTGCGCATTTAATATCTTGAATACAGAGTTGGACAATGGCCTGATCTGTAATGCGTTTTGAGAAATAACATGCATAAGCATGGCTGATCCACATTAAAAAAGCAGACATAGAGTGTCCGGGAACCTTCCCCCACACTTTTCTTAGCCAGGGCTGCTTTTCGGCAGGGTTGGACGGGCTCACCAGAGAACCGGAGACTCCTCCGGCGGGCCCTGGCTTCTCCTTCAAGAGAGTTCATAGTGCCGAGGTGAGGCCATGATGATGATAGAGGCCACCATCTGCTTAGTTTTCTGTTGCTTGGAATGCAAGTGCAAGTATGCAGCCAGCCACCCACCCACAGGCCGCAACACTAAACTGACAGATTTCTGGGCTGCTGCTTGCACTTGAAATATGGCCTTTTAAGCTCGTGGAGGCGGAAGCTTTTCACAAACTCATGCCAGCGGAGGCCGGGTGTCCATACTTGGTCCCCAGCCGCCACTGTTTCTCCCAGTGTCGCCTCCGCCTTCCACAAGCACGGGTCCCACAATATTACCCGTGCCCTCCACAGTGCACTTACTGGGAAGGACCGCCTAACCACAAACACGTGGACAGGTAAATGAGGCCAAGGACGGTACGGAGACAGTCCACAATTTTTTTTGCTGAGAGTTGTATTTAGCTCGGTGAAAGGACTGGAATAGAGGGAAACCGTATCTACTCCGGCTGTCATTTCTCCGTCACCAGGTTCCGCCCATTGTCACACACGACCATGCCTGGCTGTAAGTTCAGCGGTGAGAGCCAGAGATCAGTCTGCTGTTTTACAGCTTTCAACAACTCTGCAGCGCTGGGCGGTTCGTCAATTAAGCATTAAGCATGTTATCTTCAGCACAGCCTGTTGCCGCTTGGCCAAGGCAGTGCTGCAGTGCTGTCAGCTTGTGACTGATGTGGTCATTTCGGAGATGGAGGAGGAGGTGCAAGAGCTGAACATTGTGATTATATTGAGGTTAAATTGGTGACGCTGTTTTTTATACTAAAGAAAGATCCTATTGTTTTGCTTTTTTACGTTATTTTTAGTGTTGAGCGAGCACTAAAATGCTCCGGTGCTCGAAGCTCGGGCCGAGCTCGCCGTGATACTCGGGTGCTCGACCCAAGCAACGAGCCCAATGTTAGTCTATGGGAGACCCGAGCATTTTTGCTGCGGCACCCCCAGCAGTCTTTTAAAAGCCTAAAAAGTGCCCAAAACGATAGTGACAGTGCTCAAATGACATGGGGACAGCATGGGGATCACCCCAGGAAGCATTTCTGACCCCCAGGTCACTGCTGTCAACAACGTACTCAGTGGTATTAAGCCACTTTTAAGGGCTCACAATAAAACGTTCAAAAACAAAACTGAAACTGCTTTCCTGTGAAATACAGCATGCTAAAGAAGCTCATTTCCAGAGTAAAGACTTGTGTATAAGGTAAAATAAATAACCCCCCCAAAAAAATACTCCTCCACACCTTGGGCTATGTTCACAAGTAGCATTTTTTATGCGTTTTTGCACTTTTGTATTGCTTTCAACCGTGACAAATGCATTCACCGGGAAATGTCATTTTAACATTTTACAACCTTATCTGGCCATGTGTTGTGTGACACATGCATACAGTGCTGAAAAGACATGGGAACAGCATGGGGAAGACCCCTGGAAGCATCTCTGACACCCAGGTCACTGCCTAAGTGTGCCCATCAGAAGTCATCCTTGCCGCATCAGAAAATGCAGACTTGCAACTATCCCCGTGCAAGTCCTTTTCCCAGTGCAGTGTTCAATTGTACCTCTCCCATTCCTTGCAATGCAAGCGCAAGTATGCAGCCTGCCACCCACCCACCCCCAGGCTGCAATACCATACTGCTTGCTTGAACTTGAAATTGGGCCTTTTAGGCATGTGGAGGCGGAATCTGGCCACCGCGTCATGGCTGCGTTGGCGGCCTGGTATCAATACCCAGTCCCCATCCGCCCGGCGGCCGGGTGTCCACACTCGGTCCCCAGCCGCCAGGGGGCGGCCGGGTGTCCATGCTCGGTCCCCAGCCGCCCCGTGGCCGGGTTTCCACACACGGTCCCCATCTGCCTGAGGGCGGCCGGGTGTCCATAAACGGTCCCCAGCCGCCCCTATTTCTCCTGTCAACTTCCCCCTCACACTTTTCTTAGCCCGGCCTGCTTTAGGGCAGCATTGGACGAGCCCACCAGAGACTCCTCTGGTGGGCCCTGGCTTCTCCATCAGGGGAGTTGAGAGTGCCAAGGTGAGGAGCATGATGATGATGATGATAGAAGTTAGCATCTACTTTGTTTTCTTGGAATGCAAGCGTAAGTGTGCAGCCTGCCACCCACCCACCCCCAGGCTGCAATACGATACTGCTAGCTTGCACTTGAAATGGGGCCTTTTAGTTTGGAGGAGGCCGAAGCTGGCCACTACCTCATGGCTGCTTTGGCAGCGAGGTATCCATACTCAGTCCCCAGCCGCCCGGCGGCCGGGTGTCCACGCTCGGTCCCCAGCCGCCAGGGGGCGGCCGGGTGTCCATACTCGGTCCCCAGACGTCCCGTGGCCGGGTGTCCACACACGGTCCCCAGCCGCCTGGGGGCGGCCGGGTGTCCATAAACGGTCCCCAGCCGCCCCTATTTCTCCTGTCACCTTCCCACACACTTTTCTTAGCCTGGCCTGCTTTAGGGCAGCATTGGACGAGCCCACCAGAGAACCAGAGTTCTCCGGTAGGCCCTGGCATCTCCATCAGGGGAGTTGAGAGTGCCAATGTGAGGAGCATGATGATAATAGAAGTTAGCATCTGCTTTGTTTTCTTGGAATGCAAGCGTA
Organism: Phyllobates terribilis; assembly: GCF_046119375.1. NCBI lineage: Eukaryota > Metazoa > Chordata > Amphibia > Anura > Dendrobatidae > Phyllobates > Phyllobates terribilis. Next base: position 358,317,611 of record NW_027362769.1, on the reverse strand, counting down.
AGTGTGCAGCCTGCCACCCACCCACCCCCAGGCTGCAATACCATACTGCTAGCTTGCACTTGAAATGGGGCCTTTTAGTTTGGAGGAGGCCGAAGCTGGCCACTACCTCATGGCTGCTTCGGCAGCGAGGTATCCATACTCAGTCCCTAGCCGCCCCTATTTGTCCCGGTGTGCCTACCTCCTCCAAGGATTGCTGGATATTTTCCTGCTACTATCCCAGTTCTATGACTCCCGTTAAAACAATGCTTCAGGTGATAAATGATGGATGAGGTGGTGGCAAAGGAGAAAGAGCAGGAGGAACAGGGACCATTCACATCAATATCAGACCAGTCAACCACATATGTCTTGTAGGATATGTTTCTGTAACAAAAGGAGCTGTTCGGCAACACAGTTATAGGACATACAGTGAGTGCAATGCCTACCAAAAATTTCGAGGCACTCCAATGCCCCTTGGAAATGACATGTAGGTCAGAGGGCCTTAACTAAACCGTTTTTTCCATTTATAGCAACTGGGTCTCCTGTACACTGTTGGCCTAAGCAGTGAATGGAAGGCTTTCCAAAAATTATGAGGAACTGCAATGCCCCTTGAAACAGACGTGGATTACAGCGTACTTAAAACCTTCTACCCATTATTGGGGAGTGGGTCTCCCTTAGTTTTCGCCTTTGCATTGAAAAGCAAAAGCTGACTAAAATTAGGAGGAAATGCAATGACCGTTAGAAGAGTCGTGGAGGTTAGAGGTAATTAAAAACAACATTTCAATGCCCCTTGGAAGAGCTGTGGAGTTCAGAGTGGCTTAAGAAGACGCTTTTAATGCCCCTTTAAAGAGACGTGGATGTCACAGTAGCTTAACAAGACGGTTTTAATGCCCTTCGGAAGAGACGTGGAAGTCCCAGTAGCTTAACAAGACGGTTTTAATGCCCCTTGGAAAAGTGGTGGAGGTCACAGTAGCTTAACAAGACGGTTTGAATGCCCCTTGGAAAAGTGGTGGAGGTTGCAGTAGCTTAACAAGACTGTTTGAGTGCCCCTTGGAAGAGACGTGGAGGTCCCAGTAGCTTAACAAGACGGTTTTAATGCCCCTCGGAAAAGTGGTGGAGGTCACAGTAGCTTATCAAGACGGTTTTAATTCCTCTTACAAGAGCCATGCAGTACAGCATCTTAAAAATATTATTCCCATAATTGGGGAGTGGGTCTCCCACAGTCTTTGCTTATGCCTTCCAAGCAAAAGCTGCCAAAAATTAGGACGGAGGAACTTGCAATGCCCCTTACAAGAGCCATGCAGTACAGCATATTACAAACATTATTCCCATTATTGGGGAGTGGGTCTCCCATAGTCTTTGCTTATGCCTTCCAAGCAAAAGCTGCCAAAAATTAGGAGGAAATGCAATGCCCGTTCGAAGAGTTGTGGAGGTTAGGGTTAATTAAAAACAACATTTCAATGCCCCTTGGAAGAGCTGTGGAGTTCAGAGTGGTTTAACAAGACGCTTTTAATGCCCCTCAGAAAAGACGTGGAGGTCCCAGTAGCTTAACAAGACGGTTTTAATGCCCCTTGGAAAAGTGGTGGAGGTCACAGTAGGTTAACAAGACACTTTTAATGCCCCTCGGAAGAGACGTGGAGGTCCCAGTAGCTTAACAAGTCGGTTTTAATGCTCCTTGGAAAAGTGGTGGAGGTCACAGTAGCTTAACAAGACGCTTTTAATGACCCTCAGAAGAGACGTGGAGGTCCCAGTAGCTTAACAAGACGGTTTTAATGCCCCTTGGAAAAGTGGTGGAGGTCACAGTAGCTTAACAAGACGGTTTGAATGCCCCTTGGAAGAGACGTGGAGGTCCCAGTAGCTTAACAAGATGGTTTGAATGCCCCTTGGAAGAGATGTGGAGGTCCCAGTATCTTAACAAGATGGTTTCAATGCCCCTTGGAAAAGTGGTGGAGGTCCCAGTAGCTTAACAAGATGCTTTTAATGCCCCTTGGAAAAGTGGTGGAGGTCACTGTAGCTTAACAAGACGGTTTGAATGCCCCTTGGAAGAGATGTGGAGGTTCCAGTAGCTTAACAAGACGGTTTTAATGCCCCTCGGAAAAGTGGTGGAGGTCGCAGTAGCTTAACAAGACTGTTTGAATGCCCCTTGGAAGAGATGTGGAGGTCCCAGTAGCTTAACAAGACGGTTTTAATGCCCCTTGGAAAAGTGGTGGAGGTCACAGTAGCTTAACCAGACGGTTTGAAAGCCCCTTGGAAGAGACGTGGAGGTCCCAGTAGCTTAACAAGACGGTTTTAATGCCCCTCGGAAAAGTGGTGGAGGTCACAGTAGCTTAGCAAGACGCTTTTAATGCCCCTCAGAAGAGACGTGGAGGTCTCAGTAGCTTAACAAGACGGTTTTAATGCCCCTTGGAAAAGTGGTGGAGGTCACAGTAGCTTAACAAGACAGTTTGAATGCCTCTTGGAAGAAACGTGGAGGTCCCAGTAGCTTAACAAGACGGTTTGAATGCCCCTTGGAAGAGACGTGGAGGTCCCAGTAGATTAACAAGACGGTTTTAATGCCCCTCGGAAAAGTGGTGGAGGTCACAGTAGTTAGCAAGACGCTTTTAATGCCCCTTGGAAAAGTGGTGGAGGTCACAGTAGCTTAACAAGACGCTTTTAATGCCCCTTACAAGAGCCATAAAGTACAGCATCTTATAAAAATTATTCCCATTATTGGGGAGTGGGTCTCCCACAGTCTTTGCTTATGCCTTCCAAGCAAAAGCTGACAAAAATAAGGACGGAGGAACTTTCAGTAATGGCAACACGGACCACGGTCACCCTGGTGGTATAGTGGTGGTGGAGGCTGAGGATAAGGAGAAGAACATAAAACAGCCGAAATGAGGAAGCGTATACCCATGTGTGGGTGTGAAGCGGTGCATGTGAATACACCTCCTGAAATAACACAGTGGATTTGACTTTATGTTACTCTGCTGTCATTTGGTGGTGATGAGAAGTCTGGCCCAATCCAGCCCTTGTTCATTTTGATAAGGGTCAGCTTGTCAGCATTGTCAGTTGACAGGCGAGTGTGCTTATCAGTTATATTTCCCCCAGCGGCACTAAAAACACGCTCTGATAACACGCTAGCGGCAGGGCAGGCAAGGACCTCTAAGGCGTACAGAGCGAGTTCATTCCAAGTGTCCAGCTTGGATACCCAATAATTAAAAGGCACAGAATAATCACGGAGGACGCTGGTACGGTCGGCAAGGTACTCCCTCACCATCTTTTGAAACTTTCCACTCCTTGTGAGAGTACCCCGCGCCTCAGGTTCTGTCCGAAGGGAGGGTCTGAGAAAACTGTCCCAGAACATTGACAGTGTTCCCCTGCCTCTGCTGGATTGGAGTTGCGTCTTTCTCGTATACATTCCTTGGTTGGGCAATGAACTGTGACCTCTGCAGCTAGCGTGTTCAGATGAAATTTTTTTTAACAGTTCTGCAGCAAGGGCCTTCTGGTACTGCCCCATTTTTGTAGACCTCTCCACCTCAGGAATAAGAGAGTGAAAGTTCTCCTTGTAGCGGGGGTGTAAAAGTGTTACCAACCAGTAATGACTGTCACCCAACATTTTGACAATGCGAGGGTCACGGTTAAGGCAGCGTAACATAAAGTCAGCCATGCGTGCCAGACTGGTAACGGGCAAGACTTCCGTGTCCTCACCAAGATGACAACTGACCATGCTCTCCTCCTCCTCCTCCCCCCTGTCCTCAGGCCACCCATGCTGAATCGACGGTATGACAGTTGTACAGGTACTACCGTCTACAGCGCGTGATACAAGCTCCTGTTTTTCCTCCTCCTCCTCCTCTCCCTCATTGTCCCCCAATGCACATTGGGTTGAGATGAGGCTGGGCTGTGTGTAATCGACCGCTACGGCTTCTTGATCCATCTCATCATACTCTGGCTGCAATGCCTCCTCTTTAATTCTCTGCAGAGAGCGTTGCAAAAGACAGACAAGTGGAATGCTGACGCTAATGATGGCGTCATCGCCACTCACCATCTTCGTGGACTCCTCAAAGTTTGTCAAGATCGTACATATGTCAGACATCCAGGTCCACTCCTGAGGTCATATGTGTGGAGTCTGACCTGAATATCGACGGCCTTGTTGCAGCTGGTACTCCACAACTGCTCTCTTCTGCTCACAAATCCTTTGCAACATATGGAGGGTAGAGTTCCAACGTGTGGGGACATCACACACCAGTCGGTGTGCCGGAAGCTGCAAACGCTGCTGCAACACAGCAAGGGCGGCGGAAGCTGTAGCCGACTTGCGAAAATGAGCTGACAGGCGGTGTACTTTGACGAGCAGACCTGGCAACTTGGGGTACGATTTAAGAAACCACTGAACCATGAGGTTAAGCACATGAGCCAGGCATGGTACGTGTGTGATCTCGCCTCGCCTCAGAGCCACCACCAGGTTACGGCCATTGTCACACATGACCATGCCTGGATGTAGGTTCAGCGGTCTCAGCCACAGATCTGCCTGCTCTTTCACAGCTGTCCACAACTCACAAGCAGTGTGAGGTTTATCACCTAAGCTTATGAGTTTCAGCACAGCCTGTTGCCGCTTGGCGGAGGCAGTACTGAAGTGCTTCCAGATTGTAACTGATGTGGTGATATCTGAGATGGAGGCTGAACATGAGGAGGAGGAGGAGGATGATGCGCAGCAGCTGTACACTATGGGGGCAACTCTGACTGACATAGGGCCCGCAATCCTCGGTGTGGGGAGGATGTGTTCCGTCCCAAGGTCCGACTGGGTCCCGGCTTCCACTATGTTTACCCAGTGTGCCGTCAGGGAGATGTACCGTCCCTGGCCAAGAGCACTTGTCCACGTGTCCGTTGTCAGGTGGACTCTCCCAGTAAATGCGTTGTTGAGGGCACGGCAGATGTTTTGGGACACGTGCTTGTGTAGTGCAGGGATGGCACACCGGGCAAAATAGTGTCGGCTGGGGACCGAGTACCGAGGAACGGCCACCACCATACGGTTGCGGAAGGATTCCGTCTCCACCAGTCTAAAAGGCAGCATTTCCAACGCAAGGAGTCGTGAAATGTGCGAATTTAGGACTGTGGCCTGTGGGGCGTTGGCTGCGAATTTCCGCTTTCGTTCAAAGGTCTGGAATATGGACAATTGAACACTGCGGTGGGACGTGGACGTTGATGCTGTTTCTTGAGAAACTGCCATAACAAGTGAAGACTGAGAGGAGGGGGCATCTTTGCATGCAGTATGGACAGGGGATTGCCTTGCACACACAACAGGGGGTTCTATTGCATGCACAACAGCGGAAGAAGCAGTGGTGACACCACTGACACTGGTCGTGGACTCTGGAGTTCACCCCACAAAGTCGGGTGCTTTGCTGCCATGTGCCTGATCATGCTGGTGGTGGTCAGGCTGATGCTGGCATGGCAGGTGGTACAAATGGCCTTTTTGGGGTTATCAGCAGAGTCTTTAAAAAATTCCAGACTCTGGAAGACCTACAGGTTGTACTGGCAACATCCCTCGTGTTGGTGTTACGAGGAACTGTTGCCTGCCTTCTGTGTGCGGCCACCACACTGCTTCTTCCTGCCTGTTGGGGTACTCTGCCTCCCTCACCCTGTGTGCTGCTGGCCTCGCTCTGCATGTCCTCCTGCCACGTTGGGTCAGTTACTAGGTCATCCACCACCTCCTCCTCTTCCACTTGCGCACCATGATCCTCCTCCTCACTTCCTGGCAATTGTGTCTCGTCATCGTCCACCTCTTGTGACAAATTGCCAGCGTCGGCTTCCTGTGGCTGTGGCTGTTCAAATATTTGGGCATCGCTACATGGGATCTCCTCTTCCACCACTTCAAGCGGAGCAGGCAAGGGGCACAAATCTGGAAATGGACCAGTGAACAGCTCTTCAGAGTGTCCAAGTGTGGGATCAGTTGCTGTCTGACGACACTCGGCATGGTGGGAGGAAGAAGCATCAGGGTGAGGAGGAGTATGCGGTCGAGATTCACGGCTACTAAGAGTTGACCGTGTGGAAGACAGACCGGAGGTGGTGGTGACCAGGTAACTGGAAGTATTATCTGCTATCCAATTAATAACCTGTTCACACTGATCAGTTCGCAATACTGGTGTTGTTCTGTGCTTCACTAGTAATTCGGTCAAGAAGTGGGAGTGAGAAGATGTGGCTGTTGGTTGTGGCACATTTTCACCTTGGCCACGGCCCCGTCCTCTGCACGCACCATCATCAGAACGTCCAGTTCCACGTCCCTTGCCACGCGCCTTGCCCATTGTAAAGGAAATAAAATAGCTTACACTCGCACTATCAATGGAAAAAGGCTAATAAAAAGTAGATTAGAACCGTGGAAGAGGAAAACCACAGTTCTATTTCTCTGGCCTACACCCGACTCTTTTAAACAATCTGAACAATCAGGGAGAAACTATTACTGTTTTTCTTTACGGAAAAAATACCAAAAGCTGAATAATAGAGATTTTTTACCGGGGAATGGCAAAACCACAGTTATTGTTTACTGGGGTATACCAGACAATTTTAAATAGATATATTTGCGGCTGAACAGTAAGCGACACACTCAAACTGTTTTTTTTTAGATACAAATGGCCCAAAAGTGGATAATACAAAGGTTTGAACCATGGAACTGCAAAACCACACTTTTCTTTCTCTGGCCTACAACAGACTATTTTCAACAGATATATTTGTGTCTGAAAAATCAGGGAGACACTATTAGTTTTTCATTAGGGCAAAAAATGCCAAAAGTAGGATAATACAGAGATTTGACTCGTGGAACTGCAAAACCACACTTCTATTTCTCGGGCCTACACCAGACTATTTTCAACAGATATATTTGTGTCTGAAACATCAGGGAGACACTATTAGTTTTTCTTTATGGCAAAAAATGCCAAAAGCAGGATAATACAGAGATTTGACCTGGGGAAAATGCAAAACCACACTTCTATTTCTCGGGCCTGCACCAGACTATTTTCAACAGATATATTTGTGTCTGAAAAATCAGGGAGACGATATTAGTTTTTCTTTATGGCAAAAAATGGCAAAAGCAGGATAATACAGATATTTGACCCGTGGAAGTGCAAAACCACACTTCTATTTCTCGGGCCTACACCAGACTATTTTCAACAGATATATTTGTGTCTGAAAAATCAGTGAGACACTATTAGTTTTTCTTTACGGCAAAAAATGCAAAAAGCAGGATAATACAGAGATTTAAACCGTGGAACTACAAAACCACACTTCTATTTCTCGGGCCTACACCAGACTATTTTCAACAGATATATTTGTGTCTGAAAAATCAGGGAGACAGTATTAGTTTTTCTTTATGGCAAAAAATGCCAAAAGCAGGATAATACAGAGATTTGACCAGTGGAACTGCAAAACCACACTTCTATTTCTCGGGCCTACACCAGACTATTTTCAACAGATATATTTGTGTCTGAAACATCAGGGAGACACTATTAGTTTTTCTTTATGGCAAAAAATGCCAAAAGCAGGATAATACAGAGATTTGACCCGTGGAACTGCAAAACCACACTTCTATTTCTCGGGCCTACACCAGACTATTTTCAACAGATATATTTGTGTCTGAAAAATCAGGGAGACACTATTAGTTTTTCTTTACAGCAAAAAATGCTAAAAGCAGGATAATACAGAGATTTGACCCGTGGAACTGCAAAACCACACTTCTATTTCTCGAGCCTACACCTGACTATTTTCAACAGATATATTTGTGTCTAAAAAAATCAGGGAGACACTATTAGTTTTTCTTTATGGCAAAAAATGCCAAAAGCAGGATAATACAGAGATCTGACCCGTGGAACTGCAAAACCACACTTCTATTTCTCGGGCCTACACCAGACTATTTTCAACAGATGTATTTGTGTCTGAACAATCAGGAGACACTACTCTTTTTCTTTACGGCAAAAAAATGCCAAAAGCAGGATAATACAGAGATTTGACCAGTGGAACTGCAAAACCACACTTCTATTTCTCGGGCCTACACCAGACTATTTTCAACAGATATATTTGTGTCCGAAAAATCAGGCAGACACTATTAGTTTTTTCTTCATGGCAAAAAATGCCAAAAGCAGGATAATAGAGATTTTTTACTGTGGAACAGCAAAACCACAGTTATAATTTACTGGTGTATACCAGATTTTTTTAAATATATATATTTGTGGCTGAACAGTGAGCGACACACTCAAACTGTTTTTTTTAGATACAAATAGCCCAAAAGCAGGATAATACAGAGGTTTGAACCGTGGAACTGCAAAACCACACTTCTATTTCTCTGGCCTACACCAGACTATTTTCAACAGATATATTTGTGTCTGAAAAATCAGGGAGACGATATTAGTTTTTCTTTATGGCAAAAAATGGCAAAAGCAGGATAATACAGATATTTGACCCGTGGAAGTGCAAAACCACACTTCTATTTCTCGGGCCTACACCAGACTATTTTCAACAGATATATTTGTGTCTGAAAAATCAGTGAGACACTATTAGTTTTTCTTTACGGCAAAAAATGCAAAAAGCAGGATAATACAGAGATTTAAACCGTGGAACTACAAAACCACACTTCTATTTCTCGGGCCTACACCAGACTATTTTCAACAGATATATTTGTGTCTGAAAAATCAGGGAGACAGTATTAGTTTTTCTTTATGGCAAAAAATGCCAAAAGCAGGATAATACAAAGATTTGACCAGTGGAACTGCAAAACCACACTTCTATTTCTCGGGCCTACACCAGACTATTTTCAACAGATATATTTGTGTCTGAAACATCAGGGAGACACTATTAGTTTTTCTTTATGGCAAAAAATGCCAAAAGCAGGATAATACAGAGATTTGACCCGTGGAACTGCAAAACCACACTTCTATTTCTCGGGCCTACACCAGACTATTTTCAACAGATATATTTGTGTCTGAAAAATCAGGGAGACACTATTAGATTTTCTTTACGGCAAAAAATGCTAAAAGCAGGATAATACAGAGATTTGACCCGTGGAACTGCAAAACCACACTTCTATTTCTCGAGCCTACACCTGACTATTTTCAACAGATATATTTGTGTCTAAAAAATCAGGGAGACACTATTAGTTTTTCTTTATGGCAAAAAATGCCAAAAGCAGGATAATACAGAGATCTGACCCGTGGAACTGCAAAACCACACTTCTATTTCTCGGGCCTACACCAGACTATTTTCAACAGATGTATTTGTGTCTGAACAATGAGGAGACACTACTCTTTTTCTTTACGGCAAAAAAATGCCAAAAGCAGGATAATACAGAAATTTGACCAGTGGAACTGCAAAACCACACTTCTATTTCTCGGGCCTACACCAGACTATTTTCAACAGATATATTTGTGTCCGAAAAATCAGGCAGACACTATTAGTTTTTTCTTTATGGCAAAAAATGCCAAAAGCAGGATAATAGAGATTTTTTACTGTGGAACAGCAAAACCACAGTTATAATTTAATGGTGTATACCAGATTTTTAAAATATATATATTTGTGGCTGAACAGTGAGCGACACACTCAAACTGTTTTTTTTAGATACAAATGGCCCAAAAGCAGGATAATACAGAGGTTTGAACCGTGGAACTGCAAAACCACACTTCTATTTCTCTGGCCTACACCAGACTATTTTCAACAGATAAATTTGTGTCTGAAAAATCAGGAGACACTATTATTTTTTTTTTTACGGCAAAAAATGACAAAAGCAGGATAATACAGAGATTTGACCAGTGGAACTGCAAAACCACACTTCTATTTCTCGGGCCTACACCAGACTGTTTTCAACAGATATATTTGTGTCTGAAACATCAGGGAGACACTATTAGTTTTTCTTTACGGCAAAAAATGCCAAAAGCAGGATAATACAGAGATTTGACCCGTGGAACTGCAAAACCACACTTCTATTTCTCGGGCCTACACCAGACTATTTTCAACAGATATATTTGTGTCTGAAAAATCAGGGAGACACTATTAGTTTTTCTTTACGGCAAAAAATGCCAAAAGCAGGATAATACAGAGATTTGACCCGTGGAACTGCAAAACCACACTTCTATTTCTTGGGCCTGCATGAGACTATTTTCAACAGATATATTTGTGTCTGAAAAATCAGGGAGGCACTATTAGTTTTTCTTTACGGCAAAAAATGCCAAAAGCAGGATAATACAGAGATTTGACCCGTGGAACTACAAAACCACACTTCTATTTCTCTGGCCTACACCAGACTATTTTCAACAGATATATTTGTGTCTGAAACATCAGGGAGACACTATTAGTTTTTCTTTACGGCAAAAAATGCCAAAAGCAGGATAATACAGAGATTTGACCCGTGGAACTGCAAAACCACACTTCTATTTCTCGGGCCTACACCAGACTATTTTCAACAGATATATTTGTGTCCGAAAAATCAGGCAGACACTATTAGTTTTTTCTTCATGGCAAAAAATGCCAAAAGCAGGATAATAGAGATTTTTTACTGTGGAACAGCAAAACCACAGTTATAATTTACTGGTGTATACCAGATTTTTTTAAATATATATATTTGTGGCTGAACAGTGAGCGACACACTCAAACTGTTTTTTTTATATACAAATAGCCCAAAAGCAGGATAATACAGAGGTTTGAACCGTGGAACTGCAAAACCACACTTCTATTTCTCTGGCCTACACCAGACTATTTTCAACAGATATATTTGTGTCTGAAAAATCAGGGAGACGATATTAGTTTTTCTTTATGGCAAAAAATGGCAAAAGCAGGATAATACAGATATTTGACCCGTGGAAGTGCAAAACCACACTTCTATTTCTCGGGCCTACACCAGACTATTTTCAACAGATATATTTGTGTCTGAAAAATCAGTGAGACACTATTAGTTTTTCTTTACGGCAAAAAATGCAAAAAGCAGGATAATACAGAGATTTAAACCGTGGAACTACAAAACCACACTTCTATTTCTCGGGCCTACACCAGACTATTTTCAACAGATATATTTGTGTCTGAAAAATCAGGGAGACAGTATTAGTTTTTCTTTATGGCAAAAAATGCCAAAAGCAGGATAATACAAAGATTTGACCAGTGGAACTGCAAAACCACACTTCTATTTCTCGGGCCTACACCAGACTATTTTCAACAGATATATTTGTGTCTGAAACATCAGGGAGACACTATTAGTTTTTCTTTATGGCAAAAAATGCCAAAAGCAGGATAATACAGAGATTTGACCCGTGGAACTGCAAAACCACACTTCTATTTCTCGGGCCTACACCAGACTATTTTCAACAGATATATTTGTGTCTGAAAAATCAGGGAGACACTATTAGATTTTCTTTACGGCAAAAAATGCTAAAAGCAGGATAATACAGAGATTTGACCCGTGGAACTGCAAAACCACACTTCTATTTCTCGAGCCTACACCTGACTATTTTCAACAGATATATTTGTGTCTAAAAAATCAGGGAGACACTATTAGTTTTTCTTTATGGCAAAAAATGCCAAAAGCAGGATAATACAGAGATCTGACCCGTGGAACTGCAAAACCACACTTCTATTTCTCGGGCCTACACCAGACTATTTTCAACAGATGTATTTGTGTCTGAACAATGAGGAGACACTACTCTTTTTCTTTACGGCAAAAAAATGCCAAAAGCAGGATAATACAGAAATTTGACCAGTGGAACTGCAAAACCACACTTCTATTTCTCGGGCCTACACCAGACTATTTTCAACAGATATATTTGTGTCCGAAAAATCAGGCAGACACTATTAGTTTTTTCTTTATGGCAAAAAATGCCAAAAGCAGGATAATAGAGATTTTTTACTGTGGAACAGCAAAACCACAGTTATAATTTAATGGTGTATACCAGATTTTTAAAATATATATATTTGTGGCTGAACAGTGAGCGACACACTCAAACTGTTTTTTTTAGATACAAATGGCCCAAAAGCAGGATAATACAGAGGTTTGAACCGTGGAACTGCAAAACCACACTTCTATTTCTCTGGCCTACACCAGACTATTTTCAACAGATAAATTTGTGTCTGAAAAATCAGGAGACACTATTATTTTTTTTTTTACGGCAAAAAATGACAAAAGCAGGATAATACAGAGATTTGACCAGTGGAACTGCAAAACCACACTTCTATTTCTCGGGCCTACACCAGACTGTTTTCAACAGATATATTTGTGTCTGAAACATCAGGGAGACACTATTAGTTTTTCTTTACGGCAAAAAATGCCAAAAGCAGGATAATACAGAGATTTGACCCGTGGAACTGCAAAACCACACTTCTATTTCTCGGGCCTACACCAGACTATTTTCAACAGATATATTTGTGTCTGAAAAATCAGGGAGACACTATTAGTTTTTCTTTACGGCAAAAAATGCCAAAAGCAGGATAATACAGAGATTTGACCCGTGGAACTGCAAAACCACACTTCTATTTCTTGGGCCTGCATGAGACTATTTTCAACAGATATATTTGTGTCTGAAAAATCAGGGAGGCACTATTAGTTTTTCTTTACGGCAAAAAATGCCAAAAGCAGGATAATACAGAGATTTGACCCGTGGAACTACAAAACCACACTTCTATTTCTCTGGCCTACACCAGACTATTTTCAACAGATATATTTGTGTCTGAAACATCAGGGAGACACTATTAGTTTTTCTTTACGGCAAAAAATGCCAAAAGCAGGATAATACAGAGATTTGACCCGTGGAACTGCAAAACCACACTTCTATTTCTCGGGCCTACACCAGACTATTTTCAACAGATATATTTGGTCTGAAAAATCAGGGAGACACTATTAGTTTTTTTTTTACGGCAAAAAATGCCAAAAGCAGCATAATAGAGTTTTTTACCGTGGAGCAGCAAAACCACAATTATAATTCACTGGTGTATACCAGACTTTTTTAAATATATATATTTGCGGCTGAACAGTGAGCGACACACTCAAACTGTTTTTTTTTAGATACAAATGGCCCAAAAGCAGGATAATACAGAGGTTTGAACCGTTGAACTGCAAAACCACACTTCTGTTTCTCTGGCCTACACCAGACTATTTTCAACAGATATATTTGTGTCTGAAAATTCGGGGAGACACTATTAGGTTTTTTTTTACGGCAAAAAATGCCAAAAGCAGGATAATACAGAGATTTGACCCGTGGAACTGCAAAACCACACTTCTATTTCTCGGGCCTACACCAGAATATTTTCAACAGATATATTTGTGTCTGAAAAATCAGGGAGACACTATTAATTTTTTTTTACTGCAAAAAATGCCAAAAGCAGGATAATAGAGATTTTTTACTGTGGAACAGCAAAACCACAGTTTTAATTTACTGGTGCATACCAGACTTTTTAAAATATATATATTTGTGGCTGAACAGTGAGCGACACACTCAAACTGTTTTTTTTAGATACAAATGGCCCAAAAGCAGGATAATACAGAGATTTGACCAGTGGAACTGCAAAACCACACTTCTATTTCTCGGGCCTACATCAGACTATTTTCAACAGATATATTTGTGACTGAAACATCAGGTAGACACTATTAGTTTTTCTTTATGGCAAAAAATGCCAAAAGCAGGATAATACAGAGATTTGACCCGTGGAACTGCAAAACCACACTTCTATTTCTCGGGCCTGCACGAGACTATTTTCAACAGATATATTTGTGTCTGAAAAATCAGGGAGGCACTATTAGTTTTTCTTTACGGCAAAAAATGCCAAAAGCAGGATAATACAGAGATTTGACCCGTGGAACTGCAAAACCACACTTCTATTTCTCGGGCCTACACCAGACTATTTTCAACAGATATATTTGTGTCTGAAACATCAGGGAGACACTATTAGTTTTTCTTTACGGCAAAAAATGCCAAAAGCAGGATAATACAGAGATTTGACCCGTGGAACTGCAAAACCACACTTCTATTTCTCGGGCCTACACCAGACTATTTTCAACAGATATATTTGTGTCTGAAAAATCAGGGAGACACTATTAGTTTTTTTTTTCCGGCAAAAAATGCCAAAAGCAGGATAATAGAGTTTTTTACCGTGGAACAGCAAAACCACCATTATAATTCACTGGTGTTTACCAGACTTTTTTAAATATATATATTTGCGGCTGAACAGTGTGCGACACACTCCAACTATTTTTTTTTGGATACAAATGGCCCAAAAGCAGGATAATACAGAGGTTTGAACCGTGGAACTGCAAAACCACACTTCTGTTTCTCTGGCCTACACCAGACTATTTTCAACAGATATATTTGTGTCTGAAAATTCAGGGAGACACTATTAGGTTTTTTATACGCCAAAAAATGCCAAAAGCAGGATAATAGAGAGATTTGACCCGTGGAACTGCAAAACCACACTTCTATTTCTTGGGCCTACACCAGAATATTTTCAACAGATATATTTGTGTCTGAAAAATCAGGGAGACAATATTAGTTTTTTTTTACTGCAAAAAATGCCAAAAGCAGGATAATAGAGATTTTTTACTGTGGAACAGCAAAACCACAGTTATAATTTACTGGTGTATACCAGACTTTTTAAAATATATATATTTGTGGCTGAACAGTGAGCGACACACTCAAACTGTTTTTTTTTAGATACAAATGGCCCAAAAGCATGATAATACTGAGGTTTGAACCGTGGAACTGCAAAACCACACTTCTATTTCTCTGGCCTACACCAGACTATTTTCAACAGATATATTTGTGTCTGAAAAATCAGGAGACACTATTAATTTTTTTTTACGGCAAAAAATGCCAAAAGCAGGATAATACAGAGATTTGTACTGTAGAACTGCAAAGCCACACTTCTATTTCTCGGGCCTGCACCAGACTATTTTCAACAGATATATTTGTGTCTGAAAAATCAGGGAGATACTATTAGTTTTTTTTTTACGGCAAAAAATGCCAAAAGCAGGATAATAGAGATTTTTTTATCGTGGAACAGCAAAACCACAGTTATAATTTACTGGTGTATATCAGACTTTTTTAAATATATATATTTGCGACTGAACCATGAGCGACACACTCAAACTGTTTTTTTTTAGATACAAATGGCCCAAAAGCAGGATAATACAGAGGTTTGAGCCGTGGAACTGCAAAACCACACTTCTGTTTCTCTAGCCTACACCAGACTATTTTCAACAGATATATTTGTGTCTGAAAAATCAGGAGACACTATTAGTTTTTTTTTTACGGCAAAAAATGCCAAAAGCAGGATAATACAGAGATTTGACCCGTGGAACTGCAAAACCACACTTCTATTTCTCTGGCCTACACCAGACTATTTTCAACACATACATTTGTGTCTGAAAAATCAGAGACACTCTTTGGGGGGGACATCAAAAGATTAATAAGACAGGTATTTGTACAATGTGAAGAAGAAAAAAAAAAGAGGATTTAGATGAAAAAAAAAGGATTTTTCCTGGCCCCCAAGACCTGGAGCTAAGTCCAGCAATTTCAGCAACAGGAGCACACAGGACTGTTATGCAGCATTTGCTGGTATAACCACTGCGTCTCCTATACAGCCTGCCTGCCTGCCTGATATCTGGGATGGATATTAATCCTAAGAAGAACTGTTTGTTTGATCTGGCAGCCTTTAAAGACTCTACACTAACTATTTTGCAGTATATTTCTCTCCCTAAATCAGCAGTGCTGTCCCTACACTGTCTGATCCCAGCCGTCTGTGTCCAAGATGGCGGCGCACCGGTTTTAAATACTCGAGGTGACGCTGTGCAGCCAGTGAATTAATGTAATGCCCACAACCAACATGGCTGCGGCATTACAGTGACTGGCTGGCAATCCCTGCATGTTCATTGGCTCTGTAACGAGCACCAAAAATGCAGGGCGGAGACCCCAGCTCCCGCCCGAGTAACCCGGAAATGCTCGGTGCTCGCCAAACATCCCGAGTAGCGTGATGCTCGGGTGAGTACAGAGCAGTGTCGAGCATGCTCTCTCAACACTAGTTATTTTTTAGGACAAATGCATTTACCGGGAAATGTCATTTTAACATTTTACAACCTTATCTGGTAATGTGGTGTGTGACACATCATCAGACACATCCTGTTTTATTTATGATGGAGGGACTCTGAAAGTCATAAAGCCTATTTTTATAGGGACATCAGACGGCCCTTACTATTCTTTAAAGGCCAGCAGTCGGCCCTCGCTATTGTTAGAGAGCCATCAGCCGGCTATGCTTTGTTGTTCTCATTATTAACAAGTGTGTCTCCTATACTGTTATTGCGTATGTGATCGCAAGGGCTGCCAAAAATTTGGACGCAACCCAATACCCCTTTGAAGAGACATAGAGGAGAGTTTCAGTAAAAAAAATGTTCCTATTATTAAGGAGCGGGTATCCTATAGTGGTAATGCCCATGCTGTGACTGCAAGAGCTGCCAAAATTTGGGAAAAACCCCACTAAGAATTTAAAGATACATAGAGCAGGGCCACAGTAACAAGTACGACATGTTACCATTAGAAAGGAGAGAGTCTGCTATACAGTTATAGGGTATGCAGTGAGTCCAACGGCTGAGCAATTTTAGAAAAAACCCCACTAAGAATTTAAAGACACACAAAGCAGGGCCACAGTAACAAGTACGACATGTTACCATTAGAAAGGAGAGAATCTGCTATATAGTTATAGGGTATGCAGTGAGTCCAATGGCTGACCAATTTTAGGAAAAACCCCACTAAGAATTTAAAGACACATAGAGCAGGGCCACAGTGACAAGGTACATGTTTCCATTAGAAAGAAGAGGGTCTGCTATACAGTTATAGGGTATGCAGTGAGTCCAACGGCTGACCAATTTTAGGAAAAACCCCACTAAGATTTTAAAGACCCTTAGAGCAGGGCCACAGTAACAACAAATTCCCATTAGAAAGGAGACAGTCTCCTATAGTGTTGGTCTATGCAGTGAATGCAAGGGCTGCCAAAAATTTGGAGCCTTGGAAGAGACGTGGATGAGGTCCTCATAAAAAAATGTTCCCATTAGAAAGGAGCGGGCCTCCTATACTTGTAATGCCCATGCAAGTGTATGGGCTGACAAATATTTACCCCTGGGGGGTATACATGAACATACTGTATAAATTTTTTTTTTTACGGGCATCATAAACACTCTTTAAAAAATTATGTGGGTGTTGCATCACGGACCACGGTCACCCTGGTGATATGGTGGTGGAGGATGAGGAGAAGGAGGAGGACAAGAGCAAAATAGCCAAAATGTGTGGGTGGGAAAAGGTGCATGGGAATAAACCTCCCAAGAAAAGACACTGGATTTGAGTTTATGTTATGCTGCTATCATTCAGCGGTGTTGAAAAGTCTGGCCCAATCCAGCCCTTGTTCATTTTTATAAGAGTCAGCCTGTCAGCATTTTCAGTTGACAGGCGGATGCTCTTATCAGTTATAATTCCACTAGCGGCACTAAAAGCCCGCTCTGATAAAACGCTGGCGGCAGGGCAGGCCAGGACCTCCAAGGCATAGAGAACCAGTTCATTCCACGTATCCAGCTTGGATACCCAATAATTATAAGGCACAACAGAATCAAGGAGGATGTTGGTACGGTCGGCAAGGTACTCCCTCAGCATCTTCCCAAACTTTGCACTCCTTGTGAGAGTACCCCGCGCCTCAGGGCCTGTGCAATGGGAGGGTCTGAGAAAACTCTCCCAGAACTTTGTCAGTGTTCACCTGCCTCTGCTGGATTGAAGTTGTGTCTCTCTCGCCTGGACTCCTTGGTTGTCCAACGAAGTGTGCCCTCTGCCGCCAGCATTTTCAGATTAATTTTTTTAATAGTTCCGCAACAAGGGCCTTCTGGTACAGCCCCATTTTTGTAGACCTGTCCGCCTCAGGAATAAGAGATAGAAAGTTCTCCTTGTAGCATGGGTCTAGAAGTGTCATCAACTAGTAATGACTGTCACCCAAAATATTGAGAACGCGAGGGTCATGGGAAAGGCAGCGTAACATAAACTCAGCCATGCGTGCCAGACTACTAACAGGCAAGTAGTCCTCACCAAGAGGATGACTGACCATGCTCTCCTCCTCCTCCTCTCTGTCCTCTGGCCATCCATGCTGAACAGACTGTATGACAGCTGTGCAGGTAGTACTATCTATAGTGCATGAAACTAGCTCCTGTCCTTCCTCCTCCTCCTCCTCCTCTTCCTCATTGTCACCCAATCCACATTGGGATGAGATGATGCTGGGCTATGTGTAATCACCCTGTATGGCTCCTTGCTCGATCTCATTGTGCTCTGCCTGCAATGCATCCTCTTTGATTGTGAGCAGAGAGCGTTTCAGAAGACAGAGAAGCGGGATGGTGATGCTAATTATGGCGTCATCGCCGCTCACCATCTTGGTGGAGTCCTCAAAGTTTTGGAGGATGGTACATATGTCTGACATCCATGTCCACTCCTGAGGTCTTATGTGTGGAGTCTGAACTGAATACCGACAGCCTTGTTGATGCTGGTACTCAATACCTGCCCTCTTCAGCTCACAAATCCTTCCCAACATCTGCAGTGTAGAGATTCCAACGCGTGGGGACATCACACCACCAGTCTGTGAGCCGGAAGCTGCAAACGCTGCTGAAACACTGCAAGGGCGGCGGAAGCTGTAGCTAACTTTCTAAAATGGGCACACAGGTGGTGTACTTTAACAAGCAGATCCGGCAGCTCCGGGTAGGATTTGAGAAACCGCTGAACCACAAGGTTAAGCACATGGGCCAGGCATGGTACGTGTGTGAGCTCGCCTCACCTCAGATCCGCCACCAGGTTCCGGCCATTGTCACACACGACCATGCCTGGCTGTAGGTTCAGCGGTGTGAGCCACAGATCTGCCTGCTCTTTCAGAGCTGTCCACAACTCTTCAGCATTGTGCAGTTTTTCAGCTAAGCATATTAGCTTCAGCACAGCCTGTTGCCGCTTGGCCGAGACAGTGCTGCAGTGCTTCCAGCTTGTGACTAATGTGGTAATTTCGGTGATGGAGGCTGAAGAGGAGGAGGAGGCTGAGGAGGATGAGGTGCAGGAGCTGTAGACCGTGGGGGCAACCCTGATTGACCTATGGCTTGCAATCCTTGGCGTCGGGAGGACGTGTTCCATCCCAAAGTCCGACTGGGTCCCGGCTTACACTATGTTAACCCAGTGTGCCGTCAGCGAGATGTACCGTCCCTGTCCACAAGCACTTGTCCACGTGTCCGTGGTTAGGTGGACTTTACCGGTAACTGCATTGTTGAGGGCACGGCTAATGTTTTGGGACATGTGCTTGTGTAATGCGGGGACGGCACACCGGCAGAAATAGTGGCGGTTGGGGACCGAGTACCGAGGGACGGCCGCCGCCATCAGGTTGCGGAATGCTTCCGTCTTCACGAGCCTAAAAGGCAACATTTCAAGCGCAAGCAGTCGTGAAATGTGAGAATTTAGTAGTGTGGCCTGTGGGGCATTGGCTGCATATTTGCGCTTGCGTTCCAAGGTCTTGCGTATGACTGAACGCTGCGCTGGGGCAAGGACATGGACGTGCTTCCTGATGCTGCTACTTGAGAGTGTGCAATGACAGGTGCAGGGCAGGAGGCATCTTCGCATGCACCATGGACAGGGGATTGGCTTGCATGCACAACAGCAGAAGAAGCAATGGTGCCACCCTCAGACACTGTTCCTGGACCCTGGGGTTCGGCCCACAAAGTCGGGTGCTTTGCTGCCATGTGCCTGGTCATGCTGGTGGTGGTCAGGCTGCCACCCCTGCTCATGCTGTCCTGGCAGGTGGTGCAAATGTTCTTTTTGTGATAATCGGCAGAGTCTTTAAAAAACAACCAGACTCGGGAAGACATAACAGTTGTACTGGCAACTTCCTTCGTGTTGGTGTTACGGGGAATGGTTGCTTGCCTTCTGTCTGTGGCCACCACACTGCTTCTTCCTGCCTGTTGGGGTGCTCTGCCTCCCTCCCCCTGTGTGCTGCTGTCCTCGCTCTGCATGTCCTCCTGTCAGGTTGGGTCAGTTACTATATCATCCACCACCTCGTCTTCCACTTCCGCACCCTGGTCCTCCTGACTTTCTGGCAATTGTGTCTCATCATCGTCCACCTCATGTGACACTTTCCCACCGTCGTCTTCGTGTGACCGTGGCTGCTCAAATATTTGGGCATCGCTACACGCGGTCTCCTCTTGCCCCGCTTCAAGTGGACCGGGCGATAGGCCCAAATCTATATATGGAAAAGTGAACAGCTCTTCAGAGTGTCCAACTGTATGATCAGTTGTCTCTGGGTACTCGGCATGGTGGGAGGAAGGAGGATCAGGGTGAGGAATATGCGGTCCAGACTCACGGCTACTGAGACTTGACCATGTGGAAGACAGGGTGGTAGTGGTGGTGGTGGCTAACTGACTGGAAGCATTAACAGCTATCCAACCAACAACGTTTTGACACTGCTCTGGGTTCAATAGTGGTGTGCTGCGGTCCCCTAGAAATTGGGACAGGAAGGTCAGACGAGAAGATGTGGGTGTTTGTTTTGGCACAATTTCAGCTTGCCCACGGCCTTGTCCTCGGCCTATGCATGCACCATTACCATCACGTCCAGTTCCACGGCCCTTGCCACGTGCCTTGCCCATTTTAAATGGAGGACAGTATCTTCCATGCTCACTACAAATGACTGAGTTTGGAGCGAACTTATATGTGATCCGTGTGACAGAGAAAACAGAGTTTTAAACACCTGGCCTGTAGGTAATTAGTTTTAAGAGCAAACTGCTGTGAATTGCTTTACTGACACACTAAAGGAAATTTTAAGTGGAGTCCACCAATGGCAGTATTTTCTGACAACGTATATGTGATCCGTGTGACGGAGAAAACAGAATTTTAAATACCTGGCCTGTAGGTAAGTAGTTTGAACAGCAAACTGCTGTGAATTGCTTTTGTGGCGACCCTGCGGGTTCAGTCGCCTCAGAGGTACTGCATCTCACCCAGAGGTGTGGTATCTCACTCTCAGGTAAGGATGGAGTACTGCCCGGGACCCAAACACCTGCATCCAATACTACACTACTCCAGACCAGCAGGAGGGGCAAGATGCGCTGCTCCTCTGCTGAGCCCTGTCCCTGGCTGGAGTGGGGGGAACCAAGAGAGGGGGAACCATGTAGTGGGTGTGGGTGGAGGAAGGAGATCAGGGGAGCACTTCGGCAAGTGTATAAAAAGGGATGGAACCATTTAGAAGGCTTCCAGTCAGAGGAGGATAGTGAGTGGGAGCAGGAGCTCTGCAAGAGCTCTGCTCCGGCGGAGCAGGTCTAGTGAGAGGCCCATGAGGTGAGACTGGCTGAAGAGAGGAGAGGAGCAGGAAGGAAGGCTCCAGACGGAAAGAGGGGATCCTAGGGGTACGTGAAGTGCTGGAGGCCACCCGTACTCCCGAAACCTACAGGGCATGGAGGCATCAAGCCGCAGAGGGGACCGGCCCTTAATTAGTGAGAATTGCAATGTTCAGCTATAAACCGGAGGCTTCTGTACTTTTAGGGTGCAGTTGCCACAGCCACAATTACATAGCCGAAAAGGTGGCCACAGAGGGTCCAGGGGACTGCAGGTCGCCCGACAAGATCTAAGGCTACAGGCTCGGGACACTGATTGTGAGGCGCAGGGCAGGAGGGTGAGAGCCAGTGCAGGAAGACGACTGAGAAAGGCACACAGAAGGGGGTCCCGTTATGTGCTCCTGAATTATCTGAGGGATTGCTGAACCCCTTCATTGGTGAACGCAGGACGACATGGGCGGTTATATTCCGGAAAGTGTAACCTGAGAAACTTAAGGACTGTGAGTAAAACCCTGAAGACTGCACCCTACTGTCTTTGTGAATAATTGCTGCGCCAGCACCTGCCTGCGCTACACAGCGCCCATCACATCTACCTCATACAACATCTACATTGCCCTGGAGCTAAGCTCTACCTGTGGAGAGCTAAACCATCTCTGCTGCATTAACAACAGCTCCAGAGGACCTGCTCCTCAGCGGTGGCTCCCTTTAACCGCATACCACAGGTGGCATCACGAACATTAAAAGAACTTTAAATCCCCTGTCACTGTGACATCCCCAGCCCCAACGACCGGCCCGGCTACGGAGTACCCCACGGCCCAGGGGGCGAGTTATATTTGGCGTCACAAACAGGATATGAACCCACCCGTTATCACCGGGTATTGTGCGCCTAGAGACTGTGTTCTAAACTGAATGTGGCGCCCGCCCCAGAAGAACGGGCTCCATTATGTGCGTTATCAAGGACAATAAAGAAACTCCCATCGTGGGCCAGGTCCCAAAATGGCGCCAAATGTGCAACCCGCCCCATGCGCCTGTGGCCATATACCTGAATCTGTCCATCAGTCTGGAGAAGCCACCTCCGGGTGTGGCCGACAGCAAGCAGCCATGGGACCGCCCCAGAAAGGGGAGAGGAGAGAAGAAACCTTGGAGACAGGGCGGAGTGTCCAGCAGTCTAGACAGACCGCACCAGGCAGGTAAGATGGAGAGAGGTCAGCCTGAAGCTCTGTCTTGTGGCCTGCAAAGGAGTGCATCACCCCTCACTTTGGAGGGAAATTGTCCCTGGAGGATACTGGATTCCTCCGAGATGAGATGCAGGAACTGGGCAGGAGAATGGAGGAGGCCCAGCAAGCTGCAATCGCTGCTTGGAGAGCGGAGCTCTTGAAGAAAATGCTGACCCGGCAGCAGTCGGCGCTGCGTGAGGCCGTCAGCGCCCCAGCCCTGGCGGAGCTGCTCATGGACCGCGAGGTGTCAGGCCGAGCTGAAGCGGTCGCGGGAGCAGGTTGGAGTGACATTCCTGTCCCGGACACGGCTGGCGCTGCTCCGTCCCTGGTCCCCCTGAAGGAACCTCCGTCCCCGGGTGCTGGTGATGCAGTCCTGCTCCTAGGCCCCCTGCAAGTGTGAAGCCCAGCTGTGCTTGGTATCACAGATCCTAGAAGGGTGTATTGAAGGATTCCTCCACAAGAGGCCCCCATAACCATTCACACATCTCCACCTTCCACCTCAGACCACGAGAGGGAGCCCGTTAGAGGGAGATATAAAAGGGAAGGTGGAGCCAGGCAGCAGTCAGTCTATTCTGGTTTAGCAGTGAGTCCAGTGCAGTCTGAGAAGAGTTACCTCAGAGGACAAAAGCCTGTTCTAGCTCCTGCAATTGCTATCCTGCAGTGGAGCTTATCCAGATCAAGACTCGGTGTAGCTCAGTGAGGTGAGCTTTAGGTGTGCCGGCGCCATAAGATCGGTGAAAAGCGGCACACTGCCATTAGTGTGAGTAGCCTATTGAGGGTCCGAGTAGGCCGAAGGCGAAGGAGTAGAGAGTTAGCTCATAGGGGGCAGAGGAGCTTAATTAGCTCACCCCGAAGAAGAAGTAGTTGCCGGACACCGGGTCCGAAGCTTGCCGGGATCTCCACGACCCAGTAAGATAAACCGGAATCCCTGGAGAACTACAGGTCCCAGGATCACTAAAGTGCTGATACGTACCAGAGCCAGGAGACACATAGGCCCCGTAGGTCGGGAGCGTGCACTCCAAGAGAAGGCCCTACCACAAGGTCAGCCAGCGCAGGACAGAGATAAAGTTAGGCCTAGCTCCAGGCAGGTCAGAAACTTATTACGCAGCAGCAAGAACCAGGAGGCCCAAAACCTGCTCATTGGGGAGGATCCGGACATACACCCTTCACCCTACAGTGCTCCGGGGAGTGCCTGAAATTCCACCAGTAAAAGGTACTGAAGTGACTTTTGTGTCTGTCCCTGTTCTTGCTCCGACTCGGCTGAGTTTCCTTGTCCTGCATCCCCGTTCTTATACTGCCCTGAGGCCCAGCTCCACCTGTGGGGAGCTATACCATCAAGCTGCCTTATCATTAGCCTCAGTGGACTGCGCAGCACTGGTGATCATCACCAGAAGCCACAGGTGGTGTCACAAACTCTTTTATAAACTTAACAAATCACCAACCCCTTTTTAAAGGAGAGGCCCAGGGTACAGGCCCGGGAGCTGACCACCGCGACATCCCTAAAGGCCAGGCTAAAGGCCCGGGTACCGAGTATCCCCATTCCTCTGGGCTAGTCATCTCCTTCTGGCGTCACGAACAGGATTGCATGCCCGCTGCAATGATGAAGTGTTTTGCCCGTTGCCACCGGGTACTGTGCTCCTTTATTTTGAACTGTGTGCGTAAAGTTGTGGTGAAGGTAGCCGCCATTGTTGGGTCGCCAAGCGAGAAGAAGGGCGTAACCGCGGGAAAATAAGGGGCGTACCTGCAAAAGAGCGTGAAATCCTGGACACGCCCCACGCCTCGACGTCAAATCAGGAAGCGCCAGGTCCTGTACGGAGCGTCGCTGAACGCTCTGACGTAGGACGCAAGCGACGCAAGGTCCTGAAGATAACCGTCACCTGCGGAGCTGCGGCCTACCGGAAGAAAAACCAAAAGGTAGGCCACGGTTAACTAGGGGGGCGCTAAGATGTCCGTCGAACAGCAGAACGCCGACCTACCGGTCAACCTCCCTGAAGTTCAGCCCGCGCCCGATAATGGGCAGGCCGAAGCCGCCGCTCCATCAGCAGCGCCTGTAACACCTGTTATTCCTATGATTTTACCGTACATTCCTGGAGCAAAGTGGCTCCCCCAGTACAACGGCAAACCAGATACCCTGTCTGGATTCAAGCGGAAGATATGTGGTATCTTAGACATGTACTCTATGACCGGCAAACAAAGAGCTGCCGTTGTATTAGGACAACTGACCGGTGCTGCGGAACGGGAAGTGGAAACATGGTCAGCCGCAGACCAGGAGTCAGTGTTCACAATATTCCAAAAACTACAGACTGTATTTGAGGACCTTACTGAGGCGGACCTCCGGATGAGGTTTTACAGCTGCTCCCAACAACCAGAGGACAATGTTCGGGACTACGCCTGGCGTCTCCAAGGGGCCCTGCGGGCTCTGAACCAGGTTAGTCCAACCAGCGTTGAGAATGAGAACAAAATGCTGAAGGAACAGTTTGTCCGGGGACTGAAGTCTCCAGAGGAGAGCAGGACTGTGCGTTGGTGGTCCCTAGATCATCCGGATGCCACCTTTGACAATCTCAAGGACATGGCTATAAAAGAGACCCAGGACAGCGACCCGGTTGTCAGCCGCATCAAACAGCTGATAACCCAAGAAGGTGCCTCCCTGGAGAAAGATGCGTCTCTGCAAGCAAAGCAGCTGTGGAACGAGAGAAGCCGGCTGTTTATCTACCGTGAGAAGCTGTGCCGGAGGTACGTTAATCCAAGAACCCATGAGATGGTAAGGCAGATAGTGGTCCCGAAGACAGACATCCAGATGGTATTAGAGGCTTACCACGATCAAGCGGAGCATTTTGTCTGGAAAAAGCTAGAGACCCTGCTGAAGTGTCGATTTTACTGGGTAGGAATGCGCAGCTCCATTGAAAGGTGGTGCCGGGACTGTGGACCCTGCGGCCTAAGAAGGAAAGACTACAGCAGCCAGAAGGCACCCCTGCAACCCATCAAGACGACTCGACCCCTGGAGATCGTGGCCCTGGACCATGTCAAGCTGTCCCCCAGCAGGTCAGGGTACTCCTATGCTCTGACCATGGTAGATCACTACTCATGTTTCCTGGTGGTCGCCCCTGTCAAAGACCTGACAGCAGAGATGGCAGCAAAGACGTTCCAAGCGTACTTCTGCAGACCCCATGGATATCCTGAGCAAGTGCTGACGGACCAGGGTCCGGCCTTTGAGGCTGAGTTGTTCAAGGAGTTCTGCCATCTCTACGGGTGTAAAAAGATAAGAACTACACCTTACCACCCACAAACCAACGGTCTGTGTGAAAAGATGAACAACATCATCATCGACCTGCTAAAGACCATACCACTTGAGGAGAGAAACCAGTGGCCAGACCTACTACCAGACCTAGTGGATCTGTACAATCATATACCAGTCAGTTCCACCAATTGCACTCCGGCATATCTCATGCGGGCAAGGCCAGGAAAGCTGCCCATGGATTTGGAGCTTGGTGTTGTTGAACCTGAAGCTGATATGACCCCCAGCAGGTCAGGGTACTCCTATGCTCTGACCATGGTAGATCACTACTCATGTTTCCTGGTGGTCGCCCCTGTCAAAGACCTGACAGCAGAGATGGCAGCAAAGACGTTCCAAGCGTACTTCTGCAGACCCCATGGATATCCTGAGCAAGTGCTGACGGACCAGGGTCCGGCCTTTGAGGCTGAGTTGTTCAAGGAGTTCTGCCATCTCTACGGGTGTAAAAAGATAAGAACTACACCTTACCACCCACAAACCAACGGTCTGTGTGAAAAGATGAACAACATCATCATCGACCTGCTAAAGACCATACCACTTGAGGAGAGAAACCAGTGGCCAGACCTACTACCAGACCTAGTGGATCTGTACAATCATATACCAGTCAGTTCCACCAATTGCACTCCGGCATATCTCATGCGGGCAAGGCCAGGAAAGCTGCCCATGGATTTGGAGCTTGGTGTTGTTGAACCTGAAGCTGATATGACCACTGAGGACTGGGACAAGACCAGACAAGAGCAGTACAGAAGGGTACAAGCCTGTGTCAAGGACAGTCTTACTCGGGTGAGAGAAAAGCAGGAAATGCACTGCAACAAAAACGCACCAGCAGAAACTTTCACACCAGGTGAAACAGTATTGAAAAGGAAAAGACGCAACCATAAACTTGATGACCAGTGGGAAAAAGACCCTTACACTGTGTTACCGTCAAGATTTGACAACAAAAAGACTTGTATAATCAGTCGAGATGGAGGAAAAACATCTGCTACAGTGTCCAGGGACCACTTAAAGTTGTGTCCAGAATTACTGAAACCCCAAGAAAAAGTGCCTCTCACAATCCAGGAAGAACCTAAAGAAGCGGTGATACACACTGACCTTGGAGACTTCCCAGCTGATTGGCCTCAAGTAGGAGGTGCAGTAATCATTCCAGTACTCCAATTCTATGCACAGCCAGAAAACCCTCCACAGCAAGTTGTACCTGTAAGTGCTGCAGAAGAGCCAGCTCAAGAAGTATCCCCGGATGAAGGATCCCCGGCAGGAGCAGAGCAAGAGGGCCCAGCCAATGGTAGACTTGCCAGTCCAAGAGAGAGGTTAAGGCAGTTTTACAACATGGTCACACGTAGAACTGATAGAGTAACTGAGGATACAGATACTGACACTCCACCAACCACAGCACTACGCAGATCAGTACGCAGCACAAGAGGTAAACCTCCTGCTAGGTACACACAGTAGATGATCAAAATTTCAGAGAGTGTAGATAGTTACCCCTGGGGTATTGTAAATTAAATTGTGATGTATTGCATAGTTGTATGATTTCAAGCATGCATATGTACATTATTTTGAGTTTTGCTTATTTTTGAACGGTTTCAGTGATATGGACACTTGCCTATTTACTTCTTTATTTATCAAAGGACTGCGTGGCTGAGGACTGTGTGCAGCCCAAAAACTTTTATTGTATATAATTGCGCTCCCTGGAGTGCCCTTTAAGTGACCTCAGAAGTAAAACCTGTCTGGAGTGGCACGTGTGGAGGTCCGATTCGGGATCTTCATGCCCTGCAGCCACCCCAGGGCCTACATAGAGGGTTTAGTACAGGTCCCTCAAAACCACCAAGTACTCTACTTGGTGAGATGGACATCCTGTATGGTAACCTCACCATAGGAGACTTGGATTCTGAGGACACTCTGTATTTGTTTTAGTTATGCAACATTTTAAGATTTGTGCCTCCCATAAAGGGAAGAATGTTCTAGTATTGCTTATGTTTCCTATTGTTACTGTTTTTATAAAATGTACTTCAGCCCGGGAGTGCTGAGTTTAACTAGGGGGGAATATGAAGCCCAGCTGTGCTTGGTATCACAGATCCTAGAAGGGTGTATTGAAGGATTCCTCCACAAGAGGCCCCCATAACCATTCACACATCTCCACCTTCCAGCTCAGACCACCAGAGGGAGCCCGTTAGAGGGAGATATAAAAGGGAAGGTGGAGCCAGGCAGCAGTCAGTCTATTCTGGTTTAGCAGTGAGTCCAGTGCAGTCTGAGAAGAGTTACCTCAGAGGACAAAAGCCTGTTCTAGCTCCTGCAATTGCTATCCTGCTGTGGAGCTTATCCAGATCAAGACTTGGTGTAGCTCAGTGAGGTGAGCTTTAGGTGTGCCGGCGCCATAAGATCGGTGAAAAGCGTCACGCTGCCGTTAGTGTGAGTAGCCTATTGAGGGTCCGAGTAGGCCAAAGGCAAAGGAGTAGAGAGTTAGCTCATAGGGGGCAGAGGAGCTTAATTAGCTCACCCCGAAGAAGAAGTAGTTACTGGACACCGGGTCCGAAGCTTGCCGGGATCTCCACGACCCAGTAAGGTAAACCAGAATCCCTGGAGAACTACAGGTCCCAGGATCGCTAAAGTGCTGATACGTACCAGAGCCAGGAGACACATAGGCCCCGTAGGTCGGGAGCATGCACTCCAAGAGAAGGCCCTACCACAAGGTCAGCCAGCGCAGGACAGAGATAAAGTTAGGCCTAGCTCCAGGCAGGTCAGAAACTTATTACGCAGCAGCAAGAACCAGGAGGCCCAAAACCTGCTCATTGGGGAGGATCCGGACATACACCCTTCACCCTACAGTGCTCCGGGGAGTGCCTGAAATTCCACCAGTAAAAGGTACTGAAGTGACTTTTGTGTCCGTCCCTGTTCTTGCTCCGACTCGGCTGAGTCTCCTTGTCCTGCATCCCCGTTCTTATACTGCCCTGAGGCCCAGCTCCACCTGTGGGGAGCTATACCATCAAGCTGCCTTATCATCAGCCTCAGTGGACTGCGCAGCGCTGGTGATCATCACCAGAAGCCACAGGTAGCGTCATGAACTCTTTTATAAACTTAACAAATCACCAACCCCTTTTTAAAGGAGAGGCCCAGGGTACGTGCCCGGGAGCTGACCACCGCGACATCCCTAAAGGCCAGGCTAAAGGCCCGGGTACCGAGTATCCCCATTCCTCTGGGCTAGTCACAAGAGCCACCTGCCCCCACACCCAAATGGGTGTACGGACGCACGGCCTGGAAATGGTCCTCGGAGGTGGAAGATCAGAGCCTCCTGTTACTGCCCGCTTCTGAGTCCTCAGTCGCCCACCAGGAAGAGGGAGACCAATTCCTGTGAGATAACCTGGGGGGGATCTCATGGGTTTTCCTCGGGAGACCCATAGGGAGGCTGCACGCCGAGAGGAGCATTGCCGGCGGGAGCTCCTGCAGCTAGAGAAGGAGCAGTGCATCAGGCGGGTACGCTGGCAGAGAATGGAGGCCAGAAACATGGAGGAGAAGGCCCAGGCCCCCAAGGCAAAGTCGGCCACGCCCGAGCCACGTACCGAAGGAGTGGTGGTCAAGTTTGACCTGAATGTAGGATGGGGGTTCATCCGTGAGTCACAGCTTGGCACCAACCTCTTCGTTAACTGGCGGGACGTGGAGTCCCATCTCCAACAGGGACATCCCGATCGAGACTTGTACCCCGGTGACCGAGTCACTTACACCAGGCACAAAGGTGAGCGGGGCTGGTATGCCCTGAATGTATACAGGGTAGTGGAGGAGGATATGCCCCTGCAGGTTGAGACTGATGACCCGGCTGGGTCAGCCTGCAGCAACCAGGTGTTTCCCAGGAGGGAGCACCACTATTGAACTCCCTGTTTAAAAATGTGTATATAGTTACCCGGAAGGGTACAGCAGCAGTGCAGAGTTAAAAGTGTGTGTTTAAAAAGTTTATGCTTATTTGTTTAGTGTACCCGGTTAAGGTACATGCACTGATAGGTTGTGGACAATGAGCAGCCAAAAACTTTTAAACTGTAAATAGTTTGCACTTACAAAAGTGCCTCTTATTGGATTTATATAAAAGAAAGACCACAGAACAAAAACCCGTTTGGCGTGGCCGATGACGTGGTCCAAAACCTGGATCACCTTTGCCCTGCAGCTACGCCCAGGGCCTACGTTGAGGGTTTTCAGACGGGTCCCTCATGTTCATCAGATTGCACCTTCTCAAGTGAGATGGACACCCGGTTATGAATCTCACTGTGTTGAGTTGAAAGATGTGTTTTATGGAAAAAAAAAAGTGTTTTATAAATGTGAAGAAAATTGTTTTGAAAAAGTTTTATAATGTTTTATAAGCTAATAAGTAACCTGTAACGTTTAAGAAATGTGCCTCCCATAAAGGGAAGAAAAGGTTGTTTATGATCTTATATGCGAATGCATTCTAAAAGTTTAGCATGTTTTTAAAATATTTTGTATTTTACTCTCTTCCAGCCTGCGGACGTGCTGTGTTTAACCAGGGGGGTATGTGGCGCCCCTGCGGGTTCAGTCACCACAGAGGTACTGCATCTCACCCAGAGGTGTGGTATCTCACTCTCAGGTAAGGATGGAGTACCGCCCGGGACCCAAACACCTGCATCCAATACTACACTACTCCAGACGAGCAGGAGGGGCAAGATGCACTGCTCCTCTGCTGAGCCCTGTCCCTAGCTGGAGTGGGAGGAACCAAGAGAGGGGGAACCATGTAGTGGGTGTGGGTGGAGGAAAGAGATCAGGGGAGCACTTCGGCAAGTGTATAAAAAGGGATGGAACCATCTAGAAGGGTTCCAGTCAGAGGAGGACAGTGAGCTAGTGAGAGGCCCAGGAGGTGAGACTGACTGAAGAGAGGAGAGGAGCAGGAAGGAAGGCTCCAGAAGGAAAGAGGGAATCCTAGGGTACG
Source organism: Phyllobates terribilis (assembly GCF_046119375.1). Classification (NCBI taxonomy): domain Eukaryota; kingdom Metazoa; phylum Chordata; class Amphibia; order Anura; family Dendrobatidae; genus Phyllobates; species Phyllobates terribilis. The sequence continues at coordinate 358,286,889 of NW_027362769.1, read as the reverse complement.
GGAAGTGCTGGAGGCCACCCGTACGCCCGAATCTACCAGGACGTGGAGGGATCAAGCCGCAGAGGGGACGGGCCCCTAACTAGTGAGAATTGCAACGTTCAGCTAGAAACCGGAGGCTTCTGTACTTTTAGAGTGCAGTTGCCACAGCCACAATTACATCGCCGAAAAGGTGGCCACAGAGGGTCCAGGGGACTGCATGTCGCCCGACAAGATCCGAGGTTACCGGCTCGGGACACTGATTGTGAGGCGCAGGGCAGGAAGGTGAGAGCCAGTGCAGGAAGATGACTGAGAAAGGCACACAGAAGGGGGTCCCGTTATGTGCTCCTGAATTATCTGAGGGATTCCTGAACCCCTTCCTTGGTGAGCACAGGACAACGTGGGCGGTTATAATCTGGAAAGTGTAACCTGAGGAACTTAAGAACTGTGAGTAGAACCCTGAAGACTGCACCCCACTGTCTCTGTGAATAATTGCTGCGCCATCACCTGCCAGCGCTACACAGCACCCATCACATCTACCTCATACAACATCTACACTGCCCTGTGGAGAGCTAAACCATCTCTGCTGCATAACAACAGCTTCAGAGGACCTGCTTCACAGCGGCGGCTCCCTTTAGCCGCATACCACAGGTGGCGTCACGAACATTAAAAGAACTTTAAATCCCCTTTATTAAATCATTCCCCTGTTCATTGACCGCCCTGGGTCACGGAGCGGGTCACTGCCACTGTGACATCCCCAGCCCCAACGACCGGCCCGGCTACCGAGTACCCCACAGCCCAGGGGGCAAGTCACTTCAATGACACACTAAAGGAAATTTTTAATGGAGGCCAGAAATGGCAGTATTTTCTGACAGCGTATATGTGATCCATTTGATGGAGAAAACAGTTTTAAATAGCTGGATTTCTAGCGACGTAATATAGAAAGGACCTGGCTGTATTCTGCAGTGCCAACAAGCAAATGGCGCAGAAAAACGGTGTTCTCTGGATTGCTTTTTAAGCAAATAAGGAGGATTAAGATCCAAAGAAAAGTATTCCTGGCCTCTGAGACCTGGGCCTTTGTATAGAAATATCTAACAGCAGCAGAAGGCAGAATTGGAATGGAGCCTCTTGTGCTATATGCACTGCAGTCTGCTATATACACTGCCTGCCTACATACACTGCCTTCCTGATATCTCTGCAGATGCATTAGTCCTCAGAAGGGCTGTTTGTTAAGATGGATATGTGTAATGTACGTTTTTTCTCCTTACACTACCTAATTCACAAGCAAATCTCTCCCTAGCTCAGCAGCAGCTCTCCCTACACTGTCTGATCCGGAGTGACTGTGATGAGCATGGCGGCGCCAGGTCTGATATACACCTGATGACGCTGTGCGGCCAGCCAATCACTGTAATGCCCACAACCAACATGGCTATGGCATTACAGTGAGTGGCAGGCAATCCCTGCATGTTCATTGGCTCTCTAAAGAGCACCAAACATGCAGGGAGGGGACCCGAGTTCTCGCCCGAGCAACCCGGAGCAGTGAGATGCTCGGGCGAGCACCGAGCAGTAGCGAGCATGCTCGCTCATCACTAGTCTGAATACTTTTCGTACCCACGGTAATCTGTGGAGGGAGATTCTTGGGGAGATCTATGTCCGGCCCATAGATCTTAACAGCTCATTTACATATTAAGAAAAATTTATATTTCTCAGGGATAAAATATTGGCTCATAGATATTAAGGTATCATTTTATTCAGCTTCCTATGACCAGCATGCCTATATAGACGGCTTAGAAGGGTTCATCCTACTGACAGATTCCCCTTAAATAAGAATTATAGTCGCCCTCACTGTTCAACTGCAGTATTTTCTGCAAGATCCTCAAACTGGTCTTTATTCAAAGGAAAAAATCTCTCCACATCCCTTGATTATGGTGGTGGGGCTTATTTTCTACAGAGGGGGAGGCTCCTGCTGCAGGCAGTTGTCTTACAGCCAAACACAGGATAGTGTGGAGAAGGAGAGAGGGATACTTTGAGATTTCGTTATATGTTTCTCATCTTTAATTGAGACAAAAAGGGATAAAAAAAGGATTAAGTTAAGGGAGAAATTGTTAAAGTAATTTTTTAGTTTTTTGTGCATTTTCTGTATTTGATTTTCCTCTTAGGTGGCTGTAGTGTAATTTAATGATCACTAATTATATCATATTCCACTAATGCTTATAAAGTCCAGATATATTTATATACATAACTGTGAATTATATTAGTGATATTTTTTAGATATTTATAAGCCTAACATTATATTGATTCGTTGCCCCTTTAATCGGAGGAGTACTCCATTCACATAAGAAAGCATATACATTTTTGCTTATGCCTGTCTACACCAAGATATCCAAATAAAGGGAGTCTTCCCCTTTTATGATCATTTTTAGATCTGAAATTCTGTGCTTATTAAAGGGAATCTGTCCGCAGGTTTTTACTAAGTAATCTGAGGACAGCAAGAGGTAGGAGTTAAAACACTGAATTCAACAATGTGTCACTTGTCAGGCTGTGTGCTGTTTCTTACTTACAATGAAGGTTTTATCACTAGGACATTGTCATTGCTGGGACTCACTGCTTCATGAAAAGTTATCTGACTCCACCCACTCCTGTGACAGGCAGCTCACTGTCTATAGACAATGTATGTACAGAGCCTGGTGTGGGAAGAGGAAGCCTTCTTAGCTCTGCTTCATGTTACATCTGAGAACTCTGATTGTGTCACAAATGCTCCACCCAGTAATCTAAGTGATACATTGTTGGAGTCAGGGCCTCTTTTCCTACATTATGCTTCTCTCAGATGAGGTTGCAAAAACCTGGGGACAGATTCCCTTTGATTTCATAAGTCTTTATCTCGGCTGCAGTTCCATATTTCTGATGCAAAGTTTCAAACCATTGGCCTAGATATAGTTAAACGGAATCTGTCAGCAGATTTTTTCTATGTAATCTGAGGGCAACATGATGTAGGGATAGAGAGCCTGATTCCAGTAATGTGTCACTTACTGGGCTTTGTGTTTGCTTTAATAAAATCTGTTTTTTATCAGCAGGAGATTATTACTATAGGACTAGCTATCTTGTGCCTCCTAGTCCTACCACACCCCCAGCACCGATTAGCAGCTTTCAGTCAATATACAGTGTACACAGAAAGCTGCCAATCAGTGGTGTGGGCGGAGTTATACACAACTGTCACAACTGTTCCATCCAGTAAACTAAGTGATACATCACTGGTTCAGGGTCTCAGGCCCTACATTATGCTGCTGTCAGACGACATAGCAAAAACCTGCTGACAGATTCCCTTTGAATAATAAAATTCTGGCTTCCTGCAGCCACTAGAGTGAGTTTGTCAACTATTTATACATTGAACTCACAAATAAAACTGTATGCAATAAGCTAATATACTCCCTGTAGTGGTGGTAGGTAGTGTAAGGAGATGGACACGTTGCCCACGTTCTCCCTTGAAGAAACAAGTTTATTGTTGTAAAATGTTATGTGAAGTAAATGTGAACTGTGATATGAAATGCAAAATATGATATACAATGAGAATTGTGCATTACATGTGTTAGTACTAATGATAGTGTGTGTAGTTTGACCGTAGGGACAGTTACAGATAATGTTTGGGACTAACCCAGAGTGGGAGGGGCTTAGTTGAAGGGAAAGTGACAATTTTGTGTTAGGAAGTTAGGTTGGCCCTGGAGTGAATAGAAAGAGGACCTAAGGTCCATTGAGCAGTGCTGCATTTTGGGGTGTCCTTAAAGTGAGAGGAGACTGAAGGAAAGAGATAGGGAGATAGCGAGATCCGGAGAAGAAGTGACTAAGAGACAGAGTGATCTACCGGAGATGGGTCCTGGTAGAGGACACCTGGCAGAAAGACCTAGAGTTTACAACTCTTGAAGGTAACGGGCCTAGACAGGACTGAGTACGTGAGACGAGTAGAAAGTCCCGAGTGGGAGTTCTAGAGCGTCAAAGCTAAGTCTGGCAATATTGGCACCCTAAGGGGAAAGAAGACTCTGAACCGGGGGCCAGTAAAGGACTCTTGATAAGCAGGACTGTAAAGTTAAGCTGGGTAGTGGTGAAATACTGAGAAACAGTGGATAATGAGGACAAAGAGGAAAGGTGAATATAGAGAAAAGAAGGAAGGAAACTGCGTAGAACATACTTTGAGTTGTAAAGGAAACAATCATACGACTGTGTACCCGCTATCTCTTGTATATATATTCCCTACCAAGTTCCCATTCAGTAAAAAGTTAATTTTCAAATGGTGGTCTCTTTCGTTGAACTGTCCACCATCTGGTCCTCGCAAACCAGCAACATCGGTTACATGCGACCTGCACGGGTATAGCGCCCTAACAGCACAAGTCCACACACCCAGCCAGGACCGCCACTTTGATGTAATGTGCCGGGGCGTAAGAGAGGAGTACCTCACCCACGACTATTGCCCCACGCCACCCTACACTAGCAAGCATTTTATGTTTTGTAAAGGTAGATTTGAAGCTCCGCGTCAGAAATATAGATGATACAAAGTGGACAAACCCTTTAAATCATTTAAATAATTTGATTTCCCGCAAAGAATCTATTACCTTATTACTACTTACAATTTTCAGATAACATTATATGAAAAGATTGTCTAAGATAACATAAAGGTTCTGTGTATTTAGCTTTGAAACAGCACCCCTTTTGACTATGGGTTGAGCCTGGTATTGCAACTTAACCTCAAACAAGTGATTGTAGCTGAGGTTCCATACCAGACACACCCAATAGATAAATGTATCACCGATTGTGACAAGAGTAGATCCTTGTTATTTTCTCAACCTTTTTAAGAACAGTCACTTTAAAAAGAAAAGTTAATATTGTTCATGGGATGTCAGTTGCCAGATGACGATGGCGACAAGTGATTCAAGTGATATGTTTGGCAGAATGATTCTTAGTATAGAAATTCCTTAAAAATTCAGCAACGTGACAGCTCAAAGCAGACAGAATGTCATACTGACATCGCTCTAGACTCCATGGCACAGGAATTACAAGCTGCTCATATCAGGAACTTTTCATTTCTTCATGTGCTCCCTCCTGTTCTCATACTGTACTAATAAGGGATAGGGAGGTTGTTAAAATATCTAAAAAATGTTATGGCTCACCTGGTGAGGGGGAATCTCAAAGATGTAGGTATGAGTGAGAAGCAAGGTCTGTGAGTGCTGTGATGTGTAGAAGTGTAAAACAGCTGAGCTGGAAAAATGTGGAATAGCAGAGCTGCATAGGCTAGAGGACACCTTGGAGCTAGGAACAGCAAACTTGAATGTGCAGATAGCATCTTGGACGTGGAACTGAAACACTGGATGCACTGGACATAACCTAGAGATTGGTACAATTTCGATATCCTGGATGGGATCTTGGTTGTGAAACAATAAAGCTGAGTATGCATGATGGCACCTTGGAAGAGCAGAGCCGAGTATGCAGACAACCAGCACCTTTTAACAGTGTCGAATATGCAAATGTGCACCTTGGAACAGCAGAGCCAAACATACAAGTTGACACTTGGAACAGGAGAGTTGATGTCCACAGGCATCATGAACAGCAGAACTGAGTGTGCAAATAGGCAACTTGGAACAACCAAGCTGAATATACAGACAGGCACCTTGAAAGAGAAGAGGCGACTGTGCGGATAGGTGCATTGGATCAGATGAAACAAAGAGCAGCAGAACAGCAGAGTTCAGTTTGTAATTAGTCTTACCTTAGGGTATACTGTATGTAGCCAAGCCCAGTGGTAAAGCAGAGCTGGGCTTGACGTGTGACAGACGGTAGAAGCAGAACAGAGTGATGTAGTAACGGTTAGGGTGTCAAATACATAAATGTTGAAGCAGCATATCACTGTTCTAATCATCTTATAAGTCTTCTAGCATGACGCACGGAAGTAGAGGGAGCCGACCGCTGAAGAAAGGGGACGCACATTTTATTTTGCACACACAAAATAAAAAGTGTGTACATATTTATATCAATCACGTACTTTACAGCCTCCAACAACAGTGCCACCTCCCTATCTCGAAAAGATATAGTTTTTCAGTTTTTACTAGAGATGGGCGAATCAGTCAAAATTTGAATTTGGCTGGTCGGGCGGATTTGATTCAGGAAAGTTATTCTCTGCAAATTTGATGTCTTCTTTTTTTAACTGCAGCCTCCATTTTGCTGAAGCAAATTATAAAGTCTGAATTTATGACGAATCTGTAAAATTTGAGTAGAATTAAATTCCACTTGAATATATTCACTATTCTCTAGTTTTTACTAAGGAGGTGTGGCTCACAGATCCTCTGGGGTGCGTCTTTAGGCTGCTTTGCATTATTATCCTGTGAGCATCGCCCCCTTGTAAAGACCATAAAAATTAATATCAAATAAAAAGGTCCCTATTCTTGGAATAGTATGGAGTATTTAGAAAAAAAGCAAAATAAAACAAAACAAAACTGAATAATCATTAAAATAGGGAAAAAAATGGACACTATTGAGCCAGTGACAGGTCCTCTTTACCATACAGATCAGCCATATGATCCTTCATTGTGACTACAATCTACTGCTGCAATTACATCTACATAGATATTATTCAAAAAAATATTTTGACTTTAAATTAAATAATTTATAATAGAAATATCTCGAATATTCCACAAACTTTCCAACTATTTTTATTACTATAAATAGTAATACAAAAATACTATATAACGCTTCCATGTTTTTATTGTTATGATGACTTAAAAATCTGTGAGTCTGGAACATCCTATCTTTGTAGCCATCTGATTTCATTCTCCACCATTTTTCAGAACAGAAAAAAAAAAAAAGTTTGCGTTTTCTTCTGTTTTCTATTCAAAGCGCACAAGTCGTCCTCAGAATGCCAGGTGCAGTCATTTATATTCCGCAGGCCTGTTGGAGAAAACATTGGGGCAGCTCTGAATGTGAAGATTCTTTTTATGTTAATCCTGTGTTCCTGAGCCTCTCTCCGGCCTTTTATCTTCAACTCCTGTGACTTCCCAGTTGGAAAATTTCAGGACCTAACACTCTAGAAAGACTTTTTGTAGATGTCTATAGATCAGAAGATAGAAGAAAAAATGTATAGTGGATAAAAACTCACCCAACTAAAACAAAAAAAAGCTTCAAACGCACGAGGTTAATATTATTTCCAATATATTCTAAATCAAAGTTTTACAGGTCTTGTATATTTGGATATTGTTTACATCTATCTATCTATCTATCTATCTATCTATCTATCTATCTATCTATCCTTCTATCTATCTATCTATCTATCTATCTATCTATCTATCATCTATCTATCTATTATCTATATTTCTATCTATCTATCTATTATCTATCCATATATCTATCTATTATCTATCTATCTACCTATCTATCTATCTATCTATCTATCTATCTATCCATATATCTATCTATTATCTATCAATCATCTATATTATATCTATCTATCTATCTATCTTTCTATCTATCTATATATTATCTATCTATCTATCTATCTCTATCTACCTATCTATTATCTATTGTCTTTCTATCTCTGTTATCTATCTATCTATCTATCTATCTATCTATCTATATACTATCTATCTATCTATCTACCTATATATTATCTATCCATCTATCTATCTATTATCTATCCCATATCTATCTATATATCTATCTATCTATCTATCTATTTATCTATTATCTTTCTATCTATCTATCTATCTATCTCTATCTATCTATCTATCTGTCTATCTATCTCTATCTATTATCTATCTATCTATCTATCTATCTCTATCTATCTATTATCTATTTTCTTTCTATCTCTGTTATCTATCTATCTATATATTATCTATCTATTATCTATTATCTTTCTATCTTTCTATCTCTGTTATCTATCTATATATTATCTATCTATCTATTATCTATCCCATATCTATCTATCTATCTATATATATATTATCTATCTATCTATTATCTATCTATCTATCTATCTATCTATCTATCTATCTATCTATCTATTATCTATCCCATATCTATCTATCTATCTATCTATCTATCTATCTATCTATCTATCTGTCTATCTAAAATAAGAAAAAGTCACTTCCATTTGAAAAAAGATGAAAACAGTAGTGTTTATTCCAAGTCTTTGCACACAACATTTTTCATTTTATATACACGCTAGTCCAGTGCTCCAGACTTTGTGTCTTGCACACTCCCTGTATTTGATTGATGCTTCATTATCTTGTTGGAATTTAATCTATCTATCTATCTATCTATCATCTATCTATCCATCCATATATCTATCTATCCATCTATCTATCTATCTATCTATCTATCTATCTATCTATCTATCTATCTATCTATCTATCCATATATCTTTCCATATATCTATCTATATCTATCTATCTATCTATCTTTCCATCCATATATCTATCTATCCATCTATCTATCTATCCATATATCTTTCCATATATCTATCTATATCTATCTATCTATCTATCTATCTATCTTTCCATCCATATATCTATCTATCCATCTACACTCCCTGACAGAAGTTATGTCGCTTATCCATGTTATGTAAATAAAAGCTTATAACCTGACGTTAAATTCATCCATTGGTTTTATAAATTACTCTTTTGAAAGCTGAAACCCTCCCAAATTTGGTTTAGGTTAAGAAAATAAATTGGCATCAATGCTGAAATATTGTTCATTTAATGAACACAGAATGGTCAGATTTTGGCAAGATAAAAGTTTTGTCGCCTGGTCATATAATGCACCCAATCCTAGTTTACATCTTCACCAGTGCTCAGTGAATGATCGGTTAATTAGTGGGTGTGTATAAAAAGAAACCCAGCACCCAAGATCTTCACTTGAACTGCAACTTGAGCTCTGACAACATGCCAAAAATCAACCCTGCGACCAAAGCCTTGATTATCAAGAGGCTGAAGACCAGATCCACTGCAGAGGTGTCTGGCACCTTTAATGTGTCTCATCATCCAGTACAAAGAATTAAAAAAAGATATGAAGAGACTGGAGATGTGTTTGACAAGCCCAGGTCCGGCAGACCCCGCAAGACAACTGCTCAGGAGGAACGTTTGTTGGTTAGAAAATCCAAAGCAATCCCCTCTTCCACTGCAGCAGAGCTCCAACAGGCCTGGTCACCTCAAGTCCCTGTGTCAACTAGAACAGTTTGTAGGATTCTGTCTTGAAATGGCCTCCATGGTCGAATCAGTGCCCAGAAGCCAGCACTAAACAAAAGGCAAATAAAAAACTGTGTGGCATTTGCAAAGTCCCACAGCCTTCTAAACAGATGGAAGCTGGAAAAGTGGCATAAGGTGGATTTCTCTGATGAATCTTCAGTAGAATTACACCACAGCCGCCGCAAATACTGCAGGAGACCTACTGGAGCCCGTATGGATCCAAAATACACCCAGAAAACAGTTACATTTGGTGGTGGAAATTTCATGGTCTGGGGTTACATTCAGTATGGGGTGTGCAAAACATTTGCAAGGTGGAAGGCAATATCAATAGCATAAAATATCAAGAAGTATTAGCTACCTCTTACATTCCAAATCATAAAAGGGGTCAAATTCTGCAGCAGGATGGTGCTCCATCTCATACATCCATCTCTACAACAAAGTTCCTCCAGGCAAAAAAGATCAAGGTGCTCAAGGACTGGCCAGCCCAGTCACCAGACATGAACATCATTGAGCATGTTTGGGGTAGGATGAAAGAGGAAGCTTGGAAGACAAAACCAAAGAATCTAGATGACCTCTGGGAGGCATGTAAGACTGCATTCTCTGCTATTCCTGATGACTTCATTAATAAATTGTATGAATCATTGTTGAACCGCATGGATGCAGTCCTTCAAGCTCATGGAAGTCACACAAAGTATTAAATATGACTCTAATAGCACCACAACTTCATTCACCAATGTTATGCAACATATATTTGTATTTTAAGATAATTATTTGTTTGAATATCACATTACTTTCTGTGGGCGACAAAACTTTTGTCTTCCCAAAATCTGACCATTCTGTGTTCATTAAATGAACAATATTTCAGCATTGATGCCAATTTATTTTCCTAACCTAAAACAAATTTGAGAGGGTTTTAGCTTTCAAAAAAATAATTTATAAAACCAATGGATAAATTTAACATCAGGTTATAAGCTTCTATTTACATAACATGGATAAGCGACATAACTTCTTTCAGGGAGTGTATCTATCTATCTATCTATCTATCTAGCTAGCTAGCTACAGTGGTGGCCAAAAGTATTGGCACCCCTGCAATTCTGTCAGATAATACTCAGTTTCTTCCTGAAAATGATTGCAATCACAAATTCTTTGGTCTTATTATATTCATTTAATTTGCTTGCAAGGAAAAAACACAAAAGAGAATGAAGCAAAAATCAAATCATTGATCATTTCACACAAAACTCCAAAAATGGGCCAGACAAAAGTATTGGCACCCTCAGCCTAATACTTGGTTGCACAACCTTTAGCCAAAATAACTGCGAACAACCGCTTCCGGTAACCATCAATGAGTTTCTTACAATGCTTTGCTGGAATTGTAGACCATTTTTCTTTGGCAAACTGCTCCAGGTCCCTGATATTTGAAGGGTGCCTTCTCCAAACTGCCATTTTGAGATCTCTCCACAGGTGTTCTATGGGATTCAGGTCTGGACTCATTGCTGGCCACCTTAGAAGTCTCCAGTGCTTTCTCTCAAACCATTTTATAGTGCTTTTGGAAGTGTGTTTTGGGTCATTGTCCTGCTGGAAGACCCATGACCTCTGAGGGAGACCAAGCTTTCTCACACTGGGCCCTACATTATGCTGGAAAATTTGTTGGTAGTCTTCAGACTTCATAATGCCATGCACACGGTCAAGCAGTCCAGTGCCAGAGGCAGCAAAGCAGCCCCAAAACATCAGGGAACCTCCGCCATGTTTGACTGTAGGGACCGTGTTCTTTTCTTTGAATGCCTCTTTTTTTTTCCTGTACACTCTATGTTGATGCTTTTTCCCAAAAAGCTCTACTTTTGTCTCATCTGATCAGAGAACATTCTTCCAAAACGTTTTAGGCTTTCTCAGGTAAGTTTTGGCAAACTCCAGCCTGGCTTTTTTATGTCTCGGGGTAAGAAGTGGGGTCTTCCTGGGTATCCTACCATACAGTCCCTTTTCATTCAGACGCCGATGGATAGTACGGGTTGACACTGTTGTACCCTCGGACTGCAGGGCAGCTTGAACTTGTTTGGATATTAGTTGAGGTTTTTTATCCACCATCCGCACAATCTTGGGTTGAAATCTCTCGTCAATTTTTCTTTTCCGTCCACATCTAGGGAGGTTAGCCACAGTGCCATGGGCTTTAAACTTCTTGATGACATTGAGCACGGAAGACACAGGAACATTCAGGTCTTTGGAGATGGACTTGTAGCCTTGAGATTGCTCATGCTTCCTCACAATTTGGTTTCTCAAGTCCTCAGACAGTTCTTTGGTCTTCTTTCTTTTCTCCATGCTCAATGTGGTACACACAAGGACACAGGACAGAGGTTGAGTCAACTTTAATCTATGGTAACTGGCTGCAAGTGTGATTTAGTTATTGCCAACACCTGTTAGGTGCCACAGGTAAGTTACAGGTGCTGTTAATTACACGAATTAGAGAAGCATCACATGATTTTTCAAACAGTGCCAATACTTTTGTCCACCCCCTTTTTTAGGTTTGGTGTGGAATTATATCCAATTTGGCTTTAGGACAATTCTTTTTGTGTTTTTTCATTGAAGACAAATTAAATGAAGATAATAATACCAAAGAATTTGTGATTGCAATCATTTTCAGGAAGAAACTGAGTATTATCTGATAGAATTGCAGGGGTGCCAATATTTTTGGCCACCACTGTATATCTGTATTATCTATTATCTATCTCTATCCATTTATCTATCTATCCATCTATCTATCTATTATCTATCCCATATCTATCTATCTATCTATCTATCTATCTATCTATCTATCATGTATCTATTTATCTATTATTTATCTATCTATCTAATATCTATCTATTTATTTATCTATCTCTTATATATCTATCTATCTGTCTATTTATTGCATAGAGATGAGTGAATTGGTTTGTGACAAATAGAATTTGCCTTGAATTTTACTAAAAATTCGTAGTCACTAAAATCGACACAAAGTGGCGCCCGGTTGCCATTTTCTGGACTATAGACGGCTAGTTAGGCTTTAAAACAATAAACAAAACTATACTCTTCAGACCCTCACTTGTCCGGCATGCAGCCCAGTTCCGATCATGGCCGTCCTCGTCGGTCTGGTGTAGCTTCTTCTTGTGGCACCTGGAATCTTTGGTGTCTTTGGTGCTGTCAACACCAGGTACAAACTATAGATAAAAGTGGGGCTGTTTATGGAGAACACCACACCATTTCTTCCAATCTCATTGGGAAAAACAAGATAATCTTTCCAATCTCATAGAACCCATTTCATCACCTCCTTCCCACAGAAATAAACATGTCTTCACTTCTTCTTTTTCTACTTAATTGTTCCATATTTGTTACATACCATTAAATCCGTCTTGTTTTTACTTTTTTGCAAACCCATTTCTTAATGATCAAGATTCCATATTGATGCACGACCGAGAAGAAGTAGGAATGAAAGGAAGCCATTGAACTGGCCTGAATTTAATGAGGTCCAGAAGTTAGAGTAACATTCTCGTTCTTATGACAGTGTGCTCCTGGCAAGAGAAAATATACAACATCTATACCAGGACAAGTAAAGGTGAGATGGCACATAGCTCTCCATATTAGAACATAATTATATGCTTTAACTTCCTGATATTCAAGAGCCGTTGACCTTTCCGCAAGTCTGCTTCAATTCTTCCAAGCCAAAATGCTTTCATTTAAGATTAATTATCAGCAGAGTTTACACATTTCCACAACGGGATCCAATGGTGCTGAGTAAAAACAATGAAACAAGGAAGCATCCAGGCGAGGAGATCAGAAGGGGTGCGCTTCTCGTGAGGACTCTGGGAGCAGAGATGATGAAAAGGACACAAATCTAAAATGATAAATTGGCGAGCCAGCCAGGATAATGAGGACGTGGCCACGGGGACGAGATAAAGAGTGATGGCAAGGCAGATGAGGTAACTTGACAATGCCGTTTCTACTTAGTATACTGGATTGACTCTTTATTATAGATGAGTGAATCGATTCAAAACAAATCGATAGTGCTATGAATTTCCTCCCAAAAATCATTTTGCTGAATTTGAAATTTTTGGGATTCTTTTCTCTCGAATCTAGAAAATAAAACCTCTATTTTGCTGGATTCTTTTGGGCTGGAGGAAAGTTAAGTAGAAAAAAACTTTATACTCACCTTTCCTCAACCGTTCTTACTTTACAACTCCTACTCAGCCGTCTTCTGTTCTTTCCACCTTCTATTCTTCCTCCAGTCTGGAGCTTGAAATCAATCTGAGGCTTGTTACTGGTCTCATAGAGTCACATGGCGGGGGGCATACATGCCTTGACATCTGACCCACCACTACGTGTCCACGTGAGGGCAATCATAAGCCTCAGATTGACCTCACTTGCTGGAATCGAGGAAGAACAAAATGCCCGAAGAATTGAAGACTAACATGGAGTTCTGGCGAAATGTGGATATGGAGAAAGTGTAAAAACAGCTGAGAAAAGGTGAGTATAAAGGGTTTTTTTTTTTATTCCAAACACTCCGTTTCATTTTGTCTGACAACTGAGGCATTATTCATTTGGACTCAATTCTAACAAATCTGCCCAAATCGAATTACAGAACATTTGCTTGTCTCTAGTCCTTATGATATAAGCTGTATTGATATGCAAGTTCAATGCCTTTTAATGTAAAAGACACCATAAATAAATCGTTTTTGAACCCATATACTACCTGGTGGAGCATCCCATTATCCCCTCCCCGGTCGACATTGCTACATGTTGCCTACAGATTGCCATGGCAGTTGGGAGCCTCCTGATAGCCCCTGTCACTGCCATCTTCATGTTCTACGAAGCCTAGACACAGACCATGATTTTCACTATGTATTGCTGTAAGGGGCAGAGGGTGGTAGTCGTGGGTGAGGGGCTGCTGTTCTCTAATGGCTCTTCCTGCCTCAGGGATGTCTCGCCTGGCTCTGCAGTTTCCCAGGACCTTGCTCTGACTTGTCTCTGTGGATCCCGTCCATTCTCCCCTCCAGAGAAGAAAGTAAGGTAGACTCCTCCATACCTTGGTCCGGCTGTAGGCCTCAGATGTTAAGGGATGTCCCACTGACTGTTATCGCTGCCGTCCTCATACTGATTTCCATTGCTGCTACTTGTTTCTTCAGATTGTACTGTTCCCTGAATGATTCTTGGTCCACTGGCCCCGATCTGGCCCTTATTCCCTCTGGTCCCCCTCACTCTCCTCCTCCACCAGGAACCTCCTAATATAGTCTAACTTCCCTCCCTAACTGAGAGTGCCCCTCCAACTGTTAACCCTTACTTTACTCTAACTTACTTCTTCCTGGACTACAATGCCCTCCACTACATTCCCCAACCCTAGCTTATATCTAATGCTTGGTTATAGGAAGTTTCGCCCCCAGCAGTTCGCCCCCAGCAATTTGCCCCCAGCAGTCCCCCCCCCATCAGTTCGCCCCCAGGTACATTTCGCCCCCCGCACATTTCGCCCCCAGGAAGATTCGCCCACGCACATTTTTTCCCCGCATGTTTCGCCCCCGGACCGGGGCGAACTGGGGGCGATATGTGCGGGGGCAAAACATCCTGGGGGCCAAATGCTGGGGACGAAATGTACCCGGGGGTGAATTGCTGGGGGCGAACTGCTGGGGGCGAAACATCCAATTCCCCTAATGCTTACACGGTCCCTATCTTGTAATACAATGCAATACTAAACACATCAATGTCAATAAAGTATAATTGAATCATTCACAGCATTAATAGTCATAAAACCTTATATAAAAAATATATACACATTCTACAACATTGTTCATATTACAACAAGAGCATAACTATTCCTTTCGGAAGGAATGAAGGGCATGAATTGCCCCGAACTCACCCTTACATTGCAATAGGGAAATATTGCGGAATATTGTACAAGCAATCAAACAATTAGTGAAAAATTAAAAAAAAAGTTTTTAACAAAGTAAAAAAATAACATTTAAATGATCTAAAATTAAAAAATTTACAAAAATCGAAATATAAAATATATTTGCCATCTCCATGTAAAAGTTTGATGTATCAAAATATAACATTATTTAACCCATAAGGTATCCAATTACAGAAGATTAAATTGAAAAACTTGAATTGCTGGTTTTCAGTCACTGCACCTCTCCCAAAAAAATACAATAAAAAGCGGTCAAAACGTCATCCACATCCCAAAATAAAAAGTACCAATAACCCCGTCAGCTCAGCGTGCAAAAAAATAAGCTCTCACATAGCTCCATTGAGGGAAAAATAAAAAGTTATGGGTTTTGTAAAATGGATACATAAACCAAATTTTTTTTATAAGTTAAAAGTTCAGAATTTTTTAATTACTTAATTAGTACAATAAAAAACAAAAGCTATACAAGTTTTATACTTTCAGAATCACCCTGACCTGGAGAATCATGTTGTCAGGTTATTATTACTGCACAATGAACGTCGTAAAACAGAACCCAAAAATCAGTTGCAGAATTGCTTATTTTCACCATTTCACCGCACTTTAATTTTTTTCCCCATTTTTAGTACAATGTGTGATAGAATGAATGATGTCAATCAAACTACAACCACAAAAAACAAGCTTTGCCAATAGAAAAATAAAAAAAGTTGTTGCTCTTTGAAGAAGGGAAAGAAAAAAAAAATCAAAATCGCAAAAACAAAAATTTTCTGTGTCTTTAACCCCTTTACGATCTATGATGTATCTATATGTCATAGGTCGCCTCCACCTCTTCGATACGAGCTTGGGCGCTGAGCTCGTACCTTTTCAGAAACTTGATGGCTGATCTGATCATTTGTCATGTGCCCCTAATAGCTGCCGGTGGAATCACGATCCACCCCCAGCTGTTAACATGTTAAATGCTGCTGTCAATCTCTGACAGTGGCATTTAACATGATTGCGCCGGAAGCGGGTCACTAGCTCCGCCCATCAGCACCCCTATTACATGATCGCCGGGCGTCGATTGGTTAGCATGACAGCCCGAGGTCTGCACGACACCCCTGTGGTTGTATTTTTCGATCTGCTATGAGCGCCGGCCTTGGGGCTGAAGCTCTGTTATGTGTAGCACAAGCAATCGGATGATCGCAGCTTCTAGTCTCCCATGGAGACAATTGAATCACGTAAAAAGTAAAAAAAAAATGTTTTTAAAAATATTAAAAAATGAAAAAAACATAAAAGTTCAAATCACCCCTCTATTGCCCCATTTAAAATAAAATAATAAAAAAAAATCAAAAATACACACATTTGGTATCGCCGCATTCAGAATCGCCCGATCTATCAAAATATAAAAATAATTAATCCAATCGGTAAACAGAGTAACGAGAAAAAAATCAAAACGCCACAATTACGCATTTTTGGTCGCTGCAACATTGCAATAAAATGCAATAATGGGTGATCAAAACATCAGATCTACCCCAAAATGGTATCAATAAAAACGTCAGCTTGGCACGCAATAAATAAGCCCTAATCTGACCCCAGATCTAGAAAAATGGAGACGCTACGGGTCTCGGAAAATGGTGACATTTTTTTTTTACAAATTTTGGAATTTTTTTCACCATTGAACTCGTATCTATCTGTGAACTCAAGATGACCTGGAAAATCATAATGGCAGGTCAGTTTTAGCATTTAGTGAACGTGGTAAATAAAAAAAAAACAATTGTGGAATTGCATTTTTTTTTTTGCAATTTCACCGCACTTGAAATTTTTTTCCTGTTTTCCAGTACACGATATGGTACAACCAATGATGTTGTTCAAAAGTACAACTTGTCTATCAAACAACAAGCCCTCACATGGCCAAATGGATGGAAAAATAAAAAAAGTTATGGCTGTGGGAAGAAGGGGAGCAAAAACGAAAACGCAAAAACGGAAAATCCCAAGGTGGTAAAGGGGTTAAGGTAAGTTTTTCCTGATGTTTCATTTTAGGGGTTCTCAAAAACAGGTGAATCTACTGATCATTATGTTCCCATCATAGACTATAGAGTTGTCACATTTGCTTACATTTGTCTAGTTGGAGAAATTGACATCATATTTTCCGCAAACATAGCATTTGCATCAGTAAACCCAGACACTGCAAAATTCAAAAAATATAAATATCTATTTTAGAAAATTCTATTACAGAAAAAGAAAAATCATTATCCATGCAAAAACTAGGCGTAAATAGTACTCAGGGCTCATTCATTTTTCAGCTTTTTGTCATATGAGTGCTATCCGTTTTTTTCACAGATAACACTGATGCCTATAATATTCTATGGTGCTATTCACCTGTCCAATTTTTTCCTCTGACCAAGTGGTCCTCAGAAAATATCGGAGACATGTCTGATTTTAATCCGAGCGTTGGATGAAAATCGGCAATGCAAGTATATGGGTCCGTAAAAAAATCGGACAGCTCTTGGACGATATCCAAGTACGGGCCGATCTTCATGGAGAAGGTGGAGAAACTTTTTTTTTCTCTCCACGTACAAGAAACACTGATGCCTCTCGGACCACACTCTGATTAAATTCTGATCAAAGTCTCATCCAAAAAATCGGTCCATTTTTCTCACACATGGACAAATTGGACATCTGAATGAACCCTTACTGTTTTGAGGGAGACATCTATCCAGACTCCAAGTCAATGTGCCAACTGATTTTTTTTGTCAAGGTTTTGGAACAAAGACTGAGCGGAAATACCATGTCTTTGAGAAGTTTATCATTTTTGAAGAGCATTTGAAAAGTTTTCTTTCAGTTTCCGCTCACTGGCTATGTGCACACAATGTCTTTAATATGATGGCAGAGCCGCCGGAGTTTTCTTTCACAAGAAGGAGGTCCGCTGGCAGTTTTGCCGTTGTATTCGCAGCATGTCTGCCTTTGACATTCTTCACTATATCTTCTACTAAAAGTGCAGATGGATTCCAAGCGGAAGCCACCCAAAGAATGAACATTATACTTCTTTTATCCACTCAGGGGTTTCCGAACCATGAAGCAGTTAAAAAAAGTAGCAAAAGGCTGAATATGCGCACAGCATGCCATTTTTCCATAGACATGTATATGTTCATTTTTTTAACCTTCTTCTTATAGGTTTCCAGGTGCTTTCTGCAACAGAAAAAGACGTCAGTACTGTGCACATAGCCAGATCCTGCTCCAAAAACTCCTCAAACATCTCAGTGCGCACAAATCCCAAGACTATGTGCTCCAGGGACTTACACATGTTCCGAAATTCTTTTAACCAACTAATATTTTATTCTGAATTTAGACTTTTTATACTGAATATTAGATGTACTTACTATGCATGAGATTTTCTTTTCTATTGATATTCAAGTCTTCCTCCAAAAACATCAAAGTAGTTGTTCTAGATGACTTCTTTCTCCAGACACTGTTTTAGCCTGGTCTATGAGGGTTACGTCTGGTTTTGCATCTCATCCCCATTTACTTGAGAAGCTACTAAAGGTGGCAACTACTATGCCTGCACTTTCTTGCCAATAAAACAGAAAAGAAAAATGACAATCTCTCAGAAGATGAATAAAGAAATGACCAAATGTTGACTTTCTGTCTTGCCATTGAGCCCACCAATGTGAATTAATGTACGACCGAGACTATAATAATATAAGTTAGGGAATAGTGATAAGCGAACATGCTCATTACTTGAGATTTACGAGCATGCTCGGGTGTTGTTCGAGTATCTTCAGTGTGCTCGGGTGTTATGTTTCAGTCACTCCGTGCGCATGATATTTCTTAGGCATTCCTCACATGTGTTAAAGCTGTCAAACAGTCGAAAATCATGCGCACGGAGTGACTAAAACATAACACCAGATCACGTTGAAGATACTCGGCGAGCACCCGAGCATGCTCGTCGAAAGGGTTATCAGAACATACTCACTCATCACTTTGAGGGAAGCAAAACTTTGACTATGATGGATGGTGCCTGGTAGTACAAATAATGATATCATACAGTTGAACTTTAATATTGTTTCCAAATTACATTGTAGTAAGCTGGCAAAAGAACCCTCTAAACCAACCAAACACTGCAAAAATAATATGCTGTCCATTGCCTAAAAAGATATGTCGCACAATGTCATCGTACTGGGCTCAAATAATAATAATCTAGTGTTACAAATAGTGTTGATAGAGCACTGAAATGCTTGAGTGCTCTGTACTCGAATCAAGCACGTCGGACGCTCGGATGAGCTCAACTCGAGTAACAAGCTTAATGGAAGTGAATAGTAAACTGGAGCATTTTTCAGGAGGAAGGACAAATTCTCTCTCTCCCTTTCTCTGCATCCACCTCAGATAATTCACTTATGGGGATCTAAGCACCACACAATACTTGGCACAAGCATCGAGCAGTACCGAGCATGCTCGCCCATCATTTGTTATTAATTTCAAAAAATAATATTTCTAAGCTGGCTGTCGAGTTTTTGATATTTGCCAACTATAAACCCCCAAAATGTGACCGATGATCAAACTGATAAAAGTGCAATTTAAGTGGTAATATCTACTAATTTTGGCTCAGGCTGTGACGCCCAGCTGCGCTTGGTATCACAGATCCTAGAAGTGTGCATTGATGGATTCCTCCACAAGAGGCCCCCATAGCCATTCACACATCTCCACCTTCCACCTCAGACCACCAGAGGGAGCCCGTTAGGGATAGATAAATAGGGAAGGTGGAGCCAGGCAGCAGTTTATCTACTGGAGTCGACAGAGAGCAAACCTGTTGAGAGAGTTCCTGCAGTAAAGAAGCCTGAGAGAGGTCAGTCTGCAGTGGAGCACAGTCCAGACTCAGTTGTAGCTCAGAGAAGTGAGCTATAGGCGTGCCGCCGCCATAAGATCGGTGAAGCGTGGCAAGCTGCCGTTAGTGTGAGTAGCCTAGTGAGGGCCCGAGTAGAGCGAAGGCGAGTGGAGAGTTAGTACATAGGGGGGCAGAGGAGCTTAACTGGCTCACCCCGAAGCAGTTACCGGACACCGGGTCCGAAGTTTACCGGGATCTCTATGACCCAGTAAGATATAACCGTAATCCCTGGAGAACTACAAGTTCCAGGGTCGCTAAAGTGCTGATACGTAAGAAAGCCAGGAGACACATAGGCCCGCAGCTAAGGTGCGTGTACTCCAAGAGAAGGCCCTACCACAAGGTCAGCCAGCGCAGGACAGAGACAAAGTTAGGCCTAGCTACAGGCAGGTCAGAAACTTACTACGCAGAGGCAAGAAACAGGAGGCCAAAAAAACCCACCCATTGGGGAGGATCCTGACATGCACCTTTTACCCTACAGTGCTCCGGGACGTGCCTGAATTTCCATCAGTAAGAGGTAATGAAGTGACTATCGTGTCTGTCCCTGTTCTTGCTCTGACCCGGCTGGGTCTTGTCTGTCCTGCATTCCCCTTCATACACTGCCCTGAGGCCTAGCTCCACCTGTGGGGAGCCATACAATCGAGCTGCCTTATCACCGGTCTCAGTGGACTGCGTAGCGCTGGTGATCCTCACCAGAAGCCACAGGTGGCGTCACAAACTCTTTCTTAAAATTAACAAATATCCACCCTTTTAAGGAGTGACCCCAGGGTACGGGCCCGGGAGCTGACCACCGCGACATCCCCAAGGCTAAAGGTCCGGGTACCGAGTCATTCCCATTCCCCTGGGCGAGTCAAGGCATAAGAACCAGACAAGTGTATATAAAACACCGTACAATAGTGGCTACTTGGTTAATTCATTGGGTCTCGATGAAAGTCCAGTTCACAAAGCGAATAAAAGTCAATGCTGGCATGCAAGCTTCTTTGTGAGATCTATACAATATCATTCCTAATCATGGTCATTTTTTACATTTTAGGTCACCAAGAAGTCTTCATATTCTAAGGAACCCAACAAATAATCTTCTTACAATCATCAAAATCCCAATATTGTAAAATTACAATACTTAGTCGTTAGCATGATACAACAATGCGATAGGCTGGTATGGTTAGATATTTTTTTGTAAGATTTACACCATGTTATTAAATGAGCTTTCAAAATCCCCTAAGAATACATGAAAATGTATCGCTGAATTTCAGAACATGTCAACTACTAAAAGATTAAAGTGCATTACTTCAGCATCGAGCAACATCTCTCTGGTATATTTCAGAAAAATAAGAAAAATTCCGAAGGTGTACACTTCTATCCATTTTGGATCTCTTGGGAACAATCCAGTTTGATTGAAGATTTTTCAAATATATCACAAGCTAAAGAAGAATTGTTACTCACTCTTCTGTTTATTGCTCAGTTTCCATTCCGACTCCATTTTTTTCCCGATCCTATAACTCATACATAAGAAATTTATAGGTTACAATGCTTGGGAACTTCAAACTCAAGGATGTATCGACAAATTACAGTTAAAATTGGATATGGAGTTCTTCTAATGGGATGGATGAAGAACTTTAAAAACTTTCAAAAAGCAGTACAAAAATGTTTCCTGTTTCAGAATAAATGCCAATAGGGATGCTAGAAAATGTCTATTGAGCAACACAACCTTCCAGTGCATGGGCATCACCCTTGGTGTGACTCATTGTGGTCAAAGTGATCTTGGTCTTCAAGATCTTGGTCTTCAAGACATAAGATCATTGAGAAATGTGAGGCTGCTTTCTCCAATATATGCTAATATTGTAGTGGGGGATCCTTCTAAAGGTTCTCAGCACTCATAAGGAGGAAGGATGAAACCATCATAAGCTATGGTTTCCTTCTTTAGGCTTTATTAGGCCTTTGACCCAATCATTAGGATATATAGCCAGATAGGAACCCTGTATATTACCTATGGAAATGTAAAATCTAATTAGAACTAAATTTGCAATAATGTAAATGCTTGCACAACCTGAATATTTTGGGGTGCTTTATAAAATATACTGTACATTACATTTTGTGCAGTGATTGAACTTTAGCCATTAATAACAGAACATTATTATGTTTATGTTAGGGGATCCGGTCTGGGATTAGAAAAACCCATCTACAAGGGACCTCATAGGAGTGACATAAGTGTCCTCTGTTGCAGTGTTTATCAACATTCCTAGGCCAGGTATTTCCTACTAACCCCCCATCTCCAAAGAACCCAACCTTCATTTGTCATACAATGTTTTGCCTAGTAGAAACACAGAATGAGTATTTAGTACCTGCACTGTTTAGACTAACAAGGTTCTAACTTTCTTGAGATGATAAGGAATTGAAAAACTTCGGTAGATTCTGTAGATTTTTTTCCCAGTTTTGAAGAATATATTTGGATTTTCCTAGCTTCAGTCTTCTGCTTCCCTATAGCCTCCAAAATTCACATACCTACTTCCAATTTCTAAAACTTCTAAGAGTATTTTGCCTTCTCTAGCTTTCAAGATTTTTCTACCTTCTCCTAGCTTCCAAGAGCATACTGCTTTGGCCTAGCTGCATTGAGGCCTAGCTGCATTGAATCTTCTGTATTCTCCTAGTCTTAAAAAGCCTTCTTTCCCATTGCTCTCAAAAATTTCTCTAACTTCTCTCAGCTTCCAAAGTATTTTGCGTTTTCTAGTTTCTATAAAGTCATCTGCCTTATCCTAGTTTTGAACAGTCTTAACTCTTAAGCTTTCTTCTAGATTCAAAGAATCTACAGATTTCTCCTAGATGTGAAAAGTATTTTGCCTTCTCCATGCTTCAAATAATCCTCTGACTTTTCCTAATATCTACGTTTTGCTGCTTTCTACCGGTTTCTAAGAATGTTCTGCGTTCTTCTAGCTTACAAGAGTGTACTGCCTTCTAGATTCTGAAGTTTTCCTCCTTTCTCTTAGTTTCAAAAACTTCTGCATTCTCCTAGTTTCTTTGAGTAGTTTTCCCTGCCTTCTTCAAGCATCAAAGAGTTGTCTGCTTCTCCTAGCATCTAAAATTCTCCAACACAATTCCAGCGTCAAGACCAGTTCTCGGTGTTCTCCAAACTTCCAAGTCTCCTTCATTCTTTTTTCTTCCAAGAGTCTGCTGCCCTTTCCCACTTTCAACAAGTCATCTACCTTCTCCTAGCTTTGAAGACTCTTCAGCCTTCTTTTAGCTTCAAAGAATCTTGTGCTTTTTCATAAATTTTAAAAGTCTTCTGCCTTCTCCATGCTTCTAATAATTTTCTAACTTTTCAAACTAACCAAGTTTTGCTGCTTTCTACTGGTTTCTAAGAATGTTCTGCCGTCTTCTAGCTCAAAATAGTCTTTTGTCTTCTTGCTTCTGAAGTCTTCTTTCTTTCTCTTAGTTTCACAGACTTCTGCCATCTCCTAGTTTCTTCGAGTTCTCCTCCCTGCTTTCTTCTGGCATCAAAGAGTCTTCTGCTTCCTCTTAGCATCCACAATTCTCCAGTCTAATTCCAGCTTCAAGACGAGTTCTCTGTGTTCTTCCAAGTTTCCTGCATTTCCTTAGCTTCCAACAGTCTGCTGACCTTTCCAATGCTCCACAAGTCATCTACCTTCTTCTAGTTCCAGTTATTTTCTTGCTCCTTGCTTTGAAGATTTTTCAGCCTTCTCCTACTCTCCAGTAATCTTCCGCCTTTTCCCAACTTCTAAGACTCTCCTTGAGCAGTAACCATTGATATAAAACCCCTATCTTTTATTTCTCAAGGACACTGTATTATAGGACTTTTGTTAGAAGCAACATTCAAAATATAGATCTGCATATTTTTACAAACATTATGTAAAACACATGACTTCCTGGGAGATTTACATACATATTGAAAGTCCAAACTGCTTTCCAGAAAGCCACAAAATGATATAATTTTTCACATACACTACTAGAAATCTTTCTTGTGATAAATAAATGCAGAGAGTTATTTGACTTTCAAAGCTTCTGTGAGGCTGCCTCTTCATAACACCTCCGGATTTACATTCCTCTGCTAGCTTTACTCCAGAAACCCATAGTTTGAGTTATTTTAGTTAAGATAGAAAGTGTTGCTGGAATTTTCAGATATGATAATCACAAAATACAGGATGCCGTGTTCCAATATTATGATGTTTTCCTCCACCTCTTTTCTGATATTCAGACTTCTGCTGATAAAAGCCTATCATATCCTGTGGTTAAAAGAAAGTAGGAAAGTCCTCTTACTGAAATCACTTTAGATAATATCGTATAAAACCCCAAAAAATAAGGCCTCATTGAGAAGGCCACAAGATAGCACCATAATAGATCTGCTGATACAAGATCACAAGTTCTATGATTCGATCAAGACTTGTGCTTGTTTTCCTCTCCATTCCCATTCCTTGAACGTTGTGCCAATTGTCATACCCAAAAAGAATTAAGTCCTTTACCGGTCCTCAACACCCAAAAGCAGAGGTGATGCGACTAACCTTTACTGTGCTGCTTACTTCTTTTTAGCAGCCTTATTGCACCAGCATAGACTGTATCTGTGGCATATATGATTTTTGCTGTAGATGTATATAGTCAGAAAACTTGTGTCCAACCACCAAGTTCTTCTTCCTTGCTGTCTGAAAACTTATAGTTTTTCATGCCATACTTGATGACTTCTCAAGTTCTTCTGGTGCAATTTCAAAACCTTGAGCCAATAAGATGTCTAACTTCAAGCCTCTAAATATTGAAGAAAAATTTGTAGCAGCTGTCCACCTACTAGGCTATACTTAGAAGACAAGGGTCTTCTTTGTGCTACCTCAGACACTAAAGACCTCCATACAAGTTAGACCAATATCAGCAGGTTCAGCCTACAGTTCAATGAATACGGGGACCTCTGGACTCCCCTTCAATATCATCTTTAGAAGGATCCACTTGAGCCGAATGTTCCTATGTGTGGGGAGTCAGGAGAAGTAGCAGTTGGCCGAAAGATTGTTTCTCCAACATTTACCATGGGTGAAATAAGTATTGAACAATTCATCAATTTTCTAAGTAAATATATTTCTAAAACTGTTACTGACATGAAATTATCATCAGATTTTAGTAACAAACCATCTAGTCCACACAGGCAAATAAATCAAACCATAGATGTCCATAAATTAAGATATGTGTAATAATGAGAAATGTCGCAGGGAAAAGGTATTGAACACATGAAGAAAAAGAGGTGCAAAAAGCCATGGAAAGTCATGGCACCAGCTGAAATCTATTAGTAATTAGAAAGAAATCCTGCCACTTAGTAAAAAAAATATCAGCTGTTTTAATTGATGGTCTATAAAAAGATGTCTCATTACCAAGGTGCCACACAAGAAACAACTCTTGATGGGTAAAATCAGTGAGCTGTCTCAAGCTGTCTCAAGACCTTCACAACCTTATTGTTGCAAAACATACTGATGGCATTAGTTACAGAAGAATTTCTAAACAACTTAGCAGTGTTAGGGCTATAATCCAGAAGTGGAAAGGACATCATTTCACTATAAACCGGCCATGACCAGGTGATCCCTACAAGATTTAAAACAGAGGAGTGAAAAGAATAATCAGTAGAGATGTCCAAGAGCCAAAGACCACCTGTGGAGAGCTACAGAATGACCTGGTATCAGCAAGCACAATTGTATCAAAGAAAACTATAAGTAATGTACTCAACCTCCATGGCCTGTATGCACGCTTACCACGCAAGACTTCATTTCTGAACAAAAAGCATGTTCAAGCATGTTTAAAATTTGCTTAATAACATACAAATCATGTTTGGAGGCCAAAAGGCACTGCATAATTGTTAGAACCTTGCTCTTAGGTTTTTTTTCCTTTGCTGGTCACATGACCTTGTTGGCCTATTTAATCCTGCTCCGCCCTTCTGGCTTTGCTGGACTTCATTGTATATCTACTTTCTAGCTAGCCTGTGCTCTGTGTCTTGCTCTGTTAGTTTGCTTGGTCTACTGACCTCTTTGTTCTATATATTTTGTTTGTTCGTCTGTCTGCTACTATTTCTGTTAGGAGGTGTCCCATATTCCTCCCTGTCCTTAGTACTTGTAGGGATTCCTTCCCCACATCTATAGGTCTCCATACAGACTAGCTTAGGACTTTAGCAGGTCTGATCGCAGGATCAGGTCCCCTGTTACATCGTAGGGATTAAGCTGAGTTCTATCATAGGGACAGATCTCCTCTCTTTCCTTAGCTCTGGTAGCAGAACATAACAGTAAGTCCAGCCAGCAAATTCTCTAAGGAAAGATTTTTCTGTTCCATCATGGTGTCGGTTCAGGATTTGGTTCATCGCCTGCAGGGACTCTCTCTGGAGGTGGCCGAGCTCCGTCAGCACGTGAGTAACTGTCCTGGAGCACATTTCTTGGAGACTAAGGTATGTTTGCCGGATTTATTTTTTGGTGAACACCGAGAATTTTTTTCATTTAAAAATGCTTGCTTATTGTATTTTCGTTTGAGACCTAAGTCCTCTGGGGATGAATCCCAGCGCGTAGGGTTCATAATGTCACTTTTGCGCAAAGAGCCTCAGGAGTGGGCCTTTTCTTTGCAACCTAGTGATACATGCTTCAGATCAGTGGATAGTTTTTTTTCTGCTTTGGGACTATTATATGATGATCCTGACCGTGTCGCATCAGCTGAGACTGAGTTGAGACGTTTAAAACAGGGATCAGGTAATGTGGAAAAATATTGTACTCATTTCCGTCGTTGGTCTACTCAAACAGGGTGGAACGATTCTGCTCTGAAAAGTCTATTTCTTGCTGGGCTCAGTGAAAGGGTTAAAGACCTGCTAATTGCTTATCCTACACCTGAAGATTTGCAACAGGCTATGCAATTAGCTATACGGGTGGATAGAAGACTGCGTGCAAGGGTTAATGAGAGCAAATCCTCTGCTATGTCAGTTTCTGGTTATGAGAATGTGTGTACTAACAGTGGTGAACCGATGGAGATTGGATCGGTGGCACCTCGCTCTCAAGAAAAAGACCGTCGATTTTCTGAAGGCTTGTGTTTCTATTGCGGAAAATCTGGTCATTTGATTAAAGGCTGTGAGCTTCGTATGAAGAAAGAAAAAAAAATGGTCAGTCACGCCCGTATTGCCTGTTTAAATTCCAAGGGTATATTTTTAGCTGCTTCCACGATTGCTCAGAAAGAATTAATGGAATTTCGGGTGTTTGTTGATTGCGGGTCTACTTTGAATGTAATTGATGGGGGATTCGTGGAAAGACTCAATTTAAAACCTGAACCTTTATCATCCCCCATTGCTGTGGTTTCTGTGGATGGTTCCCCTTTGAAGAATATTACTCTCAAGGTCTGTGAAATTCCTCTCACTATTAATGGTGTTCACCATGAGAAATTGGATTTGGTAGTGTTGAATAACTTGCCTTCTCCAGTAATATTGGGATTGCCCTGGTTAAAATTTCACAATCCTGTACTGGATTGGTCTACCAGTGAAATTAAATCCTGGAGCCATAAATGTTATGACAAGTGTTGTAACGGGCGTATTGCCGCTTTGGATAGGGGAGAATTGCCTGTTCCTATTCAGGATTTTTGGAGAGTTTTTTCTGAGAAGGATTCGCAGGTTTTGCCTCCCCATAGAGACTATGATTGTTCTATTGAATTTGTCCCTGGAGCGACTCTTCCTAAAAGTCGTTTATTTAATCTTACTATTCCTGAGAGGAAGGCTTTGGAGGAATACATACAGACAAGTTTGGCCGCCGGTCACATTAGGCCCTCTAAGTCTCCTGTGGCGGTTGGATTTTTTTTTGTAAAAAAAAAAGGACGGTGGTTTACGTCCTTGTCTGGATTTTCGTGAGATTAACAAAATTACTGTACGCAATCCTTACCCACTGCCATTGATTCCTGATCTGTTTAACCAGTTAATGGGGGCCAAGTGGTTCTCTAAAATTGACCTTAAGGGGGCATACAATCTGTTGCGCATGAAGGAGGGTGACGAATGGAAGACTGCTTTTAACACTCCTGTGGGTCATTTTGAGAATCTGGTTATGCCTTTTGGTCTTACTAATGCTCCTGCATTTTTTCAGAATCTGATTAATGACATCCTTAGACCTTTGATCGGCAAAAATGTGGTTGTGTATTTGGATGACATTTTGATTTATTCGCCGGATCTGGAGTCTCATTGGCGGAGCGTGCGTGAGGTATTACAGTTATTAATGGACAATTCGCTTTTTGCTAAGCTGGAGAAATGTGAGTTCGCTGTACAGAGAATTAGTTTTTTGGGCTACATTATCTCCAGCAAAGGTTTTGAGATGGATCCGGTTAAGGTTCAGGCTGTGCAGGAATGGCCTAGGCCTATTGGTTTGAAATCGATACAGAGGTTTTTGGGTTTCGCCAATTACTACAGAAAATTCATAAAAAATTTTTCTAGTATTGTCAAACCTCTGACTGATCTCACCAGGAAAGGTGCTGATGCGGTTCAGTGGTCTTCTGAGGCCATTGAAGCTTTTGTGTATCTCAAGGAGAGGTTCACCTCTGCTCCCATCCTTATGCAGCCTGATGTTACTAGGCCGTTTTTGGTTGAGGTTGATGCTTCCTCTGTGGGGGTTGGCGCAGTATTGTCTCAGGATAACGGGGATGGATTACATCCCTGTGCCTTTTTTTCAAAAAAATTTTCGGAGACTGAACTGAATTACGATATTGGTAATCGGGAATTATTGGCTATTAAACTCGCATTTGAACACTGGCGCCACTTCTTGGAAGGTGCGGAATTTCCCTTACAGGTTCTTACGGATCATAAAAATCTAATATATCTTGATGCTGCCAAGCGCCTGAATGCCCGTCAGGCTAGGTGGGCACTGTTTTTCTCGCGGTTTAATTTCTCCGTTACTTACATCACTGGTACTAAGAATGTTAAGGCGGATGCCTTGTCTCGCAGTTTTTCTCCCATAGTCGGTGCTGAGAAAGAGGAGAACATTTTACAAGAAGGTGTTGTGATAGCTGCTTTGGACTCCGTTTTGGAAAATGAGATTCTTAAAGCACAGGAGAATGCCCCTTCTAACACTCCTCATGGGAGGTTGTTTGTGCCTGGGACCTTTAGGAGAGATTTGTTTGTTGAGTGTCACGAATCTCGGTTGGCAGGTCATCCCGGAATCTCTGAGACCAAGAGACTGGTGGGTCGCAGTTTTTGGTGGCCTGGATGGCAGAAGGAAGTCATTAAGTGGGTGCGTCAATGTATTATATGTGCTAGATCTAAGTCCTCACATACTCCTGCTGCGGGGTTGCTTTGTCCTTTGGAGGTTCCCAGTGCTCCTTGGACACATTTGGCTATGGACTTTATAACTGACCTTCCCCCCTCTGAGGGTTTTACTGTCATCTGGGTGGTCGTGGACCGTTTTAGCAAGATGTGTCACTTGGTTCCCTTCGTCAAACTGCCCTGCGCTAAAACTCTCGCTAAGGCCTTTGTCAAGGAAATTGTCAGACTTCATGGCGTTCCTACTGACATTGTTTCTGATAGGGGTCCTCAGTTCGTGGCTCGTTTTTGGCGTGCCTTTTGTGATAGGTTGGGAGTTCATTTGTCGTTCTCGTCCGGATATCATCCTGAATCTAATGGCCAGACAGAAAGGAAAAACCAGGATGTTGAGCAGTTCTTGCGTTGTTTTGTGGCAGACAATCAAGAGGGGTGGTCTGAGTTTCTGCCACTTGCTGAATTTGCTCTGAACAATCATACATCTTCTTCTGCTGGTTGTTCGCCTTTTTTTTGTTGCTCTGGGAGACATCCGTCGTTTGGGTCGTTCTCCAAGTTGGGATCTGCCGTGCCTGAGGAGGAGAATTTTTCCGGTGATTTGGAGAGAGTTTGGACGGATGTGCGTGGTAATCTTCAGGAGGCCAACAGAAAATCTAAAGACTACTTTGATAGGAAACGACAGGAGGTTTTGTTCGCTGTTGGTGACATGGTTTGGTTGTCCTCTAGGAATCTGCGGTTGAGGATTCCTTCAAAGAAATTGGGTCCCAAGTTTGTAGGGCCCTTTAAGGTGCTTCAGGTTGTCAACCAATCTGCTGTTAGGTTGGAGGTTCCTACCTCCTGGAGAATTAATCCGGTATTTCATGTCTCTCTGTTGAAAAAAGCTGTTGTATCAGATTGTGACGCCTCTGCCTCTGTTCCTCTGGTGGTGGAGGACAGGGAATATGAAATTTCTCGCATCCTTAACTCTAGACGGTATAGAGGTAGTTTGCAGTATCTTGTGGCCTGGAAAGGTTTCGGTCCCGAGGATAACTCTTGGGTGAGGTCGGATGATGTTTCCGCGTCCAGACTTATCAGAGCGTTTCACAGGAGCTTTCCTGATAAGCCTGGTCCTAGGGGATCCGGAGGATCCTCTTAGAAGGGGGGGTACTGTTAGAACCTTGCTCTTAGGTTTTTTTTTCCTTTGCTGGTCACATGACCTTGTTGACCTATTTAATCCTGCTCCGCCCTTCTGGCTTTGCTGGACTTCATTGTATATCTACTTTCTAGCTAGCCTGTGCTCTGTGTCTTGCTCTGTTAGTTTGCTTGGTCTACTGACCTCTTTGTTCTATATATTTTGCTTGTTCGTCTGTCTGCTACTATTTCTGTTAGGAGGTGTCCCATATTCCTCCCTGTCCTTAGTACTTGTAGGGATTCCTTCCCCACATCTATAGGTCTCCGTACAGACTAGCTTAGGACTTTAGCAGGTCTGATCGCAGGATCAGGTCCCCTGTTACATCGTAGGGATTAAGCTGAGTTCTATCGTAGGGACAGATCTCCTCTCTTTCCTTAGCTCTGGTAGCAGAACATAACAATAATATACCAAAAACGCCATACCAACAGTGAAGTTTTGAGTTGGGAATATCATGGTGTGGGGCTGTTTTTAAGCATATGGCACTGACAAACTTCAAATGAATGAAGGAAGGATGAATGGACAAATGTACAGAGACATTCTGTATAAAAATCTGCTGCCATCTACCAGAATGATGGAGATGAAACAAGGGTGGACATTTCAGCAAGACAATGACCCCAAACACACAGTGAATGAAAGTATCAATTGGTTTCAGAGAAAGAAAATAAAGTTGCTAGAATGGCCGAGCCAATCACCGGACCTGAATCCAATAGAAAATTTATGGAAGGAACTAAAGCTCAGAATTGATATAAGGAGCCCACAGGACCTTCAGGATTTGTAAAGTGTTTTTTTGTGGAATAATGAGCCAAAATTACACTTGAGCAATGCCTGCGACTAGTTTACATACAGGAGGCGTCTTGAAGCTGTCATCACCAACAAATGAGTTTTGTACGAAATATTAAATAAATGTGAAGCCCAGCTGTGCTTGGTATCACAGACCCAGAAGGGTGTATTGAAGGATTCCTCCACAAGAGGCCCCCATAACCATTCACACATCTCCACCTTCCACCTCAGACCACCAGAGGGAGCTCCTTAGGGAGATATATAAGGGAAGGTGGAGCAAGGCAGCAGTTAGTTCAGAGTCTTGAGACTACAGTCTGTGTGAGCAGTTAGTCTATTCTGGTATAGCAGTGAGTCCAGTACAGCCTGAGAGGAGTTACCTCAGAGGACAAAAGCCTGTTCAGCTCCTGCAATTGCTATCCTGCAGTGGAGCTTATCCAGATCGAGACTCGGTGCAGCTCAGTGAGGTGAGCTTTAGGTGTGCCGGCGCCATGAGATCGGTGAATCGCGGCACGCTGCCATTTGTGTGAGTAGCATATTGAGGGCTTGAGTAGGCCAAAGGCGAAGGAGTAGAGAGTTAGTACATAGGGAGGCAGAGGAGCCTTACTAGCTCACCCCTAAGAAGCAGTTACCGGACACCGGGTCCGAAGCTTGCCGGGATCTCCATGACCCAGTAAGATAAACCGGAATCCCTGGAGAACTACAAGTCCCAGGATCGCTAAAGTGCTGATACGTACCAGAGCCAGGAGACACATAGGCCCCGTAAGTCGGGAGCGTGCACTCCAAGAGAAGGCCCTACCACAAGGTCAGCCAGCGCAGGACAGAGACAAAGTTAGGCCTA
This sequence comes from Phyllobates terribilis, assembly GCF_046119375.1. Classification (NCBI taxonomy): domain Eukaryota; kingdom Metazoa; phylum Chordata; class Amphibia; order Anura; family Dendrobatidae; genus Phyllobates; species Phyllobates terribilis. Next base: position 358,254,887 of record NW_027362769.1, on the reverse strand, counting down.
GCTCCAGGCAGGTCAGAAACTTATTACGCAGCAGCAAGAACCAGGAGGCCCAAAACCTGCTCATTGGGGAGGATCCGGACATACACCCTTCACCCAACAGTGCTCCGGGGAGTGCCTGATTTTCCATCAGTAAAAGGTACTGAAGTGACTTTTGTGTCCGTCCCTGTTCTTGCTCCAACTCGGCTGAGTCTCCTTGTCCAGCATCCCCGTTCTTATACTGCCCTGAGGCCCAGCTCCACCTGTGGGGAGCCATACCATCTAGCTGCCTTATCACCGGCCTCAGTGGACTGCGCAGCGCTGGTGAATATCATCAGAAACCATAGGTGGCGTCACGAACATTTTTATAAACTTAACAGCTAACAACGCCTTTTTAAAGAGTGACCCCAGAGTACGGGCCCGGGAGCCGACCACCGCGACCTTCTTAAGGCTAAAGGCCCGGGTAACCGAGTCATCCCCATCCCCTGGGCTAGTCATCTCTCTTCTGGCATCACGAACAGGATTGCGTGCCCGCTGCAACGACGAAGTGTTTTGCCCGTTGCCACCGGGTACAGTGCGCCTTTATTTGAACTGTGTACGTAAAGTTGTGGTGAAGATAGCCGACATTGTTGGGTCGCCAAGCGAGAAGAAGGGCGTAACCGCGGGAAAATAAGGGGGGTACCTGCAAAAGAGCGCGAAGTCCCGGACATGCCCCACGCCTCGACGTCAAATCAGGAAGCGCCAGGTCCTGTACGGAGCATCGCTGAACGCTCCGACGTAGGACACAAGCGACGCAAGGTCCTGAAGGCAACCGTCACCTGCGGAGCTGCGGCCTACCGGAAGAAAAACCAGAAGGTAGGCCACGGTTAACTAGGGGGGGCGCTACGATGTCCGTCGAGCCGCAGAACGCTGACCTACCGGTCAACGTCCCTGAAGCCCAGCCCGCACCCGATAATGGGCAGGCAGAAGCCGCCGCTCCACCAGCAGTGCCTGTAACACCAGTAATTCCTATTTACCGTACATTCCTGGAGCAAAGTGGCTCCCCCAGTATAACGGCAAACCAGATACCCTGTCTGGATTTAAGCGAAAGATATGTGGCATTTTGGATATGTACTCTATGACCGGCAAACAAAGAGCTGCCGTTGTGTTAGGACAGCTGACCAGTGCTGCGGAGCGGGAAGTGGAAAAATGGTCAGCCGCAAACCAGGAGTCCGTGTCCGCAATATTCCAAAAACTACAGACTGTATTTGAGGACCTTACTGAGGTGGACCTCCGGATGAGGTTCTACAGCTGCTCCCAACAACCAGAGGACAATGTTCGGGACTACGCCTGGCGTCTCCAAGGGGCCCTGTGGGCTCTGAACCAGGTTAGTCTGACCAGCTTTGAGAATGAGAACAAAATGCTGAAGGAACAGTTTGTCCGGGGACTGAAGTCTCCAGAGGAGAGCAGGACTGTGCGTTGGTGGTCCCTGGATCATCCAGATGCCACCTTTGACAATCTTAAGGAAATGGCTATAAAAAGATTGCAGCCCCTGGAAACTAATGTCATCCAGCGTTACCAGGGAGGGGCTACCCCAGAGCCTGCAACACCCACCTTTTCTCCAGTGGCAGCTGAAGCTAAAGTTCCAGCAACGTCCCCTAAAGAACTAGACAGTCTGCGCTCTGAGGTGCGTCAGTTGAGCAAAACCCTGACCACTGTGCTGAGTGCTCTGCAGCTGCGGATGGAGCCCGAGGAAGGAGGGAAGATCCTGCTAGCCGATAGCCCTGAGGATGTCCCCTGGATGCGGAGGCGGAGGAGGCCAACACCACCCTCGCCGAGGACCAGTGACCAACGCCGTCCACCAAGGGAACCAATCTGCTACCGATGCCGTAAGACCGGACACATCGCTCAGAATTGTCCTTTAAACGGGAAAACCCTGGGTCCGAGGGCCGCCACCCAGGAGTAGACTCACCAGGCCCATCAGACTTGTACAACAGGTTCGTCGGAGGAAGACCTTTCCTGTCCATTGTATTGGACGGGATCCCGACACATGCCCTGCTGGACACAGGATCTCAGGTAACCATCATGCCTGAAGTCCTCTACAAGAGGTACTGGTCCATGGACGATCTACGTCCGCCAGCTCCAAATTTGTCTGTATATGCCTCAAATGGACTCCCCCTTAACCTACTGGGGAGAGTGGAGCTGAAGGACCAGGAACTAATTGTAGTAGAGACCAATCCTGATGACACTAATCCGTATATGGTACTTTGCACTAACATTGTTGGTAACTGTTTGGGAGAGGTTGTGTTCTTGCTCCAACAGATCGCCGACACTGCCAAACCAGGACAGAGGAGGGCACTGCAGAAGGAGATCCGCGTCCTGATGTATCAACAGCAAGTAAGGTTGAGGAGATGGTGAAATCGGTAACTTGAGGGTAACAGACCCCATACCCATTGTCATTCCCCCAATGAGTGAAATGCTCATCTGGTGTAGAGCTGCCATAGGTCTTAGAGGACAGAGCTACCAGGCGGTAGTAGAAACCCATTGCTCCGAGCATAGACCCACGCTCTTAACTGCCAGGGGAGTGGTGGATGTACGTAATGGGAGGGTGCCTGCCCATCTTCTTTACTTAGGGGAAGATGAGGTCAAACTGCCACGTTATGCCACTGTTGCCAAATTACATGCTGTCAATGACAACTGCATCCATGAGGCGGAGTCCTTAACCTCACCAGATGAAGTAGAGGATAATGACCCTGCAACCCAGGTGGAGGATTGGTGTCAACAGCTCCATGTTGGGGCAGACACCACTCCTGCCCATCAAAAACAGGGTGTACACCGGGTGGTACAAGAATACTCGCAGGTGTTCAGTAAACATCCACTAGACTTCGGGAGGGTTAAGGGGGTTCAACATCATATCCCCACAGGCAACCATTCCCCAATCAAAGAACGTTATAGGCCTATACCCCCAGCTCACTACCAGAAGGCAAAAGAAATGCTGCATGACATGAGGAAGGCGGGAGTAATTAGGGATAGTTGTAGTCCCTGGGAGGCTCCCCTAGTGCTGGTTAGGAAAAAGGACGGGAGCATGAGAATGTGTGTAGATTACCGTCAAGTAAATCGCATTACACATAAAGATGCATACCCTTTACCACGCTTAGAGGAGTCCCTAGCTGCCTTGAAGTCTGCAAATTACTTTTCCACCCTTGACCTCACTAGTGGATACTGGCAAGTAGCTGTGGCTGAGGAGGATCGGGAGAAGACGGCCTTCACCACCCCGATGGGACTCTGCGAGTTCAATAGCATGCCGTTTGGACTCTGCAATGCCCCCGGAACGTTCCAAAGATTGATGGAGTGCTCACTGGGACACCACAACTTCGAGACTGTGTTACTTTACCTGGATGACGTAATTGTGTACTCCAGAACGTACGAGAACCACTTGAAACACCTGGCAGAGGTATTTCAGTCACTGTCCCAGTACGGGATGAAGTTGAAGCCCTCAAAGTGCCATCTGCTCAAGAAGAAGGTACAGTACCTGGGACACATTGTCAGTCCGGAAGGCGTAGCACCAGACCCGGAGAAAGTCACAGCCATCCAGAAGTGGCCGGAGCCGAAGAACCTCAAGGAGGTGCGTCAGTTCTTGGGACTAGTAGGATACTACCGGAGGTTCGTAAAGGACTACACAAAGAAAGCAGCTCCTTTGCAAGACCTCCTGGTAGGGCAGTCCCCCAAAGGCAAAAACCTCCATTCCACTGGGGTAAGGAGCAAGCAGAGTCGTTTCAGGAGATGAAGGAGATCCTGACAGGTGATGAGATCCTAGCCTACCCTGACTACAGCCAACCGGTCCTGCTGTATACGGATGCCAGCAATGAAGGCCTGGGCGCTGTCTTAAGTCAGAAGCAGAATGGGCAAGAGAAAGTCATCGCATATGCAAGCAGGAAGCTCCGTCCGACTGAGAGGAACCCAGAGAACTATAGCAGCTTCAAGTTGGAGTTCCTGGCCTTGGTCTGGGCCATCACTGAAAGATTCAAGCACTATTTGGCTTCCAACAAGTTCACTGCCTTTACTGATAACAACCCCTTGACCCATCTTGAAACAGCTAAGTTGGGGGCACTGGAACAACGATGGATGGCTCGGCTGTCAAACTACCAATTTACAATTAAATACCGGGCGGGCCGCAAGAACGCCAACGCCGATGCCCTGTCTAGGATGCCTCAGCAGTCAGACACAGAAGAAGAAGTGGATGACCTGGAAGAGATAGAGCTACCTGCCTTTCACCGGAGTGGGATGATCCATGAGCAACGAGCCTCCAGGAAGCCGCGTGAAAAGACGTTAAACCCCCTTCCTCACCATAGCTGGAAAGAGACCCAGGACAGCGACCCGGTTGTCAGCCGCATCAAACAGCTGATAACCCAAGAAGGTGCCTCCCTGGAGAAAGATGCGTCTCTGCAAGCAAAGCAGCTGTGGAACGAGAGAAGCCGGCTGTTTATCTACCGTGAGAAGCTGTGCCGGAGGTACGTTAATCCAAGAACCCATGAGATGGTATGGCAGATAGTGGTCCCGAAGACAGACATCCAGATGGTATTAGAGGCTTACCACGATCAAGCGGGGCACTTTGGCTGGAAAAAGCTAGAGACCCTGCTGAAATGTCGATTCTACTGGGTAGGAATGCGCAGCTCCATTGAAAGGTGGTGCTGGGACTGTGGACCCTGCGGCCTAAGAAGGAAAGACTTCAGCAGCCAGAAAGCACCCCTGCAACCCATCAAGACGACTCGGCCCCTGGAGATCGTGGCCCTGGACCATGGTAGATCACTACTCACGTTTCCTGGTGGTCGCCCCCGGCAAAGACCTGACGGCAGAGAAAACAGCAAAAACGTTCCAAGCGTACTTCTGCAGACCCCATGGATATCCTGAGCATGTGCTGACGGACCAAGGCCCGGCCTTTGAGGCTGAATTGTTCAAGGAGTTCTGCCATCTCTACGGGTGTAAAAAGATAAGAACTACACCTTACCACCCACAAACAAACGGTCTCTGCGAAAAGATGAACAACATCATCATCGACCTGCTAAAGACCATACCACTTGAGGAGAGAAACCAGTGGCCAGACCTACTACCCGACCTAGTGGATCTTTACAATCATATACCAGTCAGTTCCACCAATTGCACTCCGGCATATCTCATGCGGGCAAGGCCAGGAAAGCTGCCCATGGATTTGGAGCTTGGTGTTGTTGAACCTGAAGCTGATATGACCACTGAGGTCTGGGACACCACCAGACAAGAGCAGTACAGAAGGGTACAAGCTTGTGTCAAGGACAGTCTTACTCGGGTGAGAGAAAAGCAGGAAATGCACTACAACAAAAACGCACCAGCAGAACCTTACACACCAGGTGAAACAGTACTAAAAAGGAAAAGACGCAACCACAAACTCGACGACCAGTGGGAAAAAGACCCCTACACTGTGTTACCGTCAAGGTTTGACAACAAAAAGACCTGTATAATTAGTCGTGATGGAGGAAGAACATCTGCTACAGTGTCCAGGGACCATCTAAAATTGTGTCCACATCTACTAAGAACTCAGGAAGAATTGCCTCTCACAATCCAGGAAGAACCTAAAGAAACAGTGATACACACTGACCTTGGAGACTTCCCAGCGGATTGGCCTCAGATAGGAGGTGCAGTAATCATTCGAGTACTCCAATTCTATGAACAGCCAGAGAACCCTCCACAGCAAGTTGAACCTGTAAGTGCTGTAGAAGAGCCCGCTCAAGAAGTATCCCCGGAAGAAGGATCCCTGGCAGGAGCAGAGCAAGAGGGCCCAGCCAATGGTAGACTTGCCAGTCCAAGAGAGAGGTTAAGGCAGTTTTACAACATGGTCACACGTAAAACTGATAGAGTAACTGAGGATACAGACACTGACACTCCACCAACCACAGCATTACGCAGATCAGTACGCAGCACGAGAGGTAAACCCCCTGCTAGGTACACTCAGTAAATAGTCAAAGTTTTTGAAAAATATATATAGTTACCCCTGGGGTATTGTATATTAAATTGTAATGTGTTGCATAGTTGTATAATGTCATGCATGCTAATTAATTTGTGCTTTTTCCTATTTGAATAATGAACTGCGTGGCTGAGGACTGTGTGCAGCCCAAAAACTTTTATTGTATATAATTGCGCTCCCTGGAGTGCCCTTTAGGTGACCTCAGAAGTAAAACCTGTCTGGAATGGCACGTGTGGATGTCCGATTCGGGATCTTCATGCCCTGCAGCCACCCCAGGGCCTACGTAGAGGGTTTAGGACAGGTCCCTCAAAACCACCAAAGTACTCTACCTTGTGAAATGGACATCCTTCTTGGGAACCTCACCACAGGAGACTTAGATTCTGAGGACACTCTGTAATTGTTATTATTATGCAACGTTTAAGATTTGTGCCTCCCATAAAGGGAAGATTGTTTAGTATTGCTTATATTTCCAATTGTTACTGTTATATAAAATGTACTTCAGCCCCGGAGTGCTGAGTTTAACTAGGGCGGAATGTGAAGCCCAGCTGTGCTTGGTATCACAGACCCAGAAGGGTGTATTGAAGGATTCCTCCACAAGAGGCCCCCATAACCATTCATACATCTCCACCTTTCACCTCAGACCACCAGAGGGAGCTCCTTAGGGAGATATATAAGGGAAGGTGGAGCCAGGCAGCAGTTAGTTCAGAGTCTTGAGACTACAGTCTGTGTGAGCAGTTAGTCTATTCTGGTATAGCAGTGAGTCCAGTACAGCCTGAGAGGAGTTACCTCAGAGGACAAAAGCCTGTTCAGCTCCTGCAATTGCTATCCTGCAGTGGAGCTTATCCAGATCGAGACTCGGTGCAGCTCAGTGAGGTGATGAGGTGAGCTTTAGGTGTGGCGGCGCCATAAGATCGGTGAATTGCAGCACGCTGCCGTTTGTGTGAGTAGCCTATTGAGGACTTGAGTAGGCCGAAGGCGAAGGAGTAGAGAGTTAGTACATAGGGGGGCAGAGGAGCCTTACTAGCTCACCCCTAAGAAGCAGTTACCGGACACCGGGTCCGAAGCTTGCCGAGATCTCCATGACCCAGTAAGATAAACCGGAATCCCTGGAGAACTACAAGTCCCAGGATCGCTAAAGTGCTGATACGTACCAGAGCCAGGAGACACATAGGCCCCGTAAGTCGGGAGCGTGCACTCCAAGAGAAGGCCCTACCACAAGGTCAGCCAGCGCAGGACAGAGACAAAGTTAGGCCTAGCTCCAGGCAGGTCAGAAACTTATTACGCAGCAGCAAGAACCAGGAGGCCCAAAACCTGCTCATTGGGGAGGATCCGGACATACACCCTTCACCCTACAGTGCTCCGGGGAGTGCCTGATTTTCCGTCAGTAAAAGGTACTGAAGTGACTTTTGTGTCCGTCCCTGTTCTTGCTCCAACTCGGCTGAGTCTCCTTGTCCAGCATCCCCATTCTTATACTGCCCTGAGGCCCAGCTCCTACTGTGGGGAGCCATACCATCTAGCTGCCTTATCACCAGCCTCAGTGGACTGCGCAGCACTGGTGAATATCATCAGAAACCATAGGTGGCGTCACGAACATTTTTATAAACGTAACAGCTAACAACGCCTTTTTAACCCTTTAATAACATCTGACGTACTAATACGCGTCTGTGCCCTGGGACTTAAGAGCCAGACCCGTATTAGTACGTCATCGCGATCGCGCGCGCACACAAGGTGTGCGGGCGCGATCGCCGCCGGGTGTCAGCTGATTGTCACAGCTGACACCCGGTACTATGTGCAGGGAGCGGTCCTGCACCGCTCCCAGCACATTAACCCCCGCGATGCTGCGATCGAAGTCGATCGCGGCATTGCGGGGGCAAGGGGAGGTGATCGCCGATACTCACTTCCTCTTCCGGCTTCCAGCGCAGTCTGAAAAGGCTTCCCGGGTGTTGCCATGACGACCCGATGTCGTCATGACAACATCCGGGTCACCAGAGAGCAGGAAGATTGCTTGGACATGCGCAGTGCATCTCCAAGCAATCTTCACACTGTGCACTTCTGACAGCCTTCATGGCATAGGGATGGTGCTGCATTCCTGTGCCATGCAGGCGATCAGAAGAAAAAGTGAATGTCCCAGAGTGGGACAAAGTAATAAAGTGTATAAACTGTGTGAAAGTGGAAAAAAAAAAAAATGTGCAAAAATATTATAAAAAAATAAAAAAAATAATACACCAAAAATAAAAATATAATGTACCCATCAATAAATATTATTATAAAAAAAATAAAAAAAAAACAATAAAAGTACACATATTTGGTATCGCCGCGTCCGGAACAACCTGACCTATAAAACCGTCCCACTAGTTAACCCCTTCAGTGAACACGGTAAAAAAAAAAAAAAAAAAAACGAAGCAAAAAACAATGCTTTATCACCATACCGCCAAACAAAAAGTGGACTAACACGCGATCAAAAAGACGCATATAAATAAAAATGATACCGCTGAAAACGTCATCTCGTCCTGCAAAAAACAAGCTGCCATACAACTCCATCAGCCGAAAAATAAAAAAGTTATAGCTCTCAGAATAAAGCGATACTAAAAAATATTTTTTTCTATAAAATTGCTTTTATTGTGTATAAGCGCCAAAACATAGAAAAATGATACAAATGTGGTACCGCTGTAAACGTACTGACCCGAAGAATATAGCTACCTCATCAGTTTTACCACACGCGGAACAGAATAAAAAAAATAAAAAAAAACAATTCCTGAATTGTTGGTTTTTGTTTATTCTGCCTCCCAAAAATCGGAATAGAAAGCGATCAAAAAATTCACGTGCCTGAAAATGGCACCAATAACAACGTCAAGTCATCCCGCAAAAAACGAGCCGTCACATGACTGTCTGCCAAAATCTGGAAAAATTATAGCTCTCAAAATATGGCGATGCAAAACTAGATTTTACAAAAAATGCGTCTTTTAGTGTGTGACAGCTGTCAGTCATAAAAACCCCATATGATTCTGGCATTGCTGTAATCACACCGACCCGAAGAATAAAGTCGTCTAATCACTTATACCGCACAAGGAACGTCGTCAAAAATAAACTCTTGGGTTAGGATTGGGCTAGGGTTAGGGCTGGGTTTGGGGCTAGGGTTGTGCTGGGGCTAGGGTTGTGCTGGGGCTAGGGTTGTGCTGGGGCTAGGGTTGTGCTAGAGTTAGGGCTGGGGTTGGGATTTTTTTCAAAAGTAAGAAAAAAAGATTACGATATGGCGACTAGTGTTGAGAGCAAGTGCTCGCTACTTGAGTTTGCATCGGGTGCTCTGGTATGCATTGAGTATCGTGGGTATTTGAGTGACATGCTCGAGTCTCTGCCCCATATGCTTCGCGGCCAAAAAACTTTACGGGGATTGCCTGCCATGCACGAGCGATCCCCGCATGTTTTTTTTGGGTGTCTAATAACCGTGAAACATGCGGAGCAGGGACTCGAGCATGTCACTCGAGCGCACGCTGTACATGGTGCATACCTGAGTACCCGATGCAAACTCAAGTAGCGAGCACTTGCGCTCAAGAATAATGACAACTTATTCAATATGATGACCTAATGTAAACAAATTCTGTGCCGTACCTCTGGGTTCAAAATGTTCACTATACACCTTAATAAAATCCTTGAGGGGTATAGTTTGGACACTTGTGGGGGAGCTCCACTGTTTAGGCACATCACGGGCTCTCCAAACGCGACATGGTGTCCGCTAACAAATTGAATGGAAAATCGGCTCAAATTGTTAGCGGACGCCATGTTGCGTTTTGGAGAGCCCCTGTGTGCCCAAACATTGGAGCTCCCCCACAAGTGACCCCATTTTGGAAACTAGACACCCCAAGGCACCTATCTAGATGCATAGTGAGCACTTGGAATCCCCAGGTGCTTCACAAATTGATTCGTAAAAATGAAAAAGTGAAAAAAACCCCACTTTTTCATTTTTATGAATCAATTTGTGAAGCACCTGGGGTTCCAAGTGCTCACTATGAATCTAGATAGGTGCCTTGGGGGGTCTAGTTTCCAAAATGGGGTCACTTGTGGGGGAGCTCCAATGTTTGGGCACGCAGGGACTCTCTAAATGCAACATGGTATCCGCTAACAAATTGAATGGAGAATCGGCTCAAATTGTTAGCGGACACCACATTGCGTTTGGAGAGCCCCTCTGTGCCCAAACTTTGGAGCTCCCCCACAAGTGACCCCATTTTGGAAACTAGACCCCCCAAGGCACCTTTCTAGATGCATAGTGAGCACTTGGAACCCCCAGGTGCTTCACAAATTGATTCGTAATAATGAAAAAGTGAAAAAAAAAACACTTTTTCATTTTTATGAATCAATTTGTGAAGCACCTGGGGTTCCAAGTGCTCACTATGAATCTAGATAGGTGCCTTGGGGGGTCTAGTTTCCAAAATGGGGTCACTTGTGGGGGAGCTCCAAAGTTTGGGCACAGAGGGGCTCTCCAAACGCAATGTGGTGTCCGCTAACAATTTGAGCCGATTTTCCATTCAATTTGTTAGCGGATACCATGTTGCATTTAGAGAGTCCCTGTGTGCCCAAACATTGGAGCTCCCCCACAAGTGACCCGATTTTGGAAACTAGACCCCCCAAGGCACTTATCTAGATTCATAGTGAGCACTTGGAACCCCTAGGTGCTTCACAAATTGATTCGTAAAAATGAAAAAGGTTTTTTTTTTTCACTTTTTCATTATTACAAATCAATTTGTGAAGCACCTGGGGGTTCCAAGTGCTCACTATGCATCTAGAAAGGTGCCTTGTGGGGTCTAGTTTCCAAAATGGGGTCACTTGTGGGGGAGATCCAAAGTTTGGGCACAGAGGGGCTTTCCAAACGCAATGTGGTGTCCGCTAACAATTTGAGCCGATTTTCCATTCAATTTGTTAGGGGATACCATGTTGCATTTAGAGAGTCCCTGTGTGCCCAAACATTGGAGCTCCCCCACAAGTGACCCCATTTTGGAAACTAGACCCCACAAGGCACCTATCTAGATGCATAGTGAGCACTTGGAACCCCTAGGTGCTTCACAAATTGATTCGTAAAAATGAAAAAGTGTTTTTTTTTTCACTTTTTCATTATTACGAATCAATTTGTGAAGCACCTGGGGGTTCCAAGTGCTCACTATGCATCTATAAAGGTGCCTTGGGGGGTCTAGTTTCCAAAATGGGGTCACTTGTGGGGGAGCTCCAAAGTTTGGGCACAGAGGGGCTCTCCAAACGCAATGTGGTGTCCACTAACAATTTGAGCCGATTTTCCATTCAATTTGTTAGCGGATACCATGTTGCATTTAGAGAGTCCCTGTGTGCCCAAAAATTGGAGCTCCCCCACAATTGACCCCATTTTGGAAACTAGACCCCCCAAGGCACCTATCTAGATTCATAGTGAGCACTTGGAACCCCTAGGTGCTTCGCAAATTGATTCGTAAAAATGAAAAAGTGTTTTTTTTTTCACTTTTTCATTATTACGAATCAATTTGTGAAGCACCTGGGGGTTCCAAGTGCTCACTATGCATCTAGAAAGGTGCCTTGGGGGGTCTAGTTTCCAAAATGGGGTCACTTGTGGGGGAGCTCCAATGTTTGGGCACACAGGGACTCTCTAAACGCAACATGGTGTCCGCTAATTATTCAAGCAAATTTTACAATCAAAAAGTCAAATGGCGCTCCTTCCCTTCCGAGCCCTACAGTGCGCCCAAACAGTGTTTTTTCCCCAAATATTGGGTATCTGCGTGCCCAGGGGAAATTGCACAACAAATTTTGCGGTCCATTTTTTCTTGTTACCCCTGTGAAAATAAAAAAAATTGGGTCTAAAGTAACATTTTTGTGAAAAAAGTTAAATGTTCATTTTTTTCTTCCACATTCAAAAAATTCCTATGAAGCACCTGAAGGGTTAATAAAGTTCTTGAATGTTGTTTTGAGCACCTTGAGGGGTGCAGTTTTTAGAATGGTGTCACTTTTGGGTATTTTCTGTCATAAAGACCTCTCAAAGTGACTTCAAATGTGATGTGGTCCCTAAAAAAATGGTTTTGTAAATTTTGTTGGAAAAATGAGAAATCGCTGGTCAACTTTTAACCCTTATAGCTCCCTAACAAAAAAAAATTTTGCTTCCAAAATTGTGCTGATGTAAAGTAGACATGTGGGAAATGTTATTTATTAACTCTTTTGTGTGACATATCGCTCTGATTTCAGGGCTTAAAAATTCAAATTTTGAAAATTGCAAAATTTTCAAAATTTTTGCCAAATTTCCATTTTTTTCACAAATAAACGCAAGTGATATCGAAGAAATTTTTCCGCAATCATGAAGTACAATATGTCACGAAAAAACAATCTCAGAATCAGGGGGATCCGCTGAAGCGTTCCAGAGTAATTACCTCATAAAGTGACAGTGGTCAAAATTGTAAAAATTGGCCCGGTCATTAACGTGCAAACCACCCGCGGGGCTTAAGGGGTTAAAGAGTGACCCCAGAGTACGGGCCCGGGACCCGGCCACCGCGACCTTCTTAAGGCTAAAGGCCCGGGTAACCGAGTCATCCCCATGCCCTGGGCTAGTCATAAACTTCAGTTAGCGTGTTCAATACTTTTTTCCTGTGTTATTTCTCATTATTACACATAACTTAATTTATGGATATCTATGGTTTGATTTATTTCCCTGTGTGGATTGAATGGGTTTCATGTCATCAATAGCACCTTTAGAAATATTGCCACAGCACAGAATATTAAAATATAACCTTTAATAAATACTTTAAACATCAATAAAGTGATGAGTGCCTGTATAATGAAACCACAAAAAAGCAAAACACAACAACATAAACATAAAAAGTATTATGGCAAATACTCCTAAGTTATCTGTTTTGGTTTGACAATACCTATAGTTCACTCTCCAAGTGCTAGGTATCAACATTTTTTAAGCACTCCCATGACATTATGGTATACCAAGCATTTACCAAAGAGACAGTATAAAAAGGAAATCACACATAAATATCACAGAAAATCGGGTCCATAAGATCCCTACAATTCCTCATCAATTACTTCAATGCGTAATCATTTCATATAATCCTTTAGCCACTCTAAACAAACAGATGAGGAGCCTCTTATTACCATCCAGGCTTAGTTCCTCATACTGGCTAGTGGATAGATCTCACCTGGAGCTTTTTATCCTCCTATTTTGTGTAGGTGATCAGAATGATCCAAGGAACCTCCCGACGCGTTTCAGCCATTCATCAGGGGCATATGGTTCCAAAAATGTTGATCTCGCATTAGACCTTCATCTAACCAGGGGAGGAGTCCTGAGGAGATAATTTGCATATTCCCACTGCATTTTGGGGTAAGTGAAGAGTCTCCGCGAGCTCAAAGAACACTGGATTTTGGCTGTTGGAGCTGAAAAGAGGACATCGGTAAACCGCGCGCCGGTGGGCGCGCGCATTTTGAAGCTTTTTTTTAAGCTTTTTTCACTGTTTTCAGAACATTAACAATAAGAACATGGAAGAGTCCAGGAGCCATTTGGTGAGCTGCATATCCTGCTACATGTTCACAGACTTGCCAGTGGAAAAGCCAGACTTCACATGCCAGAAATGCAAGCTTGTGTCCCTGTTGGAGGAAAAGTTGCGAAATCTAGAAGAGAGGTTAACTACCTTGAAAATCATTAAGGAAGGTGAAGAGTTCTTAGACAGAGCAGAATTATCTCTTCATGATTCAGAAAGAGAAGAAATTCGAACTGCACCTGACGAAACAGAGGAATGGAAGCATGTGACCCACAGAAGCAGGAGGATCGAGAGGCAGTCAGCACCCATACTGCTCAGGAACCAGTACCAGGCTCTCACACAGGAGAACCATGAAGAAATACAGCAAGATAAGACTTTGCCAGCAATGAATAACCTTGTAAGCCCTCAGAATCCTCCTGGATGGAGAAAGAAGAATGTTGTGAAGAAAAAACGGAGAGTGGTGGTCATGGGGGATTCCCTGTTAAGAGGAACAGAGGCCGCTATCTGCAGACCAGATATAACCTCAAGAGAAATGTGCTGTCTTCCAGGAGCAAAAATTAAAGATGTGTCTGACAGGATATCAAGACTCTTCAGACCTACAGATCACTACCCATTCCTGCTAATACATGTGGGGACAAATGACACCGCAAGAAAGGACCTGGAAACCATCTGCAGTGACTTTGAAGACTTAGGCAAGAAAGTGAAAGAATTGGGAGCGCAGGTGGTCTTCTCATCCATCCTCCCAGTGGATGGCCATGGAACAATGAGGTGGAATAAGATTCTACAGGTGAACAACTGGCTACGTCGATGGTGCCGTCAACAAGGATTTGGATTTCTGGATCACGGAATGAATTACCTATACGATGGACTACTTGCTAGAGATGGGGTGCACCTTACGAAGACTGGAAAACATGTATTTGGAAGTCGCCTTGCTACACTCATCAGAAGAGCTTTAAACTAGAACAATGTGGGAAGGGAAGCAAAAGGCCAGAAAAAGCCATACAGCTGACAAATACTATTGAGATCTCTGCTACTGGAAGTGGAAAAGAAGAACAAAGACAAAAAAATCTAAATAATAAAAATATGGGAGGAAGAGAAACCAATCACAAACTAAAATGTTTTTATACAAATGCACAAAGCATGGGCAACAAACAAGGAGAATTGGAACTACTAATGCAGGAAAAGGAATATGATGTCATTGGAATCACTGAAACTTGGTGGGACGATACACATGATTGGAATAAAAGGCTAAAAGGATACAACTTATTTGCAAGAAACAGACTTGATAAACGAGGAGGAGGTGTTGCATTGTATGTTAGAAAAGCGTATATCTGCACAGAGATTGAAGCTTCAGAGACTGGGAGTTCTGTGGAAACTGTTTGGGTAAGAATACAAGGAGAGAACAACGGAAAGGACACCATTGTAGGCATTTACTACAGGCCACCTGGGCAAGCTGAAGATATGGATGAACTCTTTATGTATCAAATGACCAAGTTCTCCAAAAAATATGACGTAGTGGTCATGGGAGATTTCAACTATCCAGACATTTGTTGGGAATCTCTCTCAAGTAAAACTAACAGGTCAAGCAAATTCTTATCCTCTCTTGCTGACAACTTTATCTTCCAAAAGGTAGGGGAGAAAACAAGGGGATCTGCTACTTTGGATCTAATCCTTATAAACAGGGAGGAAATGGTTGAGGAGGTAAAGGTGGCTGGGACCCTAGGAGGCAGCGATCATGCTATTATAGAATTTTGGATAACTAGAGGAGGAAGACATGTGAAGACTCAAACTTCAAGGTTAGATTTTAGAAAGGCAGATTTTAAGAGACTCAGAAAGAGAATAGGAGGGATCCAATGGCTGGATGTCCTTAAGGACAAAAATGTCCAGGAAGGATGGGAAATTTTTAAAAATGAGATTCTCAAAGCACAATCGTTAACAATCCCGAAAAGTAGGAAGAATGGGAAGCATTTAAGGAAACCAGGATGGATGAACACAGAACTTAAACACATGCTAAAAAGAAAGAAAGAAATGTTTATTAAATGGAAAGAGGGAGGCATATCTAAAGAAGATTATAATGCAGTCTGCAGATCCTGCAGGGCACGTATCAGGTTAGCTAAAGCTGACAATGAATTAAGGCTTGCAAGAGATGTCAAAAGCAATAAAAAAGGATTTTGGGGGTATGTCAAAAGTAAAAGAAAAGTCAAAGATGCTATAGGATTTTTACAGGATGAAAATGGAGAAATGGTAAGAGAGGATGTTGAGAAGGCCGAACTTTTTAATTCCTATTTTGCATCTGTTTTCTCTCAAAAAGAAAATGTAACATCAACTGATCTTCACTGTCCTTTTAAAGGAATAGAGGAATCCAAGTTATCAGTAAACAGAAAGATTGTGAGGGAATATTTAGCTAACATAAATGAGTTCAAGTCTCCAGGTCCAGATGAATTACACCCCAGAGTACTGAAGGAGATTGTAGAAGAAATTTTAGAACCACTCTCCATAATCTTTGAAAATTCTTGGAGAACAGGAGAAGTCCCAGAAGACTGGAGAAGAGCAAATGTTGTTCCTATCTTCAAAAAGGGGAAGAAGGTGGACCCAGGGAACTATAGGCCGGTGAGTCTGACTTCTATACCAGGAAAGATCTTTGAACAAATTATTAAACAACATGTATGTAAGTACATGGATAAGAATGAAGTGATTAACCAGAGTCAGCATGGGTTTGTAACTAACAAGTCATGTCAGACTAACTTAATTTCCTTCTATGACAGAATCACTGACTGGGTGGATCAGGGAAATGCTGTAGATATAGTATATCTTGACTTCAGCAAAGCATTTGACAAAGTATCTCACATCATCCTTATTGAAAAAATGACCAAGTATGCAATGGACCAGGCAACTGTTAGGTGGATTCATAACTGGCTTAGTGATCGGACTCAAAGGGTGGTTGTAAATGGCTTCACATCCAGCTGGATGAATGTCTCAAGTGGGGTACCACAGGGCTCCGTCCTGGGACCTGTATTGTTCAACATCTTTATCAATGATTTAGATGAAGGAATTGAGGGTAAACTGATTAAATTTGCTGATGACACAAAGCTAGGAGGGATAGCTAATACTAGAGAAGAGAGAGAGAGGATTCAAAAAGACCTAAATAAACTGGAGCAGTGGGCAGCAACCAACAGAATGTTTTTTAACAGGGAAAAATGCAAAGTACTACATCTGGGCAATAAAAATGAAAAAAGCATATACAGAATGGGAGGAATAGAGCTAAGCAACAGTACATGTGAAAAAGACTTAGGTATACTAATAGATCATAGACTGAACATGAGTCAACAGTGTGATGCAGCAGCAAAAAAGGCAAATACAATTCTGGGATGTATTAACAGAAGCATACAGTCTAGATCACGTGAAGTCATTATCGGTCTTTACTCCTCTTTGGTCAGACCTCATCTGGAATACTGTGTACAGGTTTGGGCACCACATTTTAAAAAAGACATCGACAAACTGGAGCAAATTCAGAGAAGAGCGACCAGAATGGTGACTGGTCTGCAAACCATGTCCTATGAGGAACGGTTGCAGGATTTGGGAATGTTTAGCTTGCAAAAAAGAAGACTGAGAGGAGACTTAATAGCTGTCTACAAATATGTCAAGGGCTGTCACATTGTAGAAGGCTCATCTTTATTCTCATTTGCACAAGGAAAGACTAGAAGCAATGGGATGAAACTAAATGGGAGGAGACACAGATTAGATATTAGAAAAAACTTTTTGACAGTTAGGGTGATTAATGAGTGGAACAGGCTGCCACGAGAGGTGGTGAGTTCCCCTTCAATGGACGTCTTCAAACAGAGGCTGGACAGACATCTGTCTGAGATGATCTAGTGAATCCTGCTTTGAGCAGGGGGTTGGACCAGATGACCCAGGAGGTCCCTTCCAACTCTACCATTCTATGATTCTATGATTCTATGATTCTATGATTCTAAGGCTGGAGGCATTAGGATATGAGGATAAGAAGGTCTAATGTGAGATCAACATTTTTGGAACCATATGCCCCTGATGAATGGCTGAAACGCGTCGGGAGGTTCCTTGGATCATTCTGATCACCTACACAAAATAGGAGGATAAAAAGCTCCAGGTGAGATCTATCCACTAGCCAGTATGAGGAACTAAGCCTGGATGGTAATAAGAGGCTCCTCATCTGTTTGTTTAGAGTGGCTAAAGGATTATATGAAATGATTACGCATTGAAGTAATTGATGAGGAATTGTAGGGATCTTATGGACCCAATTTTCTGTGATATCTATGTGTGATTTCCTTTTTATGCTCTCTCTTTGGTAAATGCTTGGTATACCATAATGTCATGGGAGTGCTTAAAAAAGGTCGATTTTAGGTTATATTTTAATATTCTGTGCCGTGGCAATATTTATATTGACCAGAATTATATTGGCCTAAAGCTGAACATTATCACCTTTAGAAATATATTTACTTGGAAAATTGGTGTTCATTCAATACTAATTTCACCCGCTGTATCTAATGTGGATGGTAAGTTCCAGGTTCTGTGACCATCTCTTCACTCCCTGTAGCTGCTGGCACCTCTACATCTCTCTGCTGCTTCTTCTCCCCTCTCACAGCATCCAGCCTTACACAGAGGGAGAGATACTGCAGCTTCATCCCCCTCCTCCCTGTCTAATATTTATTGTTTTACACTGAATGTTGATGGTTTCTGAATATTACAGAGAGCTCATAGCATGGAAACGGGAACTACAGGCTGCTGAAAGATTAGGAACTTGCTACTTATCCCTGCTAATAATTATTAGTGTATGTTCACATGAAGAGTTTTTGATGCATTTTTTTTCGACATAAAAAACTCAGGCTACGGCCAGAAAACCAAAGTGGAAATTATGTGTTTTTTCTATGAGTTTTAATATCAATGAGGAAAAACAGCAGCAAAATAGCTGAAAGAATTGACAGGCTCCTATTTTTAAAAAAATGCCCCACAGCTTCAAAATCAAAACAAGATAAAGACGCACTGTGTGAATGAGATTTTAGAAATCTCACTCATTTTGCTCCCAAGATTTGATATGTCGGGAGCTTTTCCAGAGACTGTATTAATCGTATTCACAAAGCACGATGAGCTTTGTCTTCTCCAGTCTTACACCAAACCCCTTAGCAGTCTTTGAATAAATATAGTTCAGCGTTTCTGCAGATAAATTATTGGAAAACTCCGCTCTGCTGTGCTTGTTCTTCTCCGTATATCATATGCTGCACAATTTTTTTTCATTCCAGTGCTGTATTAAACCGTTGCTTCTATCCACTTGTAATAAAACTATATTGCTTTTCCTCCTCAGTACTCATTTATTAATTGCTAGCTTTTAAGTTATTTTCAATGACATATAATTATATGTTTTGTGATGGAAAGATTCCATTATCGGAGGATCTTACCTATTGTGCAGAATTACCGCCGCGGAGTGGTCCTTCAGAACGGTGAAACAGAGCCACCTAGAGTTTAACATTGTTACCAAATATAAACATTTTACAAATCTATACCGTTTTGCCTAAAATGCCTATTGTTGAGTAGGAACGCCTAATTGTGCCACCAAAACAGCTATGACCCACTAGCGCATGAACTTCACAAGACCTCTGATGGCGTCCTGAGGTATCAGGCACCAAGATGTTAGCAGCAGAGCTTTCAAGTAATGTAAGTTGTGAGGTAGTCTCCATAGATTGGATTTGTTTTTCCATCTCATCTCACAGATGATCCATTGGCATGGGGAATTTGGGGACAAGGCATCACCTTGAGCTCTTTGTCATGTTCCTCAGACCATTTCTGGACAGTGGCATTAGCATTACCTGCCCTGTCATTATGGTGTATACTGCCATGAATCTTGGTACTTGGCCTGGTTTTTAGATAGTTGGTAGTTGCCCCATCACATGGCCTCCACTGGCTTTTTTTTTCCATGGTACATCTTGATGCCATCATCTCTTCTCCAAGTAAGTGTCGAACAGGCTCCGGCCATCCACATGATGGAAAAGAAAGTTTTTCATCAAACTAGGAGGACATCTTCTTCCATTGCTCTATAGTCCAGCTCTGATGCTTACGTGCACATTGAAGATGCTTTAAGCATTGGATGAAGGTCAATGCAGGCACTGTGACCAGTCTGTAACTACAGGACTCCATACACAACGATCAACGACGCTCTCATGCCCTGAGACTCCTTTCTCTCATAGGTAGCAGGACGTTTTTCAGCACTTTGTGCTAAAGCATCTTTTCTTTTGGATCGGACCAAATAGGGAACCTTTGCCCACTACATACATCAAACAGCTTTGACGGATACTTTCATAAAGTATGAGAAAAAGGTGGATCTTAGGCCACGGCCCCATGATCAGTATTTGGTCAGTATTCAGTCAGTATTTTTTCTCAGGCCTGGGAGCCAAAACCAAGTGAGGAACAATCAGAGAAAAGGTACAATAGAAACAAGTCACCCATCCCGCATTTATCACCCACTCCTGGTTTTGGCTCCCACTCCTGAGAAAAAATACTGACCGAATACTGGCAAAATACTAATAGTGGGGCCGTGGCCTTCGGATGATTTGCAGAAACCTTATTTCATTCTTTTGTCTGCATTGGAGACCAAGCAAGGAATAGACCTGCTTGCATTTTATGCTCCAGATTTAGATTTATATAGCCACAAGGTAATGTCTTTTTAGATCGTCAAACATTTTTTTTTACTTTTATACTTTTTTTTAAATTAAGATTTCTCAATTTAACTCTTTATGTGAGCAAAACAAAAAAGGTTCTGCCAGAAAAATCCTAACGGTACAACAGGGATTGTCAAGTTGCTACACTTTAACAGATCATGGCTGTGTCTGCACTTATGATTATCTAGAGCCAAATGTTGAAGTTTTCTTTGACTTGGCAAAGAAAGCTGATAGTATCTTGTTCTTTGTGATCAAAACAAAAAAGTTCTGCTAGAAAAATCCCACCGGTTGAACTTTTTAAAACTGTGATGACTTCTGTCTGGTTGTTGTGATGCCATTTCCCTGGTGATGAAGTGAAAGTGCATGAAGTTGTCATAATGCAAGATCTTAATTTTAACCAAAATATTTATTGATCACAACATAGAGAGTAATTCATTCTTTACAATGCCATAACTTAGTATTTTGTAGCATAACCTCTTGCTTTAATTACTGCACCGCACTGATGGGGAATTGAAGCCACCAGGGTATTCAAGACATTGTGAGGGATCTTGCTCCATTCCATTTTAAAATCAGTAAATAATTCATCTTTATTTCTCTGGGTACAGGCCTCAACAGGCCTTGTCGCCCTAATTCATCCCGAAGGTGCTCTATAGGGTGTAAATCAGGTGATTGGCTTGGCCATTGCAACAGGCGAACATTTTTCTTTGCTAACCAATTTTTTACTAAATTGGATGTGTGAGGGACAATGGCAGAGACAGAAAAGCAGCCCCAAACCATGACATTGCCACCACCATGTTTCACTGTGGGTTGGTACCTTACATCATTACGTTTTCCAGTTGGGCAGTATATATAGTGCTTGCCATCACTACCAAACAGATTGAATTACCTTACATCATCATGTTTTCCAATTGGACGGTATATATAGTGCTTGCCATCACTACCAAACAGATTGAACTTGGATTCCTCAGACCACAACACCTTAGACCAATCTGTCTCTTTTCATTGGCTGTGTTCTTTGGTAAATTCAAGTCGGACCTTCTGGTTCTTTGCAGAGATGAAAGGCTTCTTGACTTGAACTCGTGCATTCAACCCTACTGCTCTTAGCCGTCGCACCACAGTTTGGCGACTCACTTTGACCTTATATTTTTCGTTCATTTAGTGAGAAATCTGTAGAGCACTTTTATGGACATCAGATACTGACTTTTTCTTAATAATGTGATCTACTCTGGAGGAAGTTTTTTGTGGTCGTCCACTTCTAGGTTTGTCAACTGTTCCACAACCTTCTTTTTGTTTCTTTAATATACGTGACACTTGACTCTGAGAACAGTTGAATTCCATAGCTACCTCTTTTTGGCTTTTGCCTGACTTCACTCTTCCTAAGCTCTTCCTGAACTTCCTGACTAGAGATGAGCGGTGTTCGACTAGAACTGTTCGCCAATCTCAAATTCGAGCGATTTTGGGCAGTGTTCGAGTCGTTCGATGAACGCGAACGATTTGCAAAAATTCGGCTGTTCGAGGTTATGTTCGATAACTGTTCGTGCACCAAAAGCGTGTCCTGCATGTCTGGCGCTATTTAGAGCACCAATCATGCAGGGACTGTCTGCCACTCACTGTAATGCCACAGCCATGGTGGTTGTGGCATTACAGTGGTTGCCCAAATCGATGGGAACAGTGCTCACAGTGAAACATGAAAAGCCGGCAATTCAGCAGCGGCATACACCGGTACCCGACAATTTAGAACCAAAAGAATAGAGTATCACACATAGATTAGATAGATAGAAACATGTCAGTCACATATATAAGAAGTACAGTGACAGTGTTGGTTACTGTACTTGTCATTTAGTGTAAAGGATTTATTAAAAAAAATATTAGTGTTATCATGCGCCGTCTCTTTAAAAAAGACCGCCGGCAATTCAGCATCGGTACCCGACAATTTATAACAGAAAGAATAGAGCATCACACATAGATTAGATAGATAGAAACATGTCAGTCACATATATAATAAGTACAGTGACAGTGTTGGTTACTGTACTTGTCATTTAGTGTTAAAATAAAGGATTTATTAAAAAAAAAATTGGCGTGGGGTTCCCAGTAATTTTAGTCTCTAGCGGAGGTTAAGCAGACGGCTAGGGCAGATGTTTGAAGCCTGGGAAGGGGGTAATACCCACGGAGCTTCCCAGGCTACTAATATCAGCCCCCAGCTGAATACCTAGCCTTTACTAGCTATTAAAATGGGGGACCCCAAAAAAAATGAAGTGGGGTCCCCCCTATTTTAATAGCTAGCAAAGGCTAGGCAGACAGCTGGGGGCTGATATTAATAGCCCATGAAGGGTGCCATGAATATTGGCCCCCTCCCAGGCTAGAAACACCAGCCGTCAGCTGCCCCAGAAATGGTGCTTCCATAGGATGCACCAATTCTGGCACTTAGCCTCGCTCTTCCCACTGCCCTGTAGAGGTGGCAGTGGGGTAATAGGGTTGGGGTTGATGTCAGCTTATAATGCCAGCTGACATCAAGCCCAGGTTAGTAATGGAGAGGCATCTATAAGACACCCCCATTACTAACCCCATAGTGAAAGTTAAAAAAACCCCACAAACACCCAGAATAAAGTCCTTTAATTGAAATAAAGACGCAATTCTTTATTGTTCTAAATTAAACCATACTTACCGTCACGCCCATTCCAGCTGAAGCCAACGATCTCCTGCAATAAAAGTAAAATAATAAAGCAACATCATCCTTACCATTCCATGGTTCCCACGACAGCTTCAGCTCTGCTACATTCACATGACAGGCTGGACCGCAGCAGAACGCTGCCATCCAGCTTGCCAAGTGGCAGACACTGAGAAGCGCAGGCATGCTTGCGCTCTGCAGTGTCTCTGAAGGATGACAAGCTGGATGGCAGCGCTCAGCTGTGATCCAGCCTGTCATCTCAATGCCATCCCAGCGTGGGAGAATTCTCCTGCTCAAGCGCTGAGCGCTGAGAATTTTCCCACACTGTCAGTGACGTGCGTGAGGTGAGCCGAGTTCATTGGACATGAGCTCACCTCATGCACGTCACTGACAGCGTGAGAAAATTCTCCTGCACTCACCGCATGCGCAGGAGAATTTTCCCACGCTGTCAGTGACGTGCATGAGGTGAGCTGAGTTCATTGGACATGAACTCGGCTCATCTGGATGCCGTCACAGCCAGACACTGAGGAGGGCAAGCATGCCTGCGCTTCTCAGTGTCTGCCGCATGGCAAGCTGGATGGCAGCGTTCTGCTGTGGTCCAGCCTGTCATGTGAATGTAGCAGAGCTGAAGCTGTCATGGGAACCATGGAAAGGTAAGGATGATGTTGCTTTATTATTTTACTTTTATGGCAGGAGATCGTTGGCTTCAGCTGGAATGGGCGTGACGGTAAGTATGGTTTAATTTAGAACAATAAAGAATTGTGTCTTTATTTCAATTAAAGGACTTTATTCTGGGTGTTTGTGTTTTTTGTAACTTTGACTATGAGGTTAGTAATGGAGGTGTCTTATAGACGCCTCTCCATTACTAACCTGGGCTTGATGTCAGCTGGCATTATAAGCTGACATCAACCCCAACCCTATTACCCCACTGCCACCGCTACAGGGCAGTGGGAAGAGCGAGGCTAAGTGCCA
This sequence comes from Phyllobates terribilis, assembly GCF_046119375.1. Classification (NCBI taxonomy): domain Eukaryota; kingdom Metazoa; phylum Chordata; class Amphibia; order Anura; family Dendrobatidae; genus Phyllobates; species Phyllobates terribilis. Next base: position 358,231,097 of record NW_027362769.1, on the reverse strand, counting down.
GAATTGGCGCATCCTGTGGATGCGCCATTTCTGGGGCGGCTAACGGCTAGTGTTTCAAGCCTGGGAGGGGGCCAATATTCATGGCACCCTTCCTGGGCTATTAATATCAGCCCCCAGCTGTCTGCCTAGCCTTTGCTAGCTATTAAAATAGGGGGGACCCCACTTCATTTTTTTGGGGGTCGCCCATTTTAATAGCTAGTAAAGGCTAGGTATTCAGCTGGGGGCTGATATTAGTAGCCTGGGAAGCTCCGTGGGTATTACCCCCTTCCCAGGCTTCAAACATCTGCCCCAGCCGTCTGCTTAACCTCCGCTAGAGACTAAAATTACTGGGAACCCCACGCCAATTTTTTTTTTAATAAATCCTTTATTTTAACACTAAATGACAAGTACAGTAATCAACACTATCACTGTACTTCTTATAAATGTGACTGACATGTTTCTATCTATCTAATCTATGTGTGATGCTCTATTCTTTCTGTTATAAATTGTCGGGTACCGCTGCTGAATTGCCGGCCGGCTTTTTTAAAGAGACGGTGCATGAAAACACTAATATTTTTTTTAATAAATCCTTTAACGCTAAATGACAAGTACAGTAACCAATACTGTCACTGTACTTCTTATATATGTGACTGACATGTTTCTATCTATCTAATCTATGTGTGATGCTCTATTCCTTCTTGTCTAAATTGTCGGGTACCGGTGTATGCCGCTGCTGAATTGCCGGCCGGCTTTTTTAAAGAGAGCGTCTTCTGAGCAGTTTGTCAGCTTTTGGACACCTTTGAAGGTGTTTTCTATGTGTTTCTATGTGTTTTTGTTTGCCTGCCATTGGTTTTAACGGTGTTCGAAGGTGTTCGACGGTGTTCTAAGGTGTTCGACGAACAGTTCCTCGAACATCCCGGTGTTCGACGAACCGAACCGAACCCGAACACTACAGGGGTGGCTCAACACTATTCCTGACATCTCGTGATAAATTTGGCTTTGTCTTTGCCATGGTTTAACCTAAAAACACACACATGAAAAAAAAATTAGGCAAAATTCGACTACCCATGACCAAATATGCAAAACCTTTAGCCCAGCAAATGTTGAAAACTAACACATAAATGGATAAAACAATGTCAATTACAATTTTCTTCCTTATAGTTGACAACTATTTGCTTCCAGTTTACTGAGATCACCCGGGAAATGGAATCACAACAACCAGACAGAAATAATCACACTTTAAAAAAAATGCAAAACTTTTGGTCTCCACTGTATATACTATGTATATCTATGAGATCATATACAACCCCTGGCAAAAATTATGGAATCACCGGGCTCGGAGGATGTGCATCCAGTTGTTTAATGTTGTTGAAAAAAAGCAGATCACAGACATGGCACAAAACTAAAGTCGTTTCAAATGGCAACTTTAGGGCTTTAAAAACACTAAAAGAAATCAAGATTAAAAATGTGGTACTTAGTAAGGGTAATTTTTTTCAGACCAAGCAGAGGGAAAAATTATGGAAACACTCAATTCTGGGGAAAAAATTATGGAATCACCCTGTAAATTTTCATTTCCAAAACTAACACCTGCATCAAATTAGATTTGCTTGTTAGTCTGCAACTAAAAAGGAGTGATCACACCTTGGAGAGCTGTTGCACCAAGTGGACTGACATGAATCATGGCTCCAACATGTGAGGTGTCAATTGAAACAAAGGAGAGGATTATCAAACTCTTAAAAGAAAGTAAATCATCACGCAATGTTGAAAAAGATGTTGTTTGTTCACAGTCAGCTGTGTCTAAAATCTGGACCAAAACAAACAACATGGGAAGGTTTTTAAAAGCAAACATACTGGTAGACCAAGGAAGACATCAAAGTGTCAAGACCGGAAACTTAAAGCAATATGTCTCCAAAACAGCAAATGCACAACAAAACAAATGAGAAACGAATGGGAGGAAACTGGAGTCAATGTCTGTGACCGAACTCTAAGAAACCGCCTAAAGGAAATGAGATTTACATACAGAAAAGCTAAACATAAGCCATCATTAACACCTAAACAGAAAAAACAAGGTTACAATGGGCTAAGGAAAAGCAATCGTGGACTGTGGGTGACTGGATAAAAGTCATATTCAATGATGAATCGCGAATCTGCATTGGGCAAGGTGATGATGCTGGAACTTTTGTTTTGTGCCGTTCCAATGAGATTAATAAAGATGACTGCATGAAGAGAACATGCAAATTTCCACATTCATTGATGATATGGGGCTGCATGTCAGGTAAAGGCACTGGGGAGATGGCTGTCATTACATCTACTATATAATCGTCTTATCCCGTCTGTCTGTCTGTCTGTCTGTCCTGGAAATCCTACGTCGCTCATTGGTCCGGCAGCGGCCAATCAGCGCCGCGGGATTTCTGATAAAAGATGGTGGCCGTTAGCGGCTCATCTGCGGGACGGAGCTCAGCGGCGCAAATGTTAAACACTACTATGCTGATTGGTCGCGGACGCTGCCCGCGACCAATCACCGATTTGGGCGCCAAATTTAAATCTCAGCCGCGACCAATCACCGATCTTGGCTCCACATTTAAACACCGTTGTGCTGATTGGTCGCCGACGCTGGGCGCGACCAATCACCGATTTTGTCGCCACATTTAAATAGTGTCCGCGACCAATCAGCACTGCGGTGTTTAAATGTGGAGCCAAGATCGGTTATTGGTCGCGGCCGATATTTAAATTTGGCGCCCAAATCGGTGATTGGTCGCGGGCAGCGTCCGCGACCAATCAGCACAGTAGTGTTTAACTTTTGCGGCAAGATCAGTGATTGGTCGTGGGCCAAGACCGCGACCAATCACCGATTTGTGCGGCACATTAAAATAGCGGCCGCGACCAATTGGATGTCAGCGCCGCTCCCCAGGCCTCCCTTCACACCCTAGCAGCATGGATGTCAGCGGCGCTGCCTGTGCGGATACTTCCGCTGAGAGAACCCGGGACATGAGCGGGCGCTCGCAACAGAAGTATCCCGACCCGCAGCGCCGCTCCCCGGTCTTCCCTTGACACCCTAGCCGCTGATGACCCCACAGTATCCGCATAGTGTTACAAAGGTCCGGACATTTGTGTTAAAAATCGCTGATTGGTCGTCGACACTATTTAAATGTGGCGCCAAAATCGGTGATTGGTCGCGCCCAGCTTCGGCGACCAATCAGGAATTTTTAACACAAATGTCCGGACCTTTGTAACACCATGCGGATACTGTGGGGACATCAGCGGCTAGGGTGTCAAGGGAGGACCGGGGAGCGGCGCTACATCCATGCGGCTAGGGTGTGAAGGGAGGACCGGGGTGCGGCGCTGCGGGTCGGGATACTTCTGCTGCGAGCGCCCGCTCATGTCCCGGATTCTCGCAGCGGAAGTATCTGCACAGGCAGCGCCGCTGACATCCATGCGGCTAGGGTGTGAAGGGAGGACCAGGGAGCGGCGCTGACATCCAATTGGTCGCGGCCGCTATTAAAGTGTGCCGCACAAATCGGTGATTGGTCGCGGTCTTGGCCCGCGAGCAATCACTGATCTTGCCACAAAAGTTAAACACTACTGTGTTGATTGGTCGCGGATGCTGCCCGCGACCAATCACCGATTTGGGCGCCAAATTTAAATATCGGCCGCGACCAATCACCGATCTTGGCTCCACATTTAAACACCGCTGTATTGATTGGTCGCGGACGCTATTTAAATGTGGCACCAAAATCGGTGATTGGTTGCGCCCAGCGTCGGCGACCAATCAGCACAGCGGTGTTTAAATGTGGAGCCAAGATCGGTGATTGGTCGCGGCCGATATTTAAATTTGGCGCCCAAATCGGTGATTGGTCGCGGGCAGCGCCTGCGACCAATCAGCGATTTTTAACACAAATGTCAGGACCTTTGTAACACCATGCGGATACTGTGGGGACATCAGCGGCTAGGGTGTCAAGGGAGGACCGGGGAGCGGCGCTGCGGGTCGGGATACTTCTGCTGCGAGCAGTCGCCCATCTCCCGGCTTCTCGCAGCGGAAGTAGCCGCACAGGCAGCGGCGCTTCCCGGTCCTCACTAATACGATTCCGCTCCCCGGTCCTCACCAATACGATTCGCTGATTGGTCGCGCTCTCTGCACGCGACCAATCAGTGATCTTGGCGCTAAAGTTAAACACCGCTCTGCTGATTGGTCGCGGCCGCTGCCCGCGACCAATCACCGATTTGGGCGCCACATTTAAATAGCGGCCGCGACCAATCACCGATCTTGCCGCCACATTTAAACACTGCTGTGCTGATTGGTCGCGGACGCCAGACGCGACCAATCAGCGAGCTTGGCGCCAAATTTAAACAACGCTCTGCTGATTGGTCGCGGACGCCAGACGCGTCCAATCAGCGAGATTGGCGTCAAATTTAAACAACGCTCTGCTGATTGGTCGAGGCCGCCGGCCGCGACCAATCAGCGATTTTGGCGCCAAATTTAAACCCCGCTCTGCTAATTGGTCGCGGATGCCGGCCGCGACTAATCAGCATTATTGGCGCCAAATTTAAACACCGCTCTGCTGATTGATCGCGGTCGCTGGCCGAGATCAATCAGCAGTATTGGCGCCAAATTTAAACAACGCTCTGCTGATTAGTCGCGGTCGCCGTCCGCGACCAATCAGCAATATTGGCGCAAAATTTAAACACCGCTCTGCTGATTGGTCGTGGTCGGCGTCCGCGACCAATCAGCAGTATTGGCGCCAAATTTAAACCCCGCTCTGCTGATTGGTCGCGGATGCCGGCCGCGACTAATCAGCATTATTGGCGCCAAATTTAAACACCGCTCTGCTGATTGATCGCGGTCGCTGGCCGAGATCAATCAGCAGTATTGGCGCCAAATTTAAACCCCGCTCTGCTGATTGGTCGCGGTTGCCGGCCGCGACCAATCAGCAGTATTGGCGCCAAATTTAAACACCGCTCTGCTGATTGGTCTCGGCCGGCGATTGCGACCAATCAGCATTATTGGCGCCAAATTTAAACCCCGCTCTGCTGATTGGTCGCGACCGCCGGCCGCCACCAATCAGCGATTTTGGCGCCAAATTTAAACCCCGCTCTGTTGATTGGTCGCGGTTGCCGGCGGCGACTAATCAGCATTGTTGGCGCCAAATTGCCGGCCGCGACTAATCAGCATTATTGCCGCCAAATTTAAACACCGCTCTGCTGAATGGTCGCGGCCGTGACCAATCACCATTATTGGCGCCAAATTTAAACACCGCTTTGCTGATTGGTCGCGACCGCCGGACGCAACCAATCAGCATTATTGGCGCAAAATTTAAACCCTGCTCTGCTGATTGGTCACGTTCACTGGCCGTGACCAATCAGCATTATTGGCGCAAAATTTAAACCCCGCTCTGCTGATTAGTCGCGACCGCCGGCCGTGACCAATCAGCGATATAGTCGCCAAATTTCAAGACCGCTTTGCTGATTGGTCGTGGTTGCCGGCCGCGACCAATCAGCGATTTTGGCGCCAAATTTAAACACCGCTCTGCTGATTGCGCCCGGTCTGCCGCATACATATTCTAGAATACCCGATGCGTTAGAATCGGGCCACCATCTAGTCTTCAATAAATGCCCAAGTTTACATTGATATTTTGGACAGTTTTCTTATCCCATTAATTGAAAGGATGTTTGGGGATGATGACGTCATTTTTCAAGATGATAATGCATTCTGCCATAGAGCAAAAAATGTGAAAACATTCCTTGAAAGAAGACACATAAGGTCAATGTCATGGCCTGCAAATAGTCTGGATATCAATCCAATTGAAAATCTTTGGTGGAAGTTGAAGAAAATGGTCCATGACAAAGCTCCAACCTGCAAAGCTGATCTGGCAACAGCAATCAGAGAAAGTTGGAGCCAGATTGATGAAGAGTACTGTTTGTCACTCATTAAGTCCATGCCTCAGAGACTGCAAGCTGTTATTAAAGCCAGAGGTGGTGCAACAAAATACTAGTGATGCATTGGAGTGTTCTTTTGTGTGTTTGTTTTTCATGATTCCATAATTTTTTCCTCAGAATTGAGTGATTCCATAATTTTTTCCCTCTGCTTGGTCTGAAAAAAATGACCCTTACTGAGGACCACATTTTTTATCTTGGTTTCTTTTAGTGTTTCTTAAAGCCCTAAAGTTGCCATTTGAAATGACTTTAGTTTTGTGCCATGTCTGTGATCTGCTTGTTTTCAACAACATTAAACAACTGAATGAACATCCTCTGAGCCCGGTGATTCCATAATTTTTGCCAGGGGTTGTATATATATATAAAAGTTTAAATGACCCCTTTTCCCAATCCATAAATAGAAAAATTAATAAGGCATACTTGGAATTGTCACATCCATAAAAGTAGACGCTATCAAAATATAAAATTAAGGGGGTTGTCCAGGCTTGGGGCTAAAGTTTGCAGTCAAACTGCAGACTTATGAATCCTCACAGTCAGAATTCTCTGGTGCCGTCATCAGTAGCTGGCGGGTGCAGGACCACAATTATGCGATCGGCATACATGAAGTCACTTGCCTACTTGATGTGCACATCGTCGCACAATACAATTGAATTGAGTGAGACCGGACACGTCTAGTCTGAATGTGGCTTGAAGTATGCAAAAAAGATATTTACGGTCATGCGCCTGCCCACTTCCTGTGCCGACACCTGAGACTCCTGACAGTGCACACTATGCACGCTGTGATTATTCACAAATCTGTAGTCACATAGCGTGATTCCAGACTTGAGTCCCAATCCTGGACAACCTCTTTAATTAACCCATATGGTAAATAGTAACCATGAAGAAAAAAAATCAAAACTGGACTCAAGTGTTCGATCACCAGACTTCTGGAAAACAAAATACAGTAAAAATGGATAAAAATGGCATATGGACCCTAAAATGGAACCTTTAAAAATATTAGCTCCCCACTGACACAAACAGATTTTTCAAAAAGTTATGTATGCGAATTGCCTCTTCAGAGAGGAAGGGAACTTGAACTCTAGTGCCACCTACTGGCAGTAGCAATCCTAAAAGTCAATATCGACACTTTAAAGAGGATAAAAGCCAAATCAGAATCTCAATTTGCAGACACTTGTTTCGGGATGTTGCCTCTCGTCAGTGCAAAGCAAGAGATCTGATTTGGCTGTATGAGAGGCATAAGATTGGGATCTAGGGGTTAGCGTCTCAGAGGAGCATTGTATGACGTATACACTGACATGTCAGGGATGTCAGTCTCCACAAGGAGAAAGGTTACCCTTTAAAAAAGTTCTCAACTTTTAAAAAACACTAAAATAAAAAAAAAATCTATACAAGTTCAGCATTTCCGTAATCGTACTGACCTGCATAGCACACAATGAACAAAATAAAAGCAAGAACCAATCAACGGCAGGATCGCTGTTTTTTCACCATTTTACTTTATTTAAAACAAGCCCTCATATGCCTATGTCACCGGAACAAAAAAAAATGTAGAACTCTTGGAAGAAAAGGTAGAAAATAAAAACGAAGGCGAAAAAGCTAAAAATGGCCAGGTTCTGAAGAGGTTAATTGTAATGATATAAGAAGTTTCATCCGGGATTAACAATCTAGATCACATTAGCTACAGAAGATTACATTGCAAGTCTCCCCAGCCTTACTGTCAGCGAGCTGTCAGCATAACCCGACGGTGAGAGATTCCCTTCACCGTGCTGTGCTGCAAGACGTACAAGTGTTCAGTACAGAGTCTCGCAGGAGCCTGGGGAGGCAGAGGCTCCATATTCAGGTCTTTCAAAGTGACAGAGCGGAGGATGCAGCTGGGAATGGAGTGACAACGCTGCCGAGAACAACTGACAGGCAAAACTTTAAAAACTCCTGGCTCCTCTATGTATTGCAATCTGTAGTATCAGAACTATATATAAAACACGGGGAAAACTTTTCACAATAGATAAGTATTCACAGGAGCATTGGGGGTAGAGCGTTGTCCGATCCACCTGGCCAGAAGGATTTTTACCGAGTAAAAATAGAAATTATCGAGTCTGAACCAACGGCAAACCAAGGTCATGAATAGGGATGAGTGAACCCGAACGATAAAGTTCGGGGTGCAGAACCCCGAAAACGAACTTCTCCCAGAAGTCTGTGTAACTGTTCTGATTCGCCAGCCGAATAAAGGTGGTTGAAAGGCTGCAGTGCAGCCAATAAACAAGCTTTAAGGCTGTTGGCCAAGTATTGACATGGCTGTGATTGGCCGGCACTAGTGATGAGCGAGCATGCTCGGGTGTTATGTCTGAGTCACTCCGTGCGCATGATTTGCAACTGTTTGACAGCTTTAATACATGTGAGGAATGCCTAAGAAATAGACATTCCTCACATGTATTAAAGCTTTCAAACAGTCGCAAATCATGCGCACAGAGTGACTCAAACATAACACCCGAGCACTCTGAAGATACTCGGCGAGCACCCGAGTATGCTCCTAAGTCTCGAGTAACGAGCATGCTCGTTCATCACTAGCCAGCACCAACCATGGCCCGGCCTGTATAAATGCCAGATTACGGATGGCATGAGGGACAGTGTAAAATAAATAAAAATATAAATAATTAAATAAAAACAATGTGGGGTCCTCCTTATTTTTAATAACTAAGCAGACTGTTGTGAGCTGGTCTTATTATTCTGGGAAGGGGTCAAAAACCATCGACCTTCCCAGCCTATTAATATCAGTCCCCAGCTGTCTGCTTTGCCTTAGCTGGTTATTAAAAATGGGTGACCCTAAAAAAAATGCCTTGGGTCCCCCATATTTTTAATAACCAGCTAAGGCAAAGCAGACAGCTGAGCGCTATATTAATAGGCTGGGAAGGGCCATGGATATTTTCCCCTTCCCAGCCTAATTAGACCAGCCATCAGCCACCCTAGAAATGGCGCATCCATTAAATTAACCAATTCTGGAACTTAGCCTTGGGTCTTCCTGATTGCCTTTGTGCAGTGGCAATCGGGGTAATCGTATTGTGAGGTTGATGTCAGCTCTGTTACATCCACTGACATCAAGCCCACGGTTTAATAATGGAGAGGCGTCTATCAGACAACCCCATTACTAGCCCAGTAAGTAAAAAGAGAAAACAAAACACAGAATAGTTATCTTTATTTGAAAAAACGCACACAAAAAAAATTTATTTGAAAAAAAACACCTCCCCAACAAATTCCCTCTTTCACCCATTTATTAAAAAAAAAATCAGCACACCAGTCCGCCGTAGTCCAAATGGAGGTCCCACGACAATCCCTGTCTTCCAGTGTATGGAGCCACATAGACTGGAGCATCAGCCACTGCTGGGTTTCAAGCGATACACCACCGACTCTCGCAGGGCATTGCGTGAGAGCCGGAATGATGAGCGGTGACATGAACGCGAGGGACCTATGCAGCCTCGAGATTATAATCCCCTAAAATTATAAAATAATTGTGAATTTTCTTTTTTAGCCCATTTAGTTGATCTTTAGGCTGGAATATCCCGTTAAGGACATGTATCGTAGCTTTAGTGGCTTGAGAGGAGATTGCTGCTCTCCTTCTTTAATTACCAGACAATGTCTTAGCGCCTTACACTGGTAGAAATCCCTGTAGATGGAGGATCAGACGTGACGGCTCACATTACAGCGTCTCTGCCTCTGTCTGTATCATCACAGTGGATACAACACATTGTTTATATGGCACTGCTGGGACATTATTAGATGGAACTACAGCTGAGAACAGAGGAGACGTTTCTGCAGAATGGAAACATTATGGAACTTGAAGACATGATATTACCGGGATCCAATATTGTTACAAACGAGTAAAAAAATATTTCCAATGAAACAAAGTAATTTTCTGGTAATTCTAAGAGCATTACGTAAGTAATGGTACCGCTGTCTCCCAAGAAAAATGATTCCTTTTTTGTATGTCTCTGACTCAAAAAAAATGAATTCCCCCTGCTGCCATTTTTATATTGTTGTTCAAGTAATCAAAGGGAACCTGTCAACACATATTTACATATGGAGGTAGTAGCATGGCTATATAGGCGCTTGTCTCTCAAGAAATATGATACTTTTTTTGTAGATATTAGTGATGATCGAGTATGTTTTATTAACCTTTTTCGGCGAGCATGCTCGAGTGCTTGCCGAGTATTTTGGCGTGCTCGGGATTTCTCTTATTGTCGCCGCAGCTACAAGTGTCACAACTGCACATGCAGAGAGTGCCTGTCCGTCAGTCAATCTCTGCATGTGTCACAGCTGTCTAACAGCCGTGACACTTGCAGCTGCAGCGACAATAAAAGAAATACCGAGCACGCCAAAATACTCGGCGAGCACCCGAGTGTGCTCGCCGGAAAAGGTAGGTGAAACATACTCGATCATCACTAGTAGATATTTGATGTGCCAGCCATGAGAACTCTAGAGTAGAATTCACATGCAAATTAGGCTGGAAGTGCACTGGGGGGGTGTCAATATACATGGAAGAAACAGTCCAACTGCACTGACACACCCCTGGTGCATTTATTTGCTTATGGCTTCTACTCTAGGTTTCTCATGAATAGCACATTGGATCTTTAAAAAAAAGTATGATTTCTTCTGGGAGACATATCACTACCCAGTGGCATAACTAGAACCTGATGCAAAGTTTGGTCCTTGTTCCCTACCTGCAAGTTGGTCAGATGTATGGTCTCTTGTAGCATTCTAAATCCTATAAACACATACATGTCCTCCCCCCATAATGTAATAATGCTGCCCATCCTGTACTGTCAACCATTCTGTGCCCCTTCCAGTAATAATGTTCAACATCCTGGGTCCTTTCCTGCTATAATATCCCCCATCCTGGGCCCCTTCCTCGTATAATGTCCCCCATTATGGTAATGTCTCCCATTTAGGTAATAATGTTTCCCATCATAGTATAATATCCCCCTCCTGGGCCCATCCTGTAATAATGTTCAATGTTCTTCTCTAACACATTTAAAAACAACAAATGATTCTTCTCACCTTCCCTCGCTCCTACGACGCGCAGCGTCCTCCTCTATAGCCGGCGCAGAGACCTGCAGCTGCCTTTGTCGTGCCTGCTATCGGCGACATATGACATCTGTGCAATGCACTGCTTGTGACTGATGTCAGCTGCTGGTCTCTGATTGACCAATGGCATGCATTGCAGTGCAGGGACCCGGCGGGTCTCTGCGCCGCTATAACCTTTAGTTGAATGTGCGTCCTCGGACACACATCCAGCTGACATAGGCGCTGGCGTCAGAGGTCTGGATCGCAGTCGCACCCTCTGTGACCGTGATCGTTATGCCCCTGCCACTACGTCCGTACATAGAAGAACATATTGTTAGGCTCTCTTTAATTACTTAGCCAACCATTTAAAAATAGCAATTTTTTCTGTGTCAGCGACCAATTTTCTATAAAATTCTGCCATTAATAAAGCAGTTTGCAATTAATTATCAATAACAACTTATTTATCAATCGGTAACTGATCTTTTAGTCCAAGCTCTAGATAATACCAGTGAGAACGCTTAATCTAACACTGCCTTCGTGGGGTATTGTAGGAAGAAAATGAGAATGCCAGGGTCACCTAATCAGGAAGGTTCAACCCAATGCTGTATACAGTCTGGTCATTTTCATGCTGAGTATTATACAGGGGTTTGGTGGGTTTTTATTTATTTTTTTTAATATTTATTTATTTATTTTTGGGGGTAATTATTTTTATACAGGCTATTTCTGTTGACAAGTTCTATTTAAATGGTCATTGTCATTTTATCAAACTGTTCAGAAATTAATAGTAGAAGTGAAAATCCCTCTTGTCTCTGTGTGTGCTGTCTATGGGAGACACCATAGCAACTAGTCTGCATCCACTAGCTCAGAGACAGCTGCAAACTGGAGAAGAAGCCTATAGAGGGTTGAACTAGTGAAAAATTCAAGATGCAATTAATATAGTGGCCAGAAATTTGCTATTCCTTGTGTACACACATGTTATTCTAAAAAGTCACCTTAAACAACAGGAACAGTATGCATCAAAAATATTTATATCATTAGGGGTATATTTTTAACATATTGTAAGCCTATAGGAACCTGTTCTTAGGAGATGAAGAAACACTTTTTAGTTAGGATAGGTAATAAATGTGATTGCATTCAGGACAATTCTGCTGAGCCTCATTCTTAAGGATTCAGAGCCCCAATCTTGGTATCGTTGAGACCCCAGTGATCAGCAAGTTATCCCCTGTTCTAAGGATAGGGAATACCTTGTTTTTGAAAATAACCCTTTATTGCTGTGTTGCAATACCAGACACAACCAATGGACAGGTGCGATGCTGTTTCCAGAGAAAAAGCAAGCATGTGAACAAATGCTTCAACAAACTGGCTGGAAAGTTTTAAAGGGGATAACTCATCAAAAAAAAAAATGGCCTGATGATCTGCAATGCTCTACACAGATCTGTCATAATTAAAGAAATAAATACATCGGCTGTTCTTGCTTGGGGACGTTGTAGTTATCCATTCATTTTTTTACAGTGACAGTGGCCACTACAGGGGAAATGCGATATTGATTTTTGTTATTAAAATAAAGTCACCAACAAAAGAAATTGATTCATGACAATAAATTGATTTTCAAGCAAACTTGTCAAGTCCACAAATGCTATTTACAGGCAGGTATTGGGTGAATCTGCAGGTAAATAGAGTCATTATCCTGCCTGGCTGACATAGTGTCATGCTAGGTATGGGAAGGACCCAGCATACACTGAAGGGAAAAGGGGGGAAGCCCAACAACTAAGGAAAGGGAAAGTGGAGACTCCTAGGCAGACCTAACAACACCCTGACTCCCCTATCCTCCCTAAATAGGTTCTGCACCTATAGCCGAACAGGATACCTAATCCCTGACTGACCCTAGAGCTAGGCCCTAGGTAGGGAGGGGAAGGGGTGAGCACTAGTCAGCCCCACTACAATTAAAGACAAACAAGGCAAACAGACAAGGGAATACACTTAGCTTTGAGAAGACACCAGAGAGATCACGAAAACAATCCACCAAGGAAATCGAGGAAGAAACTAGTCGACTGCTAGAACTCCAGGCCTGAACAGAGGAAAATACTTCTATCACTGGCGACTCTGTAGAGACACTGAGGGTTTTTAAATATCAAGCAAGGGTGTGTTAATTAGCAGCAGAAGATGGATATCACTGCTGGGTCGTAGTGAGAGAAGAATGATGCTAAGATCAAGAAGGTGTCTGCAAGTCCAAACGCAGCAACCTTCTACATCCGGATCCAGAACGACTGTCTGTCAAACATTATACACCCGTGAAACATAGGCTACATTCACTCCCTCGTATTTGCGGTCTTTGAAAAAAACTGACCTCACACAACCAATGTTATTCAATTGGACTGTTCAGATGTGTGCTTTTTTTTTTCAAGAAAATGAAGAAAATTGCAGCATGCACTAGTTATGTTTATAGGAGCCCATACAGATCATCTGTATTGCATCCAATTTTATTTTTTATTTTTTGACAGCCTTCGGCTTGATCTCGTGCCATGGCAACCTGATAGTTGAATGCTGTGTAGGAAGATCGACCTTGTGCATGACTAGATAGGTCCACCAGGGTCTTCTCCACCGCTATCTTGATAGTATAAGCCATCGGGTTGCTGGTCTTCCTCTTCGCCTTGTTCCTTCTATTCTTCCGACCATGATGCTCTTCTCCAGTGATTGCTCTCTGCGTATGATGTGTCCAAAGTAGGCAGGTCGTAGCTTGATGATCATCGCTTTTAGTGACATGTCTGGCTTGATTTGTTCCAAAAATTGATTTGTTTGCTTTTCTTGCCATCCATGGTATTGATTTTTAAGGATACATTGTCATTATTAACCTAGGAAACTGCATTTGGTCCTGTACATGATAAAATGTAGATGTATATGAACGGTTGTCACATAGATGTCACATGACCTAAGAAATGGACACTTGGACGACAATACGGATGAAAATTGTCTGAGTTTACTGGATGAAAGTCATTGATCGATATCTTGCTCTTCAGTGTGGGTGTACACCGTGTGTGTGCAGAGCAAGTTGTCAATCAAAGTGCCGGGGAGTGATCACTGCTGCGCTCACTGTACGGTGAATGGTGACTGTAATTGCTCTCTGTCCAGCCCGATGACTGGAAGCGAGTGGCTATACTGGAGAATATATCTTCTTTTTCTCCCTGTAGACCAGTGTTCCCCAACTCCAGTCTTCAAGAGATCATGTGATCCGCCCCCTGGGCTGTGGGGTACTCGGCGGCCGGGCCTCTGGTTGCTGGGGGATATCACGGTAGCTGGCCCGGTCCGTGACCCAGGGCGGTCAGTAAAAAGGGGGGTATTTATAAGGGTTTTAAGTGTTTGTGACGCCACCTGTGGAATGCGGCTGAAGGGAGCCGCCGCTGCGGAGCAGGTCCTCTGGAGCTGGTGCTACGGCAGCAGGGATGGTGTGGCTCTCCACAGGTAGAGCTAGCTCCAGGGCAGTGTGGGGTGTAATGGATGGTGGTGCAGGGAGAGACGGCAGGACGGTCCCGGAGGAAAGACGGACACTCACACGGGGGTAAGCTTCAGTACCTTTACTGGTGATGTTGCAGGCATGGTCCAGGGTACTCCGGGCGAAGGGCGCACTTCTGGACTCTCCCCAGTGAGTGGGTATAGGGCCTCCTGATCCGTGGCTTTACTCACTAAGCTTATGGCCTGCCTGGAACTAGGCCTAGCTTGGTTACTGTCTCTCTTTGCACCTGCTGACCTGGTGGTAGGGCCTTCTTTTGGAGATCACTCTCCCTGTACGCTGGGGCCTCCGTGACTCCTAGCCCTGGTACTGTTGTCAGCGTAAGGTAAACTTGGGACCTGTAGTCCTCCAGGGGTTCCAGTGATTCCTACTGGGTATAAATGACCCTGTAGGCACAGACCCGGTGTCTGGTATATATCTCGGGGTGAGCCTGGTATGCTCCTCTGCCCCCTTGCTACTTCTTCCTTCTCCTCTCGCCTTCGGCCCACTCAGGGCCCTCACACGTGCTGTAGGCCTTGGATCACCTAAGCACAGCAGCCAGCGCGCTGCCTCTTCGCTGCTCTCTGAGCGTCAGCACGCTCTCACACTCTATCTGTCTGACTAAAGACTAAACTGAAACTGCCTGGCTCCACCCTCCCTATATATATCCCTAACAGGCTCCCTCTGCTGGTCTGAGGTGGTAGGGTGGAGGTGTGTGAATGTGTGAGGGCCTCTTGTGGAGAAGTCCATCCATGCACCCTTCTGAGTTCTGTGGCACCAATGTGCAGCAGGGCGCCACACATGTTTTCAGGATTTCCTTAGTATTGGTGATAACACCATCACCTGTGCAATACTAAGGAAAACCTGAAAACATGACCTGCTGGTGGCTCTTGAGGACTGGAGTGGAGGAACAATGCTGTAAAGCAGTGTTTCCTAAACCCCATCCTCACAGCACCCCACAGGTCATGTTTTCAGGATTTCCATAGTATTGCACAGGTGAGAGAATTCCTGATGCCTTGATGATACTTTCATCACCTGTGCAATACTAAGGAGATCCTGAAAACATGACCTGTGGGGGGCCGTGAGGATGGGGTTTGGGAAACACTGCTGTAGAGTTTCATCCAGAAAACTTGAATGATTTTCTTCTGTTCTATGACCCATGTGCCATCCGTGTTTCCATTTTTTATGTCCATTCTTCACTTTAATTTCTCCCTCTAATCGCTGGTTGAATAAGGCAGCCAGGTTGGATGTTAACACTATTTACCTGCAAATTAACCCTATATCTGGAGGTAAATAGCATTTTTGGACATGAGAGGTTCCCTTTAACATGGATTGTGACTATTTCCATGCCCAGGTCAATGTTTGGCTACCACATGGCCATTTACTTTGTGTTTCAGTTTTTTTGCCTGTTTTACCATTTCTGCTTGCTTTTAGGAAATATACATATTTGTTTTGATGGACTGATGAGCTGTTGAGACCCAATATATCTTACAGCTGAGAGTTGTACTGGATCGGCCCATTTACATCATGTTCATGTCTTATAGTGTATAATATACGAGGCACTGACGTAAAACTGAACACAGCCGATGCTCATTTCCTTTTGTGGTACAACATCACTCCCTGGTGGCAGGCAGCGGAAATACTGGAAAATGTCTCTGCACATAACTGATAAGAAAATGTATAAAATGTCTCAATGACCTGAACCTGGCTCAATTTTAACTATACTGCCCTCTTAAATACAGTTTAGAGAGACAAGGGATTACATTTCTTTCTATGAAAAATCCTGACCCATGCAACAGTCCATGCCTCCTTAGTATGAGCCAACGTGCCTCCATTAGTAGAGCTATTGGATTTGAACAGTGCCTCCTGATATACAGTATCTGCCATAGATGCCATAGTGCCAACAGACTTTCCTCCATACTTGACAACTTTTAGGGATGCTCTTTGAAGAAGATTTGATTTAGGCACCACACAGATCTTCTACCCCCTTACTTGCCTCTACCATGTCCCTAAATGCATATTTGGACCCTAGGATTCTGCCTGATGACTGAACATCACTGTGTCCTGTACAGAAGACCTCTCAGAATAGCTGCTTCTTATTAGCTTCTGGATGGCCTCTGCGATGCCCAGGCAATTTGCCAACACGTTTGGGAGTCGAGATGTCTCTCATTTTATTAGGAGCCTCATAGATGTTCTTTTTCCCTAAAACAGTGACAGAAGAGTTTTTCTTATTAACAGTACCGGCAGAGTCCTCTCTGATAGCACCGTTTACTGGTTGCTCCTTCCTACTGTAAGGAGATGGACATGTTGCTCACGTTTCCCTCTTGAAGGAACAAATTTAATGTTATGTGGTGTAATGTGAAATGTGATATATATTGTGAGTTATAATGTGCGTTAATGTTATTAGTTATATTGATAATGTGTGTAGTTTGACAGTAGGGATAGTGAGAGTTAATGTTTGGGACTAGCCCAGAATGGGAGGGACTGAGTTGAAGGGAAAGTGGAATTCAGTTGGTGCTTGGAGTGCATAGAAAGAGAACCTAAGGTCCATTGTGAGCAGTGCTGCATTCTGGGGTATCCCTAAAGTGAGAGGAAACCGAAGGAAAGAGATAGTGAGATCCAGAGCAGAAGTGACTAAGAGACAGAGTGATTGATCAGAGACGGGTCCTGGGAGAGGACACCTAGCGGAAATTCAAAGTCTATAACTCCTGAAGGTAACGGGCCTAGACAGGACTGAGTACGTAAGACGAATAGATTGTCTCGGGTGGAGGTTCCAAAGCGTCAGCACGAGAGAAGACAAGTACCAGCCATACTTTCACCTTGAGGGGAAAAGAAGACGTGGAACCGCAGGTCAAGTAAAGGACTCTTGCTAAACAGGACTGTAGTTCTGAGCTGGGTTGTGGTGAACTACTGAGACACAGTGGAGACAGAGGACAAGCAGAGAGAGTAAAGAGGAAAGGAGAACAATAAACGAAGGAAGGAAACTGTGTGGAAAATGCTTCGAGTTGTAAAGGAAACATTCATAAGACTGTGCACCCTCTTTCTCTTGCATATACTGTATATTCCCTACCAAGTTCCTATTCAGTAAAATATTTATTTTTAAATAGTAGTTTCCCTCATTGAACTGTCCAACACCTGGTCCTGGCAAACCAGCAATATCGGTAACATGTGTCCTGCATGGGTGTTGCGCCCTCACAGCACAAGTCCACACACCCAGCCAAGACCACCACCTTCATGTAATGTGCCGAGGGCGTGGAAGATGAGTACCTCACCTATGACTTCACTACATTATGTCTTTACTAGTGTTGAGCCACCCCCGTAGTGTTCGAGTTCGGTTCGGTTCGTCGAACACGCGTGTGTTCGCTGAACTGTTCGTCGAACTGTTCGTCGAACACCTTCGAACACCGTTAAAACCAATGGCAGGCAAACAAAAACACATAGAAACACATAGAAAACACCTTCAAAGGTGTCCAAAACCTGACAAACTGCTCAGAACACACAACTAACACATGGAAAAGTGACAAGTACATATAGTCATGCGAAAAGAAAAGAGGTGGAGGAGTAAAAGGAGGGGGAGACACAGATATAGGCATGCCATGCCCTTCTAAAAGCAAAGAAGTGCGAAGCTGACACGGCCAGTCCGTTCCTGCCCGTGCCACCTCTGTGTCGCCGGGTTTGTGCCAGAGCCGCGGTGGACCATGAGGGCCAGCCCCCCTCTCCCAATACTGGTGCCTGTCCGCTGGTGGGTCGAGCGAGCCCCCCTGTGGTGGAGGCAGCTCTAAGACTTTTAATTTAAATTGTCTCTCTAATTTGAATGAATACACTTTAAATCCTTTTACAAGAAACTATTGGAGGGCAAGTCTCATGCCAGCAGCCGCGTAATTCCAGCTCCAGTAGCGTCCACTAAAGCTGCTGCAGTTAAAAAGCTTTTATAAGGATCGAGCTCGGCGGTCCACCGCAAGGCGTCCTACCGCCAGTCCCAGCCCCTATGCCTTGGGGTGCCTCCCGATGCTCTTCACTGAGTATCCCGGGGTCCCGAAGCATTTCCTTTGAAAAAATTAAGTGTCCAAACTACAGGTGGTGTAGCTTGCTTAACAGCCGGGATAATCCGCTGACTAGCAGACACTGCTACTAGGCACAAAGTATTTCCTGGGCTAGATGCAGTTAAAAATTGGTAATTAGATACTCTCATTGGATGCTGAGAAAGCATTCCATAGAGTCTCCTGGAACGCCATATATTATTCTCTTAAAAAGCTTGGGGTAGGGGTCTAAGGGACCCCTTTATAGCCAAAATCACGGCTCTGTATTGCAATACGTCACCTAGGCTGAAGATAAATGGAACTGTAGCACCCCGAGGGCTCGGTTGCTACAGAGGTATTGCACCTCACCCAGAGGTGTGATATCTCACTCTCAGGTAAGGATGGAGTGTGGATCAGGACCCCGACACCTGCATGCATTACACCACATTGCCGTGGGGCAGGGCGACCAATATGCCCCTGAGATGGGCACGACAGTCCCTGTCCCTGGCTGGAGTGGGGGGAGGGAACACCGAGGAAGGGGAACCCTGTAGTGCAGGAGCAGGGAGGAAGCAGTTCCTGGGTGCATTGAGAAGGGAGTATAAAAGGTGGGACCCATCTTAGTTCAGTGCAGAGAAGTCTGAGCAGAAGTGACAGGGAGCAGGGGCTCTGCATGAGCTCTGCTCCGGAGGCGGGCCTAGTAACAGAGGCCCAGGCCTGGAAGAGGGAGAAGGAAGGAAGAGGAGCAGAGAAGGCTCCAGGAACGAGGAACGAAGGGATCCCAGGGGCGCGGACGGGCGAGTCGCCACCGCACGCCCGAATCCACCTGCGTGGAGGGGTCAGGCAAAGGGGGAGACTGGTCCCTGAAACTAGTGGAGGCGGGAAACGACCCTCAGCTAGAAAGCGGAGGCTGTGACATTTTATGTGGCGCAGCCCCTCGCTACACCCGCTAGGAAGGCACCACATAGGGTCAGGGAAAGTGGCGCCAAGTTTACCAAGAGGAGGCCCGAGGCAGCCGGACAGAAGCGTTGGTAAGAAAGGACACACAAAGGACACACAAAGGGGGTCCTGTGAAGTGCTCCAAAGTTATCTGGGAGTTGTCTGAGCCCCTCACCTGGTGAGCACAGTACGACGTGGGCAGCCGTTACCTGCAGAAGTGGTCTGGATAATAAGAACTGTGAGTAAAGGCCCTGGACTGCATCACTGACTCTGTGTCGTTACTGCTGCTGCCCTGCACCATCACCCCCATCCTCCACATACACTGCCCTGAGGCTATACTCCTCCCGTAGGGAGTTATACTACGCTCTGCTGCACCCACAACACCAGCCTCAGCGGTCTGCCCTGCAGCGGCGGTTCACTCTGACCGCAATCCACGGGTGGCGTAGTCGGACATTTAAACATCAAAACCACATAAATAGTTCTGCCACTGGTTTGACCGCCCTGAGCCACGGAACCGGGTCGCCGCCACGGAGACTACAACCCCCAGCATCCACGAAAAAGGGTCCGGCTCCGGGTGTCCCAAGGCCCAGGGGGCGCGTCAGAACATTTTCATCACCTTTCATAATCACCAATGGGACAAGGCAGGGATGTCCTCTGTCCCCTCTCTTATACATCCTAGTGACGGAGCACCTGCTCTCATCAATTCACCATAACCCCAATATTAGGTGGATTGAGGTGGGAGGCACCGAGTACAAGTGCTCTGCATTTGCTGATGATGTCCTAGTATATATCACTCAATCACATATATCCATCCCTGCTGTTATGGCTGAAATAGATCACTTTGTTACATGGTCAAATTTTAAAATCAATGCAGCGAAGTCTGAGGCCCTCGATGTCTCCCTCCCCAAATCCATACAGGATTTCATCCAGTCCAACTTTCCCTTTGCCTGGCCCTCACAGGGTATCAAATACTTAGGAATTCTTATTCATAGAGACCTCTCCCGTCTATGTTATCTTAATTTTGGGCCCTTTATCGAACAACTCCATACAGACCACGGTTGGCAAGTTAGAACTGTAAGATTCACTACGTGAACCACTGGTGTTTTGTGGAAAAGCACATGTACACTGTTTTCCAAATTATTATGCAAAAAGTGTTTAGGAGTGATAAGGGAAGAATTTGTTTGTTTCTCAGTTAAACTCATTGATGGTGATGTGTGTCAGGGCTCTTTATATCACTGTAAGCAATTGCAGACACCTGTGCTAATTAGTTTGGCAGGTGTGTCCAATGAAAGGCAAGACTACTTAAGAAGGCTGTCCCACATTATTAAGCAGCCTACATTTTCTGCCAAAATGGGAAAGAAAAAGGATGTGTCGGCTGCTGAGAAGCAACAAATTGTGGAGTGTTTAGGTCAAGGCATGACTACAATCAACATTGTGCGATGATCAGGATGAAGTGTCTTGGCAATAAAGAAGTATGTAGCTGATTCACAGTACACACGTGTGGGTGCTGATAAGGGCAAATTGAGGACTCTTTCCTACAGGCAATTACGTCAGGTTAAAAGAGCAGTGGCAAAAAAGCCTTGTCATAGCAGCAGACAAGTTTTTGAAGCTGCTGTTGCCTCCAACGTCCCCCGAACAACAAGATGCAGGGTCCTTCAGAGGTTTGCAGCTGTGCGTAAGCCATCCTGTCGACCTCCTCTATCCACTGCACACAAGCAGAAATGGCTCCAGTGGGCCAAACAATACATGAAGACTGACTTCAAAACTGTTTTGTTCACGGATGAGTGCCGTGCAACGCTCGATGGTCCAGATGGATGGAGTGGAGGATGGCTGGTTGATGGACACCCCACGCAAACACAGCTTCAGCGCCAACAAGGAGGAGGTGGAGTAATGTTTTGGGCTGGAATCATGGGGAGAGAGATTGTCGGCCCCTTTAGGATCCCTGAAGGGGTAAAGATGAACTCCATAATGTATGTGGAGTTTCTCAAACAGCACTTCCTGCCATGGTTCAAGAAGAAGAACCGTGTATTCCACAGCAAGATCATTTTCATGCATGATAATGCACCGTCTCATGCTGCACATAACACATCTGCATCTCTGGCTGATATGGGCATAAAAGGGGACAAACTTATGGTGTGACCCCCATGCTCCCCTGACCTCAACCCCATTCAGAACCTCTGGAGCATCATCAAAAGGAGTGTCTATGATGGCGGGAGGCAGTTCACATCTAAGCAACAGCTCTGGGAGGGTATTCAGTCCTCATGCAAAACAATTGAAGCAGAAACCATTCAAAACCTGACAAATTCAATGGACGAGAGAGTTCAGAAGCTCCTTTCGAACAAGGGGTCCTATGTGCAAATGTAACATCACCTAGAATAAAGTTTTGAGTTGAAAACTGTTTGATTTCAGTTTCTAATAACCTGCTAATGCTTATAATTTCAAAAATGACCATTTTTTTGTTCTTTATTAAAATGAAAAGGTTGATCGAAGAGTGTGGGGGATCTACGAGTGTGGCAACCCAGTAGTCAGGATTACTTCGAATTCTGACAATCTGAGGGTCATGTTGCAGGTAGTGCAGCAAGAAGGCACTCATGTGTCTTGCGCATCTAGGAGCCCCAAAATTATTTTCCAGGCTAGATGCAGCTAAAAATTATTATTAATTTTAAATCTGGTGGAGCTTAGTATAGATGGCCTAATAGAATCATTACTGCACACTGCTACAAAGCCCAAATTATTTTCCAGCCAAGATACAGATAAACATGATTAGTAATTTTAAATCTGGTGGAGTTTAGTATAGATGGCCTAATAGAATCAGTACTGCACACTGCTACAAAGCCCAAATAATTTTCCAGCCAAGATACAGATAAACATGATTAGTAATTTGAAAGCTTAAAATGGTTGGTGAGGTGATTTTAACCAATCATCAAGCTTTTACTCTCCCCAGGATGACACAGGGGTAGAAAAGTCGTTTCGGATCCATGATTTGTTCATCTTTATGAACGTGAGTCTGTCTACATTATCAGTGGAGAGCCGCGTGCGCTTATCTGTCAGCACACCACCAGCAGCGCTGAACACACGTTCAGACAGAACGCTGGCTGCGGGGCATGACAAGATCTCCAAGGCGTAAGTGGCGAGCTCCGGCCATTTATCCAGATTGGAAGCCCAAAAAGAGCAAGGGTCCAGTGACACAGTCATGGCTTCAATGTTTACTTGGAGATACTCCTGTACCATCGTCTCTAGGCGTTGACTATATGTCAGACTTCTTGTCTCCTGTGGCCTTGCAAAGGATGGGCTAAAAAAGTGGTGAAATGATTACGCAAAATTGATGTTACCAGCAGATACTGTGTTTCTGTTACGGTTTGAGTGCTGAACACTCGACGGTCCCACGGTTGGCAAGTTGGAACTGTGAGATTCACTACGTGCACCACTGGTGTTTTGTGGAAAAGCACATGTAAGATTCTGCAACAGTCTCTGCTGATACTCCTGCATGCGTGCATCCCTTTCTATGGCAGGAATAATTTCTGCAAATTTAATTTTGTACCGGGGATCTAACAGTGTGGCAACCCAGTAGTCAGGATTATTTCTAATTCTCACAATTCGAGGGTCATGTTGCAGGTAGTGCAGCAAGAAGGCACTCATGTGTCTTCTGCATCCAGGAGCTCCAAGTCCCTGTTGTGTTGGTGGCGAGGTAACAATCATGCTTCCTTCTTCTGTCCTCTCCCCCCAACCTCGCACAACAGAAATGTGATCAAGGTCTCCCTCATCTGATGAGTCTTCCATCAGTTCGTCCTCCACTTCTTCCTGGGCTCCTGCACCTTCCTCACTAGTTTGGCTGCTACCATGCACCCTGGTAAAACCATCTCCCCCACCCTCATATGCCTGCCGCCTTGGTGCTGCCGACCGTCTGGACCTTGCAGATGTTAGCCCTTCCGCATACAGCTCCTACTCCTCTACTTCCTCCACCTCCTCTTGTGCCACCACCTGACTCCGAATTCTATTTAACATGTGCTCCAGCATGTAAATCACCGGAATAGTCATGCTGATAATGGCATCGTCAGCACTAATCATCTTCGTCGCCATTTCAAAACTGTGCAGAAGGGTGCATAGGTCCCTGATCTGAGACCACTCCTCCAGCGTGATTTGCCCCACCTCTGGATCTCGTTGGCCCAGGCTATACGTCAGAACGTATTGCACCAGGGCTTGTCGGTGCTGCCACAGTCGCTGCAACATGTGCAGAGTTGAATTCCACCGGGTAGGCACATCACATTTTAGCCGGTGAAGTGGCAGGCCCAACGACTTCTGTAGAGATGTAAGTCGCTGAGCTGCGGGATGCGAACGGCGGAAGTGAGCACACAGCAACCGTGCCCTCTGCAGAAGGCCATCTAGTCCGGGATAGTGGGCTAAAAATTGCTGGACAACCAGGTTCAACACGTGAGCCATACAAGGCACGTGTGTGACATTGCCCCGGCGAAGGGTCGCACCCAGGTTTGCAGCATTGTCGCACACAGCCGTCCCTGGTTTCAGGTCCAGTGGAGACAACCATTCATGAAACTGGTTCTCCAGAGCTGACCACAACTCCTCAGCTGTGTGACTCACATTTCCCAGACATTTCAAAGTAAAAACCGCCTGATGATGTTGAGCCCTGCTGCCAGCATAGCAAGGAGGTGTGCAGGATCCCTTCTGCGCAGTTAGAAAGCTTGTGGCATGACCAGACAGGCTTTGGGTGCAGGTGGAGGACCGAGAGGAGGTTGAGGAGGCAGAAGCAGTGGAGGAACTTTGAGATAAAGAGGATTGACGCACAACTCGTGGGGACGGCAAGACTTGAACAGCAGCCCCTTGTCCTGCTGTCACCATAGTTACCCAGTGCGCAGTCAGCGACATGTAACGCCCCTGTCCATGCCTACTCGTCCAAGTGTCTGTGGTGAAATGCACCCTGTCTCACACAGAGTTTCTCAAAGAAGCGGTGATGTTGTGTGCGACATGCTGGTGGAGCGCAGGCACACCTTTCTTTGAGAAGTAGTGCCGACTGGGCATCTGGTACTGGGGCACTGCGACGGACATAAGGTCTCGAAAATCCACTGTGTCCACCAGGCGGAAAGGCAGCATTTCTGTAGCCAAGAGCTTGCAGATGGTGAAATTCAACCTCTTAGCTTTCTCATGGCTAGGAGGAAATGGTCTTTTACTTGTCCACATCTGAGGGACCGAGGGCTGGCTGTTGTGCTTAGACGGGGTTGAGAAGGGTGTCCCCGGCAAACTGCCGGTCTGTGAGGAAGATGCAGGCGGACATGTTAGGTTGCCTTGATCCAAAGGTGGTGCTATCGATGTCGGACAGCGCTCAACACCAGCTGGTGTTTCCACCTCCAAAGAAAATGATGACCTGCCAATCATGCTGGCTGTTGCGGGTAAAGAGGTGGCAGGTCTGCGTCCCAAAACAGGTGTGACTGCTGTCCCCCCCGTCACAGAGGATGAAGAGGCCGCGGATGCACAAGATGTGGCAGACGGTGGTTGGCCCGGCCGGCTAGGCCGCATTGTAGCACAGTGAGCTTCCCACTGCAACTTATGCTTCATGTCCATGTGCCGGTTCATGCATGAAGTACTCAAACTATGTATTTTTTGGCCTCTACTTAGCTTTTGCTGACAAATGTTACAGATAACACGAGTTGGGTCATCTTTATCGATCTGAAAAAATGCCCAGACTATGCAAGACTTAGCACCCATGCGACCTGAAGAGCCACCACGACTTGTGGTCAGAGGCAGAGTTGTGTTTGAGGATGCCGTTGTTGACGTGCTTCCAGTACTACGTCTCTGTCCAGGAAGGCGCAACCTGACCTCGTCGTCACTAGCATCCTCCTCCACCTCCTCTGCTGACCTCATCTCTTGGCTGTCTGTGGGTTGACAGTAAGTGGGATCTCCAACCTCATCATCATCACCCTGTGTGTTATCACTCCCGTCGTCCTCAGAGCCAACCTGTTCCTGCCCTGACAAAAAACTAAAGATGTCGCTCCAATCAGGTATTTGAGTCTCATCATTGTCTTCCTCATTGTGTCCACCAACAGGAGTTACAGTTTGGGAATGAGGGTCTACATTATGGTCAGAACCTTCTGCGTCTGGTCCTGGATCCGACTCATAAAGATTCTGGGCATCAGTGCAGATCATTTCCTCGTCTGGATTCACAGAAGCTCT
This sequence comes from Phyllobates terribilis, assembly GCF_046119375.1. Classification (NCBI taxonomy): domain Eukaryota; kingdom Metazoa; phylum Chordata; class Amphibia; order Anura; family Dendrobatidae; genus Phyllobates; species Phyllobates terribilis. Next base: position 358,205,510 of record NW_027362769.1, on the reverse strand, counting down.
GGAGCCGACCTCTGATTCCCAGGCTATAGTATGAGTAAACAGCTCTGCAGACTCAACCATCTGTTCTACCCCATACTCAGATGGGCAGCTGGAGATTTGGGAGCTGTGAGGAAGCAAGTGCGATTGGGGTGACACCTCTGAGGACTGGAGTATTTGTGATGTTGAAGTTGAGGTGGAGGAGAGCCCACTTAAAGGAGCACTTGATATCCGTTGAAGCACCTGCTGTTTTTGTGCCTCATCTGGAATTTGTAGCGATTGGCGTGGCCGTATGAAAGGGATCTTATCGCATTGTCCGCTAAAAGAAGTAGACATTTTAGTTTGGCTGGAAGATGGTCTTTCTTCTGCAGATGTTACTGTTGCTTTAACACCTACTCCACAGACACAACATTTTTTCCCCTTCCCAACACGCCTATTCCCCTTTCCACCAGCAGCAGGCCTTTTTCCACTCATTTTGGTGGTTAACTAATTCACAACTCTGGAGTTGTTTGTACAAAAAAACAATGGATGGGAACCGAGCAGAGCTGAGTGGCCAAACTGTGGTATTAGGCCAAAACTATTGTCTGGGTTAGATGCAGATAAAAATGATATTGAATTTGCAACCTGATGGAGGTCAGTATAAATGGACTAATAGAACAAGTCCCACACACTGCTAGAAGCCCAAATATTTTTTCAGAGCTAGATGCAGACAAAAATTATATTCAATTTGCAACCTGATGGAGGTCAGTATAGATGGACTAATAGAACAAGTCCCACACACTGCTAGAAGCCCACATTTTTTTTCAGAGCTAGATGCAGAAAAAAATTATTTTTAATTTGCAACCTGATGGAGGTCAGTATAGGTGGACTAATAGACCAAGTCCCACACACTGCTAGAAGCCCAAATTTTTTTCAGAGCTAGATGCAGAAAAAAATTATATTCAATTTGCAATCTGATGGAGGTCAGTATAGATAGACTAATAGAACAAGTCCCACACACTGCTAGAAGCCCAAATATTTTTTCAGAGCTAGATGCAGAAAAAAATTATTTTTAATTTGCAACCTGATGGAGGTCAGTATAGATGGACTAATAGACCAAGTCCCACACACTGCTAGAAGCCCAAATTTTTTTTCAGAGCTAGATGCAGAAAAAAATTATATTCAATTTGCAATCTGATGGAGGTCAGTATAGATGGACTAATAGAACAAGTCCCACACACTGCTAGAAGCCCAAATATTTTTTCAGAGCTAGATGCAGAAAAAAATTATATTCAATTTGCAACCTGATGGAGGTCAGTATAGATGGACTAATAGAATGATGCTATGCCCAAAAGGTTTTACTTCACTAGGTGCAGTAAAAAAATTGGTATTCTATACACAGGTGGTGTAGCTTGCAACACAGATAGGCTTCTCCACTGACTAACACACTGTGCAATAGGCCAAAAAGGATTTGCTTTGCTAGATTTAGCCAAATGCTGTGAAAAAAACTTGCACAGCACTGGCACAGACCTGCCTGGCAAAAACTGATAGGAACTGATGTAACCTAGCCCTGAAAAGGACTGCAATTACAATTAGTCTTTACTCCCAACCTATCTATTTAAGAGCACAGACCTGCCTGATAAAAGTCGTAGGAAATGCTGTAACCTAGTCCTTAAAAGGACTGCAATCACAACTATTCCCTACTCCCAAGCTATCTGTAGATTTGTGCGAAAATTGGCTTGAAATTAACAAGGTATAGCGCACACAGCAACAGCGGTGCCGTCTAACTCGCAGCTGCAGCAGTGAGAAAATGGTGGCGACGGGGAAAATGGCTGGGTCTTATAGGGCAAGGACATGTGACATACACTGCCAATGACACATGCCCTTGCTTGTGTGAAAAAAAGCACTTCGCTCCGTGTGTGCGCTGCTGATAGGCTGACAGATTGCACCTCCCCACTGTAAATGCGGGAAAGAGAAAAAAAAATGGAGATCTTCATTATTCCTGCAGAGATCCATCCCCTGCCCCTCCCCCCGCCCCGCTGTACACTCAAACTGCGTATTAACATTAATTTTCATCATTACTGAGAAAAAATCCAGTTATGATTTTGGTGCACGAACAGTTATCGAACATAACCTCGAACAGCCAAATTTTTTTCAAATCGTTCGTGTTCGCTGAACGGCTCGAACACCGCCCAAAACAGCTCGAATTTGAGATTGGCGAACAGTTCGAGTCGAACAACGCTCATCTCTAGTCTTTACTGACTGAAGACTTTAATTCTTCGCCGACAGTCCAGGAATGGCCCATATTTTTGGAGACTCCATGCCACTCCTTTAACTAGACAGAAATATTTTTTTTGTAAAAAAAAAATGCCTTCTATGAAGACTGGAGGATTATGGGTTAATTATCATGGTCTGTAGGTTGCCATGCTAGCTATAGCTAGTGGCTGTCCATCACTCCTATTGACGACTTGATTTAATTGATGCTGGATAAAAAGTTGGTGAAGCAGAAACTACGGATACAAATTAGATACTTAACAATTATACCTTAGCATTCAAGAAAGTGAAAAAAAGCGTAAGGGTCCCAGTCTTGTAGGAGGATCGATAGTACCTGCTTCACAGGCAGATTTCATTCCAATTAAGGAGATAAGTCATCCAGGAAAGCATCATATGGAATCACCATCAAGATACAGAGCCGGACAGCAGTCTTGTAATCAGCAGATAAAAGCTAAAATATTACCTCTTGGCTGACAGGTCTAATAAATACACCTGGTGGCTGCTCAGATCCAGAGGACAGAAGAGACAACTTCTTAACTCTTCATCTGGAAAATGCACAGGGATCCATAGCAAAAAAATGAGGCTTCCATAGTTGATGCTGGGTCGTGTCACCATAGTCCCTGTTGGTCAAAGTTGAAGTGAGATGCTGGTCCATTTTTGTTTTGTTGTTGCAAACATTGGATATGGTAACTGCCTCCTTACTTGGATGAGCTTCTCCCATCAATTTAAGGCTGGTTTTAAATAGAGCTGGATTCTACTTGCCCTTTAAATTTGTTGGTTTTTTGCTCAGAAGAGGCATGTCTGATAAAAAAAGATTAGGTCCTATTAAAAAAAGGTTGCCTTGTAGTGATAAGTGAGCACTAAAATGCTTGGGACTCGTTGCTCGGGTCGAGCAAATCGGAATACTCGGGTGCTCGACCCGAGCAACGAACCCAATGTAAGTCTATGGGAAACTCGAGCCTTTTTCACGTGGCTCCCCCCAGCGGTCTGCAGAGGGCCTAAAAGGTGCCCAAATCGATGGGAACAGTGCTCAAATGACATGGGAACCGCATGGGGAAGACCCCTGGAAGCATTTCTGACTCCCAGGTCACTGCTGTCAACAGTGTTGTCAGAGTATTACGCCACTTTACGGACTCACAACAAAACATATAAAAACAAAACCAAAATGGATTTTCCTGGGAAATATATTAAGGAACATCCTTTCCAGGGTAGTGACTTGTATATAAGGCAAAATAAATAACCAAAACCAAAAATACTCCTCCACACCTTGGGTTATGTTCACACGTAGCGTTTTTGATGCGTTTTTGCACTTTTGCATTGCTTCCAACAAAGACAAATGCATTCACTGGGAATGTCATTTTAACATTTTACAACCTTATCTGGCCATGTGGTGTGTGACACATCATCAGACACATGCATACAGTGCTGAAAAGACATTGGAACAGCATGGGGAAGACCTCTGGAAGCATTTCTGACTCCCAGGTCACAGTCTAAAAGTGTGCCCATCATAAGTGATCCTTGGCGCATGCGAAGATGCCTCCCGCCATGCACCTGTCGTATCACCGTCCATGTCCTTGTCCCAGTGCAGCGTTCAGTTGTCCCTACCCCATTCCTTGGAATGCAAGCGCAAATATGCAGCCACCAACCCACAGGTTGCAATACTATACTGCCAAATTTTTGACAGCTGCTTGCACTTGAAATGTGGCCTTCTAGGCTCATGGAGGCGGAAGCTTATCATAACCTCATGCCGGCGGCGGCCGGGTGTCCATGCTTGGTCCCCAGCCCCCACTGTTTTTCCCGGTGTCGTCTCTGCATTCCACAAGCATGGGTCCCACAACATTACTCGTGCCCTCCCCAGTGCACTTACTGGGAAGGACCGCCTACCCACAAACACATGGACAGGTGAATGTGTCCATGGACAGTACGGAGCCAGTCCACAGATTTTTTTGCTGAGAGTTGTATTTAGCTCGGTGAAAGGACTGGCATAGAGGGAAACAAACCGTATCTACCCTGGGTGTCATTTCTCTTAGGAAGTCCTCTAATGCAGCTTGTTGCAGAAGCAATGGCAGCCCGTCCAACATCAACTCGCACTTGTCGGTGGTGCTTTGACACACAAACATCTTTCTTTGCGCATTTAATTTCATGAATACGGAGTTGGACAATGGCCTGATCTGCAATGCGGTTTAAGAAATAACATGCATAAGCATGTCCGATCCACATTAAAAAAACAGCCATAGAGTGTCGGGGAACCTTCCCCACACTTTTATTAGCCAGGGCTGCTTCTCGGCAGGGTTGGACGGGCCCACCAGAGAACCGGAGACTCCTCCGGTGGGCCCTGGCTTCTCCTTCAGGAGAGTTCATAGTGCCGAGGTGAGGCCATGATGATGATAGAGGCCACCATCTGCTTAGTTTTCTGTTACTTGGAATGCAAGCGCAACTATGCAGCCACCCACCCACCCACAGGCCGCAACACTAAACTGCCAGATTTCTGGGCAGCTGCTTGCACTTGAAATGTGGCCTTTTAGGCTCATGGAGGCGGAAACTTTCACAACCTCATGTCGGCGGCGGCCGGGTGTCCATACTCGGTCCCCAGCCGCCACAATATTTCCCGGTATCGCCTCCGCCTTCCACAAGCACGGGTCCCACAAAATTACCCTTGCCCTCCCCAGTACACTTACTGGGAAGGACCGCCTAACCACAAACACGTGGACAGGTGAATGTGCCAGGGATGGTATGGAGCCAGTCCACAGCTTTTTTTGATGAAGGTTGTATTTAGCTCGGTGAAAGGACTGGCATAGAGGGAAACCGTATCTACTCCGGCTGTCATTTCTCCGTCACCACGTTCCGCCCATTGTCACACACGACCATGCCTGGCTGTATGTTCAGCGGTGAGAGCCACAGATCAGGCTGCTGTGTTACAGCTTTCAACAACTCTGCAGCGCGGGCGGTTTGTCAATTAAGCATTAAGCATGTTATCTTCAGCACAGCCTGTTGGCGAAGGCAGTTCTGCAGTGCTGTCAGCTTGTGACTGATGTGGTCATTTTGGAGGAGGTGCAGGAGCCGAACAATGTGATTACATTGAGGTTAAATTGGTGACGCTGTTTTTTATACTAAAGAAAGATCCTATTGTTTTGGTTTTTTTAAGTTATTTTTTAAGACAAATGCATTCACCGGGTAATGTCATTTTAACATTTTACAACCTTATCTAGCAATGTGGTGTGTGACACATCATCAGACACATCCTATTTTATTTATGATGGAGGGACTCTGAAAGTCATAAAGCCTATTTTTATAGGGCCATCAGAAGGCTTTTACTATTCTTAAAAGGCCAGCAGTCGGCCCTCGCTATTGTTAGAGAGCCATCAGCCGGCTATGCTTTGTTGTTCCCATTATTAACAAGTGGGTCTCCTATACTGTTATTGCGTATCCAGTGACGGCAAGGGCTGCCAAAAATTTGGACGCAACCCAATACCCCTTTGAAGAGACATAGAGGAGGGTCTCAGTAAAAAAAATGTTCCCATTATAAAGGAGCAGGTCTCCTATAGTGGTAATGCCCATGCTGTGACTGCAGGGGCTGCCAAAATTTGGGGAAAAAGCCACTAAGAATTTAGAGCAGGGCCACAGTAACGTCAAATTCCATTTAGAAAGGAGAGAGTCTGCTATACAGTTATAGGTTATGCAGTGAGTCCAACGGCTGACCAATTTTAGGAAAAACCCCACTAAGAATTTAAAGACACATAGAGCAGGGACACAGTAACAAGTACGACATGTTCCCATTAGAAAGGAGAGGGTCTGCTATACAGTTATAGGGTATGCAGTGAGTCCAACGGCTGACCAATTTTAGGAAAAACCCCACTAAGAATTTAAAGACACACAGAGCAGGGCCACAGTAACAAGGTACAACATGTTCCCATTAGAAAGGAGAGAGTCTGCTATACAGTTATATGGTATGAAGGGAGTCCAACAGCTGACCAATTTTAGGAAAAACCCCACTAAGAATTTAAAGACACACAGAGCAGGGCCACAGTAACAAGGTACGACAAATTCCCATTAGAAAGGAGAGAGTCTGCTATACAGTTATAGGGTATGAAGGGAGTCCAACGGCTGACCAATTTTTGGAAAAACCCCACTAAGAATTTAAAGACACGTAGAACAGGGCCACAGTAACGACAAATTCCATTTAGAAAGGAGAGAGTCTGCTATACAGTTATAGGGTATGCAGTGACAAGGACGTGGACGTGCTTCCTGATGCTGCTACTTGAGAGTGTGCAACGACAGGTGCAGGGCAGGAGGCATCTTCGCAAGCACCATGGACAGGGGATTGGCTTGCATGCACAACAGCGGAAGAAGCAATTGTGCCACCCGCAGACACTGTTTCTGGACCCTGAGGTTCGGCCCACAAAGTCTGTTGCTTTGCTGCCATATGCCTGATCATGCTGGTGGTGGTCAGGCTGGTCGTTTTGCCACCCCTGCTGATGCTGGCCTGGCAGGCGGTGCAAATGGCCTTTTTGGGGTTATCGTCTTAGTCTTTAAAAAGCAACCAGACTCGGGAAGACGTAACAGTTGTACTGGCAGCTTCCTTCGTGTTGGTGTTACGGGGAACGGTTGCCTGCCTTCTGTCTGCGGCCACCACACTGCTTCTTCCTGCCTGTTGGGGTGCTCTGCCTCCCTCTCTCTGTGTGCTGCTGTCCTCGCTCTGCATGTCCTCCTGCCAGGTTGGGTCAGTTACTATATCATCCATCACCTCGTCTTCCACTTCCGCACCCTGGTCCTCCTCCTGACTTTCTGGCAAATGTGTCTCATCATCGTCCACCTCTTGTGACACTTTCCCACCGTCACCTTCGTGTGACCGTGGCTGCTCAAATATTTGGGCATCGCTACACTCGATCTCCTCTTGCCCTGCTTCAATTGGACCGGGCGAGAGGCCCGAATCTATAAATGGAAAAGTGAACAGTTCTACAGAGTGTCCGAGTGTGGGATCAGTTGTCTCCGGGCACTCGGCATGGTGGGAGGAAGGAGGATCAGGGTGAGGAATGTGCGGTCCAGACTCATGGCTACTGAGACTTGACCGTGTGGAAGACAAGGTGGTGGTGGTGGTGGCTAAGTGACTGGAAGCATTATTCGCTATCCAACCAACAACCTTTTGACACTGCTCTGGGTACAATAGTGGTGTGCTGCGGTCCCCGTAGGAATTGAGACAGGAAGGTCAGGCTAGAAGACGTGGGTGTTTGTTGTGGCACAATTTCAGCTTGCCCACTGCCTTGTCCTCGGCCTCTGCATGCACCATCACCATCACGTCCAGTTCCCCGTCCCTTGCCACGTACCTTGCCCATTTTAAATGGAGGACAGTATCTTCCACGCTCACTACAAATGACTGAGTTTGGAGCGAACTTATATGTGATCCGTGTGATGGAGAAAACAGAGTTTTAAATACCTGGCCTGCAGGTAAGTAGTTTGAGCAGCAAACTTGTGTTAATTGTTCACTGACACACTAAAAGAAATTTTTAATAGAGGCCAGAAATGGCAGTATTTTCTGACAACATATATGTGATAAATTTGACGGAGAAAACACAGTTTTAAATAGCTTGATTTCTAGCGCTGTAATATGGAAAGGACCTGGCTGCATTCTGCGGTGCCAACAAGCAAATGGCGCAGAAAAAATGTGTTCTCTGGATTGATTTTTAAGCAAATAATGAGGATTAAGATCCAAAAAAATGTATTCCTGGCCCCTGAGACCTGGGCCTTTGTATAGAAATATCTAACAGCAGCAGAAGGCAGAATTGGAATGGAGCCTCTTGTGCTATATGCACTGCAGTCTGCTATATACCCTGCCTGCCTATATACACTGCCTGCCTGATATCTCTGCAGATGGATTATTTAGTCCTCAAGAGGACTGTTTGTTAAGATGGATATGTGTAATGTACATTTTTTCTCCCTACACTACCTAATACACAAGCAAATCTCTCCCTGATGCACCAGCAGCTCTCCCTACTCTGCCTGATTCCGGAGTGACTGTGACGAGTATGGCGGCGCCAGGTCTGATATAGACCTGATGACGCTGTGCGGCCAGCCAATCACTGTAATGTCACAACCAACATGGCTACGGCATTACAGTGAGTGGCAGGCAATCCCTGCATGTTGATTGGAGCTCTAAAGAGCGCCAAACATGCTGGGAGGGGACCCGAGCTCCCGCCGAGCAACCCCGGAAATACTCGGCGAGCGCCGAGCATCTCAAGCAGTGAGATGCTCGGGCGAGCACCGAGCAGTAGCAAGCATGCTTGCTCATCACTATTGCCTTGTCGAGGGTGGTGGGCACACACAAATTGACCAATTTGTGTGCAAAGCTCCTTAATTGTATAAGTATATTCTATATAGCAGTAATTCAATTTAAAATTCATATATTTAATTTTTGCATATCTTGGTGCATATATGTGTCACCCCAGGCCTGGATGCCACAAAGTTGTAAGACTGTGTCTGAGAGCAGAAGGGAGGTTCTCTGTTCATGGACCATTTCCATGCCGCACCTCCGGTCCCAGGCCAGTAGGGGGAGCAGGCTGCCCCTATAAAAACTGGTACTGAGGGCAGGGTTGGAGAGACCAGGACCCACTTCTGAAGTATCCAGAAGGGTTCCCAGAAGCAGAGGGACAGGTCAGCCGCAGCTGAGGAGTCCAGGAGGCAAAGGAGGAACAGAAAGCCAGGTACAGAGGTGACGAGAGCCGGTCCTGGCAGAGAGAAACTACATACCGGACACTGGGGTCCGAGGCTGTCAGGATTGCAAGTCCTGCAGCAGATCTTCTACCTGCGAGGGATTTTAGGTCCCTTGGCCAAGAAGCCTGGAGGTTCCGCCACACAGAGGGACCGGTACAGCACGGAGAAGCTACAGGTACCTAAGGCCCGAGTCGCAAGTCATACAGGCGTAGTACACGGCAAGCTCAGGGACGTGGGCTATCATACCACTAAAGGGGGAGATAGTCAGCAAAGGCAGAGAGAGAACGGTAGGCCTACCCACTCTCCCTGACCAGTGGAGCTCGCCCGAATGCCCTCAGACACACAGGCCCATTCCTACCCTGTACTCCTGTTGGGTCTATAATAAGGTCTGCAGTAAAAGACCCTGGACTGCATTATTGGACTCTGTGTGGTTACTGCTGCGCCTGCACCATCACCCCCAGCATCCTATCACACTGCCCTGTGGCTACACTCCTCCCGTGGGGAGTTGTACTATTCCCTGCTGCATCCCCAACACCAGCCTCAGCGGTCTGCCTTGCAGCGGCGGTCCTCCCTGACCGCAATCCACGGGTGGCGTAGTCGGACATTACCTAAAACACATCATTGACTACCACTGGTCTGACCACCCTGAGCCACGGGACCAGGTCGCCACTACTACTCCCAGCATTGCCCTGATGTCCGGTCTCGAGTGCCCCACGGCCCAGGGGGCGAGTCATATACAGTATCTTTGGTCAGCATAGCCCCTATCTTGGGCTTAGAGGGCCATTGTCTGTTCACCTTTTTTTCTTATATATGTGTAACGTGGCACAGGGCTGTAGCCGTGGGTGAGGTACCCTTCTATCATGCCCCGGCACGTTACTTGAAAATTAGGGTCTTGGCTAGATGTGTGGTCTTGTGCTATGGGGGCGCTATGCCCTAGCAGGCCGCATGTTACAGATGACTTGGGTTGGTGTTACACACACGTCGCTAGGTTCAGATAGGGGCGAGACAGATTACATGAATTCTTTGGAATCCAGGGGGAACCGTTACTCAGGGCAACCATAGATCATGTGCTGCAGCTTCTCTCAGGCACACAGGGGTATCGACCCTCAGGCACAGACACGTAGGTTTTTTCACTTGCTGACCAGACACACTTGACAAGAGTCCTCATAAGCGGTAGAACAGTAGCATTTAATAAGAAGCCGCACAGCCAGTGCCAGTTAAGTCTTATGAGCAACAGGCTCTAGTGACAAACAGTACAGTTTCCTTAGCAGCACAGCAGTTCACAGTTCCTGACTTGAATCCTTTTCACTTGCAGGGGCACTTGTGTGAGATACAGAACACACACACACCACCTTTCTCTTCAGCTCCGGCCAGACAGTAAACAACTTCCCCACAATCCCCCTGGAGCTCTGCTAAAACACTCCCCTTCTCCTGTGACTGTGTTAACCCCTCTAGTTGCTGGATGCTTCTGGAGCACAACACTTCCTGTCTCATGTACTTGTGTTACTTCTAATAGTTGCTGAATGCTTTTTAAGCAGCAGCACTACTTCTGCATGTCACACTCTGCAACAGCACTACTTCTGCATTTCACACTGGCCAGGACCAGATGTTGAACAGTTCAATGAGGGAGACCACCAGTCAAAAATGAGATGTTTACCTTTCCTTTACAATACGGAGCACTGGAACCCATCATTTTTTTCGAAGACGCAAATACACTAAATGCGCGTCAGGGGCTGTGTCCACGATTTCGGTTTACTAATTTTGCGCTTCGCACTTTTCTGTGGATTTGACCATGGTTGGGGATTTTTTTATGCTGCAAACATGATTATGATGTTTTATTTCATGAATTCCTCTGACATCCCCTCTCTGTACTTCATAAATATTGCTCCCATATTCCTTACTTTACAGTGTCTCTTCATGCACACCTTCCATGTTTCCTCATTATATATCAACCTCAAATATCTCTATTGTGTATATATGTGTTGTTGTGCCATTTCTTCAAGTGGTTTATGGCTACTCCATTTTCCATTGTAGTTTCCCATAATTGGCTGCAGATGAACTGAAAGGGAAAAATCCATGGAACTTTGGCCAAGATTCATCAAGTATTCTGGCATAAAACATTTACGAAAGTCAAAAAATTGTTATGCAACATGTGTTTGCCACTTTTGGACTTTCACGCCACTTTCAGGCAGCTTCGCCAAGTAGGTGGAGCTGGGGAGAAGCTGGGACGGGACCGTGCATGGCAACACCTGCCCATCAAATTTATCAAAATTGGTGGCCTTCCTGACACTAGAAATATCAAGGACTGGAGTAATATTTCTGCCGAGGTGCACACCACTGATAAGATGTGCCAAATTCATTAAGTAGAGTGCGCCTCTTAATGGATGCATCTAATTCCTGAACGCCCCTCGTTAAGACCTTAATGATCTTAATAAATCGAGGCCTATGGCTTGAAGAAAATCTGTCTTTGTTGCCTATAGCAACCAATCACAGAAGAGCTTTCACTTAATTTTCTGCTTTTGAAAAATGAAAGCTGCGCTGTGATTGGTTATGCTATGGGCAACTGACTGCTCTTCTTTTAGACCAACTTCTGAATTTGCTCCTATTTGGGTGAACCTGTAGACGTCGAGACTACGAGATACAAAGATTTTTTCCTTCTGCCAGTAATTGTTTTATAAAATGGTAACAACTTTGTACCTCATAAAATGAGAAATCGCCCTGTTTATTACCCCGGTCGTCCACCTCATCCTAATAGCTGTAATTTCTCAGATGGGAAAAAAAAAATCCCACAAAGCAATTAATTAGCATAATCAATGGCAGACATTGCTCTTGTGTCCAATCGACCGGTCCGAGCCCTCGCCGATCCATCTCCGGACGATAATAAATAACTCAGAATCAGTAAAGAGCGGCACACACGTGTCGGCTCCTCAGATGCTTCTTAAAAAAATAATCTGCAAAATCCAAAACGCTAAAAATGAAAACATCAAATGAAACCTTAGTATTTTGGGTCCTTTTAAACAATGTCCTATCAATAGTGACTTATGTACCAATTAACGTAAACCACGTAATGACATATATCTCCTAAGTGAAAACACGACTGAAGAACAGCGCCACCCTGGTCCTCAGGTTGCTTGTGGCATTGCAGCTCAGCTTCATTCACTTTAGTGGAGCTGTGCTGTCATACCAGACACAACCCATGGACAGGTGTGGCGCTGTTTCTGGAAAAAAAAAGTAGCCATGTTTTTGCATGAGGAAAAAAAAACCCTGTAATTTGCGTCTGTCTGAAATCTCTGACAGCGAGCAAAAATACTGAGAAAAATAGGAAAGTTATATCAAAATATTTTAGAGAGCTGCAGAAATTTCTACACTAATGAAAGCATGTCTGTCTTTTCAGGTGATGTTTCAGAATATGCTGCCCGGTGTGAATAGAACTTTCTGGCCACAAATTTCAACCCCTTAACCCCCCTCCATGCACATGCAAAGTGCATGGCGCATGGCAGAGGGTCTCGCTTCTTCTTGGAGAAGAGCAGTTAGTGTTTACCTGAAGCTGCATATATAGAGCACAACTGGCAATAATATTTTGTCATTAACTGCTGCGCTCTGCATAGGCAGCAACCGAAAGGGCAAAGTTCAGCCCAGTGAGTGCAAAAGCAGCCTATGACAGACTCATCTCGACTGCAGCAATCTGCACAAGTAGCTACCAAGATGACAGGAGAAGAGCAGCTACACAGGTGGTCAAAATTGTTGGTACCCCTCGTTTAATGAAAGAAAAACCCACAATGGTCACAGAAATAACTTGAATCTGACGAAAGTAATAATAAATTAAAAATCTATGAAAATGAACAAATGAAAATCAGATATTGCTTTTCTGCTACCACAAAAATTAAACTCATGAAATAGGCCTAGACAGAAATGATGGTACCCCTGAAAATAATGTGACAAAAGGGACATGTTAAATCAAGTTGTGTCCACTAATTAGCATCACAGGTGTCTACAATCTTGTAATCAGTCAGTGGGCCTGTATATAGGGCTACAGGTACTCACTGAGCTGTTTGGTGACATGGTGTGTACCACACTCAACATGGACCAGAGGAAGCAAAGGAAAGAGTTGTCTCAGGAGATTAGAAAGAAAATTATAGCCAAGCATGTTAAAGGTAAAGGTTATAAGACCATCTCCAAGCAGCTTGATGTTCTTGTGACTACAGTTGCACATATTATTCAGAAATTTAAGATCCATGGGACTGTAGCCATCCTCCCTGGATGTGGCCGCAGGAGAAAAATCAATGACAAATCAAAGAGATGGATAATACGAATGGTAACAAAAGAGCCCAGGATAACTTCTAAAGAGATCAAGGGTGAACTTGAAGCTCAAGGAACATCAGTGTCAGATTGCACCATCCATCGTTGTTTGGTCCAAAGTGGCCTTCATGGGAGATGACCAAGGAGAACACCATTGTTGAAAAGAAAACATTAAAAATTCAAAAAGGGAATTTGCCAAACTACATGTTGACAAGCGAAAAAGCTTCTGGGAGAATGTCCTATGGACAGATGAGAAAAATGGAAGTTTTTGGCAAGGCACATCAGCTCTATGTTTACTGACGGAAAAATGAAGCATATCAAGAAAAGAACACTCTCCCTACTGTGAAACATGGAGGAGGCTCTGTTATGTTCTGGGGCTGCTTTCCTGCATCTGGCACATGGTGTCTTGAATCTGTGCAGGGTACAATGAAATCTCAAGACTATAAGGGATTCTAGAGAGAAATGTGCTGCCCAGTGTCTCAGAAAGCTTGGTCTCAGTCGCAGGTCATGGGTCTTGCAACAGGATAATGACTAGTGATGAGCGAGCATACTTGCAAGTACTCGGTACTCGCCCGAGCATCTCAGTACTCGAGATGCTCAGAGCTCGCCGAGTACTTGCGAGATGCTCGGTCGGATGCTCGGGTCCCCTCCCTGCATGTTTGGCGCTCATTAGAGCGCCAATCAACATGCAGTGATTGCCTGCCACTCACTGTAATGACGCAGCCATGTTGGTTGTGGCATTACAGTGATTGACTGGCTGCATAGAGTCATCAGGTGTTTATCAGACCGGGCACAGCTGTGCTCGTCAGTCTACTGCGCAATCAGGCAGAGTAGGGAGAGGTGCTGCTGAGCTAGGGAGAGATTTGGTTGTGTATTAGGTAGTGTAGGGAGAAAACAAGTACATTACACATATCCATCTCAACAAACAGTCCTTCTGAGGACTAACTAATCCATCTTCAGAGATATCAGGCAGGCAGTGTTTATAGGCTGGCAGGCAGTGTATGTAGCAGACTGCAGCGCATATAGCACAAGAGGCTCCTTTCCAGTTCTCCCTTCTGCTGCTGTTAGATATTTCTAGACAAAGGCCCAGGTCACAGGGGCCAGGAATAATTTTTATGGGATCTTAATCCTCATTATTTGCTTAAAAAGCAATCCAGAGAACACTGTTTTTCTGTGCCATTTGCTTGTTGGCACTGCAGAATGCAGCCAGGTCATTTCCATATTACAGCACTAACAATCCAGCTATTTAAAACTGTGGTTTGTCCGTCACACGGATCACATATAATTGCGCTGAAAATACTGCCATTTTTGGCCTCTATTCAAATTTTTTTTCAGTGTGTCAGCAAAGTTTTTGGCACCGGTTTGCTGTTCAATATAGTTACCTACAGGCCAGGTATTTAAAACTGTGGTTTGTTCGTCACACGGATCACATATATGTTTTCTGAAAAGTCTGCCATTCCTGGCCTCCATTCTAATTTTTTTTAAGTGTGTCAGCGAAGTTTTCAACACAGATTTGCTGTTCAAAATAGTTACCTACAGGCAAGGTATTTAAAACTGTGATTTCTCCATCACCCAGATTACATATAACTTCGCTCCAAATTCAGCCATTTGTAGTGAGCGTGAAAAATATTGTCCTCCATTTAAAATGGGCAAGGCGAGTGGCAAGGGACGGGGAACTGGACGTGATGGTGATGGTGCATGAAGAGGCCAAGGCCGAGGCCGTGGGCAAGCTGAAATTGTGCCACTACAAACACCCACATCTTCTCGCCCGACCTTCCTGTTCCAATTCCTAGATTAATGCTTCCAGTCACTTAGCCACCACCACCACCGTCTTCCTCACGGTCAAGTCTCAGTAGTCGTGAGTCTGGACTGCATATTCCTCACCCTGATCCTCCTTCCTCCCACCATGCCGAGTGCCCAGAGGCAACTGATCCCACACTTGGACACTGAAGAGCTGTTCACTTTTCCATTTATAGATTCGGGCCTCTCGCCCGGTCCACTTGAAGCGGGGCAAGAGGAAATCGCATGTAGCGATGCCTAAATATTTGAGCAGCCACGGTCACATGAAGGCGACAGTGGAAAAGTGTCACAAGAGGTGAATGATGATGAGACACAATTGCCAGAAAGTCAGGAGGAGGACCAGGGTGCGGAAGTGGAAGACGAGATGGTGGATGATATAGTAACTGACCCAAACTGGCAGGAGGACATGCAGAGTAGAGATGAGCGTTGTTCTACTCGAACTGTTCGCCAATCTCAAATTCGAGCTGTTTCGGGCGGTGTTCGAGCCGTTCGGCGAACACGAACAATTTGAGAAAAATTCGGCTGTTCGAGGTTATGTTCGATAACTGTTCGTGCACCAAAATCATAACTGGATTTTTTTCTCAGTAATGATGAAAATTAATGTTAATATGCAGTTTGAGTGTACAGCGGGGTGGGGGGAGGGGCAGGGGATGGATCTCTGCAGTGAAGATCTCCATTTTTTTTTTCTCTTTCCCGCATTTACAGTGGGGAGGTGCAATCTGTCAGCCTATCAGCAGCGCACACACGGAGCGAAGTGCTTTTTTTCACACAAGCAAGGGCATGTGTCATTGGCAGTGTATGTCACATGTCCTTGCCCTATAAGACCAAGCCATTTTCCCCGTCGCCACCATTTTCTCACTGCTGCAGCTGCGTGTTAGACGGCACCGCTGTTGCTGTGTGCGCTATACCTTGTTAATTTCAAGCCAATTTTCGCACAAATCTACAGATAGCTTGGGAGTAGGGAATAGTTGTGATTGCAGTCCTTTTAAGGACTAGGTTACAGCATTTCCTACGACTTTTATCAGGCAGGTCTGTGCTCTTAAATAGATAGATTGTGGGAGTAAAGACTAATTGTAATTGGAGTCCTTTTCAGGACTAGGTTACATCAGTTCCTATCAGTTTTTGCCAGGCAGGTCTGTGCCAGTGCTGTGCAAGTTTTTTTCACAGCATTTGGCTGAATCTAGCAAAGCTAATCCTTTTTGGCCTATTGCAGAGTGTGTTAGTCAGTGGAGTAGCCTATCTGTGTTGCAAGATATACCACCTGTGTATAGAATACCAATTTTTTTACTGCACCTAGTGAAGTAAAATCTTTTGGGCATAGCATCATTCTATTAGTCCATCTATACTGACCTCCATCAGGTTGCAAATTGAATATAATTTTTTCTGCATCTACCTCTGAAAAAATATTGGGCTTCTAGCTGTGTGTGGGACTTGTTCTATTAATCCATCTATACAGACCTCCATCAGGTTGCAAACTGAATATATTTTTTTCTGCATCTACCTCTGAAAAAATATTGGGCTTCTAGCTGTGTGTGGGACTTGTTCTATTAATCCATCTATACAGACCTCCATCAGGTTGCAAACTGAATATATTTTTTTCTGCATCTACCTCTGAAAAAATATTGGGCTTCTAGCTGTGTGTGGGACTTGTTGTATTAGTCCATCTATACTGACCTCCATCAGGTTGCAAACTGAATATATTTTTTTCTGCATCTACCTCTGAAAAAATATTGGGCTTCTAGCTGTGTGAGGGACTTGTTCTATTAATCCATC
This sequence comes from Phyllobates terribilis, assembly GCF_046119375.1. Classification (NCBI taxonomy): domain Eukaryota; kingdom Metazoa; phylum Chordata; class Amphibia; order Anura; family Dendrobatidae; genus Phyllobates; species Phyllobates terribilis. The sequence goes on along the minus strand of NW_027362769.1, from coordinate 358,188,701 downwards.
TATACAGACCTCCATCAGGTTGCAAACTGAATATATTTTTTTCTGCATCTACCTCTGAAAAAATATTGGGCTTCTAGCTGTGTGTGGGACTTGTTCTATTAATCCATCTATACAGACCTCCATCAGGCTGCAAACTGAATATATTTTTTTCTGCATCTACCTCTGAAAAAATATTGGGCTTCTAGCTGTGTGTGGGACATGTTGTATTAGTCGATCTATACTGACCTCCATCAGGTTGCAAACTGAATATATTTTTTTCTGCATCTACCTCTGAAAAAATATTGGGCTTCTAGCTGTGTGTGGGACTTGTTCTATTAATCCATCTATACAGACCTCCATCAGGTTGCAAACTGAATATATTTTTTTCTGCATCTACCTCTGAAAAAATATTGGGCTTCTAGCTGTGTGTGGGACTTGTTGTATTAGTCCATCTATACTGACCTCCATCAGGTTGCAAACTGAATATTTTTTTTTCTGCATCTACCTCTGAAAAAATATTGGGCTTCTAGCTGTGTGTGGGACTTGTTCTATTAATCCATCTATACAGATCTCCATCAGGTTGCAAACTGAATATATTTTTTTCTGCATCTACCTCTGAAAAAATATTGGGCTTCTAGCTGTGTGTGGGACTTGTTGTATTAGTCCATCTATACTGACCTCCATCAGGTTGCAAACTGAATATATTTTTTTCTGCATCTACCTCTGAAAAAATATTGGGCTTCTAGCTGTGTGTGGGACTTGTTCTATTAATCCATCTATACAGACCTCCATCAGGTTGCAAACTGAATATATTTTTTTCTGCATCTACCTCTGAAAAAATATTTGGCCTTCTAGCAGTGTGTGGGACTTTCTCTATTAGTCCATCTATACTGACCTCCATCAGGTTGCAAATTAAAAATAATTTTTATCTGCATCTAGCTCTGAAAAAATATTGGGCTTCTAGCTGTGTGTGGGACTTGTTGTATTAGTCCATCTATACTGACCTCCATCAGGTTGCAAACTGAATATATTTTTTTCTGCATCTACCTCTGAAAAAATATTGGGCTTCTAGCTGTGTGTGGGACTTGTTCTATTAATCCATCTATACAGATCTCCATCAGGTTGCAAACTGAATATATTTTTTTCTGCATCTACCTCTGAAAAAATATTGGGCTTCTAGCTGTGTGTGGGACTTGTTGTATTAGTCCATCTATACTGACCTCCATCAGGTTGCAAACTGAATATATTTTTTCTGCATCTACCTCTGAAAAAATATTGGGCTTCTAGCTGTGTGTGGGACTTGTTCTATTAATCCATCTATACAGACCTCCATCAGGTTGCAAACTGAATATATTTTTTTCTGCATCTACCTCTGAAAAAATATTTGGCCTTCTAGCAGTGTGTGGGACTTTCTCTATTAGTCCATCTATACTGACCTCCATCAGGTTGCAAATTAAAAATAATTTTTATCTGCATCTAGCTCTGAAAAAATATTTGGCCTTCTAGCAGTGTGTGGGACTTTCTCTATTAGTCCATCTATACTGACCTCCATCAGGTTGCAAATTAAAAATAATTTTTATCTGCATCTAGCTCTGAAAAAATATTTGGCCTTCTAGCAGTGTGTGGGACTTTCTCTATTAGTCCATCTATACTGACCTCCATCAGGTTGCAAATTGAATATAATTTTTTTCTGCATCTAACCCAGCCAATAGTTGTGGCCTAATACCACAGTTTGGCCACTCAGCTCTGCTCGGTTCCCATCCATTGTATTTTTGTGCAAACAACTCCAGAGTTGTTAATTAGTTAACCACCAAAATGAGTGGAAAAAGGCCTGCTGCTGGTGGAAAGGGGAATAGGCGTGTTGGGAAGGGGAAAAAAGGTTGTGTCCGTGGGGTAGGTGTTAAAGCAACAGTAACATCTGCAGAAGAAAGACCATCTTCCAGCCAAACTAAAATGTCTACTTCTTTTAGCGGACAATGTGATAAGATCCCTTTCTTACGGCCACACCAATCGCTACAAATTCCAGATGAGGCACAAAAACAGCAGGTGCTTCAACGGATTTCAAGTGCTCCTTTAAGTGGGCTCTCCTCCACATCAACTTCAACATCACAAATACTCCAGTCCTCAAAGGTGTCACCCCAATCGCACTTGCTTCCTCACAGCTCCCAAATCTCCAGCTGCCCGTCTGAGTATGAGGTAGAACAGATGGTTGAGTCTGCAGAGCTGTTTACTCATACTATAGCCTGGGAATCAGAGGTCGACTCCAGCGCTTCTGTGAATCCAGACGAGTAAATGATCTGCACTGATGCCCAGAATCTTTATGAGTCGGATCCAGGACCAGACGCAGAAGGTTCTGACCATAATGTAGACCCTCATTCCCAAACTGTAACTCCTGTTGGTGGAGACAATGAGGAAGACGATGATAAGACTCAAATACCTGATTGGAGCGACAACTTTAGTTTTTTGTCAGGGCAGGAACAGGTTGGCTCTGAGGACGACGGGTGTGATAACGCACAGGGTGATGATGATGAGGTTGGAGATCCCACTTACTGTCAACCCACAGTCAGCCAAGAGATGAGGTCAGCAGAGGAGGTGGAGGAAGATGCTAGTGACGACGAGGTCAGGTTGCGCCTTCCTGGACAGAGACGTAGTACTGGAAGCACGTCAACAACTGCATCCTCAAACACAACTCTGCCTCTCACCACAAGTCGTGGTGGCTCTTCAGGTCGCATGGGTGCTAAGCCTTGCATAGCCTGGGCATTTTTTCAGATCGATAAAGATGACCCAACTCGTGTTATCTGTAACATTTGTCAGCAAAAGCTAAGTAGAGGCCAAAAAATACATAGTTTGAGTACTTCATGCATGAACCGGCACATGGACATGAAGCATAAGTTGCAGTGGGAAGCTCAGTGTGCTACAATGCGGCCTAGCCGGCCGGTCCAACCACCGTCTGCCATATCTTGTGCATCCGCGGCCTCTTCATCCTCTGTGACTTGGGGGGAGAGCAGTCACACCTGTTTTGGGGCGCAGACCTGCCACCTCTTTACCCGCAACAGCAAGCGTGATTGGCAGGTCATCATTTTCTTTGGAGGTGGTAACACCAGCTGGTGTTGAGCGCTGTCCGACATCGATAGCACCACCTTTGGATCAAGGCAACCTAACATGTCCGCCTGCATCTTCCTCACAGACCGGCAGTTTGCCGGGGACACCCTTATCAACCCCGTCTAAGCACAATAGCCAGCCCTCGGTCCCTCAGATGTGGACAAGTAAAAGACCATTTCCTCCTAGCCATGAGAAAGCTAAGAGGTTGAATTTCACCATCTGCAAGCTCTTGGCTACAGAAATGCTGCCTTTCCGCCTGGTGGACACAGAGGATTTTCGAGACCTTATGTCCGTCGCAGTGCCCCAGTACCAGATGCCCAGTCGGCACTACTTCTCAAAGAAAGGTGTGCCTGCGCTCCACCAGCATGTCGCACACAACATCACCGCTTCTTTGAGAAACTCTGTGTGAGACAGGGTGCATTTCACCACAGACACTTGGACGAGTAGGCATGGACAGGGGCGTTACATGTCGCTGACTGGGCACTGGGTAACTATGGTGACAGCAGGACAAGGGGCTGCTGTCCAAGTCTTGCCGCCCCCACGAGTTGTGCGTCAATCCTCTTTATCTCAAAGTTCCTCCACTGCTTCTGCCTCCTCAACCTCCTCTCGGTCTTCCACCTCCACCCAAAGCCTGTCTGGTCATGCCACAAGCTTTCTAACTGCGCAGAAGGGATCCTGCACACCTCCTTACTATGCTGGCAGTAGGGCTCAACGTCATCAGGCGGTTTTTACATTGAAATGTCTGGGAAATGTGAGTCACACAGCTGAGGAGTTGTGGTCAGCTCTGGAGAACCAATTTCATGAATGGTTGTCTCCACTGGACCTGAAACCAGGGAAGGCCGTGTGCGACAATGCTGCAAAGCTGGGTGCGGCCCTTCGCCGGGGCAATGTCACACACGTGCCTTGTATGGCTCACGTGTTGAACCTGGTTGTCCAGCAATTTTTAGCCCACTATCCCAGACTAGATGGCCTTCTGCAGAGGGCACGGTCGCTGTGTGCTCACTTCCGCCGTTCGCATCCCGCAGCTCAGCGACTTACATCTCTACAGAAGTCGTTGGGCCTGCCACTTCACCGGCTAAAATGCGATGTGCCTACCCGGTGGAATTCAACTCTGCACATGTTGCAGCGACTGTGGCAGCACCGACAAGCCCTGGTGCAATACGTTCTGACGTATAGCCTGGGCCAACGAGATCCAGAGGTGGGGCAAATCACGCTGGAGGAGTGGTCTCAGATCAGGGACCTATGCACCCTTCTGCACAGTTTTGAAATGGCGACGAAGATATTTAGTGCTGACGATGCCATTATCAGCATGACTATTCCGGTGATTTACATGCTGGAGCACATGTTAAACAGAATTCGGAGTCAGGTGGTGGCACAAGAGGAGGTGGAGGAAGTAGAGGAGGAGGAGTTGTATGCGGAAGGGCTAACATCTGCGAGGTCCAGACGGTCGGCAGCACCAAGGCGGCAGGCATGTGAGGGTGGGGGAGATGGTTTTACCAGGGTGCATGGTAGCAGCCAAACTAGTGAGGAAGGTGCAGGAGCCCAGGAAGAAGTGGAGGACGAACTGATGGAAGACTCATCAGATGAGGGAGACCTTGATCACATTTCTGTTGTGCGAGGTTGGGGGGAGAGGACAGAGGAAGGAAGCATGATTGTTACCTCGCCACCAACACAACAGGGACTTGGTGCTCCTGGATGCGCAACACACATGAGTGCCTTCTTGCTGCACTACCTGCAACATGACCCTCGAATTGTGAGAATTAGAAATAATCCTGACTACTGGGTTGCCACACTGTTAGATCCCCAGTACAAAAGTAAATTTGCAGAAATTATTCCTGCCATAGAAAGGGATGCACGCATGCAGGAGTATCAGCAGAGACTGTTGCAGAATCTTACATGTGCTTTTCCACAAAATACCAGTGGTGCACGTAGTGAATCTCACAGTTCCAACTTGCCAACCGTGGGACCTTCAAGTGTTCAGCACTCAAACCGTAACAGAACCACAGTATCTGCTGGTAACATCAATTTTGCGGAATCATTTCACCACTTTTTTAGCCCATCCTTTGCAAGGCCACAGGAGACAAGAAGTCTGACACATAGTCAACGCCTAGAGACGATGGTACAGGAGTATCTCCAAGTAAACATTGAAGCCATGACTGTGTCACTGGACCCTTGCTCTTTTTGGGCTTCCAATCTGGATAAATGGCCGGAGCTAGCCACTTACGCCTTGGAGATCTTGTCATGCCCCGCAGCCAGCGTTCTGTCTGAACGTGTGTTCAGCGCTGCTGGTGGTGTGCTGACAGATAAGCGCACGCGGCTCTCCACTGATAATGTAGACAGACTCACGTTCATAAAGATGAACAAATCATGGATCCGAAACGACTTTTCTACCCCTGTGTCATCCTGGGGAGAGTAAAAGCTTGATGATTGGTTAAAATCACCCTACCAACCGTTTTAAGCTTTCAAATTACTAATCATGTTTATCTGTATCTTGGCTGGAAAATAATTTGGGCTTTGTAGCAGTGTGCAGCACTGATTCTATTAGGCCATCTATAATAAGCTGCACCAGATTTAAAATTACTAATCATGTTTATCTGTATCTTGACTGGAAAATAATTTGGGCTTTGTAGCAGTGTGCAGCACTGATCCTATTAGGCCATCTATACTAAAGCTTCACCAGATTTAAAATTAATAATAATTTTTAGCTGCATCTAGCCCGGAAAATAATTTTGGGGCTCCGAGATGCGCAAGACACATAAGTGCCTTCTTGCTGCACTACCTGCAGCATGACCCTCATATTGTCAGAATTCGAAGTAATCATGACTACTGGGTTGCCACACTCTTAGATCCCCCAAACTTTTCGATCAACCTTTTCATTTTAATAAAGACCAAAAAAATGGTCATTTTTGAAATTATAAGCATTAGCAGGTTGTTAGAAACTGAAATCAAACAGTTTTCAACTCAAAACTTTATTCTAGGTGATGTTACATTTTCACATAGGACCCCTTGTTCGAAAGGAGCTTCTGAACTCTCTCGTCCATTGAATTTGTCAGGTTTTGGATGGTTTCTGCTTCAATTGTTTTGCATGAGGACAGAATACCCTCCCAGAGCTGTTGCTTAGATGTGAACTGCCTCCCGCCATCATAGACACTCCTTTTAATGATGCTCCAAAGGTTCTGAATGGGGTAGAGGTCAGGGGAGCATGGGGGTCACACCATAAGTTTGTCCCCTTTTATGCCCATATCAGCCAGAGATGCAGATGTTTTATGTGCAGCATGAGATGGTGCATTATCATGCAGAAAAATGATCTTGCTGTGAAATACACGGTTCTTCTTCTTGAACCATGGCAGGAAGTGCTGTTTGAGAAAATCCACATACATTATGGAGTTCATCTTTAGCGCCTTCAGGGATCCTAAAGGGGCCGACAATCTCTCTCCCCATGATTCCAGCCCAAAACATTACTCCACCTCCTCCTTGTTGGCGCTGTAGCCGTGTTTGCGTGGGGTGTCCATCAACCAGCCATCCTCCACTCCATCCATCTGGACCATCGAGCGCTGCATGGCACTCATCCGTGAACAAAACAGTTTTGAAATCAGTCTTCATGTAATGTTTGGCCCACTGGAGCCGTTTCTGCTTGTGTGAAGTGGATAGAGGAGGTCGACAGGATGGCGTATGCACAGCTGCAAACCTCTGAAGGACCCTGCATCTTATTGTTCGGGGGACGTTGGAGGCACAAGCAGCTTCAAAAACTTGTCTGCTGCTATGACAAGGCTTTTTTGCCGCTGCTCTTTCAACCTGACGTAATTGCCTGTAGGAAAGAGTCCTCAATTTGCCCTTATCAGCACGCACACGTGTGTACTGTGAATCAGCTACATACTTCTTGATTGCCAAGACACTTCATCCTGATCATCGCACAATGTTGATTGTAGTCATGCCTTGACCTAAACACTCCACAATTTGTTGCTTCTCAGCAGCCGACACATCCTTTTTCTTTCCCATTTTGGCAGAAAATGTAGGCTGCTTAATAATGTGAGACAGCCTTCTTAAGTAGTCTTGCCTTTCATTGGACACACCTGCCAAACTAATTAGCACAGGTGTCTGCAATTGCTTACAGTGATATAAAGAGCCCTGACACACATCACCATCAATGAGTTTAACTGACAAACAAACAAATTCTTCCCTTATCACTCCTAAACACTTTTTGCATAATAATTTGGAACACAGTGTACATGTGCTTTTCCACAAAACACCAGTGGTTCACGTAGTGAATCTTACAGTTCTAACTTGCCAACCGTGGTCTGTATGGAGTTGTTCAATAAAGGGCCCAAAATTAAGATAACATAGATGGGAGAGGTCTCTATGAATAGGAATTCCTAAGTATTTGATACCCTGTGAGGGCCAGGCAAAGGGAAAGTTGGACTGGATGGAATCCTATATGGATTTGGGGAGGGAGACATCGAGGGCCTCAGACTTCGCTGCATTGATTTTAAAATTTGACCATGTAACAAAGTGATCTATTTCAGCCATAACAGCATGGATGGATATATGTGATTGAGTGATATATACTAGGACATCATCAGCAAATAGAGAGCACTTGTACTCGGTGCCTCCCACCTCAATCCACCTAATATTGGGGTTATGGCGAATTGATGAGAGCAGGTGCTCCGTCACTAGGATGTATAAGAGAGGGGACAGAGAACATCCCTGCCTTGTCCCATTGGTGATTGTGAAAGGTGATGAAAATGTTCTGACGCGCCCCCTGGGCCTTGGGACACCCGGAGCCGGACCCTTTTTGGTGGATGCTGGTGGTTGTAGTCTCCGTGGCGGCAACCCGGTTCCGTGGCTCAGGGCGGTCAAACCAGTGGCGGAACTATTTATGTGGTTTTGATGTTTAAATGTCCGACTACGCCACCCGTGGATTGCGGTCAGAGTGAACCGCCGCTCCAGGGCAGACCGCTGAGGCTGGTGTTGTGGGTGCAGCAGAGCGTAGCATAACTCCCCACGGGAGGAGTATAGCCTCAGGGCAGTGTATGCGGAGGATGGGGGTGATGGTGCAGGGCAGCAGCAGTAATGACACGGAGTCAGTGATGCAGTCCAGGGCCTTTACTCACAGTTCTTATTATCCAGACCACGTCTGCAGGTAACGGCTGCCCACGTCGTACTGTGCTCACCAGGTGAGGGGCTCAGACAACTCCCAGATAACTTTGGAGTGCTTCACAGGACCCCCTTTGTGTGTCCTTTGTCTGGCCTTTCTTACCAACCCTTCTGTCCGGCTGCCTCGGGACTCCTCTTGGTAAACTTGGCGCCAGTTTCCCTGACCCTATTTGGTGCCTTCCTAGCGGGTGTAGCGAGGGGCTGCGCCACATAAAATGTCACAGCCTCCTGTTTCTAGCTGAGGGTCGTTTCCTGCCTCCACTAGTTTCGGGGACCGGTCTGCCCCTTTGGCCTGACCCCTCCACGCAGGTGGATTCGGGCGTGCGGTGGCGACTCGCCCGTCCGCACCCCTGAGATCCCTTCGTTCCTCGTTCCTGGAGCCTTCTCCGCTCCTCTTCCTTCCTTCTCCCTCTTCCAGGCCTGGGCCTCTGTTACTAGGCCCGCCTCCGGACCAGAGCTCATGCAGAGCCCCTGCTCCCTGCCACTTCTGCTCAGACTTCTCTGCACTGAACTAAGATGGTGCCCACCTTTTATACTCCCTTCTCAATGCACCCAGGAACTGCTTCCTCCCTGCTCCTGCACTACAGGGTTCCCCTTCCTCAGTGTTCCCTCCCCCCACTCCAGCCAGGGACAGGGACTGTCGTGCCCATCTCAGGGGCATATTGGTCGCCCTGCCCCACGGCAATGTGGTGTAATGCATGCAGGTGTCGGGTCCTGATCCACACTACATCCTTACCTGAGAGTGAGATATCACACCTCTGGGTGAGGTGAAATACCTCTGTAGCAACCGAGCCCTCAGGGTGCTACAGTTCCATTTATCTTCAGCCTAGGTGACGTGTTGCGATACAGGGCCGTGATTTTGGCTATAAAAGGGTCCCCTAGACCCCTACCCCAAGCTTTTTAAGAGAATCATATATGGCGTGCCAGGAGACTCTATGGAATGCTTTCTCAGCATCCAACGAGAGTATCTAATTACAAATTTTTAACTGCATCTAGCCCAGGAAATACTTTGTGCCTAGTAGCAGTGTCTGCTAGTCAGCGGATTATCCCAGCTGTTAAGCAAGCTACACCACCTGTAGTTTGGACACTTAATTTTTTCAAAGGAAATGCTTCGGGACCACGGGATACTCAGTGAAGAGCATCAGGAGGCACCCCAAGGCATAGGGGCTGGGACTGGCAGTAGGATGCCTTGCGGTGGACAGCCGAGCTCGATCCTTATAAAAGATTTTTAACGGCAGCAGCTTTAGTGGACGCTACTGGAGCTGGAATTACGCGGCTGCTGGCATGAGACTTGCCCTCCAATGGATCCTTGTAAATGGATTTAAAGTGTATTCATTCAAATTAGAGAGACAATTTAAATTAAAAAGCTTAGAGCTGCCTCCACCACAGGGGGGCTCGCTCGACCCACCAGCGGACAGGCACCAGTATTGGGAGAGGGGGGCTGGCCGTCAGGGTTCACCGCGGCTCTGCCACAAACCCGGCGACACGGAGGTGGCACGGGCAGGAGCGGACTGAACGTGTCGGCTTCTCACTTTTTGGATTTTAGAAGGGCATGACATGCCTATATCTGTGTCTCCCCCTCCTTTTACTCCTCCACCTCTTTTCTTTTCGCATGACTATATGTACTTGTCACTTTTCCATGTGTTAGTTGTGTCTTCTGAGCAGTTTGTCAGCTTTTGGACACCTTTGAAGGTGTTTTCTATGTGTTTCTATGTGTTTTTGTTTGCCTGCCATTGGTTTTAACGGTGTTCGAAGGTGTTCGACGAACAGTTCGACGAACAGTTCGGCGAACACACGGGTGTTCGACGAACTGAACCGAACTCGAACACTACGGGGGTGGCTCAACACTAATGCAGAGCGAGGACAGCAGTACACAGGGGGAGGGAGGCAGAGCACCTCAAGAGGCAGGAAGAAGCAGTGTGGTGGCCAAAAACAGAAGGCAGGTAACCGTTCCCCGTAACGCCAACACGACGGAAGTTGCCAGTACAACTGTTAGGTCTTCCCGAGTCTGGTTGTTTTTTTAAAGACTCTGCCGATAACTGCAAAAAGGCCATTTGCACCACCTGCCAGGCCAGCATCAGCAGGGTGTGGCAGAACTAGCAGCCTGACCACCACGAGCATTACCAGACACATGGCAGCAAAGCACCCGATTTTATGGGCTGAACCCCAGGGTCCAGGAAAAGTGTCTGTGGGTGGCACAACTGCTTCTTCCGCTGTTGTGCATGCAAGCCAATTCCCTGTCCATGGTGCATGCGAAGATGCCTCCTTCCCTTCACCTGTCATTGCACACTCTCAAGTAGCAGCATCAGGAAGCACGTCCACGTCCTTGTCCCAGCGCAGCGTTCAGTTGTCCATACCCCAGTCCTTGGAACGCAAGTGCAAATACGCAGCCAACGCCCCACAGGCCACACTATTAAATTCCCAGATTTCACGACTGTTTGCGTTTTAAATGTTGCCTTTTAGGCTCGTGGAGACGGAAGCATTCCGCAACCTGATGGCGGTGGCCGTCCCTCGGTACTCGGTCCCCAGCCGCCACTATTTCTCCCGGTGTGCCATCCTCGCATTACACAAGCACGTGTCCCAAAACATTAGTCGTGCCCTCAACAACACAGTTACCAGGAAAGTCCACCTAACCACGGACATGTGGACCAGTGCTTGTGGGCAAGGACAGTATATCTCGCTTACGGCACACTGGGTTAACATAGTGGAAGCCGGCACCCAGTCGGACCTTGGGACCGAACATGTCCTCCCGACACCAAGTATTGCGGGCCCTAGGTCAATCAGGGTTTTCCCCACAGTCTACAGCTCCTGCACCTCATCCTCCTCAGCCTCCTCCTCCTCTTCAGCCTCCATCTCCGAAATGACCACATCAGTCACAAGCTGGAAGCACTGCAGCACTGCCTCGGCCAAGCGGCAACAGGCTGTGCTGAAGCTAATATGCTTAGGTGACAAACCGCACAATGCTAAAGAGGACAGCTCTGAAAGAGCAGGCAGATCTGTGGCTCACACCACTGAACCTATAGCCAGGCATGGCCGTGTGTGACAATGGCCGGAACCTGGTGGCGGCTCTGAGGCGAGGCGAGCTCACACACGTACCATGCCTGGCCCATGTACTTAACCTCGTGGTTCAGTGGTTTCTAAAATCCTACCTGGAGCTGCCGGATTTGCTTGTTAAAGTACGCCGCCTGTGTGCCCATTTTAGAAAGTCACCTACAGCTTCAGCCGCCCTTGCCGTGTTTCAGCAGCGTTTGCAGCTTCTGGCTCACAGACTGGTGTGTGTTGTTCCCACGCATTGGAACTCTACACTGCAGATGTTGGGAAGGATTTGTGAGCAGAAGAAGGCAGTTGTTGAGTACCAGCATCAACTAGGCTGTCGGTATTCAGTTCAGACTCCACACATAAGACCTCAGCAGTGGACATGGATGTCAGACATATGTACCATCCTCCAAAACTTTGAGGACTCCACCAAGATGGTGACCGGCGATGACGCCATAATTAGCGTCACCATCCAACTTCTCTGTCTTCTGAAACACTCTCTGCTCACAATCAAAGAGGATGCATTGCAGGCAGAGCACGATGAGATGGAGCAAGGAACCATAAAGGGTGATTACACACAGCCCAGCCTCATCTCATCCCAACGTGGATTGGGTGACAATGAGGAAGAGGAGGAGGCGGAAGAACAGGATCAAGTTTCATGTGCTATAGATGGTACTGCCTGCACAACTGTCATACCGTCTGTTCAGCGTGGATGGGCAGAGGACAGAGAGGAGGAGGAGAGCATGGTCAGTCATCCTCTTAGTGAGGACATGGAAGTCTTGCCAGTTAGCAGTCTGGCATGCATGGCTGAGTTTATGTTACACTGCCTTTCCCATGACCCTCGCATTCTCAAAATTTTGGGTGACATTCATTACTGGTTGGTGACACATCTAGACCCACACTGCAAGGAGAACTTTATGTCTCTTATTCCTGAGGCGGACAGGTCATAAAAAATGGGGCAGTAACAGAAGGTTCTTGTTGTGAAACTTTTAAAAAAATTCCCATCTGAAAACGCTGGCGGCAGAGGTCACAGTTCGTTGGACAACCAAGGAGTACAGGCGAGCGAGACACAACTTCAATCCAGCAGAGGCAGGGGAACACTGTCAACGTTCTGGGAGAATTTTCTCAGCCCCTCTCATCGCACAGGCCCTGAGGGTACTCACACAAGGAGTGCAAATTTTGGGAAGATGCTGAGGGAGTACCTTGCCGACCGTACCAAGGTCCTCCGTGATTCCGCTGTGCCTTATAATTATTGGGTATCCAAGCTGAGTACGTGGAATGAACTGTCTCTCTATGCCTTTGATGTCCTGGCCTCCCCTGCCGCCAGCGTTTTATCAGAGCGGGTTTTTAGTGCCGCTGGAGGAATTATAACTGATAAGCGCATCTGCCTGTCAACTGAAAATGCTGACATGTTGACTCTTATAAAAATGAACAAGGGCTGGATTGGGCCAGACTTCTCAACACCACCGAATGATAGCAGCGTAACATAAACTCAAATCCAGTGTCTTTTTTTGGGAGGTGTATCCCCATGCAGCTCTTCACACCCACACATGGATATACGCTTCCTAATTTTGGCTATTTGCTCTTGTCCTCCTCCTTCTCCTCATCCTCATCCTCCACCACCATATCACCAGGGTGACCATGGTCCGTGATGCAATACCCACATAATTTTTTTAAAGGGTGTTTATGATGCCCGTAAAGAAATTTTTTTATACAGTATGTTCATGTATACCCCCCAGGGGTAAATGTTTGTCAGCCCGTACACTTAGTGCATGGACATTACAAGTATAGGAGACCCGCTCCTTTCTAATGGGAACACTTTTTATGAGGCCCTCATCCACGTCTCTTCCAAGGGGCATTGAAGTGCCTCCCAATTTTTGGCAGCCCTTGCATTCACTGCATAGGCAAACACAATGGGAGATCTACTTCCTAATAATGGGAACATTGTTTTCAGGAGGCCCTCCTCTAAGTCTTCTCAAAGGGGTATTGGGGTGTGTCCAAATTTTCAAAGTGGTATTGGGGTGCGTCCAAATTTTGGGCAGCCCTGCCACTCACTGCATACGCAATAACAGTATAGGAGACCCACTCTTTAGTAATGGGAACAATAAAACATAGCCGGCTGATGGCTCTCTAAGAATAGTGAGGGTCGACTGCTGGCCCTTTAAGAATTGTAAAGGCCGCCTGATGGCCCTATAAAAATAGGCTTTGTGACTTTCAGAGTCCCTCCTTAATAAATGAAACACAATGTGTCAATTCAGTATATTAAAATTTTTATTTTTTTATTTTACTCAATATAGCGCCATTAATTCCACAACGCTGTACAGACATTATCGACACTGTCCCCATTGGGGCTCACAATGGGAGGAAACTGGAAAAAAAAACATGCAAAAATGGGGAGAACGTACAAACTCCTTGCAAATGTTGTCCTTAGTGGGACTTGAACCCAGGACCCCAGAGCTGCAAGGCTGCAGTGTTAACCACTGAGCCACCGTGCCGCCCAAAAGTAGGCATCACTGACAACAAGCAGAGGTATTGATAACAGAGATGAATGTAAATGTAACCAATTGGATGCATGATTTATGGACACCTTTAGGTACGTTGCCATCTTTAACAATCCTCCTCATCCTCTTTCCTCCTCACCTTTGTGTTCCTTTTGTGATCCCGGTTTAATGCAGAAATATATTAATGCAGTGACCTTTACATAGTCCTGGACTAATCAATCTACTAATTATATGTAACGAGGTATTTATAGGGAAGCTGCAGGTGAGAATTAGCAGCGCGGGACTCCCGGGGGAGAAGGAGCTTAAACTGCCACGTCAGGGTGGTAACATGTATCTGTCAGGGGCAGGACGAGCGGATAATTAATATTTCTGTAATAACAGCTCTGTGTCTGGTGAACAGCGGGAACTCTCGCTTCTACAGCATAAAGCATGTGACGCGCCCCCTGGGCCAGTGCTGTTTGGGGATTACCCGGAGCCGGATCAGATGGGGGTTGTAGTCTCCGAGTGGCGGCGACCCGGTCCGTGCCCAGGGTGTCAAACTCAGTGTGTGGCAGTCCTTATAGATGTTACTAGATGTTCTTTTGTGTCGACTACGCCACCCGTTGAATTGCGGTCAATACGGCCGCCGCTGCAGCAGGGTCCACTGAGGCTGGTGATGTGTGTGCAGCTTAGGTAGTATAACCCCCAACGGGAGGGGTATAGCCTCAGGGGGTCAGCCGTGGAGGATGGTGGTTGTGAAGGTGCAGCAAGGAGACTCAGAGGCATAAAATGCAGTTCCAGGGTTTTACTTACTGGTGTTGCTCGGGTCACTGTGTACAGCAGTGACCACCCAAGCCGTGCTGCGTCCACCAGGTCCTGGACTCGGTCAACTCCCAGGCAACTCCGGAGTGTGGTCCTGAGCTCCCTTTCTGACTTGTCCTCCTCTCCGGCCTTCCCCACCAGGGATCCACCTAAGTCCGGCTCCCTCGGGCCTCCTGTTGGTAAACCCTTGTCTCTGGGTTCCCTGGCCCTATTCTTTGTCTGCCTTCTGGGTGGATTTAGTGGGTGGTCGTGGCAGATCCTGCCCACGACCTCCGGTTCCTGGCTAAGGTGTGCTATAGCCTCTGCCAGCTTGGGATCCGGTACCCTTTTGCCGACCCTTCACCCTTTTGTCCTTATTTTGGGATCTTGGGGTCCCCTCTGCGCCTCTGGGTCTCTCTTCCTTCTCCTCTGCTCTGCTTCTCAGGCTCTCAGACAGACTGTCTGACTGGCTGACTGACAACTGACTGACCACTGACTGACCCTGATCTCAGATGGTGCCCACCTTATATACTCCCTCTATGTGTGAGCTCAGGTGACCAGCACCCAATGAGCTCCTAGCTTTACTCAGGCTGCTCCCCCTATCTGCCCCTACACTACTGGGATGTTCCACCCCCCTCCCACTCCAGCCAGGAACAGACACTGTCGTACCTGCACATTTCTCTAGTGGGAGTACCATCGGTCTGTTCCTCGGAAATGGGATGTGTGTAGTGCATGCAGCCTACTAGCTCAGTTCCACACTCCATCCTTACCCGGGAGTGGAATATCACACCTCTGGGTTGAGGTACAATACCCCTGTAGCAGCCGAATCCTCAGGGTGCTACATTCCCCCCTGGTAAATCACAGCACGTCCTCGGGCTGTAAAATATAAACATCCAAAACATACAATTTTTTTTTTCATAAACATAAACATAGAAAACATCATATATATATATCAGCAATAAACTTTTCATATAAATAACATTCTTGTTTCTGGTTCCTCCGGTCACGGTGCAACTTGTGACCGGGTAAAGTGCGACAGTCTCTCTTGGAATAAAACAGTTCCCTATAAAACCGGTAGGGGGCGCTTTAGGAAGCGCAACTATTTACAAGGGAAATATGGCCGCTCTCAGTCCTCGGCCAGGTATTAGGGAGGAATGACCGCTCTCAGTCCTCGGTCAGTGGGAATAGGGACACACGGGTTTCAGTTCAATTGGCTGGTCCCAACGGGGACTATATTTTAACTAGAACAGTTCTTATACCTTGACGGGTAACTATGTACAGTCTCTCTCTACCGTACTTCAACGACGGCGTCCTCCTGCTCTTTCTTGTTGGTTGGTTTCAGTTTCAGACCCGTCCGGGTCCTCTTGCTCCTCCTCACACCGCAGCTCCTCCTCCTTCAGGCGATGCACATGAAGGGCGTAGGGTCCTTTGGCACACTTGTGCCGGGTGAAGGTGACCTCGTCCCCTACATACAGGTCACGACCTCTGTGTCCCTCCGGCAGATGGCTCTCTACGTCTCTGCGGGTTACAAAGACGTCACCGGGGGTCTGATGGTCTCTAATAAAGCCCCATCCGTGCTGCATATTGAATTTTATCACAGTCCCGGTGGAAGGGGGACCATGAGCTGCACGGGGATTCCTCCTGGTCCGGCTCTTCTGCTCCGCGCTCCTTATCTGCGCTTGCTGTTCCCGAACCCGCCTCTCTCTCCGCTCCCTCTCGAAGACCTCGAGCTGCTGCCGGCAGCACTCTGCACGCTCCGCTGCGGCCGCCCGAGTCTCCTGAGTGAACTCCATGAGGTCTTCTCCGGTGGGGTCCCACTCGAACTGTGCCTCCTCCAGCGGGGGCGAGGTCCTCCTTGCGGGCTTCGGAACCGGAATCAGGGGTTCATCTAGAGGTCTCTCTTTCCGGAGTCGGGGATGGTGAAACTCCGGTGGCCATATGAAGGGCTGCCCATCCGGGCACGTATGCTGGGCGAACAGGTCCTCACCCAGGTGCGGTACTTTAGGTGCTATGGGCGCTGTGGTGGTAGCGGCGCCCGGGTTGACCAGGCCTTGCGACCAGGCTTGGGGCACGCTAAAGGAAAAGGGCACCGTAAGAACGGCGGCGCCCGTGGTTACTCGGCCCTGCGGCCAGGCCGGTGGCTCCGCGGAGGTAGGGGGCGCTGTTGGAATTGCGGCGCCCGGAGGTACTAGGCCTTGCGACCAGGCCGGTGGTATTTCCTGCTTGGCCACGCTCGAGGTCGAGGCGTGTGACGTCACAGGGGTCGCGGCCGCGGTTTCCGGTTGAGGCCTAGTCGGCGGCGGTGATGATGCAGCGACGGGCACGGCAGGGGGAATTTCGGGCTCTGCGACTGGGAGCTGGGGCAGGCACGCGGTTTCCCGGCTCAGGGTAGAGACGTCCCCTTTACCTGCCTCCGTCCGTT
Organism: Phyllobates terribilis; assembly: GCF_046119375.1. Lineage (NCBI taxonomy): Eukaryota > Metazoa > Chordata > Amphibia > Anura > Dendrobatidae > Phyllobates > Phyllobates terribilis. Next base: position 358,171,727 of record NW_027362769.1, on the reverse strand, counting down.
CAGCTCCCTTCTCGGCGCCGTCTCCTGCCTTCATTCCTCCTGCGCCATCCTCAGAGGCGGTCTGTCTCCTCGTCTCGGGTGGCGTGCTCCGCTGACGGGTGCCGGTCTGCTGGGCCATCTCTCGGCTCCACTCCGCCAACGTCTCTTGCTGCACCCGGGCCATCCTCCGTGCGAGGCCCTCCAACGCGGTCTGTGCACACTCCCGGTCTCGGGGGAGCTGTGCTAGGATCTCCAGCAGGCCTTCTGGAGTGGCGACCTGCAACAGGCTCCTGACCACTGGGTCGGTGCTGCCTGACTCTCCCTCCATCTCCGGGTAGGCTCTCTCTGGACTCTCTTCCAGATGTCTTGTCTCCGGGTGCGCTCTCTCCAGACTGCTCCAGGCGACACCCATCTTTGCTCTCTTGTTCTGTCTCCGCCCACATCGAGGGTGGTCCCGGGGCAACTTTGTGATTGTCAGTTCCAGGGGCAGTTCTCTTACGCTGATGGACACTTCCAGCATCACAGTCTCTGTTGGTGGGCGCGGTTTCCGCTTTTGGCGCCATTCTTCGACCTGGCCCACGATGGGAGGTGACCTCTTGCCACCCTCTGGCACGCCCATAATGGCGTCCGCTCTTCCAAGGCGGGAAATCTTTGGAAATGGCGGGAATCGTCTCCCAGTGGCGGAAAACTCCATGGATGGCGGGAAAAAGCTGCAAATGGCGGACAACCGGCGGGAAACGACCTGTGATGGGGTCCGTTGGCGGGGACCCTCCGGAACCGGCAGGAGACTTCTTTTTGAGGTAACGGTGAACTTTTCTTCAGGCACGCAGTACCCGGTTGTTGCGGGCACGTTATCCTGCCGACTACGCCAAAGTTGACGCGCCCCCTGGGCCAGTGCTGTTTGGGGATTACCCGGAGCCAGATCAGATGGGGGTTGTAGTCTCCGAGTGGCGGCGACCCGGTCCGTGCCCAGGGTGTCAAACTCAGTGTGTGGCAGTCCTTATAGATGTTACTAGATGTTCTTTTGTGTCGACTACGCCACCCGTTGAATTGCGGTCAATACGGCCGCCGCTGCAGCAGGGTCCACTGAGGCTGGTGATGTGTGTGCAGCTTAGGTAGTATAACCCCCAACGGGAGGGGTATAGCCTCAGGGGGTCAGCCGTGGAGGATGGTGGTTGTGAAGGTGCAGCAAGGAGACTCAGAGGCATAAAATGCAGTTCCAGGGTTTTACTTACTGGTGTTGCTCGGGTCACTGTGTACAGCAGTGACCACCCAAGCCGTGCTGCGTCCACCAGGTCCTGGACTCGGTCAACTCCCAGGCAACTCCGGAGTGTGGTCCTGAGCTCCCTTTCTGACTTGTCCTCCTCTCCGGCCTTCCCCACCAGGGATCCACCTAAGTCCGGCTCCCTCGGGCCTCCTGTTGGTAAACCCTTGTCTCTGGGTTCCCTGGCCCTATTCTTGGTCTGCCTTCCGGGTGGATTTAGTGGGTGGTCGTGGCAGATCCTGCCCACGACCTCCGGTTCCTGGCTAAGGTGTGCTATAGCCTCTGCCAGCTTGGGATCCGGTACCCTTTTGCCGACCCTTCACCCTTTTGTCCTTATTTTGGGATCTTGGGGTCCCCTCTGCGCCTCTGGGTCTCTCTTCCTTCTCCTCTGCTCTGCTTCTCAGGCTCTCAGACAGACTGTCTGACTGGCTGACTGACAACTGACTGACCACTGACTGACCCTGATCTCAGATGGTGCCCACCTTATATACTCCCTCTATGTGTGAGCTCAGGTGACCAGCACCCAATGAGCTCCTAGCTTTACCCAGGCTGCTCCCCCTATCTGCCCCTACACTACTGGGATGTTCCACCCCCCTCCCACTCCAGCCAGGAACAGACACTGTCGTACCTGCACATTTCTCTAGTGGGAGTACCATCGGTCTGTTCCTCGGAAATGGGATGTGTGTAGTGCATGCAGCCTACTAGCTCAGTTCCACACTCCATCCTTACCCGGGAGTGGAATATCACACCTCTGGGTTGAGGTGCAATACCCCTGTAGCAGCCGAATCCTCAGGGTGCTACACATGGATAGGCGAATAAGGAACTCAGTGTGGGCATGGTGACTTAGCAAAGGAATATATGGGGAAGGGTTAAAGGATGCGGGCCCTTTCGGGGAATCTTTTTTTCTTGAATGAATGGATCTTGGATTGTAACTAATTTTTGCAATTTTGTTTCATTAAAAAATGTTGCATGGTTGGGCTGCTAAGGTTGTTTCCTTGCTTTTATAGCTGGCTATAGAATGAGTTAACTAAGAATCCTTCAGTGAGTAGAGATGAGCGGACCCGTGGAAGGTCGGGTTCTGGTACCTGATCGAACTTTAGTCCAAAGTTCACTTGAAATGCACCCGAACTTGAATCTGAACCCAAACCCAATTGAAATCAATGGGAACCCGAACTTTGGCGCTGGAAAATCTCTCTCTCTCCACCCCGAGCTCCCAAACCATAAAGCGGACTTCCGGTTGAAGTCCGTGTTTGAAGTTCCGCACCGGATACTCGGTGGTTTACAGTACTGCTTTACAGTTCGGGTTTGCTCATCTCTATCAGTGAGCTCTTTTTGATGGGCTAGTTTGTAACTCTTATCTGTATTTTTTATGAGCTCCTTTGTGCTGATTTATGATCACAACCGTCAAAGTAGAGCTGGACTTTCATGTAGTCATTAATCAGCTGAGAGAGCTCTTTAAAAGACAGAAACGAGTTATAAACTCTCCATCAGAATAGCTCACTGACTGATTCTCAGTTTATTCATTCTGCAACCAGCATTAGTGCAATACAGAGACTATAGAAGGCAAATGGGGCAAAATTTTGCATGAAACTCAATTGCACATTTTTGTTTAGCTCAAAATATCTGCATTTAATTCAGCCACCCCCACTCCCCCCAAGGTGTCTAATAATTTAAATGGCAGAAAGAGATGTGACCTGATTTAAAGGGATTGTCATTGAGTTTTGTCTTCATTTTCTTATTTCTTCACAACCTTTATCTGACATGGATCTTGAGCGCCGTGGTTTCCCACCCACGGCCATTGAAGAACTACAACTCTCAACCTTGGACCATAATAGCCATTGATAAATTCGCTGCCTCATATAGTCCTGGAGTAATGTTGTACAGAAACGCTAAATCCTGATGATTTGACCAAAACCTCTGAAGAGTTCAATGAGGATCCTCCAAAATGGTGGTCACCAAGCCTGGTCAGTGGGCAAGAATATGATGAGTTTGGTTTTCATGTGATCACTACATCTAGGGAAGAAAATTTCCATGAAAATTGCTTAAAGGGAATTTATTTTTTAAGATCTTCCTCATGAGTCGTGAAGACACTTATTTGGTTGCTTGGGTGCTGTCAACATTCGTTTTTATTCACCTCTTATCTGTATTTGCAAGAACCCATTTTTAGGAAGCCTATGGTGGTCTCATATAATGGAGGTGGTGTGCATGCCCGGTGGTCTCCTCTGAAGTATATGGTAGTTATGGATATAGCCACACCAACGACTACCTCCAAATCTTCTCAGATGGATAGCACTTTTTAGAAACCATTAGGATAGATGGGTGGTGGAGGACGCCAAGGTCGTGCCCAAACTATAATCTGACTCTTGAGCCTCCATCTGATGCCGTCTCACAACACCACATACTCCACTGTTTAATATCTTTGAAAGCCCAACCCGCGTTCCCCACATCTCAAAGTCTTTCATGGTAGAAAACAACCATAACTCACAACTTCTCCTCAATGCTTAGGGACCCACAACCTACTAGGAATGATAGGAAGACCAGTCTGAACTGGAACTCTATTCTCGGGAATGCAAGTCAATGGGTCCGTGAAAAAATCGGATTGCACTCGGATAACATCTTATTTTAACGGACAGTCAGAAAGGAGAAGGTGGGAAATTTTTCTTTTTTTAATTTCTCCAGGTACAATAAAAACGGATGACACTTGGATCAGACTCTGATCAACCGCTGATCAGAGTCTGATCAGAATAATCGGCAGCTTTTCTCGTATGTGGAAGACTCGGATGTCTGGTTAAGTCCTTATCCAAACTCATGGTCAAGGGTACTCTTACACTAAGGGGTGCTCCACTTAGGACAGACCCCTATGGTGAGGCAGCTCCATGCTAGTGGCTTAAAGGGGTTGGCCAGTGAAGATAAGTTATCACTTATCCATGGATTATAGATTGGTGGTGGTCCGACACTGATCCCCCTCCATTAGAATGGAGCAGCAGTACGCATGTATGGCCTCCTCTAGTTTATTCCCAATGGGGTTACTGAGTTTTTCCAGCAACCTTGTAGAGGATGAATGGAGAGGCAATCGGGCATACTGTACGTACTACTGCTCCATACTAACAGGGATGAAAGTGTCTCATTCTTCCCATCGTTGGACCCCCTCTGATCCATGTGCTCTCCTGACATCCTCTGTGCTGCTGTGGCTGGCTCTTCTGACATCCTCTGTGCTGCTGTGGCTGGCTCTTCTGACATCCCCCGTGCTGCTGTGGCTGGCACTCCTGACATCCCCCGTGCTGCTGTGGCTGGCACTCCTGACATCCTCTGTGCTGCTGTGGCTTGCTCTCATGACATCCTCTGAGCTGCTGTGGCTGGCTCGCCTGACATCCCCTGTACTGCTGTAACTGGCTCTCCTGACATACTCTGAGCTGCTGTGGCTGGCTCTTCTGACATCCCCCATGCTGTTGTGGCTGGCACTCCTGACATCCTCTGTGCTGCTGTGGCTGGCTCTTCTGACATCCTCTGTGCTACTGTGGCTTGCTCTCATGACATCCTCTGAGCTGCTGTCGCTGGCTCTCCTGACATCCTCTGAGCTTCTGTGGCTGGCTCTTCTGACATCCTCTGTTCTACTGTGGCTGGCTGTCCTGACATCCTCTGAGCTGCTGTGACTGGCTCTCCTGACATCCTCTGTGCTGCTCTGGCTGGCTCTCCTGACATCCCCCGTGCTGCTGTGGCTGGCTCTCCTGACATCCTCTGAGCTGCTATGAATGGCTCTCCTGACATCCTCATTGCTGCTCTGGCTGGCTCTCCTGACATCCCCCGTGCTGCTGTAAATGGCTCTCCTGACATCCTCTGTTCTGCTGTGGCTGGCTCTTCCGACATCCTCATTGCTGCTCTGGCTGGCTCTCCTGACATCCCCCGTGCTGCTGTGGCTGGCTCTCCTGACATCCTCTGAGCTGCTATGAATGGCTCTCCTGACATCCTCATTGCTGCTCTGGCTGGCACTCCTGACATCCCCCGTGCTGCTGTGGCTGGCTCTCCTGACATCCCCCGTGCTGCTGTGGCTGGCTCTCCTGACATCCCCCGTGCTGCTGTGGCTGGCTCTCCTGACATCCCCCGTGCTGCTGTGGCTGGCTCTCCTGACATCCTCTGAGCTGCTATGAATGGCTCTTCTGACATCCTCATTGCTGCTGTGGCTGGCTCTCCTGACATCCTCTGAGCTGCTATGAATGGCTCTTCTGACATCCTCATTGCTGCTGTGGCTGGCTCTTCTGACATCCTCATTGCTGCTCTGGCTAGCTCTCCTGACATCCTCTGTTCTGCTGTGGCTAGCTCTCCTGACATCCTCTGTTCTACTGTGGCTAGCTCTCCTGACATCCTCTGAGCTGCTGTGACTGGCTCTCCTGACATCCTATGTTCTACTGTGGCTAGCTCTCCTGACATCCTCTGAGCTGCTATGAATGGCTCTCCTGACATCCTCTGTTCTACTGTCGCTAGCTCTCCTGACATTCTCTGAGCTGCTATGAATGGCTCTCCTGACATCCCCCGTGCTGCTCTGGCTGGCTCTCCTGACATCCCCGTGCTGCTCTGGCTGACTCTCCTGACATCCTCTGAGCTGCTATGAATGGCTCTCCTGACATCCTCTGTTCTGCTCTGGCTGGCTCTCCTGACATCCTCATTGCTGCTCTGGCTGGCTCTCCTGACATCCCCCGTGCTGCTGTGGCTAGCTCTCCTGACATCCTCTGTTCTGCTGTGGCTGGCTCTCCTGACATCCTCTGTTCTACTGTGGCTAGCTCTCCTGACATCCTCTGAGCTGCTGTGACTGGCTCTCCTGACATCCTCTGTTCTACTGTGGCTAGCTCTCCTGACATCCTCTGAGCTGCTGTGACTGGCTCTCCTGACATCCTCTGAGCTGCTGTGACTGGCTCTCCTGACATCCTCTGTTCTGCTCTGGCTGGCTCTCCTGACATCCTCATTGCTGCTCTGGCTGGCTCTCCTGACATCCCCCGTGCTGCTGTGGCTAGCTCTCCTGACATCCTCTGTTCTGCTGTGGCTGGCTCTCCTGACATCCTCTGTTCTACTGTGGCTAGCTCTCCTGACATCCTCTGAGCTGCTGTGACTGGCTCTCCTGACATCCTCTGTTCTACTGTGGCTAGCTCTCCTGACATCCTCTGAGCTGCTGTGACTGGCTCTCCTAAACATCCTCTGTTCTGCTGTGGCTGGCTCTCCTGACATCCTCTGAGCTGCTGTGACTGGCTCTCCTGACATCCTCTGTTCTGCTCTGGCTGGCTCTCCTGACATCCCCCGTGCTGCTGTGGCTGGCTCTCCTGACATCCCCCGTGCTGCTGTGGCTGGCTCTCCTGACATCCTCTGAGCTGCTATGAATGGCTCTTCTGACATCCTCATTGCTGCTGTGGCTGGCTCTCCTGACATCCTCTGAGCTGCTATGAATGGCTCTTCTGACATCCTCATTGCTGCTCTGGCTAGCTCTCCTGACATCCTCTGTTCTGCTGTGGCTAGCTCTCCTGACATCCTCTGTTCTACTGTGGCTAGCTCTCCTGACATCCTCTGAGCTGCTGTGACTGGCTCTCCTGACATCCTATGTTCTACTGTGGCTAGCTCTCCTGACATCCTCTGAGCTGCTATGAATGGCTCTCCTGACATCCTCTGTTCTACTGTGGCTAGCTCTCCTGACATTCTCTGAGCTGCTATGAATGGCTCTCCTGACATCCCCCGTGCTGCTCTGGCTGGCTCTCCTGACATCCCCCGTGCTGCTCTGGCTGGCTCTCCTGACATCCTCTGAGCTGCTATGAATGGCTCTCCTGACATCCTCTGTTCTGCTCTGGCTGGCTCTCCTGACATCCTCATTGCTGCTCTGGCTGGCTCTCCTGACATCCCCCGTGCTGCTGTGGCTAGCTCTCCTGACATCCTCTGTTCTACTGTGGCTAGCTCTCCTGACATCCTCTGAGCTGCTGTGACTGGCTCTCCTGACATCCTCTGTTCTACTGTGGCTAGCTCTCCTGACATCCTCTGAGCTGCTGTGACTGGCTCTCCTGACATCCTCTGAGCTGCTGTGACTGGCTCTCCTGACATCCTCTGTTCTGCTCTGGCTGGCTCTCCTGACATCCTCATTGCTGCTCTGGCTGGCTCTCCTGACATCCCCCGTGCTGCTGTGGCTAGCTCTCCTGACATCCTCTGTTCTGCTGTGGCTGGCTCTCCTGACATCCTCTGTTCTACTGTGGCTAGCTCTCCTGACATCCTCTGAGCTGCTGTGACTGGCTCTCCTGACATCCTCTGTTCTACTGTGGCTAGCTCTCCTGACATCCTCTGAGCTGCTGTGACTGGCTCTCCTGACATCCTCTGTTCTGCTGTGGCTGGCTCTCCTGACATCCTCTGAGCTGCTGTGACTGGCTCTCCTGACATCCTCTGTTCTGCTCTGGCTGGCTCTCCTGACATCCCCCGTGCTGCTGTGGCTGGCTCTCCTGACATCCCCCGTGCTGCTGTGGCTGGCTCTCCTGACATCCTCTGAGCTGCTATGAATGGCTCTTCTGACATCCTCATTGCTGCTGTGGCTGGCTCTCCTGACATCCTCTGAGCTGCTATGAATGGCTCTTCTGACATCCTCATTGCTGCTCTGGCTAGCTCTCCTGACATCCTCTGTTCTGCTGTGGCTAGCTCTCCTGACATCCTCTGTTCTACTGTGGCTAGCTCTCCTGACATCCTCTGAGCTGCTGTGACTGGCTCTCCTGACATCCTATGTTCTACTGTGGCTAGCTCTCCTGACATCCTCTGAGCTGCTATGAATGGCTCTCCTGACATCCTCTGTTCTACTGTGGCTAGCTCTCCTGACATTCTCTGAGCTGCTATGAATGGCTCTCCTGACATCCCCCGTGCTGCTGTGGCTGGCTCTCCTGACATCCCCCGTGCTGCTCTGGCTGGCTCTCCTGACATCCTCTGAGCTGCTATGAATGGCTCTCCTGACATCCTCTGTTCTGCTCTGGCTGGCTCTCCTGACATCCTCATTGCTGCTCTGGCTGGCTCTCCTGACATCCCCCGTGCTGCTGTGGCTAGCTCTCCTGACATCCTCTGTGGTGCTGTGGCTGGCTCTCCTGACATCCTCTGTTCTGCTCTGGCTGGCTCTCCTGACATCCCCCGTGCTGCTGTGGCTGGCTCTCCTGACATCCTCTGTTCTGCTGTGGTTGGCTCTCCTGACATCCCCCGTGCTGCTGTGGCTGGCTCTCCTGACATCCTTGAGCAGCTGTGGCTGGCTCTTCTGACATCCTCTGTGCTGCTTTGGCTCGCTCCCCTGACATCCTCTGTGCTGCTGTGTCAGGGTCTCTGGACGGGCTGTGTTCTCATGATTGATTGATGTAGATATGAGGGAGAGCTCACAAAGAGTCCGGCTGACAGAAGAGTCCCTGCGCTCCCAGCAGAGGAATTCCTGGCTTCAGTGCAGAGGCGGCTCAGATTCAAATGAGTTTATTACAGGGACCTGAGCACTCGATCACTACGCTCGGCGATACTCGGCACTGCTCGATACTTGATGATTGAGCACCGAAATGTGCCGAGAACGCCCACCCATCGCTAGTTATCACCAATCCAGCAGACAGAAAATGGACCAAAGACATATTTTCTAGTGTTCTCTGGACTCATAAAGGTAACAAAAACAGAACCAGCTGTGTACAAATGGGTGACTGTTCCTTTTGGATGACATCTACTTGCATAAACATATTTATATATTGGATTTCCCATTATTATGCGTTACTAAAGTATCACTCAATTCTGCTCTCCAAACAATCAAATCATTCCCACCTTCTCTATTGCCAGCAATCAGCCTGACAGCCTTCAAGCCAAGATGATTGTTTTGTGACTTTTCTGTAATTTTGGAAATCTTCTGTCCACAGTGAAGTAGCTGAACGTCGTCCAGTAGGATCCTTAATGGCTCCTGTTCCTTGTTGTCTGTCTGTTCAACCATTTATTTTCTCTGCAGGGGTCAGGCAGCCTGTTATACGGTCGTTGCTGACATGCGGTCTAACTTGGTCTTAGAATTACTAGATTTACTTTGTTTGTCCTGGTAAAAAGCAGTGTGACTGAGCGGCGCCGTCTGACAATATAGGGGATAGTAGACGTACCGCTGCGGAAAATAAAGAAATTACAGCTCATCATTGAGGTCTGTGGTGGTACAGAACAGCACTCGTCCAGGGTGAAAAACTTTCTTCAGCAAACATAAAACTGCATTGTGTGGTTCCTCTGTTATTCCTCCTGGTAATGTATAAATAAACTGACAATAAACTCCTCTTGTTATCAGGATATAAGTATACTGGCACACATCCATAGAGCAGACGTAAACGACAAGAAAAAGTTCTACTAACAAAAACTGCATTGTGCAATTCCTTTGTTATTCCTCCTGGTAATGTATCAATAAATTGTTAATAAATTCCTCTTGTTAATAAGATAAGTATATAACAGCAAACATCCGTAGAGTAGCAGTAAAGGACAAGAAAGAGTTCTGTTAATCTAAAACTGCATTGTACACTTTCTCTGTATGAATACATCAGCTGTCATGTCAATGTCAATATCTAGCAATACGAATTAAGGACAAATTGTTGATTTATTCATGCATCTGCAGGAGGAATCATAGAAGGCCTGCATAACACGGAGTTCTAAGAAAAAAAGAAAAAAAAAAAACAAAAACATAATTGTTATTTAATTGAGAAAAGAAACAAAAGAAATAGGAATTTTCATGACATACACTAAATGACCAGCAGATGGTGCTGTCGTAACACTTTTGTGACTTGTAAGCTGCAGAGCATTCAGCCAATGCAGAGCAATGTGCACCTGCTGGATGTTTATGTGCAACTTTGACTATTTTATTACTATATTTAATATTTAATAGTAAGTATTATACTTGAAAATATAAGTAATAATATAATTATGCATCCCTTTTTTTCATGCTTCTTTTAAAATATTTTCAGATTTGGAAGGGTTAACTGAGAGTAGTAGCTGCTAAGGGTATCTCTCTCTGTGAGTTGAGGGGCAGTTAACGATCACTTGAAATAGGAAGGGGCTAAAGGAAGGCTGAGTGTGGAAGACAAGGCGCTGGGGTCCAGGGTTCAAATTCCACTAAAGGCAACATCTACAAGGAGTTTGTAAGTTCTGTGTGGGTTTCCTCCCCCATTCCAAAGACACACTGCTAAGGAATGTAGAATCAGAGTCTCTGCCCCTATATTATGCTGTTTTGAGATGGAGGAGCAAAACCTTAGGGACAGATTCCCTTTAAATTTGCAAATATATTTTTTAGTGCGGATGAGGACAGGAGCTTTAGCGCCATCTATTGGAAGTAGCAATCCTAAAAGTCATTATCCAGTCTTTAAAGGGCCTTGCCACATGACTTAGTATAAAAATTCGCTTACCCTAAGTCTTAGGATAAGGGGCTCTTATCCAGTCATGTGGCAAGGCTCTTTTAAAGGGTTAATATTGCCTTTTAGGGTTGCTACTTCCAATAGATTGCACTATAGTTTTTTTTGTTCTCCTCTTTGAAGAGGCATCAGTCTCAGAATTATTCACCCCCTTCATGACAAGTGGCTTTAGTTCTTAGTAGAGCACATCCAGCTGTTATGACCTGCTGTAAATGATGCCTATGCGTAATGCAGACCAGCTTGCTGATGTTCCTGAGAAGTTTTAGCCCATTCTTTATAGGCAATGGCCTCCAGGCAACTAATATTCTTGAATTTTGAAAAGTGTGCTCCTAGAAGTTAAGAGAAGAGGTCATTGCCTGCACAAACAAGGAAAGGTATACAAAAAGATACAAAAGGTATTGAATGGTCCCAGGGAAACAGTTGGAAGCAGAATTCACAAGCTCAAAGGTTTAGGAGCATTCTACCTGAACATGGCAGAAAGGAAGCTGTCACTGGATTCCTGAGGAAGCAGGGGCTAAAAACCCTTGAGTGACCGCAAATGACCTACAGAAAGATTTGGTGAAAGTAGGCCCAAGCTCCAAGACTTGCACTTTTACTGATCCAAAAGCACAAGAAAAATTGGCTCGAATGTGCGGAAACTCATATCAAGAAGCCGCTCAAGTTTTGGGATTTTGTTCTGTGGAGCGATGAAACAAAATGCAAACTTTTCTAGCCTATGGATCAATAGTATGCCTGGTGGGAAAAGAATAAAGCATCCTGTAAAAAAAAACCCTGCTACAGAGAAGCATGTCGGTGGCTCAGTGATGCCTACAGTGAATCATGATGGTGACTCATTGATGACTACAATGAAGCATGGCAATGGCTCGGTGATGCCTATCAAGAAGCATGGTGGTGGTTCTGTGATGTCTATGTAGAAGCATGCTGGTGGCTCGGTGATGACTGAAGTAAAACATTGCAATGGCTTGATGATGACTTCAACGAAGCATGGTGATGGCTCAGTGATATCTATAGTGAAGCATGGTGGTGTTGAATACAGTGAAGAACATTGGTGGCTCAGTGATTCTTATTGAGAAGTATTGCAGTGGCTCAATGATAGCTAGAGTGACACATGGTGGTGGCTCGGTGATGCCTACAGTGAAGCATGGCGGTGGCTCGGTAATGTCTACAGTGAATCATAGTGGTGGCTTGGTGTTGTCTACAATGAAGCATGGTGGTGGTTTAGTGATGCTCTGGGGCTGCTATACTTCCTCTGTAACTAGAAACCTGCTGTATGTGGAGGGCAAGATGGATCCTAGGAGAAAACTCCAAGCCTCCTGTGAGAAAGCTGAGTCTTGGCCTTCATTGGATCTTCCAACAGGACGATGATCCCAATCATAACTCAAAGTCCACCAAGGTTTGGTGCCAGAAGAAAACCAGCATCACAGTTGCCTGACCTGAGTGACAGAAAATTTTTGATGGGACTTGAATAAGATGGTTGCAGCAAACCAAAAGATTTTATTGAACTAGAGGCCATTGCCCATGAGTTAAGGGCAATGATTTCTCAGGAACGGTGGTGTCTGGTCATGTATCATGTTTCCAGCAGGTCATAACAGCGAAAAGGGATCTAATAAGGACTGAAGATGCTTGTCATGAAGGGGATGAATAATTCTGAGTAGTCAGTAAAAGAGTCATTTTGGGAAGAATTTAGAGAAATCACTTCTTATATTAGTTGTGTTGAGCTATTAACATTGTTCTTCTTTCACTGGTTTATTGCAAAGAGCAGAAAGTTTGGAAATCCAAAAAGACGGCCAGCAACACTTGCTTCAGCAACAATCAAAGCATTTATTAGGTATAATTAAAAAGTCTTAGATTAAGGTCCGCAGAAAGTCAGAAACACGTTTCCTTGGTGTGTTTTGTTCTTGCCATTTTTTACAATACATGTAATGCGGCATGTACGGAGCCATGAAGAGATTATCCCTAATAATACTGAAGTACGTTTTTGGATTACACTTGTGTTTGGGAGTCTGGCAGGCGGGCTGGTTGGATCTTCTCTCTTCAAAAGTTTAGAAATGTTACTAATAAACCAAATGTGCAATGGTGGAGGGGGAGGGGGGGGGGTGAATAATTTTGGTTGAAACTGTATATCCTGAGCCCACTTGTGTGGATGTATACTGTCCACTGCTATAGGGCTCCAAAGATACATCTACACTAAAGCCTACTTAATATTACAGGTTATGAGCACTAGATTGTGTGATGGGGCGTTTATCCCAGTCTGATTGCCGTTTGGAGCAGGAAGGTATGTTTCCCTTAATATGGCGCTATTACCTACTAGTGTCTGCCCCATGGGGTTTTTGTCTTCCTGTGCATCTACATGTTAGGCTATACTGTTGGCTGAACTCGTTAAGCCTACCTTCAACTGGTACAGCACAAGCAACAGAAAAAGTATAAAAGCGGGTGCAAGTCCTCACCGGCACAACCAGTTTCTACAATTTTTTTCATATCTATCTATCTATCTATCTATCTATCTATCTATCTATCTATCTATCTATCTATCTATCTATTATGTATCTATCTATCATTATCTATCTATTATCTATCATTATCTATCTATCTATCTATTATCTATCATCTATCTATCTATCTATTATCTATCATTATCTATCTATTATCTATCATTATCTATCTATTATCTATCTATCTATCTATTATCTATCTATCATTATCTATCTATTATCTATCTATCATTATCTATCTATTATCTATCATTATCTATCTATCTATCTATCAATTATGTATCTATCTATCATTATCTATCTATTATCTATCATTATCTATCTATCTATCTATCTATCTATCTATCTATCTATCTATTATCTATCTATTATCTATATATCTATTATCTATCTATCTATTATCTATCCCATATCTATCTATCTATCTATTATCTATCTATTATCTATCTATCTATTATCTATCTATCTATTATCTATCATTATCTATCTATTATCTATCATTATCTATCTATTATCTATCTATCTATTATCTATCTATCTATCTATCTATCAATTATGTATCTATCTATCATTATCTATCTATTATCTATCATTATCTATCTATCTATCTATCAATTATGTATCTATCTATCATTATCTATCTATTATCTATCATTATCTATCTATCTATTATCTATCTATTATCTATATATCTATTATCTATCTATCTATTATCTATCCCATATCTATCTATCTATCTATCTATTATGTATCTATCTATCATTATCTATCTATTATCTATCATCTATCTATCTATCTATTATCTATCATCTATCTATCTATCTATTATCTATCATTATCTATCTATTATCTATCATTATCTATATATCTATCTATCTATCTATCTATCTATCAATTATGTATCTATCTATCATTATCTATCTATTATCTATCATTATCTATCTATCTATCTATCTATCTATTATCTATCTATTATCTATATATCTATTATCTATCTATCTATTATCTATCCCATATCTATCTATCTATCTATCTATCTATCTATCTATCTATTATCTATCTATTATCTATATATCTATTATCTATCTATCTATTATCTATCCCATATCTATCTATCTATCTATCTGTCTATCTGTATCTATCTATTATCTATCTATCATTATCTATCTATTATCTATCTATTATCTATCGATCTATCTATCTATCTATTATCTATATATCTATTATCTATCTATCTATCTATCTGTCTATCTGTATCTATCTATTATCTATCTATCATTATCTATCTATCATCTATCTATCTATCTATCTTTCTATCATCTATCTATTATCTATCTATCTATTATCTATCTATCTATTATCTATCTATATCTATTTATATATCTATTATCTATCTATCTGTATCTATCTATCTATTATCTATCTATCATTATCTATCTATCTATCTATCTATCTATCTATCTATCTGTCTGTCTATCTGTATCTATCTTTATATATCTATCATTATCTATCTATCTATCATCTATCTATTATCTATCTATCTGTATCTATCTATATGTATCTATCTATCTTTCTATTATCTATTATCTATCTATCTATTATCTATCTATCTATTATCTATCCATCTATCTATCTATTATCTATCTATCTATCTATCTATCTATCTATATCTATCTTTCTATGTATTATATATCTTTCTATCTTTCTATTTATCTATCTATCTATTATCTATCTATAATCTATCTATCTATCTATCTATCTATCTATATATATATATATATATCATCTATATACAGTACAGACCAAAAGTTTGGACACACCTTCTCATTTAAAGATTTTTCTGTATTTTCATGACTATGAAAATTGTACATTCACACTGAAGGCATCAAAACTATGAATTAACACATGTGGAATTATATACTTAAGAAAAAAGTGTGAAACAACTGAAAATATGTCTTATATTCTAGGTTCTTCAAAGTAGCCACCTTTTGCTTTGATGACTGCTTTGCACACTCTTGGCATTCTCTTGATGAGCTTCAAGAGGTAGTCACCGGAAATGGTCTTCCAACAATCTTGAAGGAGTTCCCAGAGATGCTTAGCACTTGTTGGCCCTTTTGCCTTCACTCTGCGGTCCAGCTCACCCCAAACCATCTCGATTGGGTTCAGGTCTGGTGACTGTGGAGGCCAGGTCATCTGGCGTAGCACCCCATCACTCTCCTTCTTGGTCAAATAGCCCTTACACAGCCTGGAGGTGTGTTTGGGGTCATTGTCCTGTTGAAAAATAAATGATGGTCCAACTAAACGCAAACCGGATGGAATAGCATGCTGCTGCAAGATGCTGTGGTAGCCATGCTGGTTCAGTATGCTTTCAATTTTGAATAAATCCCCAACAGTGTCACCAGCAAAGCACCCCCACACCATCACACCTCCTCCTCCATGCTTCACGGTGGGAACCAGGCGTGTAGAGTCCATCCGTTCACCTTTTCTGCGTCGCACAAAGACACGGTGGTTGGAACCAAAGATCTCAAATTTGGACTCATCAAACCAAAGCACAGATTTCCACTGGTCTAATGTCCATTCCTTGTGTACTTTAGCCCAAACAAGTCTCTTCTGCTTGTTGCCTGTCCTTAGCAGTGGTTTCCTAGCAGCTATTTTACCATGAAGGCCTGCTGCACAAAGTCTCCTCTTAACAGTTGTTGAAGAGATGTGTCTGCTGCTAGAACTCTGTGTGGCATTGACCTGGTCTCATCTGAGCTGCTGTTAACCTGCGATTTCTGAGGCTGGTGACTCGGATAAACTTATCCTCAGAAGCAGAGGTGACTCTTGGTCTTCCTTTCCTGGGTGGTCCTCATGTGAGCCAGTTTCTTTGTGGCGCTTGATGGTTTTTGCAACTGCACTTGGGGACACTTTCAAAGTTTTCACAATTTTTCAGACTGACTGACCTTCATTTCTTAAAGTAATGATGGCCACTCGTTTTTCTTTACTTAGCTGCTTTTTTCTTGCCATAATACAAATTCTAACAGTCTGTTCAGTAGGACTATCAGCTGTGTATCCACCAAACTTCTGCACAACACAACTGATGGTCCCAACCCCATTTATAAGGCAAGAAATCCCACTTATTAAACCTGACAGGGCACAACTGTGAAGTGAAAACCATTTCCGGTGACTACCTCTTGAAGCTCATCAAGAGAATGCCAAGAGTGTGCAAAGCAGTCATCAAAGCAAAAGGTGGCTACTTTGAAGAACCTAGAATATAAGACATATTTTCAGTTGTTTCACACTTTTTTGTTAAGTATATAATTCCACATGTGTTAATTCATAGTTTTGATGCCTTCAGTGTGAATGTACAATTTTCATAGTCATGAAAATACAGAAAAATCTTTAAATGAGAAGGTGTGTCCAAACTTTTGGTCTGTACTGTATATATATATATATATATATATATGTGTATATCATCTATCTATCTATTATCTATCTATCGTTATCTATTATCTATCTATCTATTATCTATCTATCTATTTATCTATCTGTATCTATTATTGATCTATCTATCATCTATCTATATCTATTATCGATCTATCATCTATCTTTCTAGTATCTATTTGTTTATCTATTATATATATCTATTATCGATCTATCATCTATCTATTATCTATCTATCCATCTATCTATCTATTATCTATCTATCTATCTATCTATCTATATATTATCTATCATCTATCTATTATCTATCTATCTATCTATTATATATCTATTATCTATCTATCTATTATCTATCTATATCTATTATCTATCTATTATCTATTTATCTATCTATTATCTATCTATTTCTCTATTTATCTATTTATCTACCTATGTCTCTATCTATCTATATATTATCTATCTTTCTATCTATCTATCTATCATCTATCTATTATCTATATCTATTATCGATCTATCATCTATCTATCTATTATATATCTATTATCTATCTATCTATTATCTATCTATATCTATTATCTATCTATCTATCTATTATCTATCTATCTATTATCTATCTATCTATTATCTATTTATCTATCTATTATCTATCTATCTCTCTATTTATCTATTTATCTGTCTCTCTATCTATCTATTATCTATCTTTCTATCTATCTATTATCCATCTTTCTATTATCTATCTTTCTATCTATCTATTATATATTTCTATCTATCTATCATCTATCTATTATCTATATCTATCATCTATCTATCTATCTATCTATCTATCTATCTATCTATCATATTTTATCTGTATTATATTTTCTACATAAATGATTTGCAGTCTTTCCGTATCTTATTACTAGAACATATAGCCATACAGAAGTCCCCGTAGTAGCGGCAGCATATAGAATAGGAGCGGTGATGATCCAGAATGCCGGTGTATGACGTGCGGCAGTAACTAACGCTGTGACATCTAGCGCCACAGGCAGTAACTGCCAGGTACAGCGGTAATAGCTTATATGAATGTGCAAATCTGAATTGGAAAGTGAGACACAGGGAACAGGAGTTCAGGCTCAGGGAAGCCTCCTGTAAGGAGATAGTGCCGGCTCGGTATCTCTACAACATTTCTATGATCTGTTATCAGTTTTGAATACATGAAACTTTATAAATATTTAACATGGGACAGTATTTCTGTCACCTTTCAGCAGATTATAATTCTCCTCTCCTGTTTGCACAGAAGTTGTCTCTGAAAGCAATGCAATGAATAGTAGGTAATAGTGAAGGAGAGGAGGGAGGTGCAGCTGCAAAATGACTGTGCGTGTGTGAGACTGCATGCTGTGAGAGGGGAGGAGGAGACGCATGGGAAGAGATCTGATTGGGTCACAGTGGAGGGCGTGTCCCACCTGTGGGAGGCCACACAGAAAGACGATTCTGGTCTACAAAGGACATGTGGAGTTGGGTGGAGATAGGGAGAAAACACTAATTATTATCATCTGTCGTTAAGGACAACTGGTACTACCATGTGCACGATGTTGCCCATAATAATGATATTTCAATTACTAAATAGATATCAGGAAGGTCACCACTATATCATAGTATTTCTTAATAGGTGTATTGTCAAGGGGCATAGATGTAGGGGTTCAAGGATAGAGGTAGTGCCAAAGCTCTTATGCTTGGTACCCTGAAGCTCCTTCTGTCCCATATAAGACTAGATCTTTAAAAGATGCATACTCTTTATATTTAACCAAAGAATTTTAGCTTACCTCAAATATGAGCTTCTGACCCACACATATAAGACATCCCCCTATGGGAGAAACACTTTAGTACATCCCCACCCAAGGCTCCCATTTGCCTTTATGTTTATTCCTGACTAGAGATGAGTAAATACACGTTCAGTTCCCAAATCCAGTAGCCACATCAGTAGTCCATGACCACTGGATGAAAGTCCGGTTCTGATTTGTAGGTCCTTAACAAGGTCATTTTTTAGCTTGATACACACATGGTGATACACTGTTGCTTCATATCAGAAGAGCTTCTGAGATGCCACCAGGTAGGAGGTGGTTCTCAGGGCTCCCATCTATAACATTTTTTCCTATCTTGAACGTTTGCAGTTCCCCGGTCCAGTGGCCACATCAGTAGTCCATGACCATTGGATGGGAGTCCTATTTTGTTTTGTAGGTCCAGTGCAAGGTCATTTTTAGCTTGACACACACATGATGATACACCGTTGCTTCAAATCAGAAGAGTTTCCGAGATTCGACCAGGAAGGGGGTGGTTCTCAGGGCTCCCATCTATAACATTTGTTCCTGTCTTGAATGTTTGCAGTTCCCCAGGCCAGTGGCCATGTCAGTAGTCCATGACCGTTGGATGGAAGTCCTATTTTGTTTTGTAGGTCCAGTGCAAGGTCATTTTTTAGCTTGACACACACATGATGATACATCGTTGCTTCAAATCAGAAGAGCTTCCGAGATTCGACCAGGAAGGGGGTGGTTCTCAGGGCTCCCATCTATAACATTTGTTCCTGTCTTGAATGTTTGCAGTTCCACAGGCCAGTGGCCATGTCAGTAGTCCATGACCGTTGGATGGAAGTCCTATTTTGTTTTGTAGGTCCAGTGCAAGGTCATTTTTTTTGCTTGACACACACATGATGATACACCGTTGCTTCAAATCAGGAGAGCTTCTGAGATGCCACCAGGTAGGAAGTGGTTCTCAGGGCTCCCATCTATAACATTTGTTCCTGTCTTCAACGTTTGCAGGTCCCCTGTCTAGTGGCCACGTCAGTAGTCCATAACTGTTGGATGGAAGTCCTATTTTGTTTTGTAGGTCCAGTGCAAGGTCATTTTTTAGCTTGACACACACATGGTGATACACTGTTGCTTCAAATCAGAAGAGCTTTCGAGATTCGACCAGGAAGGAGGTGGTTCTCAGGGCTCCCATCTGATGGCCACTGACTACTAAGGTGTCCGCAGAACCAGGGTCCTGCAAATCCATTTTCTCATCTCTATTCCTGACCCAATTCCTCTGGATCAACATGTTAGGCTATGGGTTGAACTAAATGGACTTAGTCTTCCTTCAACCTTAAAACTATGTTACTATGTTACTATGTAATACACAGTGTATGATTGGAGAGATGACACATCTATTAAAAATGTAGATATGAAATCCATGCATGCCAATGTAAAAATGCGATTCTGGATGGACGTGACTTCTGGGGTGGAGGAACCCTGCCCAGACCATCGCTCATATCCAAGACTGGCTGGTCCTCTGCAGAACCAAGAAAACATCCGGTATCTAATGAACAAGTAATAAACTGTTATACATCAATAAGGTTCTGAGCAACAGGTTTTTATAAATTCTGCTTTTTTCCCCCCAATCGCCAATGTGTAACTTCCCTTTGCCCATCCATAAAGTTACATAATAAAAGTTTGTCTTCCTGCAGCCACCACTAGGGGGAGCTCACTGCAGAGTGATTTGGACGACTCTGATTGAGCGCAATGATAAATTCATTTACATTTACCTCCCCCAATGCAGTATCCGTAGCAGCGCCCACACTTTGAATGTTAAATTTATAATATTTGGGTCTTACTATGTGTCAGGGGCCACTTGTACACCCTCAGGCACCAGGACGTGTGTGCATCTGCTAGCTCTGCATTGTTCACAGTGCTCAGACCCTGGCAGTGCTGTTTTATTGCATATTGTCGGCAGATGGATGGAAGGTGAAGACTCCCTGACTGCTATGATGTGAATGCATTTTCCATTTACTTACAGTCTTGCTAAATCTATGGTGTTTTACAGACGTCTGCCCACTAATGAGGCTGATGTGTGTGGGAGGTGACAGGGCGCCATTACATTTGCAGTCAGATGGAGCCCGGTGTTGCACATGACTGATTCTGGCCCTCTGTTTTGTCAGTCTATTATACCACCTTCATCTTGTACAGGTCTAATGTCACACACAGCTCAGACTGTGACTCACGAAGGATACGTCTGCAATGTGAGGTGCTGCACAGGCACAACCTGAACTGCGGAGCTGACCTCCCATAACGCGGAAAGAGGGTTAGCTATCCCAAAATCTTTGCTGTACACAATGGTGTAAAGGAGATGTTTTCATCCGTACAGGGAGTGATTTAGAATAGAATTTCACAACTAAAGACTGCAGAAGCATAAATGCAGCTCTTGAGTTAATTCCTAACTGTAATTCAGGATCAGTACAGGATCAGTAATGTAATGTATGTACACAGTGACTGCACCAGCAGAATAGTGAGTGCAGCTCTGGAGTATAATGCAGGATGTAATTCAGGATCAGTACAGGATCAGTAATGTAATGTATGTATACAGTGACTGCACCAGCAGAATAGTGAGTGCAGCTCTGGAGTATAATACAGGATGTAACTCAGGATCAGTACAGGATCAGTAATGTAATGTATGTACACAGTGACTGCACCAGCAGAATAGTGAGTGCAGCTCTGGAGTATAATACAGGATGTAACTCAGGATCAGTAATGAAATGTATGTACAGAGTGACTGCAC